>NC_044402.1:34276552-35626552 GCF_006542625.1 Nomascus leucogenys | reverse complement strand
TCTGGGCAAACACCATTCAACTCTTACGATTTTCTATCAAAATGTGTAATTTTCTCCCATACTTTTTCAGTAATCTCCACCATAAAGAACTTGGATTTAGAACATTTGGATTCAGTAATCTCCATCATAAAGAACTTGGATTTAGAACACTTTTTTTCCACATGTATTTAAGCAATGTTTCTCAAAGTATATTCCTGAGAAAAGTATTTCAAAGGTTGTTCTATGAGTAAAAAGTTTCTTGGTCACTCAATTTTGGAAATCACTGCTTACTATTAGCACCTCCTGGATATTTGCTTTGTACATTAATTTATTAAGGAGAAATCATATAGGAAAATATGCTAAAATTTTAGGAAGCACATGTTTTTCCCAAATACCAGTAAACACTAAATATCGCCAATTTTATTCAAATGATACCTATCAATACCTTACAGAAAAAGGGTTATGTGTACCAAAGGTCCTGATCTGACATATTGTGTTGACTACATGATATCTGTTTCAAAATTATAAACGAAATTACCATGAGTATTACTAAACATTTTAGTAATCTATGCCCTTGCAATTCAGCAAGCCATTTCAACTACCTGGAATTTTCTTTCTCCTTTTTATGGATAACTCCTACTGGTCCTTTAGACATCAGATTAGAGGTTATTTTCCAAAGAAAGCTTTTCTTCACTCCCCAAAGATTCAGTTAGATGTTCTTCCAGTGATTTTTATAGCTCTCTGTTCTTGGTGGTAATATATCACTGAAACACTCTACTGTAATTACCTTGGTTTTTGTTCTTTTAGTGTTCAACCATATGCTTGCTGAAGTTTAGAATGTTATTTGTCATTGATTTTTAAGACACAATGGATATTTAATCAATGCTTATTAAATGAATAGATGAGAAAATTTGACATTGGGTAGAAATCCTTTAAAATATTTTGCATGGAAATCACTTTTTGCTTTCAAAATAATGTAATTAAAGACTTTTAGTTCCCACAGTTTGCAACAATAATCGTAGGAACTTATTTGTTTTGTATCTAGCACTAAACAATGAGCTAGCAATTTGATAAAACAGTTCAAATAATTTTTAAATCTCTTTGACTCAATTAGTCATGACTGAATTCATTTATACCATTAGGATATTAACATGTCTTTTAAAAAACAGTGTTAAATGGAGCTGGTCAAAAAAAAAAGTACTCCCTTTTTAATAGGCTCTGCATAAGTAAGGCTATCCTCTTTTTCATAGTTTTTCAGAAACAATAACTTTGTCATTTTCTATACTTATTGATAATTTCCCCCAACATATTAACAGTTAAGAAATAAAGTTATGGCAGCCTAATTAGTTGAGTCAATACAGGAAGTAAATTGTTAAGACAGTGGGCATACCATCTTAGTTAGTAAGATATGGACATTCAACCACTCTCTTTCCCTACCCTAAGACACATACACACTGTCAGAGTAAATGTTCTGATGTGACTGAGAATTTTATGCTCAAAGCTTTCCAAAATTTCATGTATAAATATTGTACTTTTATCAATATAAGATTTCACACTGTAAGAAAACATTGGCATAGGAATCATTCTCTTTTACACAGTTTGAAGATGAATTTTAATGACATTCATATCTGATAAATAATATAATGTCATGGAGTAAAAGTTATTTTCTTGATATAAATATTTTATCATTTGAGTATATTCCCCTTGAATCTAGGTGTTAGTTTAACAAAACGCATTTCTCAGTTCACTGAATATGACTCCAGGATAAAGAAAAAGAACATCCATATTCAAAAAAGGTAATTTATTTACCTAGTTTATCCCAAGATTTATACTGTCAATAGCCTTCATAACAAATTAAGGGCTAAAATATATAGTTAAGTTCCTGAAACTCTACCAAATGTTATCTATACTGAGTAGAATTAAATTAAATCATTGTATTAACTTTGTATTCCTATTAAAGGATTTAGTCTTCTTCTAGTTTAGATATAATAGCAAAAGCAAATGTACATCCCTGGTTTCTTGCCAATTATAGTTGGGTCACACCTGCCTAAGTAGTGTTTTATAATAAATACATAGTAAGTAAATTAGTATCCAACCCTCAGGCCTACATGGAATAAATTTGGTGGGGTACTTCTCCCTTGGGGAAAAAAATGTTGTTAGCATTTTTTGTTTGCTAGTATCCTTTAGACCTACTACCTATAAAAACCCCTCTAAATGAAGCCTCTGGCAGCATTTCAATAAGCTAACTTCTGTAGGTTTCTTCACTTCATGGGGGTATTTTTCTGCTTTAATTTGCCAGCAGAGATCTCACATGAAAAAGTTCAGGTGCTGTTTTATAATATAAGAAAACATATACATGAGACTCTTTGTTCCTCATCATAATCACATGTATAGTGCTTTAATTTCAACAAATCATATAGAAAAAAGAAGGTTGGCTTAAGTCATAATCACAAATTAAAAAGCCCATAAACCTACACCTATATTGTGGTCTTGTAACTCACCACTTGGAAGCTTGTAAAACCTAAAACCTAATATGCCTACAAATTTTGAATTTTTTAGAATATACCCAATTTGCTTCTACTTCTTCCATTGGGGTTCATAGCCATCAGACATTGTAAGACAGTTAGTAGACCCAGCAGAAACGACTTCAAAATATTTGTGTTTTCTGTGAAAGTTTGAAAATCTGTTGACTCCCTGGTTGTTCTGTTTCAAAGTCTTTTATGCATTGCTTTCCCTTTCTTATTTCTCCTCACACACATACAAGCTCTTTTCTTGCCTATTGTGTGTACTTGGCTGATTTTCTGGGCACAGTGCCCAGTTGGTTTAATGTGTGCTTATTATTGTCTACAGCATTCCTGATTCTGTTTTGGAGATGGGTACTCTATAAATTATTAATGATTATTATCATCCTTTAGAATCAACTTTACTTTTGGAATTTAGAAACAAAAGATGAACATTGAGCCCTATGGGTAATAACCAGCAATATCAAGGCCATGTCCAATGCTTGACTGTAAGGGAAAGGAATAGTGAATATACTGAAGTGAACAAAACAGGATTATTCCTATAAACAGATAAACAGAAGAAAACTTAAAGTTCAAAATGTATTACTTGAAAAATGCTCATAATATTATTTTACCATACCCATTTTACCATTTAAATATTACCAGTAGTTTTTTTTCCTCAATATCCATTGATAAGCTTATTCTTTAAAAACAAAACTAGGGAAAGTGCTAGCTTTTTCGCTTCTTATTCACAGGAGCTTGTGCACCTGATGTAGTATGGCACATTCTCAAACATCTAATAGGTCACTTCTGAATTTTCCTCTGAATTTTGAATAAGATAAAAGTAATTTGAATTTAGCTATCATTTCAAAGAAGAAAAAAGTTGCATTTGTAAATTATTTACACAAGCACAAATTTTTAGAGAAAGAAATACTAGAGAAAGAAAAACATAGAGGAAAATAGGTGGTGAAAAAATTCTTTGGAAGTGCAAAAGAAAGAAAACGTTTATTGGCAATGACACATGATTTTTAATCCCCAAGTCTAAGTAAATTTGGGGTCTTTACCCTTGCTATAGTTTGGACATGGGTTATTCTCCCCAAAATTCATGTTGAAATTTAATTTCCCATGTAAGGTGTTAGGAGATCATGCTTTGAAGAGGTGATTAGGTCATTAAGATAAATTAATAACTTTCTGGTGAAACTGGGTTATTTTTCGTGATAATGGATTAGTTCTCATAAGAGCTAGTCATTCTAAAGAAAGTTGCCTCTTTTATAAAGCAATGTTTTGCCTGATTTCCATTTTCTTTCTCTGCCTTGTTGTGACATAGTATGTGGCTCTCATCAGAAGCTCAACAAATGCCAATGCCATAGTCTTTCCAGCCACCAGAACCATAAGCTAAATAAACCTTTTCTCTTTATAAATTACCCAGTCTCAGGTGTTCTGTTAACAGCAGCACAAAACAGACCGAGACAACACTACAGCTGTAATACGTAATATTTTGAAATTAGATTTAAGCTTAGGAACAATACATACCCAATAAAGTGGAGCTCAGAAGACATCACTTAAGAATTGTTAAATAAATGCCATTTTTTGTTTTTATATTGAAAAACAAATGTATCGATTCTCAATTATTTTCTCCCTAATGTAACAATAATAACATAATATTGTATTTTCTAAAACCATTCCTCCTTTCTCTCAATTGTATGTATTTTTCCTTTTTTCTTTCTCCTTTTTCTTTTTGGAGTATGATAAATATTTTTAAATCTATCCTCCTGAAATTGCATCTAGGATTTGGATATAATTTGCTATAAATCTTTGCTTCCTCGGAATAAAAATATTCTCTACATTTTTATTATTCTAATATTGATTCAGCTTTGGAGTTAATTTATATGCAAAGCAAATAATTTACCCAAACTTGTAAAGGATATGCATTATCAGAACACAACACCTGCAGGACAAAAGAGAGGTTAATTTCATTGTTGCTCCAAAGCAAAAGGAGATCATTATGGAGCCTGCAGTAACCAAGCTCTGTGAAATAGCTGCATTAGTCATTAACTTTCCAGCACTAAATTTCATATCAAATTCAATTAACTACTACATAGCTTTTAATGACAATATTTTTTCAGATGCAGCTCTTGTTTACTAATAAGATTTCACATCACGACTATCTGTTCCATTACTTCCTCCATGTTAATGTATTCAAGTCTTGATTTTCTCCAAAGAAAATGGGGCAATGAAAATTGCATTTGCTAAAATTCTCCTTGAATTATGTTTTAACATTTCAAGTGTGTTAATGTAATGCTTTAGAAGCTAAAGGGAATGATTATATAGGAAGCTGAAGTCATCTGTGTCTATCCTCAGGATTGATTAAGTTTGCTATTTATACATGTTTCCCCCACAACATTGCTGTGTTGGAATTTATCAGGATAGGAACCATCTAAATTGAAAATGCCCCTTCGTATATTTTTATCACAGTCAAAGTCAAAGCCTAGAATAACAAAAAGGCACAAAATTAATGTCATCAGGAAACAATTTACGCAGCTAATTAGCATAACATTCTCATATAAAAAGACAGATGGATTAAGGGATCAGGTCATTCATAGCCTGCAGCAAACTGCTTCAGTCTTTAATCCCCTGCTGTTACCTATCAACTGGTACTCTTTTTATGGATTTGGATAGATCCCTGGGAAGATTTAGATTCTCCCATTGGATTGATTCACCTTGTTCCTTTAACTTTTTATTGATGATATATTTTATTATTTCCTGACTAAAACAACAGTAAGGACTCTAAATTGGCTAGCAGCTAAAGAACTGAACTGAAGGCGTATCTCCACATTTCTCATATAGTAGCTTCTACAACACACACACACACACACCCACACACACACACACACACGCACACGCACGATGCCCTGCAGTGCTAACAAATAGGCTCCAGCTTGAAGACAACCATAGAAGAGTTATATCCTACTTCAATAAAAGTTGGGATTTCATGCTACATACACAACATTCAAGACAATTAGGAATAGCACAGCAACAGCCAGTAATAACTATGAAAAATATCAAATTCTTTACATGGAAGTAGTCAATCAGCATAGATTACAGATTTCCATAAGTCCTTTGAAAAATGTTTCCAAAAATAATGTCTAAGAAAACTATCAGTGAAGACGTTTGATCTATTGTATAGAAACCAAAACCAATAAATGAAAGAAAAAGCCTCTGGGAAAAGAAAAAAAAATATTTTAAAAGTTTTAGGCTACAGGGAGATAATTTATTTCCTTTTGACTATTGTATTAGCTTTCTAGGGCTGCCATAACAAAGTATCACAATATAGGTGGCTTAAAAAAAACATTTATTGTCTCACAACTCTGTAAGCTAGAAGCCTGAAATCAAGGTGTTGGCAAGACTGGTTCCTTCTGAAAAGTTCTGACTTAAAGTCCATTCCACATGTGTCTTCTAGTTTCTGGTGCTTGCCAGCAATTTTTGGTGTTCCTCGACTTGTGCATGCATCACCCCACTGTCTGCCTCTGTCATTACACGACCTTCTTCCCTATATTTCCTTATGTCTCTCTGTTTCCATATTTTCTTTCTTTATAAAGAAACCAGTCATTGAATTAGGGCCCATCCCATTTCAATATGACCCTGTTTCAAAATAACAACATCTGCAATAACTTATTTCCAAATAAGGTCACATTCACAAGTATTGGGATTAGGATTTCATTTTGGAGACACGATTCAACATACAATGACTATAAACAATCAGAATGTTAGTTTATTAATTTATAACAAGAACTATGTCATATAAAATAAAATTCTTACTTCAGCATAAACAGTACATACTTTCCATCCAAACGCACACCGGTATGGGAAAACAAAATGTAGTCACATGATAGCTGAGTATGTATTAGATCAGAAAAATAAAGTTCAGTGATTAGAATATTTAACACCGTCAAGCTAATATAAATGTGCACATCCATTTATTTTTATTGTAGGAAGGCTTACCAACTTAATTGGCAATTTCACTTGCCCAGACTTCCTATCTCAGGAATTGGACTTCTACTTAGGTGGAAAAGAGATTTATGCCTTAAAGATTCATCTGTAGCTCAGTTTCCATAGGCAACTAATTCTCCTTTCATTGACAGACTCTTTCTATAGCTATGTTAATGAATTCAGTCCCAACATAGTAAAATCCTCTGACTTTACCCCCCTTAGGTTAGTTTACAGTGCTTCAGAAGGCATTCTTTCAGAAGGCATTCTTCCTTCTCTTAGTTTTATTTCTTTATAAAGGGTTATATAAAACTAAGTGGGTTGTATTTTTGTAGCCATCTTTCTGATTATCCCCATGTACTGAGAATATGTGTGTGTGTGTGTGTGTGTATTGATACATACATATAGATTTTATTTATATGTGTGTGTATATACATATATATACATATATATACACATATATATACATATATACACATATATACATATATACATATATACATATATATATATACATATATACACATATATATACATATATATACATATATATATGCAAGACTGTATGTATATAGTCTTGTCCTATTTGGAGACCCATTAAAGCATTTTTTCTTCCCATTATTTTACTTCAACTATGATATACAATTAATTCTGTTATACACACAGACACATACACATACATATATGTATGTGTGTGTATATATATGTTTTAATAATCAAAGTTACAATTTATTTTGAACATATTATTTGCCAGAATTTATATGGCATACTTTGCATTCACTAACCTATTTAATCTTTAATATCTAAATGGGATAATTATTATTATTTATTTTTCAAAGATGGGGTAACAAAGGCTTCTGTTACCCCTCAATGTTGCCCATTCTCCACAGACTGTATAATAGACGTTAAAATTATTTTTGCCCAACATCAAATATCTTGCATCATACTGCATTCCTTTCAGCAACCTGCATTTTTCAGCAACCTGCAATTTCCCTATAACCTGGAAATTTTGAACCTCCACGCTTTCGTGTGTAATATTTTCGGCATGAAAAATGTGTCATTTCAACTTATCTAACGCTTGATTACTATCTAAGGTAAGGTAGAAGTGCCAACTTTTTCAAGGTTTTAGAAGAAAGGTGAAAATAATAGTCTCTTGGTCCACACTCGCATAGCCCTTCGTTTATAATATTAAACACCATATTATATTATGCTATCAATAGTCAGCTATTTATTCATCTCCTTCAGCAGGCTCTAAAGGCCATTAGGGACTTGCTAATTCATTTACTAATTAATTAAAGAAATTTGCGAATATCAAGAATAACCCTCTACTTGTTCCCATCCACCATCCATCACTCACTTTCTTGTTCATTCACAGTGTACATACACAGTGATGTCAGAAATGCTACGCCATACCTCCATGAGAAACAGCTTTATTAACTGGAGCACTGTGCTTGTATACACTTCCTTTCACCTTTAATTTTACAGTCTCCTCTCATTTCTGAAGTTACTTATTTCAGCGCATTTTTTCCCACCCATCTCAGTGAGGTTGTTTCACATATTTTCAATACAGTTATAATATTTTGTCACACTCTGCATTCCATCTTGCAATCCCTCTACTTCCTAAAGGATAGTTTTTTTTTTTTTTTAAGTTGTATAAATTAATGTTTCCTCCTCAAGCTCAAAAACTCTTACGGATTTTGAGAAATGCATAATGTTATGTCCACCATTACGATATCATATAAAATAGTTTCAGTATAGTAAAAAATCTGTTTTCATGTTGCACATATTTAACCCTACTTCCTCTCTCCTCACCTCTGGAAGCACTAATCTTTTTTACTATATTGTTTTGCCTTTTTTACCATGTCATATAGTTAGAAGCATATAATACGAGGCATTTGCAGACTAATTTCTTCCATAGAGCAATAAATATTGAATATTCATGTATTTATTCCTGTAGATTTATATTTATTTCTTTTTTCTGGAGGTACCACAGTTTATCAATTCACTTATTTAAGGTTTAAGGCTATGTAGGTTGCTGTCCTTTTTTGATAATTATAAAAAGGAGCTCTGATAAAAACTCACATTTTTATGTGATATAAATTGTCAAATCATTGGGATAAATACCTAGAAGCATGACAGCTGAAGTGCATGGTGAGACAATATTTAGATTTGTAAGAAACTGCCAATCTGTCTTCCAGTGTGCAGTACCATTTTTAAAATTCCCTTCAGCAAACAGCTACTATTGCTCTACATTTTCACTAGAATTTGTAATACTTCGGTTCATGGATTTAAGCCATTCTAACTAATGTGTGGTAGTATCACAATTGTTTTAATTTGTGTTTCTCTAAAGAGAAAAATGCTGTTGAGCATATTTTTATATGCTAGTTGCCATGGGTATTTCGGGGGCAGGGGTGAGGTGTCTTTTCAGATTCTATGCACATTTGTAATTGGCTTGTTTGCTTTCTTATTATTCAGTTTTCAGAGTTATTTGTATGTTTAGATACCAATACTTTATTAGATATATGGTTTACAGATATTTTCTCCTAGTTTGTGGCTTGTCTTTTAACTCTCTGGAGTCTTTCACAGAGCAGAAAATTCCATTTTAAATTTAACAAACTCTAACACCATTTTTTTCTTTTGTAGCTAGAACTTTTGGTATTAATATTATATCTAAAAATCCATTATCAAACCTAATGTCACTCATAACATATAAAGTATACTTTCTTTTTCAACTATTCTAGTGGTTCCCCCAGAATATCCAATACACATTTGTTACCTAAGATCACCTTCAAATAGAACTCCACCAGTTCACATACAGTGCAGGTACCTTAATGAGAGGTGACGGCATGCTGGCAGCCCATGCTCGCTCTCCGTGCCTCCTCGGCCTCGGCGTCCACTCCGGCCGCGCTTGAGGAGCCCTTCGCCCCGCCGCTGCACTGTGGGAGCCCGTCTCTGAATTGGCCAAGGCCTGAGCCGGCTCCCTCTGCTTGCCGGGAGGTGTGGAGGGAGAAGCACAGGCGGGAACTGAGGAGACAGAAGCACAGGCGGGAACTGAGGCTGCGCGCGGCACACGCAGGCCAACGCAAGTTCCGGGTGGGAGCGGTCTCCGCGGCCCTGCATTCTGAGGGGCCAGGCTGGCGCCACCGGCCCCAGGCAGTGAGGGGCTTAGCACCCAAGGCCAGCAGCTGCGGAGGATGCGCCGGGTTCCTCAGCACTGCCGGCCCGCCCGCTCCGGGCTCGAATTCTCGCCGGGCCTCAGCCACCTCCCTGCCGGCAGGGCTCGAGACCTGCAGCCCGCCATGCCAGAGCCTCTCCCCGCCCGCTCCTTACCCGGTGGGCTCCCCCGCGGCTGTCCCGAATCTCCCCGAACGGCACCGCCCCCTGCTCCGCGGCGCCTGGTCCCATCAACCACCAAAGGTCTGAGGAGTGCAGGCGCCTGGTGTGGGACTGGCGGGCAGCTCCCCCAGCGGCCCCTGCGCGGGATCCACTAGGCGAAGCCAGCTGGGCTCCTGAGTCAGGTAGGATCTTGGAGAACTTTTATGTCTGGCTGGAGGATTGTATATGCGCCAATCAGCAGTCTGTGTCTAGCTCGGGGTTTGTGGATGCACCAATCAGCACTCTGTGTCTAACTAATCTCGTGGGGACTTGGAGAACTTTTATGTCTAACTAGAGGATTGTAAATGCACTAATCAGCACGCTGTGTCTAGCTCAAGGTTTGTAAATGCACCGATCAGCACCCTGTCAAAACAGACCAATCAGCAGGATGTGGATGGGGTCAGATAAGGGAATAAAAACAGGCTGCCACAGCCAGCAGTGGCAACCGGCTTGGGTCCTCTTCTATACTGTGGAAGTTTTGTGTTTTCGCTGTTTGCAAAAAATCTTGCTGCTCACTCTTTGGGTCCACACTGCCACCACCGCAAAGGTCTGCAGCTTCACTCCTGAAGCCAGCGAGACCATGAATCCACCAGAAGGAAGAAACTCCGAACACGTCCAAACATCAGAAGGAACAAACACCGGACACACCATCTTTAAGAACTGTAACACCACGAGGGTCCGCAGCTTCATTCTTGAAGTCAGTGAGACCAAGAACCCACCAATTCTGGACACATTAATAGTCCCAGTTCATCCTTCGTTTGTTTTGTAACATTACCATCAGTCCTTTCACTTACCCACATGCTGTAATTGCCCAACACATTTACTAATATTACTTTAAACAAACATATAGTTTAAATAGATTTACAATAAGAAAAAAACTTTTTTTTTCCTTTTTCAACACACTTGCTTTCTTATTGTAAATACAGGTTTCTGATCTATATCATTCTTCTCCTTGAATAACCTCTTTTAACACATTTGCAGGAAAGTTTTCTGGCAGTATATTCCGTTAGTGTTTTATTGCCTGGTAAATTCTGATTTCCCCTCTGCTTTTGAAGTATAATTTTGCTAGATGTAGAATTCTAAGTTGGTGCATTTATTCCTTTAACACTAAACATTTCCCGCTACTCTCTGCTTTCTTGCCTGGTTTCTTAGTGGAAGTGGGCTGAAATCCTTGCTCTTTTTTCTCTAAAAGGAATATAGTTTTCATTCCAGATTCTCTCAAGATTTTCTCTTTGTCTATTTATCGATTTATTTTATTTTATTTTATTCTACATATAGAAAATGCTATCTGGTGCTGTATTTTTGTTGTTTGTCATGAATTATATTCTCTGAGCTTCCTGGACTGGTCGTTTGTTTCATGTCATTATGCTTTAAAATTTCTTGACCATTACTCATTTAGATAGATTATCCTCATTTCTCTCTTTCTCTTCTTTCTGCTATTCCAGTTTCCCATTTTGTACAACTTTAGAAACTGCCCAGCAGGTCTTTGATGTCCTTCACATTTTTTTTTTTCATTTATTTTTTCTTGGCACTTTGTTTTAAGATGTATTTTTGACCTATCTTTAGTTTCACTAATTCTTTCCCCAAACATGTCTGGTCTACTAATGAAACCATTGAAATCATTAAAAAAAAAAATCTGTTGGAGTTGTTTTAATTTCTAGCCTTTTCTTTTGGTTCTTTGTTAGAATTTTCATCTCTCTGCTTATACTAATCATCTTTTATTGAATATTTTCTACATTTTCCACTAGTGTCCTTAACATCTTAATCATAGGTATGTAAAATTTCTTGATTGCTATTTCCAAGATATGTGTCGTCATCACTGAGTCTTGTTCTGATGGTCATCATGTCTCTTCAGATTGTGATTTTTTTTTCCTTGCCTTTTACCGTGTTTTGTAATTTTGTTGCCATTGTTGAGAGCCAGATATGTTGTATCCATAATAGATATTGAGATAAATTGATGCTGAGATAAATTGATACTGAGATAAAGTTAAATTGAGGATACATGTTAATCTGTCTAAGAGTTGGACTGCATTTAATATTTGTTATAGCTCAAGTTTCTGAAGGTTTCAAATTCCTCTGGTGTCCTTATTTTTGTCTTCTCCCTTAACTTTGGGTTTCCTTAAGTACTCATCTTCAAACAGTGTCTGTTTCTTGTAGCTCTTTTGTCTATCCCCTTATACTGGAGTCATGTTGGTTAAGTTTTATGGTATGAGCAGGGAAATATGTTCTATAGTGCTCTGATTGAATATCCGTCTTTCAGTGGGCCTATGTCTTAGGTTATGACTTTTACAAGCGTTTTGCCAGTAGTTTATCTTTTCTCCCTATTACAGGACTGCCAGATTCATATGCCCACTGAGCAGCAATAGACTAATACACTGAGACATCATAATTTGCAGCAGAATAAGAGTTTAATAATCACAATGCCATTGGGCAAAGAGATGGAAGAAATCCTCAAGCTTCAAATCTGTCTGCTTGAGGGGTTCTGGGCCAGGGTTTTTAAGGGGATTGTGGCGGGTGAGGGTCTGGAGAATTGGGGCTGTCGATTGGTCAGGTCAAGGAAGATTAAATCATTACTATGTGAAAACTGCATTCTTCTGTGAGTCGGCTCCTTGCTGGGACCTTCAGATCAACTGGCATCAACAGTTTTACCAGTATGCATAACATAAAGGAGAAACTCAAACAGAAAGCATATCATCTCACATGGCTTAGATTTCATCTATAGAAAAGAAAAGGAACACAGTCTTGTGACAAGGGCTACACTATCTTGGGGGAGTAAGCAGCAACCAGCTACAAGGAAGTGGGCCAAATTGGGAAGTGGATTTCATGATTGCCACTGATTATTTTGCTAGCCTAGTTGAATTTTGTTTTCTCCCTTAATTGGTTTATAAACTTTTCTTTGGGACAGTTTCATCCTTCATCCCCTTTAGATGAGAAAAGAAGGTTAAATGGGGAGGTGCCAAGATGGCCAATTAGTAGCAGCTGTGGTCTGTGACTCCCACCTAGAAGAACAAAAATGGTGAGTGAATTCTGCACCTTCATCTGAGGTATCCACATTCTCTCATTGGGACTGACAAGGTGATTGGTGTGACCCACAGAGAGCAAGGAAAAGCAGGGTGGAGCAATGCCTCACTTGGGAGTTGCAAGGGGCAAGGGGCACTCCCACCCCCAGTCAAGGGAGGCAGTGAGTGATTGTGCTACCTTTCCCGAGAAACCATGCTTTTCCCATGGATCTGTGCAACTCACAGATCAGGAGATCCCCTTGTGAGCCCACAACACCAGGGCCTTGGGTGCCAAGCACAGAGCTGTGCAGACTCTCATCACCAGTCACGCTGTGGCCAGTGACATCAGGCTGGAGACTAAGATGACTGAGTTCCCAGGGAAAGGGGTGGTTGCTATCACTGTAGCCCCAGTTGGCTGTTTTACCTTGGTGGTGCTGGGGAGACAGGGAGGTTTAGACCAGGAGCACAGCAGCTGTGGCAGATCATGGCCAGACTGCTTTTTTAGGCGGAACCTGGATCCATCCCTACTCATTGGGTGGGGTCCCCTTGTGGGAATTTTACCAACTCCAACCAGAGGTTTATGGACAGAACTCTGATCTTCCTGGGCAGAATCCTGTGGGGAGGGGCGGCCACAGTCTCTGTGGTTCAGCAGACTTAGTCTTTCCTGCCTGCTGGCTCTGAAGGGTCTGGACATTCTGGACAAGGGAGATTCCCTCCAGTGCAGTGCACCCACTCTGCCAAGCGGAAGCCAGAGTGCTTTGTTAAGTTGTCCCTGATCCTGTACATACTCCCTAACTGATTGAGACCACCAACAGGGGTCTCCAGGCACCTTATACAGGAGTGTTCCTGCTGGCATCACATCAGTGCCCCTCTGGGATGGAGCTCCCAGAGGAAGGAGCAGGCAGCCATCCTTGCTGTTCTGCAGCCTCCACTGGTGACACCTCCAGGTGGGGGAGGGACCAAGTAAATAGGATCTGGAGTGGACCCTCAGCAAACTGCAGCAGCCCTAAGGAAGAGGGGTCTGACTGTTAAAAGAAAAAGAGAAAACAACAACAAAAACATCCACAAAAATGACGCCACAAAAACCCCTTCCAAAGATCAGCAGCCTCAAAGATTGAAGATAGATAAGCTCATGAAGATGAGAAAGAATCAATGCCAAAATGCTGAAAACTCAAAAAGCCAGAGTGCCTCTTCTCCTCCAAATGATTGCAACACCTCTCCAGCAAGGGCACAGAACTGGGTGGAGGCTTGAGGTGAAAGAACTGACAGAAGTATTCTTCAGAAGGTGGGTAATAACAAATTTTGCTGAGCTAAAGTGTGTTCTAAAACAATCCAAAGAAGCTAATAACCATGAAAACATTAAAGGAACTGTAAACCAGAATAACCAGTTTATAGAGGAACATAAATGACCTGATGGACCTGAAAAACACAACACGAGAACTTCACAATGCAACCACAAGCATAAATAACCGAATAGACCAAGCAGAGGAAAGAATCTCAGAGCTCAAAGACTATCTTGCTGAAATAAAGGCAGATAAGATTAGAGAAAAGGCTGAAAAGGAATGAAAAATAATCAGAGAACTATGGAATTATGTAAACAGACCAAACCTACAACTGATTGGGGTACCTGAAAGAAATGGGGAGAACGAAACCAAGTTGGAAAACGTACTTCAGGAAATCATTCAGGAGAATTTCCCCAACCCAGCAAGACAGGCCAACATTCAAATTCAGGAAATTCAGAGGACTTCAGTAAGATCCATGAGAAGATCAACCCAAAACACATAATCGTCAGTATCTCCAAGGTCAAAATGAAGGAAAATTGTTAAGGGCCAGGTCACCTACAAAGGGAAGGCCATCAGAATAACACTGGACTCCTCAGCAGAAACCCTATAATCCAGCAGAAATTGGGGGCTAATATTCAACACTCTTAAAGAAAAGAATTTCCAGCTCAGAATTTCGTAACTGGCCAAACTAAGCTTCATGAGCAAAGGAGATATAAAATCCTTCTCAGACAAGCAAATACTGAGGGAATTCATCACAACCAAGCCTGCCTTGCAAGAGCTCCTAAAGGAAGCACTGAATATGGAAAGGAAAAACCATTACCAGCCCCTACAAAAACACAGTAAAGTACATAGACCAATGATACTATGAAGCAACAACATTAACAAGTCTGCAAAACAACCAGATAGCATCATAATGACAGGACAAAATTCACACATAACAATATTAACCTTAAATGTAAATGGACTGAATGTCCCAATTAAAAGACATAGACTGGCAAACTGGATAGTCAAGACCCACCAGTGAGCGAACCATCTCATATGCAAAGACACACATAGGCTTAAAATAAAGAGATGGAGGAAAATTTACCAAGCAAATGGAAAGCAGGAAAAGGAGGGGTTGCAATTCTAGTGTTTGAGAAAACAGGCTTTAAATCAACAAAGATAAAAAAAGACAAAGAAGGGAATTACATAATGGTGAAGTATTCAATTCATCAAGAAGAGGTAACTATCCTAAATACACATGCACCCAATTCTAGAGGACCCAGATTCATAAAACAAGTTCCTAGAGACCTACAAAGAGACTTAGACTCTCACATAATAATAGTGGGAGACTTTAACACCCCACTGTCAATATTAGACAAATTATCAAGACAGAAAGTTAACAAGGATATTCAGGACTCAAACTCAGCTCTTGATCAAGTGGACCTGATAAATCTCTACAGAATTCTCCATTCAAAAACAACAGAATATACATTCATCTTGGAGCTACATGGCACTTACTCTAAAATTGATCACATAATTGGAAGTAAAACACTCCTCCACAAATGCAAAATAACTAAAATCATGATAGTCTCTCAGACCACAGTACAATCAAATTAGAACTCAAAATTAAGAAACTCACTCAAAACCACACAACTACATGGAAATGTAACAACCTGCTTCTGAATGACTACTGGGTAAAAAATGAAATTAAGGCAGAAATCAAGAAGTTATTTGAAACTAATGAGAACAAAGAGACAATGTCCCAGAATCTCTGGGATACAGCTAAAACAGCATTGAGGGAAATGTATAGCACTAAATGTCCACATCAGAAAGTTAGAAACATCTCAAATCGACATCCTAACATCACAGTTAAAGAACTAGAGAACCAAGAACAAACAAACCCCAAAGCTAGCAGAAGGCAAGAAATAAGTAAGATCAGAGCAAAACTAAAGGAGATAGAGACAGGAAAAACCCTTCAAAAAAATCAACAAATCCAGGAACTGTTTTTTTGAAAAAAATTAACAAAATAGACCTTTAGCTGGACTAATAAGAAAAGAGAAAAGATCAAATAGACACAGTAAAAAATGATAAAGGGGATATCAACACTGAGTTTACAGAAATACAAACAACCATCAGAGAACACTATAAACACCTCTATGCAAATAAACTAGAAAATCTAAAAGAAATGGATAAATTCCTGGACACATAAACCCTCCCAAGATTGAACCAGGAAGAGGCTGAATCCCTGAATAGACCAATAACAAGTTCTGAAATTAAGACAGTAATAGATAGCCTACGAACAAATGAAAGACCAGGACCAGATGGAATTATGGTGGAATTCTACCAGATGTACAAAGAGGAGCCAGTGCTATTTCTTCTGAAACTGTTCCAAATGATTGAAGAGGAGAGACTCCTCCCTAATTCATGTTATGAAGCCAGCATCATCCTGATACCAAAGCCTGGGAGAGATACAACAAAACAAGAAAACTTCAGGCCAATATCCCTGATGAACATTGATGCAAAAATCCTCAATAAAATACTGGCAAACCAAATCCAGCAGCACATCCAAAAGCTTATCCACCACAATCAAGTTGGCTTCATCCCCGGGATACAAGACTGGTTCAACATATGCAAATCAATAAGCGTAATCCATTACATAAATAGAACTAAAGATAAAAACCTCATAATTATCTCAATAGATGCAGAAAAGGCCTTTCAATAACCCTTCATGTTAAAATTCAACATTCCTTCATGTTGAAAACTCTCAATAAACTAGGTATTGAAGGACCATACCTCAAAATATTAAGAGCCATTTATGACAAACCAACAACCCATATCATACTGAATGGGAAAAAGCTGTAAGCGTTTTCATTGAAAAGAGGCACATGACAAGGATGCCCTTTTTCACCACTCCTATTCAACATAGTAGTGGAAGTTCTGGCCAGACCAATCAAGCAAGAGAAAGAAACAAATGGTATTCAAATAGGAAGAGAGGAAGCCAAATTGTCTCTGCAGATGACATGATCCTTTATCTAGAAAACCCCATTGTCTCAGCTCAAAAGCTTTTTAAGCTGATAAGCAACTTCAGCAAAATCTCAGGATACAAAATCAATGTGCAAAAATCACAAGGATTCCTACACACTAACAACAGGCAAGCAGAGAGCCAAATCATGAATGAACTCCAATTCCACAATTGCTACAAAGAGAATAAAATACCTAGGAATACAGCTAAGAAGGGAAGTGATGGAAAGAACCAATATGATTAAAATGGCCATACTACCCAAAGTAATTTATATATTCAATGCTATTCCCCTTATACTACCATTGACATTTTTCACAGAATTAGTATAATCTGTTTTAAAATTCATATGGACAAAAAAGAGTCTGTATAGCCAAGACAATATTAAGCAAAAATAGCAAAGCTGGGGGGATCATGCTACCTTACTTCAAACTACACTACAAGGCTACCAAACCAGCATGTAAACAAAACAGCATGGTCGTGGTACAAAAACAGACTCATAGACCAATAGAACACAATTGAGAACTCAGAAATAAGACCACACAGCTACAACCATCTGATCTTCAACAAACCTGACAAAAACAAGCAATGGGGAAAGGATTTTCTATTTAATTAATGGTGCTGGAAGAACTGGTTAGCCATATGCAGAAAATTGAAACTGGACCCCCTTCCTTACACCTTATACAAAAATTAGCTCAAGATAGGTTAAAGACTTAAATGTAAAACCCAAAACTATAAAAACCTTAGAATAAAATCTAGGCAATACCATTTAGGACATAGGCATAGGCAAAGATTTCATGACAAAAATGCCAAAAACAATAGCAACAAAAGCAGAAATTAACAAATGGGCTCTAATTAAACTAAAGAGCTTCTGCTCAGCAAAAGAAACTGTCATCACAGTGAACAGACAACCTACAGAATGGGAGAAAAATTTGCTATTTATCCATCCAACAAAGGTCTAATATCCAGAATTTACAAGGAACTTAAACAAATTTACAAGAAAAAAACAATCCTATTAAAAAGTGGGCAAAGGATATGAACAGGCACTACTCAAAAGAAGACATTTATGTGGCCAACAAACATGCCCAAAAAAAGTTCAACATTACTAATCATTAGAGAAATGCAAATCAAAACCACAGTGAGATACTGTCTCACACTAGTCAGAATGGTGATTATTAAAAAGTCAAGAAACAACTGATGCTGTTGAGGTTGCAGAGAAATAGGAATGCTTTTACACTGTTGGTAGGAACATAAATTAGTTCAACCATTGTGGAAGACTGTGGCAATTCCTCGAAGTCCTAGAACCAGAAATACCATTTGACCCAGCAATCCCATTACTGGGTATGTACCCAAAGGAATATAAATCATTTTATTATAAAGATACATGCATGTGTATGTTCATTGCAGCACTATTCACAATAGCTAATACATGAAATCAACCCAAATGCCTATCAGTGATAGACTGGGTAAATAAAATGTGGTGTATATATACAACATGGAATACTATGCAGCCATAAAAGGAAATAAGATCAAGTCCTTTGCAGGGACATGGATGGAGCTGAAAGCCATTGTCCTCAGCAAACTAATGCAGGAACAGAAAACCAAACATTGCATGTTCTACTTAAGTAGAACAAGCATGTTCACATTTATAAGTGTGAGCTGAACAATGAGAACACATACACACAGGGAGAGGAACAACACACACTGGGGTCTCTTGGCAGGGGCAGAGAGAGGGAGAGCATCAGGAAAAATAGCTAATGCATGCTAGGCTTACTATATAGGTGATGGATTGGTAGGTGCAGCAAATTCACCATGGCACATATTTACTTATGTAACAAACCTGCACATCTTGAATATGTACCCCTGAACTTAACATAAAATAAAATAAAGAATTGGAGAATTTCTCCCTGGGAGGAAAAAAAGAAGGTTAAATGAATCAGTGCACTTCTTCTGGGTGTAATAAGGCTCTGGTAATGTCCTTTTCCCTAAAAGGTATGTTTCTGTTTTGCAGAAGGCTCTTGTATGTCACTGTGATTACTCTTCCTCTATCTCTGCCAGTTTTAAAAATATTTTTCTCAGCTTTTTACCATTAGAACCCGGTGGGTTCCTGGATGCCAAATTCATGCAAGTCTGAAGTATGAAAAAAACTGTCCCCATGAGCTTCTTCCCTCACCCTAATCCATACTCGGCCTCCACAAATTAGTTAAAATTACCACTGAAGTGTTCATACAAGTTACGGCTCTAGCCACTTCTGCTTCAGAAAGTAGATCTTGGCTATGGCTCTCTGGTGTGCCAGTTTCTCTCAATTTTATGGTGATGTTTGCCCTGCTTTCTCAATTTTCTGATAGACCCAAGAAAAGTCATTGATTTTCAATTTGTATAGCTTTTTTTATTATTACTATTGTAAGGCCAGGAGTGACACCTTCTGAGCTCTTCACATGTTGGTGATAAATCCAAAAGTCCTGTAATGTATTTGTTTTCTCATTTTTTAAAACCAAATATTTGAAGCTATTTTATTAAGGGTTTCCTTTTCCTCAAAAAGTAAATGCATTAAATATAATCTAGATATTCTACACTCATGAGAAAGATATTTCATTGTATATAATCAGAGCTATAGGCCTACAAAGATTTGGACTTTATCAGGGGTAAATAATAAGAGATCATACTATTAGTTAAAATTAAAGTATAAATTTAGATCATTATTTTTAATTGGTTATTTTTTAAAGCCGACATAACTTTAATTTACAATGTAAACTCAGGAGTGAAAGAGCATTAAGGAACTCATGATCCGTAAAGAAAATTTCAAAATTTAAGGTAAGTAATGAGATTTCCCCATATTTTTGTGTTTAATTCATCAATGTTTTTAAAATACTTAAACCAGCTAAGAAGTGTGTTCAGGTTTCTATTTATTTTAAAAGTGACATGTATTTTTCTCACAAGGGAGGATGATTGTAGAGGAGTTTAGAGCCTGCATAGTGGCTCCAAGTTAGCATCACTGTTCCTGGTCCTTCCATCTTTCTGCTTAGTCTTATTTAACTTGTGTTTATTTCTTCATGATCAGAATATGTGTCTTTCTCAACCGTCATAGGTATGTTCTAGGTAGAAAGGAGAAAAACAAGAGTTTATGTTATTTTTCTGTCAAATTATAGAAAATTGATTTGATAATAAATCAGCTGTTAAAAAGTACCCCTTAAAAATGTAATAATATACAATATTAAAAGAAAGCATAGGACTTTGCACAACTGTGAAATCTATTGAGAATTTTGTAAATTTTTAAATTTTGATCTGTGCTGTCATTAATTAATTCAGTCAAAATTTGCTTCAAAAACACATAGTTGTCAGAATATGTAAGTGCCTTAGAAGAGTGCAATCTATAAGTAAAATAATTCTGAATATTCATCTGAAATAAAGTTTTTAAAGGTTTTGAAAATCTACTGTCTCTCTTATTTCTTGTAATCAACATATTTCTCAATAGGCAAATTCATCATTTGCCATCAAAATGTATTGTCTGAAACTTCCACTGGAACCTTCATATGGCAAAATATTTAGGCATTCTGGGGAGATGCAAAGTTTAAATATGTTTTAATATTTAACAATTATAAATGATATTTGGAAGATTATAAAGATGTTCTTAGTTCAATTAGTAGAGTAAGATTTATATATCTATTAAGAGTACTGGGCCAGATGGGGTGGCTCACGCTTGTAACCCCAGCACTTTGGAAGCCCGAGGCAGGAGAATCACTTGAGGTCAGGAGTTCGAGACCAGTCTGGCCAACATGGTGAAACCCCATCTCTACTAAAAATACAAAAATTAGCAGGGCATGGTGGTGCTTGCCTATAATCCCAGCTACTGAGGAGGCTAAGGCAGGAGAATTGCTTAAACCCGGGACGTTTCAATGAGCTGAGATCTAGCCACTGCATTCCAGCCTGGGCAACACAGTGAAACTCCGTCTCAAAACAAAACAAAACGAACAAAAGTGCAGGCAACAAATTATGATCAATATTAAAAGTTTTTACGTTGAAAGATGGATAAGAATAAAAATTTTGATTTTTCAACCGAGAAATTTAGTTGAGATGTTTGAAATTACTGGAAAGCAAAAGGAAATTTTAATGTACTGCAGAGTAGCCTAGGGTAGTATGTGTATGTATTTCTACTAAATGCAAAAAAAAGTATCAGAGAAAAATGCAATAGACCTCTACTTCTAGTTCAGGATGGGAAAAGATGGGGAAGACCAAAAAAGATCTGCATAATGCACAAATCCATGTGATTTCTGAAGGAAGTGGACACGATCAGTCTTGATAAACTGATAACCAGTTAGTGGATCTGCAGGTTTCATCTGTGGTATTTTCTTTTAGATGATTTGTATAGTGACTAAAAAATAGTCAATACATTTAAATAAACTTTTTTTCTGGTTTAGTAATTGAGGTTGGCCAATGTCTATTATTAATTGTTAACTATTTCCTAATCAATAATCTGTCTTATATTAAACCGTACATACACATTACAAGAAATTTGAGTTACACTCACACATAACTGAATAACATATTTAATGCTTATATGGGCATGCATATAATGTTAAAATCTATATATAAAAATAAGAAAATGAAACCATAATTTTTTTTTTTTTTTGAGACAGAGTCTCACTCTGTCGCCCAGGCTGGACTGCAGTGGTGTGATCACGGCTCACTGCAAGCTCTGCCTCCTGGGTTCATGCCATTCTCCTGCCTCAGCCTCCCAAGTAGCTGGGACTACAGGCGCCTGCCACCACACCTGGCTAATTTTTTTTTGTATTTTTAGTAGAGACGGGGTTTCACCATGTTAGCCAGGATGGTCTGGATCTCCTGACCTTGTGATCCGCCCGCCTCAGCCTCCCAAAGTGCTGGGATTACAGGCGTGAGCCACCGCGCCCAGCCCAAAACCATAATTTTTAAGTAATGGAACTTGTTCCAAAAAAATTAAATGTGGTTATGCGTTGATATGACAATTCTGAATCCTGCCCTCAGGCAGCACCTGAACATTGTGCTTTATTAGCTATCAACAAGTTGCCTGCACTGCAGGCTGATGATGGTTTAAGGACAGCAGTGTTAATAATAATGTTCAAAGTGTCAGTCTGGAGGGGAGGCATTAATTGACCGTTATGAGACTATTAAGCTATAAAAACAATGTTTTATTTTGAGCATCAAAGTGTGACAGACAGCTTCAAATGCTCTTGGTGAAGTCATTATTAACACAATACGAAACTGATTTTCACTCAACATTTACTGTAGAGAAAATTATGTTCCATCAGGCTTTAAAATTGAGAAGAAAACAGAAAGAGTAAGTCTTAAATGCCTTTCTTCCCCACCTTCCTGCTTCATCTAGTTTGCCTGCGGACATACACAGTTACATTCCCACATACCTCCTGTGTGTATCTCTTTGCAGATCATTTACCTTACATTTCTACATTTCCCCTTTATTTTTTCTCATCAATAGATGATAAAAAAATTTGTTAAATCATGGTAGATGAATATGGACCAGATCATCCCATGAACTACGTTCAGTCGTTGGTTTTTACCTTTTAAAAAATTCTGAATGAAATATGTAATAATTTAATATTCTAAAACTTAATTTTTTCAGGAATATTTACGTATATTCACCCTTCCTTCTAAAACAGTGGCCAAAGCAGTTAGAAAACAAACGCATGAGAAACGGTAACTCTTATAGTTGTATTATGTCTGTATGCCTCCCCGGTTCTGCAAAGATTATGAAGATTTTTTTTAGGTCTGTACATAGTTTTAAAATACCCTAAAACAGTCCACATAAATAAACTCATTACCGTAATAATCTGCAAGATAGACATTGTCATCCTCAAGTAACATCAAAGAAATCTTATTTGCCTGAAAGATCTGAATCTGAAAATCCCAAAGCTCAAGTTTACCTAGCTAATAGGTAGCAAGACTGGGCCTCAATCTGGTTTATCTAATTCTGAAGTGTTTTGCTATAAAAGCACTATAGGAAATAAAACATTGGACTCTATACCTTTAGATAATAAGAATATTTATGTCATTGAACCTGAAAAGATACTGCTTAACTTTCATGTTCTATCTGTCATTTTTCTTTTTTGCTTTTATATGTAATTTAGGTAATACATACCCAGGAATCAACCTAAATTCCCATCAGTGGTAGACTGGAAAAAGAAAGTACGGTACATATACACCATGAATTACTATGCAGCCATAAAAAAGAATGAGATGTGTCGTTTGCAGCAACATGGATAGAGCTTGGAGGCCATTATCCTTAGCAAACTAACACAGGAACAGAAAACCCAATACTGCATGTTCTCACTTATCACTGGGAGCTAAATAATGAGAACACATTGACAGAAAGTGCAGCACAATAGACACTGGGGTGTGCCTGAGGGAGGAGGATGAGAGATGGGTGAGGTTCAGGGAAAAAAAATTGTTGGGTACTATGCTTACTTACTACTCAGATGACAAAATAATCTGTAGATCAAACCCCTGAGTCACGAATTTACCTAAAGAACAAACCTGCACATGTTCCCATGAACCTAAAATAAAAGTTAAAATATTTAAAATAATAATAATAATTAAAGAGTGTGAAATGTTGTGATAATTACTAAAATGTCAAATAGAGACACCAGGTGAGCACATGTTGTTGGAAAAATAGAATGAATAGACTTGCTTGATGCAAGATTGCCACAAACCTTCAATTTGTGAAAAATGCATCATTTGTGAAGTGCTATAAAGTGAAGCACATGCAAAAAAGTGAGTTTGATTAATGCAATTCATTGTTGCTGAAAGAAACCTTGAAATATGAGCTATAATGAGGGACACTAGAGGTACTTGGCTTTAAAAAGGCATAGGTGCAGTGACATGATGTTAGTTACATAGCCTTTGAAGCCATGTTGTGTGAAAGAGCAGTTGCATATTGACGTTGGCTACCAAAACCAATGGGTAGGCATTTAGATTTTGGTTCAGTGGAAAACCTGAACCATCTATCGATTAAGCTCTCAAAAACTAAATAGACTGCTGCCTCCTAAATAAAATATGTCTCCCACCGTGGAAATGTCAAGCTAGGGTCACAATTCAAGTAATGTAAATATGGATTTAACGACTTCCAAGATGCTTTTCCAACTTAAAGTGTTAGGCAAGTACGTTTTAAAACAGTACACCATTTGAATTACCCGTAACCATTTTAATATTTCTGAGAGGGTTTTTTGTGTGTGTGCTCCCTCTGTCATCACATGGAGAGTTATTTTGCCTTTTAGAGTAAAATATAAAAACAAATGCACGTCACAATATGATGCGGCGAACTTTACCCAGAAGCCTTAGTAATGTTGATGCGATGGTATTAGCATGCACAGAGTATGCAACTCGCAGCTCTGCTGTGTGCACTTGTTCTTTTGCTTTCTCTCATGTGTTCTGCTCCACATATTTTAAGAGAGTTTAATGTGGGTGTTCCAATTCAATCCCATTAGAGTACTATGTATATTATTGTTACTAAATCTTGCCTTCATAATCATTCCTATGTATGTGGTCTATTGAAAAGCAACCATTTGTATCTTTAGGAGGATGAATGGGAAGTCACATATCTAGAACAATAATCAACTTGAACTCATGCTGCTAGCACAGGTATGGATTTTTAATATAATCTCAGGCAGGGAAGTGCTTGCAGGCATGTTTTCTCAGTCGGGAGTTGAGGAGAGCATGTGCACGATGGCAGACACAAGGTAACTAGCCTTTGGCTGGTTGAAAGATGAAGTCATTATAAAGCTGGATTTTAAACCAAATGTAGTGTTGGCTGCTGTCTGGACTTACCTAAAACATACACTATATTTTAAAAAGAAGGCTGAGAGTCATAGAAGTAAAACAAATTCCAGAGTTGGCATTTTATATTATCATTTATCTGTAATAAGTGATAATTGATATTCCAAAAATATACTTTGCTTTGAATTCAGATTGTTTATTTTGAACAATTAGTGAGTTCATCTCTGCACATGCCTAAAGAAGATAAATCAGTAAATAAAAGAGTAAAAATTAATACTGTATATAATAAACACTTGATTTCTTAGTCCTGATTTCTCTTTTATTATGAAGACCGGAAGCAGAATGTTATTCTATTTTACCTAAAAATATATATATGATCTTTAGAAACTCATTGTCAGCAATCATCTATGTGTGTGTGTATATATATATTATATATGTGTGTATATATATAATATATATGTAATATATATGTATTATACATAATATATATAATATATATGTAACATATATATGTATGTATATATATATAATATATATATGTCTTCAGCACAACTATATAATTCTGGAAACTGCCTAAAGTTTTTAGAGGTCTGCACTGAGACCCATAAAATTACTTCAAAAACAGGGTGTTCTGAAAATGTGTTAATTGATATTTGGAGAAGGAGCCAATGAAAAAGTTCTCATTATGTCCATCAAAACAAGTAGTACTAATAGGTTTATCTGCACCATAAGATACCAGTTAGCAAGCTTGTATTTTAAACAGTAAAATTACATGCATAATTTTAATATATATATATACACATGTATACATAGATATTTTTCCATTCTAATTCAGAGATACAAAATGAAAGCCATTTATACCATCATAAATCATAGAAATTATTGTGAATTTAAAATTTATATTTATTTATTTATTTTATTTATTTATTTTTGAGACGGAGTCTCGCTCTGCCACCCAGGCTGAAGTGCAGTGGCGCCATCTTGGCTCACTGCAAGTTCCGCCTCCCGGGTTCAGGCCATTCTCCTACCTCAGCCTCCCGAGTAGCTGGGACTACAGGCGCCTGCCACCACGCCCGGCTAATTTTTTGTATTTTTAGTAGAGACAGGGCTTCACTAGGTTAGCCAGAATGGTCTCGATCTCCTGGCCTCGTGATCCGCTGGCTTTGGCCTCCCAAAGTGCTGGGATTACACTCATGAGCCACCGCGCCCGGCCCAAAATTTGTATTTATTTTTTAAGAACAAGCTACAAAGCTGTTTTTTAACAGCTGAACTACAATTGTACCTCCCTTTGTCAAAATCTATTCTTTGCTTCCTGTTTACATTGTCAAATGACATTTTAAAATAATAAATGATCTCTTATTCACATTAAAATTCTACTCTTATATAACTTTCTGCTGCAAATTAAAATACCCACAATGTAAGAAAAAAATCACATCAAAAAATAAGTGAGGCTAATTTTGCAACATTGCAACTCTTAAACAAATAAGTCATCAGATTATACGAGAATAGTTTAATGGTATCATTAGGAATGTTGTTAGACATTTGTATATGGAAATTGGTATGAGCAACATTCTAGAACACAGATTTTTCAAAAGTTAAATACTTTATTTAGCAACTATTTTCATTAGGCTCAAAGCAAATATATCCAGATCTGATGATGTGGAGGAAGATGGTAGTCATAGGTGCCAGGTAATAAATGTATAGATTTTATGATTATCAAAGATTAGTCATATCAATTATTTAATCCTCATATGAATTATTTAATCCTCCCTATAGCTCTAGAAAGGACTGAAGACGATGCCTAGTATACAACAGAACCACATAAATGTTACTGACTCATTATCATAGAATTACAATATTGAAAATTATAATTATAGAAATAGAATAGAATATAGACATAGAATATTATAAGTTATAGAATTGCTATGTTCCAGGTAAAATAACTACCTTTAAAACTGTGCCCAATACAATGTAGGGAGTTTGGAATCATGGCTTGGAACTGTAATCTCCTAATTTCAATGTTTTTTTTTTTTTTCACTCAATCTTGTATTCCTATAACTTAGAATAATAACTCCTATTAAAATTCTACTTCATTCTCTTTACTTTAAACCTAATTGAAGGCCAAAAGAGAAAGCTGAAATAGCAAAGATGACATAGTTTCTTTGGCTTTTGATAAAATATTGTTCACAGCTCAAAGTAACAACCAATCTCATGGTATTGTGCAATTTTTTTAGCCACTGTTTTGAGCTTACCGTGAGCCTGAAGGAAGAATTTTCTTTTTGTAGAATCTATCTATTTGACTCCACTCCAAATAACATTGAGTCAAAGTGCTGCTTTAGAGAAATAACATGAAATATATGATCTTATTTTTATCAACATTACCTTTCTACTTTTCTAAAGCGATTAAAATGTCTTTTGTATGCTTGCCAAATTCTATGTCTAACAAGATATTCTTAATTTTCACATCTAGAATAAATCTCATTTTTCTGCCCTTAACTCGTTTCTACAGCAATTACAGCGAACTCTTGGAGGCATCTGCGCCACTAAGACAACGGAAGCTTTATGAAATATTCCATAGCAGTGCAATACTATAACTTACTTTGTCTGTCGGCACCATTCTTTTATTTCTCATAGACCCTTGCACTTGGGAGAAGTAAAACGGTCTGCGTCATTATTTCTATGCCCAAATAAAGAGTTTCTCAGCAGGGTGCACATGAGCTATTTAAACTGGAGTGGTAGTAAGACAGTCATTAATTATCTAGAAATGAATCTTAAGAATGTGAAAATTGTATTCGTGGGAGTACAAATCCTCTGAGAGGGGCCAGCTAAAAGCTGGACAATGACATATTAGCACCACGCAGCAAAAAAATTCAGTGTTATTTCACACGGTCAGGGACTTTAGGCCATAGGTTAGCCATTCAAGATGATCTTAGAGCAAGGGGTGGCAATGGTACATGTATAATGCATTTCATCTCTGTCTATCTAATTCAAAACCATGAGAAGTGTTAGCTATAGATATATGAGATTAAATATAAGATTCAAAATACACAAAACAAAACCGAAAACACAAATACTCTTTGTCACCATTCTTCTGAATTCATGGATAGGGTATATATTTTTTTCTAAAGTTATCATTTAGAATAGTTGTCTAAACCAAGATTTGTATTACTTTATGTTATTTTATTAGCACTTAGCATATATTAATTCATTTAATATTCAAAACAACCACACGAGCTAGATATCTAATAAAATTCCTATTTGAAAGATGAGGACAATTAAAGCAGCGAAAAGTGAAGTTACTTTCCAGAGCTGAAATTTGGACTCAGGCAGTCTGGCCCCAGAATCTGTTCTTAACACCACACATGGATATATATCATTATTATAATGTCATTGCTTCTATAGGCCTGAACTGAAGCTGTCTGGGGCCTGACGTTTACTTTTAGCAATCTTTTGCATTCAGCAAATCATCAGTTCTAAGCACTGAACATTATGAGTCCTCTGATAAAAAAGATAATGCCAGAAGTCAGTAGTAGGGGAAAATTTACCTCTAAAAAAAGGCAACTTAGCTATTTCTAGAGCTCCTTTGCTTTTTGGTTTCATTTTTTCTCTACCTGTATAATAAGATTGTGCAGAATTTCTTTTGAAAACTGTTAGTTATAACCCAAAACTCTTCTAGGTTTATAAAGTAACTTGTCAACCTACTACTAATTTTTGGATCATTTTTTATTTTAATTTAGCTGATAGAGGCCTTTAAAGAATATACAAATGTAATAAATATTTCATAAAGATGTGATTTATTAAGACTTCTCTGCCTTCACTTCAAAAATTATCCACCCTTAGAAAGCAAATACACAAAAACTACCTGCTGGTATAGTAACTAAACCAAATCCCCTGAAAGCAAACCTGGATTTCATAACTTCTGGGCCCTATACACCGTGGAAAGATAGTCAATGTTCTATTAATATTTTACCTGGCAAAGGAATATAGTTCTAAGCTACCACATGTGGCTGTCAGAACTGTCAGGTATGCTACTGTAAAATTATTAATGATTTAATTTTTTATGAGCTCTATATCTTTTTATATGAAATAAAATTGATTTAAGGTCTAGAGGTAAAGAAAATGCTTGTAACAGTTCCTTAGGGTACCTTAACAATACTGCCAATTCCTTTTCAAATATTGGCTATAACTGGTTACATCTCCACACTTGGAAACTACACTTATGTGTGTTCATCCATTTTATTTATGGATAGAGTTATCTCCAAATGAACACCTTTTACTTTTACTAAAATGTTAATATTATTTCATGGTCTTAGTTACCTATAGTAAGGTAAGGCATAATTTGACTCCATCATTAACTATTATTTGAAGATTGCCCACTAGACGAATGCCTTAATGGTCAACAGAAATACCTAAAGCACAAAAGAAAATGAATAATTCTAATCTACATATTCTTCTTTGTGTGACTGATTTAATATCTGACTTATTCTCAGATTGTATTGCATATTACTCTTAACAAAAATATAATATAGAAGGTCAAATTTCCAATTGCCTCATTGGTACTTGTAACATTCTCACCATCCCAAATATAATACATTTATTTGTATTTATTTAAGGATATATTTATCTGTTACAAATACTTCTTAAGGTAGTCAATTAACTGACATGCTAGAATACACAATTAGGGACTTTGTTTTGACAAATGTAGAGACCTACATATGGCACATTTTTAGACACGCCAACAAATTTTTAGGAGACTCTTAAAGTTCAATGTTAATGATTAAAACACTTTCTTCTTGCTATTTTAAGTATTCTCTAGCTGTTATGTAATATTATTTCTACTGATTTTAAACTGCCTAATTAAAAGCAAGTAATTTTCATTAGATTCTAATAAACTTTTAAAACCGTTTTAACACAAGTCTAAAGAGTCTGATTGACAAATCATTATATATATATTTTTTTCCAAGATGTGCACACTGAAAAACATCACATCTTTACCGAACTGTGAGATATCTCTTCAACAATATTTTAAAACCGTAGTCTTGATTAGTAAAGTACTGAATTATATAATTCACTGAGTGATATTGTGTATAAAGCCACTGTAGGTATTATGCTAAAAATCATTTCTTCTTCAGAACATTTTATTATAAATTGTGCCACTACCTCCAAATAAGCTTCAAAATATCTTTGTAACACTCGTGCGAAAAGAGGAAAAGCAGCAAAGATTTTTCATGTTAGGGGAGAAGACAAACCAGTTTGAGAAAATACTATTGGTATTGCACTGTAACAGAATTTGTGGAAAGTGCCTCTCAATGAAAACTGAAGATATAAACATTTACATAACTCACAAAACCCAAAGCAAAATGTACACCCTAAAATTATGACATTGTTAAGTTGCTGCTTCTGTGCAGCAGGGGATAAAAAGATTGATTACCAACCTAAAAGAATTGAAGACTTCCCAAATATCTACTTTCTCAGAAAAATTAGATTGGTTCCTTCCATTTTAATGTGTTCCTAATGTCAGATCATAGCACTCTGACTTCCTTTCTGGTACTGTTCCTGTGTAGCAATTATTATTTTGTCAAGGCCAACTTACCCATTAGGCCCAGTGGCCATGGTGCCTAGGGACCATAGTACTCTTACAGAACCACAAAAATGATTTAAATTCTTTTAAAATGAAAAGAGAAAATGAACTTTAGGTCAAATCAAATGTGTTAATATATGATATTAATCTAGTTAGTTTTATAGTAATAAAGTCATAAAATATGCTTTTTGCTGTATTTTTTAATAGAGGAGGGAGCCAACAAAAATAAATGCGCATACAGCCCATTAAAGTCAGAACATAGCCCTGCATATTTCAGTTGATTATTTGTGTAATAATAGAAAATTTGTGTTCTCTGTTCCACTATAGCTACAAGAGTATTTTGTACCTTATTGTCCAGCACAGGGTATTGTGCAGAGTTGGCATTTAGTAAATACTTGTTGAATTGATGCAAAAATGAAGTTACTGTGCATGAATTAATCTAAACAGCACAAAAACCCCTTTTTCTATTAGAAGTTAATGATTTGAATAAAAGAGAATGCTGATATAGATATGCCACATATATATATAAATCAGAATTTACAGAGCAAACATAAACTTGATATTCATGAGGAATATGTACTAATCTTAATAAAACATCCACCTGTGTGAATATAACAGGGCAGTTTAACATACTAGTTAAGCTCATAGACTTCTTCTGGAACCCCCAGAAAAAGGGTTTGGGAATCAAGGTATTGGGTCCGGCCAATACTTGATTCCAGACTGGTGATACACTAAGCCAATGATCCAGTGGTGCTATGCTGGGCTTCTGAATTTTAGAAATGTACAGGACTGTGTGTGAGTTTATAAAAAGGTGTTGTTTGAAGACACTAAGTTGTAATATGTTAGTAACTGGCAGTACAGCAACATAAAACTCATACATTACCTGTATGAAAATGTATTTATTCTCTGTGTCTTTGTTTCCTCATTTGAAAAATAGGAACAATATTACTTGTTCATAGGACTATTGTGAGGAATCAGGGTGTGTGTGTGTGTGTGTGTGTGTGTGTCTGTTTATCAAACTTAAGATAAATGTTTCCTCATGTAAAGATTTAATTTATATAAATGTTATTATTATCACTATAATCTTACTAAACTAAAACAACTCCTTCCCAAGAAAAACTTATACACCTATTCACTTCCGTCACCTGAATAACACTTTCTTTTGGACAATGTTTCCTAAAGAATCAAATGATTATTTTATATGATTTACTAAATATTGAGGTAGAGAACCAAAAGTCACTTTTAGGTTCTGATGGTAATAGTGGGCTAGGCTCACTCAATAATCCTATAGGATGTACCATTTTCTGTCCCATAATCTTCTTTTGGGTAGATACCTATTCCCCATTTCTTACTAAACCAACCCAGTTAGACTGAGCCTGTCCTCTCACCTACTCCATTCTTAGATGCTTATAGCTGAACTATGCTTAGCTAATCAGAGAACTTACCTTGTCAGCCAATAATTAGCTCAGAGAGAGCGATTATTGACCTAAATTAGAACAATTTGAGTCAGAGATATGAGAGAAGCTTCCTTTGTTTCCTTCAGTATTCTGAGCTACAGCTCCAAAATAGCAGGTGCCACCATGCAACCACACAAAGAGAACACGCCTGAGTATAACAGGCAAGCGCAAGCAGAGATGAGCAGTCTTGAAAAAGAGAGGCTGACTTCTCGTATTATATGAATCTCTGAATTTAGACCTTATCAAGGCCTCCTTGGATGTAAAGTCAGACGAACCAATGAAGTACTTGTTTCGTGTAGGCTAATTTTAAATGTGTATCTGGCACTTGGAAGACGTTGCAAATTGTACACTACTGAATGGACGCTTTCTACCAAAAGAAAGACGTAATAGTGTATCATATTTAAATTCATGTTTTATAATGTTATAAATCAATGCATAATATAGAACTTTGAAAATACTGTGAAGTATAAATTCCCACAGAAGCACAAATCTAGTATAATTCAAACTTTTGCTTCATAAAACAGAGAAAAGTCAAATTTATTGATGTTTATTGGAGACCCTACTGAGTGTTCTTGGTCATTAAAAAAATACATTCTGTCAATGTATAATGTTATTAGGTAAATTTACATTTAACGTGGTTTTGCTGTCATTGTTTCTAATTTTATGCAGCACATTATCTTAGTCATATAAAAGGCAATATTTATGACTGCACATTTCCATTAAGTCTTGTGTTGATATTAAACAAATTATAAATACTGGCTGAATTAAATAGACTATGAAAATGATAATTTATATATGACAGAATTTATAATATATCATTGTTTTTGATACTAAATTTATTTCATATTCTTTGTAATTTAGAAGTATACTTAATAATTTTATTTAAAATTTGCATATATATTATGCTTCTGTACTTTTATACTTACTGTTAAACTAATTTTGTATTTCTTTCCCCAAACTAGTACTTTAGGTTTATCTGAAAAAATTAGGTGGTCTCTTTAAAAAAAAAAAAAAAAAGCAGGGATGCTAAAAGAATCAAATAAATGTTAGATGTAACTTGAAAATCAAATTTATCATTTGTAACATTAATATGATTCTTTATAAGGGTGACACTACTTAAAAGCACAAAAAAGTGGAAAATAAATCTGAGTTTAAAGATCATTTTTTCCATTTTGTCTGGAGAAGAATATACTAAAATTACACTGCCCTTGAGCAATGGTTCTCAAATTTTAGTGTGCCTAAGAATGTTTCAAAGTACAGATTTCTGGATTTCACCCCCAGAGGTTTTGATTCCTTAGATCTGAGGTATGGGCCAAGAATTTGCATTCCTAACAAGTCTTCAGGTAATTCTGGTACTACGCTTCCTGAAAACACTCTTTGAGAACTGTTGTCTTTAAAAGACTTTAGACATAAGCACCAATTGATCTAAAGCCATGAGAAAATGTTCTCCTTACAATCACAGATAACAACATTACCTGGCATTGGAGGAGAAGAAAAATGAAAAATGTAAAAAAATTAGAGACTGAGTGTGATCTAGTTGGGATTCATATTTTTCATGTTTTGAACAACATTGGGTAAGAAAAGAAATCAAATTACAGGGAAAATAAACACACTGATTTAATGCATGCAACATTACTAACATAAAATAAGAAAATAAAACTGCACTAGGAAATGGATTATAAAAAAGATTTAGGCTTTGTGTTTAGATATTAAAACTGCAATGAGATATTCAGTTACAGTTATTTTATGTTCCTTGATAAGCCTTTTTATAACACAAATTTGGACAATAAGAGTATGAGAAGAATAATATTGAAATAAGGAAGATAATTTGATGTATAATATGGTATTGTAAAAGAATTGCCAGCCTAACAATTAATATGCGCTATAGAAATGGGCTCTGTAGGTGGCAGGATTTTTCCATTACCAAATGTGCTCCACTCATGACCTCTTCACAAAATCTACCACCATAGGGTGTAGCTAATGTCTCACAATGTAGTTTTGACAAAGACCACAACTAACCACTCATGGATGGCCAATTCATTCTCAGCCACAGCAGGTTTCTAAAAAGCTATTACAGTTTCTACTGACCAAGAGATCGCTTAAATTTCCAAGAAAGAAAGAGCTCCTTAATGTGTCACTTCTCTAGTTATGTATAACACCATTTCAACTCCAACCCAATTATTCAGCATTTCTTTTCAGAATCACATTGGAATGCTCTGACTTTTCTATTACCTGGTGACACAACTTACTATTATATTGTATAGGGAAATTTCAACGTATCAATTTAAATATTCATAAATCACTGTAAGAGCTGGGGGAGAAAACAATATTTTGCCTCTAGTGGCATTCCAGGTTTATTTGGATCATAACACCTGAGTCAAACCTAGGCTGCCATATTCTGTTATTCATTAATACATTATTAAATCAACCGAAATTTGATAAGTATCTATTTCCTACCAGTTTTGATATAGGAAGTAAGTATACATGAATGTGTAAAAATGATGTACACATAATTCTGAGGGGCAAAAGGTAGGATTACAGATTCACAGCCTCCTGTGTTGTTCAGCAGAAACATGTGGCTAATTCTGACCAATAGGTAATGCTCACAAAAGATCTGGGTTCATTTGGATTAGGACATTTAACCGCTGTTGCAAGACTCATCAAAGTCATTTTCTGGTATTCCACTTTTGAAAGGGTCAAACCAGTTCTTTTTTGTGCTTTCCATTTGTAAATTGTGTTTGTGAAAATATTTTAACTTTGGAGAGTGAATTGTGGAATACATGGCCTCAATCCAGTTTGTCCGACTGTAGCCTCATTTGAGGAGAGAAAACACCAGGAAAATGGGTGAATGAGCCTTCAAGGCTGCATTTTATGATTCATTTTGTTCTGCAGACATTAGTTTAGTCCCGCACCTGGGCCCTGGAGTGGAGTGGAAAGCCTTGATGGGTGGAGATTACTTTTGCCCTCAACTCTTTTATAGTCTGAGAAAAAGGATTACTATGTTGATCTTGTTGCTTTGCATAATACTGTTTTCCTTTCCTTATTTTGTGGACAGGAAAGGTGTTTTGAGGTGATGTTCCTGCCCCGCCCTAAAAAAAATAGTAGTGAAATAAATTTGTAATGCTTTTCTCTTTTTTAAGCCTTCATTGTGGCTATTTCTAAGCACAAAGTGAAAGGAAAATATTTCTTTTTTTCTTTCTTCTCGGAGACGGAGTTTTGCTCTTGTCACCCAGGCTGGAGTGCAATGGCACGATCCCGGCTCACTGCAACCTCTGCCTCCCCAGTTCAAGTGATTCTCCTGCCTCAGCCTCGAAATAGCTGGGATTACAGGTGCACACCACCACGCTCGTCTGATTTTTGTATTTTTAGTAGAGATGGGGTTTCACTACGTTGGCCAGGCTGGTCTTGAACTCCTTACCTCAGAGGATCTGCCCGCCTCAGCCTCCCAAAGTGTTGGGATTACAGGCATGAGCCACCACACCCGGCCATATTTCTGATATTATATAATCCTAGCTTTACAGAAAGGACAAAATTTTTAGGAACTAGATAATCAAAATTTTGTAGTATATCATATATAATCCATCACATGTAATAATTTAAATACAACGCATATAATAGAAGTTTTAAAAATCACTATAAGAATGGTTAATGTAATGAATATAATAAAAAAGTTGGGCCTAATATTTTAAAATTATTACGTTCATACAGTAAAGACATGACATTAAATTGGAGTTAGAACTGCTGACCTAAAAACATGTCATACAAAGTAACATTTCCATGCAAATATTAATATCAATAGTTTATTGAAAGTCCTTTATTGGCTTCTCATTTTGTATAATATAAGAAGCAAAATTGTGAATATGGCTTAAGAACACCTGAACAGAAACTTTCAGTATTTTCTGCCTTATCTCATAGGACTACTCTTTTTTTTAAACATTTATTTTAAGTTCAGGGATACATGTGCAGGTTTGTTGTATAGGTAAGCTTGTGTCATGTGTGTTTGTTGTACATATAATTTCATCACCCAGATATAAAGTCTACTACCCATCAGTTATTTTTTCTGATCCTCTGCCTCCTCCCAACCTCTGCCCTTTAGCAGGTCCCAGTGTCTGTTGTTCCCCTCTTTGTGTTCATGTGTTCTCATCATTTAGTTCCCACTTATAAATGAGAAGGTGTGGTATTTGGTTTTCTGTCCCTGCATTAGTTTGCTAAGGATAATGGCATCCAGTTTCAATATATTCCTGCAAAAGACATAATCTCATTCTTTTTTATTCTATCTATTTCATGGTGTATTCCATGGCATATACGTATCATATTCTCTTTATCCAGTCTATCACTGATGGGCATTTAGGTTGATTCTATGTCTTTGCTATTGTGAATAGTGCTACAGTGAACATATGTGTTCATATGCCTTTATGATAGAATGATTTATATTCTTTTGGATACATAGCCAGTAAAGGGATTATTGGATCAAATGCTTGTTCTGTTTTTAGGTCTTTGAGAAACTGTCACACTGTTTCCCACAATGATTGAACTATTTTATACTCCCACGAACAGTGTATTAGTGTTCCGTTTTCTTCACAACCTTGTCAGCATCTATTATTTTTTGACTTTTTCATAATAGTCATTCTGACTGGTGTGAGATGGTATCTCATTGTGGTTTCGATTTGCATTTCTCTAATGATCAGCGATCTTGAGCTTTCATCTTATGCTTTGTGGCTGCATGTACATCTTTTGAAAAGTGCCCACTTTTTAATGATTTTTTTTCTGGTAAAGGGAAGTTCCTTATAGATGCTGGATGTTATATCTTTGTCAGATGCATAGTTTGCTAATGTTTCTTCTCATTTCGTAGGTGATCTGTTTACTCTCTTGATAGTTTCTTTTGCTGTGCAGAAGCTCCTTAAGTTAATTAGATCCTATTTATCAATTTTTACTTTTGTTGCAATTGCTTTTGGCATCTTGTCATGATATCTTTGCCTGTTGCTATGTCCAGAATGGTATTGCCTAGGTTGTCTTTCAGAGTTTTTATAGTTTTGGGTTTTACTTTTAAATTTTTAATCCATCTGGAGTTGATGCTTGTATATGGTGTAATGAAGGAGTCCGGCTTGCCATTTATTACACAGGGAGTCCTTTTCCCACTGCTTGTTTTTCTCAGCTTTGTCGAAGATCAGATGGTTGTGATGTGCAGCCTTATTTTGGGGCTCTTTATTCTGTTCCATTGGTCTATGTGTCTGTTTTTGTACCAGTAATATGCTGTTTTTGTTACTGTATTCCTATAGTACAGTTTGAAGTCTTGTAGTATTATGCCTACAGTTTTGTTCTTTGTGCTTAGAATTACATTGGCTACTCAGGCTCTTTTTAGGTTCCTCATGAACTTTTTAAAAAAAATTATCTAGTTCTGGAAAGAGTGTCATTGATACTTTGATAGGAATAGCATTGAATCTATAAATTGCTTTGGGTCCTAAGGCCATTTTGACGATATTGATTCTTCCTATCAGTAAGCATGGAATGTCTTTCCATTTCTTTGTCTCATCACTAATTTCTTTGAGAAGTGTTCTCTAGTTCTTTTGTGGAGTTTTTTCACTTCCCTTGTTAGCTGTATTCCTGGTATTTTATTCTTTTTGCAGCAATTGTTAATGGGATTGCGTTCCTGATTTGGCTCTTAGCTTGACTGTTGTTGGTGTATATAGGTATGCTAGTACATTTTGCACATTGATTTTGTGTCCTGTGACTTCACTGAAGCCCTCTCTTGCCACTCCCATTCAACATAGTGTAGAAGTCCTGACCAGAGCAATCAGGCAAGAGAAAGAAATACAGTGCATCCAAATAGGAAGAGAGAAAGTCAAATTATCCCTGTTTGCAGACAGCGTGATTCTATGTCTAGAAAATCCCGTAACCTCAGCCCAAAAGCTCCTTAAGCTGATAAACAAGACTACTCTTTCAGATCCTTTTGTTTTTTGGAGGCAGGATCTCTCTCAGCTCCCAGGCTGGAGGGCAGTGGCAGGATCATAGCTCACTGCAACCTCAAACTCCCGGCCTCAAGGGCTGCTCCCACCTGTACCTCCAGAAGAGCTGGGACTACAGGCTCTACCCACCACACCCACATAATTTTCTAATTTTTTTAGTAATGTGATCTCGCTTTGATGCCGAGGCTTGTCGCTAACTCCTGGCCACAAGCCAGAATTTCACATGTATTTGTATGCCTCTTTAACTACATCGGCCTTATTTCACTTTTGGAATTACCTCATGATTCTTCCCTCATCATGAATTTGTCTATGCTATTGAATAATATGGTCATCTTAACAATATTAAGTATTTAAATCCATAAACATAAAATGTCTTCCCATTTATTTTCGTCTTTAATTTCCTTCAGCAATGCTTCATAGTTTTCAGTGTACAAGTGATTTGTCTCCTTGGTTAGGTGTATTCCTAAATATTTTGGGGCTTTTTGGCTATTTTAAATGCAATAGTTTCTCAATTTTAAAAATATTTTTATTGTTAGTGTCCACAAACATAATTGATTTTCGAATGTTAATTTTGTATCCAGAAACTTTGCTGGGTCTGCTTTAGTTATAACAGTTTTGGGGGAAGAAAATTTAAGGTGTTCTACATATCAAATCATGTCATCTGTAAACAGAGCCAATTTTATTTCTTTCTTTTCTATTTTAAAGCCTTTTATTTATTTTCTCCTGACTAATTGCTTTGGTTGAGACTTACAATAATTGTAAGTCTTAACCAACAACAAGAAAATACTTTGTTGAGTGGGAGTGGTGAGAGTGAACATTCTTACTTTGTTCTGATCTTACAAGAAAAGGTTTCAGTCTTTCACCATTGATTATATTAGGTAGTATTTTCCATTCTTAGTTTGTTGAGTGTTTATATCATGAATGAATGTTAAATCTTGTCAAATGCTTTTTCTCCATCAACTGAAATAAATACTTGTTTGGTATTTTTATGTATTTCATTCTATTAATGCAGTGTATTACATTGATTGATTTTTACATGTTGAAACATTCTTGCATTATAAGAGTAACTCTCACTTGTTTCAATATATATTACTTCAAATATGTTATTGAATTCAGTTTCTTCGTATTTTATTGAGGATTTTTGCATCAATATCTATCAGAAATATTGACCTGCAGTTTTCTTGTAGTAATTTTATATGGCTTTGGTATCAGGATAATGAGCTTGGTAGTGTTCTCTTTTTAAATTTTGGGAAGAGTTTCAGTATCGTCAACTCTTCTTTAAATGGTTAGCAGAATTATCCAGTGAAGCCATCTGGCCCTGGGCATTTTTTAATTGAAGATGATTTTGATTACTGATTCAATCTCTTCACTCATTATTGATCTATGTGTATTTTCTATTTATTCACAATTCAGTCTCGGTAGGCCGTATGTTTCTAGAATTTTATTGATGTCTTGTAGGTTATCCAGTTTTCTGGTATATTAATAATATTGCCTTATAATCCTTTTTATTCCTGTGACATTGGTTGTAAAGTTCTCTTTTCCATTTCTTATTTTAGTTATTTGTGTGTTCTCTGTTTTTTCTTGATTACCCTTGCTAAAGGATTTTTAAAATGTTTTCCAAGCACCAACTCTTTGTTTGGTTTTGTTTTGTTTTCTCCCTATCATTTGTCTATTCTATGTTCTAATCTGTATTATTTCTTCTCCTGTCTGCTTTGGGTTTAATGTGTTAATTTTTATAATTCTTTTTGTTTAAGGCTAAGCTAACTTGAGATTTTACTTCTTTATTAATGTGCCATTTACAGCTATAAACTTTCCTGTAAGCATTATTTTTGTTGCATTCCATAAGTTTTGGTACATTGTGTTTTCATTCTATTTTTTCTCAAGGTATGTTCTAAATTTTTATGTGATTTATTTTAGCCATTGGTCATTAATAGTGTGTCATTTAATTTTCAGACATTTATGAATTTCCAGTTTTCTTTGTACTGTTGATTTCTAGTTTTATTTTATTTTTGTTTAAAAAGATACGTTGTATGATTCCAATGTTCTTGAATTTGTTAAAACTTGTTTTGTGGCCTACCATGCAGGCATTTCTGAAGAATATGTGTTCTCCAGAACGTGCACTTTAGGTACACTGAAGAAGAATGTATATTTTGCTTTTGGGGTAGAGTCTTCTGTATATGTCTGTTAGTCCCAATTAGTTTATAATGTTGTTCAAATCGTCTCCTTCCTTATTTATCTTCTGTCTGGTTGTTCTACACATTATTTATGGGATATTGAGGTTACCTATCATTATTGTGCTGCTATATTTCTCTCTTCAATCTTATCAAAGTTTACTTCATATATTTAGAAGCTTTGAGGTTTCATACGTAATTATAATTGTTAACACTCATTATTATATGATGTCCTCGTTTGTCTCTTGTAACAGGTTTGATTTTAAAGTCTATTTCGTCTGAGATTAGTATAGGTACTACTGCTATCTTTTGGTTACCACTTGCATGGATCATCTTTTTTCATCCTTTTTCTTTCAGTCTATGTTTGCCCTTAGACCTAAAGTGAATCTCCTGCCCATAGTTGTACCCTGTGTTTTCATCCATTTAGCCAATTTATAATTTTTTATAAAGGAGCTTAATTTAGATTTAAAGTAATTACTGATAGAAAAAACTTATTATTGCAGTTTGCTAATTGGTTTCTATATATCTTGTATCTTTTATTATTCCTCCTTTGTTCTCTCACTTTCTTCTATTGAGTTTCATTGATTTATTTATAGTAATATGATTTGATTGCCTTATCATTTCCTTCTGAGTGTATTCTATAGCCATTTTCTTGTGGTTATCATCACAGTTACATAAAATCTGTCAATGATACAACATTGTATTTTACACTGATAGCCATTTAACTTCAATTCCATCCAAAAGCTGTACTCCCTTACATCTCCACCCTCATATTATCTTATTAATGTAACAAATTATACCTGTATGTATTGCATATCCATTTACATAGACTTAGACTTTATTTTTTATAATTTTATTATTTAAATACTGTCTATCAAAATTTCAAAAGTACAGTTTGTTATATTTGTCCATGTATTTTCCTTTAGTGGAGAACCATCTTTTAATAATAGCTTCATGAAATGGTCTCTTGTCCTTTCACTTCAACTTGAAGAACTCCCTTTAGTGTTTATTTTAGAGCCTGTCTAATGGTCATGAACTCCCTCCATTTTGTATCTGGAGAAGTCTTAATTTCTACTTCATTTTTGAAAGACAGTTTTGCCAGATATAATATTTTGTATTTTTTATTCTTTTATTTTTTAAAAATCTTTGCAGGAACATAATAAGTATATATATTTATCTATATGTGAATATATATTTGCAGGAACATGATAGTTGTATATATTTCTGGGGTACATGAGATGTTTTGATATACAGTTGCAGTGTGAAATAAGCAGAGCATTGAGAATTGGGTATTAATCTCTTTAAGCATTTATCCTTTGAGTTACAACAATCCAATTATATTCTTTAAGTGATTTTTAAAATATACAATTAAGTTATTATTGACTATAGTCACTTTATTGTACTATTAAATAGTAGGTATTATTCATTCTTTCTATTTTATTTTTGAGCCATTACCCATCCGCACCTTCCCCACAACCTTTGGCAGCCTCTGGTAACCATCCTTCTACTTTCTATGTCCATGAGCTCAATTGATTTGATTTTTAGATCACACAAATAAGAGAATATGCAATGTTTTTCTGTGCCTGGGCTTATTCCACTTAACCTAATGACCTTCAGTGCCATCCATGTTGTTGCAAATGACAGGATCTCATTTTTTAGGGCTGAATAGTACTCCATTGTGTATATGTACCACATTTTCTTTATCCATACATCTGTTGATGGACACTTAGGTTGCTTCCAAATATTAGCTACTGTAAATAGTGCTGCAACAAATATACGAATGTAGATATCTCTTCAACATACTGATTTCCTTTCTTTGGGTATATACCCAGCAGTGAATCATATGATCATATGAGTTTTCAAAAAACTCAATTTTTAGTTTTTCGAGGAACCGCCAATCTGTTCTCCATAGTGGTTGTACTAATTTACATTCCCAACAGTGTATGATTTTTTTCCTTTCCTTTGCATCTTCACCAGCATTTGTTATTGCTTGTCTTTTGGATATAAGCCATTTTAACTTGGGTGACATAATTTTTCCTTGTAGTTTTTGTTTGCATTTCTCTGACAATCGATGTTGTTGAGCAGCTTTTCATATGCCTGTGTGCCATTTGTATGTCTTCTTTTGAGTAGTGCCCATTCAAATAATTGCTCATCTTTTGATCAGATTATTAGCTGTTTTCCTATAGAGTTGTTTGAGCACCTTATATATTCTGGTTATTAATGCCTTGCCAGAGTGGTAGTTTGCAAATATTGTCTTTAATTTTGTGGGCTGTCTCCTCACTTTGTTGACTGTATCATCTGCTGTACAGAAGTTTTTTAACTTCATGTGATCCTATTTAACCGTCTTTGATTTGGTTGCCTGTGCTTGTGGGGTTATTACTCATGAAATCTTTGCCCAGACCAATGTCCTGAAGATTTCTCATAATGTTTTCTTGTAGTACTTTTATAGCTTGTGGTCTTAGATTTAAGTGTTTTATCCACTTTAATTTGATTTTATATATGGTGAGCGATAGGGAGTCTAGTTTCATTCTTTTACATATGGTTATTCAGTTTTCCCAGCACCATTTTTTAACAAGACTGTCTTTACTCCAGTGCATGTTCTTGGCGCCTTTGTCAAAAATGAGTTCACTGTAAGTGTGTGGATTTGCTTCTGCATTCTCTATTCTGCTCCACTGGTTTATGTGTCTGTTTTTATGCCAGCACCATGCTGTCTTGGTTACTAAAGCTCTATTAGTGTAATTTAAAGTCAGGTAATGTGATTCCACCAGTTTCTTCAAATCCATGAAACATACAGTATTTTTTCATTTTTATGTCTTCTTCAATTTTTTTCATCAGTTTTTTATAGTTTTCATTTTAGAGATCTTTCACTTTTTGGTTAATTACCATGTTTTTAACATTATATGTGGCTATAATAAATAGAACTACTTTACTTATTAATTTTTTACATTGTTTACTGTTGGGATATAAAAATGCTACTAATTTTTTTAATTGTACTTGAAGTTCTGGGATACATGTGCAGAACGTGCAGGTTTGTTACATAGGTATGCATGTGCCATAGTAGTTTGCTGCACCTATGAACCTGTTATCTAGGTTTTAAGCCCTGCATGCATTAAGTATTTGTCCAAATGTTCTCCTTCCTCTTGCCCCCCACCCCCCGATAGGCCCGAGTGTGTGATGTTCTCCTTCCTGTGTCCATGTGTTCTCATTGTTCAACTCCCACTTATGAGTGAGAACATGCGGTTTTTGGTTTTCTGTTCCTGTGTTAGTTTGCAGAGAATGATGGTTCCCAGCTTCATCCATGTCCCTGCGAAGGACATGAACTCATTCTTTTTTATGGATGCATAGTATTCCATGGTGTATATATGCCAAATTTTCTTTATCCATTCTATCATTGATGGGCATTTGGGTTGGTTCTACGTCTTTGCTATTGTAAATAGTGCTTCAATAAACATATGTGTGCATGTGTTTTTACAGTAGAATGATTTATAATACTTTGGGTATATACAGAGTTTTGGAATTGCTGAGTCAAATGGTATTTATGGTTCTAGATCCTTGAGGAATTGCCACACTGTCTTCCACAAGGGTTGAGCTACTGATATTTTTATGTTGACTTTGTATCCCACAACTTTACTGACTTTGTTTATCAGTTCTAATAGTTTTCCTGTGGAGTCTTCAGCTTTTACTAATATGAGATTACATCATCAGCAAACAAGGATAATTTGATTTTTTTCTTTTCTAATTAGGATGCCCTTTATATTTTTATATTGTCTGATTGTTCTAGCATGGACTTCCAGTACTACATTGAATAACAGTGCTGAGAGTAGGCATCCTTGTTGTGTTCCGGATTTTAGCGGAAAGGCTTTCTCCATTTAATATGATACTAGCTGTGGATCTGTCATATATGGCTTTTTATATGTTGAGGTATATTTCTTCTATCGCCAGTTTTTCGAGCGTTTTTATCATGAAACAATGTTGAATTTTATCAAATGCTTTTTCAGCATCATCTGAATGATTCAATGGTTTGTAACCTTCATTCTGTTGATACAATGTGTCATGTTGATTTGTGTAGTTTCAACTATCCTTGCATCCCTGCAATAAATCCTACCTGGTCATTATGAATGTTCTTTCTAATGTATTGTTGCATTAGGTTTGTTAGTATTATGTTGAGGATTTTTGCATTAATATTCATGAGAGATGTTGGCCTGTGGTTTTCATCTTTTAATTTGTCTTTGTTTAGTTTTGGTATCAGGGTAACACTGGACTCATATAATGTGTTTGGAAGTATGCTCTCCTCCTCTATTTTTTGGAATAGTTTGAGTAGGATTGGTATCAGTTTTTCTTTAAATATTTGGTAGAATTCAGCAGTGAAGCTATTAGGTCCTAGGCCTTTCTTTACAGAAATAATTTTTATTACAGCTTTGATCTTGTTACTTATTGGTCTGTTCAGGTTTTAGATTTCTTCCTGATTCAATCTTGGAAGTTGTATGTGTACAGGAATTGGTCCATTTACTCTACATTTTCCAATTTATTGGCATACAGCTGCTCATGGTAGCCACTAATGATCCTTTGAATTTCTGAAGTATCAGTTGTAACATCTCCTTTTTCATTTCTGATTTTATTTATTTGGATCTTCTCTCTTTCATTATTAGTCTGGCTAAAGATTTGTCACATTTTGTTTAACTTTTCAAATAACAACTTTTTGTTTCATTGATCTTTTCTATGTTTTATTCATTTCAATTTTATTTATTTCTGCTCTGATCTTTATTATTTCTTTTCTTCTACTTATTTTGGGTTTGGTTTGCTCTTGCTTTTCTGGCTCTTTAAGATGCATCCTTAGATGGTTTGTTTGAACTCTTTCTTTTTTTAATGTAGTCACTTATGACTGTAAACTTCACTCTTAGTACTGCTTTTCCTGTATTCCATAGGTTTTGGTACATTGTGTTTTCATTATCATTTGTTTCAAGAAATTTATCAATTGTCTCCTCAATTCCCTCACTGACCCATTGGTCATTTAGCAGTATGTTGTTTAATTTCCATGTATTTATGTAGTTTTCAAAATACCTCCTGCTATTAATTTCTAGTTTTATTCCATTGTGGTCAGAGAAGACGCTTGATGTTATTTCCATTTTTCTGAATGTTTTAAGACTTGTTTTGTGATCTAATATATGGTCTATCCTTGAAAATAATCAATGTACCAAACAAAAGAATGTGTATTTTGCAGCTCTTAGATGAAATGATCTGTAAATATCCATTAGGTCTATTTGGTCTACAATGCAGATTAAGTATGACATTCCTTTGTTGATTTTCTGTCTGGAATAGCTGTACAATGCTGAAAGTAGGGTGTTGATGTCTCCACTTATTATTTATTGAGGCCTATCTCTCTCTTTAGGTCTAATAATATTCTCTTTATATATCTGGGTGCTCCAATGTTGGGTGCATATATATCTAAAGTTGTTATATCCTCTTGCTGAATTGACCCCTTTATCATTATATAGTGATTTCTTTGTCTCCTCTTATAGTTTTGTTCTTGAAATCCATTTTGTCTGATATTAGTGTAGTGACTCATGCTCTTTTGGAGTTTCCATTGGCATGGAATATCTTTTTCCATTTTTTGTTTTTAGTCTATGTGTGTCTTTACAGGTGAAATGAATTTCTTATAGGCAACAGATTAATGGGCCCTGTTTCTTCTTTTTTTAATCCATTCATCCTGTCTATGTCTTTTGATTGCAGAGTTTAGTTTATTTACAATTAATATTATTGATAAGTAATATATATATTACCGCCGTTTTGTTGTTTCCTGGTTATTTTGTGATCTTATCTTCCTTCTTTCTTTTATTCCTGTCTTTGTCTAGTGAAGATGAGTTTCTCTAGTGATATAGTTTAGCTTCTGGCTTTCCTATTTTTTGTGTATTCATTGTATATTTTTTGGTGTGAGGTTACCATGAGGTTTGTTGATACTATTTTATAACCCATTATTTTAACCTGATAACAACTAAACCTTATTTGCATAAACAAACAACAAGCACAAAGAAAACTAATAAACACTCACCTTGACCTTGCTCTCCCACTTTTTAACTTTTAGTATCTTATTTTACTATGTCTTAACAAGTTGTTTTTTTATTTGTTCATTGTTTCCCCTTTCTACTTACGATAAGAGTAGTTTGCACACCACAGTTACAGTGTTATAATATTCTGTGTTTTTTTGTGTACTTACTATTACCAGTAACTTTTGTACCTTCAGGTGATTATTTATTTCTCACTAATGTTCTTTTCTTTCTGATGGAAGTACTCCCTTTAGCATTTCTTGTAGGAGATGTCTGGTATTGATGAAATTCCTCAACTTTCATTTGTCTGTGAAAGTATTTATTTCTCCTTTATGTTTGAGGAATATTTTCAATGGATACACTATTATAGGGTAAACATTTTCTTTTTCCTTTAGCACTTTAAATATGTCATGTCACTATCCCCTGGCCTGTAAGGTTTCCACTGAAAAGTCTCTTGCCATATGTATTAGAGCTCCACTGTATGTTATTTGTTTTTTTTCTCTTGGTGCTTTTAGTATCCTGTCTTTATCCTTGGTCCTTGGCAGTTTGATTATGAAATGCCCTGAGGTAGTCTTCTTTGGGTTAAATCTTCATTGTACTCTATAACCTTCTAGTGCTTGGATATTGATATCTTTCTCTACGTGTGGGAAGTTATCTCCTATTGTCCCCTTGAATAAACTTTCTATCCCTGTCTCTTTCTCTGCCTCATCTTATGGCCAATAACTCATGGATTTGTCCTTTTGAGTCTATTTTTTAGATCCTGTAGGAATCCTTCATTATTTTTTATTATTTTTTCTTTTGCCTCTTCTGACTCGGTATTTTCAAATAGCCTGTCTTTAAACTCACTAATTCCTTCTCCTGTTTGATCCATTCTGCTATTAAAGGACTCAGGCATTCTTTGATATGGCAATTGCATTTTTCACCTCCAGAATTTCTGCTTAATTCTCTTTAATTATTTCAATCTCTGTTAAATTTATCTGATTGAATTCCTTCTCTGTGTTATCTTTAATTTCTTTGAGTTTCCTCAACACAACTATTTTGAATACTCTGTCTGAAAGGTCACATGTCTCTGTTTCTCTGGGACTTCCATTTGATATGGTCATGATTTCCTGGATGTTGTTTATGCTCCTAGATGTTTTTCCATGTCTGGGCATTGAAGAGTTAGGTATTTAATGTAGTCTTCTCTGTCTGGGCTTATTGTAGCCATCCCTATTGGGAAGGTTTTTTAGATATTTGAAAGGATTTGGGTGATGTGATCTAAGTTGTTTCTGTTTTAGAGGGCACTCCACACCCAGTAATGCTGTGGTTCCTGCAGACTCATAGAAGTACTGCCTTGTTGGTCTTGGACAAGATCTGGAAGAATTCTCTAGATTACCAGGCAGAGACTCTTACTCTCTTCCCTTAATTTCTCCCAAACTATACAGAGTCTCTCTCTCTCTCTCTGTCTCTCTCTCTCTCTCTCTCTCTGCTGAGCCACATAAAGCTGACAGTGGAGTGACACAGCACCCCTGTGGCCACCACCACTATGACTGTGCTGGGTCAGACCTGAAGCCAGCATAGCACTGGGTCTCACCCAAAACCTACTACAACCACTCCCTGGCTACTGCCTATTTTTGCTCAAGGTATTGGAGCTCTACAATCAGCAGGTGGCAAAGCTATCCAGAGCTGAGATCTTCTTTTTAGAGTCGCAAGGTCCCGCAGGTACCAGGTGGGTCTGTAAGTGCTATCAAAGAGTTAGGGACCCAGAGTCATAAAGCTTAGAAGTCTGCCTGGTATTCTACTTGATTGCAGTTGAGCTGGCACTCAGACCACAAGATACAGTCCTTCCCACTCTTCCCTCCCCTTCCAAAGGCAGAGGAGCCTCACTCCATAGCCACTGGTAATCTTGGCCACAAGGAGTGCTACCAGAGTATCACAGATGTTCCCTTAAGGCCCAAGGTATCTTAAGTCACTTTGTTGTTAGTGCTGCCTTCCTTAGGACTCATCTTTTAGGGCAGTGAGTTACCCTCTGTCTTAGGGTAGGCCCAGAAATGCATCCAAAAGTCAAGTCCTGGAATCTGGTACTCCAAAAGCCTTCTTGTTGCTCTATCCCCATGTTAGTGTTGGTACCTAAGGTGCAAGGCAAAGTCCCCTTTAATTCTCCCCCTGCTTTTCTCAAGAAAAAGGAGTTTTGCCTCATAGCCACCACCACTGGTAATGTGCTGAGTCTCACCTGCAGCCACCAAGTCTCAGTGACTCAGCAAGGACTTTGATGTAGTACTTGGGTATCACTGCTAGTTATTCAGTGCCTGTGGGCAATGGAAGAGGTCCCTTTCGGAGCTGTGAGTGGTCTAGCCTGGGGTTAGGGAAGGGGTGATGACAGTACCCTCTTGGCTGCCCCAGCTGGTATCTTAGTATGTTGTGTCCTCCCTCAGTCCACAGCCTCTGGGCCTAGTTCAGCCCTAGAACTCACCTACAAGTTGTAATCCTTACAGCCTAGACTGCCTTTCAAGTTTACTTAGGGACCCAGAGCCCTTGGGCCTTCAGTGGTGAGATTGCAGTCACTCAAGTTTGGACCACTGGGATAGGTGATTCTCCTCTTGCTAGGGCTGGGTTAAATGTTGCCTCAGTGGGTGGGTGTCAGCTGAGATGGGTCAGGTTTTCCTTTTTGCTCTAACAGAACAGCACTGAGTTCAATGCCTCACAAATGTTGTGTTCTCACTCCTCCACCATCCAGGGTTGCTCTTTGAACCACATGGCTGCTTCTAGGGTTGGGGGAGGGGTGACATCCATTGGTGACTCGGGACTTCTATCTCTTCAGTGCCTCTTTCAGCAATGTGAAGTTAAAACCAGGTACCATGGTTTTTCACCAGATTTTTGCTTCTTATTAAGGTGTTTTTTCTGTGTAGATAGTTGCTAATTTGGTGTTCTTGTGGAGGGGGAACAATTGGTGGAGCTTTCTATCCTGTCACCTTGCTTCACCTCACTCCAGATAAAATATTTTTGGTTGACAGGTTACTTCTTTCAGCACTTTTAATATATTATCCCACTGCCTTTGATTGGCAAAGTTTTGCTGATAAACCAGCTGATAATCTTATGAAAACTTTTTGTATGCAAAAAATCATTTTTGCTGTTTTTAAGGTTATCATTTTGTGTTGAACTTTAGACAGTTTGATTACAATTTGTCTTATTTGGTTCTCTTTGCATTTTTTCTACTTGGAGTATGTTGCGTTTCTTTAATCAGTGTGTTCATTTTTTTTCCCTCAGATATAGGAAGTTTTTAACATATAGGAACTTTTTCCCCTCTTTTTCTTCTGAGTTGATGCGTATATTCATTAACTTGACAGTGTGCCACAAGTTTCTTATGTTTTCTTTAATTTTCTTATTTTTTACTTGCTCTTCTGACTCAAGGATTTCAAATGACCTGCCTTCAAGTTCACAGATTCTTTCTTCTGTCTGATCAAGTTGTTTATGAACTTCTGCAATGTATTTTTCAGATTCAGCATTTTTGTTTCGTTTTTTATAGTTTTAATCTTTTTGTTGATATTCTCATTTTATTCATCATTTTCTGAATTTTGTAATTATCTGTGTTCTATTTTAGATAATTGAGCGTATTTATAGTTATTGTACATATTTGTCAGACAGTTTCCAGCTCTTCACTTCTTTAGGGTTAGTTTCTGAAGTTTTACTTTGTTTATTTGCTGGGGCCATGCTTTCTTGGTTTTGTTTTGTTTTGTTTTTTAGTGTGCCTTGTAATATTTTGCCGAGATATAGGAATTTAAGAAAACTACCACTTCTTCCAGTTCTTGTGCACTAGCTTGTGCAGGAAAAGACCTCACCAGTCAGTCCAGCTGGAGATTCTAGGACCTTTTAAATCTTTTCCGATTTTTGCTCTCCATAGTGTCTCCCTGGAGAATTTTAGTTCTAATATGCTACTTGCCTCTATTTTCAATGGCTTCCAGATTGTTCTTTCATTGTTTCCAGATGAGAAAGAAATCAGTCCCCCTGGTAGCCCTAAGACAAGCCAGAACATTGGATATATAGTGTACTCTTTTGTTTCCATCTAAACATATTTTAAATACATCTATTGTAGATTTAAAGTATACAACATGATGTTATGGGAGATAGATGATAGATAATAGATAGATAGATGATAGATAGATAGATAATAGATAGATGATAGACAGTAAAAGGATTACTATAATGTAACAAATTAACATATCTATTATTTCAAACACCATAGGAAATGAAATCAAATATAGGTATCTTATAGGCACACTATCTAACAACAGAATTAGAAGTGTGTTCTTAACAGCTCATCACTTCCTCGAGTTAAGATGTGTGGTATGTAAATTCGTGTGCCATCTTCCTTAAAGCACATTTTTTTGTGTGTGCCTGAATCACCAATAACACATTCAAATTCGGATCTTTTACATTGAAAGAACATTATGCTTCGTTACTATGGAAACTATCTGCTCTTCCTGAAAAGCTTTCATAGTCCTGGTTTCTCTTTTTCTCTCTGCATGTTTTACCCCTCAAGTTCCTTAGCTGCCACTTTGTGTCTGCCTTTGCTCTGTCTTTGATTGAGTGGAGTTTTATGACCTTCATACTCTTAGTATAATCATTTATTTGATCTAAAATTTTGATTTCTTATCCAAGAAAAGAAGTTTAAGGAATCAGGTGTTATTTCACTTCTATTATTTCTTTAATTTTTAGATGGCAAGTTGTCACAATATAAATAAATCTTATAGACGAATAAATATTTAAGTATATAGAATTATTTCTAGTCATTGTGCAGATTATATGATCATTTTTCATTTTAATTTAGAGCTATGAGGGACATTAATCAGAGCCCTAAGCTCAGTGAACAAAGCTGCTGAAATCTATGATTTTTCCCTAAGGCTTTGGTGACTGATATAAATACTGCCGTAAGTTGTGCCAATGAAGTTCTTATAGGATTTAGGGCACTCCAACTATTAAAACCTGAGAATGCTTCAGTTGAGTGTTACATCTGTAAAAACACAGCTAACTTGTGAGTAACACGACAGCTACATGTCCATCAAGATTTTTAGAAAGATTATGAATCTGCCACCCTCCTATCTTGTACAATATTACTGATCTTTTTGAAATATGTGATTATACTTTAAATTTCAAGTTCCTTTTTAGTTGGAAATTAGTCAGTGATATACAAATAAATAGTGGAATGTAAGCCAGGCATGGTGGCTCACGCCTGTAATCCCAGCACTTTGGGAGGCCGAGGCAGGTGGATCACGAGGTCAGTAGATCGAGACCACCCTGGCTAGCAAGGTGAAACCCCGTCTCTACTAAAAATACAAAAAAAAGAAAAAAAAATTAGCTGTGCGTGGTGGCGGGCGCCTGTGTTTCCAGCTACTCAGGAGGCTGAGGTAGGAGAGGGGTGTGAACCCAGGAGGTGGAGCTTTCATTGAAACGAGATCATGCCGCTGCACTCCAGCCTGGGAGACAGGGCAAGACTCCGTCTCAAAAAACAAACAAACAAAACAACAACAACAACAAAAAAAATAGTAGAATTTTGTTAAAGGTAAGGTAGTGAGTGCCAATAATACATATTTAAATAGAGTTGTGCTATGCCTTTTAATTATTTATACAAACACTTTTTGTATGTTGAATTGTTTGGAACACTACAGACTGACTTTTGGTACTTTTGATGATAATTTTTATGTGCCAATTTAGCTAGCCTATGGTGCTAAGTTGTTTGGCCAAATACCAATCTAGATGCTTCTGTGAAGATTTCTTGTAGAGTGATTAACATTTATAATTACTGTACTTTAAGTAAAAGAGATTATTCCAAATAATGTGAGTGAGCATTATCCAATCAAGACTCAAAAGCTAAACCTTAGGTTTCCAGTGGAGGAAATTCTGTCTCAAAACTGTAACATAGCAATCCTGCCTGACTTTCTAATTTGCTGGCCATCCATATAGATTTCAGACTTACCGGTCCTCACAATGTCATTTGCTAATATCTTAAAATAAATCTCTTTTGGTATGTATTTATATCCCATTGGTTCAGTTTTTTGGGAGAATTGATAAAGAAAAAGAATTCTGACACTTACTAAAATGATAATGAAGATTTTATTCAAGACTATTGCAATAGAGGTATTAAAACATGGGAGAGAAATTGGGCTCACCTCTAAATACAACAAACGTTAAGTGTAGATTTAAAGCGAAGGATCAGGGTGTGGGGGTGAGTGGTTAGAAATTACTAATAGAAGACATGAAAGGTAGGGGGATTCTTACTAAGCCTACTTAACAGGATTCTTGCTGAATGCAATCCAGGGTGATCAGAAATCAAGGGTTGAGGATGAAGAATTTGATCAGGTATCAAGGGTGATCAGATATCAAGGGTGAGAAGATTCTCCCCACACTAACCTTAACAGGATTCTTGCTAAAATTGGACTTGGCAAGGACAGACAGAGAAGGCCAAGGTCAAAGTCTAGTCCAAAAGAGAACTCACAGGAACCTAAATAAAGTGTGGTCAAGAGAGGGGCTTTGTCAGAACCATGAATAATACAGCGAGTGCTCTTCCCAAAAAATATTTTCTGCTATGCATTTAAAAAGCATTAACATATTTCAGCCACATTTTCTGGAAAAGCATGAAACATGACATAAAATATAACTCTTAACATTTTTTTTTTTTTTTTTTTTTGAGAGACAGGCTGTGTTGCCCAGGCTGGGCTCAAACTCCTGGACTCAAGCGATTCTTCTGCCTCAGCCTCCCACAGTGCTGGGATTAGAGGTGTGAGCCACTGTACCTGGCAATACAAATATTATTTTAACAGTTTGTATGAATGCACTAAGATTTGAGTAGCCCAACTTTTCTATAAATAATTGGCTAAACATAGAAACATGTTAGGATTCATGGAAATAAACACTTGCCTAAAATGAGCAGAAATTTAGTATCTATGAGGGTAAATCTAAGATAATTGTATTCATTTTACAGCAGATTATATTTTAAATATATTGACTGAGTTGTAAACTTACTGTGTAGAATGGTAAACTGTGTTCTTATTATATCAAACAATAGAATTCTATATTATTAAATATTTCTTTAAGTGGCAGCAGCTGGCTTACTGCTACATAAAATGCAACCCCAGCTACACCCATTATTTTGAAATTCCTAGAATTGGAACTGAAAATAAAAGCAGATAAAACTTTATTAGCAAATACACAAAAATGTATTCACTTATAATTATGGCCACATAATTCTAACAAATGGTTTAATTTTATATAAAGACCAAGTCAGTAAAGGTTGCAGATATAAATACTCATTTTTGCACTACTATTTATAACAATGAACAATTTCTACTATCAAGATGAAGAGGTAATAATAGTGTCAAGGGATTATATGTAAATGAATCTCATAGCCATTATAAGAGCACATAATAGATATGACTTTCTCACCTGGTAAATGACTTTCTAAAAGGCCAGTGGTGGCACAAAATTCAATTACTGCAAATCTGTGAGTTTCTTTTCTCTCTCCTAGTTAGTATGTCATTTTTGTTTCCTTAATAATGGAAATTATTTTTAAAGTAGTAATGGAAAAATTTATAGATAGCTTATATAAATAAGTGAGATAGAATATATCTTATTATATGGCAAATTTGTCACTATCCTTTAGAAGTGATAGAGTTTATTTCTAAACCAACAAATGACCAAAAAGCTTTATGTATGTTTATTATGTTATGTTTTAAAATAATAGATGGATAGATGAGTTTTCTGTTAGTCTGATACATTTCTCTGCAGAATCCTAAAAATTTGCTAAAAAATAAGAAGTCTTTATAAGAGATACGTGATAAAGTCTCTGTCTGCAGAATTTAAGGTATAAAGCAGACTACTGTGAAAAACTCCATTAAAAAATAAACCTAAAAATTCATTCATCTTTACACTACAAAAAAGTAAATGCATTTTAATATGTTAAATGCATTTTAGTGTGCTTTGTATTTTATCAGAAAACCCCAGATTGGCTACAAAGTATCTGGTCTGACTGCAAACGGAAGTCATGAATAGTCACTCAAAAGAAATTTTTTTCATTAGATTTAGAAAAACAGTTCAGGACTATTGCTTAAAGTGTCTGGCCAAGAACTGTAAGGTTTACCCTACGGATAATGAAAAACTGTTAATGGTATTTGAATTGGGTTGAGAATGGAGTCACTATCAGACCAATCATTTCAGAGAATTAGAAATACTGTAAAACACTCCTTAGACCTTTTTCTGAAATTGCCTGTATGAGTTTCCTACTGTTGCCATACAAATTACAAAAGCTCATTGACTTAAAATAGCATCCATTTATATAACCTCACAGTTCCGTAGCTCAGAAATCTGAAACAGATCTCACGAGGCCAAAATCAAGATTATCACAGGGCTGAATTCTTACTGGAGGTTCTGAGAAAGAACAACTCTTTTAGGCTGTTAACTAAATTCAGTACTTTACATTTATAAGACTGGGGTCCCAGTTTCCTCACTTTCTGTCAATCAGAAAACGCATTCACCACAAGAAGCTTCTTTCAGGTCTTTGCCCATGGGCTCTGTGTTACAGAGGCATGTGAAATCCTTTTCATGCATGGAATCTTCTTGACTTTTCATTCTACAGCAAACACTTCCAAAGAAAGTCTAACTGACTTGAAGACCAAGGAAATTTTGTTCCATGAATTTAATATGAAGAGTAAAGAAAAATTCTAGTGTTCATGGATATAAAGCCAGTCAACTGGGTAAGTTAAATATGTATGAAACACAAATATTGTTATAACGGGTATTTTAAAACATCTAGCCATATGCTAAACTTTGTCTCAATGTTATTTGGTAGAAAAAGGCAGAAAAGTTAACAAGTATACTTATGAACAGAATAAGGAAAAAGAACAAATCTGGAGGCATCACACTACCTGATTTCAAACTCTACTATAAAGCCGTAGTCACTAAAACAGCATTGTACTGGTATAAAAATAGGCACATAGACCAAAGGAACAGAATAGAAGACCTAAAAATAAACCCAAATACTTACAGCCAACTGATCTTCAACAATGCAAACCAAACAGAAAATGGGGAAAATACACCCTTTTCAACAAATGTTGCTGGGATAATTGGCTAGTCACATGTAGGAGAATGAAACTGGATGCTCATCTCTCACCTTATACAAAAATCAACTCAAGATGGATTAAGTACTTAAATCTAACACCCAAAACTATAAAAATTCTAGAAGACAACATTAGAAAAACTGTTCTAGATATTGGCTTAAGCAAGGATTTCATGACCAAAATCCCAAAAGCAAATGCAATAAAAACAAAGATAGTTGGGGCTTAAACTAAAGAGCTTTTGCACGGCAAAAGGAACAGTCAGCAGAGTAAAGCGACAACCCACAGAGTGAGAGAAAATCTTCACAATCTATACATCTGACAGAGGACTAATATCCAGAATCTACAAAGAATTCAAATCAGTAAAAAAAAAAAAAATCCCATCAAAAAGTGGACTAAGGACATGAATAGACAATTCTCAAAAGAAGATAAACAAATAGCCAATAAACATATGAGAAAATGCTCAACATCACTAATGATCAGGGAAATGCAAATCAAAACCACAATGCAATACCACCTTACTTCTGCAAGAATGGCCATGATCAAAATATCAAAAAACAGTAGATGTTGACATGGATGTGGTGACCAGGGAATACTTCTACACTGCTGGTGGGAATGTAAACTAGTACAGCCACTATGGAAGACAGTGTGGAGATTCCTCAAAGAACTAAAAGTAGAACTACCATTTGATCCAGCTATCCTACTACTGGGTATCTACCTGGAGGAAAAAAAGTCATTATACGAAAAAGATACTTGCACATGCAAGTTTATAGCAGCACAATTCACAATTGCAAAATTGTGGAACCAACACAAATGCTCATCAACCAATGAGTGGATAAAGAAACTGTGATATATATATACACACACACACACACACATACACACACACAATGGAATACTAAACAGGCATAAAAATGAAAGAATTAGCGGCAGCGACCTGGAAGAGATTGGAGACTATTATTCTAAGTGAAGTAACTCAGGAATTGAAAATCAAACGTCATATGTTCTCACTGATATGTGGGAGCTAAGCTATGAGGAAGCAAAGGCTTAAGACTGATACAATAGACTTTGGGGATTTGTGGGGAAGGTTAGGAGGTGGGGGTGAGGAATAAAAGACTACAAATATGTTGTAGTGTATACTGCTAGGGTGATGGGTGCACCAAAATCTCACAAATTACCACTAAAGAACTTACTCATGTAACCAAATACCACCTGTACCCCAATAACTTAAGGAAAAAGAAATAATTAGTATAACTTTTCTTGGAAAGTAGTAGGCAGAGGAATGGGGAAAAGAGAATTAAATGAAATATCAAAGAATTTTATGACATGTTTATACAGAGGGTGACTTTTCTTCCTCTAAAATTAACCCCTTTACACACTGTATTAGTTAGTTCTCATGCTGCTATGAAGAAATACCCAGGACTGGGTAATTTATAAAGTAAAGAGGTTTAATTGACTCACAGTTCTGCATGGCTGGGAGGCCTCAGGAAACTTAGAATTATGGCAGAAGGCACATCTTCACAGGATAGCAGGAGAGAAAATGAGCACAAGCATGGGAAATGTCAAACACTTATAGAATCATCAGATCTCATGAGACTCACTCATTATGAGGAGAACAGCATAGGGAAAACCTCCCCCCCACCCCGCTCCACCTGGTCCTGTCCTTGACACATAGGGATTATTACAATTCGAAGTGAGATTTAGGTGGGGACACAGAACCAATCTGTATCACACCACCACACATATACATAAACACATTAATATGCACATGCATAAACCTATAGAATTTATGACAAATTCTATTTGTTATTTAAATCTATTGTAGATGGATAGGTGTAGAAATCTATATACTTTATGAAAACCAAATCAAATGTAAATGGAAGTAGGCATGGATAGAGGACATGTATGTCTAGACAGACAATAGTTCTTTTTTTTATGATACTTTAAGTTTGCATGTGCACAACATGCAAGTTTGTTACATATGTATACATGTGCCATGTTGGTGTGCTCCACCCATTAACTTGTCATTTAACATCAGGTATATCTCCTAATGCTATCCCTCTCCCCTCCTCACACCCCACAACAGGCCCCGGTGTGTGACGTTCCCATTCCTGTGTCCATGTGTTCTCATTGTTCAATTTCCACCTATGAGTGAGAACATGCGGTGTTTGGTTTTTTGTCCTTGTGACAGTTTGCTGAGAAGGATGGTTTCCAGCTCCATCCATGTCCCTACAAAGGACATGAACTCATCATTTTTTTCTGGCTGCATAGTATTCCATGGTGTATATGTGCCACATTTTCTTAATCTAGTCTATCATTGTTGGACATTTGGCTTGGTTCCAAGTCTTTGCTATCTATTGTGAATAGTGCCGCAATAAACATACGTGTGCATGTGTCTTTATAGCAGCATGATTTATAATCCTTTGGGTATATACCCAGTAATGGGATGGCTGGGTCAAATGGTATTTCTAGTTCTAGATCCTTAAGGAATCGCCACACTGACTTCCACAATGGTTGAACTAGTTTAGAGTCCCACCAACAGTGTAAAAGCTTTCCTATTTCTCCACATCCTCTCCAGCACCTGTTGTTTCCTGACTTTTTAATGATGGCCATTCTAACTGGTGTGAGATGGTATCTCATTGTGGTTTTGATTTGCATTTCTCTGATGGCCAGTGATGATGAGCATTTTTTCATGTGTCTTTTGCCTGCATAAATGTCTCCTTTTGAGAAGTGTCTGTTCATGTACTTTGCCCACTTTTTGATGGAGTTGTTTGTTTTTTTCTTGTAAACTTGTTTGAGTTCATTGTAGATTCTGGATATTAGCCCTTTGTCAGATGAGTAGATTGCAAAAATTTTCTCCTATCCTATAGGTTGCCTGTTCACTCTGATGGTAGTTTCTTTGCTGTGCAGAAGCTCTTTAGTTTAATTAGATCCCATTTGTCAATTTTGGCTTGTGTTGCCATTGCTTTTGGTGTTTTAGACATGAAGTCCTTGCCCATGCCTATGTCCTGAATGGTATTGCCTAGATTTTCTTCTAGGATTTTTATGGTTTCAGTTCTAAGTCTTTAATCCATCTTGAATTAATTTTTGTATAAGGTGTAAGGAAGGGATCCAGTTTCAGCTTTCTACATATGGCTAGCCAGTTTTCCCAGCACCATTTATTAAATAGGGAGTCCTTTCCCCATTTCTTGCTGTTGTCAGGTTTGTCAAGGATCAGATAGTTGCAGATAAGTGGCATTATTTCTTAGGGCTCTGTTCTGTACCATTGGTCTGTATCTCTGTTTTGGTACCAGTGCCATGCCTTTTTGGTTACTGTAGCCTTGTAGTATAGTTTGAAGCCAGGTAGCGTGATGCCTTCAGCTTTGTTCTTTTGGCTTAGGATTGACTTGTCAATGAGGGCTCTTTTTTGGTTCCATATGAACTTTAAAGTAGTTTTTTCAATTCTGTGAAGAAAGTCATTGGTAGCTTGATGGGGATGGCATTGAATCTATAAATTACCTTGGGCAGTATGGTCATTTTCATGATATTGATTCTTCCTACCCATGAGCATGGAATGTTCTTCCATTTGTTTGTATCCTCTTTTATTTCATTGAGCAGTGGTTTGTAGTTCTCCTTTAAGAGGTCCTTCACGTCCCTTGTATGTTGGATTCCTGGGTATTTTATTCTCTTTGAAGCAATTGTGAATGGAAGTTCACTCATGATTTGGCTCTCTGTTTGTCTGTTATTGGTGTTCAGACAATAGTTCTGAATCTAAATTTTTGTGAAATCCTTATGACCACATGTTTTCAAAAACGACATCATTCTGAAAAAGGTGGCATATCAGCTGTAGTTAAGGGTAAACAACTTACAATGAGAAGCCCAAAATGTTGATAATCATATGGGAAAATACTGTATCAGAAACAGGAAAAAATTATCCTGTTAGAAAAAGAAGAACATATCTTCCAGTGGAGAAAAATGGGTTTCAAATACATTGTGTGTTTTTATGTATACATGCATGCATGCTGAGTTGTGCATATATAAGCACCTTTTAACTTTACAGATGTACTTAATACATTGAAGTACTGAATTTTGTCATTATCAAGCAGAATGAAAGAATATCAGAATTCTAGTAATAACATCAGGATTCAAATCTGAAAGGCATTGAGTATCCGAGGGCAATATTTTCAGATGCCTAAACTTATGCCAATATAAATGTCAAGGGAACTAGAAAGATTATACACAGTCAGATCCGATGCACAAAGATCATAACAAAAACAGGAGTTGTGACATCAGTCTTTATTTTAAAATAAGGTTATCTAGTCAATGAATTTGAAAAAATATATATCAAATTTTCTTTATCCATTTGTTCTTTGATGGGCGTTTAGGCTGGTTCCGTATGTTTGCAATTGTGAATTGTGCTGCCATAAACATGCATGTGTATATGTCTTTTACATATAAACCCCACTTCTCCTTTGGGTAGATACTCAGTAGTGAAACTGCTGGATTGAATGGTAGTTATACTTTTAGTTCTTTAAGGAATCTCCACACTGTTTTCCACAGTGGCTGTACTATTTACATTCCCACCAGCAGTGTGAAAGTGTTCCCTTTTCACCACATCCATGCCAACATGTTATTATTATTATTGTTTAAATTATGGCCATTCTTGCAGTAGTAAAGTGGTATCTCTCTGTGGTTTTAACTTGTATTTTCCTGATAATTAGTGATGTTGAGCATGTTTGTTGGCGATTTGTGTATCTTCTTTTGAGAGTTGCCAATTGAGACAACTTCTCTTCTTTTGAGAGTTTTCATGTTTTTTGGCCATTTGTATATCTTCTTTTGAGAGTTGCCAATTCATGTCCTGTCCCCACTTCTTGATGGGATTGTGTGTTTTGTTTTTTGATGATTTATTTCAGTTTCTTGTAGATTCTGGACATTAGTCCTTTGTCTGATGCATAGTTTGCAAATATGTTTTCCCATTCTGTGTGTTGCCCGTTTACTCTGCTGATTATTATTATTATTATTATTATTATTTGTTGTGCAGAAGATTCTTAGTTTAATTAGGTCCCATCTATTTATTTTTGTTTTTGTTGCATTTGCTTTTGGGTTTTTAGTCATGAAGTCTTTGCCTAAGGCAATGTCCAGAAGGGTTTTTTGGATGTTAGTTTCTAGATTTTTTATTGTTTCAGGTCTTGTATTTAAGTCTTTGGTCCATCTTGAGTTGTAATACTACTCAGCAATAAAAAGGAATAAAATAATAGCATTTGCAGCAACCTGAATGGAGTTCAACACTATTATTCTAAGTGAAGTAATTCAAAAATGGAAAACCAAAAAGCGTATATTCTCATTTACAAGTGGGAGTTAAGATATGATTACACAAAGGCAAAATTATGGTATCATTGATCTTGGGGAATCAGAGGGAAGGGTGAGAGGGGGTTGAGAGATAAAAGGCTACACATTAGGTACAGTGTACACTACTTGGGTGATGGGTGTACCAAAATATCAGAAATTACCACGAAAGAAGAAAGAACTTATCCATGTAATCAAAAACCACCTATTCCACAAAAAACTATTGAAATAAAATAAAATAAATAATAAAAATAAAAAATAAAACTATGAGAATTCACTTTAACCTAATTATCCACAGTGTCATATTCATGCAGAAGTTATTATCTGAATATATATTAAATACATTGTTTTATCTTGGACGAAAAATGAATTTTCTTAGATAATTGGTACACTGGTTTCTTAAAAGGATAAATAATCCTTCTCAATAGGTGAGTAGTTTGCTGTCAAGAAAAGCTTTCTTTTTAATATAAAATAAATCTCCATGGATATTTAGCACTAATTTGAAAGTTACAACAATTTGAAGTGATGGCAACTGAGGATTATCTACTCTGTTTATTAAAATTATTTAATAAATGACATGAAAAACAAAAAAAGACCGATATATGGAAGCTTAAATCTTAGAATTAGCTTGGCCCTTATTCATTTTATTTAACGTTCTATCAGTGGAAAAATTTTCTCTACAATGTCTTTGAAGCCTTTTTTTTCTTTATTTTCTCTCACTGATTTCAGTTACTTAAAAGCAATGCTTATAGAAAACCATTTCTGAATTATTTTGATAATGCTTCTCTGTCACAGTATGTCATTTAAAATAGTGCCCCAGGTATGGGGTGTGATATTGCAGGCACTGTCTGAGGAGTACAGATTTCAGTTATTACTTCACATGACACACAGTGTTGTTCCATTTATTTTAAAAGAAAACATTATTTACAGTTACAATTACCTTTCAGGCTGACTAGATCATGTTAAATAGGAGCATCTTTCATTTTCCTGACTCCTTGAAGAGTACAGGTATTGTAGTTTTTAAAAGAGTTCTAAGCTACAGAATTTCTAATTGTAAATAATAGAGGAAAAATGAATGACTCTCACAGCATTTGGGGAGAAAAATGATTGGCAGTTAAATGCTATGTTGTGTGAAAGAAAAAAGTAATATTTCTATTAATACTAATTTTCTATATTTCTATTAATGAAGACAAATATATTCACTTTTACATATTTATTTCTATTCAGCCAAGTGATCAAATGCCACAGGTAATATTTACTTATTTATTATTTTTATTTTTATTTTCATAGGTTTTGGGGGAACAGGTGGTGTTCAGTTACATGAATAAGTTCCTTAGTGGCGGCTTCTGATATTTTGGAGCACCCATCACCTGAGCAGTATATATGGTACCCAATTTGCAGTCTTATCCTTTACCCCCCATGACCATGGTTTTCTTCTTTTAATTTGTCTTTGTCTAGTTTTGGTATCAGGGTAACACTGGACTCATGTAATGTGTTTGGAAGTATGCTCTCCTCCTCTATTTTCTGGAATAGTTTGAGTAGGATTGGTATCAGTTTTTCTTTAAATATTTGGTAGAATTCAGCAGTGAAGCTGTTAGGTCCTAGGCCTTTCTTTACAGGAATAATTTTTATTACAGCTTTGATCTTCTTACTTATTGGTCTGTTCAGGTTTTAGATTTCTTCCTGGTTCAATCTTGGAAGTTGTACATGTACAGGAATTGGTCCACTTTCCCCTGAGTCCCCAACGTCCATTGTATTATTATTACGCCTTTGCATACTCATAGCTTAGCTCCTACTTATTAGTGAGAACATACAATGTTTAGTTTTCCATTCCTGAGTTACTTCACTTAGAATAATGCCTCCAATTCCATCCAGGTCGCATGAATGCCATTATTTTATTCCTTTTTATGGTGGAGCAGTATTTCATGTTGTGTGTATACCACAGTTTATTTATCCACTCATTGATTGATGGACATTTGAGCTGATTCCATATTTTTGCAATTGCGAATTGTGCTGCTATGAACATGCATGTGCAAGTATCTTTTTGTATTGATATAATGACTTCTTTTCCTCTGGATAGATAGATACCCAGTAGTGGGATTGCTGGATCAAATGGTAGTTCTACTTTTAGTTCTTTAAGGAATATCCACACGGTTTTCCATAGTGGTTGTACTAGTTTACATTCCCACTAGCAGTGTAAAAGCGTTCCCTTTCACCACATCCCCACCAACATCCATTATTTTTTAATTTTTTGATTATAGCCATTCCAGCATGAGTAAGGTGATATTCCATTGTGGGTTTGACTTGCATTTCCCTGATCGCTAGTGATGTTGCATTTTTTTTCCTATGCCTTTGGCCATTTGTAAATCTTCTTTTGAGAATTGTCTATTTATATTCTTAGGCCACTTTTTGATGGGATTGTTTGTTTTTCCTGGATATTTGTCCTATGTTTGATGTATAGATTACAAAGATTTTCTCCCACTTTGTGGATTGTTTGTTTACTCTGCTGATTTTTTCTTTTGCTGTTCAGAAGCTTTTTGTTTAATTAAATTGCAACTATTTATTTTGTCTTTGTTGCATTTGCTTTTAGGTTGTTGGTCATGAAGTTTTTGCCTAAACCAATATCTAGAAGGGTTTTTCCAATGTTATCTTCCAGAATTTTTATGGTTTCATGTCTTAGATTTACTTCCTTGATCCAGGTTGAGATGATTTTTGTATAAGGGAGAGATGAAGATCCAATTTCCTTCTTCTACATGTAGCTTGTCAATTATCTCAGTAACATTTGTTGAATAGGGTGTTCTTCCCCACTTTATGGTTTTGTTTGCTTTATTGAAGATCAATTGGTTGTAAGTATTTAGGTTTATTTCTAGGTTCTCTATTCTGTTCCATTGGTCCATGTGCCTATTTTTATACTAGTACCATGCTGTTTTGGTGACTATGGCCTTATAGTATAATGTGAAGTCAGGTAATGTGATGTCTCCAGATTTGTTCTTTTTGCTTAATCTTGCTTTGGCTGTGTGGGCTCTTTTTTGGTTCTATATGAATTTTAGGATTGTTTTTTCCAATTCTGTAAAGAATGATGGTAGTATTTTAATGAGAATTGCATTGAATTTGTAGATTGCTTTTGGCAGTATGGTCATTTTCATGATATTGATTCTACCCACCCATGAACATAAGATGTGTTGTCTATGGTTTCTTTCAGCAGTGTTTTATGGTTTTTCTTGTAGAGGTATTTCACCTCCTTGGTTAGGTATATTCATAAAGGTTTTTTCTTTCTGTCTGTCTTTCTTTTTTTACAGCTATTGTAAAAGGGGTTGAGTTTCTGGATTTGATTCTCCACTTGGCCACTGTTGGTATACAGCAGAACTACTGGTTTGTATGCATTAATTTTGTATCCTGAAACATAGCTGAATTCATTTATCAGTTCTAGGAGCTTTTTGGATGAGTCTTTAGAGTTTTCTAGTTATACTATCATATCATCAGCATACAGTGACAGTTTAAATTCCTCTTTACCAATTGGATTCCATTCATTTCTTTCTCTTGTGAAACTAGAGTAAACATTCATTTCAAATAGGAAATGGAAGTTACCTTTAAAAGAAGATGTTGATTTAATTGGAATTTACTAAAATGTAGAGATTTGTTCAACAAAGAAAATTACTCATAAAAAGGCAAACAAACTACTGGTATAAAATGTTTGTTACATGTAAAAGCAGTTAGAAGATGTTGATGTATACAGGAAAATGAACTGCTTTGAATCAGTAATAAAGACGTAGATAAAGATAGGAGGAAAATAGAGTTACCTTGAATATAAGATATCCAAATGATCTAGAAAAAATATTTAAAGGCACTTAACATCACTAGAATAAAGAGAAATTCAAATTAAACAACAAAGACATAATAGTTGATATGAAAAAGAATGACAACAGTAATTGTTGGTAAGACCAGTATTAGACAGAGCAATTAGAAATCTTATGCATAATTGCTAGAAGTGCAATGCCTGCATTCACTTCGGAGGACAATTCAAAAATACCTGAAGCTAAACATATAGAAATTCCAGTTGTAGGTATATACCCAAGAGAAGGAAGTGCATATTACCAAAAAAGGATACATTAAAAAGGTAATACCAGCTTCATTCAAAATAGCTAACAACTAGAAACAACAGAAATGCTCATCTAGTAGAAAATCAATAAATGGTAGTATTTTCATCTGATGGGATACTATATAATAACAAAAGATATACTAGTGATATAGGTGAGTAAAAAAATTTTGAGGAAAATAAGCTAGACACTTTAGGTTATATTTCCATTTATATGAAATAACAGGAAACTAATCTGTAGTTTTAAAAGGGGTAATAATGGTTACTGAGAAGGGACACAAGAGAATATTTTGGGTGTGATAGAAATGTTAAATGTATTAGTCTCTCTGGTGGTATTTAGGTATGTGTCTAAGTGAAACACGTGGCTATACATTGAAATGTATGCATATTATTTTATGTACATCTTATATCATTTAAAAACAACTTAAACTACCCAGATTATGAATACTTTTATAAAAAGGGTAAATTTACAAATAACTTTGAATGGTCATAGTCTTAGAAAAATACAACACTTAGCAATAGAGGCTTATATAAATATGAGACTAAATTAATTCTGTAAGTATTTGGTAACTAGACTCTTAATTTTAAAATGTTCCCCAGTGAAATTTTGGGAACCACATGTTTTTCAACAGTGAATTCTCAATAGAGTTTTTTTAAATGAATAGAAACAAAGAGAATCTTATCTAAAACTTTTTATGAGACCTACATTATCTTTATGTCAAAACCGGACAAAGATAGCACAACATGGGACATTACTATGCCATTCACGCATTCTGAGTAGAGATCCCTTGAGATTATATACAAAAATGCGAAGCATGAGAACAAATTCATTTTAAAGATAGCATTTAATATGAAATATGAAGATTTAGAAAATTGTTATTCAAGTTCTTAGGTTAATGAATTAACCTAAAAAGGTGACTGGAAAGTTGGATGTTGATTTATGAATTGCTACAGGTATGAAGAAAGAGAGGGTGGGCGGAGAGAAGGAGGCACAAAGAACGAATGAGACTTTGGATTTTGCCACTTTCCTGGATCAATGGTTCAATCATAAAATTATCAAATTCATGTCCTTGTATTTTAACTATACACACATTCATGCACACTACACAAATATAATATTGTTTAGTGAGTGTTTTCAATGGCTGTAAATATAAAAAATTGTGATATTTGCTCTCTTCACTCAACATTACATTTCCTAGGTACAGGGATTCATACAGATCTGGTTCATGGATTATAACTGCTGAATATAAATATACAAATAAACCAAGGTTCATTAACTATTCTATTAATTATGGGCATTTCACTTATATCTAACACCTTTGCCCATGGCTCCTTATATTGTTTTCTAGGGCATATAATTAGATAAAAAATTTCTTATTTATCACATATGTGTACTTGAAACTTTATCAAGTATTACAGAGATGATCTCCAAAAAGATTTTACCAATTGTCTTCATAACCAGCAGTAATTGAAAATTCCTATTCTCTTTTAAGCAAATGAGATGTTTTAATGTATACATGAGGATTAATGCAGATAGGAGTTTAAAAAACAGAAACTGAGAGATGAAAGGTGTTAACAATTAGTACAAAACTCTATTCTGTGATGGATGCCATAAAGAAGAGAGAAAACATTAAATATGTCATATTTATTATATAAATATTGGTGTCATTTATATTATCAATTGTTTTCTAGGCCGTGAGGTAACAGCATTTAATAGAATGCACATTTCTGCCTTTATTGAGATTATATTGTTGTCAGGAGGATATACCATAATAAAACAAATACACAGTATAATTCCATTAATATATGTTTTAAAGGGAAATAAAACCAGATTTTAAAAAATAGAGATGGTTAAAGGAGATGGTAAAAGATGGAAGATGGTCATGTGGGATTGAGATATTTTACAAATAAGAAATAGAGATGAGTGATAGGCTTGTCCAGGAAGACATCTTTGAGGAAGAGATAACCTAAATGTTGTGAGTGCGCAAGCCATGTGGCTCCATGGAGGATATTCTAAAGAGAAGTGACAAAGCCAGCAAAAGCTCTAAAACAAAAACGTGATTGATATGTTCAAGGTATGACAAAAAGTCCAGCATGGATGGATTGGAGTAAGCAGGCTAGAAGGTCATGGAAAATTAAGTTAAAGACTTTGGCAGAAGTCTGATGTTATAGGACCCTTTGGAAATGTTACAGACTTCAAATTTTATTCCAAGTATGACCCAAAATCATTAGAGAGTTGAAGGCAACTCATAATATATTCTCTTTTTAAAGTATCTCACCTCCTAGAGTTTATAGCCATTCCTAGGAAGTGAAGAATAAACTGTAGGGACACAGAGACCCCAGGAGTAGAATCAAAGAGGTAAGGTTGGAGGTTACTGCTGTAGTCCAGGGGAAAAATCATTTTGGCTTAGAAAAAAATCAGAAATAGAAGATTTGTGATTGAATTAAAAATATAGTTTGGTGATTGAAATACATAGTATTTGCTGAAAGATTACCTGAAAAGTACACAAAGAGAAAAATAAAGGATGAATACTAGATTTTTGGCCTGAGCACCTGGGGTAAGACAATGAAAATACCTCTTACTGAAGAGCCTAGGGCAGGATTTAAAGAGATTAAGGAGAAATTAAGAGTTCTGTTTTACATGATAAATGTAAGATGTTTATTAAATACTAGTGGGAATATGTCAAGTAGGCAACTGGGTATGTTTGTCTGGAAATCACAGGGGAGGTCATGGCAGGAGATACTAATCTGAAGGCCATCAATTTATTTAAACTCATTGGACAGTATGAGGGCACCCAGGAATGGGTGTAGAGAGAAATTAGAAAAAGCTCATAATGGAACCCTGACCTCTCAAGATGTTAAAGTTCATAAGATGAGATGCAACAGCATGGGCTCTGAGAAACTATTGCTATAGAAGTAGCAATAGAACCAAGAGGGTGTGGTAAAAATAAAGTGATCATTAACAATAATAATTAAGAGTGATCAGTTGAACAGTTGCTACCAAGAGAAAAAAAGAAGAGAATGGAGAACTAACTCAATAGTCAATAGCCAATGTCATCAAAGCGTTGGCTACATTTACAAGAGTGATTTTAGTGGATTATTCAGAATAATACACCAATTGGAGTAGGAGAAGCAGAAAGGGGCATATGAGGAAGGAGAAACAGTGAATAGATAAAACAATATTCTACCACCCTGATTTTGGTAATTGTGAATATATGACACAATATCCTTCTTCTTAGGAAATACACATAAAACCATTTATGGGTACATGGTTATCATGTTTGCCACTTTACTTTCAAATGCTTCAGAGCAGTAATATCTTCTAGAACTTTTTATATTAGGTAAGTAGAAATGAGTGGTGCAAGTAGATCCATTACAAGCTAGTAGTAGATGCTGTGATATGCTGCCCAGTGCAGTGAATTCTTATCATTTGATGTCTCCTCACCATCCATTTGAATATAGGAATAACTTTCTATACTAGAAGCATGGCTTAGTCATCCCTGACACAATTTTCAGTTCTCCACTTCTTTCCATTTCTCAATGTGATTGATCAAATATCTACCTCATACAACAACCTTCTGGTGACTACCTCCATATGAGATAGCTAGATACAACTGACTGTCTTACCCCACTGGCCCCCACATCCTGCATGGACTGCACAGATACGCCACAGCAATCACCTCTTGGTCACAGCATGACTCTATGGAACTCATGACTGCTCTAAATCTTCCAATTAGAACTCCTCTGGGGAAATCTACCTAGGTAACACAATGGACCCCAGTAAAGGCCTGTGCCTGTAGATCCTTTGCTCTCTCTTTTTTGCTCTGTATCTTCTGGTTGGGCAAGCATGTCCTGGACACCTCCCTCACCTTCCTTTTGGCTCTTCAAAGTGTGCTGCCCTCTTCTCTCTGTATTTGTAAATAATAAACTGTTTTTGTTATTTCATGTGTTTTGTTGGGTTGCCTCCTCTGTGTCTCACCTGACTGACACACCCAAATCTAACCTCTTTCCCAGTCAAGGCTGTCCTAGGGAGTAGCTATGTTGGTACAAATAAACTGGGCATAGGTCAGACAAGAGCCATTAGGTTATCTGCCAGGGTGTTAACTTTTCTGTAAGAGGGACTCCTGGTCACACCTGGGCACTGGGCATTAGGCGTTAGGCTGTCTGCCACAATAAAAAGTATCCCATGAAAGACACTCTGTAAATATTCACAGTTCCTCCACAGGAACCCTATTATGGCATGTTTGGAGTTTATAGCCACTCTCCTGGGAGAGAGAACCCAAAACCAAAACACAACACCCAAATCTCTTATACCACTATTGGGAGTGTGAATGAAATTATTCTTAGCCAGAGTATTTTCTAAGGCCACATACCCACCTTGGAGACAACTCACATTCAATCACTGGTTAATGCTAGGATTCAAAGCCCCAGCCTCATTTATTCGGATGGAACATCTCTAAGAATACTCTGTGGAATTGCCTTCATCATAGATCAACTTTTTTTCTTTGTCCAATCTTTCTGCATTTCCTCCCTCTCATGTGTTTATCCTGAGTCCATTCCTCAATAAGCTTCTTGCACAGAAATCTCCAACTCAGAGTTTGCTTTCCAGAAAAACTGATTTTAGATAACTAAGGAAGTATTTTGATATATATTTAATCATTTCATGTATATATTTTAATAACTATTAAACTAGTATCTCTTATTCTTTTTATTTTTATTTTTGTTTTTGTTTTTATTGTTTTTTGCTGGCTATCCTTGTTTGTCTGCTTTTTTCAAAGTAAATGTTAAAATCAACTGGTCAAAATTTTTTTTTGAGTCAAAATAGCATTTATTTATTGAATAGGTACATGCAAATAATACAAAAATAAAAGATTCAAAAAGAGGGACAATTAAAAGTAAGAGTCCCCTGACTCAGAGCCACTGAGTTCCCTTTTCCAGAAGTAATCATCAAGATCTGTTGTTATCATGGGAGATAGACAGAGACCTGTATTTTGTAAACTATGATCCCAACCCAGTAATGGATGAATTTAGTGGGTTCTGACCAGCATATTTTTTTATTATACTTTAAGTTTTAGGGTACATGTGCACAACATGCAGGTTTGTTACATATGTATACATGTGCCATGTTGGTGTGCTGCACCCGTTAACTCGTCATTTAACGTTAGGTATATCTCCTAATGCTATCCCTCCCCACTCTCCGCACCCCACAACAGGCCCCGGTATTCTTTCTAGACCTTATCAACTTACAAAGAATTGACTTTTTAATATTGACTTTTCCTATCTAAAAGCATGATAATTATTTCCATTTATTCAAAACGTATTTAGTGCCTTCAATAGTGTTTTAAAATTTGCTTTATATAGTTCTTTCAAATTTCTTTTTAAGTTTATTCCTAGGAATATTATCTTTCCTGTTACTTCTTTAAATTGTAACATTGCTTTCATTAAAATAGTTTCTAAATAGCTGTTTGAAACATAAGTGGTGGTAAAGTACGTGTATTAATTTTGTACTTCTGTAACTAACTGCATTTTATTATTGCTTTAGTCATTTTTAGTTTTATTCCTTGAATTTTGTGGTTATGTCAGATACATAATCGTATCTATTGCAAATTGTAATAATTGTTACCTTCTTTTCCATTGTTATACTCCTAATATATTTCTAATCTGGAATACATCTTAACACTGAAAATTTTCTTCCAATTCACGTATGCTTATTTTTCAGTACTTTAGGTGTCTTATAAAATATTACACACTCACACAAGTCTTCAAATATTGCAATAAAAGTAACTCCCATGAACATATCAAATGACTTGAGAATTAGGTCATTATTATTATATTAAATCTACTTGTTCAACTATTCCCAAGAGACTCTGTTGTCTTCCAACACATTTGTGTTTACTCTGGATTTTGAATGTCTCATTATCATTTCTCTTTGTTTGTTTTGTCACATGTATAAAATGCGTGAGGAAATTTGTGAAGCCTTATAAATAATACTGTTAAATTTTATATGTTCTTCTGCTGCTTGTTTTTATTCATGCAATATCTTCTAATATTTTCATTTATATTAGTAATCTATATAATGACATAAATATAGCTTATGTATTTTCACATCTATAAATTATATGACATATTTTATTTATTGAAACTTACATCAAAGATTTAGGTTGTTTATAGTCACTGGCTTTTATAAACAATGCAGCTATGAAGAGTATGTACTTGTGAAAGTGCCCAAGAATCTCTCAGTAGCTAAGCCTTGAAATTGAACTACTAAGATATAGAGTATGTTCATATTTAATTTTAGTGGATAACATCCCATAACGTTCTAAAAATTGTTGAACCAATTTGTGATCTCCCCAGAAATATATGTGTCTCTATTGCTATATATTCACCCAAAACTTAGTAATACGAAACTTGCCAACTTTCTGCCAGTATGATCCATGTAGTCATAATGCATTGTGGTCGTTTATGTATTTTCACAATCACTAATGACTTTGAACATCTTTTCACATGGCTATTGACAATTGTCTTTTATATGAAAATACTACATGCTTTTTGTCTACCTTTATATTGATTTCATGTTGATTTACGAGACAACTTTAAACATTTTAGACATCTCTGTTTTCATATTTTTTATGTTATGAATATTTCTTCTAGTGGTAGTCCACATGAATCTCGGGGAACTCATATATTCACATTTTGGCTTTTTGCTGTTCTCACTCTTTCTGGTTTAATCCATTTCATTTATTTTGCTTTAGGCTATCCCTATTTCTTGTGTTTTCTTTGTTTCTATCTAGCCAACAGGCTATGAGCTCTTTAGGGAGCTTTGCTTCCTAGAATTTGGCATTAGTAACTTACACAGAATATACTAAATTTATGTTGAAAAATGAAAAGGTAGATGTCAAATAATAAATAATTCTATAAGGAATAACACAAATTGTGAATGAAAACTGAAAAATAGTTTGTAAAGATGCTTAAGCGCTTAATTGCCTAGGACATGCGATAGCCGAACAGAGATATTCTGCTCTGAGAGAATAAGGCAAGAGAAGGAGGCTGGAAACTGTAAAGGCAAATTTCAAACAACTCACAGCTTTGCCTTTGGCTAAACCTGGGGCTGAAACTGTTAGGTTTAGCAGAAAAGATAGCAAGTACCAAAATTTTGAAATATTACCTACTAAAAGCCTAGATTGTTGTAGATTATTGTTTTTTTAATATATAATATATTTACCATGTTGATTACCTGTCAGTTTCTTAAAGTGATAAAACAAGCCTTCATTTTTCACTTTGACGCTTTCAAAAGGTATCATAGACTCATGGTTAGTAGGTGATGCTTTCCAGTGATATATGCATAGCAGATAGTCTTGAAACTTAAAAGTAAGAATTTCCCAGGAAAAAAAATATGATTAAACTAGATTCAGCCTAAAGCAAAATTCCATTTATAATGTATTGATATTTGTGGTTGGTTCAGTCACTGCAAAGAAATTATGTTAAAAAAAGCAGTTTTTGTCATCTTAATGAAACTTAACTGTCACCCAATAAATGACAAGCAGTGCTAAGGTTCACTTCTCTATATACCAAAAACCTAGGAAGCTGTGAACTGTTCTAAATATGAATGTTTCTTTTACCGTGGGACAGTATTGAGGAACATCAAGTTTACAAAGTTCTAACTACAATAAAACATTAAGTTTCACTCTTAATTAGTGATCTAAATATCAATTTAAAATGTTTTCATTTCAAGGAATAAATACATGTAGTGAGATTAATGAAAATTTTTCTTTTAAATATCTCTAGGAGGGTTAAAATAATAAGTCAATTTCATTCATCACTATTCTTTCCACTTAATAAAACTGAATAAACACTTAGTGAATCATAAAAAATCTATAGTTTTTTTCTGCAATTAGAAATAATATCATCTTTAGTCTTACTAATCAGTTCATTTTGGTTTTAGCTAATATCTTAAGTACAGGTGTGCATGTATACAGTGAAGTAGGTAGCTAATATTTACTAAATTTGGAAGCCGTATACAAAATTTTAAAACATAAAAAGTATGTAGGAGAATATAGAATTTAGTAAGAGACAAATTAACTTTTAACTGCATGTGGTACCTATGCCACTAACTGTAAGACCTTAACCAATTATTTTATCTAAATTTCAGTTTCCTCACCAGTATTCAGTGGAGAAAAATTATACTTCTTTCAATTAAGTGAAGACAAAGTGAAATTGCAAATGTTAAATAAAATCAACTAAGAAATTACATGTCAAATTGTTTTTTGTAAAATGCAAGACTCCATGCGGTGTTACGGTGTTATATAAAGCATTAAAAATTGTATTGAAAATAGTTTTTCTTGCAGAACATTTTCCCAAGAAAACTATGCAGATAGGATCTCGGCTTACAGGAGTTCACAAACTCTTCTTATGTGACTTCAAATTAATAAGTGGAGTTTTGCTTAAGCTATTAAAGAAATATATTGAATTCAAATGAGTTTTCCTTTATTATTCTGTTAGTAATCGAGTCTATGTTAACAAACTATACAGATGGTTGAAGAACTAATATATTTGAAATTCAGATATACAATAAATGGTTTAGTATAAGTATAACCCATAAAATATTTAGGACATACTTATAATAAAAATTATTCCTTGTTTATTTGAAATTCTAATTATGTTAGATTTTATGCATGTATATTTGCTAAGTCTGGCAAACCTAACTATAAAACTTTAAGATTTTAGAAACAATTAATGCAAGATAGTATTGCAGAATAGCTATAAAACTGTAGGTAGTAAAGTACTCTGATTGTCAATTTCTCTTTCTCCTCCCACTATTAATTGAGAACTTTAAATTAACTAAGTTTTGTTTCCTTATTTACTGAAATTAGTATGGTGATTCAAAAATTATAAATACATATTTCTAGGTTGAATTTGGAGATCAAACATCTTGTAAAATGTAAGTAAAATATTCATTTGAAATATCACATATGTGATTTACTGTTATATAATTCTCTTATTTTGGAAGCACCATGAAGTTAATCATAAATATTATGTCACAACAACTCTCCAATATTATGTTTGGGGGATCTTCAACCAAAGCTATTTATGTAACTATAAAAAAATTGAATTTTTTTGTATTTGTGTATTGTTATTAAATATAAATATAATCATTTACCATGATGGCAAAGTGGTCTTCCAAATTAGATTTCTTTAAATGCCTATAAAATGCTGCAAAGGATAATATCCCACTTGAAAGTTAAATAGTGTGATTGTCAAAGCCCTTGAATATAATTTTACATTATCTAAATCAATACAGGAATAAGGACTTGCCTATGACAGTTTTTACCAGTGTTAAAAAAAGTTCAAGAAGACTTAGCAATGGAAAAATGACCACTGTTTCTCATGGACTAGAAGACCTAATATTATTAAGTTGGCAATAATCCCCACATTGATCTACAGAGTCAACAGAAGCTCAATGAAAATCATAGCTGCAATGTTAATTTTTTTGCAGAAATTTTCTACCTGATTCAAAAATTAATATGAAACTCCAAGAAACTAAAAATATCCAAAATGGTTTTGGAATATTAGAATAAAGTTGGAGGATTCACACTTTGTTATTTCAAACCTTACTGCTGAGCTACAGTAATCAAGGCAGGGATATTCTGGCTTTAGGATAGACATACAGAGCAATGAAATTGAATGGGGAAGCTGGAGGGATCACACTATCTGACTTCAAACCATACTACAAGGCTACAGTAACCAAAACAGCATGGTACTTGTACCAAAACAGATATATAGACCAATGGAACAGAACAGACCCCTCAGAAATAACACCACACATCTATAACAATCTGATCTTTGACAAAACTGACAAAAATAAGCAATAGGGAAAGGATTCCCTATTTAATAAATGGTGCTGGGAAAACTGGCTAGCCAAATGCAGAAAACAGTAAGTGGACCCCTGCCTTACACATAAATTATACAAAATTTGACTCAAGATGGATTAAAGACTTAAACGTAAAACCTAAAATTATAAAAATCCTAGAAGAAAACCTAGGAAATACCATTCAGGACGTAGCCATGGGCAAACACTTCATGAATAAAACACCAAAAGCAATTGCAACAAAAGCCAAAATTGACAAACAGGATCTAATTAAATTAAACAGCTTCTGCTCAGCAAAACAAACTATCATCAGAGTGAACAGGCAGCCTACAGAATGGGAGAAAATTTTTGCAATTTATCCATCTGACAAAGGGCTAATATCCAGAATCTACAAGGAACATAAACAAATTTACAAGAAAAAAACAACTCTATCAAAAAGTGGGCAAAGGATATGAACACACACTTCTCAGAAGAAGACATTTATGTGGCCAACATACATATGCAAAAGAGCTCATCATCACTGGTCACTAGAGAAATGCAAATCAAAACTACAATGGAATACCATCTCAAGCCAGTTAGAATGGCAACTGTTAAACAGCCTGGAAACAACAGATGCTGGTGAGGATACAGAGAAATAGGAATGCTTTTACACGGTTGTTGGGAGTATAAATTAGTACAACCATTGTGGAAAACAGTATGGCGATTCCTCAAGGATCTAGAACTGGAAATACCATTTGACCCAGGAATCCCATTACTGGGTATATACCCAAAGAATTATAAATCATTCTACTATAAAGACATGTGCACACATATGTTTATTGCAGCACTATTTGCAATATCAAAGACTTGGAACTAACCTGAATGCCCATAAATGATAGACTGGATAAAGAAAATTTGGCACATATACACCATGAAATACTATGCAGCCATAAAAAAGAATGAGTTCATGTCCTTTGCAGGGACATGGATGAAGCTGGAAAACATCATCCTCAGCAAACTAACACAGGAACAGAAAACCAAACACTACATGTTCTCACTCATAAGTGGGAGCTGAACAATGAGAACACATGGGCAGAAAGAGGGGAACATCACTCATCCGGGCCTGTTGGTATGTGAGAGGAAGGGGGAGGGAGAGTATTAGGATAAATACCTAATGCATGCGGGGCTTAAAACTTAGATGATGGGTTGATAGGTGCAGCAAACCACCATGGCCCATGGTGTACCTATGTAACAAACCTGCACTTTCTGCACATGTATCCCAGAACTTAAAGTAAAAGAAAAAACAATAGAAAAAAAAAAGAAATTGAATGGAGATTTTAGAAATAAACCCTTTATTTACAGCCAACTGATTTTATACAGGGAGTCAAGGTAATCAGTAGGGTAAAGAAAAGCCTCTTCAACAAATGATTCTGAACATGCTGACAACTGAATATCCACATTTAAATAATGAAAGTGTATGCTTACCTAGCATCTCACACAAAATACAACTTAAAATGGATCCTAGATTCAACATATATGGTATCTAAAACTATGAAACTCTTAGAAGAAAGCATAGAAGTAAACCTTCAAGACGTTGCATTAGGTGATGTTTTGTTAGATATGACACCAAAAGCAAAAGAAACAGAAGATAAAAAAATAGATAAAGTGAACTTCATCACGTTAAGAAACCTTTGTGCTTTAAAGGATACCACCAAGAAAATGAAAAGACAACTCACAAAATGGAACACAATATTTACTAATTATATATTTGATAAATGACTTGTATCCAGACAGTATAAAATATTTTACAACTGAACTTTAAAAAGTTGGGCAAAGTATTTGAATAGAAATTTCCTAAGAAAAATACACCAGTAAGCTCATAAAAGATGTTCAACATCATTAGTCATTATGGAAATATGAATTAAAGCCACAATGAGACAAGATTCAAGTTCATTAGGTTTGCTACAATCAAAAAGTCAAACAACATGTATTGCCAAGAATAGGGACAAATTGTTACCCTTGCAAATATTTGGTGAGAAAGTAAAATGTTGCAGCCACTATGAAAAAGAGTATAACAGTTTTTCAAAACATTATACATAGAATTAATATATAATGCAAAAGGGGTGCTTATATATATATGATCAAAAAACAAATGCCCACACAAGAACTTGTGCACAAATGTTCATAATAGTATTATTTATATCGAGGAAGTGTAAAAATCTCAAATTTTCATGGACTGAAGAGATAAACAAAATGTAGTTATCCAGATGATGAAATATTACTCAGCTAGAGAAGGGGTGCAGTAATAACACATGCTATATAACATGAATTAACCTTGAAAACTTTTATGCTAAGTGAATAAAGCCAGACACAAAAAGGCATATATAGTATGATTTCATTGATATCAATCAAGAGTATATAAATAATAGAATAAGACAATGACAGATTAAGGAGTTGGTGAAGTGGAGAAAGTGGAGTGACTGCTAATGAGTATGGGGTTTGATTTTGGGTGATACATGGTCTAAAAGTAGATAGTGTTGACTGACACACATCTTTGTGAATATACTAAAAAGCACTGCATTGTACATTTTAAGGAGGTGTATTTTATGAATGTGAATTTTATCTCAATTAAAATAGTAGAAAAAAATTGCTTCAAAAATGATAGTTGTTGAGTTAGGTGACTGAAAAATTTGAATTTTAAGAGATGCCGACTGCTCTTATCTAAATGTTCATGTCCCTCCAAACTTCATATGTTAAAATCCTAACCCCCAAGATGATGATATCAGGAGGTGGGGCATTTGGGAGGTGATTAGGTCATATGCGATCAGAACCCTTACAAAATACACCTGAGCTGATATAGTTTGGATGTGTGTCCCTACCCAAATCTCATATTGAAACGTAATCCTCAATGCTGGAGGTGGGTCGTGGTGGGAGGTAATTGGATCATGGGGGCTGGTTTCTAGTGAGTTGTTTAGCGCCATCCTCCTTAGTACTGTCCTCATGATAGTGAGTGAGTTCTTGTGAGATCTGGTCGTTTAAAAGTTTGCAGCACCTCCCCTTTTGCTCTCTTGCTCCCCTTTTACCACATGAGCTGCCTGCCTCTGCTTCGCCTTCCACCGTGAGTAAAAGCTCCCTGAGGCCTCCTCAGAAGCAGATCCTACCATGCTTCCTGTGCCACCTGCAGAACCATGAGCCGATTAAACCTCTTCTCTTTATAACTTACCCACTTTCAGGTATTTTTTCAAGGCAATGTGAGAACAGCATAATACAGGAACTTACTGGCCCCTTCTACCATGTGAGGACAAAGATAAAAGACTCTGTGAACCAAAGTGTGCCCTTCCCGGATACCAAATCTGCCAGTGCCTTAATCTTGGACTTCCCAGCTTCCAGAACTGTGAGAAATAAGTTTCTGTTGTTTATAAGCCACTCAATTTTTGGTATTTTGTTACAGCAGCCTGAACAGACTGTGACACTTACCTACCTTACAGTTAACATAAGTATGAAGAAACCATCTGAGAATTTGAAAGTCAACACATTCATTAAATTCTTGTACAACCAGAGACGGGGTCAAACTAAACTATGCAGCATACCTGGGCTTATGCATGAAGCTGTCTCCAGGTCATCTTACCATGCTGACTATTCTTGCTTTGTTTTGTTTTGTTTTCACAACACTTTGGATTTGTACTTTAAGTATTTGTCTTCTACAAGGGGGTTTGCTCCTAGAGGAGTGTAATATACTACAAAACAGAAAGATAAATTTAGAACATATCTTTATATGTGTTTAATTAAAATTTAAAATTAAGATTTAATAATATTTAACATGTAGTTAGAATAGCACCTTTCTTATGTCTATATCTGAGAAAACTTATGGGTATTGTGAGAGATTAGTGATATTTCTACAAAGATGGGAAAATTGCAGCTATAGTCCCAGTTTTTATTTTGATCTCAGAGTTTTCTGACATACTGTAATATGTATGTGGATGTTGAGTAGAGTCATGGATTATATTACCTAGTTTTTAACTAAATATTATCAAGTAGAAAATAGCATAGAAATATCTAAACAAAAACACGGATGGAAAAATTATTAACAATGAAAGCAAAAGAAAACAATGAAAAAGGCAAACCAGAAAGAATTATTGGTCAACCAAGATTACAATTATAATGATGAAAACACAACATGACACTAAAAAAAATAAAAAAAGATCTTGCAACTGCTCTTCAATATAAATGTGACATCTTAACAAGAGAGAGATTGGAAATCATTTGTCAAAAACAGCCCTCATTTTTTGAATATAATATTTTGGAAATTGTCATTATTATATGTTAGCATTGGCCAAGGAAATATAAGGAGGTTATCATTTCAGGAAATTTAAAATTGAAAATTTGAAAGACATAAAAAGTATTTTCTAATCTTTAAAAAAGTTTCAATTAAGTAGATTCTGTATTAGTTTCAATTTTTTTTTAATTATAAAAAACAAAAATAGAAAAGTGGGACCTAATTAAGCTTAACTAAAGAGCTTCTGCACAGAAAATAAACTATCAACAGAGAAAATAGACAACCAAAGAATGAGAGAAGATATTTGCAAACTATGCATCCAACAAAGCCATAATATCCAGAATGTATAGGAAACTTGAATCAACAAGCAAAAAACAAAGCCCAATAGGGTTTTAACGAAAAAAAATGGGCAAAAGACGTGAATAGACACTTAAAAAAACACATACAAGTTGCCAAGAAACATATGAAAAAATGCTCAGCATCATTCATCACGAGAGAATATGCAAATCAAAACCATAATGAGATACCACCTCACACCAGTCAGAATGGCTATTATTACATAGTCAAAAAATAACAGATGCTGGCAAGGCTGTGAAGAAAAGGAAATGTTTATACACTCTTGGTGGGAATGCAAATTAGTCTAGCTACTGTGGAAAGTAGTTGGAAGATGTCTTAACGAACTTAAAATGGAGCTAACATTTGATCCAGCAATCCAATTACTGGGTATACACCTAAAGGAAAATAGACAAAAAGACACTTGCACTTGTATGTTCATTGATGTGCTATTTGCAACAGCAAAGACATGGAATCAACCCTGGTGCCCACCAATGGTAGACTGGATAAAGAAAATGTGGCACATTTACAACATGGAATACTACGCAACCATAAAAAATAATGAAATCCTGACCTTGCAGCAACATGGATGGAGCTGGAGGCCATTACCCTAAGCAAATTAACACAGGAATAGAAAACTAAATACTACTTATTCTCACTTATAAGTGGGAGCTAAATATTGAACACGTGGACATAAATATGGAAACAATAGGTACAGCAGACTACTAGATGGTGGGGGATGGGTTGAAAAACTACCTATTGGGTACTATGCTCACTATGTAAGTGACAGGATCTGTACCCCAAGCCTCACCATCAAGTAAGATTCCCATGTAACAAGCCTCTATATGTACCTCCTGTATCCAAAATATAAGTTGAAATTTTAAAATAAATAAGTAAACAAGCAAAAGAAAATGCTAAAAATACTCAACTCTTATTAGTTTAAAAATATCACTGATTTATCTTGGGGAAGTAGATAATGACGGCTAACTTTCAGTAACTACAAAAATCAGTAATTGTTAGCACGAATGAAAAAAAGAAAAAGAGCATCATACGTACTCAGGAGAATAATGCCCCTTAACAATTTGGCCCCCTCTAGAAAAATGTCATTTTCATTTATGACAAATTTAAGAATCAGATGAATTTAGAATTAAACCTTCTAATTACTATTGAATGAAGAGATAAGAAGGGAAACAAAGAAGGGAAATTTATAATTTATTGTCATCATAAATATTCATAAGCGTGGATATTATTCTTGTTTTTCAGGGGGAAATCTAAGCTTCAGATATCTTGAATAACTTTCCCAAATTAACACAGAGATTCATTGATTTAGGATTCAAATCCATTCTCCCTGACTCCTCAGTTAGCCTACCTGTACTTCCCTTGGAAGTTATTGTTTCTTTTAGCAGAAAATATTTTACCTTATTATATTAGATAGAATTATTTTTTCCCAACTTGTAGTTCATCTGTAAGAGATGCGTGAATGTCTGTCTCATTTACTTTAGGCTTGGTTATGTGTCATGCTTTATCCAATGAGATGGGACTACAATAACATTGCCCCATCACAGCAGAAACTTTAAATAGGATTGTGTGATCCTCTTTGGCTCTCTTGTGCTTCTCTCCTCTACCTCAGCATGGTACCCAAAACAAGTTTCTCTGGACCCAGCTGGAAAGTCATGGATTCCAGCTGAGTTCAGAGGAACTCCAGCCAATGAGCAGCTCTCATGTAATATGAGCAAAAACTAAAAGTTATTTTGTAAAACAGCTAGATTATGTGACTGATTTAAATTTTTAATACTACTGCAAAAACTGAAAACATATATTCTATTCAACTTCAACCTTTATTGTGTCCTGCAACTATTTTATCAATATTTTTAAATAATGCACGTATAATGAGACCCACTACCTATTATTCTCAGACAAGGCAGATTCTGCCTTTACAGGCAAATAATATGATCTTGCAATTATGCAATAGCAGAAATGAATTTAGGGCACTGCAGAGAGTAATTATCTTATGCTCTTGTTATCTCCTTTGGGTCGTGTAGCAAGATTTTTTCCAAGAAAAATCTCTGCTCTCCTGCAGCCCTCAAGAATTGAGTGAGCATGTATACAAAGAAAACTTTTATATGCACCAGTTGTAACTGAGACAACAAAAAAGAGTAATATCAAAACAATATTCAAAGAAATTGTTTTCCATGAAATATTCTATAGCTGAAATTTACTTACTCATTGATTGCAGTCAAAGTATGCAAAAGCTTGTTATTCAGATCTCACTGGCCCACTAACAGAACTGTTTACCTAAAATGTAATTCTACATGATATTGCCAATTAATATTAAGTGCCATTATAAAAAAATACAGTCTCATGGAGCTCATTTCTGAGTCTCTTTTAAGAAAAATTTGAAAATATTGTTTATTACACAGCAGAGAAATTTCTGTCTGCAATTTGTACAAAGAATAATGTATTTTTTATTAGCAAATGTTTATTTTGATCTTATCTTTGCAGTAAATTTGTCTAAGTACCCAGGTTCCCTTTGTTCTTTTCAATATTAAAAAGATAAAGCTAAATATGACATTTATTTTTCTTACGTGTATTTTCTTCTTGTATCTATTATATTACCTTCTTGTTTGTTATTTTATTTCAGTTTTTATCATTTCATATCCTATGTGCCATTGTAAATCCACTAAAACTTGTAAATTCCCTAGAACAAATTGTGGCATCATTTTAGAAATACAAATATTATAAATGTTATATAGATATATATAATTATAATTCTTACATGAATCTATACACATCTTTAACTGCTTTCCCAAAATACCAAAGTGATAAAACAATGTATCTTTGGTTTCTTCGCGTAAAAATTACTTTCTGTGTAATATCCAGGATCTGTTTAAGCTCAAATAATATAACTCTATAAACTCGTCCTCTTAAAGCTAACACTTAGGCAGTCATTTTCTTCTGCACTACCAATAAGAGTAATATAGAAATAAACCTCCCTTTTACAATACCTACTTCTTTCACCTGGCTGTTAATTAAAAGACCATGGTTCTCACACTTTCATGTGCATGTTAATCACCTTAGAATCTTGTTAAAATGCAGCTTCTGATTTAGTAATTACGGAGGGTCTGAGATTCCGCATTTCTTACAAGATGCTGCTGATGCTGCTTGTATTCAAATAACCAGTGAAAGGGATTAGACTCAGCTAAATGCTGTAGTAAATAATTTGTTAGCCACCTACGCAGGAAAAATTTAAAGGTGATCTCAAAATTTTAAATTATAGCAGGAAACTGAAAGCACATTTGAGGCCTGATATTCCAAAAACTAGTTAAAACACTATATTTAACCTACCATTAACCTAAAATTCCCTTACTTTCAATAATGTGGATATTTGCATAATGTAATCTATAAAACCAAAACAGTAAGCAGGAAAATAATTTAAAGAATAATAAACGAGTAAACATTCTTCACCCTGAGGAAAAAGCAATTCTGTAACACCAGAATCAGAATTTGAGTTACTGAATTTCAGCATATTACAAAAATAAATTCTGGAATCTAAGTTGTAGAGTTAGCTTAGAGAAGATGTGATTGTTTATGCATTTTGTTTTGGTTTAAACAAATCTGTTGGCATTCTGCAAAGAGAAACAGAGACAAATGGTTTAAACAGACCTTCGCTCTGTGTTTCAGTACACTGCCATAAAACAAGCAAGATGGAAAATTTTTGCTGGCGTTATCACAAGTGCTTACCATAATATATTATAGTACATGCAGAAAGACTGCAGGGAAACTAGTGCTATCAAACTGTGGATTGATTTCATTCCTACTTTTTATACTGACTGCTTTTGTTTGTTTATTTTGGTTTGCTTTGTTTTGTGTGATTATCATACACAATTGAAAAATGCAGGAAAACACATCATTAATTTTCTCCATTATTTGCAAAACATTAATGAGGAATTAAGTAAACATTGATATTTTTCATGAAGACAGCTTTTCTTTTCGTGAACTTATGGGTCTAGGAGGATATGAGGGTTTCATGTTATTAAAAACAAATCTGCCTTGACACTAGAATGTGATCTTCTTAGGGGATTTTCATTTATTCATCTTTGGGCCCTCAGAGCTTACCATAACTGTTGGAAAATAATTATTTGCCAAAACATTGCTTCTTCATGCTGTATCATAAGATAATAAGAAAAATCTTATTAGCTAAAATTAATGCTATATTCAACTCAGTTTTCTGTTACTTAGAATAGCATTTAAGCCTAATTATAGAGGGGTATAACAGTGATAAAGGAGGTTAGGAGAGACATGTCACCATATGATGATATTTTATTATAGACAAAAGTAAATAAGGGAAGAATTGAGCTCTTTATTTCTCTCTTTTTAATTTCATAAAATATATGGGACCACTTTTGGCTTATAAAAAATATTTTGTATCATCTTCATGATGCTTGGGCTTTATATTTTGACCTTTTGTTTAATCAACACAGAGCTTAAAGGTACAGGAATTTGAGACTGCTCTAATAGTCATCCACTCAAAAATATTGGCTCCTCCTCCTCAATTTGATCAATTAATTTTCCTTCTCTCTTAATGATTAGTGGTCAGATAGCCACAATGTTTCCTGTATTGCACAACTGACTATTTTTTATATATTGAGTACCTATTTGTATCAATTATTTACCAGTGAATAAGACCTAAATCTGCCTTCACAGTGTTCCATAACCTACCTTTTTGATTATAGCCATTCCAGCATGAGTAAGGTGGTATTCCATTGTGGTTTTGATTTGCATTTCCCTGATCGCTAATTGATGCAGACAGGCATGATATCAATACAGAATCATATGAGTGACATATGTTTTAACTCTTTTAAAATAAGAAAAACATCATACATATAAAAATGCTCATCTAGTTAAATTAATAATGATAAAATGACACCCATTGAATGATCAACAAAAAATAAAACATTATCAATACTTATACCACTTATGTTCTACTTTTTTTTTTCTTTTTAAGCCGCTATTCCAGATTGAAATGCTAGCTGAGATATATCATTTGATTTTTAAAATATAGTTTATTAACTAATGTGTGTGTTATAGGAGTTATTAAGAAATTATTTTAGGCAGATAGAGAGGAAAAGGGGTCCTTGGGAAGTTTTTGTCTCTTTTAAAGCAGCTCCAGAAATGTTTCTTGTCTAGCAGGAAAACCTCAGCTCTTAGAGCCAGGCCAGCAACCTTTGATATGCAAATGCTGGCCATTAGAAACTGGGTCCACCCAAACATGGCGATTCCAGACCTCTTCTTCCTTGCCCTCACAGGTGCCTGGCAACATGGCCACCCCCATATATCCCCGCGTGTGTAGAACATCATGGCACCCTGCATTTGTCTATTAAAAAGCTATGGTGGGAGGGCCAGGTTTTTCCCAGGCCACGTGATTGACATGCCTGGTCAAACCAATTCCCTGAGCCCTATGCAAACAGACATCACCTCCTTCAACCTCCTCATATAAGCAGCCACATTTCCGCTGCACAAAGGGCTTCCTCTCTCAGCTTTGGAGTCCCCCACCCATTCTGTCTCTGTAGAGGGGACCTGTTTTCTTCTTCCTTCCTTCTTTCTTGCCTAATAACTTTTCACTCCTTAAAACCACTCCACGAGTGTCCATGTCATTTTATCCAAACTGGTGCAAGGACCAAGAACGCTGGTGTTCCTCCACTTATTGGAGCCATGTCATATGTATGCCTAAACTAATGTTGTTTAATTTTACATTTTTTAAACTTAAAATTAAAATTTAAAAAAAACATTGTGTTTTCTGATTTGCTTCTTTGGTTCAAAATTATTATTTGAGATTTATCTGTGGGAACACATACATAGTAGTTTATTCATTGTCACTGCTGCATAAAATTACATTTTATAATTATGCCCTGATCTATAGATTTATTTTATAACTTTTGGACATGCAGCCTGATTTGAGTATATTTGTGTTAAGGCAAATTTGCTATGGAAGTTATTATACTTGGGCTCCAAAGCAGCACATGCACATCAAGTTTTTTTAAGGAATATGTTCGGTAGTTGAAATGCTGAGCTGTAGAGCAAGAGAACATACAAATTACTGGAAAATGACAAATTGTCTTCTAAACTGTTATGTTAATTGAACTTCCACCAGCAAACTATAAGAATGATCTTTACTTTATAACTGTGCTGTTAAATATGTTGGTTGCTAGTTACATATTGCTATAAAGTTAATCTTTATAATGGAATAACATTAAAACTTCATTTTCTCAGTCTTATTAGTCACATTGCAAGAATTCAATAAACACACATAGAATTGGGGAACGGAACTGGTGTTGTACAACATAAGATAGAACATTTGTATCATTGTAGAAAGTTTCTGTTATGCACGCATCTAATTGAAGAGGCTACCCAAACACACTAAGTGTGAGCAACAAGTCTGTTTATTCACTCAGGTGCAAGCGGGCTGAGTTGAAAAGGGAGTCAGTGGAGGGTAGTGGGATTGGAGTTAGTTTTATAGGCAAGGGGTAAGCAGTGGAAAGTTACAGTTAGGGGTCGTTTATTGCGGGCAGGGGAAAACAGTATCACAAGGTGGGGGAGGTCACAGGGCACAATGTCACAAGGTCGACTGATCAGTTAGGATAAGACAGGAACATGTCACAATGGTGGAATGTTGCAAGATTGGTTAATCAGTTGAAGCGGGAACTGTCTTCTTTTTTTTTTTATACTCTAAGTTCTAGGGTACATGTGCACAACGTGCAGGTTTGTTACATATGTATACATGAGCCATGTTACTGTGCTGCACCCATTAACTCATTTACATTAGGTATATTTCCTAATGCTATCCCTCCCCCCTTCCCCCAGCCCACACAGGCCCCAGAGTGTGTGATGTTCCCCTTCCTGTGTCCAAGTGTTCTCATTGTTCAATTCCCACCTATGAGTGAGAACATGCAGTGTTTGGTTTTTTGTCCTTGCGATAGTTTGCTGAGAATGATGGTTTCCAGCTTCATCCATGTCCCTACAAAGGACATGAACTCATCCTTTTTTCTGGCTGCATAGTATTCCATGGTGTATATGTGCCACATTTTCTTAATCCAGTCTATCATTGATGGACACTTGGGTTGGTTCCAAGTCTTTGCTATTGTGAATAGTGGCACAATAAACATACGTGTGCATGTATCTTTATGGCAGCATGATTTATAATCCTTTGGGTATATACCCAGTAATGGGATGGCTGGGTCAAACAGTATTTCTAGTTCTAGATCCTTGAGGAATCGCCACACTGTCTTCCACAACGGTTGAATCAGTTTACAGTCCCACCAACAGTGTAAAAGTGTTCCTATTTCTCCACATCCTCTCCAGCACCTATTTTTTCCTGATTTTTTAATGATCGCCATTCTAACTGGTGTAAGATGGTATCCCATTGTGGTTTTGATTTGCATTTCTCTGATGGCCAGTGATGATGAGCATTTTTTCATGTGTCTGTTGGCTGCATAAATGTCTTCTTTTGAGAAGAGTTTGTTCATACCCTTGGCCCACTTGTTGATGGGGCTGTTTGTTTTTTTCTTGTAAATTTGTTGGAGTTCATTGTAGATTCTGGATATTAGCCCTTTGTCAGATGAGTAGATTGCAAAACTTTTCTCCCATCTGTTCACTCTGATGGTAGTTTCTTTTGCTGTGCAGAAGCTCTTTGTTTAATTAGATCCCATTTGTCAATTTTGGCTTGTGTTGCCATTGCTTTTGTGTTTTAGACATGAAGTCCTTGCTCATGCCTATGTCCTGAATGGTATTGCCTAGGTTTTCTTCTAGGGTTTTTATGGTTTTAGGTCTAACATTTAAGTCTTTAATCCTTCTTGAATTAATTTTTGTATAAGGTGTAAAGAAGGGATCCAGTTTCAGCTTTGTCCCTGTTTGCAGATGACATGATTGTATATTTAGAAAACCCCCATCGTCTGAGCCCCAAATCTCCTTAAGCTGAAAAGCAGCTTCAGAAAAGTTTCAGCATACAAAATCAATGTGCAAAAATTACAAGCATTCTTATATACCAATAACAGACAGAAAGCCAAATCATGAGTGAACTCCCATTCACAATTGCTTCAAAGAGAATAAAATACCCAGGAATCCAACTTACAAGGGATGTGAAGACCTCTTCAAGGAGAACTACAAACCACTGCTCAACAAAATAAAAGAGGACACAAACAAATGGAAGAACATTCCATGCTCATGGATAGGAAGAATCAATATCTTGAAAATGGCCATACTGCCCAAGGTAATTTATAGATTCAATGCCAACCCCATCAAGTTACCAATGACTTTCTTCACAGAACTGGAAAAATCTACTCTAAAGTTTATATGGAAGCAAAAAAGAGCCCACATTGCCAAGACAATCCTAAGCCAAAAGAACAAAGCTGGAAACATCACGCTACCTGACTTCAAACTATACTACAAGGCTACAGTAACCAAAACAGCATGGTACCGGTACCAAAACAGAGATATAGACCAATGGAACAGAACAGAGCCCTCAGAAATAATACCACATATCTACAACCATCTGATCTTTGACAAACCTGACAAAAAGAAGAAATGGGGAAAGGAGTCCCTGTTTAATAAATGCTGCTGGGAAAACTGGCTAGCCTTATGTAGAAAGCTGAAACTGGATCCCTTTCTTATGTCTTTCTTCTTTTGTTGTTTTCCTGTCCTACCAGACTTTCTGGCTCCAGGAGGCCTTCTGTTCTTGTACGTGTGGGTCACAGGGGTCACAATGACTTGACCATGATGCAGCCTTCTCAGAGGACCTTACAGTTTCATCACACAGCTCTGCTCTATGGTCCTGACAAAAGTAGATACGGATCAAAGTTTGAATTTTGATTGTGAATTGTTTCATAATTATGCTATTAATTTGTATTTCTGTAGTATTAATAAACATTTTCTCATGTCAAATACCTATATGTTCATAATTTTTGCCTTTTTTAGTGAGTGGTCTTTATTCCTTGTTAATACATAGATATGTTTTCATATAATTAGGCTAATAATTATTTGTCAGTCATATACACAGCAAATATTTGTCACTGTGGCTTCTCTTTTTATTCTCTTTGTGGTATTTTCTGATATGGGGTCAAAATTTGAATGTAATTTATGAATATTTCCTTTATGACTAACATGTTTTATGGCTCAAGAAATTATTTAATACATCAAATTATAGCAATATTTTGCTTATATTCTTAATTAAAATTTTTATGGAATTAATATTTATTTACATTTAACCTCATAATTACCATTTTTTTAAAAAATTTCTTCCTTCTGGTATAATATTGTATCTTCTTTAGATATTACTTTAGAGAAGAATTATACATAATAAACTTTCTACTTTTTTATTTTATAAAAATGTCTCATTTCCTTCTCATTTAGAAAAAAAAAAATTGAATTGACAGTGTTTTGGTTTCCCTCTTCAGGATTTTTTAAAAAGCAGAGCCTGATAGCTTACACCCATATTCTTAGCACTTTGGGAGGCTGAGGTGAGAGGATCACATAAGGCCAGGAATTTGAGGCTGCAATTAGCTATAATTGTGCCACTGCAATTCAGTATGGGCAACAGAGGGAGATTTTTTTATATCTAAAAAATAAACAAACAAATAAATAAATAAGGCATTCCACTGTCTTCTGACTTCCATTGTTAACATTGAGAAGTCTCCTTTAATTTCTGGCTAATCTTTCTTTTCATGTGTTTTAAATATTTTCAGTCTTCTTTAATTATGTAACCATATTAAATAAACTTGTGTTGTATCCTGCACTTGTAATTTTAGTGTCTTTTTTTTTTTGAACATTTCATTGCTGCAATTTTTTCTGTTTTGACATAAGAGAGAGGGAGAGACAGGGAGAGAGGAAAGGGAGAGAGAAAGAGAGAGTGAGCAATATTGTTTTTGGAACATTATCTTGGAGAATATATTGAAATTTTCATATAAGGTAAATTTATCCAGAAGGGCATTTCTTTTGACTCTGTCTAGTGTCTAAGGATATATACCAATACTTTGAATCATATTATTTTTCCTTAAAGCTAGAAAGTTCTATGAGCCACATAGCATAGCTAAAACATGTAAATTTCAATGCTGATGAGGGGTTAAGAATTTCCAGGAGAAACGTTCTCTATAGCTGTTCACCAAGTTCAAGATAAGTTTATATACCCAGTGTCTTCCCCAGTGGAATATGTTTTATTTTCCCCAGCTGAGAATTTGGCCATTTAGGCATTCTAGTTTCTAGGTTTTTGTTCCCTGTAGTATACGTATTTCACAGTTCTATCAATGAATTATAAACACACACACATGGTCTTTAAAAATTTAATGGTAAATGCATATTATAAAAAAAGAATGAATTTTAAAACATTTTTTGCACCAGAAATAAACTGGTGCTAACTTGTTATAACATGTCTCAACAGGATCTAATTTGAGGTGCTAAGAAGGACAAGATATCAGTTTGAAAAGAGCTCCTATCATAGCAGCATGAATTATTCTAAAACTGAGTCAAGAACAAACATCGAATTTATTGTGAAACTTGCATGGGTGAATGGTGCATTGATGCTTTATAAAAAGTTAATGGAGATAATCCCCCCCAAAAATTAGCAAATAGTTACAAATGGTTAACTCATTTTAAGAAGACAGGAGACTATGTTGAAGATGAAGTCTGCAGTGGCAGAATATCCAGATCAATTTGCAAGGAAAAAGTTAATCTTGTTCATGTCCTCATTAAAAAGAATCAATGATTGACAGCACAAGCAATAGCCAACACCATAAACATCACAATTGGTTCAGCTTGTACAATTCTGATTGAATAATTAATAACTGCAAATAATCATAGCCTGTATCTGAATTTATATTTAATAATAATATTACAATTTTGTTTATTAAGGTATACTTATTTGTGCATAATATGTAGTATATTCATATATATACATTGTATATAAAATATATATGTAATTATGCTAATTTTTTGTAGAACAAAGATTTTTTTTATTAATTTTTTTGCACACAAAAAATAAACATTTTCTAAAAATACATACAAACAAAAAGATGCATATCAAACACATTAGGAAGGTTGCACATGGGAAGACGGGGAATAGAAATGGGGAGTGGGAATTAAAGAAAATAAATGAGAGAGGGACTTTGTATGGATCAATAATAATAACTCAATCCTCTATTTGACAAAGAAGAAGGAGAAGGAAGAGGAAGAAAAAGAAAGTGGGATAAAGGATTAGAAAGGGAGGAAAATAGAAAAAATTAGAGTATGACTCCAGGGTAGACCTGTTCTGTTGTCTCTGGGTTGGTTGGTTGGTTTGTCTGTTGTATTTTTCATATGTTTCGCCATGTTGGCCAGGCTGGTCCGGAACTCCTAGCCTCAAGTGATTGACCCGCCTCAGCCTCCCAGAGTGCTGGGACTACAGGCATGAGCCACCACGTCCAGCCCCCACATTGCTTCTGGCCTCCGTGGTAGACCTCCCAGACGGGGCGGTCGGGCAGAGGCACTCCCCATATCCCAGATGGGGCGGCCGGGCAGAGGCGCTCCTCACTTCCCAGACGGGGCGGCCGGGCAGAGGCGCTCCTCACTTCCCAGACGGGGCGGCCGGGCAGAGGCGCTCCTCACTTCCCAGACGGGGCGGCCGGGCAGAGGCGCTCCTCACTTCTTCCCAGACGGGGCGGCCAGACAGAGGCCCTCCTCACTTTTCCCAGACGGGGCGGCCAGGCAGAGGCGCTCCTCACTTCCCAGACGGGGCGGCCGGGCAGAGGCGCTCCTCACTTCTTCCCAGACGGGGCGGCCGGACAGAGGCCCTCCTCACTTCTTCCCAGACGGGGCGGCCGGACAGAGGCCCTCCTCACTTCCCAGACGGGGCGGCCGGGCAGAGGCGCTCCTCACTTCCCAGACGGGGCGGCCGGGCAGAGGCGCTCCTCACTTCCCAGACTATGGGCGGCCGGGCAGAGGCGCTCCTCACTTCCCAGACGGGGCGGCCGGGCAGCGGCGCTCCTCACTTCCCAGACGATGGGTGGCCGGGCAGAGGCGCTCCTCACTTCCCAGACGGGGCGGCCGGGCAGAGGCGCTCCTCACTTCTTCCCAGACGGGGCGTCCGGGCAGAGGTGCTCCTCACTTCCCAGATGATGGGTGGCCGGGCAGAGGCACTCCTCACTTCCCAGCGGGGAATTAAAATAAGCACAACTGTAATCCTAAATTAGATTTTGACATATTAATATGCATTCATGCGATATTGTTCTCTTTCAAATTTTTTGTTTGTTTGTTTCCTGTAAGGGCCCAGATGCAGTGACTAACCTTTTAGCAATGAACCCCCTTAGTGTTCAGATTATAATCTCTATTTACAATTTATTTATCCAAAAAAGAAGGTTCTATAGAGAAATGGTAGGATATGCACAATACGAAATTGGAAATTTGTATTAAACTAGAAACCAAGAAACTATTAATCACTACTGGTTTTGTGCCATCAGAAGACAGACACCAATGTGAACTGGCTTCCACTAGCCATATGAATGCCACAAAATCATCTATGGAGTATTGTTAACAGAAAATAGAATGTAACCTAGTTTCTAGATAATTCACAGTAGAGACATCAGTTGGAAAAAATCTTAAATGACACAACACGGATAAGATCAGCAAAATTAGAATGTGAGAGATGTTCTCTGAGGTGAATAAATGAGAAGAAAAAACAAAGGGGTCTCTCATAAAGTAAAAGAAAAAAATGCATGCAATATATGAAACATGCTTGACTTCTGATTTGAACAAATATACTTTAAAATGTAGATCTAAAAAATTCAAAGATAAGTGACATTGATAGAATATTGGAATATTTTTAAAAGTTCTTAAAAGCTTAGGTGCTATGCTATTATTATAGTAGCTTTAAAATGTATTTTAATTTATCAATATGTACTAAATTATTTATGGGTGAAATGACATCGTTTCTAAGGTTTGCGTTAAACTCCATTTGTGGAAGGGTGATGGGTGGAGAAAGAAGGAGATAAAGATGAAATAATATGATGATGTATTAATGGCTGTTAGAGAGTAGTCCTTGGTGTTATTATACTATTCTTTCTACTCATGTGTGCATGTTGCCACAATGACAAGTTAAAAATAAATAGGCAAACTCACTGTTGAACACTATAAACCAAACACACAAACAAAACAACAACAACCAATTGAGTTTCAGGAGTTCCTCGAGTAATTTAAGTGTTCAGGCAAGGTAAGGACCACTGCTAAGGAACTACAAGTTGGGCAAGGTTAATATAACCACAAGCAACTCTAAAATATCTGTTGATATAAACAGTTTTGACATGCTTTAGCTTTTTTGTGATTATTTATAGTAAATGAGATTTTTCCTGTTGTGTGAGTTTTAGGTACTCAAAGCTGGTAATGAAGTAATATCTTCCAAAGAAAGCTATTTTTTTATATCAATGGAACTTAGCCAAAATCAATTTTTTGGTATCAATGGAACTTAGCCAAAATCAATTTTATTACACTTAACTCATCATTTTTAGGGCTTTTTGTAAAAATTGTAAATTCTATGTAGTAAGGAAAAATTAGAGTGAGAGCCTTAGAAAGAGTTAATGGGGTATATGGTGCTTTTCCTTAAAAATGGGTAGAAAAGAGGTGTACTTCTTTTCAAAGCAACTAAAGGAATCTTTATGGAAAATTAGGAGATATTGGCTGGTGTTGTTTGAAGTTTATGGTATATATAGATTTATTTTCAGATTGTGCATGGACAAGTGTAAATACAAATGACAATGGCTATAATGGCTTGAAGTGGCCAAAATTTAAAGGAAAAAAAAAAAAAAGGAAAAGAAAGTCACTACTACTAGGAGCTGGTACTGTCCCAGTGGACCAAAGACGTTCCTGCTTACCAGGGACCGGATGTGAACTTGCTGGGAGATATTAAGGAGAATTCTATTCAGAAGTCTCACTTAGAAGGCAAGGAGATCTCAGTGAAATTGTAAGCTGCCGAATTTCCAGGACTAAGAAAGTATTAAAGAGCATTTGGCTAGAGAAAGTATGAAAGCCATGTAGTTGCAGGTCTCAGGAGCTTTGTCCAAGAGCTGTAACAACAAGAAAAAAAAAAAAATCCGAGAGACAAAACCTCAGCAACTGAACATCTTGTACCCAGAGGAACCAACACCCAGAGTTGGAGACTTCTCCTGCTTCTTCCTAATTCAGAGGTGTTCAAATGAGCGCAACTCCATCTTGAGTTGAGGGCTAGGAAAATGAGGCTGAGACTTACTGGGCTGCATACCCAGAAAGTCAGGCATTCCTAGCTTCTAAATGTTTAAGATTAAGGGAACAAATTAATTTTTACTAAACAGACCCAGACTTTGGAGTGTCCTAATATCCCAATATCTTGAGAACAAAAGAATTCCTAATTTTGCTTTAAAAATAGTAGTGAATCTTGCAAAATACAGTAATTTAGAAAATTAATCATTTATCACAAACCCTTGTAGCAAAGCACATCTGCCAATGATCTTTTTTTTATTCTATATATACAAGCATTGTACTTAGGGTGGATGTTCCTCCTCTTATTTTTGGGAAAGCCTTAACTCTGTCTATGGAGTAGCTGTACTTTCACTACTTTACTTTCTTAATAAACTTGCTTTTACTTTGCATTGTGGACTAGCCCTGAATTCTTTCTTGCATGAGATCCAAGAACCCTCTCTTGGAGTCTGAATTGGGACCCTTTTCCTATAACAGAAGGAGATAAACTTGAAGATTTTTAAGTGTTTGGAGCATTGAACAACGGACCTAAACAAAGTAAGTCTTTTTGCTTATTAACCTGAGACTATTTTTGTGACTGAATAATACCTGAAGAGCAATTGGTCCTGTACAAGATTTCATTCAAGTTTGGAGAATATGAAGACAAGAAAGAAAGTATGTGAAAGGAAAGGAAAATATAAATTATGCTGTGTTTGCTATCTATTTAGAACAGCTCATTTAAAATTTTTTATAGGAAGTTACAAATACGTAAGTGAGAAAGATATCACATTTATCTGTCTAAGATCTATTTATATAATATATAAAAGAACTTAAACAATTAGAAAATAGTTTTAATATTATTTTCATGTGCCAAAATATAAAATCATATATCCACTAAAATGTCTAAAAATTTTCATTATGAAAACATTATATACACCTCTCTGAGGCTCTGTGTGTGTATATGACTGAGAGAGAAACAGACTGCATGAGGCTGCATGATTCATTGAAGAAGAGAAAAATGTGGAAGAATATAAAGCACACCTGGACCTGAATCTCATGGAGTCACATAGAATGAGTTTTCAGCCTGTCATCATGAAAATTCACAAAGGGTGATGGTGGGTCTGATCTCATATATATGAATCTCTAAAGCACTGTTCCACAAAGACACAGAAAAGGATCAACCAAAGAACAGCAGAGGAGCCATGCTGGCATTCAATGAATGCACTAACTGCTTTTTTACAGTGTTCTTCAATGTGTTACTTCTGTCATGCTGAGACCTGCATAAAAATGAAATGTCATACTTCACTACCCTTCCAGCCAGTGGTACAGTTTATTTTCTTGTCTTCTGATAGAGTTCACAAATTTAATAACTGCCTTTTATCCTGGTCTGTATATTCCCTTTCAGCTTCCTATTCAGTCTTCTCTCTCTCTGCAGGCTTGCAGGAAATGCCTCATTTTAGGTTTTCTATAAAGGACATAATAGACAAGAAAAGCAAAAGCGAAGAGGTTATTATCTATCATTTAGAAATGGACAAGGGGCAATCAGACCATTTTAATGGACGCAGAGTGGAAAAAAAAAAAAAAACCTCTTTGCTATTGTGATATTTACCGTGTTCTTTTAGTTGAGACAATTTGTGCCAGAATAAATTGAGTATTTTATGTTGAAAAGTGTATTATGGTTCTTTTAATCAGTGTCCACTTTAAAAAAAATTATACTTAATAAAAAAATAATAATGGGGTTATTTTCAGGGAAATGGTGATAAAATGGGACTGATTTTTTTAGCTAATTAACAAATACAGTGATGAATTTGAGTTTTTCTGCTTTGATGCATGTGTCTATAATGAATAATGACTTTGCAGGTCTGCACATGTTTCCTAAATGACAATGACAATATCATTAATGAGATACATTATTGTACAGGATTTTTGGAAGTTGGAAAATAATAGAGAAAGGTTCAGGCAATATTTCTAAAGAAATATCATCTGCTGGTGGAACCAATAATCCTTCATTTACATTCTCATTAAGGATTGAATAGACAACGCATCACATTCTTCTGAGTTGCTTTTAAACGTGCAGGCAAGCACATTACTAGCAAATTGCAAGAGTGAGTTTGTAACTAGACATCTTTGTTCCTGTCCCATGCTCTATACCTTTCACCTCTTTGATTAAAAACACAGCATGTGAGAATGAATCATTGTTAATCTCAGAGAAAATGATTTCTAACACTGAATTATTTAAATGCTAATTGCATTGCTTTGCCTACAAATAATCAACCTCAAATGGAACTTTTAACTAGATGATGTTTAATTCTCTTTCAAAATACCAAGTGGCTCTCAATGCTTCGATAGTTCTTGCATCCCAATAAGTAAATATCAAAGGATGTACTTTAGAAGAAGCATGAGATCAAAAAATGCTGAAATTAATTTTCTATCACATTCTATTCTTACTCTAGAGCATTAGCTTGCAGGATCACACTTATCCTAGGTACTTCTAAAAATTCTAGTACTAGATACATTTGGCATGATACTACTCTAATTATAATCAGAATTTCATCTGAACTCATTTCATGCCATTTTTTTTTCTTACAACACTAAAGACATAGTTAGCTTTGTGAGAAAATTGTGAGCTGACATGTAGTTAAATCATTCTCTCAGTGTAAATTTTCAGAGTTAATAAAAGAACATATTTTTAGATTAGAACATTCAGAAGTTATTCTTAAATTCTGGAGTGCATAAAAATGATCTGAGGTGTCTGTTAAATATATAGTTTCCTGGGCTGTGACTCTAGAGATTTATAGTAAACACTGGGCAGGAGACCTAAGCTTTTGCATTATATTGTTCTGCCTCGTGTGATTCTTTTAAACTCTATGAAATCACATTTTGAGAATTTGTTTTTTCATTATATTATCAACACTGAGATATCCTTATTATTTTTAATGCCATAATCACATTTCCAATTCTTCTGAATTTGACAAAACATTTTATTGAATTTTATCCTTCTTTCCTCCAGTCTTTCTTAACACTCCTCTTTCTCTCCATAAAATAAACTTTCTTTGATTTATTGTCTGTTTTCTTTTATATTACTACAACATCTACCTAACTGGTTTTCCTATGCCATTTTGTTCTATTTCACTACATTACAAACATTGCTATTAAAATAATTATCAAATTTAGTTATCTGTTGAAATGCATTACTGTCAAAGTGATTATACGTATACTAAGACAGTAGCTTTCGAAATGTTGTGACTAATACACAATAAATGCTTTTTACACTGCAATGGTATATGCATACATATGTAACTGAAACACACACACACATGTGCAAAATATGTTTTACAAACCAGGACTTATCCTATTCTATCTAACTCAATTCTTTTCTATAATGTTTTGGTTTATTCTAGTCTGTGATTTTTTTAATTGTTGATAAAAAGTCACTAAATTGACCCATAAATGAATTTTGACTTGCATTTTGATTATTGGCCCTAGACTTCAGTTATCCACTGTAAGAGTCATGGTATTTTGATTATTTTAAATTGCTGCTTATTGTCCAGCAAGTCATCACAGAGAAATGTAAATTTACTTGATGATGAAATAGAAGACCTGGAATTGCTCCCATCTTGCTAAAAACCAGATCATTACAAATGTATAATATCAGTTTATACTTCTTAAGATGTTATTCTGTAAGTACATTACTCATAATAATCATATTTTTAAAAATATTCAGAGTCTTGCTGTATCTCCCAGGCTGGAGTTCAGTGACGTGATCATGGCTCATTCCAGCCTCAACCTCCTGGACTCAAGTGATCTTCCTTTCTCAGCCTTCCAAGTAGCTGGGACTGCAGGAGTGCACCACCCTGCCTGGCTAATTTTTGTATTTTATTTTTACAGAGATGGGGTCTAACTATGTTGTCCAGGCCAGTCTTGAACACCTGGCCCCAGGCGATCCTCCTGCCTTAGCCTACCAGTGTTGGGATTGCAGGTGTGAGCTACACCATCTGGCTCAGATTTAAATCCTCAAATATGGTACTGGCATAAAAACAGACACCTAGACTAATGGAACAGAGTAGGGAACCCTGAAACAAATCCACTCATCTACAGTGAACTCATTTTTGACAAAGTTGCCAAGAACATACACCAGGGGAAAAACAGTCTTTTCAATAAATGGCGCTGAGAAAACTGGATATTCGCCTGCAAAAGAATGAAACTAGATACCTCTCTCTCACCATATATAAAAATCAAATAAAAGTGGATTAGAGACTTAAATCTAAGACCTCAAACTATGAAACTACTACAAGAAAACACTAAGGAAAACCTTCAGAACATCGGTCTCTGCAAAAGTTTCTTGAGCAACGTCCCACAAGCACAGGCAACCAAAGCAAAACTGGACAAATGAGATCACATCAAGTTAAAAAGCTTCTGCACAGCAAAGGAAAAAACCAACAAAGTGAAGAGACAACCCACAGAATCAGAGAAAATATTTGCAAACTACCCCTCTGAAAAAGGAGTAATAACCAGAATATGTAAGAAACTCAAACAACTCTATGGGAAAAATTATAATCATCTGATCAAAAGATGGGCAGAATGTTTGAATACACATTTCCCAAAAGAAGAAAAAGAAGGGCAAACCAGCATGTCAAAAAGTGCTCAACATCATTGATGATCAGAGAAATGCAAATGAAAACTACAGTGAGATATCATCTCTTTCCTATTAAAATAGCTTTTGTTCAAAAGACAGGCAATAACAAATGCTGGAGAGGGTGTGGTGAAAAGGAAACCCTTGTACACTTGTGGTGGGAATGTAAATTAGTATAATTACTGTGGAGAATAGTTTGGAGGTTCCTCAAAAAGCTGAAAATAGAATTACCGTATGATCCAGCAATCCCACTGCTGGGTATATACCCAAAAGAATAGATATCAGTATATTAAAGATATAACTGCAATTTTGTTTGTTGTGACATTGTTTGCAATAGCTAGGATTTTGAAGCAATGTAAGTTTCCATCAATAGATTAATGGATAAAGTAAATATGGTACATGTACACAATGGAGTACTATTCAGTCATAATAAAGTAGTGAGATCTAGTCATTTTCAACAACATCAGTGAAACTGGAGATAATTATTTTTACTGAAATAAGCCAGGCATAGAAAGACAAACCACACATTCTCACTATTTGTGGGATCCAAAAGTAAAACAATTGAAATTTTGGACATAAATACTAGAAGTATGGTTACCAGGGGCTGAGAAGGGGAGTGAGGGGCTGAGGAAGAAGTGGAGTTGGTTAATGGATACAAAAGAAAAACAAAGAAAGAATGAATAAGACCTAGTATTTGCTAAGGATAACAGGGTGATTGTACCCAATAACTTAATTGTACATTTAAAAATAACTAAAAGAGTGTAACTGGATTGTTTATAACACAAAGGATAAATGCTTGAGGGGATGGATGCCCCATTCTTCTTGATGTGATTGTTTGACATTGCATGCCTGTATCAAAACATCTCTTATACCTCATTAATATATGTACCCATAAAAATTAAAAATATAAATTAAAAAAATTAACAATAAATCTTCAAATAGATTATGATTTTCCTTCTCATCAATAACTCTCTATCCTTCAGTTTTTACTATTCTCAGCACTTTACTTTGCCTAAAGTGAGCACTTACATCTATTTCTACTAATAAATGCTTAGCCCCAAGAAATCAGTATCATAGATGAACTATAATGTGTATTTTATATAATATTAGAGTTTGGGGCACCTGAGAAGCTAATTATTCCCCTGTCTCATGAAATTTCTCAACAATGTCTCTCATAGAAATTGATTATGGTTAGAAAACTTCTGGAAAAAGGGGAGGCATTGATCATAACAGGAAAAGAAATGGAAGTTACCTAAAAGAAATTGAAAATATAAAATAGAACAACACTTATCTGAAAATAATTAACAATTAAATCTTAAAAGTAGGCTTAAAATAGAAACAACAAATTTAGAAAAATAAATAACAAGTAAATGAAAACAGTGATGTGGATTTGGTGTCAATATTCCCATTTTTATCTTCCCCTGTTGGCTCCTTGGCTTCATCATAAGGTAGTTCATATTATTTACCCTTTTGTTATCTTGCAATTTTTGAGTTGAAATATGATCCCTTGAAGGACATTGCAGTAATAAATACACTGATCTACTCTTAGTTAAAACACTATCTCTTGTGTAAAAATCAGCTTACTGTATCTGCTGAAATACACTAAACTGGCAATAGACTTTACATTTCTAATTCTTGGAATTTGATAGCCATGGTTTACCTTTGTTTTTTGTTTTTAATTTGTCTTTAAATGCTTTTTAATTTGTGTGAGAAACCTATGAAGTTAGTTTCTTAATGTTGATTCTTTGGATTTCTTGGGTTTTTTTTGTTTGTTTGTTTGTTTGTTTATTTATTTATTTATTTATTTATTTTGAGACAGAGTCTCTCACTCTGTCCCCTGGCTAATTTTTGTTTTTTAGTAAAGACAGGGTTTCACCGTGTTGGCCAGGCTGGTCTCAAACTCCTGACTTTAAGTGATCTGCCCGCCTCAGCCTCGCAAAGCGCTGGGATTACAGGTGTGAGCCACTGTGCCTGGCCATCTCTTTGGTTTTAAATGCTTTCCTGTCTTCTACCTGAAATTTCTAGGTTGATCCTTTTTAAACCAGTATTTTCAGGATCTGGACTACTGTCAATGTTAAGTGTCAACATTACTGTGAATTCAACTGAACTTTTCATATTATGAAGATACTCAGTTCCTTTTCTGCATAATTGTATCTTTCAGCATTTGCAAATGAATTATAGGACTTGATAGTGCTGGCATTTCCACTGGTAGAAGATATGATTCTTTCCATGTTAATTAGTTTAAGTAATACATTGTTGACATTTACTTCAGTGAACAAAACAAACAATAAAAAGGCAAAGTTAGAGGTTCGGAATAAGCCTATATAAAATAATTTGAATGTGTCTTAACACAATATTTACAAATAAATTATTCATTTACCTTATTATTGCCCTCATAAGACAAGTATAATGTGTCTGCAATTAAATTGAAATCTAGAATTCTTATTAATAAAATAGTTGATAAGAAAAAAGTCTTCTAGAAAATTGTCTAATAAATTATCTTTATATTTCAACAATATTATAATTTAATATATTGCTTGGCAGCGAGACAGCATTTTAAAAAAGTGATGCCTCAGTGAGTCTTTTGTGAATCATATATATGGATTCCTTTTGCATTTATATACTGACCTGATGTAAGATACATTTTTCCATTAGGCAAAACATTAACAGGGATTATGGATAACCTAGCAGTATGTATTAAGGCGATATAAGTAGAATTTGTTTTACATTTTAATACATGTATTAACAACTGAGTCTTATCACTAAGTAAATTTCTAATAGATCATTGCAATTCTTTGCAATATCAAGCCTTCAAATAATCTCTTACAACACACAAAGAAAACACATTTGCAATTCATGCATTAAACGTTTTAGAATCATTCGTTATTAAAGTTTCAGAAGGATGAGTAATATTGTGAATTTGTCAGCTTAATACATATGCATATATGATTGATGAATTATACTTTCCCAACAGCCCTTTCAAGTTTAACTTTTTCTTCTAATGGGACGGGTGGTCTTCAGGCTCAACAACATTGTGAATGTAAATAAATATGAATTCATTCTTAACACCATGCATCCAGCACAGTCATTTACATGACGTCTTCTCATTCAGTTAAAAATGTCTCCAGTGAAGAGTAAACAAACAAGATAGCAAACCACTATGAAATAATTCTAAATTGAATTTTTAGTTACTCAGCTGTTACACTCTTGGATTTTGATGATTTCAGTTGGAAACTCTGTATTTATGTGCATATGATTTTTGTTGAGGAAAAATAAACTCAACTTGTAGGCTTTTTCAAAGTAACCATTTTTATTTTTTATAAAAAGTCAAAAAATTTACTTTCTGTCTGATACTTTAGTTGATGTTGATTTATCATATATTTATCATCCCATTTATTTCCTGCAAAATGGATTGTACCCATCAATGGTATCTAAGAGAAGGGCAGCAGAAGCAGTCTGCTGGATGCAGTATTTTATCAATGTCATTGTTTAAAATCAACAAGCAAACTGTCTTTTAGTTGGTTTTATCATTGTTTTAAAGATTTTTTAACATAAAAGACACCTCTTTTTGCACATATCCTTGGTACTTTCTTCACCTCACCTGTATCGCATGATTGTTAAGATTAAATAAAACTTGTGTGGGCCTGGCTATTTTGATATTGTATGCATTTTCCTTGTCTTAAAAAATAAGTAAGCGGCCAGGTGCAATGGCTCAGGTTTCTAATCCCAGCACTTTGGGGAGGCAGAAACAGGCGATCACTAGAGCTCACAAGTTCAAGACCAGTCTGGACAACATGGTGAAATCCTGTCTCTACAAAAAATACAAAAATTAGCCAGATGTAGTGGTGCATGCCTGTAGTCCCAGCTACTTGGGAAGCTGAGGTGAGAGGATGTCTTGAGCCAAGGAGGTAGAGGCTGCAGTGGAGATCGAGCTACTGCACTCCAGCCTGGGCAATAAAGCCAAATATTTTCTCCAAATAATAATAATTATAATAATAAGTAATTCTAGACATAAGCGCAATTTTAATATTTGGAATAACATTTCTTCATATATATATATATTTATTTATTTATAAGGTAAAATCCCAAGATTGTCTCCATTTGTTTTATTTGAGCTGTAAAAGTGAAATGATTATTCAAAACACTTTCACAAGATACCTGAAAACAAAATATGTTTGCCAAAATTTTACATAAAAATACTCTGTTCTAAACGTCCTAAATAATTAGCTCTTAACTAATACATGGGTTGATTATGGTTAGATCATAACTATAGAAGACTACTTCATATTTCAAAATTTTTGAAATATTTCAAGCATATAATCACAAAATTTTTAAATATATAAATTGTAAAATAGTTAAATAAAATATAATTTATTAGTTTATTTTAGATACTTTCTATCTCTACTGAATTATATAGCATTAGATCATACTTTACATATGTACAGATTATGTGACTAAGTAGTAGATATCTAAAGCCTGGGTTTTATAAAGGCACCTCTGTATCTGCTGATGACTAATCATATTGAGCACCATTTCATATGATTATTGGCAATTGAGTTATTTTCTCCTGCTAAGTGTCAAAAATTAGGTTGTAGCCCGGGGTGGTGTTGTATGCCTATACTCCTAGCTACTTAGGAGGCTGAAGTGGGAGAATCCCTTGAGCCCAGGAATTCGAATCTAGCGTGGGCAGCATAGGGATATCCTGTCTCTCAAAAAAAAAAAAAGGTTGTTGAAATTCTTATTAATTTATAAAAGTTCTTCATATATGTCCTATATATGAGTCCTTTGTCTTAGATATATATCGTAAATATCTTCTCCCATTTGTTGCCTTGCATCCTTGCTTTCTTAATGGTGATTTTTGAGGAATATAAATTTTAGCAAAGTATAATATATCAGTCAATTTCTTTATAATTATGTTTCAATTTTTTTTCGAGTGTATCAACAAAAACCTGACTTAATTCAAAATTAGGAAAATATTCCATTCATCCTCAAGAAGCTTGTTTTACAATTCAAATTAATTTTCTAATCCGTGTGCATTTATTTTTTGTGTATGGTATTAGATAGAGTCAAAGTTACCTTGGTAACTTGGTATCTACTTGATCTAGAAACTTCACATTTCTCCACGGTTACTTTAGTAATATCGTTATCAGAATTTAGTGACCATATATGCATCAGACTATTTTTGGTCTCCGCATTCTGCTGAAACAGTGTCTTTTGCATCTCCTTGCACCAATATCTCTTGATATTTGGCGCTGTATAACCTGCAACACTCTTCTTCCTCAAATGTGTCTTTGATCTTTTCTTCCTTTTTTGCCTTTCATTTTGGAATCAGCTTGTCAAATTCCATTAAAAATCTGCTGGGATTTTTATTGGAATTGAATTATATCTGTAGATCATTCTCGAGGAAATATCTTAACCATATAGAGACTTCTAATTGATGAACATAGTGTAATTTCACCATGGATTTATTACTTTAACTAATACAATTTTTTTAAAAAAATCATTTTAATACTTACTCTAGAATGTACAACCTGCATTTTGATTAATTGGTATCTAACTTTAAGTAGAACTTTAGGCAGCTCCAAGATAGCCAAATAGGAACAGCTCCAGTCTGCAGCTCCTAGCGTGATTGACACAGAAGACAGATGATTTCTGCATTTCCAACTGAGGTACCTGGTTCATCTCACTGGGACTGGTTGGACAGTGGGTGCAGCCCATGAAAGGTGAGCTGAAGCAGGGCAGGGCGTTGCCTCGCCCAGGAAGCACAAGGGATCGGGGATTTCCCTTTCTTAGCCAAGGGAAGCTGTGACAGACTGTACCTGGAAAACTGGGACACTCCCACCCAAATACTGTCCTTTTCCCAAGGTCTTAGCAACCAGCAGACCAGGAGATTCTCTCCTGTGCCTGGCTCAGCAGGTCCATGCCCATGGAGCCTTGCTCACAGCTATCACAGCAGACTGAGATTGACCTGCAGCCTGGCAGGGAGAGGGGCGTCTGCCATTGCTGAGGCTTGAGTAGGTAAACAAAGCAGCCAGGAAGCTTCAACTGGGCAGAGCCCAGCACAGCTAATCAAGGCCTACTACCTCATACACTCCACCTCTGTGGGTAGGGCATAGTAGAAAAAAATACAGCAGAAACTTCTGCAGACTGAAACGTCTGCAGTTCTGAAGAGAGCAGTGGTTCTCCCAGCATGGTGTTTGAGCTCTGAAAATGGACAGACTGCCTCCTCAAGTGGATCCCTGACACCCATGTAGCCTAACTGGGAGACACCTCCTGGTAGGGGCCAACAGACACCTCATACAGGTAGGTGCCCTTCTGGGATGAAGCTTCCAGAGGAAGGATCAGGCAGGAATATTTGCTGTTCTGCAGCCTCTGCTGGTGATACCCAGGCAAAGAGGGTCTGGAGTAGACCTAGGGCAAACACAAAGAGAGTTTCAGATGAGGGACATGACTGTTAGAAGGAAAGCTAACACATGGAAAGGCATAGCATCAACATCAACAAAAAGGACATCCACACAAAAACCCCATCTGTCGGTCACCAACATCAAAGACCAAAGGTAGATCAAACCACAAAGATGGGGAGAAACCAGAGCAGAAAAGCTAAAAATTCTAAAAACCAGAGCACCTCTTCTCCTCCAAAAGATCGCAGCTCCTCACCAGTAACCGAACAAAGCTGAACAGAGAATGACTTTGACGAGTTGACAGAAGTAGACTTCAGAAGGTTGGTAATAACAAACTTTTCCAAGCTAAAGGAGCATGTTCTAACCCATCGCAAGGAAGCTGAAAGCCTTGAAAAAAGGTTGAATGAATGGCTAACTAGAATAAACAGTGTAGAGAAGACTGTAAATGACCTGATGGAGCTGAAAATCATGGCACAAGAACTTGTGACACATGCACAAGCTTCAATAGCCAATTCGATCAAGTGGAAGAAAAGATATCAGTGCTCGAAGATCAAATTGATGAAATAAAGTGAGAAGACAAGATTAGAGAAAAAAAGAGTAAAAAGAAATGAACAAAGCCTCCAAGAAATATGGGACCATGTGAAAAGACCAGATACACATTTGATTGGTGTAACTGAAAGTGATGGGGAGAATGGAACCAAGTTGGAAAACACTCTTCAGGATATTATCCTAGGATAATGTCCCCAATATAGCAAGGCAAGCCAACATTCAAATTCAGTAAATACAGAAACACCACAAAGATACTCCTCGAAAAGAGCAACCTGAAGACACATAGTTGTCAGATTCACCAAGGTTGAAATGAAGGAAAAAATGTTAAGCGCAGCCAGAGAGAAAGGTCAGGTTATACACAAAGGGAAGCCCATCAGACTAACAGCAGATCTCTCAGCAGAAACCCTAGAGCCAAAGAGAATGGGGGCCAATATTCAACATTCTTAAAGAAAAGAATTTTCAACCCAGAATTTCATATCCAGCCAAACTAAGCTTCATAAGTGAAGGAGAAATAAAATCCTTTACAGACAATCAAATGCTGAGAGATTTTGTCACCACCAGGTCTGCCTTAGAAGAGCTCCTGAAGGAAGCACTAAACATGGAAAGGAACAACTGGTACCAGCCACTGCAAAAATATGCCAAATTGTAAAGACCATTGATGCTATGAAGAAACTGCATAAATTAATGGACAAAATAACCAGCTAACATCATAATGACGGGATCAAATTCACATATAACAATATTAACCTTAAATGTAAATGGGCTAAATGCCCCAATTAAAAGACACAGACTGGCAAATTGGATAAAGAGTCAAATGATAAAGAGGATATCACCACCGATCCCACAGAAATACAAACTACCTACAGAGAATACTATAAACACCTCTACGCAAATAAACTAGAAAATCTAGAAGAAATGGATAAATTCCTGGACACACACACCTTCCCAAGACTAAACCAGGAAGAAGTTGAATCCCTGAATAGACCAATAAGAGGCTCTGAAATTGAGTCAATAATTAATAGCCTACCAACCAAAAAAAGTCCACGACCAGATGGATTCACAGCTAAATTCTGCCAGAGGTACAAGGAAGAGCTGGTACCATTCCTTCTGAAACTATTCCAATCGGTAGAAAAAGAGGAAATTGTCCCTAACTCATTTTGTGAGGCCAGCATCATCCTGATACCAAAGCCTGGCAGAGACACAACAAAACAAAACAAAAAAAAAAAAGAGAATTTTAGACCAATATCCCTGATGAACATCAATGTGAAAATCCTCAATGAAATACTGGCAAACCAAACCCAGCAGCACATCAAAAAGCTTATCCACCATGATCAAGTTGCCTTCATCCCTGAGATGCAAAGCTGGTTCCACATAAACAAATCAATAAATGTAATCTATCACATAAACAGAACCAATGACAAAAACCACATGATTATCTCAATAGGTACAGAAAAGGCCTTTGACCAAATTCAACAGCCCTTCAGGCTAAAAACTCAATAAACTACGTATTGACAGAACATATCTCAAAATGATGAGTTATTTATGACAAACCCACAGCCAATATCATACTGAATGGGCAAAAACTGGAAGCATTCCCTTTGAAAACGGGCATAAGACAAGGATGCCCTATCTCATCACTCCTATTCAACATAGTGTTGGAATTTCTGGCTAGAGCAATCAGGCGAGAGAAAGAAATAAAGGGTATTAAATTAGGAAAAGAGGAAGTTAAATTGTGCCTGTTTGCAGATGGCATGATTGTGTATAAAGAAAACCCCATCGTCTCAGCCCCAAATCTCCTTAAGCTGATAAGCAACTTCAGCAAAGTCTCAGGATACAAAATCAATGTGCAAAAATCACAAGCATTCCTATACACCAATAATAGACAAATAGCCAAATTATGAGTGAACTGCCATTCACAATTGCTACAAAGAGAATAAAATACCTGGGAATCCAACTTACAAGGGACATGAAGGACCTCTTCAAGGAGAACTATAAATCACTGCTCAATGAAATAAAAGAGGACACAAACAAATGGAAGAACATTCCATGCTCATGGATGGGAAGAATCAATATCATGAAAATGGCCATACTGCCCAAAGTAATTTATAGATTCAATGCCATCCCCATCGAGCTACCAATGACTTTCTTCACAGAATTGGAAAAAACTACTTTAAAGTTTATATGAAACCAAAAAAGAGCTCGCATAGCCAAGACATTCCTAAGCAAAAAGAACAAAGCTGGAGACATCAAGTTACCTGACTTCAAACTATACTACAAGGCTACAGTAACCAAAACAGCATGGTACTGGTACCAAAACAGATGAATAGACCAATGAAACAGAACAGAGGCCTCAGTTCTAACACCATACATCTATAGCCATCTGATCTTTGACAAACCTGATAAAAACAACCAATGGGGAAAGGATTCCCTATTTAATAAATGGTGCTGGGAAAACTGGCTAGCCATATGTATAAAGCTAAAACTAGATCTTTTCTTTATACCTTATACAAAAATTTATTCAAGGCCGGGCGTGGTGGCTCACGCCTGTAATCCCAGCGCTTTGGGAGGCCGAGGCGGGCGGATCATGAGGTCAGGATATCGAGACCACAGTGAAACCCCATCTCTACTAAAAATACAAAAAATTAGCCAGGTGCAGTGGTGGGCACCTGTAGTCCCAGCTACTCAGGAGGCTGAGGCAAGAGTGAGTCATGATTTAATAAGACTGCTGTCCGTATAAGAAGAGGAAATTAGGATACAGACACACAGAAGATCATGCAAAAACAATGGGAGAAGATAGCCAAGGAGAGAGACTCTTAGAAGAAACCAACCTTGTCAACACCTTGAACCATTAACCTCCAAAACTGTGAGGAAGTACATTGTTGTTTAAATCACAGCCTGTGGTACTTTGTTAGGGCAGCCCTAACAAACTAATACACCTTCTAAAGCATAGAGTTCGCATAAAGATTTAACAGGATTATATATGCAAGTCATTTTGCATACACAAGGTCCTCAGTTCTAGTTACTTTTCCTTTTTTAATCCTACTTTCTCCCTCAATCAAAGACCAAGATGAAGAATACTCAGCATATCTGAAAACCTCAATACGCAGAAAGTTTATAGATGAGATGTTCCACTGATTCAAACCTGTAAAGAAGAAAAATAAGAAAACCAAAAAGGTAATACTTATCATCTCAGAACAAAGTGCTATTATTTCAAAAAGGAGCTGAACTAACCTCTCTCAGTTCATCAGGAAATGGCAGAAGTGAACTTGGTTTAGTATTTTTAAAGATATACTCAAAGAGGCACAAAAGAGTTAAATAAGGATCCACAGAGCTCTTCTTATCGTCTATAATTACTAGCTAGATGGAAAGACCATTGTTTGTCAAAACATGCCATATCTGTTTATAGTTAAGCATCTCTGAAGCATATAAGCTGCAAAAATGAGTGACAAGTAATCTAATTTTAACTTTTTCTGGTTTCAGAAAGAGTTCACGACATTTGTCCAATCAATCTACTCATTGACTAATTATTATTGACTAGAGATAATTACCTCTAAAAAATCCTTTATTCCTTATATGCTTATTCTAGGGCCCCTCGAGGAGCTTCGTGAATTAACTAGGCAAACAACTTGAGACATTGCCTCAAGATAGATTTATTTAAAATAAACGAATACCATTAATCTTATTCAGACACTTGGCCAGGCAGGCATTTCTGCTTAAGTGTGCAATTGCACACTGCTGAGCTGTCATGCTGGGATGCAGAATAGAACTCTGACATTTGAGTTTAGTAAAGTATATCCCCCCAGGTCTCCAAAAGATAAAAAGGTAAAGTTGACATATGGAATACTTTGCCTTTGTGTCCCATTAGCAGCTTCAACATCAGTGCAATGCTTGAGGGTCCATGAAATGTGCTAAGGAACGGTGTCCTTTATTTATAGCATGACTTTTTCTTGTGAAAAAACAAAGAGTAAAATAGTACATAATAACAAATTTTAAAGTTGCCTTATTTTTTAAATAAAGCATTTTTTTTATATCATATCATACAAATAGACTATAATCAGTTGGCTGTGCGCCTCTCTGGAAACACATCAATCAAGACAAACCAAATTAAAAAAAAATAAAGCAAGATCAAACACATCAATATATGAAGCTAATTAAAAATTAGAGAAAACTTTCTTCACAGATTATTGTATGATGGGATGGAATACTTGGAAAGGACAGGACATTTGATAGCCTTACACTCTGAACCAATGAATACCACCAATTGATTTGTCAGAGTTAACTAGGTCTCTTGGACAAGAACCAACAACAATGACCCATTACAACTTCACCTGATGTATCTTGAACTTTAGGGATACAGTGCCATTTAAAGAGACTAACCTCTCTTGGCTCTTGTCAGTGAAACTCGGAAGAAGAATTTGGAGGTATCCAAGAAAGATGTCTTATCTAAGGAAAAATTAGTGTCTATTTCCCAAATCATGTGTTGATTTTAAACACAGAGAAAGAATGTACACCCCCTTTCCCAACACATTGGTATGCTTATTGTTTGTTGTCATTTATATATATGTTAAATTATTTTAAAAAATTGTCATGGTAGCTTAAAATAATACTATTGAAAATTATTTTGACACAAATATAATAGAAAATCAGAAGCATAAAAACACATTTACTGACTTAATTCATTAGGTACAATTTCTTACAGAGCAATTGATTATGTTTTTTTGTGGACCTATTACACAAAATAACCAGATATGCATAAAATGATACAGATGATTGCTAACTAAAAATACCATTTCTTGATTCCTGATTATGTGCAAGGCATTATATCCCAAAACTTAACACTGTATTTTTTGTTAAAATTTCATAGATGAGGAAACTTAGATAGATGAACCTTAGTGGGGATGAATAATTTACCTGTAATTGTACAGATAATAAGTGTTAGGACCTAAATTTCAGGATCCTAATTGGAAGCTGATTTGAAAGCCAGGTTTGTCAGACTGCAGAGCTAATGTTCTTAACCAAGATAGTTTAAGTCGAAATCTACAGAAAGAGGGGGAAAAAAGGTTTGAATAAAAATTAGCCAACCTATAATGCACAAAATGGAAATCATTACTTAGTGAAAGGTATTTTTCTTGAATGTCCTCAAACTCTTCATTATATTTATAAAGGCCAAGAAAAGTTAGTGTAAGTAGTGGTTTACATATATGGTTATTCTTAATTTAGCAATACACACACACATACACACTCACATACATATTCACACATATATACATATATATATATAGAAAAATGAATAGATGGATAAATAGGTAATAAGCATTAGAGTTCTCCAGAGAAATCAATGGAAAAATAGACAGTTGGAGAACTATAGCTATAGCTATAGCTATGTCAATTATAGAGGCAGAAAAGTCCCAAGATCTGCAACTCTAAGTTGGAGATGTAGGGTTGTCAATCATGTAGCTCTAGTTCAAAGGCTAGCAGGCTGGAAACCCAGTAAAAGCTGGTGTTTCAGTTTGTGTTCTAAGGCATGGGGAAAAACCCAGCATAGCTCAAAGACAGGCAGGAGAAATTATCTCTTAATTTTAGGAAAGTCAGGCCTTTGATTGATTGGGTGAGGCTTAGTCAAATAAGGGGAGAGCAATCTCCCATATTCAATTGATTTAATATTAAACTCACCCAAAATCACTCTCACAGAAACACACAGAATATTGGTTGACCAAATATCTGAGTCCCTTTTATCCTGCTTAAATTAACACATAAAATTCACCAGCACAAACCCATCTCTTGTTAATTTGTCATACATAAGCATCTCCTTAAATCATACTTAATCTCCAAATGAAGATAACACACGACGTCATAATTCCACCTAACATAATACAATTATCTTGCACACAACTGAACAGACATTAGTCCTTTTCCCAGAAAGGGAGGTAAAATCCCTGAGAGATGTTTACTCTTTTCATTGATATAACTATAACATAAAATTAACCACTGTTCAATTCTATGATGTAGAGTTAATATATCTTATGGTACATTATAAGGAAATGAGGAGAAGGAAGAAAACGAAGATATTTGATGTACACACACAAATATAATTTTTAACAAAATAAGGAGGAAATACTCATGACAGTTACAGTCCTCATTTCTATAAGTGGTTATGTAATCGTAGCTGATATTTATAACTACATTCTCCCACTATCCATTCTGTATTACCTTTGACTTCAGCAAAAAAACTTTTCTGGCTGTCATTATTTACCTAATGATATGTGACTCAAACCTTTATTTCTACAAGATCTGGGCCCTTAGTAGTCCTGCCTGAATTGAGTTGCAGTTTTTAATTGACCTTAATAATCATGGCAATACTAATAGACCCTGTGAAGGATCTTCTATACTCCAACATACTCTTCCTTACCTCTATTGTGAAGATGTAGTGTAATTTCCCCTTGGTAGTCAGGATCAAATTGCAGTCAACACAGTAACTCCCTTCCTTGCCTTTAATTCAGAGGCATGTGGAGTCTAAAGTGGCCCAACATTAGCTTTAACTTCCAGTTCAATGGTATCACTGTAGGTTCTGCTAGTGAAAGCATTTCTCCTTTGGGAGCTAAGACCCCTAGACCAGCAAAGCATAAGACTGTAGAAACAGGAAGCAAAAAAATTGCTAGTGAGTCACTGGGGTTTATAGTGAATGATGCCACTTCCATTTCTACTCCTGATTCCAGGACTCATGAATCCTGGCTATGGGAGAAACAACACCATATAGTGAATGCTAGTACAGAGCATCCACAGCCTCCTGTAGAAGCCTACCTCAGCTTTGCAAGATATTGCCACCTAGTTGACACTGTGAGTCTTCAAAAGACCATCCCCCTGTTGTATTAAGTAATTTGCATCAGGATGTTGAGAAAAGTAGTAAGACCAGTCAATTTCATGAGCATGAGCCCATTGCCATACTTCAATGGCTGTGAAGTGAGTTCTTTAATCAGAAGCAATGCTGTGTGTAATGATATAACAGTGTGTAAGGCATTCTGTACTTTCTGTACATCTATGGATGGTAGTTTTGGCAGGAGCATTGCATGCAGGAACGACAAATCCATATCTGCAGTAAGTGTCTATTCCACTAAGAAAAAAATGCTGTCCCTTCCATGATGGTGATCCAATGGAATCAACAATCAAGCTCGGTGATCACACCGAGAAAGGTGCCCTATGTGGATCTATGCTGCTGGAAGATTGGGTACTCAGCAGTGGCCATAGCCAGGTCAGCCTTAGTGAGTGGAAGCCCATGTTATCGAACCCATGCATAATCTCCATTTCTATCACCATGGCTACTTTGTTTATGAGCTGCTTGGGCAATTACAAACATGTATGGGGATAGAAGCTGACTACTATACACAGAATGAATTAAATTATCCACTTGATTATTAAAATCCTCCTCTGCTAAGACCACCCTGTGGTTAGTATTCACCTTGGATACCAATATTTTCACATTTTGATCCATTCTTAGAAGTCTGTCTACATATTTTTCCCCCAGATTTCCAATCATGTTCTTTCCTGACCATCCAGCCAAAATATTGACTATGGCCCATGAGTCAGAGTACAATTAAAAGTATAGCTATTGGCCATTTCTCCTTGTGAGTAAAATGAATAACCACTGGAAGTTCTGCCCATTGAGAGGATTTTCCTTTACCACTGTTCTTCAGGAAAGTCACAAAAAGAGGCACTGTGCTACAGGCAGTGCCTACATATGGTTAAAAAATCATCTACAAATCAGGTGTCAGGATTTACTTCTGTCAACTGATTGTAGAAGATTCCCATGAGACTATAGATGCAGGCTGGGAAAGAGAAAGTGTGTCATGGGAGCTGGGATCATGGACATTTGGGCTACTTCTTCATGTACCTTACTTGTGTTTTCCAGAGGCTGCTCAGGACTGGTCATGTACATACCATTTTCACTTGATAATGGAGTGCTGTTGTGCATGCCCTACCTTATGGTTTAGTGGGTCAGATAACACCCAATTCATCATGGGCAGTTTACATCCCATGGTTACTTGGTGGCCCTTAGTTAATTATGCAGTCTCTACTAAGGCCCAGCATCTAGCCAAGAACTGTTTCTCATGAGGATGAGTAGTTATCTGCATAAAGTAGCAGAATTTTGCTCCAAAATCCTAAGGGTTTGAACTGTGATTCACCTATAGCGGCCTTCCAGAATCCTTATCTGCTACTGACACTTCAGACTTCGTTGGATCTGCTGGATCATATGGTCCAAGAGGCAGAGCCGCTTGCACAGCAACCTAGATCTATTGCAGAGCCTTCTCCTGTTTTGAGCCCCACTCAAAAGTAACAGCTTTTCAGATCTCTTGGTAAATGGGTCAGATCCTGTGATATGCAATCTTACCATTAAGTCTGGAGAATTTATTACTTCTTGTTCACTAGGTCCTATTGGCATATTTTAAGCAATGTAATAGAACAGCATGCTGTCTTGTGGAAGAATCAAGATCACTGTGAGAAAAACTATAACAGGGCTGGAGAGTTTATATATCACTGAGGTACAAAGGTGAAGGTATATTGCTGGCCTTGCCAGCTGAAAGCAAATTGCTTCTTGTGGTTCTTATTGACAGGTACAAAAATAGAGCATTTGTGAGATTGATAGCTGAATATCAGGTATCAAGAGATGTGTTCAGTTACCAAACATTAAAACCAAAACTAATAATAACAGCTGAAATTGGAGTCACCATCTGGTTGATCTTTCAAGAATCAATTGTCATTCTCTAACATCCATTTTTCTTCTCCACAGGCCAAATAGCTGAGTTGAATGGGAATGTGATGAGAATCACCACTACTGTATCTTTCCATTCCTTAATGGTGGCACTAATCTCTCCAATCCCTCCAGGAATGTAGTATTGCTTTTGGATTACTATTTTCCTCGATAGAGTCCATTGTAGCATCCCCAACCATAATGCCCTCACTCGACAGGTCAAAGAACCAATTTGGAAATTCTGCCACCTGTGAAATACATCTGTTTAATTTAGGCATTAAAGGACTGTCATTCATTCAAGGGGTTCTGGGTCTGCAAACTGAGAATGAGCAATCCTGGCCTCTCAATCAATTCCCAGTTATGATTCAGGATAGACTTCTGTTCATTTGCCCTAGAAATGTTTTGTGTATACAGACCAAGTAAAAATATCTACTTATTTCACTTCTAGGAACACCATGATCAACTAGTCAATGCCATAGGTCTATGTGAGTAGGTCTCAAATAACAAATCTACTCCCTCATGCCAATATCCCTAAGACCTGAATCCCTTCCTCTGCATTAAACCAAAACAGATCTGACATTTTCAGCTCAGTCACTCTAGGATACCTTTTGGTCCATGTTTTAGCCAACTAATCAAATTAACTGGTAGAGTCTTTTCGAATGCTCTGAGACACATCAGTAAATAAACAATCTCTGCTTAGTGAGCCTATTAATAAATGTGACCTGATTCAACTTTATTTTCCTTCCAGCATTATGTCACATCCTTAATAGCCAATCACACACATGTTCCCCAGATTTCTGTCTGTATAAAGTAGAAAACTCAAATAGCTCTTTTGGGCTGTGGCACACCAACTCATGGTTTGTACTTTGTAGCTTACCTTTGGGAGCTTGCTAGTACTTAAGCCTAGTTACAGGCCTAGAAGAAAAGAGGAGTGGTGTGGATGTGTCCTGAAGAGACCCAACATTGCCTTGCATGGCCACTTCCTTGCCATTAGAGTTTTCTCAGGCAATGCAGAGTTAATCCCCTCTGATGGGGATGGAGGAGTTGCTTCTATTGTAGGTGAATAAGTCTCTTCCACTGGCAAAGAAGACTTATCAGAATTTAAAAGCTCAATATTACCAGCTTCGTCAGGTTCCTCCCACACATCCGTATTCCAACCTCAAGATTCCATTCCTTCCCAATTAATGTCCTCACTTTAACAGTAGGCATCCTTCAAGGCTGTCAGTTCAACTTGCATTGTAATTCAGCCAGTCACAGGATGAGGATCTGTCTTTGAATTTTCAGAAATCACAGCCGTGCAGCTATGGGAGATAAGGAATTCATTCAGGAGTAACTTAGAAGATTTCACATTATTTATCCACACTTGATCTGGGAATTTGAATCCCTGAGTTCATCGTTTTGCCCCGTAAATTGTCCAGCAATATTACGAGTAACTAGTAAGTCTCATTATATTTATTAGCTTGACAAAAATGTTCAAGTATCACCATCTAGATCCTGGTTTCTTATAAATGGCTAATTATTAGATTTTTGCAAAAATAATTGCAGTTTTTGAGATTTGTTTTTCTTTTAATTGCAAAAACTGCAATTATTTTTTCACCAACCTAATAGAAATATCTGACAGTGATATTTTGCATATCCCTATCACCAGATAATGCCATGGACAGTCAGCGCTTTCTTTACTACTGGAATTAGGGCCATTACTATCTTTAAATCTAATCAGATCAGAGTGCAAATTCCAGAAACCCTAAAACCAATTCATAAAACACACTTTTAAAATTATCTTCCTTTAAAACCACTGTTAGCATGAAAATATTTATTTTTCAGGGACCTCTAGATAAACAGAACAAAGTGTTTATCTATCTATCTATCTATCTATCTACACACACACACACATACATACACACATATATATATTCTCTCTATACATATACACATATACTCTCGAGAGAGAGAGAGAGAGAGAGAGACTCTATTGGGAGAGAGACAGAGAGAGAGCGGACAGTTTTTGGCATATAAGTGTAACTAGGACACAGATAATGAAAGAGATAGATAGATAGATAGATAGATGATAGATAGATAGATAGATGATAGATAGATAGATAGATAGATAGATAGATAGGTTTTTTTTTTTAATAAAAAGTTGGCTCACCTGATTATGGAGGCTGCTTTGTTTCACCTCCCCAAATTAATATGTTCAAATTCTAACCCCAAAAGTGATGGTATGGCAGGGGAGAGGCCTTTGGACCCTCATTAGGGGCCATCATGATTGGTTATTGGTGCTCTTATAAACGAGGTCTTAAAGAGCTGCCTAGTCCCTCCTAGCAAGTGAGGACACAGAAAGGTGTCATCTGTGAAGAATGAAACTTTGCTAGACATTGAACATACTAGCATTTTGATCTTTCACTTCCCAGCCTCCAGAATTACGAGAAATAAATGTCTGTTGTTTATAAACCACTTGGTTTATGGTATTTTCGTTGTGGCTGTCCGAATGGGTAAGACAGAGGTCAAATCCCAAAATCTGCAGTCAGCAAGCTGGAGACCCAGAGGGGTTGATTGTGTAGTTCTAGTCTGAGTCTGAAAGCCTGAGAGAACCAGGAGGGCCAAAGGTGTGGGTCCAGTCTGAAGGTGAACAGGCTCAAGACTCAGAAAGTGCTGATGTTGCAGTTTGAGTCTGAAAGCAGAAAAAAACCTATGGCCCAGATTGAAGGTGATCAGGCAGAAGAAATTTTATCTTATTTTGGGAAGAATCAGTCTTTTGTTCTAGTCAGGCCTTCAGTTGACTAAATGAGGACTACAAATTAGGATGTGCATTACTCAATATTTAAAAATGCTAGTCATTCAAAAACACTCCCAGGAAAGCACCCAGAATAATATTTGACCAAACATCTGAGAACTCCATGGCCTGGTTAACACACAGAATTAACCATTACAGATAACTAGATACATAAATAGGTACAGACCAGATACAGAACAGAAGGAAGGAAGAATGGAAGGGGGGAAAAAGGAAGGAAGGCAGACATATCTAAAGTTGGCTTCAAAATTCAGAGAAAACAAAATGTAGCAAACAGAAATAGCTGTGGTAAGATTAACATTAATCATTCCTTAGAAACATTATCAAAAGTATAAACCGTGAATAGACAACAGGTCAGTATAATAAATAACATCTCCAATCTATCTTTATTTGTAAATCTATAACTATTTTCATTCTGATTTTCATATTTTTATTAAATTTAATTGAAGATTATATGGCATTGAAAATATTTTTCACTAATCAAAGCTTTTTTGTGTAGTTAAGTAGACATCTTTAGGGCCAATTCTATTGAAAAGATGAAAGGTTTCATGCATTGAAATTGCATTCCCTTTGACATTAGATCCATTGATTTTTCTTAAAAGATGTTTATACACATCAATTTTACAGCTTTCTAGAGGGGACTGTATAATTAAGTATTGACATTCTGAAATACATGTTTTAAAATAGAAGATTTATAACTTCTATTTTGAAAATGGTCAAAAATAAAAGGTTTGGAATATTTCTTGCAATGTATGATGATGTTCATTTTCTCCGATGTTCTGCTTCAAAGCAGATAATGATTAATTCATTCCAAAAATCCACAAAGGATTTCTTGCAATTATAATTAAACATTTTTTGTCTTTATCACATTCTAAGGAAAAAAGATGATTGATTTTCAAACCAGGGAATTGCCTTAGATGTAAAACATCAAGACACATTTCTTTATTGATAAAGACACTATCCAATGTATATTTGAATAAAAAAATTACGGATCTCTTATAACAATTTCTATTATGAATTTTTTCCCTTCTGGTCTTTCTCTATGAATCTTAGTCTTACTTTTTTTTATATATGCAAGACTTAATTATTTGATATAAGATAGAAGAGAGAAGCCAATTTACCTGCCAGTAAAAAAAGCTTTAATTAGTTTCATCTTTGTCTCGCCCCTCTCCCTCACAGCAACAAGAATTCGACGTAAGGATTTCTCATTTAATTCCATGGAATCAAAAATTAATTAATATTTTTCAGATCTCCCTTCTCTCTATGTATTTCCCTAGGAGCTTCAACTGTGAAATGGGCTGCTCTGGTATCAATCCCAAGAGAAATCGGAATAAATTGTGCACTATGAATATAATTTTCCTTGATAACATAATCCATCATATTATTTGAAGGAATAGTAAAATATATATAAATGTATATAAATATTATATACTGTAGTGAAGCATAGAATTAGAGGCATACTGCTTGGGTTTGATCCTGTTTTTGTCAGTTGCTAGCTGTGTGACCCCTTTCACCTCCATTTTGTCATCATTATAATATGAATAAAAATAACAACCCTATTGGATCAGTTACAGAATTAGTAAGAGCTTAAATGAGTTAATAGAAATAAGGCACTAACAGTGTGCCTGATATATAGAAAAATACATTTTATTGTTATTATTTTAAGCAATGAATTCATTCTTATAAAATGTCTGTTTTTGCATATGACTAATGGATTTCTATTAAGGCCAGGTTTTGGAAAGTTGCCATTTCCATGCATTATCTCATTTTAAAAAATAGAAAAAGGAACGGCTACTCCTACAGCAGATTTAAAATTCTATCACAGTTATTTGACTTGCGCCATTATTTAACTCTGATTTCACAGATAAAAGTACATTTCCTCTGATTACAAGAATTGTTATCAAGTGATGAATAATAATTTTATTGATTTGCTGGGATTTGGAAATTTGTTTCAGCCCATGCCAAAAAGCATGACTGTATTTATTTAACATGTTTTATTTTGAAATGTATGTATATGACAGAAAGTAAAAAGACTTTTGGTGGATATTAGTATAAAAATGAGCAGATCTGTTGTTTAACCATCTAAGCAAATTTTTATATACTCCTAAAATGTTAAGACATTTTGCAAAAGCCATAACAACATATTTTCATATGTATTTACACGTAGATTAAAAAATATGCCATGTTACATCTTGTTATATGTATTTAGTTTACATTTTTAATTATCTATTAATACTCCTAATTAAATGCTATCCAAATGTGGCTTCTCTTTTTTGCATAAATTTGAAGATTTGCTGATGAAATATGTAGAGTTTAGGTTAAATGACCCAAACTAGTTTTTTCTCCTTAATCATGGAAATTGTAAAAGCAATGTTTGTGTAAATATACTGTAAAAATGAAGTTTTGGCTCTAAACCTCTAACTAAACAAAATTTTAATTTAGTTGGTCCAGAGAGATTGATTATAACTTCTGTACATTTTGTGACACATAAACTCATTTAGTTAAAATACAATTTCAACTTGGATTTTTGAAATCACCATTCGTTATATCTATATTGTACTTTATAAAATGCAAAGAATAACTAAGAGTAATCTACCACAAACAGAAATACCTCATTAGTAGGTATATGGGAAATATTCTGAAATTCTACTCTCAAATATTAAAAGTACCATTGAATTTTAGATCATATACAACAGAAATTACATCTTAAATTGTGCTTGAATCAATGTAAATAGGATCAAACAATGTATACTCTGACCTGGGAAAATTCACATTTCATGGCTATTGAATAGAGTTTCTTGTCAATAGGGTAAATAGAAATTACTCTTGATGACATCTCAAAACTAAGCATAAAGCTCAAGGGCTACACTTCAAGATTTTCTTCTGCCTTTACTGGGAAATACAGCAAGACTGCACTGGCTGCTAAGTAAATGATTGAACACCCAGGCCTACTATGATAGTACAAATGTAAGCACAATAGCTTGATGCTTAAAATCAGGTCAGTGGACTAAGAATTCCATATCTATATTATAACACTGGATATTTTGTTGGATAAAGAATGACTTTGAAGAAAGAGAAATGGATTTATATATCTAATTCTGGCTCAACCCTTAGTCAGGTCTTTATGTTATGTTTAGACATGTTTTTTAAATATAAAATAAGTGAAAATACATCATAGGGATCTTTTAAATTCTGTTTTTAAAAATTGTAATTTATATGAATGTCACCTTTTAAATTTTTAGAGCATTTATATGGACATCTGTTAAGTTGTTGGATATGATTTTAAAATGTAAGAGGCAAAACCCCCGATATAGTGATGTGAGTGGGTTGCCATTCTTTTCCCTAAAACCAACTACAAATACTCAACAAAATACTTGTCAAAAACATATATATCAGAGTTATAGAAATTGACCAAATAGGAAGAATGCATTCTTGGGAAATCATGGAACTTTGAGCAAAAACAATGGAAGTCTGTGGCATACTCCCCTGGGGCCATTCTCATCCACCCACACTTGCGGTGCTGTAGATCCACGAGGATGAAGAAAAACCCAGAAACCATTAGCTTCACTGTCAGAGGTGATTCTCCCAACTTGGAGTGGAAGGAAGAAAAACCCATGTCCACACAGTAAAAGTAGCAACATCAATAGCAAGTGAATGGAGAAGATCAGCAGCTCTGATTGCCTGAGGTTGCAGTTCTGGTTAGACAAGGCGAGGGATCAGCTAACTAGCCAGAGTTCTAATAGCTTTATATAAGGTCTCCATACATCACTGGCCACCTTCTGCATGCATGTGCCAGAGACCAGTGGGATTCCAAGATAAACACATATTCCTGGTTGGCCAGGTGACTAGGAGACTGATCACTTATGCAGATGAGATGCAAAGAGGCCCAGAGACAAGCCTGGCACATCTGAAAACTGCCAGATGTTTGAAGGCACAGTCCAGCCTGCTTCTGCACAGTCTCTAACCAGTTGTTGCCTGACCACTAAGCAACACAGACAAAAAGGTGACCTCTAAGATTCAAAATTAAAAAATGGAAAGAATAGGTAAATAAAACTGACCACAAACGTGAATATTTACACACTGCTATAAAGACAGATTTTACAGATTTATAGCAGTTACTGAAAATTCCCTATTGAATTACCAGAGTACCTTTGATGAAATGAATTGATCATGTATGTGAGGCCTGCTTTTAGACTTTATTACAGGAAAATCACTAAGCAATAAACAAAGATAACAATGGCACATCTCATGGAGGGAAGTCAGAATCCAAAGTTGCTAAAATATATTATCTGTGACCAGTTTTCAGCAACAAGAAAAAAGTATCAGATACACAAAGAAAGAGGAAAGCATAGCACATCTCAGGAAAAGTTAATAAAGGCTCTTTTTTTTATGGGCACTACTGCTGGATTTAGCAGACAAAAATTGTAAAGCATATGTTTTATATACGTATTCAAAGGGCTAAAGAACATAATGTTTAAAAAGTTGAAAGAAAGTATAATTTCAATGTTTCCATGATGTAAGAATTTTAATAAAGAAATTAAAACATTTAAAATGGAAATTCTTATGTTAAAAGTACAATTCTGAAGAATATATATTGCTAAATATACATTTTTCTGAACTCAAGATTTATATAAAGATACTGAAATGAACATAACATTGTATTAGACAAATTGATCAATGGAACAAATGTACAAGAAAAAAACAAACAACCCCATCAAAAAGTGGGCAAAGGATATGAAGAGAAACTTCTCAAAAGAAGACATTTATGTAGCCAAATACATATGAAAAAAAAGCTCATCATCACTGATCATTAGTGAAATGCAAATCAAAACCACAATGGGATACCATCTCGCACCGGTTATAATGGCAATCATTGAAAAGTCAAGAAACAACAGATGCTGGAGAGGATGTGGAGAAATAGGAATGCTTTTACACATTGGTGGGAGTGCAAATTAGTTCAACCATTGTGGAAGACAGTGTGGCGATTCCTCAAGGATCTAGAACCAGAAATACCATTTGACCCAGCAATCCCATTACTGGGTATATATCAATACCCAAAGGATTATAAATCATTCTACTATAAAGACACATGCACACATGTTTATCGCAGCAGTATTCATAATAGCAAAGACTTGGAACCAACCCAAATGCCCATCAATGATAGACTGGATACACAAAATGTGGCACATATATGCCATGGAATACTATGCAGCCATAAAAAGGATGAGTTCATGTCCTTTGCAGGTACATGGATGAAACTGGAAACAATCATTCTCAGCAAACTAACACAGGAACAGAAAACCAAACACCACACATTCTCACTCATAATTGGGAGTTGAACAATGAGAACACATGGACACACAGAGAGGAACATCACACATTGGGGTATGTCAGGGGGTGGGGGAGCTAGGGGAGGGAGAGCCTTAGAAGAAATACCTAATGTAGATGACAGGTTGATGGGTGCAGCAAACCACCATGGCACGTGTTTACCTATGTAACAAACGTGCACGTTCTGTACATGTATCCCAGAACTTAAAGTATAATAATAATAATTTAAAAAAACTACCTAGGAATAAACTTAACCAAAGCAGTGAAAGATCTCTACAATGAAAGCTATAAAATACTGATGAAAGAAATTTAAGGGGACACTAACAAATGGGAAGATATTCCATGTTCATTGACTAGAAGAATTAATATCTTAAAAATGTCCATATTCTCTAAAAACCCACAGATTCAATGCAATTTCTACCAAAATACCATTTAAATTTTTTTTACAGAAATAGAAAAATCAGTACTAAAATTACCTGGAACCATAAAAGCCCCAGAATAGCCAAAACCATACTGAGCAACATGAAACAAACAAACAACAACAACAACAACAAAACAACTGGAGGAATCACATTACCTAACTTCAAATGATACTACAAAGCTGTAATAACCAAAACAGCATGCATGGTGGTGGCATAAAAACAGACACATAAACCAATGGAATATGATAGAGAACCCAGAAACAAACTCATACATCCATAGTAGACTCTTTTTCAACAAAGGTGCTAAGAACAAACATTGAGGAAAGGAGAGTCTGTTTAATAAATGTTGCTGGAAAAACTGGATATCCATATGCAGAAAAATGAAACTAGAATCCTATATCTCACCATGTGCATAAATAAAATCAAAATAGATTAAAGACTTAAATCTAAGACCTCATACTGTAAAACTACTTCAAGAAAACATTAAACAAAATCTTCAGGACATCGGTCTCAGCAAAGATTTTTTAAGTAATACCCTACAGCCACTGGCAACGTAAGAAAAATGGACAAATGTAGTCACCTCAAGTTAAAATTTTTGTGCAAATCAAATACAGAGAATGCCACAAAGATGCTCCTCGAGAAGAGCAACTCCAAGACACATAATTGTCAGATTCACCAAAGTTGAAATGAAGGAAAAATGTTAAGGGCAGCCAGAGATAAAGGTCGGGTTACCCACAAAGGGAAGCCCATCAGACTAACAGTGGATCTCTCTGCAGAAACCCTAGAAGCCTGAAGAGAATGGGGGCCAATATTCTACATTCTTAAAGAAAATAGTTTTCAACCCAGAATTTCACATCCAGCCAAACTAAGCTTCATAAGCGAAGGAGAAATAAAATCCTTTACAGACAAGCAAATGCTGAGAGATTTTGTCACCACAGGTCTGCCTTACAAGAGTTTCTGAAGGAAGCACTAAATGTGGGAAGGAAAATCCGGTGCGAGCCACTACAAAAACATACCAAATTGTAAAGATCATCAAGACTATAAAGAAACTGCATCAAGTAAAAGGCAAAATAACCAGCTAACATAAAAATAACAGCATCAAATTGACACATAACAATATTAACCTTAAATGTAAATCAGCTAAATGCCCAAATTAAAAGGCACAGATTGGAAAATTGGATAAAGAATCAAGACCCATCAGTGTGCTGTATTCAGGAGACCCATCTCATGTGCAAAGACAAACATAGGCTCAAAATAAATGGATGGAGGAATATTTACCAAACAAATGGAAAACAAAACAAAACAAAAAAAGCAGGGGTTGCAATCCTAGTCTCTGATAAGACAGACTTTAAACCAACAAAGAAAAAAAAAAAGGAGGGCATGACATAATGGTAAAGAGATCAATGCAACAAGAAGAGCTAACTATCCTAAATATATATGCAATTATTACAGGAGCACCCAGGTTCATAAAGTAAGTTCTTAGAGAACTACAAAGAGACTTAGACTCCCACACAATAATAGAGGGAGACTTTAACACCCCACTGTCAATATTAGACAGATCAAGAAGACAGAAAATTAACAAGGATATTTAGGACTTGAACTCAGCTCTGGACCAAGCATACCTAATAGACATTTACAGAACTCTCTACCCCAAATCAACAGAATATGCATTCTTCTCAGCACCACATCACACTTATTCTAAAATTGACCACATAATTGGAAGTAAAACACTCCTCAGCAAATGCAAAAGAATGGAAATCATAACAAACAGTCTCTTACATGACAGTGCAATCCAATTAGAGCTCAGGATTAAGAAACTCACTCAAAACTTTACAACTACATGGAAACTGAACAACCTACTCCTGAATGACTACTGGCTAAATAATGAAATTAAGGCAGAAGGAAATAAGATCTTTGAAACCAATGTGAACAAAGACACAACATACCAGAATCTCTGGGACACAGCTAAAGCAATGTGTAAGAGGGAAATTTATAGCACTAAATGCCCACAGGAGAAAGCGAGAAAGATCTAAAATCAACACCCTGACATCACAATTAAAAGAACCAGAGAAGCAAGAGCAAACAAATACAAAAGCTAGCAGAAGACAAGAAATAAGTAAAATCAGAGCAGAACTGAAGGAGATAGAGACATGCAAAACCCTTCAAAAAATCTATGAATCCAGGAGTTGTTTTTTTGAAAAAGATTAACAAAATAAATAGACTGCTAGCCAGATAATAAAAAAGAAAAGAGAAGAAAAAAACAGACACAATAAAAAATGATAAAGGGGAAATCATCATTGATCCCACAGAAATACAAACCACCATCAGAGAATACTGTAAACACCACTACACAAATAAACTAGAAAATCTAGAAGAAATGGATAAATTCATGGACACATACACCCTCCCAAGACTAAACCAGGAAGAAGTCAAATCCCTGAATAGACCAATAACAAGTTCTGAAATTGAGGCAGTAATTAATAGCCTACCAACCAAAAAAAGCCCAGGACCAGACAAATTCACAGCTGAATTCTACCAGAGGTAATTCATTTTATTTGTAGCTATTGTAAATGAGATTACTTTCTTGATTTCTTTTTCAGATTGTTCACAGTTGACATATAGAAATGCTAATAATTTTTGTATGTTGATTTTATTTACTGCCACTATACTACACTTTGTTTTTGAGTTTCCATAGATTTTTGGTGGAGTCTGTAGGTTTTTACAAATATAAGATTATGTCATCTGCAAATAAGAATAATTTGGCTTCTTCCTTTTTGGTTTAATTGCCCTGTATTTCTTTCTCTGATATGATTGTTCTAGCTAGGACTTCTAGTACTGTGTCGAATAACAGTGGAGACAGTGGACATCCTTGTTGTGTTCCCAATCTTAGAGGAAATATTTTCAGTTTTTCCCATTCTGTATCATACTAGCTGTGGGTCTGTTGTATATGGCTTTTATTGTGTTCAGGTATATTCTCTCTATACCCAGTTCTTTGAGGGTTTTTTTTAAAAAAAATCATGGAGGGATGTTGCGTTTTATCAAATGCTTTTCAGCAGCAGTTGAAATGATCATGTGGTTTGTTTCCTTCATGCTGTTGATATGATGTTCACATTGTTTGAACTGCCTACGTTGAATCATCTTTGCATTCCTGGGACAAATCCCACTTGGTCATAACAAATGATCTTTTTAATGTGTTGTTGGATTCAGTCTGGTATTTTGTAGAAGATTTTTGCACCAATGTTCGTCAGGGATATTGGTCTATGGTGTTCTTTCTTTGATATGTCTTTTTCTGGTTTCGGTATAAGGGCATAGGGCAAGGGACTAGGGTTCTAACATATGAAAGTGTCTTAAAAGGAGGTGGTTGGGGATGCAAGCTCTGGATTGATTAATTTATGTATAAAAATTGTGCTCACAGGCAAGTAATTTTATATACTAGGAATTAGCTAATTTTAGGAGGCACAGTCCCTCCTGGGTCAGCAAGGCGCCAGATATCAGAGCCTCAAGATTTAAGAAAATATAGTTAATACATATTTTTAAAAAAATTTCTTTAAGCTTATTTTTATGCTTGTCTCTGTTTTCTGTCTCTATCACAACACCATAGTCTCCTTGAAGGTGGGGATCATATTTCTTGTTATATCTGTCTCCTCACATATGGCCTATGCACAATAATGCCCAACTTGTACATACATTCATGTACCTGTTGAATACATGAATAAATGAAGTAACAGCATTTTGTTTTTTTCTCTGTATCTTTTTAATTTCAATTTTAGCCTGTTATTTAATTTAATTAATTTTATTTTTGTGACATAAATTGTTTATGCTCTTTTTTCCACTTTTCTGAAAACTGACAAATGCTGGATTTAAGAATGTCTCTTTTTAACAATTTAACTAAATGACATTTTGAATTCTCTGTTTTGAAACTGAAATTAAGCAGATTTTGCTAAGCCAACACTGTCTATAAAACTTGCATTTGAGGATAAAACTGAAAGAAAAAAAATAATAAATATATTAAACCCATTCCCAAAATGCCTCTTTTCTTGAGAGGAACTAGTATGAAAATATATTTTTTTTAAACTGAGGGAAAGAGGATATATCTCTTTTTATTTCCAAGCTCCTATCCTTAAATGTAAGTTTAAAGGCAGGATTGAAATCATGTTTCTCAAATCAGCGCTTCTTGCATTGTATACTGTTAGATGTCTTTGTCCCTATAAAAACCTTGCCTTCTTTCCAGGGCCTCATAAGAGTAATGTAGTATTATTCTTAATTGTCACTGCCAATTAAGTGTATTGCTGCAGTTTTAATAGGAAAATCTCTAGACCTGTGTAGTGTAGTACAAACCATGATATTTTACATTATTGATGTTTTTATAATTATTGCTTTTGTTGTATTTTTTCTTTAAAAAGTCTAAGTTTTTTAGAAATTATAACTAAGCATTCGTTGACAATATAAGATGCCTTTTGCATTTCTCTTAAACTACAAACTTTATTTTTAATACATGGAGTTATCTAGCAAACAAAATAGCTCTGTCCTTCAGGGTAGAGGTAACCTTAAAAAGTAGCTGATTGATAAGCTATAGGGTCTTGATGGCAAGTGAGTATGATTCTTCCTAACCTATGAAATTATAAATAATTTTCATTTTCAGAAGAAAAGTTTGCATATGGAAAGTGTGAAACTTGGTATGCCTGAGAGAATAATAGTTCCCCCTGTTGCATAAGCCTTACTGTGCATTTTATTAATGGCCTTGTTTTATTAGTTCCTGTATTAAGTCTGTTCTCATGCTAAGAAATGTCTGAGACTGGGTAATTTATTTTTTAAAAAAAGTTTTAATTGACTCACAGTTTCACAGAGCTAGAGAGGCCTCAGGAAGCTTACAATCATGGCAGAAGGAGAAGCAAACACATGCTTCTTCACATGGGAGTAGGAAAGAGAAGAATGAGAGTGCAAGCAGGGGAAATGCATCAGATCTCATAAAACTCACTCATCATCATGAGAACAGCATGGAGGAAACTGCCCCCATGATTCAATTACCTCCATCTGGTCCCACCCTTGACACATGGGGATTACAATTCAAAGTGAGATTTGGGTGGGGACACAGAACCAGCCCATATTAGTTCCTGATACAATTATACTTGTAAGAGGAAAAAAGAATCCCTGTGGACAAGTCAGGGTAGTTAAAGGGAACAATCCACTCTTCTTTAAAATGGGGAAGACGCTGAGATCTTTTATAGAAATAGTGTCTTATTATTCTGTTATCTATCTCATCATATACCATACATGATTGTGCTAAGAATAGATCTTAGTTGAAGTAATTTACAAATGTCAGCAAGCATATACACTTCCTTTTTTTGCAGGTATCTTTGCAATTACACCAGTCTTTAATATTCTCAGAATATTTGAAGTTTAGCAAGTTAGCACATATCATTACTTTTTATTTCTTTTTGGAGTAAATGTATGCAATAAACTCTCCTTTCATATTCAGCTCTTTACTGTGTTGTAAATGCAGCAGATTAAATACATTTTTGGAGGAATGGAAAGTGAAGGGGTTAGCCAAATTTAAGTCATTTCTTCACCACTGAATTGTTCAAGTATTTCTAATTTATATCACCTGCAGTGGGTTTTTCAACATGTAAATTTGGACTCAAAAGGATAAAGAAGCATATGGCACCAAGACATATCTCTGGAGAACTACAGGTTTAACTGCATGAATTTAATATATGCAAGATAGTTGTTTATCTACCAAATTTTACAGCAGGGGTTAGCGAAACTGTGTAGTCAATAAATATTTTGAAAACATCTTTCCTCTTCCTAGGTATCTTCTTTTAATTTATGTTTAAACTTTAAAATGAATTCACATGTTTGTCCATTTCTTTGGCTATGTCTCTAAAAATATGCTCACTAAAGACATCTTGGAACTTTGTCTATACTTGCATTTATCACTTTCCTGACTACCTGATGTTGTTCCCTCAAAGACATCTTTCTATTCTTTCATCACTAGCCCAACTGTTACTGTGTTATGAATTAATCTAATAGCTTTCTCTTCCTGCCTATGTCTTCCACACACTTAAAAATTTGGTATCTTTAATGCATTCTTGTTATCAGATTTACATTCTTCTTGAAACATAATTCCTCCCTTTCATTGTTTCTCAACCTGGGGTATTGTATACCCTAAAATAGACCAGTAGGCCCTTGAAACCAAAGGACAGATACACGTGGTACATGGATATCCAATGTCCAGGGGTTTTGTTGTTGTTTGCTTTTTAATATCTGTGGGGAAAAACACTGGTAGGTTTTGAAATTATACCGATTAATATAAAATACAATATAAAATTGGGATTTATTTAAAGGTGATTATAAACCTGTAATTTACACTTGACTTACGATGTGTATGATGGGTTTTCATATTCTTATTATTCATTAAAGAACTTCCATATTTTAGCTGCTACTATTTTACTCATGTAATAAACAAGGCATGGAAAAATAAAACCCCTCAAGGACACACTTTCAATAAACTATGGATTCAGGATTATAATACAGGCACTAGGGCCGAGGAAGCTCAGCTCTTAAGCAGTGATATATTGCCTCATGGAAATTTTATTCTTGCTTTATAGTATTGTGCAGTAGACATTTGAAAGCACTACTTCATTTCATGACATAAAAAAGATTTATTAAATGGTCCTATGCATCTCCAATATCATCTTCGGTCTCCCATGTTTATGCACTCTAATTCCACTGAGTCTTCCTGCCATCTTTTCTTGTACTTCTATATCATTGCCCATACTGTTTCTGTTGCTTGAAACCCCTCCCTTTCTCCTTTGTTTTCTTTTTCATTGCCCAACTTTCACATCAAATGGTACCTTTTCTATGAATCTCTGACTCTTCAAAAACAATTTTTTATTTCATTTTCATTTTTATTTTACTTTTATTTTTTTGAGATGCAGTCTCACTCTGTAGCCCAGGCTGCAGTGCAGTGGCACTATCTCGGCTCACTGCAACCTCTGTTTCGCGAGTTCAGGTGATTCTCCTGCCTCAGCCTCCTGAGTAGCTGAGACTACATGTACAGTGTGCCAACATGCCTGGCTAATTTTTGTATTTTTAGTAGAGACAGGGTTTCCCCATGTTGGCCAGGCTGGTTTCAAACTCCTGACCTCAAGTGATCCACCTGTCTCAGCCTCCCAAACTGCTGAGATTACAGGAGTGAGGCACTGCGCCCAGTCAATTTTCTATTTCATCTTTAATCCATGGCATCTCATATATACTTTCATTATACCACTTGTCATATATTAATATGTTATTTTTTCTGCAAAGGCTGAAACTTTTGGAAAGAAAAAAACAAAGCATGTTTTCTTTTTTAATTCTAGTGCTAATACGGTATCTACTTCAGAGAAAGTGTTAAATGAAAATTAGATGAGTTAATGAAGGATTTTATTCAGCTACTGGAACTTTCTTGGTATCCGACACAAAGTTCTTCATCTCAAACTGCATTTTTAAATTTGGTTTCCATATCCAAGGATATAATTCAAGATTTATGGCCCTTTTAGAAACCCAACCTTTGATTATATGGTACATTTAGTGACTTAATTATTATGTCATAGAAATTATTTCACTGACTCAAGTTGTACTGAAGTACTTCTCAGGCAGGCTCTCATGCTCAGAACTACGTACTGGTTATTTTCTCTCTCTGAATTGATGTTTCTTTTGATTTCTCTAACGGTGACACCTTCTTTTATTTTTGGAATGATTTTGTGATTTTATTTTTATTTTTTATTTATTTATTTTTATTATACTTTAAGTTTTAGGGTACATGTGCACAACGTGCAGGTTAGTTACATATGTATACATGTGCCATATTGGTGTGCTGCACCCAGTAACTCGTCATTTAACATTAGGTATATCTCCTAATGCTATCCCTCCCCCCTCCCCCTCCCCCCACCCTACAACAGGCCCCGTGTGTGATGTTCCCCTTCCTGTGTCCATGTGTTCTCATTGTTCAGTTCCCACCTGTGAGTGAGAACATGTGGTGTTTGTTTTTTTGTCCTTGCGATAGTTTGCTGAGAATGATGGTTTCCAGCTTCATCCATGTCCCTACAAAGGACATGAACTCATCATTTAGTGTTCCATGTTTGAGAATCTTTGCTCAAATGTCACCTACTTACTGAGGTCAAAATGACTACCTCCACTTACAATTACAGACTATGTCTCCCACCTAGAAACTTCTATACGGCTCTATTTTGTTTTTCTGTAGAGCTCTCAAATTTTTACATCTTACATAATTTAATTATTAATGATATCTACGGTTTAATTCATCTCTTCTCCCAATCATAATATAAGTCCCACAAGGGAAGAAATCTCTGTTTTGTTCAGTCACTTATTCTATACCCCTAGAAAAATTTCTGGAACAATGTGGCAGCTTAGTAAGCATTGGATGAATGAAAGAGTGACTGTATGCATGCATTTTCTGTCCTTTTTTGTCTACCCCAACCGAAAGCCATGTAATTACCTTCTTTTCCTCAAGGAATTTTTATGATGGTTCTGGTAAAACATTTGGCTTTACTTGTCATAGGATCAGTGCATTCAGAAGATACGTCAAGAATTGTAAATGTACTAGAAAAAAAATTGGTCTAGTCCTCAGTAATAATTAATTAATTGAGTACATTTTGTTCTTATGTTTTCGTGGAGAAGACATGATTTAGTTTGTCCCAAAAAAGTAATGCTTCCTCTAGTTAATGATGAATTTTACTGTTGTTTAGGTTACATTTTGGGGAAAACCATATTTTTATGTAACTCTCATTTTTTATAAATGTATACAATTTTAAATTATCCTAACAAGAGTTTGCTTAATTTGCCTTTGTGATTACCATATTTTACAACATGTTTAATCCTAACAGTACTATATGAGGTAGATATTAGTTTTTTGCATTTTACCTGTAAGAGAAATATGAAGCTTATATTGTTGGTTACTCAAGGTCACTTGCTTAATTATGTGCCTTTTCTTCTGGATGTGTTTGAGATTTTCTCTTTATCACTGGTTTAAGCAACTTGATTATGATGTGCTCTGGATGGTTTTCTTCGTGATTCTTCTGCTTGTTTCTCTAGCTACTTGGTTCTCTGGAAATATAGCATTTAATTAAATTCTATCACATTTGTTCTGTTTGGATTCATTTACACCTACAAATTTTTCTTTCTGTATGGTTCAAATTTTCTTGATTTTGTGCATGTTATATAATTTTTGGTATATTTTGGATATTACACATTTTGCGTCTTTTAATGATATAATCTGTATTTTATTTTTTCCTCCTTAAAGGAATTTTGTTTTGATTTGCAGTTAAGTTACTTGCTGATCTGCTCCACCGCTTTTTGCTTATCTTAACTTAGTTAGAGAGGGATAGGTTAGCCTTACTATGGGGATTTCCTACTCTTCATAGCTTTCTTCTCTTCCATAATCTTCTCCATGGATCTATTTCCCAACTTCTCTCTAAACTCCATATTCTTCCTCTTAAATTCACTAAATCTGCTGGTCACATTTTGGGATTCTTTTTCTTGCCTCATAGCCTTGCAGGTGCCACCAAGCAGAAAGGGAGAGTGATTGCAGGACTCAGCTCATTACATTCTTTTTTTCCTCAAGAGATTTCCATTCTGTTCTGCTTGTTTTATTATGCCTGAAAATCATTGCTGTATATTTTGTATAATTTTCTGTGTTACTTATTTTGAGAGAGTAAGTTTGGATCCAATTACTACATCATGACTGAAAATATAATTCCTCCTTTTTTCTCTTAAAACATACTTCCTCAAGTATCTACTGTCTCTAATGTAGTTTCTTTCACAGTATAAACGGTGGTTATTTCCTTCAGATATTTTTGTTTATTTGGGAGACAAGGCATGCATAAACGAAAAATAAAATCACATCAAAAGTCTTTCCCTTTTATTATTTCTTTTGTTTTTATTTTTTAATTAAAATACAATGAATAGGTTGGCAACAATATGAATTGGAAAGCATAAATGGCACATATTTGATAGGAATCTATAAAATATCTGTAAATTTTAGCTAATCACAATACACTATAATAGAAATTTGAATTTTGAAATCTTGTTAACCAAAGGATACCAGTGGAAAGCATCTGGAATAATGGAATAATGAAGAAGATTTAATAATATTTTTATCAACAACATTTCCAAGAAGTACAGCTGCTTTGTTTGGGTAGGTCAGAATGGGATAAAGAAAATTCAATAAGTTTTTATCTTGAGTCAACCTAAGAATTTTGCACAATTATTAAAGAAAGGGGTCTAGAATTAGGCATGATCGAAATAACAATGAAATAAAAAAGGTGTGAGATACTGTAGGATAGAGAAAGTGATCTGAGAACAGAACCAAAATAACTCAATATAGGAAAAATTAAGTATAATGTACCTCCTGATGATAGGATGCAATATCATCCATAATCTTGCCAAAATAATTAAACCGTAGTATGATAAAAGGCTCTGGATCTAGTTGATTATTTTCAGGTGAAAGAGAGAAGATAAAATTATGCAAAACTCTACTGGTGGTATGAAATCAGCAAAAGTTAGACTGTGGAAACTCTACAGGTCAAATAGCCCAATTTTTCAACACATACATTCTGAGGAAAATAAAGGAATAAAGGGGAAAACTGTAGATTATAAGAAACCTGCAGTACATATTGAGTTTGGATTGAGCAAAAGTAAACTACAGTGTCCTAGAATGCACATTTGTATAATAAAACCATAAAAAACCAAAGGAAATAATTGCTAAAATAGTGAAGATAGTGGATACTTTGGCAGTGGGGGTTGGCAGAGAAAGAAGCTGACATTGAGAATAAGCACATGAAGGGTATTAAACATATAATAATTTATTAAGATGCATTTGCTTTCTGTGGTTTTCTGGCTAGGAGAATGTCAGTTCCAATTCTTGAGCAGATGATTAACTTCACACCCAAACCATTTACCTTATCTGGCTCCTACACTATGAGGCCACTATGCACCTGCCTTCATCATCCAGAGCCAGGTACCAGATAACTAGAGAGAGCTCCTATTCCCCAGAGCCTGGGAAATTATTCAAATTAGCCAATCCACAGGGAGTTGGATGGTTAGCTAAGTAAAATTTATCCACCTCTTGCACATATAAACTGCCCCCTACAGCCCCAACTCACTAGTATTCCATCTCTAGACGCAACCCCTGTGTGTGGCCTCTGTATGGTAGACTTCACTCTTTCAGAGCTGTAAGTAACAAAGAGTCTTCCTTTTCCTCTATTCAAGTGTCATTGTATTGTGTCCTGTAATCAAGAGAATCTTTATATCTATGAAACAATATGTAAGCTTATAAACTTTACCTATGTGCATTCTTCCTTAGGAAGAAGGTAGAGGACATGTGTCACACGGTGAGGACAAACACTAAGATGGAAAAGCAAAGCCTAACCCAAGAGGGAGGTGAAGAGAAGAGCGAGGTATCATTTATAAAATAAGATTACAGAGCTCTTGTCAAGATGGTAGAAGAATCAAGAGCTATATAGGATGGTAATTGCTTGGGCAAAAGAAGGTAAAATAGTAATGCAACATAGTATTTTGAAAATATATTGATAGTTTCTTTACAGATCTGTTGAAGTGGGGAGCATCAGGAAGAAGTGAGAAAAAGTAAATCAAATGAAACAATTATTAACTGTGAGGGAAAAAATATAGAAAAGAAAAAAACAAATTATAACTCCTGTTTCAGTTGTAACAATATTTAGATATAAAGCATAACATAACATTGACTAACTCGTAGCCAATAGATATAGTTACACTGGGAAGATGGAAGTAAGGGAGGTAATGGTGTAAGAATAGGAACCTCAAACATAGTAAAAGGAATTCAATAGAAAATTTAATCAAGAAAAAGAATTCTATTGCCATCATGTAGAATTAGGGAGGCAAATACTGTACCAGAGAAAACAACTGAAATAAAGTGTTTGACTCCAAGAGTAGGAATACAAACTCAAAAACAAAACAAAACAAAACATTTTCACTTGCATTAAAACAGCAACATATTTAGGAAGTAATAGCCAAGCCACTATTTAAAGTCATTGAGATATTTTTCTAATATTTTGATTCCTAAACTTCCTAATCAATAACTGGCTTATATATGACTATTTTTCATATTTAGTTTTAACTCACTTTTTGTGCTATAGACCCTGTAGTCAGGCTGGACCAGCCCACACTGAAGCCATGATACAAGCCTACATAACGTGACCTAACTGGAAAATATAAAGAAGATTTTCACAGTTTGGTCAGTAGAAGTAGACTCGTTCAATTGAGCAAAACTATCTAAATTTAGGCTTGTTATTAGCAGTGAATCCATATGGATCTGCAGCAACCTCAATTCTTGCTTCCGCTCAAGAAAGAATTCGACTCGTGGACATAAGGCAGAGTGAGGGACTGAGGCAAGTTTTAGAGCAGGTGTGAAAATTTATTAAAAAGTTTTAGAGCAGGAATAAAAAAAGTAAAGTACACTTGCAACAGGGCCAAGTTGGTGACTTGAGAGATCAAGTGCACAGTTTGACCTTTAATTTGGCATCTTATACATTGGCATCCTTCCAGGGTTGTGTTAATTTTCCCCTGATTCTTTACTTCGGGTGAGCCATCCACATGCACAGTGTTTATTGGAGTTGGACTCATGCCCACTTGAGGTGTTCTTCCTTTACCAGTCGAGTATTCCTATAAGGTCATGCACCAGTTAAACTCCACCATTTTGCCATTTAGTGCATGTGCTTGAGCCCACACTTGCCCAGCTCTTAAGATCTTATCAGGAAGCTGCTGGTCATCAGCTTTAGTTGCTTCCATCTATTGAGAGACTGCCTTTCCTTGGTGAGGGCTGTCACTGATTATTATTTTAGAGAGATAGTTAGCAACCACATGATCATCACCTGATGGTCTCCTAACATTCCTGGTGAAGAGAAGTCCCTCTCCTGCCCTGCTTATATCTGCCTAACTACCTACCATAATAGGCTTAAGAATCACAATAAACCATAGGTTTACAAACCAACACAAATATTTTAGAAATGCCCATTCTCTGGTTGCACCATCCTGAGAGGAGAGCCAAGGGCTGACTTTTTCCATTACCAACAAATAAGATGTTTGTGCTTAAAATATTGAATGTGTATTTTGTCCATAGACTGAGAGCCCCAGAGGCAATGAATACATTTTAAGAAAATCAAATCAAATAAAGTATGATTTGCTGTATTTTGACCCCAGAGTTTCTGATTCAGTAAGCCTAAAGTAGGATTAGAAAATGTTGAACTTTGGTGAGATCTCGGGCTCCCGGAAAACAGTAATGGTTAAGAAATACCTTTTGTTTCCCAAATTACTCCCATCCTTCTGCGTCCTAGGAAATGGCTTCTTGTGTTTCTAAGTACCCAGGTGATGCTCAAGCTATTTCTGTAAGAACTCTCATCCCTGTGCTATTACAGTAGTTGCCCCTTATCTGCGGTTTTGCTTTCCATAGTTTCCAATAGCCATGGTCAACTGCAGTCAGAAATATTAAAAGGAACACAATTGTAAATAAGCAATTTATAGTTTTAAATCGTGTTCCATTCTGAGTAGCATGATGAAGCTTTGCACCATACTGCTTTATTGTATGCAGGACTTCAATCATTGCTCTGTCCAGCATATCCACACTTTGTATGCTACCTGCATGTTAGTCACTTAGTAGCTATCTGGGTTATTATCCCACATTATCACAAGAAGAAGGATGAGTTTAGTACAATAAGATATTCTGAAAGAGAGAGACCACATTCACATAAGTTTTATTATAGTACATTGTTATAGTTGTTACATTGTATCATTATTGTTGTTAATCTTACTATGCCTAATTTATAAATTAAACTTTATTATAGGTATGTATGTGTGTATGTATACGAAAAAAAAACATAATATATTTAGGGCATAACATATGAAGGGCTCCATGGTTTCAGGCATCCACTAGTGGTCTTAAAATATATACCCCATGGATAAGAGGGGACCTACTGTACAGCTGACCCTTGAACGACACAGATTTGAACTTCACGGGTTCACTTATACATGGATTTTTTCCAACAAAAGTTACTCCAAGTGTGCCTGCCTCTCCTGCCTCCCCTTCTATCTCCTTTACCTCTTCCAACTCTGCCACCCCTGAGACAGCAAGACCAACCCCTCCTCTTGTTCTTTCTCCACAGCCTACTCAACAGGAAGACAAAGAGGATAAAGACTTTTATGATGACCCACTTCCACCTAATGAATAATAAGTATATATTTCCCCCTTATGATTTTCTTTATCTAGCTTACTTTATTATAATGATATACTATATAACACAGAATATACATTAATCAACTGTTTATGTTATGGATAAGGCTTCTGGTCAATAGTAGGCTATTTATTAGTAGTAAACTTTTTAAAGAGTCAAAAGTTATTCGTGTATTTTTGACTGTTGAAGCAGTCAGCGTTCCTAATCCTTGCATTGTTCAAGGGTCAACTGTGTAGGCAATTGGGAGAATATCTGATACAGGCCATAGGGAAACTATTAAGTATGTGAAGCTGGTAAGTAAGTGAGCTAAGTTACAATCTTCTCAGGTGAAAATTAGGGCATTAATTCAGAATGAAGGAAAACCATGTCCTAAATATTGGTGGTGGAAAGGTAAGGTTACTTTGCCAATTATAACTTTAGAGCCTATTACTTAGTGAGGAGTCATCCTAAAAAGTAGTGTGATCTCTGCACATTAAGAATTCTATAGGCCTATAGAACTGGAGAAAGTGAAGAACAAAAGGAGTTCTTCAAGATGCTCTCAGTGATCCCAGACTTGGAGAATTCAGTTTTTTGCCTCCTGTATTATTATTGCTGCCAAAGTAGTGAAGGCACAGAGATATTTTCTTTGTTCATGAAGGCATTGTTAATTAATTCTCAGATTTGAACCTCATTCTCTCAGTTAAAAACTAAAAAAGCCCAAACTCTATTTTAACTTGAGAAAAGAAAAACGAAAATGCCTAACAGAATTTATGCTTAAATAAACACTCAATGTTTTAAACATTGCCTCTGCACTCATCTTTCATGTCAGCAAAGTTAACAATGTGGGTGCTATATCTTAGAACAGCAGCGTGGGCATTCTCTTGCATTACAAACCTTGTGGCATGACATTTCTCTCTCTGGCCCAATGTTAATGATGTTCCATGCTGACCCTCTTGTGTGAAGGCAGAGCTGGAGAGTACAGCTTTGATAGCAGTGTTTACATGAATGTTTGATAAGCATCTGTCAGCTCCTAGCACTCTACAAGCCTAGGAACACAAAAGAAGCCAGGGAACCTTGGAACTTTTGGCACCTGAAAGCATAAGCTGGTGTGTTTGCTGAATTTCAAATCAGCACTGAGATAGTTCTCTTTGTAGCTCAGATTGTAATTTATGTATTATTTACTTAAAAAATAGAATAAACTGTAAATGACAATTACCTTTTCTAAAAAGGGTTGTGAATATGGAGGTCAGAATTCTTTTAATGAATATTACCTTGCTATACTTTGTGATCCCACTGGACACAAGATATCATACAGATCACAATGAATTTGACAGGCTAAACTCAATTTTAAGAATACTGACTGTGATCCTGTTCCTCCATCCCACCGAAATCATCATGCATTCATCCCTTGAAAGAAAAGATAATACTCAAGAAAGACTCAGTATGTACTGTATAGAAACAGAGCAATCTATATTTTGTATCTCTTCATGTCGGTAATAGAGAAAACAAATCCACAATTTGTACATTAATTGGCTTTGATTTTTTTTGAGACTTTCATAACTTTATTTTGGCATGCTTTTTGTGCTCATTATTCAATATTTTATGACCCTTGAAATAGGACGGGACCATTTTTTGTTTTATGACAGTTTAGAGATATAATAAGTCAAAATGTTTGGTGGAAAAAATATCAACTCCATCATCTTAAAATAATGTCTATTCAAATGTACTATTATTTCTGCCACAGAAAAGATGGACAAAATAGCTTTCCGGTGTCTGATGTTATATAAATATCAGATACAATTATAAAAATACTACAATTAGTATTTTGGTGGTCTGCATATTATAGTCCAAATAAAATTGCATATGTAAATACATTTTTATTAATATGGGATCCCTCAAAAATAAAAATAAAATAAAGGACGTACTGAAAATAGAGAACAAAGCAAGAAATCTAATGACTTGGAGAGGCCTTTCATCTTTCCTGCTGACTGGTTGTGTTAAATTGACTGAGTCGTGTGATCTCTCTCAGCATGATAAAATTGTTAGAATTTCCGGATCAAGCTATTCTTGAAGCTAGTTCTATCCCTTAGTTTTCTAATTTTCATGAGGCAATACATTCTTTAAAAGCAACAACAAAACACTGAAGCTAGTTTGAGACTTTTAATTTGCAACAGAAAGACTTTTGAATAATATATCATTACCATTTTTAGGAAGAATTCACCAACTTAATATGTATTAGATATTTTAATTTGTCTTGTTTCTTTTGTACTAATCCATTCCCTCCTCCTATTATGACTTAGATTTTCTTATAGATGTATGTTAAGATTGGTCATTTATATTTTTTACAAATATATTCAACATTATCGTTGTAAATTATTAAACTGGCATTCTGCATCTCTATTGACTTTTTTAGTGATTTTACCTAAGAAAGGAGATATGCTGGCTACGATATCACACACGTTCCCACATATTCTGGAACACAGGAGAGCTATCATAGAAAATTAATAAATTAGTTCCAATTAATAAATTTAATTATGTTTTTGTAAATTACTCTTATCAGCAAGACTAATGGATATATGCCATTGGGAAATACCTTCCTGTTGGTCTACATACGACTTCAGGTTTCTGATCAATCTTTTAAGGGTCAACACTGTAAATGGTAGGTTCACTATATAATGATTGCCTTCCTACCTCCCTTCTTGACTGTGACTCCCGTTTGAATATGGTATTACAAACTTTAATTTTAAAAAATTGATATGACTGAGATATCTGAGCTGGATAGAAGGATCCTTAGTACGATGTTTTTTTCTTTTATATTTTTACACCAAAGATATGGAAAAACAGAAAATGCCTGTGGTTTTCCAAAATTTGTTTCTTGGATGTAACATAAAGAAGGGTCAAAAGGGTCAAGAAAATAAATAAGCTTCAGAAATGCTGGGTTATTCATTACACAGGTTTCTTTACTAAATTACATCTGAAAATGGTTAAGACTGTGAACATCCAAGGACTAATTTGACCACAGCAGTTTTTTGCTTTGTTTTGTTATCTTAAGGGTGTACTTACGGAAACTTGACTATTGTGAATGTTGCATAAAATACTGCAGGGGGCTTTAGGACAAGGAGAATACTGCTCAGCCAAATCACGGCAGCCTTGATTGCAAGCCACATAGTTTATGTTTAATTTCTTTGGAAAAGAAGTGCATTAATGGCTTTAGGAGTGGGTGTGATATTTTCAGATTTGTACCTAAGGATGATTATTCTGAGAAGCCTTATATAGTTAGATATACGACATGGTAATATGCACATGAGAGTCAAATGGTTTTTCCTTAGATGATAAAAGCATACATGGTAATTTTTTAAATATTATATTTTTCAAATTTTACATAATAAGCACATTTAATATTGTAAAAAGTAATAGCTCTGCATTACTTTTAAGTAGTACTTTTAAGGTCTGCATTACTTTTAAAAAAGATAAAAACTTAGTTTGAGAATAATGTATTAAATATTAAGAAAACATAATGTAATGGATGCAAACATAACAGGAGAAATTATAACAATATAATTCTATTAAATCACAAAAATAATGTAGAGGGAGTGTTTAAGCATATTGGAAATGTATATCTGTATTAAGACCAGATAAATATTTAAGATTTGGAGAATGACAGAATGAATAGGTTCTTTGGATTGTGTAGAGATGAAAATAAATAATTGCCATCAAAGCACTTTTTGGGGGGAAAGTAAACTAATTTATGGAAATCCACTTAAAATAATTAACTGCTACATTGTGTAGAATTTACTGGAAGAGGAAATAGAGTTTACAGAAAGATTATTGATACACAGAAAGAGCCTTAACATAAAGAAAACAAAATCAGGTCCAACAGGAAAATTTAGACAAGTAAAAGTGAAATGCAAGTGGAACCAAATATAAGAGCTGAAGAAAGCATAGGGGTCTGAATGAGTGTGGCACACAGAAAAGCAAATGAGAAGTCACATTTCATTGAGGTTGCTGCCATATGAGCTGGCATAAGGAACTAGGAAGCAAACATAATCACCCTTTTGTTTTCTTGGAGTAAAATATCTTTGTTCATTTATTCACCTTGAAAATTTCACCCAATTAATGAAAACCTTAAATGTTACATGGGAGTCCTAAATGAGTCACTTTGAAGAATGAATCGAAGCTGATCTATAAATCAGACTAAAGAAAAAGGGCTTGGGAGTGATTCGTGACATCACATAGTAATACAACCAGAGAAGAATGAGGAGGAAAAATTGGGAGCAGAAGAAAGTTTTGGAGAGAAAATCAAGGGAGAAATAAAGCAGAATTATAGGCATGATAAGATTTGAGGTGCTATTTTAAGTGCAATACAAAGATATTGGAGAGTACTAAGCAAGTTTGAAGATCATTCACATTATCTTATTTACATTTCAAAAAATTTACTTTAGCTACTGAATAAATGTGGGAAATGTAGGAAAGAGTGGAAATGGTGTCAGCTTGAAGGGAAATGATGCAAATGAGCTACAAGCCCTGGCAATGTTTAAGAAAAACTAGATAGACTGATGACAGATCTTATAGGAAAATCAACAGTGCCCAATGATATGGATGTAGGATGTAAAAAATTAAATCGTCAAGAGCAATTTGCAGGTCTTTTAATTCAGTGTTAACATTTACTGCAAATGGGGAAGATACATTATGGTAAATGATTTTGAACAACTCTATACCTTTGAAAAGAAATTAAAAGTACATACCAAAGAAGATGTTACCAAAGGTAGTATACAAGATATTGAAGGAAGAGAGTAAATATTCAAAAAAACTTTAAAAAGAAACTTGTTACAGGAAAAACATTTGGGAATGTGGACCTGGATCAAGATTGTGGATGGAAATGGAAATACTGTAGAAAGCATAGCTCTTAGAGGTGTATCTCAGTGAGAATTTCAGGAAAAGTTATCAATACTTTATTTTCTATCATTCACTCAGAGGACTTATGATTTACCTACAGTCATTCAACAAGTTTAACCTTTGGAAAGTCATTCCCCTTCAGCTAACTGTCTGTTTCCTTAATCTTAAAAGAGGATAAATAAGAAGATACACCTCATCAAGCACTAGACAGATTTAGTTTCTGAACCTGAACCGAATGATAAATTTAGTCTTTCTTTGTGTTAGTGGAAAGAAATCACATAACTTGAGCAACTCTGTGAAAGATTCAAGATTAGCAGGTGAGATTTACTCTCAGATAGTAAATTGAGGATTTGTGGAGACAATTTCTAAAGGCAATTAGCACTATATATATATATATATATAATCGATAAATTGGCAAATAACACTTCAGTGAGCTTGAAGAGAAATTTTTTACAAAATACTAAAATTGTTGCTAGAAAGAAAAATGAACACTTTTACAATATGGCTGTATAAATGGTTTAAAATGTAGTAATTATAATTGTTAATATCTCTAGTTTGACTTGAGCGAAGATTGATCTAAATTAATAAAAGTCCACAGAAAGTAATACTTCTTAAAGTGAAGCTGCTTTAATTTTCATGCGATACTCAAAATAATAATAAAAATAATGCTGTAAACTCTACCCCCAAATTGTGTTAAATAAATTGGAAAGGATATTAAGTTAGTATATAGCATTATTTGGAAAAGTTTTTGAATTATTTTAAATTATTTCTAAGACCTTGATGAAAATAGTTTTCATGTAAGTGATACCCCAAAGTAAATACACAACTTAAGAATAATTGTATTTATCATAAAAATATATAAACATTTTTTCTCAGCTTCCTGAGTTAAAATCAATTTCAAGTCACTGAAATTTCTATTTATCCACTATTATATAAAAGATCTTTTAATAAGATTTTAATAAATGTACATAATTTAAAAGGCAGATAAAATATAGAGTTTTTCTTAATGAGGCCTTTTCTATTGAGATATATTAAAGCTTAAAATACAAATCAGCTTTAAAATTAGCATTCAAATAAAGTGTTAAAATTAGAAACTATGTAGACCTTTCATTTGACATATTTCTTTATAATTAGCTAAAAATATCTTTATTTTCACACCCAAGGGTAATAATTTACATATAAAGTATACATTTTTCTAGTATCAGTTCAATGTTTTGTGTGTGCCAGTTCATTAGAACGCACATAGACAAACCCAGGAGGAAACTTTAATTAGTCTATATTATTTTTCCTGAAAGAGTAAAGAGTAAAATGCTAATTGATATTTGTTCTGGTTTTCTGCAAGCTGTGAAACAAATTGTGCATTATATACTGTACAACTAGCTTACAGAAACAAAATTCAGGAGGGGGTAAACTCTAATTGCTATATGGAGAAATATTTTTTCTATGTAGATGTATACATAATATTTATAGTCTTATGTTTGTTAACGTATTTGTTTGGTGAAAAAGTAATTGCGGTTTTTGCCATTGAATGTAATGGCAAAATCCACACTGATATTTATGCTACTATTCATGAGTATTAGGAAATGTCTTTCTCTGATTATCTATTATTTCTATTACAAATTTTAATTTATGAAAATTCAAGCCTTTTCATAGTATCATATTCTATACTACTTTAGAATGCTACAGAACAAAAGCAATGCAGAAATGCATTCAACAAAAATCCAGTATGTAGCCCTCAAAAGATTCTGTACTTTATATTTGGTAGTGCAGATACCTAGAAATTCCTTACCTCATTACTGTCTTCCTTATACCTGTGCTCGCATTTAAAAAATATTAACCTAAGAATTCTCCAGCAATCCTGGTATGGGCTGACATTAACTCAATGCCTTCAATATACCATGCCACCTCCCTGAACAAACTCAACCATAGCCTCCAGTATCTATCTACAGAAGCTCAGGCTTCTCCAAGGCAAGTAAGTTCTTCAGATAGTGGTCTCTGTCAACGTATCCAAGCGTAGTTCTCACCACTCTGCTTCATGCCACACTACAGTAAAACTAGTCATTGGAATAATTTTATCTATCTATTCTTGCTCATATTGTTCACCCCATCTGGAATGTCCTTTCCATGGATAAACTCATTTTATTGTTGTGAATAAATTCAGGTACCATCTCCTCTGGAGACATTTGCTAATGTCTCATCTGTGTTTGCTTTTTCCTCTGCTCGCATGATGTCCAGCATATGTTACAAACATTTCACTAGTCAAAATATAGTGCATGCATCATTTTTACTTAGTTAATAGACTCTATTTTAACAGTTTTAGGTTTACCAAAAGAGTTGGGTAAAAAGTACAGAGTTCCCATCTACCGCCTCACTCCCCCTTCCCAGATTCTCCTGCTATTAATAATATCTTACATTGGTATGGCACATTTTTTACAATTAATGAGCCAATATTGATACATTATTAATTTTTAAAAGACCATAATTTACACTAGGGCTCACTCTTTGTACATTCTGTGGGTTTTGACAAATGTGTAATGCTATGTATCCACAGTATTATGTAGAATAATATCACTGCTCTAAAAATCACCTATGCTCTATGAATTCACTTTACCTCCCACTCTATAAACATCTGGCAACCACTTACCTTTTCACTGTGTCCATAGTTTTGTCTTTTCCAGAACGTCATGCATTTGGAATCATGTAGTAGTTACCTTTTTTATACTGGCCTTTTTCATTTAACAATATATATTTAGGCTTTCTTCATGCCTTTTCGAGGTTTGATAGCTCATTTATTTTTGGTGCTGAATAATATTCCATTGTATGACTATCTCACCATTTGTTTATCCATTCATCTGTTGAAAGACATTTTGATTGCTTCCAAGTTTTGGTAATTATGAATAATGCTGTAATAAATATTTCTGCAAAGGTTTTTATGCAGATATAAGTTTCCAACTAATTTGGGTAAATTCCAAGGAATGTTATGTTGGACCATATGGTAAGATTATGTTTAGTTTTGTAAAAAATTGCCAAATTGTCTTCCAAAGTGGCTGTACCATTTTGCATTTCTACCAACAATAAATGAGAGTTTCTGTTGTTTCACATCCTCACTAACATTTGGTGTTGTCAGGGATTTGGATTTTAGCCATTCTAATATGTATGTAGCTGTCACCTCATTGATACTTCAATTCTCAATTCCCTAATGACATATGATCTTGAGCATATTCTCATATGCTTGTTTGCCATCTGCATACCTTCTTGTATGAGTTATTCATTCATATATTTTGTTCATTTTTTAATTGGTTTGTTTTCTTATTGACGAGTTTTAAGAGTTCTCCATGTATTTTAGATACCTGTCTTTTATCAGGTATGTTCTTGCAAATATTTTTCTTCCAGTTTGTGGCTTGTTTCTTCAGTCCCTTAACAGTATCTTTCTTAATAAAGTCTTCACAAATAATTTTTTTTTGATAGAGTTTCACTCTTGTTGCCCAAGCTGGAGTGCAGTGGCACGATCTCAGCTCACTGCAACCTCCACCACCCAGATTCAAGTGATTCTCCCTCAGCTTCCCGAGTAGCTGGGATTAAAGGCTCCCACCACCATGTCTGACTAATTTTTGTATATTTAGTGGAGACGGAGTTTCACCACATTGGCCAGGCTGGTCTCAAACTCCTGACCTGATGTGATCCACCTGCCTCGGCCTCCCAAGTGCTGGGATTACAGGCATGAGCCACCATGCCCGGCTTACAAATAACCTTTCAAAAGATCATTATTTACTCAATTGCTTTAGAAGATAGGCCTATTCAGATTTTGTAATTGTTGTGTGAGTTTTGTTAGATTGTATCTTTCAATAGCTTGGTCTATTTCATCTAGGATATCAAAATTGTAGAGATAGAGTTGTTTACTCTATTCCTTTATTATCTTTTTAATGTCTATGGTATTAGAAATAATGGCTCATCTTCATTTCTGAAGTTAGTAATTTGTGTCTTCTCTCTTTTCATAGATAACCTAGCTAGATTATTACCAATTTTACTGATTTTTTCCTAAGTGCCAGCTTTTGGTTTTATTGATTTTTCTCTGTTTTTCTTTTTCTTTTCAATTTTATTTATTTCTGTTCCACTTTTCCTTATTCTGCCTATTTTGGATTTATTTGCCTTTTCTTACAGTTTCCTAAGGTGAAAGCTTACATGATTTTTACATCTTTCAACTTTCCTAATAGATGTATTTGTGGCTGTTCATTTTCCTGTGAGCACTGCTTTTTCTACAATTTTTTCCACAAATTTTGATAAGCTGTATTATTTTAATTTACTTTAAAATATTTTTAAACGTCTCTTGAAAATTTTCTCTGAATTTTCAAATTGTTGTTTTGTTTAATCTTCAAGTATTTTTAGAGTCACCTAGCTATCTATTACTCCTAATTTAATTCCATTGTGGTCTCTAAGCATACTTTGTATTATTTCTATTTTTAAAAATATCTTAAAGTGTATCTTTGGCCCAGACTGTAGACTATATTGGTGAATGTCTAGTGCGAGCTTGAAAAGAATGTCTATTCTGCTGTTTTCAGAGGAATTATTTTATAGATGTTTGGATTCAGTTGATTGATGTGTTGTCTAGTTGAACTCTACCTTGTCTTACTGACTTTCCGTTGCCAGATCTCTTACTGATAGAAGGTGTTGAAGTCTGCAACTAAACTGATTGGTTAATCTATTTTTCCTTATAGTTTCATCAGTTTTTCACCACATATTTTTATGCTCTGTTGTCAGGTGCGTACACATTAAGGATTGCTTATTCTTTTGTAGAACTGACCCTTTTATCATTTTAAAATGCCCCTCTTTATCTCTGATGACTTTCTTTACTCTGAATTCTACTTTGAAGTTAATATAGCCACTGCAGTTTTTTTTTTTCATTAAAGTTAGCATGGTATATTATTTTCTGGCCTCTTACTTTTAATCTATTTGTGTCTTTATAGTTAAAGTAGGTTTCTTATAGACAGAATATGGTTGGATCTTCTGTTTTTCATCCACTCTGCCTCTTTTAATTAATGATTTTAAAACTTCGATATTTAAAATGATCATTACTATAGTTGGATTAATACCTACCATATTCATGTACTGTTCTCTATTTATTCCTTTTTTTGCATGTCTTACATTCTTTTTCTGCCTTCTCTGGTTTTAAGTAGGCATTTTAAATGATTCCATCAGCGTTTCTCCTCTCAGCATGTATTATTTTTCTTTTACATATTTTAGCAGTTGCTATTGAGTTTGCCATACACATTTACAAATAATTCAAGTCCTCTTTCAAGTTATACTATATGCTTCACAAGTAGTGTGAGTAACTTACAACAGAACATTCCTAATCTCTTTCTTTCATTACTTATATCATTATTGTCACATATTTCACTTGTTCAAAAGTTGTAATTACCAAATATATTGTTGCTATTATTATGTCTATGAATAAATTGATATGTTAAGAAAACAAAATATTTTGTTGTACTTGAATTCATTCCTTCTCTAATGTTCTTCTTTTCTTTAAGTAGATCTGAGTTTCTGATCCATATCATTTTTTTAATTCTGAAGAATTTCTTTTGACATTTCTTGCACACAGATCTACTGGTGACAAATTTCTGCAATTTTTGTTTGTCTGAGAAAAAATCTTTATTTCTCTTTGACTTTTGAAGCTTAATTTGGCTGGATACAGAATTCTAGTTTGATGGGACTTTTTTCTTTCAACACATTTAATATTTCACTTCATATTCTTGCTTATATAGTTTCTTACAGAAGTTAAATATAATTCTTAACCTCAGTCCTCTTTAGGTAAGGGTCCCCCAACACCACCCTAGCTTCTTTAAGATTTTATCTTTAACTTTCTTAAGTTTGAATTAGATATGCCTACAGATAGATTTTTTTTGGTGTTTGCTTGGTGTTCTCTGAGATTTCTGAGTCGGTTGCTTGGTGTCATTAATTTTGGAAAATTTTCAGTGATTATGGCTTCAAATATTTATTTTGTTCCTTTTTCTCTTCTCCTTCCTGGTATTCCAATTACATTTATGTTACACCTTTATTATCTCATTTTTTGGAAATTCTGTTCTGTCTTTCCTGTTTTATTATTATTGTTATGATTATTTTGCATTTACATTTTTGGGAGTTTCTACTGACGTTTCTTCATATTAACTGATTTTTTTCCTTTGCTGTTTCCAATATATTGAGTCCTCCTGAGCCCTTCCAGAATGTTTAACCTCAAACTTGTTCACATAAAGTCTCCAGTCATCTGTTAATTACTATTTATGTTTTTCTATCCCAGTGTTTGACCCTGGAGAGGTATCTGCTTCAGAAAGTTGTATGTCACTGTATCTGCCTTTTTACCTCTCTAATTTGGGGGGCAGCAGTTTGGCCTGTGGCCTTAATTTTCTATTGGGTCAAAGATGAGCTGTTGATTTTCAGTTTAGCTTTTTTCTCATTGTGAGGGTGGGAATGATGACTTCCAAACTCCTTACACGCCAGGCTAGTAGCCAGAATTCTGTATGTATCCTTTTATGTGCTTCTCTTATAACTGTTTATAACACATGGCATTGTTACCTTTGAAGGACCATAAAGTCATAAAAAGTACATGGGATGAAAAAATAAGTTATCTGTGGCTGCCAATCACTAAATTCATGTTAAATTCCTTGAGATAGGAGCATTTTTTGTATCCTTAATATGGAAGTGCCTAGTATATAAAGATATTCTCAGTGAATAAAGAATTTGACTTACTTTTAAAAGCATGGCTTTGTGGACTCACTCAATGTCCCTAGATATGCTCAGACTTTCTATGTAAAAGCACAGAATGCACTATAAAAAACCACCTCATTTTAATTTACTTCACATCATGCCTAATAGTAAGATAGGTAAGAAAGAATAATTAATGACTACCACAAAAATGATGAGACAATTAAGTGTGTCCTGATAAGCAAATAACTTTTCCATTTTGAGATGTCTTTACTTAGCATTTTGCACACAGGTTTGCAGAAAATAATCAAAATGAAATTCATAAATACAAATTAAAATAGATGGATACAGAGTTATATTTTATCAAGAAACAGTTAGATGGTTCTAGTTACTTTGTAGTCTTTCTTTTGCTGCCTAGTCTCAATCTATAAAGACCAAATACCTGGGGTACAAAATGTCTCTCTTTATGCTTCCTCACCATTTAGCATCCTTATGAGGAGATTCACCACAGAGTTCTTCAAAGGGGAGCAATTCAGGGGCCAGGCCAACAGCAGTGCTTCCCAAACCGTCATCAGGCACTTTTAAGGATGAACAACAGCTCCCCAGGAGGTGTAGTGCAAATCCAGTCCTTTAAACTCATTTACTTTAATTGCGTAACGTTTTAAATACTGCACGCCAGTGAAAGGCAGGTGGATCAGCAGGTGCAATGTGGCGATCTGCCAATAATGGCATCAGAAAAATAGTCCCTCACAGAGGCAAGAAGCAAAAGAGACTGAGTAAAGAACTCCTCTGAGCTTAATGTCTATTTCATCCGGTAATTGCAGCAGAGGGGAGGATTTCCAAGCCATCTAAACCAAAGCTGTTTTATTCATTTTTAGCAATGCCTTTTTTTTTTAAAAAAAACAGTGGAGAAGGTCTCAGAAATAGAATTTTAGTCCCAATTCAGCCAAGTCCTTTCTACATTCACCCTACTAAGGCTCATTTATGGGTAAAGATGTAAAAACAACAACAAAAAAGAAATTGTGAAAGCAAATGCTTTCTTTCTAAACTTTTTTTCATGAAAAATCTGAAGCATATCATGCCAAGTTTTTGTATTTGGGTTCTGATTTAACCTGAGTAATGATATGAAGGAAAATTATTAAAATAACTCATGAGATTAATTTCTAAATGAGTAACTCTAAACTACATTAAATTCCTATTTCTCCTTTCATTGACACTCTTTATATATAAGGAAGAGAGAGTGTAGATAATGTACAAAAAGAAAGAGTATGCTATATATAAATAAAACTGTCAAAAAGTAGATGATTGTGGAAATATCCAAATAGGAAATTGGAGATAGATAAATAAGTACAAATTTGTTAACTGTCATTTTTGTTTGTTTCTGGAAAAAGTTAAATCATGATAAATACTGTTTGGTTGGTTCGATTTTTAATCACAAACATCATTGACTAATTATTTATATTTTGGCCAAATTGAGCTCTGAAGGCAAAGTCGTGGTGATTGGAGAGATGTGAATTTTTATTGACTGATTACCTTCTCAATTTCAGGCTTCCTCTCCACTGAAGTACCACTCTTTCAAAGTTCAAACAGAACTGGCGGTTAGCAAAGCAGCGTCACATACCGTATCTTCATCAGCTGCTCAAAATAATCCAGAGTAAAGCAGAAGGGAAAATAAAAGGGAATGGTTGCTTTGTTTTAAGATTTACTATTAGCCAGGCCCTATGATAGCTGGTTTATCTGTTTAATCCACATATTCAAAAGGCAGATGTGATTCCTTCTACTTTTCATTTGTGTTAACTAAGGCTCAGAGGTGTTAGCTAGCTCCAGCCATGTAGCTATTGGGTGGTGCAGAACAGTTTCAAATGATTTTATCTTTCTGCCACAGTGAGTTATTTGCTTGGAACATATGCTTTGCAAGATATATCAATAATTGAATTTAGGGATTACATGATAGGAAATGAGGTTTTTCCCTCCTATATGTTTTACTATCAAGATGATGGTAGTAATGAAAACCTGAAAAAGAGACAGATCTAGAAAAGTAGCAACAGTCATTTTAAGAGTTCTGCCTACATGTAAGATAAAAATAATGTAAGTGGCTATACTTTCTCTAGTTTCTGCCTTTTATTTCTACAGTGTTCATTAATAAAAGTACCTGATCCACCTGATAAATCAGAAAACATCTCTCATTTAAATACATTCAGTCTCTAATATGATACCAGCTTCTCAAGAAATTTTCTGGTCATTGTACCATTTAATATTTTAAATTAACCTATAGCCACTCTTTTTATAATTCCCTATTTTCATAACATAATTTTATGTATATTTTTTGTATATTTTTTGAAATTAATCTCTTATGTATATTTTTTATGTATATTTTCATGTTAGTACGCTGGAGAAAAGCATGCAAAACAGGGACATAAGGATATACCTCTTTCAAAGCAAAATAATGCTGATGCTAAAAGGGAGGTCAGAAAAGGAACTTGGATAATAAAAAAAAAATACACAACATAACTTTTCCACTTAGCATATCTTAATAATCATAATTAGTAGTTTGCATCATTCTTTTTAAAAATATGTGGAATGAGTTACTTCTTTCTTCTGTTGTTTAAAACTTGCTCGGGTGATGTTAAAGAATTTCTCCTCTCCGTCCGGGGCACTCATAGTGCCTTGACTAATCTTCCCAGTCAGCAGGAGGAGTCCTAAGGCAAAGTCAGGCAGAGCAAGAAGGAACACTCATGATTGCTGATGAGGCCTCCTAGGAACCGCAAATCTGTTATGGGGGGATTCGATGCTGCTTATCAGGTATCTAGTGAGAATAAATGACTGGCTTCAAGTTAGTAACACTCTGTCATTTGAGGAGTGAGAGGTTGGGCAAAAGATTATCCAGTTTGTGGATTACCCAGATTCTAACTCTCATCCCAACCTTAGGGAGTTTAAAAGTCATTTGATTCCTTCAAGAAGATAAAAAAAAAAAAAAAAAAAAAGGAGAGGAGAAATAATCAGCCTATTTTTATTTTCATTAGTAGAAGTGCTGGGTAAAAAAAGAAGCTGAAACCAACAGCAAAAATCATATTGATATGAAATATGGATTTGATATACCAGATTCTTAATTACATAAAATGACAGTGTGCTGAAATATTTATATGGTGAAAATGATTAGACACAATGTCTAATAGGTAAGATGAGCAGTGCAGCATAACCTTTGCTTTTTTACAGTAAGATAATTTGTTTTAACACAGAAGATATATAAAAGAAGTCAGAAAGACTAAGATAATTTCTGTTACAAGGGGCAGAAAGTTATCAGGAATACGACAGAGATAAATCTAGGAATGCAAAAAGAAAGGTTATGATGGAAATGGAAACAATAAGCTTTGAGAAGTTCAGGAGCATTTTGAGGACAGTATTACCAGAGCTGAAGAGTAAATCAATAAAATAAGTTTACCATTCACAGACTATGGCTGAAAGAATTACCCAATGTTATGCTTTTGTAAGAAAGGCGATAAGTCCAGAGGGAAGAATTGAGATAAAAGAATCAATAATGAGCAAATTAATTGTTACTTATATGGAGTAAATTAAAATAGGCACTAAATATAAATATTTGCAATAAAATTTGAGGGTAAAAATTTAGGAAGAATTATAATGATGTAAAATGTCATTATGATTTGGGAGAGAGAAATTTTAAAGGCATTTAGAATCATTAGGATGAGGATTTTTTCTTTATATAGTTGTAAGTTTTAAGCTTGATTTCATTTGATAAAAGGAAAAAAGCTAATAATGTAAACCTTCCAAATGAGTCATTGGGATGTAAGGTTAAGAAAATGTAATAAATTCAGTTGAAGTTCAGAAAACAACATAGAAAAACAAAATAAATAAAAAAGTAATTTATAAATGAGAAAAACAAAAAATAATGTAGAAATAAACACAATCAGTTCCATAATTCCATTAATTGTAAATGAATTAACATCATAATTTTAAATATCAAGATTAACTGACAAGAAAAAAAAGGCCAGTATGTTTATAGTTAATATACCCCAAACATATTAACACAGAAGTTGATCATAAATGGATAGAAAAAATATATTAGGAAAATATAATGAGGAAAAACTTGGAGATAATCAATATGATTACTAAAAATAAACTTTAGTTTATATGCTTAGTTTGAGATGAAGAGAGTTCTTCATAAGATTAATCCTTGATAAGGATTAGTAAGTCCTTGATAAGATTAATCTAAAGTACATCTATTAGAAAGCACAGTAATCCCCCGTTATCCATGGTTTTACTTTCTGCAGTTTCAGTTACCTGTAGTCTGGAAATAATTAAGGCTGTAACAATCAGCAGAGCCTTCCTTCTATTTGGCCATCTTGTTCCCAATTTCTGTCTATCATTTTAGGTTGTAAGTTATGTTTGGTTATATTCATTTTTCATAACTTATATTTTCATAGATGTCTTAGAAATTTAAGCTGTATGTTTACCAAAAAAATGAGGTGACATTTCAAAAGCCTGTTGTAACTAGAGGTACGGTTCTATATTGTAATCACTATAGCCTTAAACTTTTTCTTTATTTTGTGTGATAAATATTGTTAAGGGTCTACTTATTTGATCAGCACTATTGTTTCCTCACTTCCCATTTTTTTAACCTTTTATGTTGTTTATTTCCTTATGTGTTATTGGGTTTATTCAATTGTAATTATCCTACCTTCTTTTTTTTTTTTGAGATGGAGTTTCGCCCTTGTCGCCCAGGCTCGTGCAATGGAGCGATCTCGGCTCACTGCAACATCCCTCTCCCAGGTACAAGCGATTCTCCTGCCTCAGCCTCTCAACTAGCTGAGATCACAGGCGCCCGCCACCAGGTCCGGCTAATTTTTTGTATTTTTAGTAGAGACGAGGTTTCACCGTGTTGGTCAGGCTGGTCGCGAACTCCTGACCTCAGGTGATCCACTCGCCTCGGCCTCCCAAAGTGCTGGGATTACAGGCGTGAGCCACTGCGCCTGGCCCCTAGCTTCCTTGTTTAGATAACTCTAATATATGTCCACATGTACACAAGTCTATACATTTATCTAAATCACTTAAACCGCAAACCACTGGTTTGATACATTGTGTGTATTTGCCATTTAGTAATGTGTATTTGCTAATTTCTACATAATTTTTCTTTGGCCAGTCGTTATTTAGAATTGTTTCAAAAGGTATAGGGTAGGGTTGTGTGTGCATGTGTGTGTGTGTGTGTGTGTGTTTTGGCTCCTTTTTTGTTGGGGAGATGGGAGTAATAGTATGCAGTTTGTAAAGTAAAAACTTTCTATTTTGTCCTATTTGTTTGTAGGCTTCTGTTTTAAAGCTATTAAAATATTACTGTCTCATTTCATTTGTTTTATATATGGACTTTTAAAAAAATAAATGATCTATGTGTGCTTGAACAGAAAGTCTTGTCTCTAACTTTTTTCTGGAACACCAAATTTAACAACTATCCACACATACAATAAACACGTTCATAAGACCAAAAATCAGATGAGCACTCACAGCACCCGATTTTAACTTCACTTCACTGAATAGGCACCAGAGAAGGTAGGAAAGAGTCTTGAACTGCCGATGCCACCCCTCCTCCAAGCACAACAGCAGCCACATGACACAGAAAATCTGTGCTCTTGGGAGGGGAAGAGCATGGTGACTGTGAGACTTTGCATTAAACTCAGTGCTGCCCTGTCGCAGTTGAAAGCAAAACTGGGCTAACTCAACTGATGCCTGCCTGTGGAGAGAACGTTTAAACCAGCCTTAAAAAGAGGAGAATTGCCCATGCCAGTGGTTGGAACTTGAGTTCTGGCAAGCCTTGCCACCATGGCTAAAGGCTCTGGGGTTCTAAATAAACTTGAAAGGCCATGTAGGCCATGAGGACTGCAACTCCTAGACAAGCCCTAGTGTTGAGCTGGGCTCAGAGTCAGTGCACCTGGGGGGCACCTGACTTATTGAGACAGCAGTCTGGGTGGCTAAGGGAGTGCCTATGCCACCTGTCTGCAAATCCCAAGCAGTACAGCTCTTGGCTTCAAAAGAGACTTCTTCCATTCCACTTGAGGAGAGAAGAGGAAAAAGTAAAGAGTAATTCCTTTTGCATCTTGGATAATAGCTCAGCAACAGTAAGTTAGGGCAGTAGGTAGGCTTGTATGGTCCCCGCTGCAGGCTTTAGCTGCCAGATGACATTTGTAGACACACCCCGGTTCAGGAAAGAGATGGCCACTTTGAAGGGAAAGACCCAGTTGTGACAGGACCCATTACCTGCTGACTTAACGGCCCTTGGGTCCTGTATAATCAGCAGCAATATCCAGGGAATAAGCTGTAGGCCTTGTGTTAGATTCAGAGATGCTCTGGCTTCAGGCAAGACTTAGCATATTTCCAGCTGTGGTGGCTATGGTGAGAGACTCCTTCTGCTTGAGAAAAGTGGGGCAAAAAGTAAAGGGGACTTTGCTTATACCTTAAGTGCAGGTAGAGCACAAAGTGGGCTCTTGGCTTGCCCAGTTCTAGGCGTTGGCCCTTGGACAGCATTTCTAGACCTGCCCTGGGCAGAGGGGAACCCACTGCCCTGAAGGGTGAGTTCCAGGCCAGGTAGCATTTACCACAAACTGACTGAAGAGCACTTGGGCCTTAAATCAATGGCCATGATAACCTGGTGTTACTCCCCATGGGCCTGTGGTGGTGGCCATGGGGCTAGGGTCCTCTGCCTGTGCAAAGAGGAGGAAAGAGTGGGAAGGTGTATCTTGTGGTTTGAGTGCATATCTTCTTTTGAGAAGTGCCTGTTCATGTCCTTTGCCCATTTTTTAAAATTTTTTAAAATTTTATTTTAAGATCTGGGATACATGTGCTGAACCTGCAGGTTTGTTACATAGGTATACATGTGCCATGGTGGTTTTTTGCACCTATCAACCCATCATCTAGGTTTTAAGCTCTGCATGCATTAGGTATTTGTCCTAATGCTCTCCCCTTTCCCCCAACTCCCTGTCAGGCCCCGGTTTGTGATGTTCCCCTCCCTGTGTCCATGTGTTTTCATTGTTCAGCTCCCACTTATGAGTAAGAACATGCAGTGTTTGGTTTTCTGTTCCTGTGTTAGTTTGCTGAGAATCATGGTTTCTGGCTTCATCCATGTACCTGCAAAGGACATGAACTCATTCTTTTTATGGCTGCATAGTATTTCATGGTGCATATGTGCCACATTTTCTTTATCCAGTCTTTCATTGATGGCTTTGCCGATTTTTTAATAGGGTTGTTTGTTTTTGCCTGTTGATTTAAGTACATTATAGATTCTGGATATTAAACCTTGCACAGTTCACAAATATTTTTTCCCATTCTGTAGGTTGCCTGTTTGCTTTATTAATAGCTAGCATTTTGTTGAGGATTGATTGTTGCCTCTATGTTCATCAGTGATATTAGCTTGAAGTTGTGTCTCTGCCAGATTTTGATATCAGAATGATACTGGCCTCATAGAATGAATTAGAGAAGAGTCCCTCCTTCTTGACTTTTTGAAATACTTTTTAGTATGTTGGTACCAGCTCTCCTTTATTTGTCTGGTAGAATTCAGTAATGAATCTGTCTGGTCCAGGACTTTTTATGTTTAGTAGGCTTTTTATTACTGATTCAAGTTTGGAACTTAATATTGATCTGTTTATGCATTCAATGTCTTCCTGGTTCAATTTTGGGAGGTTATGTTTCCAGGAACTTATTTATTTTTTCTGAGTTTTCTAGTTTGTGTACATAGAGGCGTTTGTAATAATCTCTGAGGTGTTTTGTTTTGTTTTGCTTTCCCTGTGGGATTGGCACTAATGTCACCTTTGTCATTTCTGATTGTGTTTATTTGGACTTTCTCTCATTTTTTCCTGATTTGTCTAGCTAGTGGTCTATAAATTTTATTTATTCTTTCAAAGAACCAACTGTTATTTTTGCTGATGTTTTGTACAGATTTTCACATCTCAAGTTCATTCAGTTCAGCTCTGGTTTTGTGTTATCTTTTGTCTTCTAGCTTAGGAGTTAGTTTGCTCTTCTTTTTCCAGTTCTTCTCAGTGTGATGTTAGGTTGTTTATTTTTTCTAATTTTTTGATGTAGGCATTTAGTACTGTAAACTTTCCTCTTAACACTGCTTTAGCTGTGTCTCAGAGATTCAGGAATGTTGTGTCTTTGTTTTCATTAGTTTAAAAAATTTTGTGATTTCTGCCTTAATTTCATTCTTTACCCAAAAGTTATTCAGGATCGGGTTGTGTAATTTCCATATAATTGTATGGTTTTGAGAAATCTTAGAATTGAGTTCTATCGTGATTGTGCTATGAGTGTGATTGATGTGGTTCTGTTTTTATTATTATTATTATTTTTTGAGAATTGCTTTAGGGCTGAGCATGTGGTTGATCTTAGAGTATGTGGTATGTGCAGATGAGAAGAATGTATGTTCTATTGTTGGATGTAGTGTTCTGTAAATGTCTATTAGGTCCATTTGGACAAGTGTCAAGTTTAGGTACTGAATATCTTTGTTAGTCTTCTGCCTTGATGATCTGTCTAAAATTGTCAGTGTAGTGTTGAAATCTTCCACTGTTATTGTGTGGTTATATATGTCTCTTCATGAGTCTCTAAGAGCTTGTTTAAGAACTTGAGTGCTGCAGTGTTGGGTGCATATATATTTACAATAGTTAAGTCTTCTTGTTGCATTAAACTTTCTGTCATTATGTAATGCCCTTCTTTGTCCTTTTTGGTCATTGTTTCAAAGTATCTTTTTTTCTGAAATAAGAATAGCCACCACTGGTCTTTTTTGTTTTCCATTTCCTTGATAGATCTTTCTCTATCCTTTTACTTTTAGCCTGTAGGTATCCTTTCATGTGAGATGGATCTGTTGAGGACAGCATTACAGTTGGGTCTTGCTTCTTTATCCAACTTGCCACTGTGTCTTTTAAGCAAGGCATTTAGCCCTTTTACCTTTAAGGTTATTTATTGATATGTGAGTTTTCGATCCTGTTATCATGTTGTTACTTGGTTATGTAGACTAGATTATGCTTTACAGTGACAGTGGGCTATGCACTTAAGTGTGTTTTTGTGGTGGTAGGTAATGGTTTTTCATTTCAATGTTTAGCACTCCCTTAAGGACTTCTTATAAGGCAGGTCTGGTGATAATTCCCCCAGTGTTTGCTTATGTAAAAAGTATTTTATTTCTTTCTTGCTTATGAAGATTAGTTTGGCTGAATATGAAATTCTCGGTTGGGATTTCTTTTCTTTAAGGATATTGAATATAGATCCTGAATCTCTTCTAGCTCGTAAAATTTCTGCTGAAAAGTCCACTGTTTGCCTGATGAAGTTCCCTTGGTATGAGACCTGCCCATTCTCTGTAGCTACCATTACTATTTTTTCTTTTCTGTTGCCCTTGGAAAATCTGATGCCTATGTATCTTGCTTGTTCTGTCTCCCTCTGTTTCTGGGATGCCAATGTGTTTTAGGCTTGGTCTCTTTACATAATTCCATATTTCTCAGAGGATTTGTTCATTTGTTAAAATTATTCTTTTTAAGTTTTTGTCTTACTAAGTTACTATGAAGAACTGGTCTTTGAGCTGTAAGATTCTCTTCTCAGGTTAGACTCTTCTCATGTTGATACGTCTGATTCTATTTTGGTATTCTTGTAGTGAGTTTTTCAACTCTAAAAATCATTTTGTTTCTTTCCTAAAATGGCTATTTCATCTTTTAGTTCTTATATCATTTTATTGGATTCCTTGGGTTCTGAGGATTGTATTTCTACTTTCTCTTGAATCTCAGTGATCTTCATTTCCATCCAGATTATGAATTCAGTGTCTGTCATTTCATCTATTTCAGTCTGGTTTAAAGCCATTGTTGAGGAGCTAGTTAGTGTGATCATTTGGAGGTAAGCAGCCATTCTAGCTTTTAGAGTTGCCAGAGTTCTTATGCTGGTTCTTTCTCATCTGTGTGAGCTAATGTTCCTTTAACGTTTGAAGTTGCTGTCCTTTGGATGAGGCTTTTTGCTTTTATACTCTTTGATGCCCTTGAGGACTTGACTGTGGTATAAGTTGGGTTTGGTCAATTGGCTTTGTTTCTGGATGATTCAGGAGGCCAAGGCTTAGCTCAGCACTCCCAGGCTGCATGCCTTAACCCTATGGGGCTGGAACCAGGCATGTGGCTTTGTTTTCTGGTTCTTTGAGGTTAAGCTGTACTGGAGGGGCTGAGGTGTTCCCAGTCCACTGGTAATAGCATTCTGATGTGTCTGATATGGGGTACCCATACATGTGCTTCAGCAGGGCAGTGGCAGGATGACTGGGGTTCCCTCCCACACATGTGCGTACTGACATCAGGGCAGGGATGTGTCCTGTGTTCACATATGTGTGCACCAGTGGTAGGGTGGTGGTGGGGTGAGCATGCACATGCATACCAGTGAAGCTGTGGCCTGGGGGTCGGGGGAGCCTGCTAGCGAGTGCATGCCAGCAAAGGCCTACCTGCAGAAGCTCTTTGACTTTTAGACAGGGTCTTTGGTGAAAGGGCTATGGCAGTGGCCATTGGCAAAGACCTTGGCTGGTCAGCCAAGGCTGTGCTCCAAGCAGATGTGGCTAGGAAGGGAGCCTGGGACAGGCGAGGACATGGTGGGGTGTTCAGATCAGACTGGCCCTGTTCTACAGGCAAGATAGCCTGGCTCTGTCCATGTCCAGCAGCCAACAAATGCTAAAGTCACCTAGAGAATTGTAAGCCTTCAAGAATGGACACCCATGGCCATGATCCACTGCAGCCACTCCTACACCCAACCCTGTGGGCTCCATGCAGGCTGGTGTTCTGTCTTTGCAAACTCTCTGGGAAGTTCTCCCTACCTGCTCAAATGTCTGTGGGGATCATGAGGTCTCCTGCAGCTATGATTCCAGAGGCCTGTGGCAAGAGTGGACCACTCTATACCTCCTTGACTCACCCCTTCCCTAGGATGTGCTCAGGGCCAGGAATACATTCTGGTGATCAACAACCCCATACAGGGTTCCCAGCTTCCTCTCCTTTCAGCCCGGGATCTGCACCTTCCCTCTGTCCACTTTCAATGCCATTTTTCCAAAGACATGTTTCAAGTGTGCTGGTTCTCTTGATGATGTGGTCTCATGGTGGGAGAAGTTCTTTCTGTCCTCATGTATTCAGCCATCTAGGCTCTTCTCTCTTGAATATATATTTGGCAACATTTTAGAATGAAATTCTTACATTGAAAAGCAATTTGGAAAATATAGTTAGGTTGAAATAGATATCTTAAAATCTAGCAATTTCACTTTCAGATATATTACCTACAGAAACATGTATATTCTATAAGATGTGTGAAAAATGATTTAGGCAAGTTTTGTATAATTACCTTAGGGAGAAGAAAAATGGCATTAAGTAGGATTATTCAGAGTCCTCAAATATATCCATAATTTTTTTAATATAAGTACATTATGCAAATATGATAAAATTCTATGATTTGTTAAAATTTGCTCATGAGTAACTGTTGTTCATTATGTTTCTATTCCTGTATATTTGAAGTAATATATTACTAAAGATAATTTGAAAGGATAAGAGCATGCTTTTTTGAGAGAGGTTATAATATATTATACATAATATGTTAATTCATCCTCATTTCCAAGTGTTTTGCAAAACAGAAATATATGGGAGTAGGATTCCAGAATCTGGAGCAGACTTTAGGATAATGAACAAAGGGAGTCGATTCTGCAGTGGGAGAAGACAGCAAGTTGACCTTTGTCCATCTGTCACCTCATATGTGCCTTGTATCTGAAATGAGATTCTCATGTTCCATGTCCTACATTCTGGACAGGCCAGGATTCATGTTCCAGAATGTAGGAACTTGGGAAATGCTAAGAGTCATTGACAACACCAAGAAAGGGTGGACACCGGTCCACCCCAGAACACCAGTTGCTGAGGTACCCTGTCTAGTAGATTGACCCATGCTTCTCCTTTTCTCACCTAAAAGAAAGGAAGGAAGAGAGGAAGGGAGAAAGATCACATGAAATTAAAAAAAAAAAAATCAAGCCCTGTGATAATTTTCCTTCTCACCCCAGTACAAAAAGAAGCAAGGGACATCTGACAATTAATCTCACCTATTATGATAAGCACCCGATACAGAATACAAAATATCTAAGAAGTAATGCACTAAAAGAAAAAGTAAAAGTAGAAAAAGTAAAGAACTTGCACCATAAGAATTAAATCCTTTAGAACAAATAGGATTCAGAAGTAATTATATCACTATGTTCAGAAAAATAGAGATATCATCTTTAAAAGCATTCAGTTGTGAAGGAGGAAGAGATTATTATGAAATGATTATCAAGAAGAAATTCTAGAAATTGTATGTGTGTGGGGGTACATGAGCATATATGTAGACTTTTCAAAATGATACATTTAGCGGATGGGAAGAACTGCAGTGCAGTATAGACATAGCTGAAGAAGGGATTAGCAAACAGAAAGATAGAGCTGAAAATATTTGAGAATGGATCACAAACCTATAAAGGGAGGAAATTAAGAAAAAAAAACCCACCATGGTAAGAAGTATGATTTAAAATTTCTGATTATTCTCTTTTAGGAATAGGCATTCCAGAGGGGGAAAACACAGCAAGCAGAAGGCAGAAAGTATTTATAAAAAATAATTGGGAAATCATTTTAGTTGACTTATGGAAGATATAAATATTTAGACTACGATGACTCACTGAATGCAAAGCACAATGAGTAAGAAAGTAACAGAAAAAATACACCTATGCCATTGTAGCAAAATTTCAGAAAATTAAGATTAACAGAAATGCCTGGAGAGAAAAATATGAAACCCTGCAAAGAAATAAGCATCACAGTGAAGTCAGATTTCTCATTCCAAACGTAAGAAAAGGAGACAATGGAGCAAATTACATTCAAAATGAGAAACGATGAACATTGAAGAAGAGTAGATTAGGGACAATAAATATTCACAAACCCATTGCTATTTTTCAGTAATATTGGTAGAGGCAGATGAATCTCTTTAAGAAAACAATCTAAATGTCTTAGAATCTGCACTAATTTCCTCTGTATTAAAAAAATCCATATCCTCTGTTAAAGTCATAAACTACTAAATTTATTTAGATAAGTGAAAGAATACTTTTCATTTTTAAAACACAATTTTATGAGCTTAATGATCAGTCTCACCAGAAGCTGGATAGAAATCTCATGCATTTTGCATGATTACATTCAAAACACAGTTTGGATAATTGGACCATTCAAAATGATTTAAAGTGGCTTGACAAATTCTGTCTTAAGTTTTATAGGAGCAAACTATTCCTTATTCATGATAGACTTACTAATTAGAATGCTTCTGAGACAGAAAATCATGTGGAAATACTCTTTTTATATCTGCAAATGTATTTCTGCCATTTTTTACTTTGGAACAAAGTAAATAATTTGCTATTAATTATGACCAATTTCAAATTCTGGAAATTCACATGATTTTATTCAATGATCTAATTTGCATGTTTTAGCCAAAGACAAGAAGCCTCTGCCAGATTTAAAACAAGGACAAAAGCAGAGTCTAATTTCATCAACTCCACAAAACACAAGCAATATTGTTTGGATAAAGCATAAAGTTGCCTTTGATCTTTAGCGGGCATATTAAGCAATTTCCTTGCATTCAAAATAGGTAATTTTGCATTATTTCCTGTACTAAATATAAATTTTTAAACCATTTGCTTGCACATATAGAATAATATTATTAATAATATTTATACTTGGAAAGCCAGGGAAGAGCCCTTAAATTTTCATTTTTACATTTGGTAGATCAGTAGTATGACTACAGTAAACAATAGTTTATTGAATATCTTAAAATAGCTAGTAGAGGGAGGAGCCAAGATGGCTGAATAGGAACAGCTCCGGTCTACAGCTCCCAGTGTGAGCGACGCAGAAGATGGGTGATTTCTGCATTTCCATCTGAGGTACTGGGTTCATCTCACTAGGGAGTGCCAGACAGTGGGTGCAGGACAGTGGGTGCAGCGCACCATGGCAAGCTGAAGCAGGGCGAGGCATTGCCTCACTCAGGAAGCGCAAGGGGTCAGGGAGTTCCCTCTCCTAGTCAAAGAAAGAGGTGACAGACGGCACCTGGAAAATAAGGTCACTCCCACCCTAATACTGCGCTTTTCCGATGGGCTTAAAATATGGCACAACAGGAGATTATATCCCACACCTGGCTCGGAGGGTCCTACGCCCATGGAGTCTCGCTCATTGCTAGCACAGCTGTCAGATCAAACTGCAAGGCAGCAGCAAGGCTGGGGGAGGGGTGCCCGCCATTGCCCAGGCTTGTTTAGGTAAACAAAGCAGCCGGGAAGCTCGAACTGGGTGGAGCCCACCACAGCTCAAAGAGGCCTGCCTGCCTCTGTAGGCTCCACTTCTGGAGGCAGGGCACAGGCAAACAAAAAGACAACAGTAATCTTTGCAGACTTAAATGTCCCTGCCTGACAGCTTTGAAGAGAGTAGTGGCTCTCCCAGCATGCAGCTGGAGATCTGAGAATGGGCAGACTGCCTCCTCAAGTGGGTCCCTGACCCCTGACCCCCAAGCAGCCTAACTGGGAGGCACCCCCAAGTAGGGGCAGACTGACACCTCACACGGCCGGGTACTCCTCTGAGACAAAACTTTCAGAGGAATGATCAGGCAGCAGCATTCGTGGTTCACGAAAATCCACTGTTCTGCAGCCTCTGCTGTGGATACCCAGGCAAACAGGTCTGGAGTGGACCTCTAGCAAACTCCAACAGACCTGTAGCAGAGGGTCCTGTCTGTTAGAAGGTTAACTAACAAACAGAAAGGACATCCACACCAAAAACCCATCTGTAAATCACCATGATCAAAGACCAAAAGTAGATAAAACCACAAAGATGGGAAAAAAACAGAGTAGAAAAACTGAAAATTCTAAAAAGCAGAGCACCTCTCCTCCTCCAAAGGAACGCAGTTCCTCACCAGCAACAGAACAAAGCTGGATGGAGAATGACTTTGACGAATTGAGAGAAGAGGGCTTCACACGATCAAACTACTCCAAGCTACAGGAGGAAATTCAGACCAAAGGCAAAGAAGTTTAAAACTCTGAAAAAAATTTAGACGAATGTACACTAGAATAACCAATACAGAGAAGTGCTTAAAGGAGCTGATGGAGCTGAAAGCCAAGGCTCGAGAACTATGTGAAGAATGCAGAAGCCTCAGGAGCCTATGTGAGCAACTGGAAGAAAGGGTATCAGTGATGGAAGATGAAATGAATGAAATGAAGCGAGAAGGGAAGTTTAGAGAAAAAAGAATAAAAAGAAACGAACAAAGCCTCCAAGAAATATGGGACTATGTGAAAAGACCAAATCTACATCTGATTGGTGTACCTGAAAGTGACAGGGAGAATGGAACCAAGTTGGAAAACACTCTGCAGGATATTATCCAGGAGAACTTCCCCAATCTAGCAAGGCAGGCCAACATTCAGATTCAGGAAATACAGAGAATGCCACAAAGATACTGCTTGAGAAGAGCAACTACAAGACACATAATTGTCAGATTCACCAAAGTTGAAATGAAGGAAAAAATATTAAGAGCAGCCAGAGAGAAAGGTCGGGTTACCCACAAAGGGAAGTCCATCAGACTAACAGCTGATCTCTCAGCAGAAACTCTACGAGCCAGAAGAGAGTGGGGGCCAATATTCAACATTCTTAAAGAAAAGAATTTTCAACCCAGAATTTCATATCCAGCCAAACTAAGCTTCCTAAGTGAAGGAGAAATAAAATACTTTACAGACAAGCAAATGCTGAGAGATTTTGTCATCACCAGGCCTGCCCTAAAAGAGCTCCTGAAGGAAGTACTAAATATGGAAAGGAAAAACCAGTACCAGCTACTGCAAAATCATGCCAAATTGTAAAGACCATTGAGGCTAGGAAGAAACTGCATCAACTAACGAGCAAAATAACCAGCTAACATCATAATGACAGGATCAAATTCACACATAACAATATTAACTTTAAATGTAAATGGACTAAATGCTCCAATTAAAAGACACAGACTGGCAAATTGAATAAAGAGTCAAGACCCATCAGTGTGCTGTATTCAGGAAACCCATCTCACATGCAGAGACACACATAGGCTCAAAATAAAAGGACGGAAGAAGATCTACCAAGCAAATGGAAAACAAAAAAAAGGCAGGGCTTGCAATCCTAGTCTCTGATAAAACAGACTTTAAACCAACAAAGATCAAAAGACACAAAGAAGGCCATTACATAATGGTAAAGGGATCAATTCAACAAGAAGAGCTAACTATCCTAAATATATGTGCACCCAATAAAGGAGCACCCAGATTCATAAAGCAAGTCCTGAGTGACCTACAAAGAGACTTAGACTCCCACACAATAGTAATAGGAGACTTTAACACCCCACTGTCAACATTAGACAGATCAATGAGACAGAAAGTTAACAAGGATACCCAGAAATTAAACTCAGCTCTGCAGCAAACGGACCTAATAGACATCTACAGAACTCTCCACCCCAAATCAACAGAATATACATTTTTTTCAGCACCACACCACACCTATTCCAAAATCGACCACATAGTTGGAAGTAAAGCTCTCCTCAGCAAATGTAAAAGAACAAAAATTGTAACACTCTCTCAGACCACAGTGCAATCAAACTAGAACTCAGGATTAAGAAACTCACTCAAAACCGTTCAACTACATGGAAACTGAACAACCTGCTCCTGAATGACTACTGGGTATATAACGAAATGAAGGCAGAAATAAAGATGTTCTTTGAAACCAACGAGAACAAAGACACAACATACCAGAATCTCTGGGACACATTCACAGCAGTGTGTAGAGGGAAATTTATAGCACTAAATGCCCACAAGAGAAAGCAGGAAAGATCCAAAATTGACACCCTAACATCACAATTAAAAGAACTAGAAAAGCAAGAGCAAACACATTCAAAAGCTAGCAGAAGGCTAGAAATAACTAAAATCAGAGCAGAACTGAAGGAAATAGAGACACAAAAAACCCTTCAAAAAATTAATGAATCCAGGAGCTGGTGTTTTGAAAACATCAACAAAATTGATAGACCGCTAGCAAGACTAATAAAGAAGAAAAGAGAGAAGAATCAAATAGATGCAATAAAAAATGATAAAGGGGATATCACCACCGATCCCACAGAAATACAAACTACCATCAGAGAATACTACAAACACCTCTACACAAATAAACTAGAAAATCTAGAAGAAATGGATAAATTCCTCGACACATACACCCTCCCAAGACTAAACCAGGAAGAAGTTGAATCTCTGAATAGACCAATATCAGGCTCTGAAATTGTGGCAATAATCAATAGCTTACCAACCAAAAAGAGTCCAGGACCAGATGGATTCATAGCCGAATTCTACCAGAGGTACAAGGAGGAACTGGTACCATTCCTTCTGAAACTATTCCAATCGATAGAAAAAGAGGGAATCCTCCCTAACTCATTTATGAGGCCAGCATCATCCTGATACCAAAGCCGGGCAGAGACACAACCAAAAAAGAGAATTTTAGACCAATATCCTTGATGAACATTGATGCAAAAATCCTCAATTAAATACTGGCAAACCAAATCCAGCAGTACATCAAAAAGCTTATCCACCATGATCAGGTGGGCTTCATCCCTGGGATGCAAGGCTGGTTCAATATATGCAAATCAATAAATGTAATCCAGCATATAAACAGAACCAAAGACAAAAACCACATGATTATCTCAATAGATGCAGAAAAGGCCTTTGACAAAATTCAACAACCCTTCATGCTAAAAACTCTCAATAAATTAGGTATTGATGGGACGTATCTCAAAATAATAAGAGCTATCTATGACAAACCCACAGCCAATATCATACTGAATGGGCAAAAACTGGAAGCATTCCCTTTGAAAACTGGCACAAGACAGGGATGCCCTCTCTCACCACTCTTATTCAACATAGTGTTGGAAGTTCTGGCCAGGGCAATCAGGCAGGAGAAGGAAATAAAGGGTATTCAATTAGGAAAAGAGGAAGTCAAATTGTCCCTGTTTGCAGATGACATGATTGTATATCTAGAAAACCCCATTGTCTCAGCCTGAAATCTCCTTAAGCTGATAAGCAACTTCAGCAAAGTCTCAGGATACAAAATCAATGTGCAAAAATCACAAGCATTCTTATACACCAATAACAGACAAACAGAGAGCCAAATCATGAGTGAACTACCATTCACGATTGCTTCAAAGAGAATAAAATACCTAGGAATCCAACTTACAAGGGACATGAAGGACCTCTTCAAGGAGAACTACAAACCACTGCTCAATGAAATAAAAGAGGATACAAACAAATGGAAGAACATTCCATGCTCATGGGTTGGAAGAATCAATATCATGATAATGGCCATTCTGCCCAAGGTAATTTATAGATTCAATGCCATCCCCATCAAGCTACCAATGACTTTCTTAATAGAATTGGAAAAAACTACTTTAAAGTTCATATGGAGCCAAAAAAGAGCCCGCATTGCCAAGTCAATCCTAAGCCAAAAGAACAAAGCTGGAGGCATCATGCTACCTGACTTCAAACTATACTACAAGGCTACAGTAACCAAAACAGCATGGTACTGGTACCAAAACAGAGATATAGACCAATGGAACAGAACAGAGCCCTCAGAAATAATGTCACATATCTACAACTATCTGATCTTTGACAAACCTGACAAAAACAAGCAATAGGGAAAGGATTCCCTATTTAATAAATGGTGCTGGGAAAACTGGCTAGCCATATGTAGAAAACTGAAACTGGATCCCTTCCTTACACCTTATACAAAAATTAATTCAAGATGGATTAAAGACTTACGTGTTAGACCTAAAACCATAAAAACCCTAGAAGAAAACCTAGGCAATACCATTCAGGACATAGGCATGGGCAAGGACTTCATGACTAAAACACCAAAAGCAATGGCAACAAAAGCCAAAATTGACCAATGGGATCTAATCAAACTAAAGAGCTTCTGCACAGCAAAAGAAACTACCATCACAGTGAACAGGCAACCGACAAAATGAGAGAAAATTTTCCTAACCTATTCATCTGACAAAGGGCTAATATCCAGAATCTACAATGAACTCAAACAAATTTACAAGAAAAAAACAAACAACCCCATGAAGAAGTGGGCAAAGGACATGAACAGACACTTCTCAAAAGAAGACATTTATGCAGCCAAAAAACACATGAAAAAGTACTCATCATCACTGGCCATCAGAGAAATGCAAATCGAAACCACAGTGAGATACCATCTCACACCAGTTAGAATGGCCATCATTAAAAAGTCAGGAAACAACAGGTGCTGAGAGGATGTGGAGAAATAGGAACACTTTTACACTGTTGGTGGCACTGTAAACTAGTTCAACCATTGTAGAAGTCAGTGTGGCGATTCCTCAGGGATCTAGAACTAGAAATACCATTTGACCCAGCCATCCCATTACTGGGTATATACCCAAAGGATTATAAATCATGTTGCTATAAAGACACATGCACACGTATGTTTATTGCGGCACCATTCACAACAACAAAGACTTGGAACCAACCCAAATGTCCAACAATGATAGACTGGATTAAGAAAATGTGGCACATATACACCATGGAATACTATGCAGCCATAAAAAATGATGAGTTCATGTCCTTTGTAGGGACATGGATGAAACTGGAAACGATCATTCTCAGTAAACTATCGCAAGGACAAAAAAACCAAACACCGCATGTTCTCACTCATAGGTGGGAATTGAACAATGAGAACACATGGACACAGGAAGGGGAACATCACACTCCAGGGACTGTTGTGGGGTGGGGGGAGGGGGGAGGGATAGCATTAGGAGATATACCTAATGTAAATGACGAGTTAATGGGTGCAGCACACCAACATGGCACATGTATACATATGTAACAAACCTGCACGTTGTGCACATGCACCCTAAAACTTAAAGTATAATAATAATAAAATAAAATAAAACAAATATTAAAATCCCATTTTAATTGTACAAAGCTCCCATGAGAAATTTGATTGGAGTTTATTGCATTATTCAAAGCCTGCATATTCTTGTTGACTTTGTCTGGTTATTATTCACTTATCTAATTATTTATTCTTATTAATGCAATAATAAAAGTTTTTTAATAAAGTTAATTATATTTAAAAAATAGGTAGTAGAGATTAATTTCAATGTTTGTAGCATAAAGGAAAGATAAACGTTTAAGGTGATGAATATTTAAATTATCATCATTTGATTATTGCACATTATACAAACATATCAAAGTATTACATGCGCCCCTCCAAAATATCCACATTTATTGTATATCAATAAAAACAAAATATAAACAAGGAAACCTTTTATGTTGAACTTCATGTTTCAGTAAGTCTATAAGAGAATATACTATATCTTAATAAGAAGAAATTATATGCCAAGTTAAAAACGAATACACTTTAGACAAGTTGCCTCCTTTTCAGTGGAGAGTACATTATTTATACAAAAAAAAACTTTTTTAATGTTTACTAAGCTGTGGAAATAACATTTAGAGAAACTAAAAGCTAGTTTTAATCAGGGTTTATGGCTTCTTTCTGCTGGTCCACGAATCATGCATTTACTTATATTAGAACATGTGAATCTTTATTGATTATGCTATGGGGCTAATTTCAAAATAGAGATTTCAATTTGCATTTGTTTTTGAAAGTAATATAGGTATATTACATAAATAAATAGAAAAAATCCCTTTGTAAATCATCCAACATTCTTATTGAAATTGAAGTTACTAAGAATTTAAAATACTGGGATTTCAGTTACCCTATATTTTCTCATCATATTAAATCATAAGCCATTCATTATATTCTTGAAGATACTTTTAAGTAGGTAAGCAGTAAATTTTATCCAATGTCTTTTTTGCATCTAACAAAAGAAAATCTAGTCATTTTTAAAAACTTGGTGTGCATTCTATGTTAATAGTTTTTAAATATTGAATTATTCTTTCATGTTTATAATAAATATAACTTAACAATAGTTTTTTGTTCTTTTAATTTGTTGCTATTCTTGACTTTAAGAACTTTGCAGTCAGTTTATGAGATGCACACATACAACCAAATGCAATTTAATGTTTTGGTTGCTATGATAGTATTTTGTAAAAGCCAATATGAAAGATAAAAGGGAGAGGAGGCTGGTAACATCCAAACCAAATAATCAATCAATGGGATGGCTAGACATAACCTGCCTTGTGACATGGTGGAATAGAAAATACTTTGCAATGTCTGTGTAGTAGTCTTCGTTTAAAGAATAAGGCAGAAAAAAGAACTTCATCCTCACCACCCCTTCAATGATACAGTGAAAGGGGGATAAACTTAGACAACTTGTGACAACTTAGACAACACAAGAAGCAACCATTCAGTCAAATTCAGAATATGGGACATTAAGTTCAAATGATATTTAAATTGAGTTGTTTAAAAACACATCATGAAGAAAGACATGGCATGAACCATGAAGGATTGTTAAGGAATAAAGAAGATTTACAAAACTACAAGTAAGACATTATGTATGTACCTTGTCTGATGCTAATTTAAACAAATCAACCATAAAGAGGCATTTAGAAGTCAATCTTGAAAAACTGAGTGGAGTCTAGGCATTAAGAAATTAATTGTGATGTGTAATAATAGCACTGGGGTTGTATTTTTTAAAGTTGCTATAAAAATACTTAAGAATGGAAGGTAAAAGAATGGTTGTATTAGATTTGCTTTAAAACATCAAGCTATAACACTGTTATAGAAAATATTGATAAAATAAAATTGGCAAAATATTATATTTATTGGAACCATGTTATGAGTATATTGGGTTTCATTATACTGTTTTCTCTCATTTTTTGGTTATTTAAAAATTTTTCAGGATGAAATTTTCAAAATAAATATAAAGTAAAAGACCTGAGGGAAGGGTAAGCATCTGCACTCAAAGAATAAGGAAACATTTTCTCATAGTGTTAAAAATATTATTTAAATGGACATTATTTTGTAATCTGCTGCTAAAACCCATGCCATGCTATTTAGAATCACTGCTTATGTGCCATATGAAAATAAATTTTGAAAAGATACTATCCAGACTTTATACAAATAGCATTCAAAAGATCTCACTCAGAACTCTTGTCTTGATTATAAAATGCAATTTTGTTCTATTTATTATGAACTATGGAGAACAGACATAACAATTAGAGAGCTGTTTTCTCCCGATTAGTGTTAACACAGATAAAATATTTATTATTTATGTTTTAATAAAAAGTATATATAAAATAACAGCTAAACATTATTATGTTTTTTTGGTAGCAGATATAACTCCATCTAAAACGGTGTAGGCAAGAAAAAGTAAAACTTCATATGTAAAGGAATATATTCAATATTAAAAATGGATTTACACTTATCTTTTAAAAAAATTGGGTTATCAGGTCCAGGAGGAAAAACAGACCTAGCAACTGTTTCCTAGGAAAAAATTTCAAAAGTATGTATTTCTATGATGTGTTTTCTCTGTCTAATCAGTGAATTTATAAGACCTTCTTCTGCTATCACCTGATGAAGAGAGCATTATAAACTTTCCTGATATGAGGCAGAGGTTTTCTGTACCATGACGCTGTCTGTGTTGAGTGTGAGAGAGCTAGGGAATGGCCATCTATCTTGTTTGCCATCTTTTTTTTTTTGGAAAGTTGGCACTGCTAGAACAGCAAGAGAAGAGAAAGAGGCAAGAAGGAAGGTATAAGAAATAATCCATCAAATCAAAGAACGAATGAACCAGGTAGATTTTTCAGATAGATGAGAATATGCCATCTGTAGCCCAATGCATGTTGAAACTACATTTGTTACTCCGTTTTCTTTCTTTTTTTTTTTTTTGGAGACGGAGTCTCGCTCTGTCCCCCAGGCTGGAGCGCAGTGGCGCGATCTCGGCCCATTCAGGCTCCGCCTCCCGGGTTCACGCCGGAGTAGCTGGGACTACAGGCGCCCCCCACCACGTCCGGTTAACTTTTTTTTTTTTTTTTTTTTTTTTTTTTTTTTTTGAGATGTAGTCTCGCTCTGTCACCCAGGCTGGAGTGCTGGAGTGCAGTGGCGCGATCTCAGCTCACTGCAAGCTCCGCCTCCCGGGTTCACGCCATTCTTCTGCCTCAGCCTCTCCGAGTAGCTGGGATTACAGGCGCCCACCACCACGCCCGGCTAATTTTTTATATTTTTAGTAGAGGTTTCACCGTGGTCTCGATCTCCTGACCTCGTGATCTGCCCTCTTCAGCCTCCCAAAGTGCTGGGATTACAGGCGTGAGCCACCGCGCACGGCCTGATTCTCCTTTAAAAAAAATTTTTTTTTGCCACTTCAATCAGAACCAACTTTTCTATATGAAATTGCCCTAGTTTCAGAAAATATTATGTTAACATATTTCTCATTACAGAAATTCTAGAAAATGTGTGTAATACCAGGTAAGTTTTTCTGACATATAATTGTGTCAAAAAGTTTAATGAAAATAGTCTAATTAATAGTTTCTGATTATCCTATCCCAATTATTCATTGGAATAACCACAAAGGCCTCAGAGATACAAAGATGAACAGGAACACAAAGAATGCTTAGTCCAGCTTCTGGAAGCTCCCTCCCAGCTTCAAGTCTCCCTGCCTTTGCTTCAAGTTGTCCCACCTTTCCAGACCGAACAGAACTAATGTACTTCTTACATATATCGATTGATGTCTCATATCTCCCTAAATGTATAAAACAAAGCTTGTCCCTGACCACCCTGGGCACATGTGGTCAGGACTTTCTGAGGCTGTGTCACAGGCGCGTCCTCAAACCTTGGCAAAATAAACTTTCTAAATTAACGGAGACCTGTCTCAGATTTTCTGGGTTCACACTATCAAGTTTTAATCCTTGAAATACTAAATCAAGGGCAAATAAGACTAAAAGGGAGAGGTTTCCACCACTGAAATACAAATAAAAACTTCAGTGTCTCTACCTCCTTCCACTGAGAAAGAGAGCCTTTTAGCACGATGAGAGCTCCACCCACCCAACCTCTTCGTGCATTCAACTGCAGTGTGCCACTCAGTCATCTTACAAAAGCAGGGTGAAGAGCAGAGGCCACAGTGCATGAAGTAGCCCACAGGCAGCTGCCCTCCAGTGGACAGCCTGTGGTTTTGCTTTTTGCCAACTTCACAGCAGAGCCCAGCACTTTTTCTCCTGAAAAAGAAAATCCACTCCAAAAAATCGTTGGGGAGCAAAGTAGATTTTACAGAAGATTCTGTGGGGACACAGAAAAGAGGATTTATGTCAGTAGAAAGTAAACAACCTAACACAGTCTCACATTATTTTTCCCCACGTTCCTCTTTTGCTAGTGGCCATTAGGCCCCTGTCTTTCTTTCCAGAGTCTTTCCCACAAGAAACTACCCTCCCAGCTTTCCTCCTTCTAACTAGAGCTGTTTGAGGATTCCCAGGCCCTGCAGGCCCAATTTAGTATAGCCTTATCTAATCATTCATTTAATGAACTACTCTAGCTGTCTAGGGGGAATCTGCTGCTAAGAAAACAGTTTTGTGTCATTATCACTGCATCCTGGAATGTGGAATAAGCAACTATTAAGACAGAGTCTAGAAGGACCCTCAATAAAGCGAATGAATATGTGTGAATGCTTTCCTGTATTGCATAGAACCAGTGCAGAACATCTAAATGATGTTCATTACTAAGTGAGCCAAAGTTATTTTATCCTTACTGCAAAGCTGATTTCAAAAAAAGCCCGCTTCCTTAGATTTCAGGTCCCTCACTTGCAGTCTATTTAGGTGCTGTAAGTAGATGGAGTTATGCAGTATTTACCAACCTTTCATGTGCACATAAATCACCTGAGGACCTTGTCAAAATTTGCAGATTTGGATTTAGTAGGTCATAGCTGGGACCTAAGGTTTTGCATTTTTAACAATCTCCCATGCTTTTGATCCATGGACCCTACTTTGAGTAGCAGGGAGGTTTTAGGGGGTTAGTGGTAAAAGAATGGGAGCACGAGAGATATCAAATCGTAATCAGAAAGTACTTCTATGTAACATTTCTGGTAAAGGAATTGTAGAGAAAGAGACTCAGATTTCTAAGATGCAAGTCATTTGATGGATTTACTCATTCATTCTAAACACTCTGTATATCAATTTTGTTGCTAATTCTATATTCCCAATTTCATACTCTTTTCTTAAAGAAAAATCCCAGAATTATATAAGCTTCAGGCTCCAGAAAGCCTGGATCTGTCATTGCCAGTTGAACCAAAAATTTCGTTTGGGTTGTGCATATCCCCTTAGCCACATAATCAACATCTGAAAAAAAGAGTCTATCGTTAGGAAGTAGGGCAATGAGGAGAAAAATAATACAATCTCTATATTTGATTGCTGCCAAAAACAAGGCCTAGAAACATCGCTTTTCAATCAAGGCTGAGTGAAAACTGAGGGGGAAAAAAAGCAATACATGGCTTTACTAAATATGGCTCTACAACATAAACAGGCATGTTACTATAAGGATAGAAGAAAAACATTAATTTCTATTAGAATGAAAACAAACCCTTTTAAAATATAATTTTTTAGTGTTCAACAATATAACAGAGAAAATTATGAAGTCTTCGAAAAAAAGAAAAGAGGTACTCAAAATGAAATTTGAAATATAAAACTTTAAAACTATAGAAGTCCAGGTATGGTCCATTCAATGGAAAGAAAAAAAAATCCACACTTCCAAAGAATGAAAAAGAACCAACCAAGAACCATATGTATACTCGTAAAATAAGATTAGGTGATGTCAAGTAATATTATGAATCATGACCTAAAATATCAACTTTAAAGCTTGATGTAAGAGACATCAGAGCAGAAGGGAGATTATCTTGCTGCAGGATGTCACTTACATGAAAGACAGCTGAAACAAAATTCAAAGTGAACTGACGGGAAATAAATCATTGGAAAAAATATCTGTTTACCAGTATTAGTCTATGGAATCTGAAGTAGACAAACTTACAAAAGGGAAATAGTAGCCATAAAAAAACATAATTTATAGAAGGGATTGATTATATATTAAATAAATTATCCCATGGATTAAGAATAGAGCTCTTTTCAAGAAGTCATACCTTTATTTTGAACACGTACATGTTCTTAGATTAAAATCAATTACATACAAAAACAAATGCATACAATTCACATATTTTGAAAACATAATATGAAAATAATTGTACAAACTTAAAAAATGTCAAGCTTATAAATTTAAAAATGCCTTTCTGAACATATCAAGCAATCAAGTATGCAATGAAAGATATTTCGAAAAGAAACAATTATATCAAAATTATGTTTCACAACCTAAGTTGCACTGAGAACTAATATCACAATCATACATGCTTTAGTTTATTTTTTAAAAAAGAGACTAAACTTTAAGCTTCAGTAATTAGAAAAGAACAAATGTATAGAGAAAAATACAACACAAATATATTTTTTAAATTACAGTACAGGACAAAAATAGAGGGAAGAATTAGAATTGATAAATCTGAGAGCCACTTTAAAGAAATCTAATATAGTAGGCAAAATTCTAGTGAATATACATTTAATAAAGAAACAACACTCAAATAAAAATTATAAATGGAGTGCATTAAGGCTTCTTTAGTAGGAGAAGAATAAAATCTGTCTTCAACATTTTTAAAGGAAAACAAGTGAATTTAATTGCTGATACTGGAGTATCTCATAGAAAATTACAATAATAAACACGATTTTGAAAGGGTAAGGATGAAGCTAGGCTTCAGGATGAACTAAAGCAAGAGCCATTCAGATCAGAATTCCTTTCCCGGGAATTCTTTATGTTAACAGAAGTAACCTATTTACCAGGGCGTATTTTTATATATTTATTTATTTTACATTATAGCTCCTGTAAAACTCAGTTGCCTATGATTTTCATTTTTGACAATTTGGAGTGAAAAACAAAATTGAAAATCTTGTAGAATCACACTGATTTTCTGTTTTGTTTCTTAACACCTCATTGGGGCTGTACCCACTTAATGTAACTTTCCAGTGGTCACTCTCTCTGGGCATAATTGAAAATGTATGTCTGCTAAAGTCCAGCATTTTTAGGTTAACATGCTCCATAATGTTAACTCAGACCCTCTTGCATGCATTAGATTTGATTTTAACTTTACAAAGGTACACATCATTCCAAAATTATGAGAATAGCAATAGTTGATGTGTGGGGATCAATCAGATTTCACTGAAAATTTTAGCTAATCCACAATATTTTGGCTAATCTGATGGCCAAGTGGCCATCAGCTGACAATTTGATTATTATACACTGACTAGAGTTTATAAGGAAATCTGGCCTAATACATGATGATTTGTTTCTCATGAATTTGTGTTGAATCTTCTACCACAAAAGAAAACATGTTCTTTGACAAAGTTAAAATTATCCCATTATTTCCTCCCTGCTCTTAGACGTGAGCCGGTGAGTATTTGAGTTTATCAATCTCATGATACCTTAATTTAGGTGAGAAGGAAATAGTCAACAGACTTTATATTCTCTTATCTGCAATATGCAAGGGTGTTCCAGTCACAGGAGGCACAGCCCCAAGACACATCTAGTAGTGGCTTATTATTTTACTATATTAATGTCTGCCAGGCCGGGCATGGTGGCTCAAGCCTGTAATCCTAGCACTTTGGGAGGCCGAGGCTGGCAGATCATCTGAGGTCAGGAGTCTGAAAACAGCCTGGCCAACATGGTAAAACCCTGTCTCTACCAAAATTACAAAAAATTAGCTGGGCGTGGTGGTGGGAGCCTGTAATCCCAGCTACTCAGGAGGCTGAGGCAGGAGAATCGCTTGAACCCAAGATGGGGAGGTCGCAGTGACCCAAGATCGCACTACTGCACTCTAGCCTGGGTGACAGAGCAGGACTCTGTCTCAAAACAAAACAAAACAAAATAAAATAAAACAAAGCAAAATAAAATATCTGCCAATTGCCCAACCTAAGATCAGGGAAACTCACTCTCCCTATCATGCTAAGGGAGAAAATAAAAAACTAATAAGACAATTAGGAAACAAATAGAAAGATGGTAGTCTTATTGTGTTAGATGGGACCTCCATTTCTGGGCAATATGCAGCCACAGGAACTGGATGTACTTTCACAGTGGAAACAACTAAAAATAGACAAAATATATAAAATTTATATATATATGAAATATATAAAATTTTTTATAATTTTTATATAGTGAAATTACCAGGAACCCAGGTAGAGCTGAAGGATGTCCCTCAGTTGAGAGTATAGTTGGAAGTTTGGGCAGACCAAAGTGACTAGGGATCACAGGCCAAATAGTGTATGTAGTGTCTGTGCCTGTTACCCTATGTAAATTTTGCCTCAACTGGATAAAAAAAAAAAAAAATCTGAAAAAGTGTAATGCTCTATCTGAGTTATCAGTTATCTAGGGAATAATAAGATCATGACCATATAACAATATTATCAATTAAAGCACTAAATTGAGTAATGTATTTAACCCGTAGGTACTGAGGGCCTATGGTATACTAGGTGTCATAATAGATGATGAGCATCAAATGTGGAACAAGAGAAACTAGTTTCTGGATCAGAAATCACATCGTCAAGGTACTACAGTGAGACTGAGGGTTGTAAGTGTGAGAATGATGTAGGAAGAGAAAGTATGAGGTCCACTAATAATGCATTTTAGGTAAACCTGCAAGAGAGGCTAATAAAATGAGTAGATTTTCCAAAAAAGAAAAATTATGTTGGAATGAGTTGTGGGTCTGCCACAAAGCAGACTGAAGCTTGATCTTCAAGGGCTTGTATACCCTGTTTAAGACTTGTCTTTACCTTTAAGAGAAATAAAAGATATCAAAAAGCTTTAGGCATGCATCACATGCTTTTGGAAAGATTACTATTGCAGGTGTTCAGAGAAACGATAAAGTGACTTGGGGTAGATGAAAAGAGTAGTGGAAACAAATATAACTTGATGATTGAAGAGATAGAAAAAACACCCCCAAAGTATGAAGATAGATTGGATTTTAGGAGAAAAAGAGATGGAGTATCAGGAAAGATTTTCATATTTTCTACACGAACATTTGAGTGAACTTTAATGCTGTGGATTTAGATGGGGGCCAGAGCTGGATGGAAAATAGATTTGATGGGTAAAGAATATGGACTTCTTCTCAGTAATTGAGTTTAAGTGTCTGAGAGACATCCACCTGTAAATGATTGGACAGACAGATACTTGGAATTGAAATGTAAAAGAAAATGTTAAACATTTATATATATACGTGCCTTAAACAGTGTTGCATGCCATGCATGAGAAGAGAGCCCCAGAAGAGCCTCAAGAAATGCCAACAGTGAAAAATTGATTAGGGTGACAAAATAAATTGAGAGAGACTTCATGGAGTGGAAGAAAACCAGGACAATGGAGTTCCACAGAATCAAAAAAAAAAAAAAAAAGTGAGTTGAAAAGTGATCCAGCATGCCAAAGGCTTTCCATATGTAAAAAAAACTAATGGAAGACCATAGATACAAAAGTGTACCTTAGAATTAGTGACATCTTAGCAGGAGAGATTTTTTGTTGAATGGTGGTGATTTATATTGTGTTATGATTTGTCTCTGGAGGAGTGCAGAGAAGTAAACAATGGAAATTTGGGGTAAAGGCAGGTTTCAATACAGTTGACTGTAAACACAAGAAAAGAGTAGAAGGAAAAGGTGTGAACTTGAGGGAAATGTATATATGTATTGTTTCTGAGTTGAGAGAATTAAGTATGTGTAAATGTTAAGGATGGCCAGTCAGAAGCTCAAGGGACCGCCCAGGTGTGGGCATGGCAAGAGAAAGATACAAGAGGATAGGTTGAGGGCAGAAGTAGGCTGACTTGTAAATATGAGTATGAAATGCTATGAGTCCTCAGCATCCTTTTTGGCTTCTTTTTCCTCTTTGAAGTGAGAAGTAATGTCATTATTTGAAGAGGAGAGGAGGTGAAGGGTTGAAGAATGTAGGGGGGGTTTGAAATATTTATTTTGAAGAATGTGAGAAGCAACTAACTACAAGAGATAGCATTGCCAGAAAGTTTTGGAAACCTGGTTGATGTTGAACCATATATTTATAGTGGCAGCTGGGTTTAACTATCCAGGTGCAAGCTCAGAGAAGGCAGTTAGTTGGATTCATCCGGCACTCTAGGGTTTTGCCAGGCAAGTGTGCTGAAAGGACAAAGTGACAACAAGGCTTTATAGATTTTTCAGACCATGGTGAAATAATGAAGCATTCATGATCATTCTGAAATTTCTGAGGAAAGGGTGGTAATGATTGTATTTAATTTACAAAGTTCCCAAATTTTGTATGGTTGATATATATCACTTAAGTGAAGCACATCAATTAATTAACTTTCAATAGTTTGGAAGTTCTAGGTAACCTAAAACAATAGGCAACATATATCAAACATTATTATTATACAAGCCCATAGAACTGTGAATTTGTAAATCTCATCAATAGTCGTAATATCATGTCTCTCACTCTCACTTATAGCAAAGATTTGATCACTTCCTTGGAGCACATGTGAAGCTTGTGCTGCACTGCCTTTCCTGTCTGAGTCATATACTTGCAGCTTGTCCTAGCCATCATTTTCACATACAGCTCATCATCCATCTTCAAGCTGTCCTCAAGGTAGCTTCAGTGGTCTATGTAGCTTTTCCTCCCTCCTTTTAGCCCCGACAACCATTCATCAGCCAGAAAAACATACACAGCCTTCTTCTCAAAAAGTTGTCATCAACTCCTCTCAATGCTACCTCTGTTTCTATATCCTAACTGTATTGAACTGTGTTCTATTTCCATCTTCATAGAATGCATATGCCAGTTAATGATTGCTACTTCCATGTACTCAAAGTCTCTGATTTCTCCAAAGACATTAGAAATGCAACTCATTTTATATCAGTAACTCTCTTGTTTTTCTATACTTCTATATCTTCCTATTTATAACCCAGAAAAAATTATTATTTTCCTCTTCTCATCAGAATTAGAGCTCCAACAGTCTCTCTGACAATTTCCCGAATTCTAATTTTCTCTATTTCCATTTTTTATATAATAATTTTATTTCATAAATTCAATTGTTTCTATAATTTTAAATTTTTCTTTGCTGATTTCTTAGTACTTATTAATAGTTGAACAAGTTTATTTCAAAAATGATAGTTTGTATCTGTAATTCTGAGAACTAAGGAAACCTTTCTTTACATCAATAGTTGGTCAGGCATGGTGGCTCACACCTGTAATTCTAGCACTTTGGGAGGCCGAGGGAGGTGGATTCCCTGAGCTCAGGAGTTCGCAGACCAGCCTGGGCAAGTCGATGAAACCCTGTCTCTACTAAAATACAAAAAATTAGCTGGGCGTGGCAGCATGCCCCTGTAATCCCAGTTACTTGGGAGGCTGAAGCAGGAGAATTACTTGAACCCTGGAGGTGGAGGTTGCAGTGAACGGAGATTGTGCCATTGCACTCCCGCCTGGGTGACAGAGTGAGATTCTATCTCAAAAAAAAAAAAAAAACTATAAAGAAGTTGTTAAGTTTATGTATTTATTTACATATATTTATTTTTTAAAACAAAGCAAATGACAATCACCCACATGTCTAACAGCAAAGAAAGTGGAACAATTCAAAATTAAATTTCATTCATGAAAGTGAAAAGAGACATAATAAAAGAAATTTAAATGTACTTTTAAAATTAATTTCCATGCCAGTATTTAAGAATGATCATGACTGTAATTCTCTCTTCTGTTTGTCAGAAGTGTTTCGTGACTCAGGCCATAATTTTCAAGGTTGCATAGTTTTCTATTATATCCATATGACATATATAGCCATCTATTTAGAACATTTATGTTTTTCTAATTAACTTTGCTATTATAAATAACATAATGTGCATACTTATAGTTTATTATTTTCATAGACCTCAGATAATTTTATCAGGGTGAATTTCTAAAAATAAAATTGCAAGGTTAAGTGACATGCACATTAAAAGTATTGTGACCTAACTTACCAATTAACCTCTGAAAAACATTTCCAGTTTTATTGCCATAAGCAGTACATAATTTCAATTAAAAATTAATAAACAAAATATTTATTTTTACCAAGCATGATGATGATCTCTATTAGGGAAACTCAGGAGTAATAACCACGAAGAATGAATCTAATCCATTTCTACAATTATCCTTATCTGAAAATCTTTCTACAAAGGGAATGTGGCATATTTTGTTGTTGATGTTTGATAATTATTATCATTTATAACATGAACATTTTTTATATCTAAAATGAGAAAGGATTTTATCTTTCACAGTCCATTTTCTTTGTTTTCAGCTTTGGCAACTCTTTTCTACCTGATAGAGCTTTTTAATATTTGTTTCTTTTCTTTTCCCTTGTTCTTTTCCTTAGGCCATATGTAAATTGATGTAAGTGTGAAGAAATTTCAGGAAACTATGTTACTTGATTTCAGGAAGCAACAGATAGACGCGTTTGGTGTGTGTCTGAGCAAGGATTTAGATAACAGCAGAAACACTCTTAGCAGTTGTGTGGCACGAGCATTATCTGGATCATTAGCACTATGTGTTGAGATATGAATAAAAGCATCTACCAGTGAGTGTCTAATGCTATATTTACTATTATATTCACCTGCAAACCAGACAACGTCAGCACAGATGGAACAAGATGTCTTTTATCCAAATCTCTTACCTGTGGACAATCGCAACCTTGCAAATTAATTAACATTTTAAGGGCTTCTAAAGAAGGGTATTTTACAGTTTCTCTCAGGAGTTTATTAGAAAGGTTTCTCCTATAATTAAACTAAATTCACTGTCTATCGAGATTTCTTAAGTATCTTTCCATTTTATTTTGCTCTGGATTTGAAATAATGCATTCTCTACTCTTAAGGTTTTCTCTCATTTAAACTGTTCCATTTAAAAAATCTATTTTAAAGTGCACAAATATGAAAAGCATTGCCCCCTCTATAAAGAATAACATGAGTTAAAATATGATCTTTTGTTTCTTTATAATCAAAGCTATTTAATACCTCTCTTGAATGAAATTTTACTTGTTAATTCTCATGTTCAATTTCCTCTACAACTCGAAGTAGTTGTTTAAGTTTGAATAATTTACTTGAATGTTTAATTATAATTCAAAGTTAACGGATGTGAAATATGCTTGCCTTGGTGAATGTACAAATAAATATATCTCGAAGTATTTTAATATGCAGAAGAGAATATTAATTTATTATAAAACATTGCCATGTTGTGTTAAAATAATATAGGAAAAATAAGACTGTGTACAAGAGGAAGGCATCAGTTAGATGTTTAATTAAAATTAAAATTGAAATTTAGATATATTTACTTTAATATTTATATTTGTATAGTCTTGCTCTGTATTACAGAGGTTGAACAAAACATACTTTGTCTGTAACAAACTATTGTGATGAGTCATTTGGAACCTAAAATGACAGTTTTAATTCAGCTTTCTTTGCAAATCTGCAAATAGTTTTAGGCACTGTTAATAGCTCTGTATTAGAAAACTATTTACTTCCAAATGATTTTTCTGTGCATAAACACTCATAACAAAAATTTTTGAAAAGTTTTATTCAGTTATTTTGTACCATTAGTTTACTAGAAAGCTACTGAACATTTACCAGTAAAGAAAGAATGAATATTACCATTGTCTTAAAAATACTATTTTAGTATTATAGATTTAATTGGTTCAAAATGAAGAAAAAAAAGAGGCATAACACTTGATGATGTGAAGGCTGATTATTGTTATTCATTTTCTCCCTACCACTTATTTATCTTTTGTGTTAAAGTTACTAGGATACACAAAAATGAAAAAAGGAACCCTCAAAATTAGTATTGGCTCTTTTTTTGTATATAGTAACTGATACAATTAAAACTCTCTATAAAAGTAAGAAAATAGGATTTAATTTTGAAGTCTTTTTTTCTGTTTTCACTTTTTATTACCACAGTTGATTGAGAGCTGATTACACGTCTCGTATAAATTGCTAACATAAAATTGTCACGCAATCTCTAAATTGTCACATTCTGTGTACTACTTGTACTCTGTAACTCTCTGTGATGATATCAGGTGTCATCTCTTTCACTTATTTTCAGTCTTTCTGACTAAAACCTACCTTAGTATATAGTGTACGCAGTTTCTTTCCATGGGCAAAGCTAGTGTTCTTAGTGAATATGTCTTCTGAAAAATGTCAAAATTTTGATGGGGTGGAAAATGCTTAATGCTTTTTCCCATGCTGTCAAAATGGTGACATTTGACAGTGTGGGATAATGTTTAATGTTATTTCTGGGAAATGTTCATGATTCTTCTCTATAAAAACTCTTCATTTGTTTTTCTATAACTCCATTTTTATCCCACAAAATGTAACTCTAAAGTAACAGGCCAGGAGTAATAGTTTTGAATCTAGGGTACTAAAAAGTGTAACTCTGGACCACTCCTTCTGAAACTCCATAGTTATAGGACATTTATGATCCAATGAGATAGTAGGATGCAAAAAAAATGATCATTCAGTGGCATTTTAGTGCATAATAGTTAATATAATTGTGTTGTAATTATCAATAGTGCGAGCCTATGGAATAATTCTGCAATTGTATAAGATTATTATTACTATATTATACAATATAGTAAAAGAAAAAATATGGGCTGGCCGCAGTGGTAGCTCACGCCTGCAATCCTAGCTCTTTGGGAGGCTGAGGTAGGTGGATCACCTAAGGTCAGGAATTCAAGACGAGCCTGGCCAACATGGCAAAACCCTGGCTCTACCAAAAATACGAAAATTAGCTGGGTGTGGTGCCTCATGCCTGTAGGGAGGCTGAGGCAAGAGAATCACTTGAACCCAGGAGGCAGAAGTTGCAGTGAGCCGAGATCATGCCACTGCACTCCAGCCTGGGCGACAGAGCGAGACCCCGTCTCAAAAACAAAACAAAACAAAACAGAAAAATAATTGTGTATCCCAATATTCTATATAATACAATAGACATCATTGAATGACCAGCCCATCTTCCAGGACTGTGCAGCATAATGGAAGAGAAAACTTGTAGCTAATGAATGTGATAAATGGATTTTTGAAAATTAGATAAAGAGTTTTTGGAAGCCCAGATGTAATTAATTTTGTCTTGGGAGAAAGGAGAGGAAATAACACTAACTTGATGTTTCAAGAGTGAAAAATAATATATTTCAGCTAACTTTGATGCTGCGGGGAGGGGAACATTAGAACCAAAATGAAGAAGGATGATGATTATTATTGATGAAATTACTGTAAATATATAATTAACATATTATAACAACATACCTATATTAATACTACATATTAATAACAATGATTATTATATTTTATTATATTAATGGACCACTTATGTACCAGGACTATGCTACAATGTATTTTACATGTATTACGCATCTAACCTTCAACCAATCCTGTGTGATAGGCACTATAATTATCTTCATTTTAACGATGAAAAATTGAGTTGCAAAGAAGTTATAAAACTTTCCCAAGGTCACATAGTGGTAAGAAATAGAGCCAAGATAGAAATGTGGACAGCCAATTTCAGCTTTTATAATCTGAATATACCACATCAATGGAATAACAGTTTGAGATAATGTAATATTAATATATTAATGAAATATTTATCAATCACCTCCTATAATCCTGTTATTGTGCTAGGCACTGGCAATACAAATAAAATATCTGTTCTTAAAAAGTATGCATTCATGTGAAAGGAAGGCAATAAAAGTTAAAAAATATGCATTCTACCTAACATACATGAATAGGCAATTACATTAAAATATAGTAAGTAATAATAGCTAACATGTATACAGCCTTTACTACTCAAAGTGCTTCACTTATATTTATTTAATGCTCATAACATTTCTATGTCAGAAGAACTATTATAATACCATCTTTTCACTTCAGGAAACTAAGACCCAGTGACATTAAGTGACCTGACTATGGTTGCAGTTGGTAAATAGTGAAGACTTGCTAGAAACCCAGGAAAACTGGATGTGAAGTCATTGTGATAATGCGGGACCAGTTCTTTCTTTCCTTTTTTTATTTTTTATTTTATTTTATTTATTTATTTATTTATTTATTTATTGAGACAGAGTCTTGCTCTGTCATCCAGGCTGGAGTGCAGTGGCGCGATCTCGCCACCTCCCAGGTTCACGCCATTTTCCTGCCTCAGCCTCTTAAGTAGCTGGGATTACAGGCGCCTGCCACCACGCCTGGCTAATTTTTTTGTATTTTTTAGTAGAGACGGGGTTTCACCATGTTAGCCAGGATGGTCTCAATCTCTTGACCTCGTGATCTGCCCAACTCGGCCTCCCCAAATGCTGGAATTACAGGCGTGAACCACTGCACCTGGCCAAGGAGGGACCAGTTCTATGACAGCATCCTCAAATAAAGAAACAAAAAAAGTCTTAAAATCAAGAAGTTACCTTCAGCTTGGAGAGGAAGAAAACTGTAAAGAGTTTTGCTTGCAGCCTAATAATAATAAAAGAAGGCAAACAGAAGAGAGAAGGAAGAAGGAGAGAGAAGAGGAGGGAAAAGGAGGAGGAAGAGGAGTAGGAGGAAGACAAACTCCTAGTGCACAACTTTCTCAAACTCATCACAGAGTTCTGGGGTCATAAAATAATTAACTAGCCCCAAATCTAAGGAGATACAAGATCCTACAGGGAGAAAGTAGACATAAGCACTGAATTACCTATGAAAGACACAGCCAAACACCAGTAACAGGAGCTCAGGTAAAGTGATTGGCAAATCAGTGGAGGACAACCAACTGTGAAATGAAAGAGATGGAGGAGATCCTGGTGATTGCAGATATGGGTGATGTGATTTCTTTTCCATGGCCTCTTCCAGGTTCCATGAACCCTAACACAAATAATAATAACAACAGTAATATCCATATATAAGTTAATAAAATAAATAAATGCATGAATTAAATATTATTATACATTATCAACATATTAATATATTATATGTATGTGTCTATGAAGACAAGAGCATACTGAGAAAGTCTCTTTTCTAACGCAGTATTTGATGAGGGGAACAGCTTCTGTGAAGGGACTAGGGAGAGTGTCAAGAAGCTTCACTTAGGATTAGTCACCACTATTTCCACTCTCACTTGTGAAACAAAAGCCTTAATCAATGGAGGTAAGGGCCACAAATACTTTTACCTTTTAGGACATGAATGAAATCCCATTGCAGCTGATGAGAAGGTACAAAAAACAAAATCTGTGTTCCATTGTGGGCTAAGAACTATGGCAGGGATGTGGCAGGAGTATTGAGACTGCCAACCCTCAAAACCAGGGAATATGGTTCCTGCCTACAACAGGGACATGATAAAAACAACAGAGAATACACTGTCCAACCCCAAACTCATCTTCAAGCTGAAAATCACCTACTACAAAATACCTTGCCAGAGATCTCTCTGGTATGTAGCACAAAGAAAGATCTCAAGCTAACAGTGTAGCAGACACTTGGGGAAAAAAAATTAGACAAATCAGATCCTACCATACCTGGTATAGCTAAATGAATTTAAAACATGTCGTATAATGAGGGTAAACATAGTAACGACTTCAACTCCAAATTAGATTAACTCTAACCTCTCACACTAAAGGCCTAGCAGAAGATAAAGTGTGCCCATTTCCAGTCATAGAAATTGTTTGCCTCAGTCTCTGCCATTCTATATAAGATGCTCATCTTTCAACAAAAAAAATGGCAAAGCACTCAAAAACAATCTCAAGAGACAAAACAATTATCAAAACTAGACTCAGATATGGCAAACATATTAGAACTAATTTATAGGGAATTTTAAATAACTATGATTAATATATTGAAGGTTTTAAAGGGAATGTGGACAACATGAAAGACCATGTAGCCAATTTCAGCAGAGAGAAGCAAACTATGTAAAATAAATGATAAGACTGGAAATGAAAATCATAATAACAGAGATCAGAGATGAAGGATACATTTGAAGACATCATTTGACTCAGCAGAGGAAAGTCAATGAAATTAAGTCTGTAGAAATTATATGAACAGAAACATATTGAGAGAGAGAGAAAAAGAGAGAGATGGAGGAAGTAGATCCAAAGCTTCTGGGACAATACCAAATGATGTCTCATTTGATGAGGGAAAAATAGGGAAGATTAAATACTTGAAGAAACAATGAGAATTTTCCAAAAATAATGACAAATCCAAATATAGATATGTCGTTATGCCAATATAGTTCCCAAAACACAGAAAGCCAAAAAACGATTTAAACTTATCTCGGCATATTATACTCAAACCAAAATTAAAAAAAAAAAAAAGAACAGGAAACAAACAAACAAAAAAATACCATTACAAAAAAAAAAACCTTAAAGGCACTCAAGATTAAAAAATAAATAAATAAATAAGACACACTACATTGAAGAAACAAAGAATTACCATAGAATTATCTTTTTTGTTTTGTTTTGTTTTTCTTGAGACAGAGTCTCGCTCTGCCGCTGAAGCTGGAGTGCAGTGGCACAATCTCAGTTCACCACAACCTCCGCCTCCTGGGCTGAAGGGATTCTCCTGCCTCAGCCTCCAAAATAGCTGAGATTACAGGCGTGCACCACCATGCCCAGCTCATTTTGCATTTTTAGTAGAGATGGGGTTTTACCATGTTGGCCAGGCTGGTCTCAAACTACAGACCTCAGGTGTTCCACCCACCTCGGTCTCCCAAAGTGCTGGGATTATAGGCATGAGCCATTGCACCCAGCCTAGAATTATATTTAGCAAACACATTCTACAAAAGAAGATATACAGATGACATATACACCCATGAAGAACTACATATCATTAGACATTGGGTATATGGAATGAAAAGCCACACTTATTGGAATGAGTAAGAAATAAACAATTCCAAGTGCTAGAGAAGATGTGGTCCAACTAGAGTTGTTTTACATTGCTCATGAGAATGCAAAATGGGACGGCCCCTCTAAAAAGCAGCTTGTCTGTTTCTTTAAACACACATTTACCATAGTATCTAAGAATTTTACTTAAAGACATTTACACAGTAAAGTCAATACATATATTCACATAAAAAGTTGTACACACTTGTGTGAGCACTTTACTGATTATTGCCAACAAACAGAAACAACCTAGATTTCATTCATGGTGGGGGTGGGGGGTGGGTAAATGGACAAACAAACCACGTTATGTCCATGCAATGGAATACCACTTATTAATAAAAAAGAACAGACTATTGTTTAATATGACAACATAAAGGACTCTTAAATGCATTTTGCTGAGTGAAATGACTCAAGCATAAAGGGTATGTATTATGTGATTCCACCTGTGTGGCATTCTGGAAAAGCAAAAATATAAGAATGGAAATCGAATCAAAGGTTGTGTTGCAGGGGTATAGAGTGGAGGAGGGGTTGTCTGCAAAGAGTTAGCATGGGGAAAACTTTCGATTTCTGGAACTCTTCTGTATATTACTGTGGTGGCCTATATATGACTCTAACATATGTCAAATCTCTGAGAATTGAATACCATGAGTTTTATGGTATAGAGATTTTTAAAAATCAGCAAGGATGTTAGGGGAATGCAAGAGAGAATGTGGACTGGGACAAAAGAATCTACTTGTATTACAAATGAATTAAAGAACCATAGTGAAGAAGCTGTGTGGGAGAATAGAGCTGACCTGATTAACTTTGGAACACATTTGTTTTGCGTGGATTCTTCAAGGCTAAAGACAAAAAGAACTGTAAATAAACATTCTATTTGCTTTTTCCCCTCAAAGACTTGTATGCATAAATAATTTTGAAGATACTTGAATAACAACCACAAAGTGATAGGGAATAGAGGGTTCAAGAGTGTGAGTTTTGTTGGGTTTTGTTTGTCTGTTAATTTTAAAATGGTGGGTCATGTCCTTTTTTAGAGAACCAACACAGAAGAAGTCTTAGATAGGAAAAGAGGGGAACTGAGAGCTAAGGAGTTCCAGAGGGGTGAAGGGAAAACAAGCAAGAAATTTAGTTCCAGGGTTGGTCTTGAACAGATATAGATGTTTGTCATACTCTAAAGCTGTGACACAATGAAGGTAAGTATGAGAGAGAAGGCAAAATGCTTCAAGAGGCAAAACCCAGTAAGTTCATGCTTACTGATCTCAATTCACTGAATAAAATAGTGAAGAAATATTTCTGAGAATGAAGAGAGTGATGAACTAGGAGCAGTCTAGTATAGCACAATCTTCATTGAAGAAAATATGTATATATATCCCAGACTATAACAGTCTTCTCTTGAATATCTGGAAAAGTGAATGCATTTAATTTTAATATCTTTGAAAGTATTTACCCACTATAGCAAAAACCAAGACCTTTTTATTGTTTAACAGAAACAAAAATTTAATCTATTCAGTGACTTTGTCTTGCTTGACATTTTTAACACAAGTGTTTAAATGGGCTTTGAATTTTAAAAACAAAGAAGCAACACTGGAATGTGTATGCCTGCCATGCTGGGGAACATGAAATAAAACAGGGCATCAGCTAAGTCTGAATATCCATGAAGTCAAATTGTGGTTTTCTTAAGTAAATATTTTAATCCTGAATACTCAGCATTTGCAAATGGTGAATTTCTTAAAGAGAATCCGAAGGGTTCATTTGTAAAAAAAAAAAAAAAAAAAAAAACAGAACCTTAGTGTACCAATGCTGAACAGCTAACTTCATTCAAGGTTCCCAAAAACTACCTATTTTCCTTTTTTTTTTCTTTTTTTTTTTGAGACGGAGTCTCGCTCTGTCACCCAGGCTGGAGTGCAGTGGAGCGATCTTGGCTCACTGCAAGCTCCGCCTCCCGGGTTCACGCCATTCTCCTGCCTCAGCCTCTCCGAGTAGCTGGGACTACAGGCGCACGCAACCACACCCGGCTAATTTTTTGTATTTTTAGTAGAGACGGGGTTTCACCGTGGTCTCGATCTCCTGACCTCGTGATCTGCCCTCCTCGGCCTCCCAGAGTGCTGGGATTACAAGCGTGAGCCACCGCGCCTGGCCTAAAACTACCTATTTTAAAATGGAAAGGAGTAGTATAGCTACATGCATATAACTCAAGTACCCCAAATTTGGAAAGAGATAGTATCCTCTTAAAACAACAACAGCAACAAAACAGAAACTCCCATGACAACAGTCTAAAGCTGTTGCCCACCCAATGCAGTACAAAACACTAATAGGATGTCAGCAAAATTTCATCCTCCTTCCTCCATTAGCTGATTAATAACCAGTTGATATCCCTATCACAGAAGCATTTCCCAGACAATTTTGGTAGAATTCTCTGTGGACAGCAGTGTTAAATGATTGGAACTATTGTAGGGGTGAGTTCTACTAAACAACTTGCTCAAGTTTATGTAAAACAAAAGTACAATTCAAAGAGCATTTTAGTTTCCTTTTATTTTCTGGTCAACGTTAAGCCTATTTTATACAAAAATATTTTATTAAGCCCAATTACAGAGCAGATAATTCTACTATAATATATTTAGATTATATTTTAATTTTATATAGCAATATAAACTGCAATAATAATGGTTTACTTATCAATTACACATCAGTGGCTGAATTAATTATTCTTCAGAAATACTCATTTACTTTCATGAATCTAGATCTCTTTAAATAAAATTAAGGCAAATTTTCTATTTTAAAAAATACTAAAAATTAATATCGCTCAATCCATCTTTCCAAGAGTTTCTTATTTTTAAGTGTTGCATTCTCAACATGCGTGATTAAATTAACATCTTTAAGGATTTAAGATAATTTGTATAGGAACAATTACTGGCTTGGAATTGTTAATATGACATGATTTTTATACAATGTCTAAATAACGTTTCGCTCAATTAATTGTAAAGATCAATAGCTCAATATTTTAGATACATGCTCATATTTTCAAGTACTGACAGACATATAAAGCAATCACTTGGCTGTTTTCCCGACATACATGCAAATATCCCAATCTATTTCTGAATAGTTTTCAACACAAAATTATATTTGTTCCCTAGATACTAAACGATTTTTTAAAAAGAAAGTCAAATTTAAAAGGCCACACCATCTCATCTCTCCTTTCGTCCAACAGCCAGATTATGATCTGACTCCTTCCAAAGATGGAGTCTAACCTCTGAATTCCTGCCATTTTGGAGTGAATTTATATTAGCAGTTGTGCTCTGCCACAGCACACACACTGCAACGTCTGGTTACATGGTGCCTAGCAAGTCTAGCCATGCTCCAATGAATCTGGTTGGTCTCAAGAGCTCCCACTGATCTGGTACTCTATGCTACCAACCAAATCTAAACTGACAAGTGTTTTTTCTTCTCCTCAGCTTAAGTTGTGGGAAAATTCTTTAGTTATCTAAGTGAAGCTAAATAAACCAAATGTTAATGAATTATAAGATTGCATCAGGATCTTAACATTCATGGAAAATGATAAAGAAATAACCTAGCAACTAGGGTTTCAGTTATTCAGCCACTATGGAAGGATAAAGACAATTATTTTGGAAAAGCACAAGAAGTTACAAACTATTGTCTAAAGATACCTTTGATTAGCCAGGCGTGGTGGTGCATGCATGTGATTCTACTTACTTGGGATACTAAGGTGGGAGGATCCTTTGAGCCCAAGAGCTCTAGGCTGCAATGAGCCCTAATTGTACCAATGTACTCCACTTTAATGCAAGTGTTTAAATGGGCTTTGAGTTTCAAGAAGAAAGAAGAAACAGTGGAATGCTTATGTCTGCCATACTTGGGGAAGATTAAATAAAACAAGGAATTAGTTAAGTCTGCGTATCCATGAAGTCAAGTTATGTTTTTCTGAAGTAAACATTTTAATCATGAATACTCAGCATTTTCAAATGGTGAATTTCTTAAAGAAAACCCAAAGGGTTCATTAGAACCCTCCAAAGAATGAGACCTCATCTCAAAAAAATAAAAACTAAAAAATAAAGAAGGCTTTGAGATTTCTTGTTGGTAGTGCTTCAGAAATTACCTAATAGCTTGTAATTTTTTTGTAAAGCTAAAACCAAAATCTACTAAAATAAACTCTTCTTAAGATTTTCCATCAAATATCAAAAGTGATAATTATTCCTAGTGGTTAAAAAATCTAAAATTTTGCATGTTGAACTAACTAACATTGTATCCTGGGGATGAAGCCAACTTGATTGTGGTGGATCAACTTTTTGATGTGCTACTGGATTCAGTTTGCCAGTATTTTATTGAGGATTTTTGCATTGATATTTATCAGGGATGTTGGCCTGAAGTTTTCTTCTTTTGTTGTATCTCTGCCAGGTTTTGGTATCAGGATGATGCTGACTTAGTAAAATGAGTTAGGAAGGGCTCCCTCCTTTTCAATTGCTTGGAATAGTTTCAGAAGAAATGGTACTGGTTCCTCTTTTACCTCTGGTAAAATTTAGTTGTAAATCCATCTGGTCCTGGGCTTTTTTTGGTTGGTAGGCTATATATTACTGCCTAAATTTCAGAATTTCAGAACTTGTTATTGGTCTATTCAGGGATTGAATTTCTTCTCAGTTCAGTCTTCGGAGGATCATGTACCCAGGAATTTTCACATTTATTCTAGATTTTCTAGTTTATGTATATAGACCTTTTAATATATTCTCTGAAAGTTGTTTGTATTTCTGTGGAGTCAATGGTGATACCCGCCTTATCTTTTCTGATTTGTCTATTTGGTTCTTCTCTCTTTTTTTCTTTACTAGTCTAGTTAGTGGTCTATGTAATTTATTAATTTTTTTTTCAAAAAACCAGCTCCTAAATTCATTGATTTTTTTTGTTTTTTCATTTATCTATCTCCTTCAGGTGCACTCTGATCTTGGTTATTTCTTGCCTTCTGCTAGCTTTGGGGTTTGCTTTTGGTTCTCTAGTTCTTTTAGCTGTGATGTCAGACTATTGATATGAAATCTTTCTAGCTTTTTGATGTGAGCATTTAATGCTATAAATTTCCCTCTTAACACTACTTTAGCTGCATCCCAGAGATTCTGATACATTGTCTCTCTGTTTGTATTAGTTTCAAATAACGTCTTTATTTCTGTCTTAATTTTATTATTTACCCAGGAGTCGTTCAGGAGCAGGTTGTTCAATTTCCAAGTACTGGTGTGGTTTTGAGTGAGGTTTTAAATCTTCAGTTCTAATTTGACTGTGCTGTTGTCTGAGAGACTGTTTGTTGTGATTTCAGTTCTTTTGCATTTGCTGAGGAGCGTTTTACTTCCAATTACGTGATCCATTTTAGAGTAAGTACCATGTGGTGATGAGAAGAATGTATATTATATTTTTGGGTGGAGACTTCTGCATCTATCAGGTCCACTTGAGCCAGAGCTCAATTTATTCAACATATGCAAATCAGTAAATGTAAATTCATCACATAAACATAACTAAAGAAAAAAAATCATGTTATTATCTCAATAGACACACAAAATGCATTTGATAAAATTCAACATCCCTTTATGTTAAAAACTCTCAATAAACTAGGTACGAGGAATTAATGAAACGTACCTCAAAATAATAAGAGCCATGTATAACAAACCCACAGCCAATATCATACTGAATGGGCAAAAGCTGGAAACATTCCCCTCGAAAACCAGCACAAAACAGGGATGCCCTCTTTCACCACTCTTATTCAACATAGTATTGGAAGTTCTGGCCAGGGCAATCCAGCAACAGAAGAAAATAAAGTTATTCAAATAGGAAGACAGGAAGTCAAATTTGTTTGCAGATTATATGATCCCATATCTAGAAAACCCCATCGTCTCAGCCCAGAACCTTCTTAAGCTGATAAGCAACTTCAGCAAAGTCTCAGGATGCAAAATCAATGTGCAAACAATGCTAGCATTCTTATACACCAAAACAGGCAAGCAGAGAACCAAATCATGAATGAACTCCAATTCATAATTGCTACAGAGAGAATAAAATATCTAGGAATATAGCTAACAAGGCAAGTGAAGGACCTCTTCCAGGAGAACTACAAACCACTGCTCCCAGAAATTAGAGAGGGCACAAACAAGTGGACAAACATCCCATGCTCATGAATAGGGAGAATCAATATCATGAAAATGGCCATTCTGCCCAAAGTAATTTATAGGTTCAATGGTATTCCCACTAAACTACCATTGACATTCTTTACAGAATTAGAAGAAACTATTTTAAAATCCATATGTAACCAAAAAGAGTTTGAATAGCCAAGACAATCCTAAGCAAAAAGAACAAACCTGGAGCCATCATCCTACCTGACTTCAAACTATGCTACAAGATTACAATAACCAAAACAGCATGATACTGGTACAAAAACAGACACATAGACAAATGGAATAGAATAGAGAACTTAGAAATAAGACTGCAAACCGACAACCATTTGATATTCAACAAACTTGACAAAAACAAGCAATGGGAAAGGATTCCCTATTTAATAAATGATGCTGGGAAAACTGGCTAGCCATATGCAGAAAATTGAAACTGGACCCCTTTCTTGTATCTTAGACAAAAATCCACTAAAGATGGGTTAAAGACTTAAACATAAAACCCAAAACTATAAAAATCCCAGAAGAAAATCTAGGCAATACCATTCAGGACATAGTCATGAGCAAAGATTTCATGACAAAAATGCCAAAAACAATAGCAACAAATGCAAAAATTGGCAAATTAGAACTAATTAAACTGAAGAGCTTCTGCACACCAAAAAAGAAACTATCATCAGAGTGAACAGACAATCTACGGAATGGGAGAAAATTTTTGCAATCTATCCATCTGACAAAGGTCTAATATTCAGAATCTATAAGAAACTTAAAAAAACTTACAAGAAAAATAAAACTTTTAAAAAGTGAGCAAAAGGCATGAACAGACACTTCTCAAAGGAAGTCATTCATGCAGCCAACAAACAAATGAAAAAAAGCTCAACATCACTGATCATTAGATAAATGCAAGTCAAAACCACAGTGAGATACCATCTCACACCAGTCAGAATGGCAATTATTAAAAGGTCAAAAAATAACAGATACTGGCAAGGTTGCAGAGAAAAAGGAACATTTTACACTGTTGGTGGGAGTTAAATTAGTTCAACCATTGTGGAAGATCAAAGACCTAAAGACAGTAATACCATTCCACACAACAATCCAATTACTGAGTATATGCCCAAAGGAATATAAATCATTCTATTATGAAGATACATGCACATGTGTGTCCATTGCAGCACTATTCACAATAGCAAAGATTATGGAATCAACCCAAATACCCATCAATCATAGACTGAATAAAGAAAATGTGGTACATATACACCTATGCAGCCATAAAAGGGAACAAGATTATGTCCTTTGTTGGGACATGGATGTAGCTGGAAGCCATTATTTTCAGCAAACTAACACAAGAACAGAAAACAAAGCACTGCATATTCTCACTTATAAGTGGAAGCTGATCGATGGGAACACATGGGCACACTGTGGGGAGCAACACTGACTAGGGCCTATCTCAGTGGGGGTGGGTGGGAGGAGAAGCATCAGGAAGAATAGCTAATTGATGCTGGGTTTAATACCTAGGTAATGGGTGGATTTGTGCAGCAAACCATTGTGGCACATGTTTACATATATAACAAACCTGCACATCCTGCACAATTACCCCAGAATTTAAAAGTTAAAGGAAAACATTTTTTTTTTAAATTCAAGGTTTTTACATAGCTGTGTTTATGTGATCATATTATTTGAGGCTATGTATCCTAAAGTGTAGCAGCAACTGTCAAATGGAGAAATGGAGAAAAAGTTACTGGCTCACATATATGTTTCCCATATATTTCCCATGTGGTTCACATGTATTTCCCAGTGCAAAATTTTGTGGTACAGCGAAGTTTGTTTGAGGTAATGTACCTCTTTGGAAAAAAATGGCTATCTATGTTGTAAAAGATAGTATGGATATTTGTTTCTGTTGAACTGAAATTCAAGGTGTCAAACATAATATATAGAACATGCATCTCAAGGTCTAATTCATGTGATCAGAATCAACTGAATCTGTGTAAGACACAAGGGAACTCATACCAAATTATGATTTTATAGAATCTATATGAGTAAGATTAGGATGAAAACTTACAGGGCAAAATCCTATGTAAATGGCAACTTCAGAAGTTTTGCTCTCCGGGCTATAAAAGTCAATCTTTGTGGCTTTTTAAATGCGTTTAACCTCATTTTGAAAATAAAAATAACACTTAGCATCTTGTTCTACACCATGGTAATAATATTTGTGAAGATTAAGAACATAAACATCTATTTAATTGATTTCTCAATTTATATGTTGTTAATTATTGTTATTTTCTCTACAAATTTCAGTAAGTTGCTGTAGACAATAGAAATTTTCAGGGTGAAATGAGTATATCCATTTCATATCCTTATATTTTTGCATTTATTTTTAGTACTTGTGAACACTAGTTTAGCATGGACTGCATGTGATATGGCTGTGATCATAGCCTATGAAGGAACAAAAGGCATAAAATCAATACTTCGAAGAAGGAAGGAGAAAAACTGAAAAAATATTTTGACCTCTATAAGGAATGGTAAAAGCATGCAAATAAAGAACAACATATGTTGTAAAAGAATAGCATCATAGAGATCTGAGAATGTGGACAAGACAAAAAAAATACGCGTCTCAAACATTTAGCATATTAATGTAAAATAGAGGTATAGACAGTGCTTTATGCTGGACTAGTTATGTATGATCATGTGTACATTTTCATCAATTTGTGAGACCAAGTTCTTTCTCACAATAGGATATATCAATGGCATTTTGATACATCATGTCTCTTCAATCTGCGAGCCTGTACTAGGCCTTATTCTCATGGTTGATTTTCCCTTGATCAGCATAGTTTTTGCACTTAATAGATTGTTTCTTGCAACTGTTATGTGCCATGAGTAACAGTTTACATTATTTTATAATTTTTCACCAAGACCCTTTTTAACCTGCCTTATTACAGAATCCACAGTACTGAGGAACTTGAGAAATCAAAATAGAAAAAAAGGAAATTAAAAAATTATTTTAGAGGTGAGAGTGTTGACAGAAGGCTGATGTAACATCTGTCATGATGTTTCTTTCTTTGTAATTGAACAAATATCATAGCCCTACATTTTGCACATTGGAAAATAAAATTCTAGATTATTACTGTCTTTTATTTAAAAACTAATATCCCATGGGTCATTAAGAAATTGAGAAAAGTTAAGCAGCCAGGATGGCTGAGCAGTCCAGGGCACTGCGTTGAAGAAATTGAGAAAGGTTGGCTTTTATTTCCTTGCTGTGTTTCAGAAAAGTATGACATGTATTCATTAATATAAGAGTATCATAATAATAATCATAACCATGATCATGAAAGACCACCTTTGTAAATGATTTACCATTGACAAATATTTTATCTATGTGCTTGCCCCTGTTGTAACCAGCAGGTGGATACAGTATTGATCACAAAGCCCAATGTCTTCTCTGATAGTTCAATTTTACCTCATGTAAATTCCTGAGCAGTTGGTCTGTCTCATGATGTTTTGGTAAAAGGGCACTTTTGCTTCTCTCTCACAACGTTAATTTGTTCACAGAAACATTTTTGTGTGTGTGTGCATTATATAATTTCTCTACTATTGATTCTGAGGGTATTTATTGCCTAATTAATGTTATCATTTCTGTGTCAGTGTATCCAGTGGCTAAAATATTGTTGGTGCTTAACAAATATGTGTTGAATTCGGTTTAAACAAATAGTAGCATTATCTTTCATGGTAAGATTTTGGATATTTCAACAAGAGCTTTTCTGTTACCTTCTCTTTAGGGTAAACTGACTCCATAGGTAAATTTTATAAGTCTTTAAGCAAAATACTCAATTGTCCAAGTCAGCTGAGAAAATCGTATCTAAAATGAATTATTTTGCACATTCAAAGACTCTATAAATAAATAAGAAGAAACATGATATACTTTTTTTCTTCAGATAACCACATGATGTGAACAAGGGGCCTCTCATAAACTATTCCAACAGAGCAAAATTATAATACTTTGAAATAGTCTTCACCTGGTGAAACATTATTGTAAGACAGGCTTCCTTCTGAGAATCATAAAGTACTGTTTTCAAATGTGTTAATAAAGTCAGCTGGTACTTATAATATGCTAAGACAGATTATCATTTAACATTACTTGCTAACTCTAAGAACTTCCTTTTCATTCAAATCTAAACATTTAATTACATCATATTTAAATTTTAACTGTTCCTCATTCCTCAAAGAACATTTTTTAAAATAATTACCATTCTAAACTGCTTGATTTATCCTGAGAGTTATGTCAGTGATGGTGATGCTGAGGTATTATGTGTACTCACACAGGTATTATGAGGTGTGTGTTTAGTTTGTACACACACAAACTAAAATTTGTGAAAATATGAAACTAAGAAATCATGTTGATAACAGTGATTAGGTGTGGGTTTCCATAGTATTACATTATGGTTACCCTCCGGTTGGTGTATTATCTATCCAGATTCACAGAGATTTTAACAAAGGTGAAGAATGCTGTCCTCTAAAGTATAAATCTGCCCTCAGGAACTAAGATGAATTTCAGTGTGCCCAAGGACGGCTCAGCAAGTGCAATATGTGTACACTGTGAGGCTGGGATGCTACATTTTACTCAAGTGTGTCTTTTACACTGAGAACTATTTCTAATTTGAGGGAAAAACAAGTATATCCTGTACGTAACTTGTATAAGGCCAAATAAACTATGAAGATAGGCATTTAGAAAATGTATTCTAAGGCAAGATGCTAATGCTTATGTAACAGCTATCTGAAATTTGCTTTACTGCAATCCTTGAGCTTTGAGAGACCTTGGTCGCATGGGGCTAATGACTTCTTCATCTGTATGCTAACTACTATGCTAATTCAGTTTCTTTATTATCATAGACTCAGATGATTATATTTCACTAAAGACTGTACTATTTAAAAAAGTAGTATTTCAGAGATTGAAAACTTTTTCTCTAAGATCAGGGACAGCCCACTTTTGACACTTCTATTCAACATAGTACTGGAAGTCCTAGACAGAACAACTAGGTGAAATTAAAAAAAAAAAAAAACATAAAAATACGAAAGGAAGAAGTAAAATTATCTCTGTTAGAAGAAGACATGATCTTCTTATATCAGAAAACTCTAAAGATTTCACCAAAAAGTTAGAGTGAATTCAGCAAAACTGTAAGATAAGAAATCAATAGAAGTAAATCATGTTTCTGTGTACTAACCGTGGACAATTTTGAAGATAAAGTTAGAAAAGACAAATCCATTTAATTCGTGTTAAAAAGAATATAATACTTAAGAATAGACTTAACCAAAGAGTCAAATATTTGTACCATGAAAACCAGAAAACATTACTGGAAGGAATTAAAGAAGACAAATAAATGGAATCATGTACATGGATTGGAAGTTTTAATATTGTTAAATTGTTTTAATATTGTTAAATTGTTGATATTATCCAATGCAAACTTTTTCAATATACCAATGTTGTTTTTTGCAGAAATAGAAAAATTCATCCTGAAATTTGCAAGAATCTCAAGGAATCTCAAGTAGCTAAATTATCTTAAAAAAGAACAAAGTTTTCCCAACACCACTTGTTAAATAGGGAATCCTTTCCCCATTGCTTGTTTTTCTCAGGTTTGTCAAAGATCAGATGGTTGTAGATGTGTGGTGTTATTTCTGAGGCCTCTGTTCTGTTACATTGGTCTATATATCTGTTTTGGTACCAGTACCATGCTGTTTTGGTTACTATAGACTTGTAGTATAGTTTGAAGTCAGGTAGAGTGATGCCTCCAGCTGTGTTCTTTTTCCTTAGGATTGTCTTGGCTATATGGGCTCTTTTTTGGTTCTATATGAAATTTAAAGTAGTTTTTTCCAATTCTGTGAAGAAAGTCAATGGTAGCTTGATGAGGATAGCATTGAATCTATAAATTACTTTGGGCAGTATGGCCATTTTCACAATATTGATTCTTCCTATCCATGAGCATGGAATGTTTTTCCATTTGTTTGTGTCCTCTCTTATTTCCTTGAGCAGTGGTTTGTAGTTCTCCTTGAAGGGGTCCTTCACATCCCTTTCAAGTTGTATTCCTAAGTATTTTATTCTCTTTGTGGCGACTGTGAATGGGAATTCACTTATGATTTGGCTTTTCATGACTAAAACACCAAAAGCAATGACAACAAAAGCCAAAATTAATAAATGGGATCTAATTAAACTAAAGAGATTCTGCACAGCAAAATAAACTATCATCAGAGTGAACAGGCAACCTATGGGATGGGAGAAAATTTTTGCAAGCTATCCATCTGACAAGGGGCTAATATCCAGAATCCACAAGGAACTTAAACAAATTTACAAGAAAAAAAAACAACCTCATCAAAAAGTGGGCAAAGCATATGAACAGACACTTCTCAAAAGAAGACATTGATATGGCCAAGAAACATATGCAAAAAAGCTCATCATTGCTGATCATTAGAGGAATGCAAATCAAAACCACAATGAGATACCATCTCACACCAGTTACAATGGCAATCATTAAGTAGTCGGAAAAAGCAGATGCTGGAGAGGATGTGGAGAAATATAGGAATGCTTATACACTGTTGGTGGGAGTGTAAATTAATTCAACCATTGTGGAAGACAGTGTGATGATTCCCCAAGGAACTAGAACCAGAAGTACCATTTGACACAGCAGTCCCATTACTGGGTATATACCCGAAGGATTATAAATCATTCTACTATAAAGACACATGCACACATATGTTTATTGCAGCACTATTCACAAGAGCAGAGACTTGGAACCAACCCAAATGCCCATCAGTGACAGATTGGATAAAGAAAATGTGGCACATATACACCTTGGAATACTAAGCAGCCATAAAAAAGGATGAGTTCATGTTCTTTGCAGGGACATGCATGAAACTGGAAAACATCATTCTCAGCAAACTAACACAGTAACAGAAAACCAGACATCAAATGTTCTCACTTACAAGTGGGAGTTGAACAATGAGAACACGTGGACACAGGGAGGGGAAAAATCACACACTGGGGCCTGTTGGGGTGTGGGGGGCTAGGGGAGGAATAGCACTAGGAGAAATACCTAATGTAGATGATGGGTGCAGCAAACCACCATGGCACGTGTATGCCTATGTAACAAACCTGCACATTCTGCACATGTGTCCCAGAACTTAAGGCATAACTAAAAAAAAAAGAACAAAGTTGAAGGTCTCACACTTCATGATTTCAGAACTTACAACGAAGCTACAGTAATAAAAACAGTATGATACTAGTATAAGGACAAAGAGATAGACAAATGGACTAGAATAGAGATCTCAGAAATAAATTCTCACACATATGTTTAAATGATTTTTGACAAAAGTTCAATGGAGAAAGAGTCTTTTCAAAAAATGGTATTGGTGAAGCAGGATAAGAAGTTGTACATTTTACCATACACAGAAATTAACTCAAAATGGATCAAAGAACTAAATGTGAGCTAAATTATAAAATTCTTAGAACACGAGTGGGAAAAAGCTTATGGCATTGTATTTGGAAATTATTTTTTGGAAAGGACCCAAAAAGCACAGCCACCAAAAGAAAAAAAATGAATAAATAGGACTGTATGAAAATTAAAAACTTTTGTGCATCTGGAGACACAATCAACAAAGTGAAAGGCAATCCAAGAAATGGAAGAAAATATTTACAAATCATATATCTGATAAAGGCTTCATATCCAGAATATATAAAGAACTCTTACAACTCAACAATAACAAAAACTTGATAAACAATCGACAAAACAGCTTAACCATACATTTCTCCAAAGATATACAAATGGTCAATAAGCACATGGAAAGGTTTTCAACATCACCAATCATCAGATAAATGCAAACCCAAACCACAATGCGACAACCACCTCACATCCATTAGCATGATTACTATCAAACAACAAAGCAATATGAAACAAAACAAAAAACAGCAGAAAATAACAAGTGTTGAAGAGGTTGTAAAAATGTTGGAACACATAAACTGTTGTTAGGGTTGTAAAATGGCACAGTCACTATGGAAACCACTAAAGCAGTTCCTCAACAAAGTAATTATGGTCCAGCGATTTCACTTCTGGATATGTACCCAAAAGAATATACCTTGAGGAGATATTTTTACATCCATATTCACGGTAGCATTATTCACTATGGACAAAAGGTGGAAGCACCCCGAATGTCCATTGACAGATGAATGGGTAAACAAATGTGATACATAATACAGTGCAATATTATTCAGACTTAAATAGAAAGGTTTGCTGTGTGTTACAACATGGATGAACTTTTAAAACATTATATTAAGTGAAATAAGATATTCACAAAAAGACAAATACTGTATTATTCCACTTATATGATGTACTTAGAGTAGTCAAATTCACTGAGAAAGTAGAATGGTGTTTGCCAGGTACTTGGTGAAAGGGGAATGAAGAGTCATTCTATAATGGATACAGAGTTTTAGCTATGCAAGAAAACAGCTGGATGTTTTCTTGGAGATGGATGATGGTGATGGTTGATGGAGGCACAACAAGCAAATATACTTAATACCACTAAACTATAGACTTAAAAATAAATAAGATGGTAAATTTTGTACTATGTGTATTTTACCACAATTTAAAATTTGTTAAAAATAAATATTTTTCAGGCTAGTAAATTTGTAATTAATAAAAAAACCTGAAATTGAAATTTCTTTGTTAGAAGGAATGTGCAGTTGTAATTTTGATGAATATGACCAAGATATTTTACATGTGTTATGTGTCGTGCCTGCTTACGCATAGGACAACAATGTGCTAGAATGTTTCTTAACCTACATCTTTACCAATAAATTATATTATATAAGTTGTATGATACCTGCTAGTATAATAAATGAAATATAATAGCTCTTCAGTTTTTAATATGCATATCTCTTAACACAAATGATGCTTTGTACATTTTGTCATTTTCATTTACCTTTTTCTACACTAATTTTATGCATTAATATCCTTTTCTTCTTAATTTTCCTTTTATTATCTATTCATAAACCTCTGTATATTAATATTTTGAAAGGTTTTTTCTATCTTCATTTGAATTATGTTGTTTTCTTTTTAACCAAATATTTCTTTTTATTTTATTTAAATAAATTCATCAATGTCTTGAGCCTGTTTTGGGTTTTGCATCCCAGATATCCCAGCTAGTCCCAAATACAATTTTCTTTTAATTCTCAGTTTTTATGTGCTAGAGTTTTATATCATTACTTAGGTGAAAAGCTTTGCTGTTTGGGAACTGGTTTGATTAAAGGAGTACACAGCTTTATCTATCTATCTATCTATCTATCTATCTATCTATCATCTATCTATCTATCATCTATCTATCTATCTATACATAATCTATAATCTATCTGTTGGCCTATTTTCTTATATTATTGATTAAATAGTCCATATTTTCCTTAAAAAATGCAATGCTTTTTTTATATATTGAATTTTTCCATTTATTTGGGTCTACTTTTTTTTCTGCAGATATTCCTATTTATAAGCAAGTGTCATACAAATCTACTGTGTGTGTGTAATATGAAGCAATGGTTAGGGTTTACTTTTTCCTCCAAACATATCCAGTTGTTTTAACACCAGACTTTTTATTTATTATAGTGTCTCTGCTTTAGCATAATTTAGAACATTTACACTATGATTTGTAATCATAATTCTTATGTTTGATTTAGTTTTATAATTAAAGTAGTATCAATGATTGCTGCTAATCTTTTACTATCATTTTGATCTATATTTTGGTTTTCTAATGTTTGTCTTTCAATAATTTTGACTTTATTTCTGGATAAAACGTTGGCTGGATATGAATTTTTCAAGGCACAATTTCAAAGCCTGAGGACTTTATAATGATAGTTTTACACTCTGAAATTATGAATGCTGCCAACCTAATGTTATGCTTAAATAGATGACTTGGCCATTTTTTTGCCAAGTCTGGTGGAGTCCAGAATTGGTCTAAGAGTATTTAGAATATTTTGTCTCAGAGTAAAATACTCTGTCAGCTTTCAATCAGTAGATTCCATTTTCTTTAATAACTAGAAGTTTTTCTTGAGAAATATTTTGCATTTGTGTGTTACTGTTTATTTTCTCATTCCCTTCTTCAGGAAAGACTGTTTTTCAATAGTTATTTGTTTTTCACAAATGTTTTCCATTTATTTTATAATATTCTCTCAGTTATTGTTTTAGTAGTTTGTTTTACTTAATTTTCTTTTTTCAGATTGTTCTTTCCTATTTTAACTATGGTTTTAGATGGTCTATGTCCATTGTGTTGCTTCCAATGTGGCTTTATTTCTGTTTTATTTTCTACCTACTTCCTGATTCAGCTAGCTCACGTTATGTTTCTGTATGTTTCCTAAGCCCATATCTTCATTAATTCTTCCCTCCTTGTTTTAAGTGTTTTGGTGTTTCATTGATCACCTTGTTTATGGTGGCATGCTTGTGTATGCTTTCTATTCGCTCAGTGGTGGTGTTTTCTTCTGATTAGTGTCCTGTGTCTGTTTTTTCTTTTTCCTAATTCTTTGCTCAGTTTTTCTTATATCATCTTTGAATGAAGAGCATTTTTATTAATACAGCTGCCGGAAATTCATACTAGTTCACACTGCACACCACTACACTACTTTCCTATGAAAAAGAAGAAAAAATTTTGTGTGTGTGTGTGTGTGTGTGTGTGTGTGTAGGAAAGGAGTCATTTTAATCCTTTTTTTTTGCCACCTAAATAATCAGATTTGCAGGGCTGTTTACAGTTCAGCCTATCAACTCAGTATGGCCTTACTGATGTGCTGCATCCTAGAAAAATGTAGCCTCGTGTTTACTCATTCAGCACCACCTTCCCTATTACTCAGTCATGCTCAACAGGGTCCAGGGAAGCAACCATCTCCAGCCGTGCACACTGTGATTATTTTGACCCTCAGGATGTATTGCTTACTTTGGGGGATTGTGCTCTGCCATCTGTAGCTGAAATCAGCTGCAATCATACTTTCTTGGCATCTTCCCACACTCATTTGATTTTCTCTGTATTTGGCAGCTTATAAATATTTTGATTTGAGACAACAGATGTAGTTTTCTCATAGGTGAGTTTTTATCTGTTTTTTTGTTTGTTTGTTTATTTGTCTTCTTTGATGACTATTTCTGAGAAGAGAATGTGGCAAAACTCAATAATTCTGCCACTTGAAAGAGAATGACCATTCTTAGTACAGGGCTATTTTCAATATTATTTTAAAATATAATTTTTCCTCTACTCAACATTTTAGAAAACAATGTAAGATCCCAAATTATGTCTACCTCGTATTCTATGCAATTATTCTGCTTATAATCTGTTTGAATCACAAATTTTCATAATCTTGCCTTGGTGCTACTGAGTCCTACCATCATAGATTTTTATGTGCTCCAGAAGCATGATAAAGTACAACAAACAAGATTGCTGTTCAAGTCATAACTAGAGAACTTTTGTATATTTTTCTGTTTCTGAGAAGTAAAACTTTAAAATTACCTGCTTTTAATCAGATTGAAACACAGATTTTTCTACCACAAATTATTATTACACATAAGGCTTGTTCATCCTTTATATATGTAAAATAATTAATAAATCAACTACACAGTGCTGGTCTCAGTCTATGAAAGTAAAATTTTAGTGTCACATGAAGAGAATCCCAATGATCAACTGAGCATTGACTATATCTTATGGCTTAACAGAGGGAGAAATTTGATATAGAACAGTTCTCATCACTTTGACCAGTAAGCATTGCACATTCATTTAATGTGCCACATAAATGATAATATTCAGCACTTGTGAGACTCCAAACTGGCAACAGATGCCACCAATTTCTGCCTGAATGGTCACATCTGACCCTTCTAAGCATGAGTGGGTCATATTTCCTTGGTTCATTAAATATACAGCCACCACATTTATCCATTTCAGAGTCATTTATACATTTACTAATAACCCATTCAAAATATACCAATTCTACTAATCACTGGGAGCATCATAGATATCACACATTCCAACCCCCTATCCATTGCAAGAATAATTAATTCAGTGTGTTGATTTCAGCTTTTATTTGAAACCAGGAAGGGATGGTTAATTTAGTTATCCCCAAGAAAATTCCTTTTGTTTTTTGGACAAATGTGTATATTCAACTCCTTATTAAGTTAAGCCTAAAACACCTTTCCCAGACTGATAGGTAGGTAGGTAGGTAGGTAGATAGATAGATAGATAGATAGATAGATAGATAGATAGATATAGATATAACCATCCGTAATGGAAACCCTCAGTTTCTTCAGCTGTGCTCTACATTGCACAAGTATTCTGACCACCACCCTTCCTGATTACCTATTTTTGTTGCACTTTTTAAATTCTTAAAATATGGCTAACAAAATATGCCATAATGTCCCCAAGGCATTCTAAGTATAATGAATAGCAAATATCTCCTTTGTCAAAATGCTATGCTATGATTATATTAAATTGTCTAATCATACTGAGTTGAATAAAAATTAATTTGTTGCATCAATTCTTTAAATGTCCTGCTGTTGCCATCTTGAAGTTCTTTTTTTTTATTTTCTTCTTAACTTCTATTTTAGGTTCAGTGGTACAGGTGCAGGTTTGTTATATAGGTAAATAGCATGTCACAATGATTTGGTGTACAGATTATTTCATTACCTAGTTAATAAACATAGTACCTGATAGGTAGTTTTTCAGTCCTCTACCCCCTCTCACCCTCCATCCTTGTATAGGCCCTGGTGTCTATTGTCCCTTCTTTGTGTCCATGTGTACTCATTGTTTAGCTCCAAATTCTAAGTGCAAACATGCAATATGTAGTTTTCTGTTGCTGCATTAGTTCACCTAGAATCATGGCCTTCAGCTCCATCCATCTTGCTGCAAAGGACATGATCTCATTCCTTTTTATGGCTGCATAGTATTCCACAGCATATATGTAACACGTTTTTTAAAATTTGAATATGAATCATTCGTATCGATGGATTGCACATGTATTATTTCAAATGCTCTCAGATAACATGGACGTAAGCAGCCTCATCATCCTGGTTGTCCTATTCTAAGGCAATATTTATTTATAACTTTTATTGTTTGCTCTAGCATCTAGTGAGCATTTTGATTAGCAAAGTATAAAAGAGGACCCATTAATTCTCCTTCATATTAATTCAGTTTACACTTCAATAGTATTTTGAGAAGGAAAATAGCATGGTGTTTCAAGCATGTCAACTTGGAATGAAGTTAGCTGGACTCATAGCCAGACTCAACCACTTGCCGGTATATGCCTGGTTTTGTCATCCATTAATGCACATGATGTGAACTTTATGGGTTTTTTTAGATTCCCATGAGATAATATGCACAAAGAACATCGATAATGCCTGGCACACAAAGCAAGATCTCAGCTAATATTAATTATTATAATCATTGTTCCTCTGAAAACCTCTAGTTTTCATCATTGACTACATTTTCCAGCATCAAAAATCACATTCAACATTTAAAAATACTGTTACTGTGTCATTATCACATTACTCTTGGTTAATTCTACCTACTCAATAAATCTCATTACCAAATTAAATCAGACTTATCTTTCATATGACCCCTTGATATCAAAAGAATCTATTCAGACCTAGAGATTATCTTGGAATAATAGATGTTAAAATTTACTTTCTTTGACTAAAGTAGCATAAAAAATAGTAGCAGCAATAATAAATGGATGAGTGTTTCCTATGTGCCAGTCATCAAACAAAAACTTATACAAACACAAAAACATATATCAAACACACCACACACACACGTACTCACACTCACATTATCTTCTTGGTTTTCCCATCAATAACTTAGAAATAATATTTATGGCAGCGATAGTAATACCAGCAGCTACTACAATCCTTTAGCCACAGAGACATTAGCGAGATAAAGAGACAATGTCTGAATGTGTCTTTTCCAGGCTCTGCCACATTTGCCAGCAGGCTTTGCATTCATGATTGGGACTGTTTCATAGGCAATTTCTTCCCCATTGAAAACATATCCATAAGGCCATTCCAAATATCAGAACACTTTCCCTTTAGCAAAGGCATCACAACTCTTAATATTTTGATATAATTTTAATACTAACAAAGTAATTTCATAAACATTAGCTCATTTTAGCCTCACAAAAACTCTACAGCAAAGAACTTTTAAAAAGCTTTACAACACTTGTATCAAAGCTTGCAAAATCACCTGTCAGGTGTTGGAATTAAGCCTTGAGTTAATATCCATATGATCTCTAGTCTCTTTCATCCTCCCACCCAAAGATGCTTTCTGAGAGCCTTGCCTGGAAGGTAGATGGCCTAAATAGGGTCTACCACTCACTCTGGCTCTACCACTGACATTGTGTGTGTACTTGGGAAAGTCCAGTGATCCCTCTCAGTATCTGCTTCCTGTCTGGAGATGGCTCAAATCCCCCTCTCATAGAACAGTGTTAAAGGAGATAATGTGAATAAAAGTACAGTGCAAACTTACAAGTGTTTAACAGAGGTTCATCGCAAAATATGGCACATGAATGTCATATTTTACAAAAAATTCAAACTGATTTCCATACCGTCATAATGACAGCTATTATATGATTGTTGCTGTCAACAGTTTAAGCCACCATTTTGAAGTGTGTGCCTAATAAAATTGCAAACAATTTGTAGTCACTTGTAAATATTTAAGTGTGAGAAATGACATTATTTTACAGTTTGGGGAATCTTTTCCAGCATCTCTATATTAGTCTGTTTTTACACTGCCATAGACACATACCTGAGTCTGGGTACTTTATAAAGGAAAGAGATTTACTTGACTCACAGTTCCGCATGGCTGGGAAGCCCTCAGGAAACTTACAATCCTGGCAGAGGGGGAAGCAGGCACCGTCTTACATGGAGGCAGGTGAGAGAGAAAGATGTGAAGAAGGAACTGTCAAACACTTATAAAACTGTCAGATTTCATGAGAACTGACTCACTATCTCGAGAACAGCATGAGGGAAACTGTGCCCATGATCCAATCACCTCCCTCCCTCAACATGAGGGGATTACATGTCCCTCCTTGGACCCAACCATTGGGATTACAATTTGACATGAGATTTCATTGGAAACCAGAGACAAACCATGTCAATCTCTTAACTCATCTTAATTTCTTCTTCATACAATAGCATTGATTTTGCCTTTTTAGAAATAAATATTTGATAAATATGCAAAAGTACACCATTGGGGTAGGTAATTAGTGCTATTCTGTGTTTCTTGATGTTCTACCCAACCTTAATAAGGCTTTTTTTTTAACTTTTATGTTAGATTCAGGGGTACATGCGCAGGTTTATTGTACAGGTAATTTGCATGTCACCAGGGTTTGCTATACAGATTACTTTGCCACCCAGGTAATCAGCATAGTACGCAATGGGTAGTTTTTTGCTTGTCACCCTCCTCTCACTCTCCACCCCCAAGTAGGCCCTGGTGTCTGTTGTTCTCTTCTTTGTTTCCATATGTGTATTCAATATTCAGCTCCCTCTTATAAATAAAAACATGTGGTATTTGTTTTTCTTTTCCTGCATTATTTTGCTAAGGATAATGAGCTCCAGCTCCATCCACGTTGCTGCAAAGAACATGATCTTGTTCTTTTTATGGCTGTGTACTATTTCATGGGGTATATGGACCATGTTTTCTTTATCCAATCTTCCACTGATGGGCATTTAGGTTAATTGTATGTCTTTGCTATTGTAAATACTACTGTGATGAACATATGCATGCATGTTTCTTTATGGTAGAACGATTTATATTCCTTTGAGTATATATCCAGTAATGGCATTGCTAGTCGAATGCTAATTCTGCTTTGAGTTCTTTGAGAAATCACCAAACTGCATTCCATGGTGACTGAACTAATTTACATTCCCACTAGCAGTGTGTAAGTGTTCCTTTTATCTGCAGCCTTACCTGCAAATCTGTTATTTTTTTACTTTTTAATGATTGCCATTCTGACTGGTGTTAAATGATATCTCATTGTGGTTTTGGTTTGCATTTCTTTAATGACCAGTGCTGTTCAGCATTTTTTCATATGCTTGTTGGTTTCATGTATATCTTTTTTGAAAAATGTCTGTTCATGTCCTTTGCCCACCTTTTTATGGGTTGTTCGCTTTTGCTTGTTAATTGGTTTAAGTTTCTTAAAGATTCTGATATCTTCCTCCTATCCTATTTGTATGATTTTTATTTGGAATCTGTGTTTGCCTCAGGCTTCTAACTCTTAACGTTTGTCTTTTGAAGGGTTATAATTGTGCCCGTAAAGACCACTTGATCGTATAGTACACCGTATTAGTATCTCATTAGTTCTGACTACTCCAAATTGTGATAAGCATGGAGAAACTACAGGGGTAGTCTCAAAAGCCTGGGCCTGAATGTAAAAGCTGTTGACTCTTCCTTTGACTAGCTGTAACCTGTGGCAAGTTACCGAATCTGGACATCAAAAGTTTCCGTGTTAGTAAAATGAGGATGTGAATAGCTTATACTTCCTTTTGTTGTTAGGAGTATTAGATGAGATAGTACAAGGTGCCTGGCATAAAGTAAGTTTCTCATAAATGCTAGTAATAAAACATTATAAATTTTATTGTGGAAGGCTGAATCTACTGGTGTGCTATTGTTATCTCATATTGGTTCATGAGAGCTAATCTCTTGACAACATGAGGTCATGTTGGTAGTTTAGTAGATTAAATGTGTGAAACTGGGTAAAAGGTATTTGTATGTTTTTTGTACTGCTTTTATTTTTTGTAACTTTTCTGTAAGCTTAAAGTTATTTCTGAATAGAAGTTATAGGAAAGAAGGAAAAGAAAGTGGCCATGGGAAAGTATTTACAACAATAGTTGCCAATTATTCTACATATCAGGACCTTTTTTTTCTCTCTTTGACTCTATTCTTTCCTTCAGTCATTCTTTTTTCATGAGCACACAACTGACTGAATCTTATGCATGCTATCAAGGAAACTCTTCCTATTAAAAAAGCTTGCATTTGCTATATGTAACACAATGTCTCAAAATGGGCATTGATCCATTAGTCATCATTCTTTGGCCTATGAGCACGTTCAGTATACTAGAAATCAGAATAGCCATACTGTCATCCAAGCTACATATACAATTCTTCTTCAAAAGGATAACTTGGGAAAATTTGTCGCATGACTTGCCAAAATCTCCCAAAAATGTGTGTTTAGGATAGCATAATTTTCATTTCTCTTATTGGAACCACTAGCCAAAGAATAAAAGTTTGCTTGCTGTGGATAGTACTTTAAAAATCTAAGAGAGTGCTAAATATTCAATATTTTTTAAAATTGTAGTAGTACTAGTAGTGGTAGTGGTGGTGGCAGGGGTAACAGTGGTAGCAGTGGTGATAGTAGCAGCGCTTGTACTCATGGCTTGTCTTTATTGAATGTTTTGTTATACAAACTTCCTACATTGCTCCAGGTACTCCATCTTAATTATTTTGCTTAATCATTTCTACAGATCTATAATTCATGTTCTATTACTTTGCTATTTTAAAAATGAGAAAACTTAGGTAAGGAGAGTTAAATTTCATCCATAACATGTAATATTTGGAGTAGACTATTCTTGAAGGCACGAATTCTCTCCCTAGTGCCTACTTTTGTGCTTGTTCTGCTGCTTCCTTTTATGCAAAATCGTGTAATTTTTTTTTCAAATTATGTTACAATATTCTATAATGATGGAAATAAAAAATATATAAATAAATAAAAATCTATTATTTTTATTAATTTTGGAAAAAAAAGGCAACAATTTTCTACTCGCAATTGCCAAACACTGCTGTTTTCTGTGATCCTTTAAGAAGGGCTGACAATAGTTTAACTCTCAGAAGGGTATATTCTGTCTAGGACATAAATCATCTGAATCTGAAATTAATTTGAAACCTTCATATTATTTACTAATTTGTCATAGTTGTAATTGCTTTTGAAATTGCTTTTTCTATCCTGTCCAATTTAGAAATTTTATTCTCTCAGAAACACCTTTGGGTGATTCTCTTTTTATTCTGCCACTATTTACCTTTATCTCATCATCACAAAAAACTGAGTCTTACATTTTGTTTGCCTTTTTGCTGTGGACACTGCCTTTAGAGTACCGTTCCACTACCTTTAGATTACTCTGACTCTTTATGATCCTGAAAGTGTATTCTCAACTTTCTGCGTCAGTCTTTGATTCTCCTTTGGCTAAATGCACATTCTCAGATAAAACTGTACTTTTAACTTTAAGTTCTGGTAATTCCTCAGTTTTTGTTTTGTTTCCTAGTTTGTTGGTTTATTTATTTTTGTTTATGGTTGTTTTATAGTCCCCATCCTATTTATTGCCTTTGTATTCTTTCTAAATGTATTGATAAACATCTATTTTTGCGACTTTCTAGAGGACATGTATACTCCTATACTTTTTAAAACATAGAATCCTAGCCATCTACTTGTGTTAAAAAAAAAATCTGCTTTTCTATAGTGGAAGCTACATGCCCTAATATGTCCATAGTTTCTTTACTTAGCTTATATGAATACAAAACTCACGATCATTTTACCACCAGGATTCTCAATTTTCCAGTTTACTAAGAAGTTTTAATTTTTTCTTTTATTTTTGGGAATTTATATTAATAGGATTTCTTTTGATGCCTACTACATCTTAAAAAAGTAATTTTCATCAAAAAAATATAAAATATATGAATTTTGCCTTTTTATTTTTCCTATATTTATAATAATATTTACAAGGTTAATGTTAGTAGGATGTCTATATGCTATCTGTTGAAATTTAAAATTTTGTTATATTGATTAGGAGGTAATAATCTACATCTATTATTTAGCCAGGTAGCTGATATTCTATTCACCAAAATACCCTACTTCTGTTTCTTTTTCTTTTATTCTAACTTAAGTATTTTACCAAATATTAGGTAATCTATGCAATATGGAGTTGATATTTCATCACACGTGATCTTTCTAATTGATGTATTTTGTTGAAACATAGAATCCTTCACATCATGCAATTTGACCCATGGATCTGCATCACTAGGTCATAGCGGCAGTAGAGGGTTACAGTTGCTGTTTTAAAAACAGTAGAGGGTTACATTTGCCTCTTAATTTTTCGCAATGTTAGGGCACAGGGACTTGTAGACCCTTGAGTCTGTAAGTACTTTTCCAGCCTTCTCTTCTATAATATATTCCTTTCAATCATTGAACTCACCATCTGTTGTTTCTCTTTAAATATTATGTTTTCATTCAGAGTTCCCAATTGTGTAGTTGGATATAGGTAGTTTCCTCTCAGCTTCATAAATTTATATATTTTTAAAACATTTTCAACATCAGGAGTGAGTGAGAATCTTCCACTTAATGAGTAGTAAATGCATATATACTGACATGAAAACACATTATACGTGGTTACATAAGAAAAACAAATTATTAAATAGAGTGTCTTGGTTCCTAAAATGGGCTGGAAAAAAGGGAAAAAAAAACTACCTCAACAAAGATGGGTAGAGGTAGAAGAAAAGTGCACTCATTGTAAGGAAGAAAGTGGACTAGAAATGGCACTGGAAATTTCAGGAGCTCAGCAGTTGTGTGGCCCAGTTTCTCTTGTCTCTGCCTCCAGAAAGTTTGTCTTCCTGCTCAGTTCTCTTCTCTGCACTAGTTGGCTTTCTCTACTTACTCATGGATGCTACCTCTTCATGTTCAGCTTCACCCAGCCTTGAATAGCTGTATCCATTCTTTTCTCTGGTACCCTTTTGACATCGTAATCTTTCGGCTTCCAATCACTCTGCTTACTCATAGGATTTTAGTAACCCAACTCCAAACTCTAAAGAAAGGAATTTGGCCCACTTCATGTTTGCACATTTTACATAAAGAGGTCAAAAAGTAGCCTACAGACTGACACTCTTTAGTTTGTGTAACCCACATCTTAGTCAAATCAGATGTCAGTAATGGTTACGTGGTAAAGAATATGTCTTTTTAGATGTCCGGAGGAGCAGGCAAATAATGATTCTCTTAGTATATGGCATGGACTTAGTAGGCAGTGACTGACTTTTCTACATGTTCTCCTCCTTTGTCTGCTTTTATAGATGCGTTATCAGCCTCACAAAAATAAGCCTCTCTATTTTTGCTCAACAACATCTACCTATCACTGAAATACTATCTTTTTCCCAAATAGTAAAATTACTCAAAACATAATTCCATTTAGAACATATATAAAGAGCACCTTCTGAATTTCCTCCCCAATGTGATCCCCCATTTAACACTACTAACACCAACCTTGTTGAAACAGGAGGCACAGTGTAAGGCTGGTGAATTCTACGAGGATCACATCACTGTTTCACTTCAGTGCCAATGGAGTCTGTCTCCTGGTTAGCATGCTAATTCTCTCATATTCTACTTCACTTTTTAGGGGGATTGCTTTTCCCCAATGGGGCCCTGCAGCCAGCAGTGACTTTTCACAGCTTATAGCATCTATTATAACCTAGTCAAGAAATAGCTGAGGCTGAGCATCTAAGATGCTATGGTACATGTGCACAACGTGCAGGTTTGTTACATATGTAAACATGTGTCATGTTGGTGTGCTGCACCCACCTGTTAACTCATCATTTATATTAGGTATATCTCCTAATGCTATCCCTCCTCCCCCACCCAGCCCAAAACAGGCCCCATTGTGTGATGTTCCCCACCCTGTGTCCAAGTGTTCTCACTGTTCAGTTCCCACCTATGAGTGAGAACATGTGATGTTTGGTTTTCTGTCCTTGCGATAGTTTGCTCAGAATGATGGTTTCCAGCTTCATCCATGTCCCTACAAAGGACATGAACTCATCCTTTTTTATGGCTGCATAATATTCCATGGTGTATATGTGCCACATTTTCTTAATCAAGTCTATCATTGGTGGACATTTGGGTTGGTTCCAAGTCTTTGCTATTGTGAATAGTGCTGCAATAAACATACATGTGCATGTGTCTTTATAGCAGCATGATTTATAATCCTTTGGGTATATGCCCAGTAATGGGATGGCTGGGTGAAATGGTATTTCTAGTTCTAGATCCTTGAGGAATCGCCACACTGTCTTCCTCAATGGTTGAACTAGTTTACAGTCCCACCAACAGTGTAAAAGCGTTCCCATTTCTCCACATCCTCTCCAGCAGCTGTTGTTTCCTGACTTTTTAATGTTCACCATTTTAACTGGTGTGAGATGGTATCTCATTGTGGTTTTGATTTGCATTTCTCTGCTGGCCAGTGATGATGAGCATTTTTTCATGTGTTTGTGGGCTGCATAAATGTTTTCTTCTGAGAAGTGTCTGTTCATATCCTTCACCCACTTTTTAATGGGATTGTTTGATTTTTTTCTTGTAAATTTGTTTAAGTTCTTTGTAGATTCTGGATATTAGCCCTTTGTCAGACGGATAGATTGTAAAAATTTTCTCCCATTCTGTAGGTTGCCTGTTCACTATGATGGAAACTCCAACTTTCTAATAATGGTAAATAATCCATGGTTCTTAACAGGGTTAGGATTTAGAGACACAGCATCAAAGAGATTTTCTTTAAATTTGACCATTGCTCCTTGGCTCTCACGATGTTCAAATTTTATACCTTAACTGAAAAATTTGGAAATATTTATATATTAGGGATGAGTTGGTTGACAGTTGGAGGGGAAGATTTTCATTCATTGTGCTCCTTCTCCCTATCAATATCTCCTTGGATAGAAAGGTTTCAAAAAAGTTTGGAGTGTTATAAGGATCTACTCTTTCCCATAAATCTCTTCACCAATATTCTAGCCTTTAACATACCAGGAATTCAATTTTAAGCATTGCAGCAGAAAAGGAAATTTATTTGAAATCAGTAATGTAAATAATTTGTTTCTGGCCTGAGTTTATAATAATTGCAGAATTTGCCTACAAGCAGGAAATGTTTCCAGAAACAGAGTCAGAAGCTATCTCTGCCTTTTCTTATCTGCTTCCAGCAGGCAACATGGACTGCAGTTAATCCCTTTCTCACTAGTGCATGCCTTATTCTCTTGGAACTTCCCTAAAACATTAGCTACAAGACCCTTGCAAGCCTTATACTCAGTAGGCACGTGATCCTTGGACTGCAGGTAGACAGTTCAGTTACTAGTTACAGCACTATATATATCAGCACAGGATTGAGAAGTGTATCTCATGATTGTTCACCTCCATACAACTCAGCAAGTTTTAGTTTCGTTTTCACTTTTAGTTAGGCTCATTTGGTTGCAATTAAAGTTATTTCAAAATGTAAAAGAGTTTATTATGTAGCAGGTTTAAATTTTTGTCCCTAATCTTACATCTATGAGAAATACAACTGCCTTTATTTTCAAAATACATATTAGAGTTTGATTCTGTGCTGCCTTTCACTTGTGGGAAAATATGACTTACAATCTTTTTGTGGCATCTGTTCTTTGACTGCCCCATGTTTGTGCCACAGCCCCAAGGCCTTTTGTAGTGTCAAAATATTGGGAGAAGAGTACTTCTCCAGCTCTCAGTCATCAGTTTTCTGGTTACTACTGGGATATCCACTGTTACTGATGCTTAGATCCCTTCAAACCATTTATTTCTGCTGATTGCAAACCACTCTTGGGGCAGAAAAGATTTTGTAACAACGGACCTGTCTGCCAAGATATGCCATGCAGTTATCCTCTCTAGTTCTTGCTCTGTAAATTCCCTGGTGGCACCGCCTCTTTTTAAGACATGTGCTATTTTATTCCTAGGATACATAGACCTCTCTTGTTATGAACTAAATTGTGCCCCGCTCCTCCAAATTCATACGTTGGAATCATAACCCACAGGACTTCTGAATGTGATTGTATTTGGAGAGAGGGCCTTTAAAGATTAATGAATATTCTCAAATATTTCTCCACCTATTATTGGAAGCGTACATAAGGTATGCCAAAACACAAAAATACAGAAAGAAAAGCAATTTTTCAAATATCTTCTATAAGTACCTATAATAATCATTTTTCTCTTTCTTTATGGTCCACTTGTTTTTTCTTTAATAATTAGTGGCATCTCCTATTTTATAATTGTTCTTTCTCATAACCTAGTCTTTGACTTGTCCAGTAATGGTAACCATCTGTCTTCTATCTGGATCATTTTTCTATATAATCATCCTAGTAGTTCTATTCTTATTGTCAACTGCTGTAGCCCTAGAATTTAGATTAGTTGCCCTAAAGTCAAGTGTCAGTGACAGGAGAATAGGACAGCATGCTCTTCTGTTAGTGGCCTAGTAAACCTGATGGCAAGGAGATAAGCGTCTGGAAGGATACTGTACGACATGAAGAATAAAAAAGAGGCGACAATTGCATGACTGCTGATGATTGAAATAGACAATAAGTAGCTACTATAAATACTGAGTTGCATAGAGAAAAACTAGGTTTAGATATGATTTTTATGAAACATTTTTCTGGGGTGCTCAGCATCTAACAAGTTAGACCCTTCAAGGAAAACTGTTAATATCTACATTATTCTTCAAGATAAATTTCAATCAGAGATATGTTTCCTCTGAATGTGTCTCTAAGCTAGGAAAGAGATCTTATAATTTATTAGAGTTGTATTTCAAGGGCTAATGTCTGGATTTAGCACCTAATATAAATAGTGACCCGATATCTCTTAGGTTAAATATTTAACCTTGACCTCCAGCTAAGAGTGCCTTTAAGTTTGACTTCCCAAATGGAGGAATCAAGGAAAAAAGAAAGTAGATTGATTGTATATGCAATTGTGATTCTTGAAAAATACAGCTGAAAAATCAAACCCTTCACAGAGTTAGTGATAATAAAGTTAGAATTATTTGAGGAGTAAATATGTTTCCATAAACCTATGGTCTAGAACAAGATGTTTCAGATAGGTCAGGTTAAGATGATGCTATAATTTGTGTATCTGTCCTCCCAACCCTCATGTTGAAATTTGATCCTTAGTGTTGGAAGTGGGGTCTAGTTACAGGTGTTTGTATCATGGGGGTGGATCCCTCATGAATGGCTTGGTGCCATTCCCAAGATAGTGAGTGAGTTCTTGCTCTATTAGTTCCTGCAAGAGCAGGTTGTTTAAAAAACCCTTCCGGCCGGGCATGGTGGCTCACGCCTGTAATCCCAGCACTTTGGGAGGCCGAGGCGGGCGGATCACGAGTTCAGGAGATCGAGACCATCCGGGCTAACACAGTGAAACCCCGTCTCTACTAAAAATACAAAAAATTAGCCGGGCGAGGTAGCGGGCGCCTGTAGTCCCAGCTACTCGGGAGGCTGAGGCAGGAGAATGGCGTGAACCCCGGGGGGCGGAGCCTGCAGTGAGCCCAGATCGCGCCACTGCACTCCAGCCTGGGTGAAAGAGCGAGACTCCTTCTCAAAACAAACAAACAAACAAACAAACAAACAAACAAACAAAAAACCCTTCCTCCCCTTTCTCTCTTGCTTCCTCTCACACTGTGTGATCTCTGAACTTGCCAGCTTCTTTTAGCCTTCTGCCATGAGAGGAAACTTCCTAAGGCCTCCGTCTGAAGCAGATGTTGGCATCATTCTTGTACAGTCCACAGAACCATAAGAAAAATAAATCTTTGTTCTTTTTAAATTACCCAGACTCAGGTATTCCTTTGTGGCAACGTAAACAGACGAAGAAAGATGACATTGTAAAAAATCCACTAAATTGCAAAAATTTTCTCGCATTCTGTAGGTTGCCTGTTCACTCTGATGGTAGTTTCTTTTGCTGTGCAGAAGCTTTTTGCAACCTACTCATTTGACAAAGGGCTAATATCCAGAATCTACAAAGAACTCAAACAAATTTACAAGGAAAAAACAAACAGCCCCATCAAAAAGTGGGCGAAGGACATGAACAGACACTTCTCAAAAGAAGACATTTATGCAGCCAAAAACACATGAAAAAATGCTCATCATCACTGGCCATCAGAGAAATGCAAATCAAAACCACAGTGAGATACCATCTCACACCAGTTAGAATGGCCATCATTAAAAAGTCAGGAAACAACAGGTGCTGGAGAGGATGTGGAGAAATAGGAACACTTTTACACTGTTGGTGGGACTGTAAACTAGTTCAACCATTGTGGAAATCCGTGTGGCGATTCCTCAGGGATCTAGAACTAGAAATACTATTTGACCCAGCCATCCCATTACTGGGTATATACCCAAAGGACTATAAATCATGCTGCTATAAAGACACATGCACACGTATGTTTATTGCAGCACTATTCACAATAGCAAAGAGTTGGAACCAACCCAAATGTACAATGACAGACTGGATTAAGAAAATGTGGCACATATACACCATGGAATATTATGCAGCCATAAAAAATGATGAGTTCATGTCCTTTGTAGGGACATGGATGAAACTGGAAAACATCATTCTCGGTAAACTATCTCAAGGACAAAAAACCAAACACTGCATATTCTCACTCATAGGTGGGAATTGAACAATGAGAACTCATGGACACAGGAAGGGGAACATCACACTCGGGGGACTGTTGTGGGGTGGGGGGAGGGGGGAGGGACAGCATTAGGAGGTATACCTAATGCTAAATGACGAGTTAATGGGTGCAGCAAAACAACATGGCACGTGGATACATATGTAACAAACCTGCACATTGTGCACAAGTACCCTAAAACCTAAAGTATAACAAAAAAAAAAGAATTAAAAAAAATCCACTAAATTTAGTAAGCATTAAAGCCTTACTTATAAAATTATGAACTATAAGTTATTTTTTACCCACACTTAAATTAATGATTTCTATTAGGAAATAAAAAGTGCTATTCTTGGCAGTAAGAAAAGCCTTTGTCAGACATTCTCACCAATGTTTAAGACTGCTAAACAGTCCTCACCTGAGACTTCTGAGTACCTATCAGCTACTGGAGAACCTGTGGTAAGGCTAAGAGACTATGGTACTGAACAAATTAGTGGGAAAACCATGCCATGGAATTGAGTAAAGAATTTTTATTTATCATCAAACTTCACTAAAAATTGTAGAGAGATACACAAATACATAAGTGAGGGCTATTTTCAGAATCCACAAATTCAGATGCCTATAAGTGCCTGGAAAGTAATGCAAATAATTGAAAAGACTGAACCTAATACACTAGAGAGTTGTGAGGACAGTTTCGTGCCACAGCTAAAAAGGAAGTTGCTGTGAAACTGATTTTGTTGCTGTGAAGAAACACAGGCCCAGTTTCAACATTTTTTCTAATAAAACCAGAAGTCAACAATCCCAATTTTGGGAGAAATATTTGAATCTTTAAATATTGGCAACTAAACAAATTTATTAAATAATTGGCTTGCCAAAAACACATTTGTAGATCAAATCTTGTCTGCAAATGGTCCCTCAGTTAGCAATTTTGAGGTTAAAGATTTAGGCATCTTGTATTATTCATGGAACCAAACCCATATGAACTTGAATTTCTTTATGGGCCTTATATCAAGCCTATGAAGCGTGGAAAGGGGTTGGAATCTATGAGTCAAATTCATAAATCAGCATTTCTTGGGGAATAAACAATTTAGGCTCTGTAGTCATTTTGGGAAAAAACAGTGCTCTTTGATCTGTTCACCAGAGATTACTTGACAGAATGTGGAAGCCCAGAGGTATCTGGGTAAAGTTTATATGGGGAAAATTTACACTTGATTCAAAATTTTACACACTAAAACTGAGGCTTTGAAAACATATATTGTATTTTTTTCCCTATAACTGCCCTTATATAGTTTTTCTCTTATGAGATATTGAGGTAGGAATTATGTGGTTCTTAAATTTGCCAGTTAAAGGTATTTCAATATCTTTATTTTTAAAGCAATCTTTTTCAAGTTAACAAAGTTTATTATGATTAAATGTGCAGTTTTTCACAGTTCCTATTCTTGTTCACTCTTTGTTGCAAGTTAGTGTGCAGATGTAGCTGAAAGCTTATGTGTTAACTTGATGTAGAGAGAGCTCAGATCCATGTGTGTCGTCTTGCGCTTCATTAGTCATTGTTTGAGAGATGTTATTCTGCCTTCATCTGAAATTTTCGCTTTTTTCTGCTCTTACAAAAATGTGTGGCTGCTGAAACATTTAAGCTACATTCCATTGACTCTGACTGCTGGTGACCTCCTGGTCTGGTGACCTGACACTACTGACTAGCTTTATTGCTAAAACCTTGAATAACCTTTGGACAATTTACTGGGCCTGCTCCCTTTAGCTCCCTAATATTAGGTATCCTATCAATGCATGACTCTTTATAGCTTCTATTCCTAATAATCAGCCTAGTCCACAATTTCCGTTTGAATTCACCTCACGCTATGAATGACCTCACGGAATGGAAGTAGAAGATAAGCTCACTTATGAATAAAAAGAAAGATAAGCTCACTTATGTCTGAATCCCCTCGCTCAGCCTTTTCTGGGTATGTGTGGAACCTAAAAGACCCCATGGGGCTAACCAGCCATGAGAAACTTGGGGGTTATTACTGGTCTCTCTGGCATCTATTATTTTATTTTTAAATTTCCAACTTTCCGTCTGAGATGATGTCCTGTTCAATGTTGTACTGATGTAAGGAAACTCAAACTAGTTCCAGCCTCCGTTTGGGAAAATAAAAAACTAGCCTTATTCCTATGCCTGTTTTTTTTTTTTTTTTTTTTTTTTTTGGACAGCACCTTCTTAACCTTCTTACCTCCACTCCCTTCATTCTTTTCATTCCCATCCATTGTGCAGAGTCAGAAAATATGTGTTTCCTCTTCCCTGTGCCTGTTCTCATCCTCATTCCAAAAAGATTTCTTCCTCTTCTGATGGATGGGCAAACTCCTTAACTAGCATTCTATATCCTGTCCAGCTATATGTCATGTATTATAGAGTAAATGACCGAGAAGGAACACACACCAGACCTGCTAGAGTAGGCATCCTTTCAGGAAACTCAAAAAGTGATGAGAACTAGTGTCCAGTACCCACTGATTCTAGAGCAGCACACCACTCATTCTATATGCCTAGCATGGGTGGCATCAGACTGTAAAAAGGGAACCCTGATCTCTAGGCTTTTAACTAGTAGTGACCAGGATATAATAACTATGAGAAATAGAAAAAATGTTGCTTTAACTCTATTTTTCAATGCACTGTTTGTTTGTGGTTGGATAAAGGTTTGGCAGGGGGCATTTGGCCTTCCCCTGACATAATTGAGGGTCTGGGGTACAAAAAGCTCATATTCCATTGAGCTTTACAGAAGCTCAGTTCTTTGCTGGCAGGCAAGTAGTTTTGAATGAGTCAGCTCTTACCTCTTACTTCAAAGATTAATTAAAAGAGTAAAAAAGAAACTATTGGCATTTAGAAAAGCCATTCTTGCCAGAAAGCTTGTCTTTCAAGACAATTTTCTCACTACAGGTTTAAAAGAGTAGACTTAGGAGTCTCAAAGATATCTGTTGGTAGTTCTAGTGCCAACCACATCCATGAGCCATAAGCTCCAGGTTATACATATACAACTGATTTATCAGCATCTACAGTGGATATGTAATAGGCACCTCAAGTTTTGCAGTGTATAATAGATCTCTTGATTCCTATTCACTATCTATGCCAATCCTCATCCACCTCAGGTCTTTTTAGCCTAGTAATTGTGACCATAACTCACCATTTGAATTGAATCCAAAATTTAAGAGTCAATCTTAACTATTCTAGTTATCCTGTTATACTTCACACTCAATCAATTAGCAGGTCTAGTTCAACCTACTTTTTAGACGTAGCCCAGTCTGACCACTTCTCATCACCTTGATAGATAACATGGACATCTAGCCTACAATGATAAAATGGCTTCATAATTTCTCTTCTCATGACTCTTTAGATTCTGCTGTTTTGGAATAGACCCTAGGGTCTAGCGTAACAGTTTAAATATGTACATCGTATCCGTTTCTTAAAAGTCTTAACATATAATTCAAACTCTTCAACCTGCTCTAATGGATCTGACATGATGCAGTGCTTGTTTTCCTCTCCAGCCTCATCTTGGACTGCTCTTGCTATTTCTCAGTCAGCTGAAGCCATCCTGACCCAGTAATTGAAACACACCAGACTTATTCCCTTTTGATTTCTTTTGCTGCTTGAAACCAAATTCCCAGTCTTTGAATGGCTTAGATCTTCAATTCAATTTGTTCTCAGCTTAAAGAATTTTCATGAATAACTTACTTAAAATTGCTCTTTTCTTCTATTGTTCAAGTCACTTTCTAATGTGCTTTCCCATTTTATTTTTCATCATAGCATTTACAAGTATCTAAAAAGTTATTGTACATTTGTTATTTATTTTTTTCTAGATCTCCCCCATTATAAACTGTACTGGGGCAAAAAAATGGCATGATTCTTAATGTATATTCTTGGCATCTATATAATGCATGGGACATTATAGTATTAAGTAAGTATCTGTGGAAGTAAATGAATAAGTGAATGGAGGACTCATTATTGTAGGTGATTCCCCTTTAAAGAATGAATACCATATCTTTAAAATATGGGCTCAACAAGGCAAGAATATTTAGAGGTCTTAAAACTATATCAGTATTTCAAAGTGTTGCTCTATTTAAAGTTTTATTAAGGTATATTTTCCCAGTGACTTGTCTATTTCATTTGCATTTTCAAATTAACTAATGTAAACACTTTACAGCAATGTCTTATTTTTTTAAGTCAGTGCTATGCCTCTAATTGTCTCCATTTTTCATTCTTAAATAATTTTCTTTTTGGTGGAGGAGCCTTCTTTTTTCCTGGTTAATCTTGCCAGATGTTTGACAATCTTGTTATATTACTTTTCTCAAAGACTGATGTTTTTCTCTTTGTTGTATCTTTGTTTTCTACCTCAAAAATATCTGTTCTTGTTTGTATTATTTCCTTTTGATAGATTATTATGCTTATTATTCTTTTGTTTTTTGAGTTCAAGGACTATTTTCTTGATATCGTCCATTTTCTTCCTAGAGTTATCTTTTAAGATGATAAATTTCCCCCTAAAAACTACCTTATCTGAATCACACAAGTGTGTTTTGTTTCCATAATTATTAAGTTCTACATATTTTTAATTTTCATGATGCTAACTAATTTGACAAATGAGTTATTTAGAAGTATGTGAGGATTTTTTTTCTAGCTATTGACTTGAAAATTACAACATAGATATTTTAGCATATATGGTATTGGTTCATTGATATATGTTGTAGCTTGTATGATGGCCCAGTACATGTTCAACTTTTACAATTACCCCATGTGTCCTAGAGAAGAACATCCATTTCTTAATCACTGAGTACAAAATTCTACGCACCCCTTATGTTAATGGTATTGTTCAAATACACTATACCAATTGTCTTATTGGGTGTTCTGTAAATTATCAAGAGAAAATTGCTAAAGTTCCCAGTCTAATGGCAAATATTTTCCATTATATCTTGCATATTTTGGATCATTTTATTTAAATATTTTAAATAACGTTTAAATTTTGAATAATTTTGAATTTATTAAATTGCAAAGATAGTACAGAGAATTCTTATATACTTCACATCTACTATATCCTGTTATTACATCTTATATTAATACAGCACTCTGGTCATAATTAACAAACAAATATTAATACATTATTATTAACTAAATTGTATACTTTATTTTCATATTCTTTATACACTTTATATTTTCATATTCTTAATTTTTAACTGATAGAATTTTTCTAACCCCATGTGTTTCATTCACAGCATGAAATTGTATTGAGTCATCATATTTCCTTAGGCTCCTCTTGACTGTGACAATTTCTCAGGCTTTTCTTTATTTTTAAGGACTTTTGAAATAGTTTTGAGGGGTATTGGTGAGGTATTTTTTAGACTGTCCCTCAATTGGGATTAATTTTTTTTCATGTTTAGATTGGCATTACGGATATTTGGGAGGAAGACTACAGAGAGAAAATGCCATTCTCATCACAGCATATTGAGTGTACGTATAATCACCAAGATTTGATGTTGACATTGATTAACTAGCTGAAGTAATATCTGTCAGTTTTCTCTGCTGCAAAGTTCCTCATATTTTCTCCCTTTTCATGCTATAATCTTTGGATGGAAGTTAATAAATGAAGCCCACACCTAAGTGGTAAGGAGTTGTGTCCCACCTTAGTGAGGGCAAATGATGAACATAAATTATTTGAAAGGCCCTTACATGAGAAATTTGTCTCTTCCTCCAATTTGTTTAATAATTTATTTAGATAAGTATGATCTCATGAAAAATAGTTTTATAATTAGGATTATAATATAATACTACTTTATTTTTTTTCTTAAATTATTTCAGATTTGGCCATTGGCTATTGAGCTCTTTTAGTTATATGCCATGTCCCTTTATCTTATCCCCAAATTGTGGTGCTTTTTGGATTTTGGTGATGTGTTTTTGGTGTGTGTGTGTGTGTGTGTGTGTAGTTCTCTTGTTTGTTTTGTTTTCTGTTTCAGCGTTTTCTTACTTTCTGGCACTAGAAGATACTTTAAGCTCATATTGTATACTTCTTACCACACTCCTAGAAGCAGACCATGCTGCTATAAAAGCCATCAAGGCTTTCTGTTTCCAAAGAGCTCTGTTTTCAAATCTGTTTCTAAAGGGCTTTGATGGCTTTAATTGGAGCATGGTATTGAAATCCAAGATTTCAGTGCTGTGTGTTACTGGCATATTACTGTTTCTAGGTCTTCTCAGTGCACAGAACTATAAATTGTGTGTCCACATATAACCCACACGTGCGTACATATCTGTAAATATTTCTATATGTAATCTTCAGTGTTTATATCAAGTTAAGCCTGAATTTTATACTGATATATTTGACTGTAATCTATTACCATGTATATCATTCTATTCTTCTTCTCTATAACCTCCCACCCCAACAGTAGCAAACCTGGCTCCACCATCCTGATTCATTACTTAGTTTTCAATTTAAAAGTAAATATATAGTGGTAGCAGAAATTTTTACCTGTACCCTTTAGGAAACAAGTTTATCAAATAGAATGCAGTGTTTTTGTACAGTTCCATTTTCTTTTAGTCTTACATTCATTTTCAAAGTTACATAGATGTCATCTTTCTCCCAACCCCTTTTAGTGGGGGTATATCGTATATTTGTAGTAAAGTTCTATTACTTTTAACATTATAAATTATATCCTGGTGTCCCCTCTCTTTTCTAAATGTGTATTTTTTAATTTGCACAAATTAAAACTCTTTTTGCTGGGTGTTTTGATTTTGACAAGTATATAATGTCATATATCCACAATTGTTTTTCATACTGAATAGTTTCATTTCCCTGAAGAATCTCCTGTGCTTCATTTATTCAGTTCCCCCTCACCAAATCTCTGGCAACCAATGATGGTTTTTTTACTGATATATCAACTGTAATCTATAGATTTGCTTTGTCCAAAATATCATATATGTGGAATCGTGCAGTATATAGCCCTTACAGAATGTCTTCATTCACTTAACAGTGTGTGTTTAAGATTCATCCATGCCTTTCCATGGCTTGGTAGCTCATTTTTATCATGGAATAATATTCAATTGTATGAATGTACCACAGTTTGCTTATTCATCTATCTATTGAAAGGCATCTTTATTCCTTTCAGTTTATAATGACTATAAATAAAGCTGCCAAAAACCTGTGTGTTGGTTTTGTGTGAACATAAGTTTTCAAATCAGGTAAATATCTAGGAGTGTGATTGCTGGATAACATCATAAGACTTTGGTTAACTTTGTAAGAAACTGCCAAACTCTCTTCCAAAGTAAATGGTAAAGTCTTCCAAACTTTACCATTTTGCATTGCCACCAGCAGGAATGAGATTTCCTTTTGTTCCACATTCCAGGCCCAAGATGGTAGATCCACCAACAGCTTGCACCATGGACCTGCAAAAGTCACAGACACTCAACACCAGCCCATGAAAGCAGCTGGAAGGGCAGCTGTAACCTGCAAAGCCACAGGGGCAGAGCTGCCCTACGCCATAGGAGTCCACTTCTTGCATGGGCATGACCTGAATGTGAGACATGGAGTCAAAAGTATTCATTTCAGAGCTTTAAGATTTGATGGCCCTGTTGAATTTCAGACATGAAATTTGGGACGGTCCAGGGGTGGAATGATATGGTTTGCCTCTGTGTCCCCACCCAGATCTCATCTTGAATTGTAGCTCCTATAATTCCCACATGTTGTGAGAGGGAAGCCATGGGAGGTAATAGAATCAATGGGGGCCGATCTTTCCTGTGCTGTTCCCATGATAGTGAGTAAGTCTTGTGACATCTGATGATTTTATAAAGGGGAGCTCCCCCCACACATGCTCTCTAGCCTGCTGCCATGTAAGACATGACTTTGCTCTTCCTTTGCCTTCCATCACGATTGGGAGGCCTAGCCATGTGGAACTGTGTCAATTAAACCTCTTTCCTTTACAAATTATTCGGTCTTGGCCATGTCTTCATTAGCAGTGTGAGGACAGATTAATACAGGAGGCATTCAGTAAATGTTTGCTCTGTATTTACAGGAAAAGCTAAGTACTTACTCATTAGTTTCCTTGACAATGAATGTTGTAAACCCTCTTCATATATGTGTTTGGGGGATGGTGTGGTCAACAGAATTTTCTCAGTGTGCTTTGGAACTGAAGTTAAGGCAGTGGTACATGCTAGGCCAACAGAGTTCAAGGTACGACTAATCTAAGTCAGAATAAAGGTCAAATGATAAATGAGAACAAATTCAAATGCCAAGTTTGTGGAGACTGGTCAGAACAACATCATGGAAACTACTGTGTCAGAGTCAGAAACACAGGAATGATGACAGCAATAAAATGAGGGCAATACACAAATGACTGTATACCTGCAGTCTCAGACATTTCCCTAAACCTCTTTAATATAGGCCCGTGAAGATAAAGGTGTCCCCAAGTTTTTTCATAGATTTTCTTTCTTTGTTTCTTTCTTTTTTTTTTTTTTTTTTTTTTTTTTTTTTTTTTTTTTGAGACCAAGTCTTACTCTTGTTCCCCAGGCTGGAGTGCAATGGCACGATCTCAGCTCACTGCAACCTCTACCTCCTGGGTTCAAGCGATTCTCTTGCCTCAGCCTCCCAAGTAGCTCGGATTACAGGCACCTGACACCACACCTGGCTAATTTTTGTATTTTTAGTAGAGACAGGGTTTCACCGTGTTGGCCAGGCTAGTCTCGAACTCTTGACCACAGGTGATCCACCTACCTCGGCCTCCCAAAGTGCTGGGATTACAGGTGTGAGCCGCTGCACCTGGCTAACTTTGCCTTTAAAACTGTGTTTTTCTGTAACTCTGGCTGATTGCATTTATTTTTCAGACAACATGCTTCAGCTCTTGTATTTATTGATTTCGGCTACAAATTCAACATAAAATACTCTTCATTTTATATTTCATTTTGAAAGATTTAAGTTGCTGTTCAAGTTGGGTTGTTTTTTCCAATCATATTTTATAGATCTCTAGTTCAGGGGCTCAGGTATATACGTGGTAGATCAGGCAGCTTGGGGAGAAAAGAATAAACAATGGATTGTCTTCTTACCCTTTAATCCCTGCAAACATTTTCCTAATCCTGAATAAAACACAAAGGTTCATTGCATATGGAGTCACAAAAGTCTCCAATGTAACACAAAAAGTGGAAACAAGCTTTCTTTAGTATTACAGTATTACTGGAAAACTTTTTAAAAAAATAACAGGACAATAGGAGAAAAACATTAACATCCTATACATATTCAGAGTAAGCATAAAATTTCCTCTTATAGAAGAATTAGAACACAACTCACTTCAAGCAGCATTTAACAATCAAGAATAACTTGCACTACTTATTTTTTAGAACTGTGCTTTTAATAGAATATGATATCTAAAGAGTATTAAAGAAACTTTTGAAATCAATTTTTTCATAACTGAACATTTTCTAAGGTCAGCTAATAAAAATAAAAAATTGAAAATGATAGCTTTTTCATATTAAAGTATTATATTTAAAAATAGGACAGGTTCCCTCTTCTTCATAAGCAAATCAAAATTTTTGTTCATCCTATCAGATCTTTGCTTCAAATTCAACTGAAAATTAATACAGCTTATTAAGCTGGATCTTTTTCTCTCCTTTCTATTTTCCTCACAATTGCTTATTTAAAAACCTGGATTATCTACATATTTTTTCTCAAATTACTGTTATATGACTTACCTACATGCTAGTAATCTATCTGAAATATATAAGTATGGCAGGTATATTGAAGTGCAGTGACACATTTTCTTTTTTTAACACAAATGAATAATCATATGGGCGCCAGAAGGATTAATTTTCTGAGGCATCTTATAACCTTAACAGTAGAAAAGTATGGTATTCTGCACACAGATTAATTATAAAATGTGGTATTCTAAAATATCTGAATGTCATAGATTCTCAATTAACAACTGCAGAGTGGTTTTACATTATTATTGTAATTGAGAAGTTTATGTAACTGAAAGTATGAATTGTGATGGGCTCTGTTATACATTTGCAGCAAATCCTTATCAATGTAAAAAAGCCCTTCATTGCCATATATACCCATATATCATATTACTTTGTTGCAACACCTAAATTGCATTTTATAAATTATGGTGAGAAAGAGCCCAATTTAGGGCTGTAAGGTCACCTATGGATTTGTTCGTGGTAGAAAACTTATTAGAACTTTGGAGTTTCTCATCAGCTTTGGCCAATATGCCTGTGGAATAGCACATTCTGATGCTACATTTATTGTTAAGGGACATTGGGAATGGATTTCATTTTTCTATGCCAGTTATCAGCACAGCCTTGTCATTTTCATCTGCTACACATTTTGCTTGCTGTCTTCAAAATCTCACTTTAGTGTTATCTCCCTGGCCTGTTGTCATAGGCCACTGGTCTAGCAGAAAGCATACTATCAATATAAACACAATAACAAAGAACAGATTACAAAAGGGAAAGATAATTGTCATAGGCACTTTCCTGAATTTTATTTCCAAAGGCTTTGGACTCAAAACATTCCCCTGGCCCATCAGCCAAACCCATGTTGTAGAATGTCACCATATCAGTGTCATCATCTAATCTATAGATGAAAATATTTCCTCTTCAGAAACTTGATATATTCTGACTTTATGTCTAATCTTCTTCTCCTAATGGTCCCTTATCAATGAAGAAAGAGCTTGTCAACTCATTAATTCTCTTCCATTCGAAGTGAAAAATGTTATCAATGGGAATGCTTGTGTAATTTTAAATGTTGATTTTTTCCTTTTGGGGAATAGGCCATGAGGTATCATAGAAGGTTTTAAATGCTTTCATATACATCCCCTCTTCATATATTCATGCATAAATTACATTGACTAAAGAAAGCCAAATTTAATCACAAATAAGTGAAATTTCCTAAATATAGTAAAATAAACTTTTACTCAAAGTTTTATTATCAATTATAGAGATACCTCATTTAATGACAGGATACATTCTAAGAAATGTATTGTTAGGTGATTTCACTGATGTGTGACTATCACCAAGTGTACTTACACAAACGTAGGTTACACACCTAGGATCTATGGTATAGCTTATATTCTTAGGCTACCAACCTATATAGCAGTTGCTGTACTGAATATGCTAGGCAATTAAAACAAAATGGTAAGTCTTTATATATCTAAACATAGAAAAGATACAGTAAAAATATGGTATATTATATGTGAGGGTTTGTGTGTGTGTGTGTGTGTGTGTGTGGTACACTTGTATAGGGCTGTTACTATGAATGGTGCTTGCAGAACTGGAAGATGCTGTAGGTGATTCAGTGAGTGAGTAGTGAGTGAATGTGAGGGCCTAGGACATTACTATTCACCACTGTAGACTTTAAAAACACTGTACATCTGTTACACTAAATTTATAGAGAATATATTTCTTCAATAATAAATTAATCTTAGCTTGCTGTAACATTTCTAATTTATAACCTTTTTAATTTTAAATACTTTTTGGTTCTTTTGTAATAAAATAAGCTTAAAACACAAACACATAGTTTGGCTGTACAAAAATATTTATTTCTGTCCAGGTGTGGTGACTCACACCTGTAATCCCAGCACTTTGGGAGGCCGAGGTGGGTCGATCACTGGAGGTCAGGAGTTTGAGACCAGCCTGACCAACATTGTAAAACCCTGTCTCTACTACAAATACAAAAATTATCCGGGTGTGGTAGTGCACGCCTGTAATCCCAGCTACTCGGCAGGCTGAGGCAGGAGAACTGCTTGAATCTGGGAGGTTGAGGTTGCAGTGATCCGAGTTCATGCCACTGCACTGGGCGACAGAGAGAGACTCTATCTCAAAAAAAAAAAAAAAAAAAACATACGTACATACATATATATCACAGTAAATACGTAAACCAGTAACAGTCATTTATTATCATTATCAAGTCTTATGCACTGTATATAATTGAATGTACTATACTTTTATATGATTGCAGTGTAGTAGGTTTATTAACACCAGCATCTCAAACACGTGAATAATGTATTGCACTACAGCATTACAAGATTACAATATCACTAGGCTATAGGAAATTTTTTTGGCTCCATTATAATCTTATGGGACTACTGCCATATATGCAGTCCATCATTGAGCAAAATGTCATTATGTGGTATATGACTGTATTTCAAACATAATTTAATTTAATATTCTAGTTAATGGAGTCCTAAAGAACACTTCGTGTTAGTCTTATCTCTCAAGAAATGCTATTACAAGATACTTTATTCCTGTTTCTGATTTCTTTCTCACTCGGTTTGTTGGTGAGCTTACACCTGCTTTCCTCTAGTGAAAAAATTAAAGATGTCTTTCTTAAGATTCATCTGTAAACCCAGGTGGCCTACTTATCTGCCGATTTTGAATGGATATATAAAGGAAAATGCCAGTAATTATACAAGCCAATGACACACTTGCTTTCATCTTACTAACCTTGTTTGGTTCCAGATTCACATATAATTTACCTGCTTTTGGGTCCTCCGTTTGTAGAAAACCTTTAGATTCTTCCAGTAACTAATAGGATTTGTCATTCTGTTTGAATTTAGTTTGGAACGTTCTTCTGACTTTGGACCTTGGCTTCACTCATGATATGGGAGAAAATGGTGAAGAAAATTGATGGCATATTGTATAGTCTTTTCCTTTTATTTCATGAGGAAATTAGACTTTCTGTCATGGTGCTTGATATGCTAGTGATTTCCAAGTGAAATTTTCCCATTCATGTCCCTTACAAAAAAAAAATAAAAATGGACTCTATGTGAATGACATGCCCAGCCACAGTTTATTAGATTAGCCATGGATTTCTGCCACAGAGATGGCAACATTTAGATCGGAGAATGAACTGCTGTTACCTGGAGAAAAACAAAAATGAGTTTGATCAATCAGTATTGCTCCATGAAATCTGAGTTGGAAAACATGGAGAGAATAAGGTGATTAGAAATGGTGACTATGGATGAAAGGTCCTTAAAAGTGAAATGACATTTTAAAAAAGGAGGGAAAAATGTTATAGTGTAAGAAGAATAGATGAGGCCTGGATGGGCATAGGGACACACACCTGTAGTCCCAGCTGCTTAGAGGGCTGAGAAGGGAGGAATTTTGAGCCCAGGAGCTCAAGGCCAGCCTAAGCAACAAAGTGAGACCTTATCTCTTAAAAGACAAAAAGAAAAGAAGGAAACAAGGAAAGAAAGGAAAAGAAAGAAAGGAAGGAAGGAAGGAAGGAAGGAAGGAGAGAGAGGAAGAGAAAGAAAGAAAGAAAGAAAGAAAGAAAGAAAAAGAAAGAGAAAGAAAGGAAAGAAAGAAAGGAAAGAAAGAAAAAGAAAGAAGAAAGAAAGAAAGAAGAAAGAAAGAAAGAAAGAAAGAAAGAAAGAAAGAAAGAAAGAAAGAAAGAAAGAGAATAGGTGAAGTCTGTATGTTTAGCTTCAGAAAGAAGACTAAAGGCCTCAGATGGTAGTATGTACTCAGGGATCACCTTCTTTCCATCTCACTACAGAGCCTACAATCTTATGGTAATGCAAAGGAATATTAAGGGGTGACCCAGAAATGACCCAAAAGGAATAGAAAATATTCAGAAACAAATACAATGTCAGCATCGATGCCAGCTCTGGTTCAACACAAGTCCAGTTTGCAAGGCAAGGAGAGTAAGACACCAGAAAAGAGCTGTTGCGTTATCTTTTATATTTAATGTGACTTTGTTTTTACCTTTTCTTAATTGAACCTGAATGTCCTAAATTCTCTAAACTTTAAATGCAAACAACATGCATGTTTTTCAGAAAACATGTTGAATATTAAAATGATAAAATAAGTGTTTGCTGAGATCATTAGCATCAGGTCATGTGACATGTTTTTTTTTGCTGTACTATTTATTTATTTTATTTATTTACTATTATACTTTAAGTTCTAGGGTACATGTGCACAACATGCAGGGTTGTTACATATGTATACATGTGCCATGTTGGTGTGCTGCACCCATTAACATTTACATTAGGTATATCTCCTAATGTTTTCCCTCCCCCATCCCCCCACCCCACAACAGGCCCCGGTGTGTGATGTTCCCCTTCCTGTGTCCAAGTATTCTCATTGTTCAATTCCTACCTATGAGTGAGAACATGCAGTGTTTGGTTTTCTGTCCTTGCGATAATTTGCTGAGAATGATGGTTTCCAGCTTCATCCATGTCCCTACAAAGGACATGAACTCATCCTTTTTTATGGCTGCATAGTATTCCATGGTGTATATGTGCCACATTTTCTTAATACAGTCTATCATTGATGGACATTTGGGTTGGTTCCAAGTCTTTACCATTGTTAATAGTGCCGCAATAAACATACGTGTGCACGTGTCTTCATAGCAGCATGATTTATAATCCTTTGGGTATATATCCAGTAATGGGATGGCTGGGTCAAATGGTATTTCTAGTTCTAGATCCTTAAGGAATCACCACACTGTCTTCCACAATGTTTGAACTAGTTTACAGTCCCACCAACAGTGTAAAAGTGTTGCTATTTCTCCACATCCTCTCCAGCACTTGTTGTTTCCTGACTTTTTAATGATGGCCATTCTGACTGGTGTGAGATGGTATCTCATTGTGGTTTTGATTTGCATTTCTCTGATGGCCAGTGATGATGAGCAATTTTTTCATGTGTCTGTTGGCTGCATAAATGTCTTCTTTTGAGAAGTATCTGTTCGTATCCTTCGCCCACTTTTTGATGGGGTTGTTTTTTTCTTGTAAATTTGTTTGAGTTCTTTGTAGATTCTGGGTATTAGCTCTTTGTCTGATGAGTAGATTGCAAAAATTTTCTCCCATTCTGTAGGTTGCCTGTTCACTCTGATGGTAGTTTCTTTTGCTGTGCAGAAACTCTTTAGTTTAATTAGATCCCATTTGTCAATTTTGGCTTTTGTTGCCCTCTCTCACCACTCCTGTTCAACATAGTGTGGGAAGTTCTGGCCAGGGCAATCAGGCAGGAGAAAGAAATAAAGGGTATTCAATTAGGAAAAGAGGAAGTTAAATTTCCCTGTTTGCAGATGACATGATTGTATATCTAGAAAACCCCATTGTCTCAGCCCAAAATCTCCTTAAGCTGATAAACAACTTCAGCAAAGTCTCAGGATACAAAATCAATGTACAAAAATCACAAGCATTCTTATACAGCAATAACAGACAAACAGAGAGCCAAATCATGAGTGAACTACCATTCACAATTGCTTCAAAGAGAATAAAATACCCAGGCATCCAACTTACAAGAGATGTGAAGACCTCTTCAAGGAGAACTACAAACCACTACTCAACAAAATAAAAGAGGACACAAACAAATGGAAGAACATTCCATGCTCATGGGTAGGAATAATCAATATCATAAAAATGGCCATACTGCCCAATGTAATTGATAGATTCAATGCCATCCCCATCAAGCTACCAATGACTTTCTTCACAGAATTGGAAAAAAACTACTTTAAAGTTCATATGGAACCAAAAAAGAGCCCACATTGCCAAGACAATCCTAAGCCAAAAGAACAAACCTGGACGCATTATGCTACCTGACATCAAACTATACTACAAGGCAACAGTAACCAAAACAGCATGGTACTAGTACCAAAACAGAAATATAGACCAATGGAATAAAACAGAGCCCTCAGAAATAATACCATACATCTACAACCATCTGATTTTTGACAAACCTGACAAAAACAAGAAATGGGGAAAAGATTCCCTATTTAATCAATGGTGCTGGGAAAACTGGCTAGCCATATGTAGAAAGCTGAAACTGGATCTTTTCTTTACACCTTATACAAAAATTAATTCAAGATGGATTAAAGACTTAAATGTTAGACCTAAAACCATAAAAACCCTAGAAAAAACCTAGGCAATACCATTCAGGACATAGGCATGGACAAGGACTTCATGTCTAAGACATGTTTCTTAAAAATAAAATTTCTTGGCCTCTCACAAACTTGAGGACTTAGAATCACCAGAGAAATAGCTCAGGAATCTACATTTTTCACAATTTGTCCATGGTGAGTTGTATTCATTCTTATGCTGGTCATTGTTTCATAGATCCTCCAGATTCACTGGGCTAGGCTATCTAATGGAAGTTTGGTCTCAGTGATTACAACAATTGAAGAGATTGGGATGTGAGGCCTTTCCTGGTGGGCTGTAGAGGAAGAAGTGTGGAGACGCAAAGAGACAGTAATAAGGTAATGTATTCATTGTAATTTATTCATCTACTTACTAAACTGCTTTCCTTCTGCCACTGGAGATGGGCCAGAGTAAAATCTCTTTACTAAGTTACTAAGAATTGTGTAGGTGACAAGAGCACCAACATCCTATGACTGAATAGATGTAACTTAAAAGCAAATGAATGATGCTGGACAAAGTTTTGAGACAAATAGTGTTACACAGTGGTTAAAAAAGTTATTAGAGAGGCGATAATTGATGTATAGTACAAAAAAGGAGATTTAACAAAAGTTTTCTGGGTATTTCTGAAAAGGAGAATTCAACACTTTTCTGAAGATGAATTCCACTTTAAAATAGAAAATAATTTTCCTATCTTCAGCAGAGCAGAGGTAACAGATAACAAAATGCTTTTAATATTGCTGGAAAGTACTGATTCAGAATAATCAACATTGAGATATATCGTAGTTGTGTAGTCTAGTTTCAAAAATATAAAATGTTCAGGTATCTAGGCAGAGAAATGCAAGACAATAAAAACCTTAAAATAATCTGAAGCTTCTCCATAGCCACAGTAATTGCCTAAAGGCAATTGAGCAACATCTGCAAATTACTGAGGAAAATAATGATTCAAGTGTACTGTATCATGCCAAGGTGTCAATAAAGTATAAAGATAACAAGCACTTATATTTAAATATAAAAACTATGAAGTAATATAGACCCCAAAGATTAATCAATGAAAAAAAATCCAGTCAAACCAGAAACTCCAGTAACAGGACTTGTGATCACAAGAATACTAAGAACTACTTAGTAGTCTATTAAGGTAATTTGAGGTAATAAAAGTGATAATATGGAGGATTTTTGCACTGAAGACTATTCAAGGCGTTCTAAATTATTGAGCATATAACTGAAACTGAAAAATTAAATGCTTAAAAATGGGAGATAGCAGTGAATGGATTTCTAATCCTTTCATTGTTTGCATTTGGCTCTGCAAGTATTTCCCTGTGTTTTCTTGCAGACTTTAAGTTAAAAAATACATGCCCAAACAATTCAATTAGAAAATAGGCAAAAGACAAGAATAGACGTTTCAACAGAGAGGAATTATGAATGACAAGTAATCACATGCAAAGATGTTCACCACCATGTGAAAGTTAAAGTCATATACTATGATATCTCACCATCAGAATGGCCAAAATGAAAAAAACAATAGTGATAACACCAAACGCTGGTGAGGATGTGAAGAGCCTAGATCATTCATTTTAATAAGGAGTTTGACTTCATTTTTCTGATGTTTCTGCCGACAGCTTTTAAGGCTCACCCTCCCTTTTCCCCCCTACCATAGGTCTGGTCAAGTTGATAAAGCCTAAGTATTTCCATCTTTGGCACTGAATATGCAAGGGAAACCTCAACCCAGATCCATCCCCTAACCACAATTTTGAAAAAGAATCCTGGGCCAGACTCTCTTTTTTATTTTCTCAAGCCATTTAAGAGCTGTTAAAGAAGCCTACCCTACTCTTTCCAGAGACTGCAATTATGTAAGTAATAAACATTTGCATATTATTTTGATGTATGTGTACAGCATCATCAGTCTCAACCTCCAAGCAAAATTTGGGGAGGAGTTCCTGCCTGCCTTTACAGGATGACCAAAATAACACACAATCCTGTTGGGAGTGTAAAATGGTACAGCCAAACTGGAAAACAGTTTGGACATTTCTTTTAAAACTAGAAAGAGACTTACCAAATGGCCTAATTGCACTCTTGGGCATGTATTCCAGACACTGAAACATTTATTTTCACATACAAACTTGTACACTAATAGGCATAGCAGATTTGTTCATAAAAGCAAAAAGGTAGATACTACTAAAATGATCTTCCATGGTTAGGGTTAAACAAACCATGGTATATCAGTACCATGGAATTCCACTCATTAATAAAAAAAGTGTATACGTGCAACAGCAGGTGAACCGGAAGAAAATTATACTGCATAAAACAGCCAATCATGTGTATACACACTGTATGATCCTACTCACTTAACTAAGGAAATGGGGAAACAATGAGTGAATGTCAGAGGTTAAGGATAACATAGGGTGGAGCTATAAAGGGGTAGCGTGCAGGAGCTTTGTGGGGTTGGCACAACTATATGTTCTGATTGTGGTGATGGTTACACAAAGCTACACATATAATAAAACTACACAAACTACACACATACATATATTGATTTATTTATAAGTGGTGAAATTTGAATAATCTCTATGGATAGCATCCTTGCTAATTTCATGTTAATTTTTGTATTTTACTATAGTTATATAGGTTGTTGACATTGGAGGAGGCTAGATGAACATTACACAGGATTTCCCTATACATTTCTTTTTGCAATTTCCTGTGAATCCATATTTACTCCAAAATAAGAAGTTAAAAATGTTTTGAAAGACATTTCAGAAGCAGAACGCAGACAGGAAGACTGCAGTATATACAAACAGAATCCCTGTAACTTTATTTTTTAGAAAGAGACAGAAAATTACACCTATCTAAGTTAAAGGGTAAGTGTACAGTGCAAAGTCTAATTCTTTGTTTCTGAGAGTGGACGTAGGGTGCCCATATGGAAAGCCGGAATTCTTGACATGGTCTGGTTTTGAAAAGCAGAGGGAACAGCTGAATCAGAAAGCCCACAATGAAATAACGTTTGCTCCCAACATCTAGTCTTTCCATGGAGTGGAAATACACTATGTACTGTCAATAATCCTATGGCCACATTAGCAAGTTAGAAATAAAAGGTAACAAAGTTCACAGGCAAAATTCTGGATCATCCCATTATCCTGAAACAAGACTCTGGCCTCTTCCTAACAAGGAGCTTCTGCAAATAGCTCCTTTTGAAAAACAATAACAACAAAACAAAAACTTACCTCTTTCAAGGATGAGTAATCAGAAAACATCCAACTAGGATCTACAGAAAAGTTTAGAAAAAGGAAAGAGAAAGCAAGAATAACAAATAACCAATGAGGAAATCTCACATGAAAAATTATTAAACCCATAAAAATTTTTGATATGTTGTTATAAATGTTGATGTTATGTTGATTATTCATGATTAACCATATTTTTCTCTGCTTATAATTTTTCTCTAGCTAATTTGTTTTCATGATGGGCTGAAGTTAAATTTTCTTATATACACTTATAGACAATCATTTTCACTCCTTAATACATTGTGATTTTTCTAGAAGTTTAGAATATGGGTTTTGGAGTCAGACTACCTGAAGTTAAGTAAGTCCTGGCTTCACAGTTTTGTGCCTTAGGCATATTTCTTAATCTCCCACAGCATACACTCATACTGCATATAAATATCCACTCCCCACTTTTTGCTGATTTTGATTTTGATTAAGGCAGCAATATACCCAGCTGAAAACTCTCCCAGCCTCCCTTGCAGGTAGAGGTGACGATGTAATGCTATTATTGCCAATGAGATCCAGACAGAAGTCACCTGAGTGATTTCCAGAAAATGTTGCTTTCTTGATAGAGGCTCTGCTTCTACCTCTTCTCATTTATCTCCTCCTGCCTATAATGCTGGTCTTATGCCTGAGGGAAGAGAAAAGCCTTGCTATTATGAACACAAAACTGAATGCCAGGAATGGTGGAGGAGAAAGATAAAAGGAGGTTAGTTACCCTGCCTCAAGCAAAGGCATGAACCCCTGAACTGTGTACTTCCTGACCACTTGTTTGGTGAGAAAAAAACAAGATTCGAAGGTGTTGCAGTGGTGTCACTGTTATGTGGAGCAAAATGCATTCTCTAAAGTTCAGTTTTTCATCAGTAAAGTGAAGACTACAAATTACATATTTCAGAGGTTTATTTTGAAAATCAAACGACTGTATTGTTTAAGCCACTATTATTTCTATTATTTGTTACTAGCAGCAAAAGCTTATTTTAACTATTACATGAGATTCTTTTTTGTCACTATTGTGTCCTCTATATCTAGCCCCAAACACAGTAGGCATTAAATATATGGTTATGCAAGCCCATATTGCTTCAATGAATTAATAGGGCTTGCCCTGAAATACATCAAATCCCACCGACGAATTGTGTTTACAAAATGTTGACTTTTTCATGTACCTTTTAGTAATATCTGATAAAAATATGCACAATATAAGAAGTTAATACCAATTTATTGAATTAAAGTTTTTATTCATATAGGCAACCTTACTTTTTTAAGATTAATCTGGTTGGTTCTACAGGAACAAAAAAAATTACATTTGTTTGGGACATTTACACCAAGGAAAATAAAATGAGATGGCTAAAGAAAATGCATCCCCAAAATGTGTCTGTTACTATAAAATGCTGTCGAAAATGAAAATACTTCATAGTGTATTTGAAATATGGGTTTGAGCCCTGAATATCAAGGCTACTTTGCTCATTACTAAGAAATTATTTCCATTTTCATTGCACTTGAAAGCATGGGATATTTTGTACATGTTAATAATTACAGTGAATTAATAAGCATATGTCACCATATCCTATTAACTATTGATATTGTCACTTTATGATTTTCTTTTGTCAATATTTCAAGAATTTCTCATTTAATTTGTTGGTTTTCTTTTGGTGGATTTTTGCTACCATGAGAATTATGAGACAACATGAGTGGTTATTCAGTTCATTACTTGAAATACTATAGATACATAATTGACAATTAAAATTAAACTCTGATAGAGGCTCTGCTTCCACCTCTTCTCATTTATCTCATCATGCTTATAACGTTGGTCTTATGCCAACATTTCTTTAACTTCCAATAGTCAAATGGATAATAACCACTTTGATTAAATATTTAAAACTAAATATATTTTCTGTTTTTGTCTTCATTTTAGTTATAACAAAACTCTGATTAGAATTCATATAGTTCTGTTTATGTTTGATTTATCCAAAATATAAATAATGGAATGAAGTCTTTAAACAGACTACCCATATGTCAATTAGTTCTGTAAGCAATGAATATTTCATAGATATTTAAATAGTTCTACATTACTAAATTTATGTCTATCAAGCAGTGGTGATAGACTAATAAACAGAATGGCATCTTCTCTTTTTGAAGATAGTTACAGAGACTGGACAGTATATTTTCTCATCTTGGCTACTTTTAATGGAAAAAAAACATGCCCTAGCTTGATGTAGGCAAACCTCTTCTTCAGTGAAAGGAGAACAAAATAGTCTTAAGTCTTGAGACAGAAAGTGCTACACTGATGTGCCCACTTTCTGAACACATGATGTCTTGGACAGTGGTGAGATATGCCCAGGCAGGTGAAGATGGGTACCCATCCTCATAAGAAGCATGCATTACTGCACACACTGAGATCCCTGCACGTTTCATGTTACTGTTTTATCTTCAAGTTGAGTGTTAACATGAGGGTAACACTAGCAAAACATTTCGTGATTAAAATGATGCTAATACAAACTTGACATGATGCTTAGCTTCTAGGTTTGTCTTTTTCCTGTTTGACAAAGAAAGTGAAGATAATATATCTGCATTTACTTATTAACAGAGTGTAATTTCAATAGTCAATTATATATCCACAATATTTTAAGTAATGAATTGAATAACTACTCATGTTTTCTCATAATTCTTTTGGCAGCAAAAAATCCGCCAAAAGAAAACCAATAAATTAAATGAGAAACTCTTGAAATAGTGACAATAGAAAATTATAAAGTGACAACATCAATAGTTAATATGACATGATGACATATACTTATTTATTCACTGTACTTATTAATGTGTACAAAGTATCCCATGCTTTCAAGAGCAATGAAAATGGAAATAATTTGTTAGCAGTGAGCAAAATACCCTTATTCAGGGAGATGTTTAAGTAAAGAGAAATTGGTAGATAAATAGTTATATAATTTACATATCTACATTACTTATTTTGTAATCCAGGAGGTCATAAGGACCGTCTTAAATAAATTACTTAGTATTTCCAAGATCCGTGTGATTGTTACCAATTCATAGACATTCTTTCTACATTCTTACTTTTTCCTCTTGAGCTAACTCAAATTTATAAATAAATGCTACAAACCAAATACCTGGAAAATGGAGAAAGAATAATTACATGATGATTAGTTTGAGGGGCATTCATTTTTAGTCTTAGTTGTGGTTGTGCTAATTACTTTTTTTTAATTATACTTTAAGTTTTAGGGTACATGTGCACAACGTGCAGGTTTGTTACATATGTATACATGCGCCATGTTGGTGTGCTGCATCATACCTAATGTATAGGTATATGTATATACCTATACATTAGGTATATCTCCTAATGCTTTCCCTCCCCGCTCCCCCCTTATTGATCTCTCTGCTCTGCCATTCACCCCACCTTCCATTGTTGTGCTGGAAAACACCATTTAGTGAATATTAAAGGTGCACTGATACTAACTTGTTCATGTTTGTTTCTCTGAAAACATGCATTTTGTCGTTTTCACATATAAATTGGAAAATAGTTGAAAGAAAAAAATACTTTTCTTTGAGAAAAGGCTGTGAAATGACGAAAGAATTATCAAAAAAACTACTTTTTATACACTCCCATAAAGTAATCAATTTGGACTATTTATTTTCATGTCAAATATGTACAGTAATAGATTCTTATTTCCTTTACTCTTCATTCACTAGTACTAATTTAATTTTGGATCAACTAGTTAGGAACAGGAGGGAGCTGGTTAGGCAAATTTATGTAAATCCTGGAAGGCTATCTCCATCCGTGCTATAATATTGTATATCTGCTAATTTTTCTTTCTCACTGCAGAAACTCATGGGGATATTTCCTCTCCATTTACTTCGTACCCTAGAGCAGATGTTAAAGTGTTTTAAAGAATTAAAATTCTTGTAAAAATTGTGGTTTGCTGTTTGTTATTTTGGCAAGGCAGGGAGGTCATGGTCTTAGTGGTGCTTCGTGGCTTATTGAGTAAATCTCCTTTTGCTTGTAAATCCAGGGAAAATACTCAAAAAGGAAAAGGAAAGAAACATTAAAAGATCTGTGAGGAACTGGGCCTTATGTGTAAGAACATTAGCACTTTGGTCTTTGTGTTGAATTTTAAAATGTTATAATTCTATTCACGTTCATATCATTTCTTAAGATGGCACTGACGCTATGTTTTTGTAACACAGTTTCACTCATGATACAAATGTTTTCAGTACCTCTTATGACAATATAATATGATAATTTTAATTATCATAGTTATTATCAATAATACCTGTTGGTGACTTATTATTTGCTAAGCAATTTCCCCATATAACAGATATGGATAAATAAATTTTGGCAAGAAGTCTGGAAATCTACATATTTGTTTTCACAGTATGGTACCAGACTAGGGCAAAAATGTTAAAAAGTGCTCAAAATCCTATCTGATGACTCTTAATCCCCTCTTTCACATTGAGACTCTTAATCCCCTCTTTCACATATGTTTGGGGAAGTCATAATCACAAGAAGGATTTGTGAGTCAGAATTTTTAGAGTTGATGTGCTGTTGTTCCTAGTAATGGGTATCTCCAAGGTAGAAAGTGGAGTTTGCTTGGATCTCACCTCAAGCCTATGAGAGGGGCCTTACCCTGCCTTTTGTTTCTTACTGCTGGGGCACAGAGTAGCTTGCTATTTGACTTCTGCCTGGAAATTTAAAATCAAGACACAGACTGGCTTAATGCTAATGGACCTGGCTGGACACAGATGGCTGAACTGAGGGTGGGCCTGCACTCTGGGGCTTGTCAGGGCAAATAATGCTGGAGTATTTCACAGAAAATACATGAGAATCACAAATGAGTCATGAATCATAAATAAACTGCCTATGCAGAGTCACTGTATATTCTGTACAAGGAATTTGGCTAGAAAGCAGTTACCCTTCAGTCCTGAAAGAGTCAGGAATAGCTAGCACCTTGGGAGTCAGGGAGAGGGTAGGTACAAAAGAAACATGGAGCCAGTTATATCCATTTTCCTACTCGGGACGCCCACACATGGCTGACTCAAGCAAGAGAGGAGAGATTTAACTTTAAATCCAGTTCAGAATGTTGATATTTTGGACTGAATATTCTCATATCTGAATCAATGTTGTATTTTGTGAATGAAAGTGATACATGATTTATTATGTAAAGCCAAGGGTTCTCAACTTTAATTGCACATACGAATCACCTTGGGATACTTAATTATTTTTAATTATTTGTGTGTGTGTGTGTGCGGGCAGAAACTGTGCTTTACTCATCTCTCTATTCACAGGCCCTAAAGCATTAATGAAAAATACATAGAAATTATCATTTAATTGTTTTGTTGATAAGCCTGGGCATCAGTGTATTTAAGAGTTTCCCATGTTATTCTATTTTATGATCTATGTTGAGAACCACAAATTTTAAGAAACAGCAAACTCATGGAACCCGTTGGAGATTTCATCTAGGGAAAGAGAAGAAATGGACCCCAATGAACAAATGTAAATTTTGGGTGTGAGAGAATATGGTGCTTTATGACTTTGCTACAGGAGTTGTGCTTGTTCAGTGTTTTACCTACACATTTATTATCCCATTTTCTTCTCACATTAACAACATAACGAAGTGATTGATAACCCCCTTGAGTCCACATAGAGAGGAAACCTGTCTAGGTACAGGCCTATTCTTTTTTTGCCCGTGTAGCTTTGCTGCATGTCAGCATTAAAAGGAAACAAATAGTATATGGATTCAAGGAAAAAAAAATTGAGAATAGATTTTAAAAATCTAGGAAATATGAAGATTAAGCTTTTACTCTTTGCCTTCTTGCCAGAGATGTGACGTCCTCTCTATAAACTTACCTTTTATCATGCCCCAGGTCAGGGTCTCTTTTAGGTCTACCAGTTTTCAGCATCATAATTCTACCCTGCCTTCTAACACTATCACTCCCTCCTGAACATATGGCTTGGATCAGGGAAGTGTCTGTGGGAATATAGCTAACATTTTATCATATTTTGTAAGAAAGCTGGATCAAAAAATATAAAGCAGTTCAGGCTAACAGTTTACACCTGTGAAAACTTTAAAAATAATACAATTTCTGTCAATTTAAATTAATAGAAAAAGTTTACTATGGCCAATGATAACTGACTTTGTCTCTCATTTTTCATTTACTAAAATGATGCCACATTTTTTCAGATTTCTTGTATATGAGAATTATTATAATTAAATAAAAGCCAAACTTAAAATTAACTTATTAGATGCATAAGAGTAAAGACATTATTTGGATTAATTGTGTTTACCATGTATTATTCAGAGCAACTGACTCATTTGAAAGGATAAAATAATACCACGACATTATTGGAAGTGTTTTCTAATTAGAATTCAACTAAGCTTATTTTCTTTTTTTCAAACATTTTTTCACAATGGAATATGGACCAGATGGATAATTCATGTCAGTATTGAAACATACTGTGTTTCTTAAATACGAACAGCAGTTCAAGCTTTCATGTGTTTTCCTTTGTTGTAAGTATTGGGAGACAGCTCTTACTAATGTTTTCATATTTCTGCACAGTCCAGGCTTTCTGAGCAAAGACCACTAAAAAACTTGGTTAAAGGATGATTAAATGGCAGACATGACTTAGAAGTTAGAGATAATGTATCCCTCCAAAAGATTAGAGATTTATCTTCCTCAAAGTGATTTGCTCACATTCCAGGTGGACACCTTCCTCTTCCCTAAAAGGAAAGGATTTTTTTATATCCCGTTAAAAAAGGTGTCTCTCTCTCTTTCTTACTCCCTCCCTTTCGAGGGAAGAGGGTGCAAATGCATCAGCCCTACAGAAGCTCTGTGTTTCATTGTATTGGATCCCACATTTACTGATTCTTTTCCAGTGGTACAACCCCTCTGCACAGTCATGTGGACACCTGGCCCTCGTCACACTGCCCTATGGGAAACTGGAGCATAGGAGCTAGCGCTAAGGTACTCTGTGAGTAATAAACAGCAGCCATTACTCCCATCCAGACATCTCATATTTCCTGACAGAAAAGAAAAATACATACCCATATGCATGCACATATGCACATATCACATATATGTAGATGTGTTTGTGTGTTAAGTATATGTAAATGTTCCCTCCTCTTGAAACATCCACTTCCCAACTCCTCATCCCTCCTTTCTGCTTGGCAAATAACACTCTTCATCTAGAATCTGTCAATGTCCTCTTTCAACGAAACTATGCCTAAGAATTACAAGTTGGTCATCACTGATTATGTGTGTCTATAGTGCTTTGTGCATATTTCTTCAAGTACTTATGACTCTGCCTTTTAATGTTTTGATAAGACTACATCTTCCCTTTTGATTTAGAGTCTTAAAAGATACCAACCATGTTCTAGTTATTGTTTTATCCTAGCAGCTATCATGTTCCCCAGGATATAATAAGTGATTAAGAGATAATGAATTAGTGAATACTAAGAGGTTTTACTGGATTCTGGGTCACAGGAAGATTATAATCTTTGTCATCTTTAGGTCACAAATCAATTTTTACAGGTATGAAATATTTAAATAAGTATAATGGACAGGCTAGTAAGTATATGCATAAAGGGAAGAAGGTAGAGGCAATCTGATTCATATGCATAGCTGATCTTACAGATTTACAAATTGGTTAGTTGATTTCAGGAGGAAGATATTAATTGGCTAATTGCTTGTTAAAGAAGCAAAGATTATCCTTACCTAATCTAATGACCCTTGTTTTCACTCTCAAACCACTCTCTGAGCTCATTATCTAAACTCTGTAATCCAGACACGACACTGATTCACTCTATAAATATTGGTAATGTCTATTTTTCCTTGGTAAACTGTCTTTAAATCATTCCTTGATGAAGCAGGCACTCACAATACAACTATTCTGATCCTTAACATTTTACCAAAGTTTAAATAACAACAAAATATGAGGTAGTTTCCCATTTTCTGAAAGAATATATATATTTTTTCAAATACACACCCACTTTTAACGCATAGATACTATGTAGTATTTAAATATGTAGTTGTTTTTCCAAAGCACCACAAAGATTTTGGTTAAAAAGTAATTTGTAAACTTCACTGAAACTATCTTGTTTTATGACATGGTTTTCATTGGAACCATGAAATATGGAGTAATTTGATAAAGGAGGAGGCAAATAATCTCAAAATGCAGCATAAGATCAATGTCAAAGTAACTAATCCCATGGCTAGTTTTTCGTTGTTCCATAAAATAAGAATATGTTAAAGAAAAATATTAGGGGATATATAAAACTGATTTCTCTAAGAAGCAAGCAATAGAGAGATACATTATACATACAAAAGTAATCTTCCTTTAAAATCCTGAAAATTTATTTTAAGAAGAATGTTGACCATAACACATAAGTAGTGTCACTAATAGTTATTCAAATCGTACCATGCCCTGGCCTCAATCCTCGGCATGCTGTCACAGATTGGGAACATAATAATCCTCACTTTTTTTTCTACATAGAAATAAAATTTAAAAAATCATAATACATCTAAATATTATAAATATATAGCAAAGAATAACTTTACATGTTATTTATCTTAAGTTTCTATTTATCCCTCCTAACGTTGCCCTTCATCAAACTTCCATATATAGGTCAACTGAAATCACTTCACCTAGTAATACTTGTCACCTCATTCAACCAACAGATTAAATCGCCTGTGACTACACTGCTTCCTCTAAAAAGGTGACACCAAATATCCTTATCTACTCCCAAATTTGTAAAAAGCGTTCTCTTTATTTCCTTGAGTAGCTTTTCCCTTATTATTACACTAGCCACTTAGTTAAAATATAAATACAACTATCTTCTAGTTCTATTAATGACTCAAATTACTTTGTGACATTCCTTTCCCTAAAATCACACACTTTATTTTCCTGAATGTATGCGTGTGTGTATATGTAAGATAAATGTGAGATACTGATGCACATATACATAAATGTATGTAAAATGATAAGAATTAATATTTATTCCCAAATATAGTATTCTCAATGATGATGAAGGAGATAATGATAGGTGGAAAGAAAAACAAAGAGAAAAGTTCAAATCCATTACAGTCACTTTGATTAAATGTTTTACATTTTCACTCTGCATTAAAAAAACACATGAGGTCAACCAATGACATTTAACAGTACATCACTGCTTTAAAGTATAATTCACTTTGCACCTTCATTTTCAAGTTATAATTTCCCTTCTTTTCATTGTGAGCTCTTACAGAAAATGACATCTAATACATGCAGCACTTTGGCTATTGTGGAGATTCTTGCTATTATATATTACAGGTCCCAATATTCTGCATTTTATCTTCCATAGCTTTCCTTTAATGATAGAGCATTGTGAGAAAGTGAGCATATGTTTGTATGTTTCAGGCGAATATACTGGAATTGTTCAAAGCTATTGTGTGTGGCAAGTAGGCTTGTACTAGATGAATGACGTTTCTTGCAGCAATTTGGAAAGAGTCAGTGGTTGTTAGGGAAAGAGCTTAGAGAGACCTTTCTATCATGCAGGAATAGTGTAGCATTACCTTTTTCTTGTGACCCAGCTGCCTGGAGAATAGCTAGCCGTGGTCAGAGATAGCTCCATTATCCAAATGGAAGCAATAGTGGGGCTGCTAATCTGCTTTTCTCAGCACACAGAAGGCCCTCTCATTTGCCTCTCTAATTCTCCCTCTTCCTCCCCAGGTTTATCAAAAAGAATTGCTGGTTATAATATACACACATTACCATGCTACTGTAGTCTATTCTCCAGGCAGTTATAAATGCACACAAAGCCTCTCGTTATTGTGTGATCTATACAACAAACTAGAAAATGCCTCTAAATTATGTGTAATTGACTTTTCAGAATATGCACTGCCCTATCACCTGGCATCTCTCAATTTGGATATTCTTTTCAGCAGGGTATCTGTTTTGCTCTCTGACATCATTTTTTTTCTACCTTTCAAGAGACAGCATTTCTTTTAAACTACGATACATTGAATGAGTTATTTCTGCACTTCAACAACGTACTCCTTCTGTATTTAAATTTTAATTCAATAGTTGATTTACCTGAGCATTCATTGTTCATTAGAATGAAAGTTTAACTGTCCTAAAAGTAAGAACTACCCCACCAACTCTTCTGTCTTCTCAGTTAAAATAAAACCCAGAAACTGAAAATTACCTAGGCCCCTCAGCCTGAGGTACTGAGAGGATAAAAGTGCCGAAAAGAAAAATAAACTATTTAAAGGGAGAGAAAATTTGAAAGGGGTAAAATGATTATATTAATTTGACTTTTTCTAGTTGATATGAAGGTGACTTGTGTATAAAAGCAAAGATTCTGTGAACAATGACGGAAGACCAGTTCTATGTTTCCGGGTCAAAACAGAAGATGTAGATTTGAGAATTTATGAGATCTTTGAGAATTCAAATTTATGTGATAATCAAGCTGTTCAAGTAACTCAGTTTTCCCAGAAAGACAGAGACCTAAGACAGAGACATGGGGAGTGTTCACAATTAAATGAACGCAAAGCAAGGTAAGCCAGAAAAGGAAAAGAAAGGAGACATGGCTAATATGTGTTATGAGTCGGGCTTTGCCCTGGGCATTTTGCCACCATTATTTCATTTAATCTTTCCAGCATTTTTATGTAATAAATAATTTTACAGATTTTATAGAAAAAATGGCTTCATGAGATGGAGTGACTTGATCGAGCTCTAATCACTAAAAGGTAGAAAATCAGAAGGAGAAAGGGAAAGTAAAGGGGAATGGGAAGAATATCATGCCAGGAAGGTAAAACAAAAAAAGTTTAGAAAGGGATTAGGGGAGAAGGAGATCATGGTATCAAATGCCTAAAAGGCTGTTGAGATATAGATTTGAGTAATGGCTAGTGAGAAAGCTGAAAATGAAAGAGTAAAATTTAGTTGTTTGTTCATTTGCTTTGAGACTTATTGTTTAGACTCCAGAGATTTTATTAAATTCTCAAAGATGTTTCCTTGGTTTGGCCTACATTTTATAATCTCCCTAAACACTTCCTTCTTTTTTGTTTTTATATTTCCTGGAATTTGAGTGAGAATTCTGTATGACTCTTAAACACAGGAAGCAAAGGCATATGATATTCAGTTATCTAAATTAGAGACTCCACTGCTAATTATAATCTATTTGAGATTAGGATGCTGAAATGGGGCTGAACCAGAAGACAATATGATACTTATTACAATATAATATAGTATATGGATCACTCTATAAAAGATATAACATGGATTTGGAACATCACGTTACTTATTTCTGTATTCTGACATGGGAAATAATATAGTCAATAGATTAGTAAGGTTTGTCAAGCCAGACTTATCACCATATCAAAACAGCCCTAGTGAGATCAAGGAACCCACATGCACTGGTTTTGGGTCTTATAACTAAAACCCTCACGCAATGTCTTATCAACAGATGATATCGACAACTATATCTAACTCTTGCTATCACTTAACTATGAGTATAGTCCTGGTTCAATTTCACGTTTTTCCACATTATTTCTCTCTCAATTCATGATGATTTCAGAACACAAAATGCTTACTTATTAAGTAACCGTTATCTCTCAGTGATTTTGTCCTTCATCTCACAGCTGTGGTCCTACCCTAGAATTGTCATTTAACAGCCTATCCATAATCTCAAAAATCATGAATCCACTCCTTAGACCATCACCTCCTATACTGGCAGCTCACCCCCTCTCTTACTCCACCCCAAACAATCACTGAATCTACACACATAACCAATGCATTGATTCGATCACCTTTCACAGTTCCCTCACCCTGTTAATTTTTGCTCTATCCTTTTTTCCTATCTTAAAATCCAGGGTCAATGCAAATAATCTTTATACTTCTGTTGTTCTATCTCACCTTAAAAGAGCCCAGCCCTATTTAAATTCAATTCCATCTACCAGTTTTCTGCACGCATTCAGCTAAATGGGACTGGAGAAAGCATACAGCCACACTGACTGGCCTTGAGTCATATTTATGATCACAAACCTCACGTGAGCTTCCTATGACACCTGACTGTCATTCATGCTGTACTTTCCTCGTGTACTAATGCCCTAGAATACTTTCCACACAGATGACGATCTCACACCTTCTGCTCTGTCCTCAAACCTCTGGCGCTTCACTCTCCATCCTGACTCTCAGCAGAAAATTGTTCTCTATTTCATGAAGGAGAATTAGGAAAGCAATCAAATGAGAACGTTAACAGAATCTACCTCTTAGCTACAAACATTTATACACATAGATGTCTGTTTCCATAAATGAAGTATTTACGCTTTTATCTAAAGTTATCTTCTTTCATGTATTATATTCTCACCGACTTCAGGACAATACTTGAACAATGTTTTCCTTTCTTAACATACTCATCAAACTTCCTTGTCTACTGGATTCATCCCATTAGTATATAGGTATGCTATTAATTATCCTATATGAAATACATTAGACAACAATGGTAACAACAAGAACAACAAATTTCCTACTCACTTTTCTCTTTGCATTAAAGTTCTTCCAAAAAGTAGCTGGGACTGATATACAAATTCCTTATCTTGTGTTTTTTCTTAAACTCACTTTAATCGGGCATTTAGTTTTACCATTCCATTGGAACTTCTCTTTAAAATATCACCAATGGCCTCCACTTTGCTAACTCCCATGACAAATTTTCTGTCCTCACTCTATTTTACCAATCAAAAGCATTGTACACAATTGATCTCGAAGATACTATATTGCATGGATTTTTTTTTCTGTGTTTCATTACTCACTTATTACTAGTCTCGTTTGCTGGGTCTTCATCTCCTTCATCTGTTAATGGTGTAATTACTCAGATCTCTATCCTTTCTCCTGAACTCCAGACTCATGTATCTGACTGCTACTAAACACCGTCACCTGGCTGTGTAATAAAAACCTCAAGTTTAACATATTGTGAAGGAATAACCAATCTTCTCTCAAAATGTACTCTGCCATTTTCTTCTTCATCACAGTTGCTGACAACATCGGGCGTCATTCTGTTTCAACATACTTGTTATCTTTCATGACTTTTCTCTTCATATTCCATATCATTTCTGTTAGAAACCTTGTTGAATGTTGTTTCAAAATATATTTAGCATTCAACCATTTATCACAAGGGACTACCACAAGTTTTAAGGGTGGCTAGGAAGTGGATATTCAGTTGAGGACATTGACTATTGAGAAAAATCAGATTTCATTTGACTACTGGTAATGTTTAGTTACTGGTAATGTTTAGTATTAACCCACCATTGAATGCACGGAGAAGTTGATGAAAAGCAGGTGCCACTTGACCAACTGTAACCTCAAGTTGTCGGTTCCTGCCTAGTACTCCTTAACAGATGGCACAGGATCAGGAATTCTAAGGGAAGAGAAGCCACACATTATTAAGGGCTTTTGGTTGGTTTGTTTAAATTTGTTTTAAATGGAGATGGGGTTTTCCTATGTTGCCCAGGCTGGTCTTGAACTCCTGGGCTCAAGCGATCCTCCCATCTCAGCCTCCCAAAGTGCTGGGATTACAGGCGTTAGTCACCATGCCTTGCCTAACAGCTTTTTAATAGTACTCTGTTACTGAATTCACTGGTGACATATGGCTCAATGAATATCCTGAGCTTTGATCAACTAGACTAGTAATTCCTTTCTCTTAGTGAGTTGCTAAGAAGGAAATCAAACTACATGGAAATTCTTGATATAGAGAAGTATAACCCTTTCCTATTATACATTTCCCTTAAAATAAAAAATTAAACACTTTTATCTTTCCTTTAGTCCACCCTCAAAATAAAAGTATTCCTTTCCTCTCTCCTTGATTACCATCCCCAAAGCTACTAAATGACAAACGGGCTTCATCTGACCTCACTCATTATATATTATACTGCATACAGTTTTAACTGACATAAAAACTACAGAAACATGCAGAATTCCTACGTATGAAGTTGTAGAAATTTTTATAATGTAAGGATATCTGTGAAACAACCACTCAGAGGTAAACACTATTCTGGTTTCTTTCATCATAGACTGCTTTATCTAATTTGAAATTTATATAAATTTATTCATAAAGTATGTTCTACTTTGCATCTAATTTATTTTTTGATATTCATCTGTATTTTGTGCAAAGGTGGCTTGTTAAGTCTCATTGGCTTTATATTATTCAGTTAAATGCATATGCTGCAACTAATTTTTTTTATTGTACTATTGATGAACATATGATTATTTCAAAGTTTTTGGTTCTTTTGAATGGTACTGCTATGAGCATTTTAATATGTGCCTTTTGGTGAACATGTGAATGCATTTCTGTTGAGAATACGCTTGAGTGGAAGCACTGATAATGGGACATGTCCATGCTCCATTTTAGTGATATAACAAAGAGTTTTCCAAATTTGTATCACTGTATATTCTCTTCAGAAAAGTATGAAAATTTCAGTCAACTCATACACTCAGAAATACTTAGTGTTACAAGTTTTTTATGTTTTTCAAAAATTATTGTATCCATTCTGGTAATGATTAGTGATACCACATATGCTTTTATTTGCTTTCCCTTGATAATTAATGAGGCTTTCATAAGTTATCTTTATGATGCATTTCCTATTAGAGCATTTTAAATTAAACATTTGCTTTCATCTTTTCTTGCTTTGTAGATTTTTTTCTATATTTTAGTTACAAATTCTTTGTGAAAATATGTAATGCATATATGTGTCTCTGTGGTTTGCCTTTTTATACTTTCATTTTGTATCGTGTGTGTGTGTGTGTGTGTGTGTGTGTGTGTCTAGACAGGGGTCACACTCTATCACCTAGGCTGGTCTTGAACTCCTGAGCTCAAGCAATCTTTCTATATTGGCCTCACGAAGTGCTGGGATTACAGGCATGAACTACTGTGCCTGTCCCCTGTATCTTTAAATGAACTGAAATTTACAAATTTAAGAAAGTTGAATTTTTCTCTTTTCTTTTATAATTTTTGTTGCCATTTACTAGTTTAAAAAACATTTGCATACCTCAGTTACAGTAATGGTTTTCTACTTATTGCTAAGACGAAATCTTAATTGTTTTACCATGCACATGTCGATGTCTATTCACTCGTTATTCATTTTGTGTGTTATGTAAGGTACGGGTCAAGATGTTTTTATAAAATATGATATTCAATTCACCCACAATTATTTTTTAATAAGACCATCATTGGCCACTGAATTCAGATGCATCATTTTTATAAGTAAATTAATAAGTTACATAGAATTATAATCTTTGGACTCTACTCCAATGTTTTAGTGTATATTGATGAGCCAATAGTCATATCATATAAATTAGGATATATTTCCAACACTGGGAATGTAAGTCTTTCAACTCAATTCTTAAAGTTTGTAATCTTGGCTCTTCTCTAGTTTTTGAATTTCCATATAAGTGTAAATTATCTTCTGAATTTTCACAAGTAAATGCTGGTAGAATATTTTATTTGGATTGCATTGAATATATTGATCAATCTAAAGAGAATAGAGTTCTCCAATCATTAACATATTGTATCTATTTATTTAGACATTCTTTAATTTTTTCATTGCAGTGTTCAGTGGTATATTATTACAGTGCTTACATTTCTTTCATTAGATTTATTCTAAGAAGTTTGAAGTAATCTGTGCTATTGCAAGTGTTCATTTATGTTTATTTTGAATTATTTTTGGTGGTATATGGAAATTATATTATTCTTTTATGTTATATCAAAAGATCTTATTATGTTCACTTATCAATACTTATTAATTCTCAAAGCATGTTTATAGATTCTTTGGATTTTTCTGCATATGAAAGTCATGATATCCTTGAATACAGTTTTTATACTTTGGTTCCAAACTTCTAACATTTCATTTTTTTTACTTGACTTTAGGAAAATGTTCAGTAGAAAAAGAATAGTAAACAATATTTACATTCTTGACTGCAGTGGAAACGCTTTTATATATTTCAATATTTCACCACAAAGTATATTGCCAGTTCCTTTTTAAATTTTTTTTAAACTGTCAGATTAAGTAATTCCCTTTCTATTTCAAGACTGCTAAGTGGTTTTGTTGTTATTTTAATTACTAAGAGGATTTTAATGATATCAAATTCTTCAGTTACATAAAAAATGATATATGGCTTTTCTCCTTTTTAATTAATGTGTTGAATTACAATGATGAATTTTCAAAAGTTACATATGTTTTCTTTAATAAAATGAATCTCACTTTGTATGATATATCTTTTTGTACATAATTCAATTTTGTAATATGTTACTTTGGAATTCTCATGTTGTTTACAAAGATATTGCCTTTAATTTGTCTTGCTTACACTGCCTTTGTTAGGTTTAGATACAAGATTATGTTGACTTCATAAAATGAGTTAAATATTTTCACTGTTCTTTAATTTTCTGAAAAAAATGTAAATTTGCTATCATTATTTCTTTTAATATTGGGAAAAATTCAACAGACAAGTAATCTGATCAGACAGGAAGATTTTGTGGTGTGGTTTGTATTCAAGATATAATTTATTTGACAAATTTAAGACTTTTTAGATCTTCTATTTCTTCTTGTGTCAGTTTTACTAATTTTGCTCTTTTCCAAAAATTTCTTCACTTCATCAACGCTGTAAAATATATTGTAATAAAAAATTTTATAATATCTGATTTTAAGTGTATGAAGGATTTATAACCTTCTTTAGCTTCTAATATTGGCAATTCGTTAGTTCTATTTGCTTTATGAGTTTGTTGAGAGATTTGTGAAGTTTATGAATTCTTTCAATGAAGTTTTTGCTCTCTTGAGTTTCTTAGTTTCTTTATTCTGCATACACTTTATTTCACTGATACTGATTTCCACTCTTACATTGACAACTAGAACCTTCTTCCTTGTACTTAGACACATTGTAAATTCACAAATGAAATATGAAATTTATTTTTACATGAATAATGGCTAGAGAACAAACTTTTATAATTCTATTTATTTAGAATTTTTTGAGGCTAGTTATATGAGTCAGCATATGGTTTGTTTTGTGCACTTAAAAAGAATCAGTATTCCACAGCTGTTGAGTACAGTGTATTATATCACTTAGTTCAATTTGGTTTCCTGAATTTTACAGATATTTTTAAGGCTTACTGTTTTCAAATTTTAAGCAGTTTTTATTCCTTATTTTTAATTCTGTTTATTTTTGCTATACACATATTTCAAATAAATACTGAATAGTTACAATTTCGTGTTGAATTAGCATGTTATACTTATAAAATGGTCACTTAATCATCAGTAATACTTCTTTACTTAAAGCACCTTTTGTCTGTGAAGTAGAAGGTTTTCACTGAGACATATTACTCCATCATAGTGGAAAGTAGAACTCTAATGCATACATGTATCTCTTCTACATATTTTTTAAGTATTGATGATTGATATGCTTCCCTTTTTACTTAGCATATTGAGGTTTTTTTAATCATATCTAGCATATCATTGCAATATTCTTTTAAATTGTTATTTGTCATCAATTTATCTCCCTTCAAAAATTCTCCGTGTAGCTTTGCAAACAGATTTTTAAAATAGACATCTTATTTTTCTCCCCTACTTAAAATCCATCTTTGAAATGCATTACTCTTGTAATAAAATTAAAATCCATAGTAGAATCTATAGGACACTCAGTATCTAACTACCCTGCTTGACCTTTCAAACTCATCTCCTAGTAACACTCCATTTTAGCACTTCATTCCAAACACAGTGAGTGAATTCCATCATGATCTATTAGGTTTCCAAGTTTTCACATGTAATGTACAATGAGAATGATAATATCCTTCCTACATAACTCACTCCAATTGGCTTGATGAATGGATTCTTATTTCCTACAGTGCTCAAAAATCAATCTCTTAAAAAAATTCTTGACTCTTTTTCATATCTAGCTCCCATCCAATTTCTCCAAATTGAGTTGGCAACTTTTTCTCTCTTCTCCACTTAGCACCTTATTGATACATCTATCACAGCACTTATTCCATAAAACAATCATTTATTTATATGTCTGTGCTTCCAACTAGACCAAGCCTCTCAAGGAAAAATATTATGTATGTATTTGTTTAATGTTCGAATGATATGCAACTAGAACATATTCTGGGACTCTATAAATATTTTAAGACAAATTAAGAGAGAACTCTCATTGCGTTTTATCAATAAGCTTCTTAAAATGTTTAGACAGAGTTGCATATTTCTATCTATTCAGTATGGACAGGCATTCAGTATGGACAAAAGCAGATTTGATTTCTGTCTTTTCCATCAATTAGGTAGCAATGTAATATTGAGCTAGTAACTTAACCTATCTTTTCTTACTCTCTGTTATAGGGTGAATTCTGTCCACACAAAATGTATGAGTGAAACACATTACTCCATCATACAGGGAAATAGAAATCTAATGCATATATTTATATCTTCTATGTGTTTCTTAAACATTGATAATTGATATGCTTATCTTTTCGCTTATCTACTTGAGATTTTTAAAATACTTATTACGCTGGGTACGGTGGCTTATGCCTGTAATCCCAGTACTTTGGGAGGCTGAGGCGGGCGGATCATGGGGTCAAGAGATTGAGACCATCCTGGACAACACCGTGAAACCCCATTTCTACTGAAAATACAAAAATTAGCTGGGCGTGGTGGTGTGCACCTGTAGTCCCAGCTACTTGGGAGGCTGAGGCAGGAGAATTGCCTGAACATGGGAGGCAGAGACTGCAGTGAGCTGAGATCGCACCACTGCACTCCAGCCTGCTGACAGCATGAGACTCCATCTCAAAAAAATAAATAAATAAAATAAAATAAAATAAAATAAAATAAAATAGTTACTACTAGTCCCTCAGAATGTGATTGTAATCAAACTTAGGGCCTTTAAAGGAGGTAATTAAGGTTAAATGAGACCACTGTTGTGGGCTAATCCAACATAACTGATGTCTTTATAAGAAGGAAAGACTAAGATACGTACAACAGAGGAAACAGACAACAGAGACACAGACAACAGAGGAAACACCAGATGTAGATAAAGGGAAAATATGGCCAATTACAAGCCAAAGAGAGAGGCCTCAGAATGAAACCATCATTGCCAACAGCCTAGATCTTGGCTAATAGCATCCAGAGCTGTGAGAAAATAAATTTCCGTTGTCTAAGTCATCCAGTCTTTGGTATTTGTTATGTCAGTAGCACTAGTGAACTAATACAATCTTGTATGAATTTGGTGATGGCTGAATAAGACAAAATATGTAACACTGTTTGGAAATTTCTAACATGTGATGTTACCCACATTCTTAAATAAGTATAGTTATGTGTCACATAATAATATTGCATTCAACAATGAGCAGCATATATGACAGTGGTCTCATATAATTATAATATATTTTTACTATACCTTTTTCTGTTTAGATATGTTTAGATGCACACATATTTATCATCATGTTATAATTGCCTACAGTATTCAGTACAGCAACATGCTGTACAGGTTGGTAACTTAGGAGCAATAGGATATACCATATAGCCTAAATGTGTGGTAGGCTATGACATCTAGGTTTGTGTTAGTACACTCTTTGATGTTCCCACGACTACGAAATCGCCTAATGATGCATTTCTCAGAATATAGCTGCATTGATAAGCAATGCTTGGCTGTTTTCTAAATTTTCATATCAGCCCCCCAAAAGTTAACTTCTCTGTCGTTTTTAAATACTTTTAATTTGGGAACAATTATAGATTTACAGAATCATTGAAAAGATAGGACAGTTTCTGTATACCCCACTCTCAGTTTATTTTTTACTAACATCTTACATGAAGAGTGTGTATTTGACGCAATTAATAAAATAACATTAATGCACTATTATTCATTAATCTCCATTTTTTTTTTTTTTTTTTTTTGACACAGAGTCTCGCTGTCGCCCAGGCTGGAGTGCAGTGGCGCGATCTCGGCTCACTGCAGGCTCCACCCCCCGGGGTTCATGCCATTCTCCTGCCTCAGCCTCCCGAGTAGCTGGGACTACAGGCACCCGCCACCACGCCCGGCTAATTTTTTTGTATTTTTAGTAGAGACAGGGTTTCACTGTGTTAGCCAGGATGGTCTCGATCTCCTGACCTCGTGATCCACCCGCCTCGGCCTCCCAAAGTGCTGGGATTACAGGCGTGAGCCACCGCACCCGGCTAATCTCCATTTTTAATACACCTAAAAATTTCTATCTTATAATTTTATGTATATTATTTATTGAGATATATATATAATCTCTATAATATTACATATATATAATATTTATCCATCCCCTCAGGTTCCACTCATAAGCTACTAAAATTAAAAACTCTTTGAACACTGAAGTCTGGAATCTTTACTTAGAAAAATGCTCATTAAATGATTCAGTGATAGTCATGTCTGTTAACCCTTACTTTAGGCATAGCTATAATAATGCCAGTGTCAAATAAAGTTACTTCAACCTTTCCCTTATCTACAGATTATGAATTTGCAGTAGCCCCTCAAGAGTTCTATGATTTATTTTTTCCTAGTGACCTCTGGTCCCAGGGGCCTCTTTTCTCCGAATTAACTCTGTTTAACGGGATCTCATCATTCCACACATGTTGTCACTGTTTCTTACTGCATGAACACAGATGTGAAATGCAGTCCTTTTCATTCTTTTACAAATATATGCACATGCATAAAAACACATATTAATAGCAAATATTGGATTATGTATTAAACTTTATATTAAATAGCTATATAATAAAGACATAAAAACAAATAACTTAAAAATGAATATTTGACAAGTTTCTTTAAAAAGCAACCACTATTTTTTCTCATCCATTTTGCAATCTGTTCAGTGATCTCTTGCAAGTTTTTTAGCATTTTTTACATTCTCCTGTCAAACTTCCTTCCCAGAAAGAAAAAATGAATTACTTTATATTTTGTTTGTGAACTTACAATATGTCATAGAAATGTATTCTATAAAAAAGCCTGTCCACAGTTGATATTGTTCCAAGTCAATAGTAGGCAATATGGTTTGGCTCTGTGTCCCCACCCAAATCTCATGTTAAATTGTGGTCCTGAGTGTTGGAGGTGGGGCCTGGTGGGTGATTGGGTCATAGGGATGGTTTCTGATGGTTTAACACCATCCTCCTATTGGTGTCTTGTGAGCCCTTACAAGATCTGGTTGTTTAAAAGTGTGTAGCACTGCCCTTTTTGCTTTCTTTTCCTCCTGCTTCAGCCCTGTAGGACGTCCCAGCTTCCCCTCCACCTTCTGCCATGATTGTAAGTTTCCTGAGGCCTCCACAGCTGTGCTTCCGGTACAGCTTGTGGAACGAAAAGCTAATTAAACCATGTTTCTTATAAATTACCCAGTGATATAGTTATGCTGTATCCCCACCCAAATCTCACCTTGAATTGCAGCTCCCATAGTCTCTAAGTATCATGAGAGGGACCCAGTGGGAGGTAATTGAATCATGGTGCTGAGTTTTTCCCATGCTGTTCCTGTGACAGTGAATAAGTCTCATGAGATCTGATCATTTTATAAATGGAAGTTCCTCTGCACACGCTCCCTCACCTGCCACCATGTAAGATGTGCCTTTGTTCCTCTTTCACCTTCCACCAAGATTGTGAGGCCTCCCCAGCCACGTGGAAACTGTAAGTCCATTAAACCTCTTTCTTTTATAAATTAGTTAGTCTGGGGTATGTCCTTATAGCAGTGTGAGAACAGACTAATACATGTAGTCCTTTCTATTATATTGGTGCAAAGGTAATTGCAGTTTTTACCATTAAAAGTAAGCAATGTGAGAACAGGTTAATATACTGGGTATGCTAGAGAGTTAGTACCATGGAAGCTGTGAAAGAGCTTACTGGTTGTGCATGTCAAATTAGGGACTTTTATATACATATTCCTTTTTAACCTTCATGAAAACACACTGGTGTGTGTTTTCATTGTATTCTCTCATTGTACAGAGGAAACTGAGGTACCAATAGTTCAAACTACATTGAAATGCACAGTTTGTTAAAAGGGTAGAAGCAGAAGTTGAATTCAAATACAGACTCCAAAACCTTGATTATTTTTACATCAACAGTCCACTTCTACAGCTAGAGCCTTCAAGTGTTCCTTCTAATGCTCCTTTCCACCACCAATTGTGCTCCAGCCTACTGAAAAGACAAATAGAGTGGTAAATTTTCCAGGAAAGCTGCAGCAATCTGGAGAGTGGCAGGAATTCAAGTTGGTGAAGTTAAAGGTAATAGCCAATTGAATGTTGGTTGCCCTTTTGACAGATGTACCAACTACTAGCATTAACTCATCTCTATATTTGGCAGGTGCACCAGCTACTGGTGTTAACACCATCCAAAATAGGGTTAATTGGTGGAACTAGATTAAAAATAAGACAGATCATCTAATCGCACTACAATTGCTTAGACAGTTACCCAGTGGTTGCCATATGCCATCTAAATTAGTACTTTTACATTTACAAACTATATAGTTTCTCTTTGCAAGGGCCTGTTCTTTATCTTAGACTTTTCTTTCTATGTAACTGATTCAATAATTTGATTTATACTCTGTGATCTTTAGTAACAAACCCAACACAGATTAATAAGCTCCAGACAATCAAAGGCTACATAATTTTAAATAGATCTGAAAAAACCTATACTTCGTTATGTTATTACTGAAGAGGGTTAAGTCTAACTACCCAACTACTTTGTTTTACATTTGTCTCATCCTAAAGCTGGTGAATACTATTATCATGCAAATGCAGAAGCAGTTAATTTGTTTACATGTGAAGCAAAAATTGGATATACTTGGGAGATTTTCCCCATGCAACTCTTCACTTCAAAATAAATAGTTTTTAAAGTATTTTCCATTATAGAAACAATAATAAAGTGTCTGTAGAAATAGTTGTTCATAGTAACAAAGTGGAAAAATGTGAAAATTTTCTTTTTTCTTTTTGCTCATTCTTATTTCTATAATTTTCATAGCCCCTCACTCTTTAGAGTATATAAGAGAGGTCAACATTTTTTCTCCAAATCATATGTGATGATTACATTAGGTAAGCAATCTGATCACCGAATCTCTACACCAACACAATTATAAAGTACTTAGTAAAATGATACTCAATAAACCTTGAGATTATTTGACTTGTTTTTCTCTTTAATTAAAATGAAGAACTGAGAAAACTACACAATTTCAACCAATAAATTGAAGAACTATATTTAAAATTCTAGGGCTAAAGAGTCCTTTTATTTCTGTTCAAATTTTCCTCCTTTCATCCTCTATTGTGGCACCTATTTAGGTTCTTAAATAACACAGGAAGTTATAACTTTTCTACATTTTATAAGATGTGGAACTGTTAACAAAAAACCTTCTCCTCTGAAGTTGTTTCTTGCATTTTACTGTGTTTTAGGATAATTATCCCAACAACACAGATTAAATTCAAAGGAACAGTGAGAGATTTTCACATATGTGATTTCAACACTCATTATTCAGATAGTCTTTCTTCTTTTCTAATACTGGCCATGGAGCAGATATTTTCATTTTAACAGTGAAGCCAGTTATTCAATTTCACTTATATTTAATGGATAAACCTAGGGTTTTTTGTTTTTTTTTTTTTTTTTTTTTTGCTAACAAAGGCAAGGATGGAAAGTGATCTTGGGAATGGGTGACAGTTGACAGCTTCTACAAACAGCCATCGTGCTTCTGCAGCTGGTGACAATGCTTAATATTGCAGCTCCGTAGACTTGTACTGGCTGGGGGCCAGGCCTCTTGTTGGAATTCAAAGAACCCATCTGGATAAAGCTCCCCTGACACTGACCTGAATTGAGATCACAGACTGGTATAGTCCTTCAGATTCTAGGTATTGTGTACCTTTTATCAAGGGCAGGCCATGACACTGACAAAAGAAGAAAATACGTATTCTCTGTATTGACGGATTTTTTCCCACTTTTATAGATGTAAAGCAAGATATAGAAATAAAAATCAAACAGCAGAAAAACAGGAAGACCCTTTATGTCTTGAGTATAAAATATGTTTATGTGTATATTTTATGGTTATGTTTGTGAAGCGATGTTTTTCACAGACTTTCATTTAAGTTGGGGATTTAAAGAGTGTTATGTTAGCGAATGGGGTGCTTACATGAGAAAAAATTAATGTTTCGCAGTTTAAGCATTATTCTTCATGGATGATTATCAGCTTTAAGGAGACAGGTGAAAAGTTAGAAAATATGATTATGTATGTCATTTTGTTTCATAGCAAAATAATTAACTTTTTCTGTGCTTTATTCCTCTGCCTTAAATCAGGCAAAGAGAAGTTTCAAAAGACTTTTTGAGCCAAACCTTGGTAAGCAGCTCTCCAAGCTGTAAAAGTCACTATAGCCTGCCTGTGAGCACCATTATATGTCTCCCAGACTCCATGAATCACGCCCTGGAAGCCTCCTTACATGACATAACATCATAACTCGAAACGCAATCTTCTCACAGAAAACCATAATTAGACAAAAACATTCTGAATCATAGCAAGAGGCTGTTAGCTCTCATCACAGACAGTAACAACACTCATCCAAGGTACCTCCCTACTGACCTTAGTCACTGCCTGTAGCAGCCAAGATAGGCTAGATTATGTGCTAGTACCGAATAAATTCAAACAGCCTGTGGCTTCCATCAACAGATACATATCCCTTACTCATACTATATGGACATTTTAGAACCAGTGTTGCTTGACTCCAGGTTTTTCTCCACTGGAACCCAGATAATGAAGCAGGGTCAGTATGAAACATTGCTGGTTATTGTAACAGGAAAAATAATGTATGGGAAGATATAATCTTGTTCTAAAAGCTTTTGCTCAAAAATAGTATGTCACTTTTGCTTACATTCTATTGACCAAAGCAAGTCACATAAATCCCCAGTTAACATTTTCTAGGTGGTACCAAAACAAAAAAAAAAGCAAATATGTAAGCCATTTATTTTTAAAGTTGAGAGTGTTTCTAGACTAGCAATGTACCCAGATGCCAGAAAGAAGCAAATGCAAACTATTTCCAGAGGATAAACCTTCATTTTAGGTCTCAAATAACTCAAGACTACAAATAACTCTTCAAGAGAAATTCTTAGTGCACAATCAGAAATGACCAAACACAAAAGAAAAACCAAGAATAAGAAACAAAAGCAAACAAACAAAAAAACTAGTGTAAATATATCCCATAAGACTTCAGATATTGAAATAATCACAATAATGTAAAGAATACAAAGTAATTAAGCTTACAATATTTGAGAACTGTTAGTTTAAAGCATCTTCAGGAAACAGTAACATGCTACTTTTACAACTTTAAGAAAAAAATTGGAAAAAAAGAAAAGTGCAAAAAAAAAATTGCTATAATTATTTATAATAAAACTAACAAACTAGAGATAGAAGGAAATTCACTTAACCTGAAAAAGAGTGTCTTCAAAATCCTTAAACAAATTGCTTTTTATATGTAGATACATTGAAAACTTTCTCTTTAAGGTAAGAAATAAAGAAAAGCTGCTGATCCATACCACATCTATTAAACAATGTACTAGATGTTTTAGCCAGCCCATCAAGAAAAGAAAAAGAAGAAAAAAATGCAGATTAGGAAAAAATGAGCTGTCATTATTTACAGCTAATATAACTGTGTTACAGAAAATCCAATATGTGTCAGCAGAAAAATATTTAGCTGAAAATATACAATAGCAATTTTTCAAGAAATAAGATCAAAATATAAAAAGCAACTATATTGTTATAATCAAAACAAGTCAATCATAAAAATAGAAAATATTTATTAAAATTAGCCATCACTTTTCTAAAGTACACAGAAATAAATTTAACAAATGTCACAACTGAGAAAAAAATTAGTATAGAGAAACATTAAAGAAGCTACAAATTATAGAGAGTATAATTTATTTTCTAAGTATGGAAGACTTACAATTATGTAGTTATTGATTCTCCCCCCCCCAAGTTTTATATGGAGGAAATGCAATTTAAATCAAAATCACAATAGACTTATTTGTGTGACTTTGACAAGTTGATTCAAAAATTCAAGGACCAGGAATAGCCGTAACTCTTTTTTTTTTTTTTTTTTTTTTGAGACAGAATCTCACTCTGTCACCCAGGCTGGAGTGCAGTGGCGCGATCTCGGCTCACTGCAACCTCCCTGTCTCCTGGGTTCAAGCTATTCTCCTGCCTCAGCCTCCCGAGTAGCTGGGATTACAAGCACATGCCAACGTGCCCTGCTAATTTTTGTATTTTTGGTAGACACGGGATTTTGCCATGTTGGCCAGGCTGGTCTTGAACTCCTGACCTCAAGTTATCTGCCTGCCCCAGCCTCCCAAAGTGTGGGGATTACAGGTGTGAGCCACTGTGCCCAACCCATAACTCTCTCTTGAAGAAAAAAGAGGTTGGAGAACTTACCCAAATGTATGTAAAAAACATTATAAGGCTATTCTTACTAAAACCAGTGTGTTATCTATGGGGAAATAGCAAATAGCTCAAGGGACAAGACTAGAAGATTCAGAAAACCATACTTAATATATTGACACATGTATTAGTTTCTTAGGGATGTTATTACAAAGTACTATAAACAGAAATCTGTTGTCTCACAGTTCTTGAGATTAGAAGTTTGAAATCAGGTGTTAGCAGGACCTTGCTCACTTTGAAACCAGTAGAGGAGACCTTCCTTGACTCTTCCTAGCTTCTTGTGGTTTGCTGACATTAGTGTTCCTTGTCTTGTAGATGCATCACTCCAATCCTCTGGCTTCATGTGGCATTTTCTTTGTGTATCTTTGTGTCTTCATACGACCATTTTCTTGTAACAATGGTCATATTGAGTTAGGGGCCCATTATTTTTAATGGCAAAAATCGCAATTCCTTATGCACCAACCTAGTAGCTTTTTGGATGTGATTTTTATCTAAAGAAATGGATAGTACTTTGATGCATAAGAAACCCATCAACTTGAACTGAGTGATAAAAGCTTAGAATCTTAAAAGGCTTTTGAGTTCGGAAATTTCTATGGACCAGAAGATGGATCTGGAAGTGACTTCACTGTAAACCTGAACATTTCATATGGAAAAAGAAGGATGACTCACAGGGCAAAAGTGAGAGGCCAGAAATCAGAATAAGGACCCACGGAGAACAGCCCTCAGGTTGGTGGTCTAAGATATCATCAAGGAAACGGCAAGATGGATCTGGCTGTATTTCAGAATTTCTATGAACCAGTGACTGGACTCTTACTCTCAATTTCCCCCTTCTTGATTGAACACATCCTCTGTGTTTCTCTTGTCCCTGTTTCACCTCTGCGTGTTGGGTATGTAAAAGGATATATGCCTTGTCTCTTTAATTGTCAGATCTTCAGCTGTAGAAGAGCCATATCTCACGAGCTTCATCCACACCTGGACATGATTTAAATGGTGGGGTCTTGGACTATGATCTTGATTTTGTAATGGGATGAAGCTTTGTGAGAGGCTGGAGTATTTGGAATGTGGGACTATTGCAATTTATTTATAATCAGAAAGAAACTGCAATGTATTAATTGTTTCAAATTCTTGGTCACTCTTCCCTCACGGAGTTGGAGTTCATTTTTCTTCTATTTGCCTCAGATGGACTGTGCCTTCTGAACCAATAGACTATGTTCCAAATGATAACGTCCCTGTTCTGGGTCTAGCTTTTAAGAAGACTAGTGACTTTTCCTTTTTTTGTCTTTGAATGCATATGCCTGGGACACTGCCTCTTGGAACCCAGCCCTCTTGTTTTGAGAAGTTCAAGCTATGTGGTATGGTCACATGCAGGCCTGCCTGCTAGCCAGCACCAACTACCAGCCTTTCAACTGAGTCTTTGAGCTCCCAGATGACTACAGTCCCAGCTAATAACTTATGGAGCAAAAGAACCAACCAACTTGACCTGGTTAGCCTGACAATCATGAGAGATAAAAAAACAGTTGTTACATTAAGCCAGTATGTTTTGGGATGGTTTATTTTGCATTGATAATTTAAATAGTTTAGGATATGATCAAATAGAACTGTTATTCTTGCTATTATAATTGTAGCAGAAATAATGCTTAAGAAAACTCTGCTATTTAATGCAATATATTTATCCTATTGACATAATATGTAATCTCCTCATTAATTTTTTCCAAGTTTATGATTCAAAAATCTACAGAAATTTATAGTACTATAAATATATTATTTTTCAAAAGATGATTATATATTAATTCTTTCCATTTCAATAAACTGATTTGGTTTTCAAGGTAAAAAGTGAAAAAATAAGGATTGGGAAATAAAATATGAACATTCAGTTTTTTGGTGAAGAAAGAATTCTGGTAAATTTTTGTTTGTTTGTTTGTTTGTTTTTTCCCGAGACAGAGTCTCGCTCTGTCGCCGAGGCTGGAGTGCAGTGGCACAACCTTGGTTCACTGCAACCTCCGCCTCCCAGGTTCAAGAAATTCTCCTGCCTCAGCCTCCTGAGTAGCTAAGATTACAGGTGTGTGCCACCACGCCCTGGTAATTTTTGTATTTTTGGTAGAGACAGGATTTCACCATGTTGGCAGATTAGTCTCCAGTTCCTGACCTGGTGATCTGCCCCCCTCAGCCTCCCAAAGTGCTGGGATTACAGGTGTGAGCCACTGTGCCAGGACAATTCTGGTAATTTTACAGTACAGAAAATTGTAAAGTAATATTGCATCCAGACTTACTCCATTTCTGCTGAATTTAATGTATGAGAAGATTGCCCTACACATTTGAACCATTTTTCTACTATATTTTCATAACTTGTAATGACAATATTCTCATTCCACATTATATATTTGTTTTATACAAAGGTCCTTCACAAGCCTCAAATTTTTGGACACTTGTGATGACCTGTTGGGGGGCAAGGGAACCACAGATAACAAACATCATGCAATTGTGGATAAGATCTTTCACATCAGAAAGGTGTCCAAACACATACGCTAGCATCCCTGCTGAGAAACATTGTGCTGATATGCAAGGTTAGAAATAGTATAGACAATGCAGGCCATAAGGCAGGATAAATGGCGAGAAACTCTCTGGGTATATCCTTAGGTGTCCCTGAATTATACCTTCCTACATGTTTTAATTCTGTCGCTATGTAGCTTAATAAAACACAAAATAAAATTTATATAGGCATAAGTACCCTTTACCTGATTTAACTTCCCAATTGTTAATGGTAATTCCAGGAAAATATTAAAATACACCAAAAGAAAGTTGTTAGAAGGCCCTTGATGTTCACTGCTTGCATAAGCTTCCACCCAGTAATGATTGTCAACCTTGGAAGCATGTTGAATCATTCTTAAATGATGCGTGCTTAAAGTGCCAAAGCCCAGCACTTAGCCCAGACCGTTTAAACCAGCATCTTGCAGTTGGAGCCCAAGCATACATAGTTTTAAAAGCCACCCCAATGTAATTTCTATGTATAGGCAAGCCTGAGAACAACTATTAAAATTTCATGGCTCCTGCTTTCACTTATACATTAATTAAGAACTGAAGAAACAGGTTCTAATTAGAATTAGATAAATAATACTACCAACTGAGTTATGGAGCAAATATGCTACAATGAGATAAGTCTCAGAACCCTTGAAAGAATAATTGTGAGATATTTTGCCCCATCCCAACCCCAACCATGATATTATATTTGTACAGAAAACTTGCTGGTTCCAAAAATGGATTGAACTCACTTCTCCTGCATCTCCAGCTTGCTAAATGAGACCTCTCAACCTCCGTAATCATGTTAGCCAATTCCCTATAAATCTTTTTCTTTTTTGCTCTCTCTTCTCTCTCTCTGTCTCTCTCTCTGTGTCTCTCTCTGTCATTCTCGCTCTTGCTCTCACTCTGTCTCTCTCTCTCTGTCATTCTCGCTCTTGTTCTCACTCTGTCTCACTCTCTCAGGTCCGTTTCTTTGGAGAACCCAGACTAATACAAATCTAAGGTTGAAAAAATACAGATGCATTTAGGAAAACAAAACATGCAAAAGGAAACAAAAAAAAAAAGGAAAATACAAACCACCCCCCAATACTAAAGACAAAAATACCAAATAAATAATAAAATTGTAAAAAATAATCCAATTTTGCAAGTTAATTCAAATTGTGATGCAAGCAGTAATGATATATATGCTTAAAATTGTTTCTTGCAATGAAAAAGATGAAAAGCTTTAACTTTTTTTTAATCAAACATCAATATAAAATCAATCTGAAACCAAACTTTGCACACAAGTGAAAACTACCTAACTAATCTGAGTTTGGGATATTGATGTAGAAAAACAAAATAAAATTTAAGAACTAATTTAGCATTCCCTATTTTATTTGTATAATAGCAGTTTATCTCTCTTTTTTTCTTTCTTCCTACTGTTCCTTCCTCTCTCCTTTCTCATTCCTTTTGGTTCAGTCTTGACAGAGATATTTCTATCTCATTTATCTTTCTCAAGAGTTGACTATTACGCAAATAAAATTTTGCAAGATATATAGAGGTATAAGGTAAGCCTTTTGATTTCCTTGCAAATGATAAAGTCCACTCAAACTTGCATATAGTAATGAAATAAATTAACCAGTTCAGGACAAAAATTTTCAAGGCAAGATGTAATTCAGAACCTCAAATGAGATCACCAAAACTTGTGATCCCATAATTTCTTTGTTCTAAGTTTCACTGCATTGACTTTATATCTAGGATAAATGTGGTGGCTAAAATCAGTTTCATGCTAACAGCACCCTCATTCACCTTCTCGATGTAAACAAACAAGCTAACAAAGTACATGTTCTCCAACAGTCTCTGCAAACCTTTTATGCCATTTCAGTGTCTCTGCTTGGATCCCATACTTGTTGATGTACCAATCACTGAAACACCATGCTGTGATTGACTGCATCTAAAATACTAGTCCAGCTCTGGATCCAGACACATAGCTAACTGCATCTGATATACATCCACTAGAGGAAAGTCGGAATTAAAAGAGCTGTGTATGGTAGGATGTTGGTGGCAAAAATAACAAATTTTCTTAGTAGTAGACAAATAAAAAGTTTTAATTTAGTTGAGTTTTGAATTTAGTAAATTAATCTCTTAATTTGCTTTTCATAAGGATACCATGTGACTATCATATTGGATTAGAGGCCACCGTTCTCTAGTGTCACCTCATTGTAACTTGACTAATTATATCTGCAACAACTCTATTTCCAAACAAGGTAACATTCTGAAGCATTAGGGCATAGGATTTCAATATATGAATATTTGAGGGAACACAATTCAACCCATAACAGTAACATTCAAATAAATCTTTAAAATTTCCTTAATGCATCTAATACATTTAAGGAATACGATTAGTTTAGAAATATAGTGAGTGGTCTTAATGTTCGAAAGTAAACGTTTTCCAACAGCATCACTCTATACTCTCTAGGTGCCTTCACTTGCATTTTATTAACAGAAATCAGAAAGACATAGTATGTCTCAAGCAAAAAAAAGCAATGATTTAAAACTAAATGTTTAGTGACTCACCACAGTTAATGAAGTCAGAGAGAAAAGCTAAAGCACTGTTATACTGCCATTAAATAATAATTTGTCTCAACCTTCCATCTGGGAGAGATATATGAGCAGTTTGTTGTTCAGCATGATACTGGAATTTTACAGGCAAGAAAAGTAAGGGAATTATTGAAGAAGTTATTTTAAATAGAACATTTTCAAAGTTTTGGATACAATTGCTCAATTAGATTCTTTTTAGGCATTATCTAAAAAAATAGAAAATAATTTCAAAACAACAAAAAGTAAATAAGCCCTTTAAGTAAGTACATTTTGGAAAGAATGACGGTAAATAGGTAAAACTTTTCAGTAACTTTTCATGCCACATTAGTGGCTTTTCATTTAGCTTCAAACACAGCATCCACCTCTTTATCTAACCAACATTAAAGTCTAACCAAGATTAATTCTGATGTTTTCTCACCGTCTTACCTCCTGACTTCACTTCATCATGACAACTCAATTACCTTGCATTTTCCTATTTTTACACTTACGATTATGATGCCTTTTGCTTAGAGCTTTGCAGATCAGGTATATCCATTGATTAACTGAACTTATTTTTTAGTTACCAAACTTAGTAAACACGCCTATATTTTCTATTTGTCTACATTCAATTTTAGAAACCTTAACCATACTCATAGAATTATCAAAAGTAGTACCTAAAAGCTATATGATATCAGTCAATTTCTTTTTAAAAAAGAGCAACTAGTAACTACTAGAGACTGCTAATTCGAATATGTCATTTTAAAAACTATTTAAAATAATAATAATAATAATCTTCTCTATTCTGACTTGACTCACTGTACTTTCTTTCATAGGGGTTTATGTTCTACTCACCTGATTTCAAAACGTTTTGAAATAATGTGCTTAAAAAAAAAACTTTAGGAAATTTATTATCCTTTTTTTTTAAATGAAAAAACATTTCCATTGATCAATCTAGGCTTTGAAGAGCTTGTTTGTGTTATTTTGATTATTTTAATTTTAGCAACCTATGCTGTTTTTAACCTTCACCTAAGGACATTAATGTATGATATCCTTTGTGGTATTTTTACAATCAAATATTACATCTTTGCAAATTGCTTGGTCAAGAAAGCAATTCTCTAATTTTTCTGTTAATTCTCTTATATTTAAATATAAGTAAATTTTGGTTGAAGTTGTTATTTGTATTTTGTTTTATTTCTTTGTTTTTTAAAAAGCCTAGTTCTGCAGGACCCTGGGAAGGAACCACATAAAGGACATTTCCCTCCTTGAGTCAGAAATTATTAATATATTAAGCCAGTATATACATTAAATCATATATATAATTATATATTATTTTATATTATGTTTTGATGTTATTAGGGCTTAGGTTAAGTTTTCAAGATAACAATCAAATCAAAGGTATAGTCAATGCTCATGAAGTATTCACAAAACAGAACGGGTAGTAATGCCAAAGTAAAGCCATGACACCTAGTTAACTTTTAATTTTAGATACACAATGAATGTCTTTTCTTAAAAAAGTTTATAACCCCGTAATCCCAGCACTTTGGGAGGCAGAGACGGGTGGATCACGAGGTCAGGAAATCGAGACCATCCTAGCTAACACGGTGAAACCCCGTCTCTACTAAAAAATACAAAAATTAGCCGGCCATGGTGGCGGGCACCTGTATCCCAGCTGCTCGGGAGGCTGAGGCAGGAGAATGGCGTGAACCCAGGAGGCGGAGCTTGCAGTGAGCAGAGATCGTGCCACTGCACTCCAGCCTGGGCGACAGAATGAGACTCTGTCCCAAAAGAAAAAAAAAAGTATATACCATACATTTTTCTGTGCTATATTTGATGTAAATATAATATGAGAAACAAAAAGTATTCAGTTAACAAATTTCTGAATTTACTTCACTAAACTGAGTAAGGAAAAATGTTGCTGCACTAAGTAACTTTGGAAATGAAGAGATTTCGCAAAACTCAAGGCAAAAGAAACTTCACATAAGCAGCGTGCTTTAGTTGGTAAATTTATTTTTGATAAGAGCTTAGGTTAACAATTCTACTACGACTATATGTGTATGCTGGAACAATTAAGTAAATGGATGCTGGATAGTAGGAACCCCTTCTCACTATAGGAGTGAGAGTTTGCAAGTAAGGGGAGCTAGTTAAAAAGATCAATGTGTAAATATATTTAAGTTGAAGACATCAGTATAAACTCATGTTCACCTTAATATAGATATAAATGCTTACATAGAGAAGTATTTATAGATATTAATATATGTACATATACAGGTTAATATACACACATATTTATCTTTGCTTTGTTAGGTGAAGAAGCTATAGCAGAAAGGACTTCCCAGAAGCAACAAGCCCATCTGCCTCCCAGATCCTTATTTCTAATACTATTCCACAACAAAAGAAACTAGGGTTCCTTGTAGAAATGACTGATAGCCTGTTCTAGAACTCAGGCGAGAAATATACCTGATGAGCCCACAGCATCTTGTAATGCATGAAGTAAGAACGTGCTAAACACACAGACACATATACTAATGGGGGTATGTCAGAGGGACATAGGAGCCAACCGAAAGATTTCCTAATGATCATAGTTGGAACAATTTGCCAAGTAAATTAAATACTATAAAATTATAACCTAACATATAAAATAAATATTTACAAGTCCACACTAATGTAAGTGACAGAATGGATAAATAGTATACATGGAGGATAAGAGACAATTCTCCCCTGTAAAAAAAAAAATACTTTATTTAGGTAGTCTAGCTTTTTACAGTTCTGCAGGTTGGAAGTTCAACACAGGTCTCACTAGGGAAAATCCAGATGGAGACAGAGCTACATTTCTTTTGGGGAGTTTCAGTGGTGAGTTCTTTTCTATGCCTTTGCCAGCTTCTAGAAGCGGCCCACGTTGTCTTGGCTCATGGCCGCTCTGCGTCATCAAAGTAGGCAACATTACATCTCAATGACTATTCTTCCATAGTCACATTTTTTTTTTCCTGATTCTCTTTCACTTTTAAGGGCCTTTGTAAGAAATTCATCCCAGTTGAAAAGTTGAAGATGTCCTCCCTATTTTGAGGTCAGTTGATTAACAATCTTAATTCCATTTGAACTTTAGTGTCTCTTGCAATGTTAAATGACTTATTCAGAGTTTGGGAATTAGGAAACGCAATTACAGTCTATGGGAATCTTTCCTGGGGCTACCACATCCCTCAAGCAGGTGGGACATAACTCCCCACTCCTTAACTGCATAGTGACTTCCTTCCAAAGAACACAGTCTGGAAATGGGTATAAAAAAGTATGTTGTAGAAGAAATCTGATCCGTACTTCTTCATCCACATGATAAAAGTTAACACCAACCATGATGTCATGTTGCTGATATGTACCCTTGATTTTACGTGATGTAAATGACACTTTGCTCTGTTATCTTCCTCCCCAAAAATACAACCTAGTTTAATTATAAGAAAAACATGAGACAAATTCCAGTTAAAGGCCATGCTACAAAATACCTGGCCAACACTACTCTGAAATGCAAGGTCATCAAAAACAATGAAAGTCTAAGAAACGGTTACAGTCAACGGTTCTCCTAAGAAGAAATGATGAGTAAGTTTAATGTAGTATTCTGGCTGGAATCATGAAACAACAAAGGATATTAAGAAAAAAAAAAGCTAAGGAAATCTGAAATTAGTATGGACTTCAGTTAGTAATATTGTGTCAATATTGGTTCATTAATTATAATAAATGTATCATACTAGTGTAAGATGTTAACAATAGGGGAAACTTAGTGTGGGTATATGAGATCTCTTTGAACTATCTTCATAACTTTTCACTAAACTAAAATTGTTCTAAAAATTAAAAAATAATTCAGTGACATAGGAAGCTATAAATGCCCTGCTGTGAAACCTAAGAAAAGCACCTAACCCAAACTGAAAAGGTCACAAACATCATATTTTTTTCCAGTGGATTTAGCTAATCAACATAAACATATGGAATGAAAAGAAATGAACAATGTCGATCCTGATTCTCTTCCAGACAAATGGAATATTGACTCATTGGAAGGCATGAATGAATTAAACCAGGGCAACCTAAACAATAGCAAATGAGACAGAATTGGGAAAGAGAATGGTTCAGTGAGAGAGTGTTAAGTGAAAGGTAAAAGAGTAGGATGAAACGAGGCCATGTAGGACATAATATTAAGCATTTTCTATTCCATTTTATCAGGGAAGACAATATATTTTCTATTTTAAAAATCCCACAAAATGACAGCCTCTTTGATAAGCTTGTAGTTATGTTTAACCCTAAATCCAACCCTCTGAAATTTAAGCAATTTCTGCTTATTTGTCTTCAGCAGAGCAACTTGACCAAAGCAATAAGTCACTTCATAAGTGAGGTTTTTCCACAGGCTTCTTTATTTCCCTCACCATTGGTCATCAGACACACAGCCCAGTTTAAAAGACATTGACAAGGAACATCCCCAGGGCTAGATGCCTGTTTCAAAGCTTGAAGTAGTTATCTGTATTAGACCATTCTTGTATTACTATAAAGAAATACCTGAGACTGGGTAATTTATAAGAAAAAGAGGTTTAATTTGCTCATGGTTCTGCAGGCTATACAGAAGCACAGCTCTAGCATCAGCTTCTGGGGAGGCCTCAGGAAGCTAATAATCACAGCAGAAGGTGAAATGGGAGCAGGCATGTCACGTGGTGGAAGCAGGAGCAAAAGAGAATGAGGGGGTGCCACATACTTTCTAATTTTTTTTTTAATTTTCATGGGTACATAGTATGTGTATATACTTATGAGGTACATTAGATGTTTTGATACGGGCATGCAATATGAAATAGTTACATCATGGAAAATGGGGTATCCGTGACCTCAAGCATTTATTCTTTGTGCTACAAACAATCTAATTACACTCTTTTAGTTATTTTAAAGTGTATAAATAAGCTGTTATTGACTATAGTCATGCTGTTTGCTACCTGTGATGGTTAATACTGAGTGTCAACTTGATTGAAGATGCAAAGTACTGATCCTTGGTATGCCTGTCAGGGTGCTGCCAAAGGAGATTAACATTTCAGTCAGTGGGCTGAGAAAGGCAGACCCACCCTTATTCTGGGTGGGCATCATCTAATCAGCTGCCACCACAGCTAGAATATAAAGCAGGCAGAAAAACGTGAAAAGACCAGACTGGCCTAGCCACGCAGGCTACATATTACTCCTATGCTCAATGTTTCCTGACCTTGAACATTGGACTCCATGATCTTCAGTTTGGGGACTCAGACTGACTCCCCTTGCTCCTCAACTTGCAGATGGCCTATTATGGGACCTTGTGGTTGTGTGAGTTAATACTTAATAAACTCATATATATGTGTGTGTGTGTGTGTGTGTGTGTATATATATATATATATATATATATATATATATCCTATTAGTTCTGTCCCTCTAGAGAACTTTGACTAATACACTACCCGCCAAAAAAAAAGGTGCTACATGCTTTTAAACAACCAGATCTCATGAGAACTCATTCACTATCAGGAAGACAGACCAAGGGGATGGTAACCATTCATGAGAAACCATTCATGAGAAATCAGCCTCATGATCCAATCACCTCCCACCAGGCCCTACCTCCAACACTGGGGATTACAATTCAACATCAGATTTGAGTGGGGACACAGATCCAAACCATATCACTGTCTGAACGTTTAAGAAAATGTTTTCCTATCCTGTCAAAGATATCGTTTTTTTTCACCAAAAAAATGACACAGCAATCAAACAATGTAAATTATATAGATTCCCTGATTAATAGCTTAATCTCTTGAGTATTTCACTTACTTATGTTTGCAACTCCTATTTGCCTCGATGAGGCATGGTTAGTTTTCTACTTCTATTTGTTCTGTAATGCTGTTATAATAATTTCAGTGATATCAAAGAGGTTATTGAAAGCACTATTTTAGACAAATTAACAAAAGGAATAATAGTTTCTGGGAGAAAGAGTGAAGACATTAAGGAAATAAATTAAAGGATAAGGAAAACTACATCTTATTAAGTGTAAAAATGAGTCCTACTTTTTTGGGACATGTAATGTTAGTATATTTTGCAGTGGTTATGTCTGTTTTGTGGAAAAACTTGACGATTCATTCATGTGTTCTTATCCTATAATAACTGTTAAAGTTAATTCAAGGAGTCTTAGTACTGAAACTGCACCTGCCCTTTAATAGGAATGCATTTCACATGATTAATAGATTGCAGTGAAGCAATGTATTTCATCAAATAACACACAAAAATGTAAGGCTCTTCCCCAGTGAAAACCAGAAATAATAATTATATGCATGTGTGTGTACAAGATATACATATATATACACACACATATGTATATATTTACATACCCTTTAGACAAAGTAATATTTTTACTTATTGTACTATCTTGACTAGTTACTATATTTAGAAACATTCAGTTACCAAACCTTGTCTTGAAGGATTTCTTAAATTTCTCATTGTATTTTTCAGCAATGGAATTTCTGGCTTTTTTAAATTTTAATCTCTCTATTAAATTATTTGTTTTGGTCACTTATTGTTTTACTCATTTCACAGAGTTGTTTCTCTGCATTTTCTTGAGGCTCAAAGAGCTTCCTTAAACAATTATTTTGAATTCTTTGTCAGGCAGTTTATGTATATTCATTACTTTAGGACCAGTCACTGTCACAGTATTTTGTCTGTTTAGCAATGTCCTGTTTCCCTGAATTTTCTTGATCTTTGTGGTTACACATTGATGTCTGTACATTTCAAGAAGTAGATACTTATTCCAGTTATAGACTGGCTTTGTCTTGGAATGCTCTGTGGCAGATGTGATGTGAGGGTGTGTCAGAAGCTCAAGACCACTAAGGCCTGCCTACTGCTAAGGGCTGTGCAAAGCCAGGGGCTCCTGTAGTCAACCTGCCAGTGGTACAGGCCAGAGATCAAGTCTGTCATACAGGCTTGAAGCCTGGGACTGTGTGGTGCCGTCTGCTGCTGGAATAAGTGTAGAGACAGTTTTTCAGTACATCCCTGGAATATGGGGGAATGGGGGGGGGTCTGCCCAGTACTGAGTTTTACTATGGTTTGCTTATTGTTGGAATCCAAAGCAAAATCTTATACTCACTTTCCTCTCTTTCCCCCAAGCAGACAGTATCTCTCTTCATGGTGTGCTAACTGGGCTTGGGGTAGGGAAAATCTGGGTAATATAAAACTGACCAACCTACCCTCTTTAATGTGTATTTTCTTATTACTGTGCTAAAACCACATACTGTGAACTATCACCAGGTATTTTTTTTTTCCTGTTTAGCTCTTATGAAGGTATTTTAATGCATGGACAGATTTTTAAATTAATGTTTCTCCAGGGCAACAATCATTGGAGAGTCATACCCCATCATCTGTAAGGATTTCTTAAATTTATAGGGAGGGTCAGAGGAAATAATCAAGAAACTAAAGGCACACTTCATTTTCTTATTGACCTTTGCTTTATTGTGCTTTGCAGATATACATTTTTTTACATACTGAAGTTTTCCAGAAACCTCATTTCAAGCAAGTCTACCAGTGCCACTTTTCCAACAGCATGTGTTCACAAATAATTCATGTCTCTGTGTCACATATTGGTAATTCTCATGATACTTCAAACTTTCTCATTTTTGTATTTGTTATGGTGATCTGTGATCAATTATATTTAATGTTGCTATTGTAATTGTTTTAGGGAGTCATTAATTGTGCCCATATAACATGGCAAACATAATCGATTAATGTCATGTGTGTTCTGGCTGCTCCACCAAACAGCCATTCTCCAATCTCTCTTCCTCTGCTGGGCCACTCTGTTCTCTGAGACAACAATATTGAAATCAGGCCAAATAATAATTCTAAGATAGCCTCTAAGAATTCAAGTGAAAGAAAATGTCTCACATCTCTTACTTTCAATCAAACTCTAGAAATGATTAATCTTAGTGAGGAAGGAATGTAGAAAGCCAAAAAAAAGGCTGAAAACTGGGCCTCTTGTGCCAATCAGCCAACTGGTGAATGGAAAGAAGAAGTTCTTGAAATAAAATAAATATGCTGTTACAATGAACATATGGATAATAAGAAAGCAGAAAAAACCTTTTTGCTGACATGGAGAAAGTTTTAGTGGTTGAATAGAAGATCAAATCAGCCACAATATTTTCCTAAGCCAAATGCTAACCCAAAGTAAGGTCCTAACTCTCATTAATTCTATGAAGATTGAGAGAGGTAAGAAAGATGCAGAGAAAAAAGTTGGAAAACAGCAGAGGTTGATTCATAGTTTATGGAAAGAGGCCATCTCCATTACACTGAAGTGCAAGGTGAATCAGCAAGTGCTAATGTAGAAACTGCAGCAAATTATCCAGCAGATCTAGCTAAAATTACTGATGAAGGTTGCTATGCTAAAAAACTAATTTTCAGTGTTGACAAAACAGCCTGATATTGGAAGAAGATGGCATCTAGGACTTTTCTAGCCAGAGAGGATAAGTCAATGCCTAGCTTCAAAGCTTCGAAGGACAGGGTGACCCTCTTCTTTGGGACTAATGCAGCTGGTGACTTTAAGTTGAAGCCAATGCTCATTCAACCTTTTTTTTTTTTTTTTTTTTTTTTGAGATGGAGTCTCTGTTGCCCAGGCTGGAGTACAGTGGCCCTATATCTGCCCACTGCAAACTCTGCCTCAAGCAATTCTCTGCCTCAGCCTCCCGAGTAGCTGGGATTACAGGCGATCGCCACCATGCCAGGCTAATTTTTGTATTTTTAGTAGAGACAGGGTTTCACCATCTTGGCCGGGCTGCTTTTGAACTCCTAACTTCATGATCAGCCCACCTCAGCCTCCCAAAGTGCTGGGATTATAGGTGTGAGCCACTGTGCCCAGCCCATTTACCATTTTAAAAATCCTAGATGTCTTAAGAATTATGCTCAATCTGCCTTGTGGGTGTTCTGTAAACAGAACAATGAAGACTACATGACAGTACATCTGTTTACAGCTTGGTTTACTGAATATTTTAGACCCACTGAAGACCTAGTGCTCAAAAGCGAAGGTTTCTTTCTGAATATCACTGCTCATTGACAATACACCTAATCACCCAAAAGCTCTGATGGAGATGTACAAAGAGATTAACGTACAACATCCATTCTGCAGCCCATAGACCAAAGAGTAATTTTGACTTTCAGGTCTCATTATTTAAGAAATACTTTTCATAAGGCTATAGCTGACATAAACAGTGATTCCTCAGCTAGATCTGAGCAAAGTCTATTGTAAGCCTTCTGGAAAGCATTTGCCATTCTAGATGACGTTAAGAACATTCATGATTCATGGGAGAAGGTCAAAATATCAACCAGGAGTTGGGAAGAAGTTCATTCCAACCTTCATGGATGACTTGGAGGGGTTTTAGACTTCAGTGGAGGAAGTAACTGCAGATGTGGTAGAAACAGTAAAATAACTGGAATTAGAAGTGGATCCTACAGATGCGACTGAATTGCTGCAATCTCATGATCAAACGAATCACTTAGGAGTTGCGTCTTATGAATGAGAAAAATAACTGGTTCCTTGAAATAGAATCTATGCCTGGTAAAGGTGCTGTGAAAATTGTTGAAATGACACCAAGGGATTTAGAATATTAAATAGGCTTATTTGATAAATCAGAGGCAGGGTTGAAGGAGATTGACTTTAATTTTAAAAGACATTCTTTTGTGGGTAAAATGCCATAAAAGAATATCACATGCTACCGAGAAATTTTCTGTAAAAGGAAGAGTCAATCAATACTGCAAACCTCACTGTTGACATTTACTAAGAAACTGTCACAGCACCCAACCATCAGCAACCACCAACTGGATCAGTCAGCCTCCAACAACATAGAGGCAAAGACTCTAAAGCCAGTAAAGAGAGTACGACCTGTTGAGGGCTCAGATTATGATTGGCATTCTTTAGCAATAAAGTAATTTTTAATTTTTAATTAAGGTATATACTTTTTTTTGGTCACCAAGCCATTGCACACTTTATAGACTGCAGTGTAGTTTAAATATAACTTTTATGGATTGGCAAACCAAAAATTACATAACTCTCTTTATTGTGGTATTTGCTTTAATGCAGTGGTCTTAAACTAAACCTGTGGTATCTCCAAGGTATGCTTGTACTTGCATTGTGTAAATAAGAAAAAAAAAAAAAGAAAGCCTTTGGCGAAGACACCAAAATCCATTCAACTCTGGCTATCAGTATTTTTTATATCAGTCCATGAAGATTTTTGCCCCAATAAATAGGGCCTCTCTATTTCTTTCCGGGAATATTTGTTTTTAAAAAGGTGATTCACTTTGGAATTTCTCTTACTTGAAGTTGGAAGCCTTTGTATGAGTTTTCTTTCTTTTTCCTCTATGTCTGCAGCTCCCTGTTTGTTTAATCACAATATGTTTTGTTTAATATTTCAGTGCTGTTTACCAGGACACCCTAATTTGATTGTTTTCTTTCGTATTTGTCTTCACCAGGTGTTTCTTGACTACAGCACATTTCCCACCTGATAAAATTAAAGGTCTAATTAATGCCTTTAAGAACACTGGTGCACAATTCAACACCTAATTTTCTGCAGGGGGCATATTTAGGTGTTTAACTAGGTGGAACTTGGTGCCAAAGATTTCATTTGCATACAAAGCCTCTCTTATTTCCTTGTAAACCCTCTTCAATACACAAAGAATGCATTCACTTGGTATGTACTTTTCTAGCAAGTAGAAGAATACAGCAAATAAATATATCTAAGCCACATTTCATCAGAGCAGAAACAAAAATCCTATTAGATGAGATGTTGAAATATGAGGTCCATTTCTTTGGAACAGTGAGCACAATACCCAGCATTTGAAAATAGTTGGGGAGGGGGACTGGGGCTGCAAAAGCACTGCATAAAAAAGCAAATGCTTTGAAAAATCACATCTGAGATGTAGAGGATCTTAAGAAAAATATGGCATCACATCAAGCACAAAAAGAAAAGCTAAATCACCAACTGGCAATGGTGGGCATAGAGCTGGCCAGGAAGCAAAACTCATTCATCTATCTTATGACTACAAGGACTGGGAAAGGGACCATCTATATAAAGGCTGGGACAATGTTTCTAATCTTATTTCATTTTATTTACTTTCAATCTAGTTTGAAACAAAAATGTGACAGATGTGTTAGATCGTATTACTAATAAAATGTTTGCTTGATTATCAGGATATTAAATTTATTAAAAATTGCATTTCATCGCAGTGTCTTCAAAGACAGGATTTATTAGAGACAGATCAAATTTAGGCCCGATTTCTACTTCTCCTCTACAAAATTATAATCTTTATCAGCACCTTACTTTTGACATGAACAACAGACATTTTCTCAACATTCCCAAAATGTTGTATCAAAGTAAAAACTGCCCTCCACAAGGTTAAAAAAAAAAAAAAAAGATTTTATTTAAAGATGTTATGATAGGAGATAGAGGCCAGAACTCTTTCTGAATTCAACTGCACTAAAACAAAAGGCTGGAGGGTTTTTCAAGAGATGGGGTGGAGGGATTATAGGCTCTCTGTGTTTGCTAATTGGCTTTACTTAAAGTAAAAGTAAACTTTCTTATATTTTCATGAAAGGAAGTAGTTTTGCAACTTGGAGCAAGGCACTTCACCTGCAATCAGGCGCTTATCCTTCCACAGAAAGTGAGAAACAAAGACCTTGTCTTCCTGAATGTTTGTATTTTAATGGGTTGGTTCACAAGTACTCGAGAAAGACTTTCCTAGTGGTAAATCTGGCCAGAGGCTTTTTAAAGTTTTACTTCTGAAAGGGCCAGAGAAACAATTTGCAATTACATGCTTTCTCCAGGAGATGCTCTAAGTAAAAAGAAGTTAGGGGCCTAGAGGCAGGAAAACTACCTGTCTGAAGTTTGAAGTTTCTTGAAGTTAAAGGAAACTCTAAGACCTTCTTTGGTCACTAGGCAAATACAACTTTTGAAGAAATACAGCAGGCCAACCTCTTCAATTCTATTATTGCGAATATATACCACCTGAATAGAAATTCTAGATTCCCCGTGTTTTAATCTTCATTGTTAGATTAACAATTTCCTCTAGCCGGGTGTGTGGTGGCTCACGCCTATAATCCCAGCTCTTAGGGAGGCAGAGGTGGGAGGATAGCCTGAGCCTAGGAGTTCGAGACCTGCCTGGGCAATATAGGGAGACCTGGTTCTCCACAAAAAGGAAGAAAGAAAAAAAGACAAAAAAATAAGTGTAACAATTTCCTCTAATATGTTCATCCATAGTCATTTACTGTGTAATATTATGTAAGTATTACGTTGGATTGGGTAAGGGAGATATTGAAATAGAAATCAAATATTAAACTAGAAATCATAGTAACAGAATAACTAAGTAATGTGAATCATAGTATTTCATCCTCTTACTTTCCCATTACATCACATTAGCCTGGGAGCTTCTCAGAAACCTTATGGTTCAGAGTATCACACAATAAGGAAAAGTCAGCTTCAAATTTTATGTCTAATGCATGACTAGTAACACAAATTTTGGGGCCCTGTGCAAAAACAAATGTGACCCCTTGTTCAAATATTATTTAGAATTTTAAGCTAGCAACAATGGAGCATTAAACTAAGAATGAGGCTCTTCTGCACAAAATCAACACAGGTTTTATGGCCATGAAGTTGGTCTTTCTCAAGTGCTAATTGTCCCTTAAGAATATTTGTATAATCCTGTTGGGGTTCAGAAAATGATATCTTATATAATACTTTGGCATGCTGAACACTTTAAATTAAAATAGGAAGGCTTTAAAAGCTGTCTCAGAATCAAAGACTTTCAAATCTCGTTTCTCCTTCCCCACCCCACGCCACTCCCTGAAGCACAGAGGGACTCCTTCTGGAATTTTCTTATCTGACTAAAAAATTTTATTCCAAAAGAAATGCAATTGTCTTAAGGTCCTCTCCCTAAGAATCTCATCAAATAACCAGGAAAGATTAACCCCTAATGAAGAGACTAAAAGTTTGTCACCACCCACAGACAGACTTTCCATCTATTCTTCTGAGGGCAACTCTGAGAGACTACCTGGGAGGCTTTATTTGCATAATAAGACAATCTCCTTTGTTCACAGGGAAGTTCTGTCCCTCACCTACTTGCTGCCTCCCCCAGAGCTCAGGGGGAATTTTGTCCCAGGCCATTGCTCTTGGGGCTTCTTCATTTCTCCTGAAAGTCATTTACTACCCCTTATAATTACCCATATCCATCCCCCAAAAAAACCTTTCCTCTCCTCTATAAAGAAGGGATTTAAGCCTCAACCATCTGGCACTTCTTTATATTTATATTATATATATTGAGACTCATATGTGTGAGACTCCTGTGTTCATGTTGAAACTGCCACTGCAAAATTATAACTGAGACAGTGAAAGAAATCTGACCTAACCAACTCCATCTTGCTTCTAACCTCCAAGCTGTCCCTGTTCATTCCTGGGCACAGGCTGAACTAACCTTGGGAGAAACTTAGTTTATAGTTTAGAACAAAGACAATAAGAGCCCTTTTCCAAAACAAACCCCCTTCTTGCCTGGGGACTGGACTGCCTTTGTAGAACTAACAAATTAGCCAAAAGATTAGAAATGATGGTTTAGGAGTCACGGAGCTGGAGGCTACAAGATTCTGACCTCCCCAAAATCGTTCCTGGGGATAACATCACTATCGTAAATCCTAAGATTGGTGCTTGAGATATTTTTGCAGACCCTGCACTGGATGGATCAGCTGGCACCACACAGATTGATAAACTGGTTCATTTGACCTGTGGCCCCCACCCAGGAACTGACTCAGTACAAGACAGCTTTGACTCCCTATGATTTTTTTTTTTTTTTTTTTTGAGACAGAGTCTCGCTCTGTTGCCCAGGCTGGAGTGCAGTGGCGAGATCTTGGCTCACCGCAACTTCCATATCCCGAAATTCAACCGATTCTCCTGTCTCAGCCTCCGGAGTAGCTGGGATTACAGGCATGCACCACCACATCCGGCTAGTATTTTTTGTATTTTTAGTAGAGAAGGGGTTTCATCACATTGTTCAGACTAGTCGCAAACTCCTGACCTCAGGTGATCCACTTGCCTCAGCCTCCCAAAGTGCTGGGATTATGGGCTTGAGCCACTGTGCCCAGCCTGACTCCCTGTGATTTTATCTCTGACCCAACCAATCAGCACATCTTACTCACTGGCTGCCCTATCCACCGACAAAATTATCCTTAAAAATTCTCATCCCCAAATGTTCTGAGAGACTGATTTGAGTAATAATAAACCTCCAATCTCCCGCACAGTCAGCTCTGCATGAATTACACTTTCTCTATTGCAATTCCCCTGTCCTAATAAATTGTCTCTAGGCAGCTGGCAAGGTGAACCCACTGGGCAGTTACAATATACACATTAATACTTACATATACCTTTCCTCCTATTAATCTGTCTCTTGTCAATCTTTCTAGTGAAACCTTCAGAGAGGACAGAAGGGAAGGTTTCCTGCCACCCCTACAATCCTTATGCAGATTGACTACCGATCTTATAAAGTCTCATAGCAGTTTGTTCTTTTGTTTCATCATGTGTTATAACAATTTGTAATTACTTTCTATTTTCCTTATTAATTGAATGCCATTTGAGAGCAGAGTAAATGTCATATTTATTTCTCTTACTTGTTCAACAGTCTGTATTTTGTTTTTTTTTTTTTTTTTTTTTTTTTTTTTTTTTTTTTTTTTTTTTTTTTTTGTTTTTTTTTTTTTTTGAGCTGACTATTTGCCAGCTGCATTTCACTCTTGTTGCCCAAGCTGGAGTGCAATGGCACGATCTCTGCTCACTGCAACCTCTGCCTCCCGGGTTCAAGCAATTCTCCTGCCTCAGCCTCCTGAGTAGCTGGGATTACAGGTGTGTGCCACCATGCCTCCCTCATTTTTTGTGTTTTTAATAGAAACCTGGTTTCACCATGTTAACCAGGCTGGTCTCGAACTCCTGACCTCAGGTGATCTGCTCACCTCAGCCTCCCAAAGTACTAGGATTACAGCTGTGAGCCACCACACCCGGCCTTGTTTTTATTTCAGATTTAAAAATAAGTAACACATCATATGATTCACAAAACACAATAACGTAAGAAAGGTATGTATTGCCGAAGTCTTGGTTTCACCCTGCCCAATCCACTTGTTTCTAACTCATCCCCTACCGCCATAGATAACCATTTTATTAGTTTGTGGTTATATCCTTCTGTAGACTCTTTAAGCAAATGTGAGGGACATGTGAATATGTGTTTTTACCTCCCTTTTTTCTTACATAAAAGTATTGTATTTTATGCACACAAAAATATTAATTAAAAGATTGTTCTGAACTTACCTTTTTCAATTACACATATATATTGAAGAATGTTTCATATCCTACATAGAGAATTTCCTCTGTGCCATAATTTTTTTAAATCTGTTCTAGATGGCTAGATATCTAGATTATTTCCAATTTCTTGCTATTACAATGTAGCAATAAGTATATTTATAAACAATTTCATTTATTAATGCATATTTGTAAAATAAATTCTTTCCTATGCTTTTCAAAGTCTGTTTTCGTCTTGTCCTTTTTTAATTCAGACAATTTCTGATACAGCTTTGATTTTTTTTAAAATTATTTTTCAAAAATTTAAACATTTCCCCCTAATATTATCTGTGTGTATCACCCGTAAGGGTTTGTATTTCTGTTTTGAGAGCTTATTTCTTAGTAATAATTTCAGTAAGGTATTTTGTTTTGTTTTTAAATCAGATTGGAATATTTGGCTTATGCTTTTGTATGCCTTGCAAAAGAAATATACTTGTAGTGAGTTTTATATTTATTCATTGTTTGGATGCTACTTATTCACATTTTTCTTATAGTATGTCTTTCGGCGTATTGTATTTGTTCTCTTTTTGATATATATGTTTAAGTATATTAAAAGTTCCTGGATTATGTATGGATACAAGTTTCCATTAAAAGGGTGCAGGGGCCGTGGACTTTATTAGATATCTCTATTCAAGTCTTCCTCTTCTTTTGCTGTAATGACATATTTTTCATTAAAAAATGGTTGTTCTGTGTGACTACGTCACTTTATCACTCAGGATCTAATCTTGATTAGAAGACCTTTTATTATTAACCATAAATTTTCTCAAGCCCTGGGATAACATGGGAAATACCCCGTTTTTAAAATGCTCTATTACTTTCAAAAAAAATATCTTTCTGCCATAGGCCCAATCTTGGACCCGCAAGTTTTCCAACTCTTTTTCCTCAACTTCTATATCCCCAGTGACTGAAAACTATTGTGTGGTGCAAAAAATACAAACGAGAGCTCAAAGATGGGCTTTGATACCTAAGGAAAATTAACCACACCATTTAGTAAAACATAGCTAATCCTGGAGATCAGATTTTGTGTAACTGTAGTAAGAAGATGGACCGTGTGGAAAAAGCACTGGAAAAGGAATAGAAGTGTGGAACATGTGTCTTTCATTTAAGAATGAAGAAAATGGGAAGAAAGGGAAGGATTTTTCCTTTCTGCCACCTGGTGCATGATGAAACCGAATAAAAACTTGTTAAACAAAATTTATTTAGGGCATATTTTAGCATGTAGGACATTTTTTAAAATATGTCCAAAAATTAATAAAATCACCTTTGAAGACTTGACTCAGGAACTTTATTTTTATGTAATTTTCCTCTTCTGACATTGCCATTTGTTCATACTTTTTTTTCTTTCTGAGACAGGGTCTCACTCTGTAACCCAGGCTGGAGTGCAGTGGTGCAATCTTGGTTCACTGCAACCTCCGCCTCCTTGGTTAAGCTATTCTTGTGCTTCAGCCTCCCGAGTAGCTGGGACCACAGTGCCACCACCCCTGGCTAATTTTAGTATATTTTGTAGAGAAGGGGGTTTTGTCTTGTTGCCTAGGCTGGTCTTGAACTCCTGAGCTCAAAGGATCCACCTGCCTTGGCCTACCAAAGTGCTGGGATTACAGCAGTGAGCCACTGCACCCAGCCTCTTTCTCAACTATGCTCTGAACATATATTACCAAAACAAACCTAGTAGTTTCTTGATCTAGAAAACTCTGACCTATCTAACACTCTGCCTTTGTATAGACATCTTTTGTTGTTTGCCTTCCAAAATCAGGATCTTTTGTATAAAAATCCCAACTAAGGAGTTGAAAGAAGTAAACAGGAGCTCATTTTCATTAGAAGATGTATTTTAAAAGCATCTAAAGGCAAAGTTATATGAATATGATTAATCTCCATAATGTTGTATATAATCTACAATTGGTCAATACCATACATTATAAGAATATCTTCATATTCCCCTTCCACAATTATGGTATCTCTATCCTCAGTACCACTTAGTGGAAAAATAGAAAATAATAGTAACCACAAAAATAAAATTTAAAATCACAGATGTATAATTTATCATTTGGATAGATTCAATAAGCAACCAAAGTTTAATCAGCTAAGAATCTATATTTATAGTATCTCCTTTGGACCTCTAGTTGCATGGAAGAGTTCTCATCCAATCCTGTTGATATGTTATTTTGAAGTTAGAGATCAGCTAAGCAGTGAAGCATGTGGCCCTACAATGGAGTAGAACTTCCACATGAAACTGGAACAATAGATGGTCTTATCGAGAAAGATGGTTCTGCTGGTGAGTTGATGGTGAAATCAGGCTGAAAGCCAAAAAGCCAAACATTGATACAAATAAGTGAATATTAAAAATGGAAACAACCAGGCCAGGACTGGTGGCTCATGCCTGTAATTCCAGCACTCTGGGAGGCTGAGGGAGACAGATCGTTTGAGCCCAGGAGTTTGAGACCAGCCTGGGCAACATGTAGTAACCTTGTCTCTACAAAAAAAAAAAAAAAAAAGTCCCAGCTTCTAGGGAGGCTGAGGTGGGATGATCGCTTGAGCCCGGGAGGTTGAGGCTACGGTGAGCCATGAGTGTGCCACTGTACTCCAGCCTGGGAGACAGAGCAAAATCCTGTGTCAAAAAAAGAAAAAAATTTAAAAAGAGAAACAACCATACCAAATGTGAATTATATGCTAATATGGGTTTTAATGGCTTCAATTTATAAATAAGGAAATTTAAGTGCAAAGTGTTTCATTTAAGATCACACAGCAAGAAAATGACAGAGAAAGGACTTGGGGCTGTGTTAGTCCACTTTTGTGTCACCATAAAGGAATACCTGAGACTGAGTAATTTATTAAAAAAAGAGGTTTATTTTGGCTCACATTTCTGCAGGCTGTACAGGAAGCCTGGGGCTGGCTGCTTCTTCTGGTAAGGTCTCAGGAAGCTTATAATCATGGCAGAAGGTAAAGGGAAAGCAGGAGATATCACATGGTGAGAGTGGGAGCAAGAGAGACGGAGCAAGAGAGAGTGAGGGGGCAGGAGCTACACTCCTTTAAACAACCAGATCTCATGTGAACTCTCTGAGAACTCACTCATTGCTGTGAGGAGGGCACCAAGCCATTAATGAAAGATCTTCCCTTAAGACCCAAACACTACTCTACATACCGAGTCTCCAACACTGGGAATTGCATTTCAACATGAGATTTGGAGGAGACAAGCCTCCAAGCTACATCATTGTCCATCTACTCAGGTACTTTGCATGTCAAAACCCAAACTTCTTTGCCACATGGGCTGTCTACTAACAGGCTCTAGAATAAGCAAATTTGGACCATAACAACGACAGCAAAAAAGCTGGGAGATTCTATTTTATGTAATGTTTTGTGAAAAACACATAATGAGGTTCAGAGAGCACAAATAAGTAGGTCCAGCTGGATTGCAAAATTCCATGTCCAAAAATGAAGTCAACATAGTTCCTCAAACATTTGTTTTATGTTTGCTGTATGTTCCTTTTCTCATGAGAAATACTGGCAGCTCCCCTACTTCAGAAACAAAAACTAAGAAGTTGCCCCTGAGTTTTCCCTCATGTATGTTATACATTGTAAATATCATCAAACTCAATCTTCCAACATCCTGTAGAAATCTGAAGGTTGGACACTTCTCGTGATTACCACTGTAGTACACTATTTAAGCAAATCATCACGTCTGGATTACTGCAATAGCATCTCAGATGCCCCTCCCTCCCTCCTGACTTGGGTATTTTCCAGGCTCAACCAATTCCATACATTAGATTGAAGATAATTTTTTAAGGCTAGTCTTACCATATGACTCTCCTGTTTATAATCTTTATCAATTCCTTTCAGGATAAGATCTAAACGATGTCATGTATAATTAGGAGACAGTATATCTCAAATTTCTCTGATGTAGGTAAGAAAGTATATCCAAGGGTTGACCAGTGGGTGGAGATGACCAGTTCAGATTTGGACATTTATAATCTGAAGTGCTTATGGGATATCCAGTTGGAGATGTCCAGCTGTGTGTGTGTGTGTGTGTGTGTGTGTGTGTGTGTGTGTGTGTGTGTCTGTTTTAACTGGCCTTTCAAACAAGAAAGAAATCAAGCAAATTTATTCAAAATAAAATACTAGTAACACTTATCACCCATCACAGGAGCGTTTCTTTGCATTAAATAACATGAAGGAAATATTAATTCATACACATAAAGGAATTTCAAAACATAGGACCTCAAGCACAATAGAACTGAGCTGGAAAGGTATTTTTAAAGGGTAGGCCTCGGCCCTTCTAATCATGCTGCTTAAGTATTTTATACATGCGGCAAAAGGCACTGGTTTCAGAGAAGCTGCTGTAAAATCCACCATGGCTGAAACATGCAAATCAGCACAGAATGTTTGCTGGAGGGTAAGTCAGAGCAATGCCATTGAAGTAGGCTGTATATGCATATCTCATTGGTGACATCTTGAGCTCCGTTAATCAATTCCTATTTGAGATAAATGCATCTGCTTGTATCTCAAAAGACTAGATTCACGGAACCGTGACTAAGATATTTCATAGATGCTCTCCAAGGACTTTAAAAGGCAAAACGACAGGAAATTTACTAAATCCATACAGCTAACCTGAAGAAAAGGTTAAGCAAAATTCAGAAGCTTCTCAATCCTCTTTTATAGTCTGAAAATTTTAACAAATGATGCCCTAAATTTGTCCACCAATTTCTAGAGATATGATTTATTACATGATGTCTGTATTAAACGAGACTTCTAAAAGGTGCTAATATCTGTTTTAGAAAATAATATATATCAGAATTTCATTCCTCCATTGAATAAAACCCTCTAAATGTTTAAAAAGCAGAGATTCTCTGTTTAGGAAGAACTGAACAAAAAATATCTGAGAAAATAAGAGAAAAATGCTAGGATTTTTATATAGAATGAAGCACTACAGAATTTTGCTTACAATTATGCATAGAGCTCCTAAGGGCTACAGATGACATCTTTACCTCAAATTGTTTCTCTCCTAAATCATTGATAATAGAAGCCCCAGGCATTGTGGAGTAAACCCTGAAGCTCACTGCACATAAACTCGAAGGGGTATTATTTTCATGGTTCAGTTAACAAGAGAAGTGAAACTCACGCCATTATTTGACTTGCTTAAAATTACCCTTTTTGTATTTTAAGCTCTCCTATCCCATATATTTGCAATTATTTGGCCCTTAGCATTCTCCTTGAAACTGTCCTCCTCTGCCTATTTCTCCTCTTGTTCCTGATGACATTTTTTACTCCATAGCTTCTAGCTATCCTTCAACCACAAAGGTAGTTGAAGCAACATCCAAAAATACCAGCTCCCAGGAGCTGTTAGTTCTGTGCTTTGAGTATAAAATGGGTCTCAAGCCTGGGTAATAACTGAATTCATGAATCTCAATTCCCAGATGACATTAATAGCAGCATAGAGCAGGAAGCAGAGTTATGTTAATTTCTGCAGGTAATGCGTGAAAGCAGATAGGGAAAGCTTGAAAGGTCAACATCTGCTGTCATGCAGGAGTGTTGCAAAATGTGATTGGCCAGTAAATGTCAACACCATGTGCTAAAATCTACATGCCACCCTTTCAATTTAATCGTAGCTTGCAGCCCAGCTAACAATCATGCAGCATGTTTCAAAAGCTCTTGAATTCTAAAATGGAATTGTATGATTGCATTCCCATGGCAATAAGACACCTGTAAATTACAAACTTGTCATTTAATCAGCATAAATGTAGGGAGTTTGTGCAACCACTGTGAATTTTTTTTGTATCTATTTTCAGGGACGGCTGAAGACCTCTTAATGATTATATACCATAACGAACTGCAGGTCTAACTGTTGCCATGGCATTACGTACTTTTTTTTTCTTTTAAAGAAGTGACTGGAATGTAGAGCAGATAATGAATCTAATTGATTGTCCTCTGCTCCACACAGATATGCTTTATATTCTCTCCCTTTTGTGTTCTTCCTCCCTTTCACTGCAGATTGGATTCACAGGTATGCATTTGTTCAGTGACAAGAATGGCTCTCACACAGACCATCCTCCCACCTTAAAAAATTGAATAAAAAAAAAAAAATTGAATAAATATAAAATAGTCTGCTTTGAAAAATGTCTGTAACAAAAAGGTATATGTATAAAGAGCATACAAGAAAAAAAATTACACTCACCACACACACTGTCGGATTAAATCAGTAAAAATGAAGACAATAGGTTTTTCTCAAAAACTAAGGTATAGTCTGGTAGGCTCAGTATCCACAGTTATGCATAGGTTCTTTTTAATTAAATGAAAACTAAGTTAGAGAATATAAAACTTTCCAGATATTCAACTTTAATAAATCATCAGCATATTTAATAGGTAACTGGATTTTTAAAATATCGTTATTATTAACACTTATTTGCCAACTAGAAGCTGGCAAATATGTATTAATAATTTATAGCACAAAGAACAAAATGTAATATAATTAACTATTATTTTTAAGCTATGAAATATGACCAAATAGAATTTTTACAGAGTATTTTAGCCTGAGTAATTATTTAGGATGGAATAACAAATACTTGGCTTCAGAGTATACAATCCTCCTACCTCTGCATACTTACATTTATAGATCATAGGTATAGAGAAATCGTCTGCATAATTTTCTATTCAATGATTCCTGAAATAAAAATCTAGAGCTGCATTAATTCATTCATTTGGGAGACTTGTCCAAAGTCACAGAATCAGGTGAGGAGCCTGGCTAGATCCCAGCCTTCCTGATAGTTTCGTTAAGTGCACTTTCTATTACTGAAGAATGCAGGTGGTATTATTATATCTCTCAGATTACAATACATAAATTTAAAAAGATACATTTTTCTCTCTTAAGAAAATGAAAATGTAGACATGTATCTCCTGAGTTGCTGCTTAGTGTCTGTAAGTTATGCCAGAGCATAAATAATATGCTTACATTTAATATTAGGTATTCCTAGTAGAGTTTACAAAAGCTTATATTAGAAATTGTAATATGGTTTTTAAAAGAAAAGAATGACCAAAAAATTAAAAATCACATTATAAAATAACTCTTTTATCTCAAAAACAATGAATTATGACATGCTATCTCCTTGATTTTATTGGCAACTTAAAATATGAATCTAGGCCTGGTGCAGTTGCTCACACCTGTAATCCCAGCACTTTGGGAAGCCGAGATGGGTGGATCACCCGAGGTCAGGAGTTTGAGACCAGCCTGACCAAACATGGCGAAACCCCATCTCTACTAAAAATACAAAAAATTAGCTAGGTGTGGTGGCATGCACCTGTAATCCCAGCTACTCTGGAGGCTGAGGCAGGAGAATCGCTTGAACCCAGGAGGTAGAGGCCGCAGTGAGCTGAGATCGCGCCATTGCACTGCAGCCTGGGCCACAAGACCAAAACTCTGTCTCAAAAAAAAAAAAAAAAAAAAAGAATCTAATGCCTGCCTGAGAACGTGTAAAATGTAGTTTTCTTTGTTTCAGTGATCATATGCTACTAAAGGTGATATACTAAAGATGCCCATCTTTTATTCTGCTCAAACACTTGTTAAGAATATACAGTACTTTGCACATCTTTCCACTTTATACCATTAATTAGTCAGGCTTTTTTCAATTATGCTAAGAAACCTACTAATCCAAGTGTGAAAGTAGGTGCTAATTGCTTATATCGGCGAAGTGAGCCATATTTACTCTCTGTTGACAGTTCATGTCTAATCCAAGAGTATGACTGACTTCACCTCCCCTGCACAGCCAGCTAACAAGAAATGCTTTCATGCTTAAACCATAAAAAGCCGTTAAAATACATATGCACATTGAAATAAAAAAAGCACAATGACATATTTTATCATTCTTCCAAATAAAAAAAAGTGCACTAAGTCATATTAGTCATCAAAAGCATGATCAGTGACATAGAATAATTATTTCCTTTTTGAAAAAAGTAAAGAAAATTGGAAGAAATTCCACTGAATTTTTGAAGATGTTATGGCAAATCTTTTTAAAAATTATGAAAGCCTGCCAGTTACTGAAATTGTCAGATATAGCCTCCATGCGTTATTCTTTTGTAGTTGAATACTTATTAATATACTACAAAATTTGATCTGAAATATTTCAAGGAAATGCTTTGTTGTAAACTACCTCAAATCTCACATATCGTCAGTTCTTTCTTACATGATGGCAACTCCTAAATTTGTATCATCTGCTTTTAAGTTCCATATTACAACATCCACAAGAAATCTGTCTCAGATATCTTCCCAAAAACCTCACACTCACTGCATGTAAAATGAAATTAAGTACTTTTTGTCTCCTTCTTCTTTTAATTTGTTGCATTACTTGCTCATATTACCTTAACCTAAGGCATGAAACTGTAGTCATTTTTGCTTCCTTCTTCTAGATTATTCCCTACATAGAACATATGTCCCCAGCATTTGGCACCAGGGACGAGTTTTATGGAAGACAATTTTTCCATGGACTGGGGGTGGGGTGGGGGTTGGGAGGGAATGGTTTTGGGATGAAACTCTTCCACTTCAGATCATCAGGCATTACATCCTCACAAGGAACGTGCAACCTAGATCTTTTGCATGTGCAGTTCAAAATAGGGTATGAGCTTCTGTGAGAATCTAATGCCACCTCTTGTCTGACAGGAGGTGGAGCTCAGGCCATAAAGGTCTCTTGCCTGCTGCTCACTTCCTGCTGTGTGGCCTCATTCTATGGCTCCGGTACTGGTCAATGGCCTGGACGTTGGGGATCTTTGCTATGGAATATACGTAAGAATAATGATGACAGTAATGCCAAAGTTGAGGTCAGTAAAGAGATCTGAGTAAATGTCTTATCTTGTAAATATATTATTCTAAAGAACTAAGAAAATGGATAAATTTCACAATTTGATAGGGAGACTTCCTTATTCAAATGTTTTAAAGAGTCTGGGTATATACCCAAAGGAACATATATCATTCTATTGTAAAGACACCTGCACACATATGTTCATTGCAACACTATTCACAATAGCAAAGACTTGGAATCAACCTAAATGCCTATCAGTGATAGACTGGATAAGAAAAAAAAAATGTGGTATGTATACACCATGGAACACTATGCAGCCATGAAAAAGATTGAAATCATGGGCTTTGCAAGGACATAGATGGAGCTGGACACCACTATCCTTACTAAACTAGTGTAGGAACAGAAAACCAAATACTGCATCTTCTCACTTGTAAGTGGGAGCTAAATAATGAGAACTTACGAACGCAGAGAGGAAACACCACACACTGGAGTTTATCAGAAGGTGGAGGGTGGGAGGAGGTAGAGGATCAGGAAGAATTACTCACAGGTACTAGGCTTAATACCTAGGTAATGAAATATTCTATACAGCAAACCCAATGACACAAGTTTACTTAGGTAAGAAACCTGCACATGTACCCCTGAACTTAAAATAGAAGTTAAATATATATATGTGTATATATGTGTATATATATATATATATAATAAAGCCATGTATTTTCCCACAGAGCATTACACTTATTTTATAATTTAAATTTGAGTATTGCCAAATTTTATCGTCAAATGTCTCACACAAGCATATATACACAAACACACACTCATACATATCACACATAAACACACGCTTGCCTAAATATGAAAGGACAATGATCCTAGATTAAACTATCAAAGTGCTGCTAGCTACATTTTTAATCTTCTGCAGTTTAGAAACATTTTGAAGAATCCTGTCCCCTTTCCTCATCCAGCACAGAAGATTGAATGGATCTCCTAACTATACTGATGATAAGAAGAGAAAGATAAACCAGAGAAGTCATTCTTGCCTTTAGGGATTCACCTGGTAAATTGCTGCTTAAAGAGTGCTGTCAATAAGTTAACTTCTTTACTGTCGGGAGCAATTCTCTACTGGCGGTAAGATGGACAAGATGACTTAATAGATCTTTTTTCATCTCAAGATTCAAAGTTTCTTTTCAAGGAACTGTGACTGAAGAACAGAAACAGTGTTTAGGATCTGCCCACAAAATTTTAACTTTAAAATAATTCACATATTATTATATGCATTTTTAGTGAACTGATTTAAGTTATCTAAAAATAATCTTTCCTTACTCACATATTGCCTTGCTGTGTTTATTTTTTAAATAATGAGATATTTAAGAGATATTGCACAATTTAATATTACAGGATGGAGATTTCTTCTTGTACTCTTTTTGTTTCCAGCACCCATGTTACCTTAAATGGAGGACTTTTCCTCTTTCATTTCTGTATCTTTTAGTCAGCAGACAGATATAGTGAAATGGTTAAAAGCACTGACAATAGAACCAGGTTGGGTTTTTAAATCTAAATCCTCAGCCTGTTACGTGTATGATCTTGGACAAATATCACCCACCTCTCTCTGCCCCAGTTTTTTTATCTGTAAAATAGAGTTACAGAGAGAGCTCCTATCTTACATGGCTTCTCTCTTAGGTGGCTGTTATGAGGATTAAATGAGTTAATAGATGTAAAGCATGTAGAAGACTCCCTGGCATGTACTACGTGTTTGTAAGAGTTTACTACTTTGGCTACTATGGTGATGAGGATTATTATTATTATTGTGGCAATTCTTATTAAATGCACTGTTCTTAGAATTGTTAAATTATTCTCTAATTACATAATTACATACATTTTAAAAAATCAGTTTTAGGGCCTGGTGTGGTGGCTCACGCCTGTAATCCCAGCACTTTGGGAGGCCGAAGTGGGCGGATCACGAGGTCAGGAGATCGAGACCATCTTGGCTAACACAGTGAAACCCTGTCTCTACTAAAAATACAAAAAAATATTAGCCTGGCGTGGTGGCGGGCACCTGTAGTCCCAGCTACTCGGGAGGCTGAGGCAGGAGAATGGTGTGAACCCGGGAGGTGGAGCTTGCAGTGAGCCGAGATCAGGCCACTGCACTCCAGCCTGGACAATAGAGTGAGACTCCATCTCAAAAAAAAAAAAAAAAAAAACAGTTTTAGAAAGCATGTCACGTTAGATTACATGTTTGATGAGTGTCTCAGTGGTTTGTGCATTATCTTGCTAAGTGAGAATGGTAAAGTTTTTTGAAATAGAGACTTGAAATAGAGAACTTTGTAATTTAAACCATGAAGTGACCTTGCATGTGTGAAGGAAATGATAATTGTGTGCCACCATTACTTCTCCTGTATCATGGCGCTTCTCAAATAGCACGCATAGAGTTACTGGAGACATCAATGTAGCACATGGTGAGAACAAACAAGATCTCATTGGTTTTAGAAAGATTATATTTTGAGTGGTTTCATAGATGCATTTTTATTAAATTAATATGTTATTTATAATGACTCACAAAAACGTTTCACATTTCTATCAGCTTTAAATTCAGATGACCACCAGAACTTCACTTCCTTTCTGAGGTTGTCCTCACTGGCTCTAATGGGAATGTGATTGCCATTGCATTGTGTGAGCTCACTAAATCCCCAGGTGCATAACTTACTTATGGAATTATCTTGTTTAGAGACTGAGCATTTCATTGATTAGGCTGTGAACTACTTATGAGTAGTAACAGCATTTCCTTAATTTTTGCAATTCTCAGCATCTAACAGGTTTCAATAAAAGTTTATTGAATGAGTAAATGAATGAATTCATCTGTCTCTCAAAATTGATTTTTAAAACTATTCCTCCATCGTGATGATGATATGGTCCTCTGTACTCATGCCTTTTAATATTGAGAAAGAAAAAAGTGAAATCATAGCATATGACTTAGTAGATATGAATTTGTGCTATATAACTGAGATTTGCCCTTAAGGTTCATCAGCTTTCACAGATCCAATATATATGGCCACATTTAGTGTACAAAATGTCAGTTTGATCCTGGAAATTATTTCTGTTGCTGCCATATAATTTATTGTTATAAAATTTTCTGGCCAGGCATGATGGCTCACTCCTGTAATCCCAGCATTTTGGGAGGCCGGGGCAGGCAGATCACGAGGTCAGGAGATCAAGACCTTCCTGGCTAACAAGGGGAAACCCCATCTCTACTAAAAAAAATACAAAAATTAGCCAGGAGTGGTGATGGGGGCTTGTAGTCTCAGCTACTCAGGAGGCTGAGGCAGGAGAATGGTGTGATCCCAGGAGGCGGAGCTTGCAATGAGCCGAGATCGTGCCACTGCACTCTAGCCTGGGAGACAGAGCAAGACTCTGTCTCTGGGGGAAAAAAAAAAAATTCTATAAAAATGACTGAATCTGAGATCTGGCATAGACAAAGCTAAACTGTATTAAATATATTTCATGGTGCATAAAATATAGCAAATGCATAATTTATATTTTCACTGAGTTTTCCATATTATTAATGACCATGATTTTACTATAGCCTATAATTATTTTTCATACTCCTTTGGAAACTAAAATTATAAGAAATTATTTTTTGCATGATTTCAGTACCTTTTCTCCTTTACTCTCATACATTAAAAAAAATATTTTTTGAAGATGCAGATAACTAACATAGATTCCTACATTTTGCCTTCTTCGGGAAGAAAGCAAATTTTAAAATAAAGGAGGACTTGGATGAGGTTGCTGAGGTTAAAAATTATCTACGTAGAAAATTTTTTCTAGCTAAGGTATTTCAAAGTGGAAAAAAATGCTTGGAAAAAAACCCTTCCTATCTTTGCCCCTAAGGAAATAAAGTTACAATGACAGTCACCTAATCTAATAACTTCTCTCATTCCTGTCATAGGTTCACCTTGCAGGTGTACTGGTTTTCCTCATTTTCATTCTTTTCACTGATTCTTTTTTAGCCTCTGATTCCCTACTGAAATCTATTGAAAAGTGCACAATTGCAATTTTAGCATTAAATTTCTCTTTAATACTGCTTGTCACTTTTCCTCTCATTGATTCAAAGCTACGTGCCAAGTCAATGGAGCAATGTGAGTTTAATTCTTTCTTTGGTTTGGTTACCTTCCTTCTTCAAGCAGCAGCAATTAGAAAACACAACACCTTGGTCCTTTTTTTGATATAATTAAATGAGTAATTCTTATAACTGTTTATTATTGATTCCCTCAACTTTTCATCCTTTCATTCTCTCTGCATTCCACTCAGCTCCTCCCAAAGTTAGCCACGGCAGAAGTAGGACATCTGCTTGGAAAAACATTTAGATTGCTAATGATTCTTTTTAACATCTGTTACACTGCTACTGAACAGTTGTTGTTTCTTTAAGGAGACTCAAGGGAGAAGACCTATGTCACCTCAATAGTGAGTACTTTCTGGAAGTGGTAAGCCCTATGCCTCTGGGAGCCATGCAACAGTGCTATTGTATACATACATAAACTTAATGCTTCTGGCCTTACATTTTATCTTTGTCCACTGCAGTATTTCTGATTATAGTACTTTGTGTCTGGTTATTTCAATACTTGATAGATTTTTTTTGTCTGCCCACTCCATTACAGTTGTACTTTTAAAGAAAAACACTACTAAGCAGAAAACATATCTCATATCCTTATTGACTTAGATGTGAGCTTTTTATAGAAAAACTTCAAATGGACTTTGATACCAACATCTAAACCTGTATGATAATTCTTAATAAGGAAAAGACTTGAGAAAATAGATTGGGATTAAAGTTTCTAGAATTTTCTTTTCAGCAAATGTATACATACTCATTCACAAATACTTTGCATAAAAAGAAATAAAAAAGAATTTATTTTTAATCTGTCTTCTCAGAGTATCCTGAAAATACTCTCTCCTGTTCCCATGTTGCAAAAGAGAATGTTTCTCACACATCCAGAATACAGGGGCCAGAAATTATTGGTGAGACAAGGTATGATGCACATCAAAATTAGCCCTCTGGTAATTCAAAGAATGGCAAAATATCAAAAAGGAATTTTAGAGACTCAGGTCTGGCCAAAAGAAAACTGGCATCTGAAACAGACCTTAAAACAAATATGAGATTATTGCATTTTGCTAATTCATTTTCCTCTCAATTTTAGATTAAACCAAATCAAATATCTAAGAGAATTGCCACTTGGCGTTTATTTATTAATCTTTCCTATATAGAAATATGTATAGAAAGAGATAAGAGATACTAGATAGATGGCTAGCTTTCTCATATTCTGCACAGACTCACTATTTCCATCGTCTTTCCTCTGCAAAAAGCCCTATTGTAACCTCTGTGGATAAATCAATTAAGATGCTGGGAAAAAAATAACCTACTGTCTTTATAGGAACTTACATAATTACAAAGAATATCTTCAACTTCATATACAAATTATAACTCTAAGATCAATGATGTGAACCAGAGATTATTTTTCCACTAACACTTTGAGGTAATTATTGTGGCTTTAGTATTATTATTACCTTTGTAAAATTCAAGTTAAATACGAGGACAAAAATCAAACAAGTTAATTCAACTCATTAGGTTCTTCCACTTTTGACTTTCACTTAGCTATTACTAGTTTGGGTACAGTGCTCCAGCATTTTAGATATTTATTAAGGAGTTTATTCTAAAAAGTAAATCATTGGTAGTTTGTGAAACTAATTAAATGAAAACTAATCTAGTTATAAGTTTTCTCTGGAATGTATAATGCAATTTTATGTGAAGGTGTAGAATTTAAAAGCAAAATATGTTTAGTTCTTTCCTCCTAACATTGTTCTGTAACTGATATTATATTACTTGATCGATAAGTCATTGGAATTAAAAAATATTGTTTTAGACAACAGCTATTAACTGGCATATTAGAAGTAAATAGCATGGTTTAATCAGATCATGCATTTATATAAAAATTAGTACAAGAAAAGACTATTTAGTACAATTCAAAACATGACAACTAGTATTTCTTGTAGTTGATTGTAAATCGAGGATACCGTGACTTTTAGATCATTATGTTTTTCAAACACACTAAAGTCATGCATCTTAATTGAGTTTTGATTTAATCACATAAAATGGGATTCCTACATCTAAAGTTTAAGCATTTTATTATATCACTCTGTTAAATTTTAATTAAAAATTCAATTGTAAACTTTTTAATTAAAAACATATTAATATCATTGTGCAATTTTTCCTCATTACTTCACATATACCTCAATCCTGGAGCCTTGTGATTTCCATTTAATGAGATGTTCCAGATAAAAATGGGAGACCTCAAACAATCCAAAGTAGCCTTTTTCTAGTTCAGGCCCTATCAGTAAAGAAGTCTTCAAAGTAGTTATTTTATTTAACGGTTTCTAAGGCTTGCTTTTCTTTCACCTTCCTTCCTTCCTTCTTTCCTTCCTTCCTTCCTTCTTTCCTTCCTTCCTTCTTTCCTTCCTTCCCTCCTTCCTTCCTTCCTTCCTTCTTTCCTTCCTTCCCTCCTTCCTTCCTTCTTTCCTTCCTTCCCTCCTTCCTTCCTTCCCTCCTTCCTTCTTTCTTCTTTCCTTCCCTCCTTCATTTCTTCTTTCCCTTTCTCTTTCCTTCTTTCATTCCTTTTTTAAATTTGTTATTTTAACATCTCTACATGCTATTTTAACATCTTACAGTTAATGACTAATCACAATTTAATACATATTTTTATTTCTTAGTGAACACAAAATAATGATACATCTTACTGTAATGACATCTTAGAGTCAATAACAAGAAAAGTAAGTACTAAAATTACACTGAACTCAGAGAGAACACATTGGTTGGATTCTGTACACTATTTTTTTTAAGCAACAGCTAACAATTGATGTTTTTATCCTTTCTGAGTTACCTACAATCAATCCTAGCCACTCACTAAAATTTTAAAGCTATTTATTTTCTCCTTCATTTTCCTCTCAGTCAATTCTCCAAATTACAAGTTTAAGAGAAAAAACAGTGACCCTGAAGGGCAGAAGATGTAGATCATATCTGCCAGATCTTGAGAACACAGTACTCAGTATTTTGCAGAACAATAACTATGAGATACTCAAGTGCATTATTATAATGCCATATCCAAAATAATCTAGCATATTCTCAGGTGGTGTTTCATCATGTGAACAGATTTTCTCCACATATCTTAAACGTTAAAAAATACCCAGTTAAAAAAGCTTTACTTATTTATAAATGTAATATTCTGCTAGACTGTCTAAAAACAGCAAAGTTTATGCTGGAGACCATTTTGTTATTTTACTTGAGCTTCCGCATATACGTACAACAAAGCATCAATGCCATGGCCTTAGGCACTGCCTTGTCTTTCTTGCCATTGCTATCATTAAGGAAAAAAGTGAAAAAGTTAGGTAAGTAATACTATTGAGTATTCAGAACTAGTAAGATAAAAAGATCTGCTTTCCAGAAAACATAACGTCAGCAGCAATGACAGAAATGTCAGCTATTAGCCCTCTCTTTATTCATATGTCGGAGGAGGAAAGGAATTGAAATGGGCAAGCCAATTTATGCCTTTTCTTATTCTTTATGTCTTTTTATTCAAAAGTGATGGCAGTCCTTTCCATTTAGCACCACTCAGGATCCCTTAGGTGTGTTACTGTCACCTTGGTGAGTCTCGACTGCCTTGAAATGTCTGCTCTTACTAGCCTGTGTCAGACACTCTATCTCAAAGGGCATGTGTATGTTTGCATATGCTTACACCTCAACATAAACACATATATTGCCAAATTTGGATTTAATAGGCACACATTAAACAAAGCATGGCTAGTACATCTATTTAAACACAAAGCAAGCAAAAGCCATGGAATTGTGTATAGAGGCTCTGGGTTATGTTTATTCTAGAATAAGCAATATTTAAAAACTCATTTTAATCTTTCAGTTCCTTAGAAGGTCAAGATCATTATACATTTTTCTTGGACTGTTTAATTCATTGTTCCCACTTACATGGCTGCCTTCATTACCATGCATATATAAAATGATAGGAAAAATTAATGGAGGGCAGCTAACTTCAAAATATGCATTAGTATAGAGAATAAGTAATATTCATTACCATCATAAATTTGGGGGGTTCTTTTTAGTAGGCCTTATGAGAAATAGCTTTCTTATAGTCCTAAAATATAGTTTGAAAGGAGCACTAATGTTGGCAAGGAATAAAGAAAGAAAAGAGAGAAATAAAAAAATTGCTGTCAAACCATTTTCTTCATCTACATTTATTATATTTGATACTCAAATTTTGGGGAAAAGAAATTCCAGTTCTTAGGGTATGCATATTAGCAACAAGGAATACAGAACCAATATTATTTCATTCAAGTTTAAAGTTAGCCTGTTTTATGTCTTTGTTCACATAAGAGCTGTGGGAAGAAAAAAAAGAAAAAAGAAAAAAACAAAGGCCAGTTCTTAGGACAATCAAACGTTTTACTCCCACCTTGTGGCAATGTGGCTACATGGCTAGTTTTCCAAAATGAGACCTCATAATTTTGATTGAAATGACTTATTTTTATATCGTCTTAACCACTGATGAAAATAAGATTGATTAAGAAGGGGCTTTGTGACTCACCTAATACACAAGTTTGTGATGCAGGGCTTTTGCAGGATGCCAGTCAGCAAAGAGCAATATGAACAGTGCTACTCAATCAGGGAGACAGTAAAATCTAAGCGATATAAACAGTGCTGCAGAATAAATAGGCTTATTTTCTTGAGTTTGAATATTGAATTTAAAGAAATTTGTAGGCTCCAACTATACTAACAAAACCTGTATATCGAAATTCAAAATTATTTTAAATATCAAAATTATTTCACAAACCTAACTTAGAGTGTTAACAAAAGCAAGCTTTCTCATTCAGTTTCTTTTAACATTAAAAATATACAGACACTTATAAGATACCTCTAAAAACATACTACATAAATTAGATTTTCTGCAAAAGTATGGAGAAAACTGAACTTGAATATTTATGTGATTTTATTTCTCTTTTTCCTTTTCCTTTTTCATTTCTAAGGATTGAGAAATAGAAAAAGAATCGTTGGCTGGTAAGTTAGAAAAATAGATCTGAGAGCATTTTTAAAAAAAATATCGTGATACTCTTGCTTATTCCATAGTTTAATACTCCAAACTATCGGCCAAAACTCCACCTGTCTTCTCTCTCAGATTGATTTTACTGTCTCCCTAATTGAGTTTAAAAGCCACCTTTATTAGAAAGAAAACTCAGCTTCTCTCAGCTAGAATAAAATAAAGGCATCTTAGTTTCAGGATGAAACCAGCTTGGAACCAGGGACTCTTTCTCCTGTGCTACAGCCAAGGGGCTTCTTAAAGGCATCTGTGAATCCTGCACCTTTGTCTTCACTACTGCCCGGCAATTTCTGGAGATAATCAGCTTTCTATTTTCCAAAGCCTCTCTCCACCAAAAGCTGTGTTAGTCCAAGTGCAATTTAACTTATGACTAGTAGCCTCTGTCTGAGGTTTGGGTTGACTTTACATTCAAACTTATCAGAATGAGTTCAGGAGAATACAATTAAATGCTTTTTCTTGTTCCACAAATGTAGGAAAGTATGAATGAGGAATTAGCCTAATTTATGAAACAATTTCTAATTGATCTGAAATTGGGTATTCCCCTTTTTAAAAAGTGCTATTTGAGGATTGCAGCTACTAAAAGTACTGTAATTTCAGTACATTTTGGTCCTCAGAACATTCTTTTCATTCAGATGCCTGCATTTTTTTATTGGTTAGTAAAAAATAAATGATAGAAAGAGATAAGGGATTTTTCCCAGTACTTAATTAAGTTATCCACTGTCTAATTAATGATATTAAATTGCAAGCAAAAACAATGCATTCTTAACAACATGATTATCTTAACATTCTTTTCTTTTTTTTTTTTTTTTCCTACAGAGTTTCACTCTTGTTGCCCAGGCTGGAAAGCAATGTCAAGATCTTGGCTCACTGCAACTTCCACTTCCTGGGTACAAGCGAGTCTCCTGCCTCAGCCTCCCAAGTAACTGGGATTACAGGCGCGCCCTACCACACCCGACTAATTTTGTATTTTTAGTAGAGATGGTGTTTCTCCATGTTGGTCAGGCTGGTCTCGAACTCCCAACCTCAGGTGATCCGCCCACCTTGGTATCCCAAAGTGCTGGGATTACAGGCATTAGCCACAGTGCCTGGCCCATTCTTTTCTTTAAATACAACATTAGGCATTTAAAAATGATTGACCAAAGGGGCACAGTGGCTCATGCCTGTAATACCAGCACTTTGGGAGGCCGAGGCAGGTGGATCACCTGAGGTCTGGAGTTTGAGACCAGCCTGGCCAGTATAGTGGAATCCTGTCTCTACTAAAAATACAAAAATTAGCCAAGCATGGTGGCGGGAGCCTGTAATCCCAGCTACTCGGGAGGCTGAGGCAGGAGAATCGCTTGAACCTGAGTGACCCGAGATCGCGCCACTGCACACCAGCCTGGGCAACAAGAGCAAAACTCCGTTTTCCCACCCTCCACCCCCACAAAAAAAAGCTTGATCGGAAACTTCTAAGTTTATGAATGATGATGTCAATTTCAAAATGCCAGTCACATAGCCATTCAACATTTCAAGTTGAGGATGTATGGGGATTAAATAGGTATACAAAAACCTCCAGTATACACTTTATTTCACATGTAATATTAACTCCTACGTAACTCATTTCCCAATTCTAGAAAACAGAGAAAAGTTGTTCCATTAACCATCTTTAGAGAGAAAGAGGAAAAAACATATACTTCCTATTTTTTTCATAACATTTGTTTCTTTTGTACTTGGAGAAGGTTTTTTTCTCAGAAAACTGTTACTTGGAGTTAGGTACAAGTTGGCTCTGTATATCTCCTCACACTCTCCACCTGCATCCTTATCTGAATGTCTCATCTGGGTGAATTTGAGTATTGTTTATTGATGTTGCACTCCTACCTGACTGCATGTTAAACCAGTCTGCCATCCCTTTAGGAGGTAAGCTACAGTAATAAATGAAGTCAGAATTCTTTATTCCTCATCTGGCACACGTCGTTTGTTTTCTTAGAGGAGGTAATGCAAGATTGCATTCCAACCTTGAATTTCTTCTTTTCCAAGCCCTAAGAATGTTTCTCCCATTGTGACAGTTTTTTTTTTTTTTCAATCATGTACTTTATTGTTCTGTCTATTTAGAATTTAATCCTAGGTGTTTTCACAGAAGACAGGATTTGTTTTCTTTTCTTTCTTTTTTTGGTTTTGGACAAATCTCGTCCCAACAACATTAAGAAATGCTAAAGTTGCTAGTATATCTGAATTGTGTTTTATCTTCTAAATACCTAAATAGTGTGGTATCTCTGGATCAGACAACATACTCCAAAATGGCATGAATGTATTCCTCACTTCTGATCAAAAGCAGGGAGCTCAGATTTAAAAAAAAAATTGTTAGATTTTTTTTTTTACTTTTTTAACTCAAAGTATATAGACAGTAGTATCTGTGTAACTCATCAATTACTTATGATTTTCTATTCTTAGATTTATTACCTTTAATTTTTTTGTGATTACACATGTAGAATATACCATTTTAGAGAAATTAGAGAATGATCATAAGGAGTGAATACCAACAATAAAAACACAATCTAGAGAAAATCACTCTTGATGTTTTGTAGTGAAACTATCCAAACCTTAAATATATTCGACAGTAAAAGTGTTCTATAAAATACTTAACTTGGTCTCTATTGTTGTACATTTAGGTTGTTTGAATTTTATTGAATGAGAAATTGAACATATAATGAAAATACATCTCTCTACAAATCTCTGATTATTCCCTAGGGTAGGTTTCTAGAAATGTCATTGTTGAATTAAAAGTACACACATTTACTTTTAAGGCAAGCCATTGGGTAAAACTATTATTTACATCACTACCAGCAGTAAATGGAAGGAACTGTTTCCCTGCAACCTTGCCAACACTGAATAATATGTGTTTATTCTTACCCTTACAAGTTTGTTAGGGTAAAATAGCATATCATTGTAATTATTAAAGATAATATAAATATACATTATTAAAATGGGTAGTCTGTAAATGATGAAAGGAGGGAATATCAGGAAAAACTACTTTCAAATGACAATGTAAACTTAAAATTAATTATTCCACACACTCTTAATTGAAAATCTAGTTATCATATTCTGTTCATCATCTCTCTTGTTTGGAATTTGTGATTTCTTACTCAGCCATTTTAATATTTACCAAACACTCACAAAAACACATTTACTCTCTTCCACTGACTTTTACTTCAGTGGCAAAAAAAAATAATAAATAGTCTTAAAATTAGTGTACTTGAACATTATAAACAATTTAAAATTTAAAATAAATAGACTGTTTTAGAATATAAAGTTAAAGCCAATAAGGGAAGTCTAAGTTCCTATGTAAGCTATCAAACTATATGTACCAATGTATCATTTTATAGTCTGAGAATAGACTACGGAATGAATATAGGTTAGCAGCAGAGAGGAAAAAAACTACAGAAGTAATAAAGCTCAGATGCACACATATGCATATTTCATATCTACACTACAGAAATATAACAGGCTTGCTTAGTGGACAGTGACTTTCATTGGTAAGGATGACCCCTAAACCCATGTAGTACTGGGTGAATTGTGCAAATGAATGTCCACATACCACGAATCTAAATGTTTAAAGGTTAAAATTTCAGCTATTTTTACAGCTGGTACAAGTTTTTATTCAGGGTCCCTCAGCTTGCACTTTGAAAATTTCCCTCAGGACCAAAGCTAAAAACGAGAGGCTCTAGGGAGTACTGCTTCCTGAGAGCACCCATGTCTGTTCAGGACACGGCAGGAACTAGTCCAGTGATCAAGATTCCATGGAGGAATCCCACCTGTACAAGCTTCCTTGGGAGCCAGGGCTAGCAATTTTCTTTTTTCTATGCTTCAGTTTTTTAAATCAGGATGCCTGGGAATTTCCAAATGCCTCCCAAGAGGACATTACTAGAAAAGATGGGATGGTAGGAATGCAGTCATCTGGGGAAATTCGTCAGTATGCACACTCTGGGTGACTTGGGCAGCCAAAGAGAATCAAGATTAGCCACTTTTCTCCAGTTTCCCAGGGCAGAAGTGTGCTTTTTGCTCTTCCTGGACACACGACCCTGCTTCCATCCTCCTACACTGGCTTCGAGCACAGTTCAGCTCAATCTTTTCCTGCCTTCATTCCTCTTCATTCATCAGTTGCCAAAGTTTCTAAAAACACAAAAATAAAAACAAACAAACAAAAACCTTCTTGTGGTATCAGCAAAGAGAAAAGTGATTTTATTCAAAGAGAAAAGTGATTTTATTTTGGTCTTTGTGATGTTTGTGTCCTTAAAATGGTGTCCCAGGGCAGGAATGCCTCCAGTCCAGGTCTAAAGATGACCCTGGTCTTGAGTGTGGTTACCAGTTAGTACACCAGAGTGAGTGATGAAGTACCAGACTCATTAGGCACTTGATTATTTTAATTAGGACTTTGTTGATTAAAGAATATCACTTTGCTTCTCTTTATGTGAGGTTTTTTATTTTGTAAAATGAGTAGACTGAATGTAATCCCTGAAGACCTCTTCTGTGACAACAAAGATCTGAATTTCTGTGATGTTAAATACTATAGGTGAAACTTTATCAGGCTTAGTGCCTTCTGGAATCCATTGCCCAGAAGTGAATAAGGGCATTTGAAATTGGTAAGAGAATGAGAATGAGGTCCTCTTATCCTGTGACTTTGAAATGGCTACCTGAATGCACCCACTGGGAAGTTCACTCCATGCTCTTATAAATTACTAAGAAGAAAGAGTAGCATAGAAACATACATGGGCACACACACACACACACACACACACAGCGCCAGATATACCCCACTTGAAGTGTTGTTCTAAATTTTAAGAGCAAAAATGCTATATTAAAAATTCTTCAGATTTGTCATCATCTTAGTTTCTTCAATTTCCATTTAGCATATTTTAAAATGATACAATTTTTTTTTTTTTTTTTTTTTTTGAGACAGAGTCTCACTCTGTCGCTCAGGCTGGAGTGCAGTGGCTGGATCTGGGACCATTGCAAGCTCCGCCCCCTGGGTTCACGCCATTCTCCTGCCTCAGCCTCCCGAGCAGCTAGGACTACAGGTGCCCACCACCATGCCCGGCTAATTTTTTGAATGATACTGAATTTTAATGTCTCACTTCATTTTTTGTATAATAGAATAATTATATTCAGAAAATAATTGAAATGGTCATAGAATTTTACAGCTTAAATAGTATAGTTTTCCTGAACTCCTTCGATATTATTCAAAAAATGTTTTTCTTGTTTAATGTTATTTTTATCTGTCTACTTAAGAAGTGACTACTGTGGACTAGGCATATTATCACTTTGAAAATATAAGAAAACAAAACATATTTCTTGTTCCAAATTGTTATGATATAGTTGGGACCCACAAGAATAAATTCAAAGTTGTTATGGAGAATGACAAGGTTACAACGAAGGTATGCACTGGTTTAGACATCCTACTGATTCTCTTTTTTCAAATACCACATTTTCAAGTTTTTTTTTTCTTTTTTTGACACAGCTTTAGTCAGGGAGCTCTTTTCAAAATGGAAAACAGCAGAATTTATCCATTTTAATATATGCATATGCATATTTTTATGCAATACTATAAGGTGGCAAATGACCTGAGCTTTCTTGTGAACTTCCTCAATAGAATGCCACCACTATTTTTTGAGCCCCTAGCAATACAAAGCATTTTATAAGGAAAAATTCAGAAATTTTTTAAAGGTTCTGCAGCTGAAAATTTGACTACACAAGCCAAGTGGAGTAAAGATTACAGTAAAATATATAGAGAGATAATCTGATCAAGGTAGAAATCCTGTCTCTGATTACTCTAGTGTAAATACATGCCACTTTGACCCACTGAGGACCGGAACTGTCTGCATTATCTCAGACTGAAGCAGAACACGGTGGGAGATCTGAAAAGGCAATTGAAACCACAGTGGGGAAACTTGTTATTGGATTTTTTAAAAATCTCATGTCTTATGACATACTATCATTTGAGAAGGTCAGCCTTGTTGAAGAGTGGATACTTTAATAACAAGTATCTGTTCTTAACAAACTTCACTTGATACTGTAATTGACTTCACCTCTGTGACATTTTTATTACTGTGGATTTTCATCAACACTTCACCCAACATCCTAACTTGCCACTGAATAATGCCTAGTGAGTATCACAGAACTCAGGTTGTAAAGTGGGGTCTGTGGTTGACAGCCTCTTTTATGGAACCATTGCCAGTATATAAATAGGATGAAAACATTTTTGTAAGATGCTTATATTTGACCCTTGCAATAGTTATCTGTTAATGTCACTGTGCTACTGGCAAGGAATTACTTTTCCCTCCCCGGAATCTTCATGATTGATCGTGAACTCCAACAGAACTGAACTAAAACTTTAACTTTGTATAAAATTCCTTGTAAAAACTGCCATCTACTTGTAATATAAAACCGTTTTGATCAGTTATCTTTACCATATTGTTTAAAAGGTTCACATAAATTAGAAAGTAAACCCTCCCTTTAAGATGAGATTAGAAACACTATCAGAAATTATGGAGCCGAGTTAAAATGTCAAGCTTTCTTTTATATCAACTTTCTCTTATGCAGAGTCCTCACACAACTCAGGACAGTGGGTGAATGATTGCTTAAGAGAGCACCAGAGAAACTCAACAAAGCCAGAGAGCAAAATCTCAGGAAGGATCCTTTTCGTAGACTATTAATTAGCAGGTGTCTAATAAATCTAGTTAAATGCATTTTCTCTGGTAAGGCTAGTAGGAGGAATCACAGCACAATCGATACTAAGGTACTTTTGACACCAAACCAAGTTAGGACAGGCTGGGGTTTGGTGCAATCTGGTGCAAGGCTTTTGAAGATAAAAAGACTAAAACCTCGCTTTGATTGGAAATGCAATATTTTAAAAAAAAGCAAACACGGGAAATCAGAAAGAAAACAAAACTGAGCAGGGCAATGAAGAAAACAGAATCAAATTAGTTTTCCCCTTAACGACTCCACATAAATGAAGATAATGAATCCTTTATTAATATTTAAAGTGCTTTGTAATAGAGATTTATGTTTATATAGTAAAAGGTGAATATTGTCATTCCTCTTCACTGTAAAATTTCTTCCCTACGAAAACCCAAATCTGTATCAATGACAATATTTCACACTACTGAAATGGTATACCCAAATGCTACACCAGAAGGAAAAAAGGACATTGCCATTTATTAGGTGCTTACTATGTGCTAGAGACATTAATATCAATTAATTAATTATCCATAGCTGTTTTATGTTTTAGTCATTATTTTCCTTTTACAGATGATGAAAAAAGAGTCAAATTATATATGTTGCTCAGATTCAAACAACGTATCAGAGACTAAGCTAACATCTGACTGAGTTTAGTTTGACATCAAAGTCCATATACATATTTACTTTTTTATTTCTTATCTTACTACATTTCACTCTTCTGATATTGTAGGTAACAAGGGCTGCGGACTGCACAAAGCAAGCTATTTAATTAATATTGTAGATAGACTAATTGATTTTGGTCAGTGAATGTGTAATGATAATTTCACTTCCTCCCTTGATGACTCTGGTTGTAGTTAACGAGTCAAGAATGTGCTGATTATTCTGAAACACCAAAGAATATTCATAAAAAGTCAATCGGTAAGGGAGTGCTACTTCTATGAAATATACATATTTCATGTAATTGCATTATCATTATGATCACAATCCTTCTACAATGTCACCCCAATATAATATTCTCTGTCACAAAGTAAAGGCACTACAATTATCATGCTATTTCTTACCAATACATGTAGCAAAATATATACTGATAAAGGAAATGAATTTAAGGTTTCCCACTAATGTTTCTAACTTAGTGGGAAAATTGTAAAAGTCTTGTTAATTTTATATAAATAATACATTTTTAATATGCCATAAAACAATAACTTGTATAAATCATTGAATGTATACCTTATGAATTACTATAAATTGTTATGATATTAATTCTTTTAGATAGGCTGTAATTTCCTCTGAAAAGACGCTCCTGAACTCTCTTACCGACTTCCCCTACAGACCTATATTCTCCTATGCTGTCTTACACCCTTTCCTTTCTCTTGTCCTTACCTTCTCCCTTTTCTTTCCTTGGTGTCTGATTTTTCCTCTTGTTTCTAGAACTGATCCTCCTCAGATTCCTGTTTCTTTTGATTTCTAAAATATTTATAGTCTCCAAATGCCCACTGTTCCAGCTAATTTTTTGTACTAATACTGTCATCTACCTTGTCTTATTGTTTCTATTTTGTTCATTCAAAATGTATTAAATCATACATCTTGCTTATTTTTGCTTATTTGTTGTTACTCAAATTTTAAACAAATATCAGCTTTCCTTATGTCTAGACTTGTCTTTTTTGATAATGAAGACATTTCAAACAAACATTTTCAGCTGAGTATAGGATTTTTTTGGTCTTATAAATTTGGTATGAATTTTTCCTTTGTTTTATTGCTTTCTAGAGATATGTTGATTTCTCATTTGATTTTTGCTTTGACCCAGGTATCATACAGCTTTCAATTTCCAATTAGTAAAGATTTCTGTGTCTACCTTTACTGTGCATTTATAATTGTATTTGACTGTATTCAGAGAATGGAGTTATAAAACCTCTACTTTAAAATGATTTAAGTCCTCTTTATTGTCATTTTTGTAAATGTTTCTATAAAAGTGAAACAAGATATTTTTAACCAAGAAATAATATATAGCTACTAAGTAGAGACTTAACTGATTTATTTGGTTGGGCATTAGAGATAAAGTGTAATCTTACATTATGACAATATTTTCATCAAATTGTTCTTGTGTTTCTAATAATCTTGTAACTTGTGCCTTTATATAAGAGATCGGAAACTCTTTGCTGCTTACCTAAAATCCAGCATCTCCTTAATTCCCCCCTTTTTTCAAGGACATTTCTAGATTTTATCAGATATCTAACAGATATCTTTTTAAATTAAGAAAGTGTGATTAGTCCTGGATCTTAGGTGGGCTCTTCACCCACTTCTGGGAGATAAATTGCAAGTAAATATCTGGTGAGAGAGAGAGAGAGGCATAAGTTACCATATCCCTTTCATTCTTGCCTCTGTGTTGTGTGAGGAAGTGAGGTTTGGAGTTACTGCAGCTATGAGGAAAATAAGAATGACAGAGATGACCACCAGAGTCCTGACATCACCAAGCCACTGAAACAATGCCAGTTATGCCTTCCTCCAAATTTTTTGTTGTCAAACCAAATAAACCCATATTTAATCTCTAATGCACTTTCACATCATACTCATTATACTGTAAACACCACAAAGACAGAGGTTTTGTTTCTTTGATCATTTTCATAGATGTATCTCATGTGCCTAGATCATTGTCTAGCACAAAACAGTGCTCAGTAAGTAACTATTATGTGTACTGCTGAGGAAAAGATTTCTCTCTTCCATCTCATCTAATGAAAATATCATAGCTGCTGCTTTGGGGGGAATTCGTTTATATTTGTCTGGTACTTCTTTGTCTGCATGCTCATTTTCAACCTTTCTTTACCACTTTGGTTTAAGTCTGTTACTTAGAGCTGAGTTGTTTTTAAACTCAACCCAACAGGTTCCAATTTAAATTAGAGATTTCAGCTCACCCTAATTTAGTTTAAGATAATTTATTTCATCTTAATGTGTGTTTATATTTTTAGCCATTTTAAATTTTTCTTTATTTTTTATTGTTTTCATCAACAGAGCCTTTGTTAATTAAGATAACTATTGCAGTTTGTTTTTTCTAATAATGATTATCTTTTCTTACCCAATATTCATAAGAGAATATATATTTCTCTACTATTACCTAGAAAGAAGATATTATTTTCCCCACTTAGATGTTCTAAACTGTTGCTCTTTTTGCTTTTCCCCAAATAAGATAAGCCTTTTAGAATACATTCTCATTCCTGCTTTTCTCCAAGCACTTTGTAAATGAAATATTCAAAGCATGTTCCTGCTCCCTAGAATCTCAAGACAGTTTAGTATAATTAATTATTTATTGTTATCAGAATTTCCCTTGAAGTATTTTTTTTAAGAATCCTGCTTTAACTCTATAGTCTTATAAATTTAGATACAACTATGTTGGTCAGCAGTGTTTTCTATCTTCTTATTCTATACCTTGAGGTCTCTAGTATAACTTATGTATAGTTTGGTTGGAATTATTAATCAAGAACCTTTCTAGATGAAGTAGCTGGGATACTCTTTGGACCCTGTCATGTCTGTCAATATCTGTTGTACTGACAAATGAATTACATCTCTGCTGTGTATTTTTTTATCTTAATAGTCTGTAACTGTTTGACTTTTCTCCAGCTTCCAGATATGCAGATAAGAAGTCTGTTACTTTCTGATTATTTTTCCCCTGTAGGAAACCCACTCTGGTAATAAATATAGACACATACATACATATATACACATACAGACATACTTTCACAGAAACACACTCCACGTGTGTACCAGAAATACACCATAAAATGCTGAGACATATTTATTTTAATGAGTCTTTTTGATCTATAAACTCAGTTTTTAACAGAGTTTTTGAAAGAACATTTATATTTTATTATGTATGATTTCCTCTTCTATCTGTTCCTTGTTCTTTTTCACATAGTAAGTCACCTGAATCTATATCCAAGCCTTATATCTTCTAAAGTGATTTAAATCTAATTATATTTTTGTTTTGTGATTTGAGCTACTTCTTACAGATTGTTTAAGGATAAACTTTGGTTTCAGCAGCATATTTCCCTTTCTGAAATTTAGTTATTATATATTTCCATTTGAAAATCAAGGATTTTAGACACAAGATAAAATTTTTTGTATTGACTTGAAATCTACTTATGTGTTTTAGCAAGCAATAATTAGAATGTACAATGCAACCAATTTGGAAAGTGCCCAATCTGCAACTTGTTTTTATTTCTACCTTAAATTATAAGGACTTGTTAATTGTCCTGATCAAAACCTTATTTTTGGCATTTTAGAGTGGCCTAAAACAAACAAACAAAAATAATGAAATCCATTCCCTGAGGCAAAGTACCAAGAAAGTGGAAATTTAGTGGAAATTTATAGGGAATATTACTGGCTCTCTCACAACACCAAGAGAAAAATAGACCAAAATTATTCATAGTAATCAAAAGTTATTGTTTCCAGAGGTGTCAAGGGAATTATTTAGGAGATATTTTCCATAATTTATTTTGAATAATTCTAAAATAGGGTGTTAGCATCACTCTTCTGTTAGTAATCAGACATGACAGTAAAATAATATGAACAAAAATAAATGAAACAAGTAGAGTAACAATTGGCTCTATTCCTAAAGATATATATAAAAATAAGAGAATGTTGAGTGTACAGTATTCAAAAATTGAATTTGTTATATTGGAGTTGGGGGTACAGATCAGGGTTAGTCTTTCGGTATCAGTGAATTCCATGAAGTTATACATGTCACCAAGGCCATGTGTAGAAAGAGAAAAATAATTTTTTAAAAAAGGTTATATTATTATCACTTTTATAAGACAAGTATTCACACATAGATAAGATAAAAACACAGTTAAATCTTGTTACAGTGAAGCAGAATCAAATGTCAACTAGACTCAGTAGGCAGAACTTTATTACTGTGGCAATACCTCTTACATAATAATACAGTGAGAATAAAGCATGGAATAATTAAAGTAAGATAACATGTTTATCAAAGTTTCCCTGGAGAGAATCTAGGGGAGATCTGAAGAGGCATTAGTGGGGGAAATTAATTTTATGTTGCATAGACAAAATAAGATCATAATGTCATGGGAACCTTGGGGTGTTGCTTTGACAGCCTGAAACCTCTGTGGCCAGTGGCACCTTCTGCCTGAGTGTTGCTTGCGACCCCTGGGCCTTGTTCCACCCACTCGGCCCAGCAGGCCATGCTCAGCTCACACTGCTGGCCCAGATCCCACATCTGCCGAGGGCGAGCCAAGTGCACAGTGACAAGGGGTGTGTGGGCGAGCGAGTGCAGGGTCCAGCCAGTGTGCACAGCCAGGCACACTGGCTGCTGTGGTGGGGCGGTCAGCTCCGGGCGTTTGCACAGGTGCTGGCTCCACGTTAAGCTGAGGCTGGATAAGACTTAACTGCACACAGCTTCTGCTGTGGGCACTTGTGTCTGGATGAGGAGAACGTGGTGGCACCTGGAATCTTGGACACGCTAGGAACTAGAGAGCCTTAAAGGGGGTATCACAGCCCTGGCTTGGGAAGTCCCTAGGCTGGGCTTCCCAATGGGCCACAGCTCTTCTGTCCTCCCTGCCCACAATATGGCAGGCAGGGGTGTGTGCTTCAGCCCTGTTTGTGTTACACCTCTTTTAGTCACGCCATTCAGCTGGTTCCAAGTTCTTGTCCTGTGTCCAGGAAGAATGAGGTATGCCAACAACTGGAAGGTGAGCAAGGCAGAGAGGAGCTTCATTGAGCGGCAGAACAGTTCTCAGGAGACCTGCAGTGGGTAGCTCCTTTCAGCAGGCAGGTCATCCTGATGTGTGCTGGAGTCTGGCTGAGTGCACGGTTTTTATGGGCTTCAGAGGGAAGGAAGTATGTGCTGATTGGCCCGTGAGTGGCCATAGGCGGGCCTGAAAAAAGCACCATAAGTTCTCATTCTGTTCTGCCGAATTGGCAGCCCAGCCTCCAGGCTTCAGGCCCTCCCTGCTTGAAGGTGGGGCTTCACGGAGGATCTGTCCCTTTCTGCCCAGGAGCCTATCTGCCTCCTGCCGCCATCAACCTGCCATCCACGTGCCCATGGCACCCAGCCTGTTCATGCCAAGGGGCATCCGCATCCACAGGACCATGCTGCGCTGCCCTCACACCTCCTCCCATCCCCCCCAAACCCGCCTTACCCGAACTCCCCTCCCTTGCTCATCAGTGCCCAAAGTCCTGAGGGGGCCGACGGAGCAGGAGGCTGGTGTGTCAGTGCCACCCCAAGCACATGCACACTGGCTGGGTTGTGACAGTGCCAGGCTTGGCCACAACTTTGCTCCACCCCAGAGTGGGCACCAGGAGCAGGGAGAAGCCAGGCAGCGGGAGCAAGCACCTCTGAACCTGCGGAGGCTCGGGAGCTTACTGGGCCCGAGAGCACAGGGACGCCGGGGCCTGCAGCCGTGGCTGACTGGCTTCAGCTGCACCTGGAAGGGCGGGGCTCCTGCCTTGCCAGCTCAGAAGATAGCGGGGCACCTGCCTGTTCCCAGCGGGAGGAACTGCTGGCTACGCGGAGCACACAGAGCTCCTGCTGGCTCCTGCGTGGAGCACGCAGCCTTGGCCGCGCCTCCCATGCTGCAGTGAGCGGCTTTGTGTTGGTAGCTGCAGATAGGCCATCACCGCCATCAATAATTGGAATCGCATATACAAATTTTAGATCAGACCTGCATACATAATATCACTCAGGATAACCAATCTCTATTGTTTTTCCAACTCACTTTAGTCTAAATCTCGTATTTAGATGCGTGTCAGTATCATGTCTCCAGCTCTATCCATCAGCATCACTGCCTGAAAGGATTCTAAAATATTTGGAAGGTTTTCTGCTGGTGCCCAGGGTGAAGTAGCTGGAAATGGACCAGTGATCAGAGGCTGTAGTTTCCTTGCCCTGTCTTTCTTTGTTCCATTCCATTGTGCATGAGACTTGGATGCCTATGTGTGAGTTGTAGTGCCAACAACTTTTAAGCTTATATTTTGATAAGGAACTACTCTGGGCAAAGTCTCATGCAAAGTTCCAGGGAGAATAAAAATGAAGAAGACCTGATTTTCCCCTCAAAGTCAAACTCCAAGGAGATAATAGACACATAAACTATTATTTTAGGTGCTAATATAAGAAAATCATTATCTTGTATGCCTCCAAGAAAAAAAATTGCTACTTCAGAGATTGTAAAATGTGTATTTATAAAAATGAAACTATCATCACCCAAACTTTGAAACTTGTTTTGACAATTACTTTCCAAATTTCTACCCTCTCCAATTTCGTCCAACACACTACTATCAGATTAATCTTTCTAGAGCACATCTCTGATTATGTTAGTACTATCTACAAAACTCTTTTGTCTATCTGTATACAGAATTCTTATAGAGTTTTCACTATATTTTTGTATGTTTTTGGATGATGGTGAAGTTTGGGTGAAATCACTGATGATAAGTCATAAATACTCTCATGCATTCTATATGCCAATCAAATGATATTTCTGAAATACATACACGCCAAGAGCATACATATCATCAATATTTTACAATGTAGTTTCTACTTTCTTCCATGTGTACCTTTTTAGCTTTCTGGGCATCTCCATAAAGTCTTCCTGATATGCATTCTGCCTCTTCATCATTGTAAGTACCTCTCTTACAATACTTATTGTCTGCTCTGTTTTGTAGTAAATTAGTGCCTTATCTTATCCTTTGCTTGTCTTTAAGTTCTTTGAGGGCAGGATTTATGTCTGACTTACATTTTCTCCTTATTTCACAGACTTAATGTGAGAGATGCTTGATAAACACTGGATGCATATGTACTGTTGTTTATTCTGTTCACATTATGTTATTATATTTGTTTGGCAACACAAAATGGGCCAAATTCAGAAACAAAATATTTCCAATGCCTAGCAATGCCTTTAATATATTTTACATTCAAAAATATTTTAAATGAATTAATGAAGAAATGAATGAAAATGTAATCACTGATTGTTGATTTGTTACACACGTTTTCTTTTAGGCCACTGATTCAATGACACGCCTAGATTTTCATTTTGCAAATGTGAAACTATGCCAAGTTCCTTACAGGTGAAGGCTGTATCGTCAGCCTTTGGTATAATCTTGGTATGAATTTAAGTATGATAAGATTTGGAGCAGTGCAGTCTGGTTAACAGTAGTAAGAAACCCCAACAAACAAGTTAAAAGTCAGAGATTTTGTAATCTCCTCATGAACTAACTTTGGTTCAGCTGAGTTTAGTCTACAAATCCACTTCCATTCAACAATAAAATGGACATAGTGGATTGTAATACCCTTAGAACTTACCTTAAAAATTATTTTAAATTCAAAGGGAAAATTTACAATACAATCACACTTTTAAGGTTTGGCTCAATATTAACCAGGAATTTTTGTCATACAGTCACACTTCTCTAGTAATTAAGACATTTATTTTTACACAAAGTCATAAGCATCATTTTAAAAGATAGTAGATCCAAATTATACAAATTCAGAAAATTCGTATTCTTTATTCAAATATGTGATTTTTAAAAAAATGTATGCTCTTCCTTAAAAGCTCATGTATCCTAGACACTGAGTGACATTTACACTATTTATAGATGACAGCACTACCACACAGCAGAATTGTAAAAATAATTTTCTATGAACTATTCTCTTTAGAAGATTGTATTTTTCAATATTCTAGCTGCCATGAAATCATACGTGTGCCAAACTTTTTTGAAATTACCAAAGAAAATGCATCATAATACCACGACCTCCATTGTTCTTATTCAGACATAGATCACTTGGAAATTTTAGTGTCTAAACCAGCAAGGATAAAACTTCGTAATACTATTTCTTTGGAAATTGAGTAAGAGTTATTTTAAATAAAGAAAGTGTTGCATGAATGTTGTTGATACCACCTATTAAAAACTGACAATAGCTATTTTCTCTTGCCTGCTCAGATGCAGGCATGAGTGTTGCTTCTCTCTCAGAACTTCGTATTTCTGATAAATGTGACTCATATTCTTTGTCATATATCAGCTTGATGGCATAATATAATAGTGATGATGATGATGACAGCCAGCATTAAACAAATATCATGTGTCATTGCGCTCCGCATTTTGCATGTAATACCTTATTTAACCTTCAAACCAAATCTTAAAATATGTAACATTATTTCTCCATTTACTTATAGAAAACGGAGACATAAAGAAACTAAGTAACTTGCCATGGGTCTCATATCCACTAAATTTGAGAGTCAACTTTCCTATCCAGTTTTATCTGGCCGCACAACATAAACTCTGTGTTATGACAGATGAAATACTGTGAATGACTAATTCTTAGATTTCAGGATTTTTTGTCAAAAATTGAAATGATAATAGAAATTTATGTAATAGAAGCAGGTTTGTTCTGAGAACTAGGCAAGTATTTAAAAGAATGGGAATTCAGTGTTAGTTAGCTTTACTTCTTTCATTCTCTTTTCTTCTCTCTCTTTCTTTCTGTCCTCCTCGTTTTCTCTCTCCACCCATTTCTTCCACAAAATGGTAAGGATTCACTAATATTTGAGTTTATGGGAAAATGGTTGGTAGACCCCTAAATATGATTAAATGTTAAGTCAAATCACAATATAAAATAAATACGCAATAAAAATACATGAAAGGCCGGGCGCGGGGGCTCACGCCTGTAATCCCAGCACTTTGGGAAGCTGAGGCGGGCAGATCAGGAGGTCAGGAGATCGAGACCATCTTGGCTAACATGGTGAAACCCCATCTCTACTAAAAATACAAAAAATTAGCAGGGTGTCGTGGCGGAAGCCTGTAGTCCCAGCTACTCGGGAGGCTGAGGCAGGAGAATGGCATGAACCCCAGAGGCGGAGCTTGCAGTGAGCCGAGATCGTGCCACTGCACTCCAGCCTGGGCGACAGAACGAGACTCCGTCTCAAAAAAAAAAAAAAAAAAAAAACCATGAAAAAGTCTTTTCTTGAAAGTTACTATTATGCAAAAATAACATCAGCATTACTTAAATAATTCTGTCACTTGAATGAATATTTCCAATCATCTAGTTCAATATTCGCTGTTCGTTTTTACTCCAAAATCTCACAGAAAGATGTCTTCCTGTCAAAGTCACTCTTCACGAGTTCAGCCATAATAGTCTTTTAACAGCCAGAGTGTGTTTTGATTGCTTGGCATCCACTTGGACTCACCTTTATACATGTACTATTTTAGTTGCTAAATGTTTTTTAATATCACTGCTAGTCTTATGATTTCCTTTCGGGATTTTTTTTATTTATTACTTATTTATTTTTATCATTACAGACATTCTAAATGTATCCCTTAGGGGTTTAAAAATTAATATTGCATGGTAGATGTGTTGCTTCTAGTTCATCAAAAAGCAGAGGCCAAAACGTATTTACATTTGTATAAGTTTGAATAGGGGAAATACCTGTGAAAGAAAATGAGACGGAGCCAGGATGAGTGGAACAGCCTGTGTTGTTCCACCGTCCGATAGCTCTCCCAGCCATCCCAGTAAATAAATTTAAAATAACCTCCCTCTATAATATTAATATTCTTCATTGTCAAGTTTACCACACATGGACACAATTAATGGGAAGAGATGAAACAATAACTCAATAAACCAAGTATTAAAATGATAACAATTTCATTCTCAGTAATTAGAATTTCACTAATCCATTGTTAATATAAAATAAATTGACTGATTGCCTCTTACCAAATTCTGGCCCCAAAGGTTCAAATGGCAAGGAGATAAAATACAGAATTCTGTATATTCTGTATACAGAATTCTGGGAATATATGAAAATTCTAAATGACTTTAAATTTCTTAATCTACCACATCTATCAACAACAGCAACAACAAGCAAACAAATACTTTAGGCCTATCGGTTCTCCATTATCCCTTGTTTTGATAAAAGAATATATATTTTTTTCAAACTGGGATTAGAGGGTAAGTGAACCAGCAAAAGACAATTAAGTTAGAGCTACACTTGCTTTCTCAAGTACTCAGCAATCTGAATGCAGCATAATGCTGTTTTTATTCACCAGGCACAAATATAAATCAGCTTTAATGTCAATAAAGTCAGTAATGATAGATTTCATCACTGAAATATAACTAAGCAATAATGACCAGGAAAACAGTAAGTAGCTCATAGCGGCAAAAGTTATTTCTTTTTTCATCCTAGGTGAAGTCAAGGGTAACTGAGAAGACTGGCCTTTCCCCCTCTATTATTAACTGCAAATCGTTCTTGTCATGTTGGAAAGCAGATTGTTTTTTTCAAGTGTTATCCACCATTATGTTTGGATCACATAACCTGACCTTATTCCTGGCAACTTAAATTCCACTTCTAATTAGCAAGAATGCTTATGGTAGAGATTAAGCATATCTGCCTGTTAAGCTGTTCTTATTCTATCAGTTTGAATTGATATAAAGAAATTTCTATTCTCTATTTCCCTGTGCTGATGTTACCTTGTGACCAAATTTCCCAATTTATTTTCATATTTTTCATATTGCTATTTTTTCATTTGCCAAAAAAACACAGTGAAAAGGAAAATTTAAAGTTCTCAGTTTATGCTCTTTGTGAACTGAAAAATTAATAACATAATGGTATGAAAATATCAAGTAGAGGTAGAGGGCTTGTTTATACAATTAGCAAAAACAAAACAAAACAAAACAAAACAAAAAAACCCCAAACAAAAAAAGCTTTAATCGCAGCAGCCACATTAGAAACTTAACAAAAACCATCACTTGAAGAAAGATGCTATAAATTATACAATTCGCTCAAATTGTGTCTTAAAACAACATACTACCATTTTATGCAGAGTGTTTAGCCCTCAGGTAGCCTGGTCCTTAGAACTCCGGGGCCATGTTTCAGTATTTTTGGCTGACATCTCACCAATGTCTGAGCTGCTAATAATGCACTTAGTCCACACATCTGTCCTCAGCCTATCATTTCGAAAACTCTTATTAAAAGCAGCAACCAATATTATCATTGTCACTGTGATCTTATATAATGGGATGATAAATCACTTCCATGCTCACAAGATTATAAATAATCTTTAATTCAATTTCATTTATAAAGATTAAAATTTTTTTAAAAAATTTCAATTTCAAATAAAAATTAATGCACCAATTATTTTCTCTTTTAATGGTTTTTGAACCATCTGGTTCTATCTTGATATCATTTTGTGCTTTACTAGAACAGAAGTAAATTGAAAAGTAGATGCAATGTTTTTGAAAATGTTTATACTAAAATAGGTTGATTTTACATATACACCTTAATCTTTTATGTCTAAATGTAAAATATAATTTCATTTCTATCTTGACTCATTTTCTTAAATTATGATGGAATCATTATAAAATAAGAATAATTCACCATACAACTGCAAATTGTTAGCTAGGTAAAGTTTAAACTCAGTTATTGGTATGTAATTATAAAATTTGACATTTGACACAAATAAATGTTCACTAAAAATAAAACTGTTGTCAGTTTTTTATTGACACATACATTTGTACATAATACCTGTGAATTATTTAAACTAACTTCTTGATATCCTTGAATATATCATCAAATGGTATCATGAGGATCCAAATATAAAAGAATGTGCTAAATACTAAAAGTTCCCTTAATTATATCACTTTAAATATTACCTTACTAGATATTTTATTATATATATTCAAATCAACTTCATAGTTTCTATTAAGGCAAGTGAATGAAATATCTAAATTGCAATATATTTACAATGCTTAGTCTTTTTTTTCTTTTCTTTTTTTTTTTCCTTTGAGATGGAGTCTCACTCTGTTACCCAGGCTGGAGTGCAGTGGCACCATCTCGACTCACTGCAACCTCGGCCTCCCTGGTTCAAGCAATTCTCCTGCCTCAGCCTTCCAAGTAGCTAGGACTACAGGCGCCCACCACCACACCCAGCTAATTTTTGTATTTTTAGTAGAAACAGGGTTTTGCCATGCTGGCCAGGCTGGTCTCAAAGTCCTGACCTCTAGTGATCCGCCCCCCTCAGCCTCCGAAAGTGCTGGGATTATAGGCGTGAGCCACTGCACCCGGCCTATAATGCTTAGAATTAACATTTATTATTAAGCAACTCTGGTAAAGGTAAGAATTCTAACATTGTTCCAAATAAATATTGGTAGCTCTGTACTACAGAGACCATAATTATATTGTGTTTCAATAGTGAATGAATTGGTAAACTCATCATCTTTATAGATTATATAACTTTAATATTTCTAATTGCCACTTTAAAAATTTTGATACACAGATTATCCTATAATAGATATGAAAAGTCAATAAATTTCAGTGTTAAATGATAGCATTAGGTTTTAAAAAAATTATCTCCTATCAAAGTCATGTGAAAAATGCCATTTTTTCTATAAAAGGTAGTTTTAAAGAACCCCTCCCAGATTTCAGGTTCTAAGTACAGTAGGTTAAATTCCTAACAGAGCAGCCCTTCAAAATGTAAAATTTCAAACTCTAGAAAAAATGCTACTACATTACAAAATAAAACTAAATGAAATTTTCATGGATGATATCCTGAAATATGTTTTCCAACTGTCTGTAAGGACTACACTTGAGATGACCCTGATAAGTATATTTTCCTCTTTTTAAAAATATTATTCTAAAATAATGAAATATAGATGGAGTCTCACTATGTTGCCCAGGCTAGTCTTGAATTCCTGGGCTCAAGCAATCCTCCCACCTTGGCCTCCTGAAGTGTTGGGATTATAGGCATGAGCCACAGTGCCTGGCACAGGTAAGTACTTTGAAGCAACTCTTATGACTATGCTCAATATTAGAAATAGAAGTAAAAAAAGGTCTTTAGCATGAACTAAAATTCCACTTTAAGAAGGCCAGAAAAGGGCAAAATAAACCCAAAGTTAGTAGAAGGATGAAAATAATAAATATAAGAACAGAAATGGATGCAATAAGAAACAAACAACAGAAAAACATGGCAAAGCCAGAAGTTAGTTATTTGAAAATGCCAACAAAATTGTGAAGGATGACAACATCAGATAAGCCAAACAGAAAGCAAATAACTAAATCTTAGTGTATCCATAGTAATAATTACATTAAATATTAATGAATTAAATGCTTCAATTAAAAGACAGTGATTAGTTCTATTCTGCTGTTAAGTTCATCCACTTTATATTTTGTTCTTGCATTTTTCCATTCTAAAATTCCATTGATTGTTGTTTTATGTCTTTTCTCTGCTAAAATTTTCTACATTTTTATTCATTGTGATTACATTTCTCTCAAGTAGTTTAGCTAGTCATTTGTTGATTTTTTTGGACAGAATTTTTATTTTTTGATTATTAGTGTTTCTGTCTTGCTTCAATAATTCACCAATATAATCTCTACATAATCTACATTAACATCTTGGGTTTATGTATTTCATATGTTGTCCACAATAACATGTAAATATATATGGGATTTTTTTCAACATTTTTATACATAAAATGAGATCAAATATGAACACTTTTTGGAATCTTGTTTTACTTATTAACAATATTTAGGGAACATTTTTAAAGCCAGTGACATAGCACTGTATCATTCTTTTTTGTATGGAGGCAATATTTCATGGTGTCAATGAAGTATTGTGACTTATTCAACAATTTTTTCTACTGGTATTATTTATCAAACATGTTACAAAGAAAGAGATTATGTGAGCTAAGGGTTTATATGTACCATCTTGTTTTTAACATTTTTTACCACCTCATTTTGAGTGTTTTCTTTGTAACAGTACAGAAAAGCATTTTGTGTTTACATTTAGTGTAATATTTCTGTCTTTTAATAAGAAAATCCAAATCATTCATATGTGGTGTAGTAACACCATTATTTTTATTCCTACCATCTTATTATATATTTAAAAGTTTTTATTTGTATTGGGTTAACTTTACAAAAATAATGGTTTGGGCCAGGCACGGTGGCTCACGCCTGTAATCCCAGCACTTCGGGAGGCCGAGGCGGGTGGATCACGAGGTCAGGAGATTGAGACCATCCTGGCTAACATGGTGAAACCCCGTCTCTACTAAAAATACAAAAAATTAGCCGGGCGCGGTGGAGGGCGCCTGTAGTCCCAGCTACTCGGGAGGCTGAGGCAGGAGAATGACGTGAACCCGGAAGGCGGAGCTTGCAGTGAGCCGAGATAGTGCCACTGCAGTCTGGCCTGGGTGAAAGAGCGAGACTCCATCTCAAAAAAAAAATAATAATAATAATAATAATGGTTTGGTAGAATTCTAATTGTTATATTCTCCCCCACAATTGTTTGAAGTCCCTTGCTCTACTGTTATGCTATTTCCTTTCACTTTTATTTCCCTCTTAAATAAAGAACAAATCCCCTTATTATTACATACATACAGCATATCATTTCTTTCACAGTGTTTTCACTTCCGTTAACTCTGATTCACAGCGGGTCTTCAAATAACATTGTTTCGTTCAATGACATATTGTTATAACATTAATGAGAAATACAAAAAGGATTCCCAGCCAGGGCACTATTTTGTAGATTTACACATTCTCTCCATGTCTGTGTGGATTTTCTCCCAGTTTTATCTCACATTCCAAAGACGTACACATTAAGATGATTGGCATATCTAAATTATCCCAGTCTGAGTGAATGTGGATATGGGTATGAGTGTGCCTTGCAGTGGAATGGCATCCTGTTCACGTTTGGTTTTCATTTTGCACCCTGAGCTGCCAAGATGGTCTTCAGCAACTTGCAACTCTGAACTGGAAGAAGCAGGTTGAAAAATCAGTAAATGAATGGATACAAATAATTGTAAAATTAAAAACCCATAAAATAGACAATAATAATATAAAAGTATAACAATAAACAATGTCGCAGGAAACTCAGTGAACTGGCCATATTTGTTATTCCTTTTGGACTGCCTGGTAGGAGGAGGTGCTCCTTACAATTTTCATTTTGTAAGCATTTATTCCTTGATTTAATTCAACACCACTATGTCTGCTGTCACTCACTGAGTTACTCAATATTGGGTAAATAATCTTCTTGTTGCTGTTACCTCTCTTAAATGTATGTATAACTCACAATTAATGTAGTGTTTAATAATACAAGTGATTTGGGTTTTTATTTACAAGTTTATTTTGGGAGGGGGGCGTTCCAAGATGGCCAAATAGGAACAGCTCCAGTCTGCAGCTCCTAGAGTGATCGACACAGAAGATGGGTGATTTCTGCATTTCCAACTGAGGTACCTGGTTCATCCCATTGGTACTGGTTGGACAGTGGTGGGTGCAGACCACACAAGGTGAGCTGAAGCAGGGCAGGGCATCGCCTCACCTGGGAAGGTTTGGGGGATTTCCCTTTCCTAGCCAAGAGAAGCCATGACAGACTACCTGGAAAAATGGGGCACTCCTGCCCAAATACTGCGCTTTTCCCAAGGTCTTAGCAACCAGCAGACAAGGTGATTCTCTCCTGTGCCTGACTCAGCAGGTCCCACGCCCACGGAGCCTTGCTCACTGCTAGCACAGCAGTCTGAGATCGATCTGAGAGGCTGCAGCCTGGCTGGGGGATGGGTGTCTGCCATTGCTGAGGCTTGAGTAGGTAAACAAAGTGGTGGGGAAGCTCAAACTGGGCATAGCCCACTGCAACTCAACAAGGCCTACTGCCTCTAGACTCCACCTCTGTTGGCAGGGCATAGCTGAACAGAAGGCAGCAGACAACTTCTGCAGACTTAAACATCCCTGTCTGACAGCTCTGAAGAGAGCAGTGGTTCTCCCAGCACAGTGTTTGAGCTCTGAGAAAGGACAGACTGCCCCCTCAAGTGGGTCCCTGAACTCCATATAGCCTAACCTGGAGACACCTCCCAGTAGGGGCTGACTGACACCTCATATAGGTGACAACCCCTCTGGGACAAAGCTTCCAGAGGAAGGATCAGACAGCAATATTTGCTGTTCTGCAATATTTGCTGTTCTGCAGCCTCCACTGGTGATACCCAGGCAAACAAGGTCTGGAGTGGAACTCCAGCAAACTCCAACAGACCTGCAGCTGAGGGATCTGTTAGAAGGAAAACTAACAAACAGAAAGGAATAGCATCAACATCAACAAAAAGGTCATCTAAACCAAAACCCCATCTGTACGTCACCAACATCAAAGACCAAAGGTAGATAAAATCACAAAGATGGGGAGAAACCAGAGCAGAAAAGCTGAAAATTCTAAAAATCAGAGCACCTCTTCTCCCCCAAAGGATCACAGCTCCTCACCAGCAATGGAACAAAGCTGGGCAAGAATGACTGATGAGTTGACAGAAGTAGGCTTCAGAAGGTCGGTAATAACGAACTTCTCCGAGCTAAAGGAGGATGTTCGAACCCATCGCAAGGAAGCTAAAAACCTTGAAAAATGATTAGACGAAAGGCTAATTAGAATAAACAGTGGAGAGAAGACCTTAAATGACCTGATGGAGCTGAAAACTATGGCATGAGAACTTCATGATGCATGCACAAGCTTCAATAGCCGATTCAATCAAGTAGAAGAAATGGTATCAGTGATTGAAGATCAAATTAATGAAATAAAATGACATGACAAGGTTAGAGAAAAAAGAGTAAAAATAAATGAACAAAGCCTCTAAGAAATATGGGACTATGTGAAAAGATCAAATCTATGTTCGATTGGTGTACCTGAAAGTGACAGGAAGAATGGAGCCAAGTTAGAAAACACTCTTCAGGATATTATCCAGGAGAACTTCCCCAACCTAGCAAGGCAGTCCAACATTCAAATTCAGGAAATACAGAGAACACCGCAAAGACACTCCTGAAGAAGACCAACCCGAAGACACATAATTGTCATATTAACCAAGGTTGAAATGAAGGACAAAGTCTTAAGGGCAGCCAGAGAGGAAGGTCAAGTTACCCACAAAGGGAAGCCAATCAGACTAACAGTGGGTCTCTCAGCAGAAACCCTACAAACCAGAAGAGAGTGGGGGCCAATATTCAACATTTTTAAAGAGAGGAATCTTCAACCCAGAATTTCATATCCAGCCAAACTAAGCTTCTTAAGTGAAGGAGAAATAAAATCCTTTACAGACAAATGCTGAGAGGTTTTGTCACCATCAGGCCTGCCTTACAAGAGCTCCTGAAGGAAGCACTAAACATGGAAAGAAAAAACCTGTACCAGCCACTGCAAAAACATGCCAAATTGTAAAGACCATCGATGTTAGGAAGAAACTACATCAATTAACGGGCAAAATAACCAGCAAACATCATAATGACAGGATCAAATTCACACATAACAATATTAACCTTAAATGTAAATGGGCTAAATGCCCCAATTAAAAGACACAGACTGGAAAATTGGATAAAGAGTCAAGACCCGTCAGTGTGCTGTATTCAGGAGACCCATCTCATGTGCAAAGATACACATAGGCTCAAAATAAAGGGATGGAGGAAGATCTACCTAGCAAATGGAATGCAAAAAAAAAAGCAAGGGTTGCAATCCTAGTCTCTGATAAAACAGACTTTAAACCAACAAAGATCAAAAGAGACAAAGAAAGCCATTATATGATGGTAAAGGGATCAATTCAATGAGAAGATCTAGCTCTCCTAAATATATATATGTACCCAATACAGGAGCACCCAGATTCATAAAGCAAGTCCTTTGAGACCTACAAAGAGTCTTAGACTCCCACACAATAATAATGGGAGACTTTAACACCCCACTGTCAATGTTAGAGAGATCAATGAGACAGAAGGTTAACAAGGATATCGAGGACCTGAACTCAGCTCTGCACCAAGCAGACCTAATAGACATCTGCAGAACTCTCCACCCCAAGTCAACAGAATATACATTCTTCTCAGCACCACATCACACTTATTCCAAAATTGACCACATAATTGGAAGCCCTCCTGAGAAAATGTAAAAGAACAGAAATCACAACAAACTGTCTCTCAGACCACAGTGCAATGAAATTAGAACTTAGAATTAAGAAACTCACTAGAAACTGCACAACTGCATGGAAACAGAACAACTTACTCCTTATTGACTACTGGGTAAATAGTGAAATGAAGGCAGAAATAAAGATGTTCTTTGAAATCAATGAGAACAAAGACACAATGTACCAGAATCTCTGGGACACATTTAAAGCAGTGTATAGAGGGAAATTTATAACACTAAATGCGCACAAGAGAAAGCAGGAAAGATCTAAAATCAACACCTTATAATCAAACATCACAATTAAAAGAATTAGAGAAGCAAGAGCAAACAAATTCAAAAGCTAGCAGAAAGCAAAAAATAACTAAGATCAGAGCAGAACTGAAAGAGATAGAGACACACACACAAAAAATCCTTCAAATATCAATGAATCCAGGAGCTGGTTTTTTGAAAAGATCAACAAAATTGATAGACCGCTAGCAAGATTAATAAAGAAGAAAAGAGAGAAGAATCAAATAGATGCAATAAAAAAGATAAAGGGGATATCACCACTGATCCCACAGAAATACAAACTACCATCAGAGAATACTATTAACACCTCTATGCAAATAAACCAGAAAATCTAGAAGAAATGGATGCATTTCTGGACACATACACCCTCCCAAGACTAAACCAGGAAGAAGCTGAATCTCTGAATAGACCAATAACAGGCTCTGAAATTGAGGCAGTAATTAATAGCCTACCAACCAAAAAAGTCCAGGAACAGACAGATTCACAGCCAAACTCTACCAGAGGTACAAATAGAAGCTGGTACCATTCCTTCTGAAACTATCCCAGTCAACAGAAAAAAGAGGGAATCCTCCCTAACTGATATTGTGAGACCAGCATTATCCTGATACCAAAGCCTGGCAGACACACAACAAAAAAAGAGAATTTTAGACCAATATCCCTTATGAACATTGACACGAAAATCCTCAATACCATACTGTCAAACCAAATCCAGCAGCATATCAAAAAGCTTATCCACTACAATCAAGTTGGCTTTATCCCTGGGATGCAAGGCTGGTTCAACATACACAAATCCATAAACGTAATCCATCACATAAATAGAACCAATGACAAAAACCACATGATTATCTCAATAGAGGCAGAATAGGCCTTTGACAACATTCAACAGCCCTTCATGCTAAAAACTCTCAATAAACTAGGTATTGATGAAACATATCTCAAAATAATAAGAGCTATTATAATGAGAGCTATTTATGACAAATCCACAGGTAATAGCATACTGAATGGGCAAAAACTGGAAGCATTCCCTTTGAAAACTGGCACAAGACAAGGATGCCCTCTCTCACCACTCTTATTCAACATAGTGTTGGAAGTTCTGGCCAAGGCAATCAGGCAAGAGAAAGAAACAAAGGGTATTCAATTAGGAAAAGAGGAAGTCAAATTGTTCCTGTTTGCAGATGACATGATTGTATATTTAGAAAACCCCATCATCTCAGCCCCAAATCTCCTTAAGCTGATAAGCAAATTCAGCAAGGTCTCAGGATACAAAATCAATGTGCAAAAATCACTAGCATTCCTATATATCATTAACAGACAAACAGAGAGCCAAATCATGAGTGAACTCCCATTCACAATTGCTACAAAGAGAATAAAATACCTAGGAATCCAACTCACAAGGGATGTGAAGGACCTCTTCAAGGAGAACTACAAACCACTGCTCAATGAAATAAAAGAGGACACAAACAAATGCAAGAATATTCCATGCTCGTGGATAGGAAGAATCAATATCGTGAAAATGGCCTTACTGCTCAAGGTAATTTATAGAGAAAATGCTATCCCCATCAAGCTACCAATGATTTCCTTCACAGAACTGGAAAAAACTACTTTAAAGTTCATATGGAACCAAAAAAGATCCCGCATTGCTAAGACAATCCTAAGCCAAAAGAACAAAGCTGGAGGCATCACGCTACCTGACTTCAAACTATACTACAAGGCTACAGTAACCCAAACAGCATGGTACTGGTACCAAAACAGATATATAGACCAATGGAACAGACCAGAGGCCTCAGAAATAACACCACACATTTATAACCATCTGATCTTTGACAAACCTGACAAAAACAAGAAATGGGGAAATGATTCCCTATTTAATAAATGGTGCTAGGAAAACTGGCTAGCCATATGTAGAAAGATGAAACTGGATCCTTTCTTTACACCTTCTACAAAAATTAATTCAAGATGGATTAAGGACTTAAATGTTAGACCTAAAACCATAAATCCCTAGAAAAAAAACCTAGGTAATACCATTCAGGACATAGGCATGGGCGAGGACTTCATGACTAAAACACCAAAAGCAATGGCAACAAAAGCCAAAATAGACAAATGTGATCTAATTAAACTAAAGAGCTTCTGCACACCAAAAGAAATTACCTTCAGAGTGAACAGGCAACCTACAGAATGGGAGAAAATTTTTGCAAGCTACTCATCTGACAAAAGGCTAATATCCAGAATCTGCAAAGAACTCAAACAAATTTACAAGAAAAAAAAACATCAAAAGGTGGGCAAAGGGTATCAACAGACACTTTTCAAAAGAAGACACCTATGCAGCCAACAGACACATGACAAAATGCTCATCATCACTGGTCATCAGAGAAATGCAAATCAAAACCACAATGAGATACCATTTCACACCAGTTAGAATGGCAATCCTTAAAAAATCAGGAAACAATAGATGCTGGAGAGGATGTGGAGAAATAGGAATGCTTTTACACTGTTGGTAGGAGTGTAAATTAGTTCAGCCATTGTGGAAGACAGTGTGGTGATTCCTCAAGGATCTAGAACTAGAATTACCATTTGATCCAGCAATCCCATTACTGGGTATATACCAAAAAGATTATAAATCATGATACTGTAAAGACACATACACAGGTATGTTTATTGTGGCACTATTCACAATAGCAAAGACTTGGAACCAACCCAAATGTCTGTCAATGACAGACTGGGTTAAGAAAATGTGGCACATATACACCATGGAATACTATGCAGCCATAAAAAATGATGAGTTCATGTCCTTTGCAGGGACATGGATGAAGCTGGAAACCATCATTCTCAGCAAACTATCACAAGAACTGAAAACCAAACACTGCATGTTCTCACTCATAGGAGGAATTGAAACATGAGATCACTTGGACACAGGGCGGGGAACATCACACACTGGAGCATGTAGCAGGGTGGGGGCTGGGGGAGGGATAGCATTAGAAGAAATATCTAATGTAAATGGTGAGTTGACAGGTGCAGCAAACCAACATGGCACATGTATACCTATATATAGAACCTGCACGTTATGCACATGTGCCTTAGAACTTAAAGTATAATTTTAAAAAAAGAAAAAAACCTTATTGATATTCCTGTGATCAGAAATATGCTTTAGGAACTTAACCTTTGTTTTCATCAATTCACCTATGGTAAAAGTGGTTTTAAGATATGTAATTTTGCTTAAAGTTGCAGTTTCCAGGAACCTATGGATAACTCACTGTTTATCAATTCAATTATTCTCTTGGCCTCTTGGGGTGCAGAAAAAACAGTGGTCTTCAGTCTGGCCTATGTAAACTTTTGCTCACATCTCCAAACATCTCCGCAGGCCAGAATCTTCCCAACATTTACAGCTTTCTCGTCTTGCCCCACCCTCTCAGACACTTATCTGTAGGTTGTGATCTTGTGCTCTTGAGAGAAAGTCTTGCACTAGTGCTAAGAGATGGGCTTAGTCTAACATCTCATCCCTTACACAGTGGGGATAAGCCTGAGAACCTGTTTGGAAGGAGGCCACATTTGTTTCTCTGCCTTTCCAAAATTATGTATCCCAATTATATATTTGATTTTACATGCATTTGATTAAGTAATTTAACTGTATATGTATATATATGCACACATAAATATAGTAATTTGACTATATATGATAAACACATAAATATGTGTATAGTTATTTGACTAAGATGATTTTTAATTGGCAAGAAAGTAAAGATTAGCCATTTTGCATAAACTGACAAATTAAAATGTCCATATATCAATATTTAAGTTGATGTTACTCTACATAAATGCCTAGTTGCACAGTAGATATAACCCTATTTCATCATCATTAGCTTATATGTCAATCTTCATTATGTGTATGACAGTATGCATTGATAGATGTCTAAACCAATCAGAAGTCTTATCTTTAAATACACTCTGGGTTTACTCTGCGAAATTAAAGGTTCATTATTTACATCAGTACCCTAAGGATAATTCTTAACACATATTTTTTGTACCTAAGTGTAATATTTTATTATCCATCTGAAATAGGAAATTAGTTTATATTGATGTTAAAGTTTCCTATGAAATAAATTTATCATTGGAAAAGATAGCTGACGTCTTCATATTTAAAATAAAGAGTTTGATTTTTTCTGTCATACTCAGTTTAAATTGGTAACCTTTATGCCATGTCTCTACTGAGAGAAAATTTGTTCTAAATCTATAAATTTGAATTTATAGAATTAGCTATGCAATAAGAAGTTATTTAAATTTATAAAATTAGAACAAATTTTCACTCAATGTAGCGACATGGCATATAGATTAATAATTTTAAACAAATTTAAGCCTTTTATAATATTTTAAAGCTGCTATTTAATTTCACTAATATAGGAATGCAAGAAGCAGATGACAAAGTTAGAATTATGATTCTATTTACATGTACTTTAATAATAAATGAAAAGTGTAGAGGTAGAATATCCAGTAAATATGCCTTTTCTTTAGTTATGCAAAGAGATGGAAATGTTACCTTTTATTTATGTTTGAGTTAGTTCATGTTTGAGAGTTAATTAATGCTTATAATTTATACAGAAGAGAAAGGTAAACATAGCAACATCTAGAACCAACTAAAGAACATTTTTTTCTTGGAAGCACCTTATATTCCATAGTAGTTAAAATCTGATGGAAGAGAAGCTTTTCTAATATTGCTTTCAAAAATTAATTTACATTTTTAAATTACATGTTTATCCTTTTATTCATTATTTATTAGATGCAATAAGCAGTAATGGAGCAAAGTACAATATTTTTCTTCTGTTTATAAGAGGTAGCCAGTCTGATTCAGAAGGTAGATTCATAAATGCCGGGTACAGGGCAGTTCTAAATAGAATATTCTCTGATTGCTGTATAGAAAAGACTCTTTATTTGGGTATTTAATGATACTTACAAGTTTTTCAGGAAGAATTTTGGAAAGGTAATTAAAGGAATCAATTACAGGCAGAGTAAAGTGCATAGGAAAATTTAGAAAGGCAAGAATATTCATGGTGTTTTGGAAAATGAGAAGAGGTTTGTGTAACTGCAGTATATCATGCCAAGTGTACATAGTGTGGGCTGAAAATTGTAGCTGAACAGAAAGGCGACTCAGTATAAGATAGTTTTTGCACACTTTTAATGAAGAAAATGTCTCCTCAAGCTTCAAACACACATATGTATTTAATAAAATAAAAGGTACTTAAAACATACACAGCCAATTGTGAAACCAAGAAACAAGAATGATCAGGTACCAGGGAGAAAGAGATCTGGGAAAATGGAAAGTGATATGGCTTGGCTGTGTCCCCAGCTAAATCTCATCTAAAATTGTAGCCATAATTCCCTTGTGTTGTGGTAGGGACCTACCGGAAGACAATTGAATTATGGGAGTGGTTTCCCGCATACTGTTTTCATGGTAGTGAATAAGTCTCACAAGGTCTGATGGTTTTATAAGGGGAAACCCCTTTCGCTTAGCTCCTTCTCTTTTGTCTGCCGCCATGTGAGAGATGTCTTTCACCTTCCTCCATGATTGTGAAGCTTCCCCAGCCACATGGAACTGTGAGTCCATTAAACCTATTTTTCTTCCCAGTCACAGGTATGTCTTTATCAGCAGCATGAAAATGGTCTAATACAGAAAGTAAGAGAATTAGCAGAGACTGAATCTTTAAGGTTACAGTGCTAGTGAAACTTGGCAAAGCCTCAGGTGCAAAGAGCTAGTATTTTAAAGTCAAAAGGGGATCTAAAGTCATGCAAGGTACAATTGAAACACTCATGCTTGCTTAAAGCTTTGAGGTGTGTTGCAGTCACTACAAGTAGAAAAATTGACTTAAAATAAGTTGAGAAATGAGAGAAACACAGAGTCCTGGCAGTAGCACATAAACACAATCATATAGGAGTGATAAAAATGCCCTAGAACACAAAAACCATCGTTCTTCCGTAGAAAACAACCCTTCTGAAGATGAGCTCACAGTCAAAAATTGCAAACCACATAACAAAGCATAGCACAGATAAGAAACACTTTAGAAGAGAGAGAATAGTTCTCACATCAAGAACGAATATGATAAAAGTTTGAAAGATTAATTAAAATAATTACATTTTACATGAACAAGAAGAAATAACAAGAAATAGAAACCAAAAGTCAAGAACAAAAAGTAAAATATGAAGAAACAGAAAGTAAATATTGCAAATAAAAGTCATTAATATTTGTAAAATCTTAACTAAGCCAGAGGTCCCTAAGCCCCAGTACCGGTTAGGAACCATGCCACACAGCAGGAGGTGAGCAGCAGGTGAGCAGGCTAAACGTCATCTGTATTTACAGCTGTTCCCCGTCACGTTACTGCCTGAGCTCGGTCTCCTGTCAGATCAGTAGTGGCATTAGATTCTCACAGGCGCAGGAGCCCTATTATGAACTGTGCATGCAGGGGATCTAGGTTGCCTGCTCCTTATGAGAATCTAATGCCTGATGGTCTGTCACTGTCTCCTATCACCCCCAGATGGGACCGTCTACTTGCAGGAAAACAAGGTCAGGGCTCCCACTGATTCTACACTGTGGTGAGTTGTATAATTATTTTTGCTATATACTATAATGTAATAATAATAGAAATAAAGTGCACAATAAATGTAATGTACTTGAGTTACCCCAAAACCCCAGTCCATGGAAAAATTGTCTTCCGTAAAACTTGTCCCTGGTACCAGAAACGTTGGGGACTGCTGATCTAAGTAGCAGATCAGATCCAGGGGAAGAGAGAATTAGTCTACTGGTCTACAGTTTTGGGAATCACCCAGAATGCAACACAGATATATATGAAAACTATAAAAATACAATAGAGGCATAGTGGATAGACTTTTGAGGTCATTCACTCAAAAAATATTGTCTACTGCATGCCATCCACTTTTCAAAGCACTTGGAATATATTTGTGGGAAAAAAAAGTCTAGTCTTTAAGCATCCTAGCCAGGTGTGAGAGTGGGAGCAGGTCACAGTATTACATAGGGTGTTCTGGAAAGGTTCCATTGAAAAGAGGACATTTGAAAATAAACTATTTGACAGACTAAGAAATTTGGTCAAATGAATAGTTATTAGATTCGTACTCTGGGCAGAAGAAAGAAATAGAGCAAATGCCCTATGCTGGGAACATGCATGTTCCCCGCAAACAGCATGTTTGTCCAACAAATAGCAAAGAGGTAAGGTTAGAAAAAGTGTGAGACATAAAAGTACCAGTGTTAGATACCATGCAGTTAGATATCGTGATATGTAAGAAATTTTAAGAATAATAAATAAATTCAATAATTTATGGAAGCATTTGTGAGTCTTAGCAAAGTAGTAAGAGCTGGGACATGATTTATATTACAGGATCATTCTAGATGATGTGTTGGGAATAGACTGTTGGGGTGGGGAAAGTGCAAGCTTGGAGATCTGTTATTAGGCTAGTGCAGTATTTCAATTCCAAAAGTAAGTAGCAGAAAAAAAAAAACTAGACATAATTGTATTCAAAGGAATAAGTACAAACATGGCAGAATTTAAAAAGACATGAGTCTTGAAACTGAAGCAGTATACTGAGTCAAGAATATCACACTATGTATAAACGTGTTCACACATACACCTCAAAACTAGACACATTATAAGGAAATTGAAGAAAGCCAACGAAAATGAGTGGAATTAAAAAGCATTCAGAACTTATCTATAAAAATGATAATTATACTGAAGTGTACTGCTCTTTAACGAAATAGAATTCAGATGCCAATTTTATACTATTTCAAAGTTATAAATCATTCCATATTCTGGTAATAGAAGAACAGATTATATCAGACTAAACCTCACTTTGATAACAATTATAAACTGTGGACAAAATATTTTAAAGCAAAATGATTTGAAGTCACTGGAAAGGGACGAAACACTGGCAGAAAGTGGAGCTGATTTGACCTTTGAGAGGAGGAAATAACTCTGAGTTAGAGCTTTATTTATATAGTTCAAAGAGTGTTCCTCAGTCTACATGGAGTGGGAAGTTAAACTCAAACAGAGGTCTCCAGTGTTTCTGACTTGAGGCATCAAAGAATTTGGGACTGTCAGAGGGGGAAATGATCAGAAAGGAAGATAGTTCAGGGAACAGAGGCCAAAAACTGGCATATAAACTCTCCTCAATTTCTTGACTGATTCTTGAAATATGAATGCATAGGGCCTCTCAAGAAGCACAGTGAAAAGCCACTGGAAATATGAAAGACTGAAAAGCTAAGCAGAAATTTCAGCTCCAGCTTTACTCAAAATATAACAATAAGTGTACATTATTGTTTAAGAATTGAACTTTGTTTCCTAAAAACAGAAAATTAGTCATCAAACAGTTTCTGTTGATCAGGAAAGAACTCCTCCAGGGGGAAAAAAGAGACTTATGAAAGCATAAAATGCATATATAATTTCAGTCAAATACTGCAGATTAAGTAAATATATAAACTCACAGTAGTCTAGCATGTAATTACAAGCCCTGGCCCAATTTTTATCTAGCTGATGAATTGTATGTTTCCCACCAAGAAGCCTTAAAATCAACCACTTTTGTTTCCTTCTTATGGAATTTTTGCTCCTAGCTTCTCTTCAAACTTTTGGAGAAATTTGAAGAGAGACTAGAGGAAATTTGAAGATTTCTATATGGAAATCTTATAAATTCTTAAAAACCACCTAGTGAAATCTTTTCATTTCCTCTGGAAACTATACAGCTGTATAATTTGGGGTACTACACATATAACTATCTATTTTTCTGTGTTTCTTTTGCAATATTTATGTCTCCATACTTCTGTGCTAACATATATTATTAGTGGGACTATCAGAATATAGAAACCCAGTTAATCACATTAGGCTCTCCAATCTGTTTAAGTCTTATTATTGCTGTATGAATCAGAAAAGTTAGAAGAATAATAGCTACCATTTATTTATTATTGTTATGGTTTAAGTACTATATTAAGTGATGTTAAAAGAAAGATTTAACTCACCAATCTTTTAAGTTATGTACTATTTTGATCTCTTTTTATAGATAATAAAACTGAAGCAAAGAGAGGATATATAACTTACCTAAGTCCATAACAAATTCAGAACTATCCATCTAGTTGTGTGGCCTGCCCTTTTCATCACTTTTCTATATTCTCTTTAGAAATTTAGGATTTACATCACTCACACCCCAGATTTTACAGATGTTGAACTGGAAGTCCAGGAAATTTATGTGAGTTTCCTGAGATCTTCATTGGAAATCCATTCAGGCTTCTTGAATTTCTAATCTTTCTTTGCATAAAAGTAAATAATGGAATAGATTTTGTTAAGTTTAGAAAGAAAATTGAAAATTATTTCTATGTGTATGTAATAGCAAGTAAATTTCTCCAAACATGGTTGAGATGAAAAACTTGTTGAATAACACATATTGCAATTGTCGTAAAAACTCCTTATAGCACACATTAATTAAGTGATCCACTACAAAATCTTTGATTTGTCAAACTAATAACATGCAGATGTTTTGGTGGCAGAAGTGAAAGCCAAAGCAAGATAAACAAAATTTATATGAATTTAAATGTGAAATAAAATTTGTATAGAAAAAATACAAAAAGAGAAATTAAATGGAGTTATAGCTTATTCTATAATTTCAATTATTTCCCAAATCATTACAAGTGTTTGATAAATACTAGTATATTTTAGCACATTAACAAAATCTACTAAAATTTAGTAAATATTTTTGTCAGAAATTCATCAATTACTATATTTGCATATATTACTTTTATTTTATATTGTAATTTTTTTTTCAGAGACAGGATCTTGCTCTGTCACCCAGGCTGGAATGCAGTAGTGAGAGCACTCACTTGAACTCCTGGGCTTGAGCAATACTCACACCTCAGTCTCCTAAGCAGCCGGGACTACAGGCATGTTCCATCAGACCCAGCTAAATTTTTTTTTTTTTTTAGTTTTTGTAGAGACAGAGTCTTACTATGTTGCCCAGCTGGTCTCAAACTCCTGGCATGAAGGGATAGTCCCTCTTTCACCTCCCAAAGCACTGGGATGACAGGCATGAACCCACTGTGTCCATCCCTCATATACTATCTTTAAACAATTATTCCTATATTGATTTTTCTCTATCCCCAGTAAGGACTTAAAAATTAAATATTTATATATGAGATTACAATATCCCACATGTGAAAAGAAGGCTACAGAATAAGAGAAAATAAAAATTACTCCAGTAGTTATGAAAGTACTTATATATGGAGGATTTTTTTAATTAATCAAAAGAAAATTGTGAAACAGAAACTATAAAATACAAATAAAAGTAATGAAACAAGACACAAACAAATGGAAAGACATCCCATGATCACAAATTCGGAGAATTAATATTGTTAAAATGGCCTATTTGAAGCAATCTACAGATTTAATGTAATTTTTATGAAAATACCAATGATATTCTTCATAGAAATAGAAAAAAATCCTAAAATTTATCCTGAACTCTACAATACCTCAAATACCCAAAGTGATCCTGAGCTAAAAAGAACAAAGCTGGAGGCATCACACTGTCTGACATTAAAATATACTACAACACTACAGTAACAAAAGTAGTATGGTATGGGTTTAAAAACAGACAGACCACAGGAAGAGAATGGAGAATGAAGAAATAAATCCATGTATTAGCAGTTAATTAATTCTCAGTAAAAGTACCAAGAGCATATAATGGAGAAAAAAAACAACCTCTTCAATAAATTACACTGGAAAACTAGATATCCATTTGCAGAAGAAGGAAACTAAACTCCTGAATATTACCATACAAAAAATGCAAAATAGATTAAAAACTTAAATTTAACATCTGAAGCTATAAAACTACTGTAAGAAAACATAGGGGAAACACTTTAGGAAGTTGGTCTAGGTGACGATTTTATGGCTAAGTGTTCAAAAGCAGAGGCAATAAAAGCAAAAATAGATTAGTGGAACGATATTAAACTGAATACCTTCCACATAGCAAAGGAAGCAAACAACAGAATGAAGAGACAACCTATATAATGGGAGAAAATACTTGCAAAAAATTCACTGTACAAGGGACTAATATCTGGAATATACAAGGAACTCAAACAACTCAATAGCAATGAAACAGATAATCCAATTTAAAAGTGGGCAAATGAACTGAGTATATATTTCTCAAAAGAAGATATAAATATGGCCAACAAATATATGTAAAATTTCTCAGCATCACTAATCATCAGATAAATGCAAGTCAAAATGCCAATGAGATATCATCTCGCCTCAGTTAGAATGGCTATTAAAAGATAAAAAACAATGCTAATAAGGATGTGGAGAAAAGGAAATGCTTATACAATGTTATTGGTAGTGGAAATTAATACAGCCATTATGGAAAACAGTATGGAGGTGTCTCAAATAATTAAAAATAGAACTACCATACAATCCAACAATCCAACTACTGGGTATTTATCCAAAGGAAAGGAAATCAGTAAATCTGCACCCCCTTGTTTATTGCAGCATTATTCCCAATAGCCAAGATATGGAATCAACATATATGTCCATCAAAAGATGAATGGATAAAGAAAATGTGGTATACATACACAAAGGAATACTATTCATCCATAAAAAAGAAAAAAATATGTTATTTGTGGAAACATGGATAAGCTTGCTTAACATTACGTTAAGCAAAACAAGTCAGGCAGAGAAAGATAAATTCTGCATGTTCTCATTTATATGCGAACTAAAAAAAGCGAGCTTATGGAAGCAGAGAGTAGAATTTGGGTATTAGATGCTGAGAAGAATGGAGGGGAGGGAAGGATAGGGAGAGGTTGGTTAACAAATACAAAATTACAGGTACATAGGAGGAATGAGTTCTAATGTTCTGAACCACTGAAGGGTAAATATGGTTAACTAATTTATCGTATATTTTCAAAAAGCTAGGAGAAGAGATTTTAATGTTCACAACACAAGTAAATGTTAAGTGTTTGAGGTGATGGATATGTTAATTTCTCTAATTTAATCAATTATACATTATATGTAAGTATTAAAATAACACTCTGTATCTGATAAATACGTAAAATTATTGTGTCAATTAAAAATAAAAGGGAAAATGCATAAAAATGTTTTTTTTAAAAAGAAAGTTGTAAAAAAAACCTTGGTAGGTAGATAGATTTTTATTTGTATTATACTGAACATAATATATATAGATATGTATATGTATCTATATAAAGACAACACAATTGGCTGTGCTATTTGTGACAATGATGAAAGTTGTGATCTTATGTGTTATTATACATCTTAAATTTCTTATATAATCTATTAAAATTAAAGATTAAACACAGATGAAGTTCTTGTACTATATAGGTTTATACCTTACTTAAATCTGAGGTGGTGACATTTTGCAGACATTTTATTTAAGGTAATTAATTGCATCATTCATTAGGAACTGCTTTTCCAGAGCAGACGTTAACTGCATGGACTGAACTAATAGAAGACTAAAATAATCCTTTTATGACTTTTTGCTCAAAACGTTGCTGATTTTTTGTTTTATTTTTCAGAGTCAAGAAAACTTTTGAGCTATTTACAGCTTGTAACAATTGAGCAAAGTATACTCCTGTGAACAAAATTTGGAGCATATTTGTTTCTCTACCTAATTTCTACAGAATTTGGAAACTACTTGTGAGTATTCTTAACTTATGGCAATATAGTTATTTGCATAAGTGCAATAAAAATGTTTTCTTCTGCAGTGGGACACATTGGAGAAACTGGTTATTTTACGAAGGCTTTGACTGGAATGGCATGCTTTCCTTTTAAAGAATCAAACTTGACTTATAGAGCCAATAAAAGCCCCTTGGGAAAACTGGTCTCATACCTTGACTACACAGTCCCTGTACGGGTTCCTGACTTATGGTAAGTAAGGAATGCCACTTTCTGACAGGCTCAGAAGTCCCTAGTTATCTTGGGATCTCAGGAGGAGAGGAATTTAACCAACTTATATAGGTATTTGATGGTTCAAACTCATGGCTGGGCTCAGAGCTTTATAAAAAAAAGTCTTATCTAAGATTTATTTTATGGAAAAAAGAGAAAAATTATTCTTGCTGCACTTTATACAAACAATCAGGCCAAATAAAAGACTAAAGCTTATTTTGCAAACAAATCATTCCTATTATGATTTGTCTTTACTAAACATGGGAGACTGGAGAGGTTAAAGTTATGTTTCAGGAACTATGGTACACTTGTTATTAGATTCTAGCCTTGTAAGTTGTTTTTGAGTTTTTTCTGCAATTTAGACTGACTCTGCTTATTCCTGTGAACCAACCAGTGATCTCTGGCCACTGCTCAGAAGAAACAGGAGGGATGCATAGTGTAAAAATCTGGATCAGCATTCTAATTCTGTGCACATACTGGAATCAGCTAGTAACTCTATATCAGTTTGGTTCCAACATTTGCTCAGTTCATGGAAAGCCTGCTTACTTGGTTTACTTGGGAAAATTTCACTATTTTGCATTACTGTTGTGGAATACATTGCTGTTGTACTCTTTGTATAGGAATGCAGGATAAGCTTACCGAATGTTTTCTTAAATTGAACACTTATTAATCTTTCAGATACCACCTTTTATCAGAACTCAAGAGTCATGAATGGCTTCACCATACCCATGCTTTCTGATTGAGCTCCTCTCTACCCTGAATATAAGAGTTTCTAATAGTCAGGCAGAAATATCACCCCTATTCAACATGAGGAAGTTACAAAAGATGAATCTTTGTCCCTCTACAATCTTTAGGATTAAGGGTTCCCTTCTAAAAGGGAGGGGAGAAATATGTCAGGGGTGCTTGAACCAGTGCCATTCCATCTTGAATAGGGGCTGGGTAAAATAAGGCTGAGACCTACTGGACTGCATTCCCAGGAAGTTAGGCACGGTTAGTCACAGGATGAAATAGGAGGCTGACACAAGATACAGGTCACACAAAGACCTTGCTGATAAAACAGGTTGAGGTAAAGCAGCTGGCCAAATCCCACCAAAACCAAGATGGTGACAAAACTGATCTCTGGTCATCCTCACTACTCATTATACACTAATTATAATGCATTAGCGTGCTAAAAAACTCTCTCCAGTGCTATGACAGTTTATAAATCCCATGCCAATGTCAGGAAGTTGCCATATATGGCCTCAAAATGGGAGGAACCCTCATATCTGGGAATTACCCGTGCCTTTCCCGGAAAACTCATGAGTAATCAACCCCTTGTTTAGCATATAATCAAGAAATAATAAAAAAATAGCTAACCAGCAGCCCTCAGGGCTGCTCTGCCTATGGAGTAGCCATTCTTTTATTCCTTTACTTTCTTAAGAAACTTGCTTTCACTTTAAAAAAGGAACTGCTTTGCACTAAAATTACTACATCTTGGTTATAGTAAATAACTACCAGAGACAGTTAAATTTCGTGCTTGATGAATTAAATGCACAAACTGCAGTCTACCCTCTTACATAGAGATTTTTTAAACATTTAGTCTTGTTTGATGCACAAGAAAGGTTTGAAAACATTGACTAAAAGTTTTTAAAACTTTTTGAGTGACATTGCATCTTATATAAATGCTTAATTATTTTTGTGCAAAAATGTTCACACATATGTATAATTCAATTTGGTAGTCATTAACAGTGAGGCTGAGCTTTAAAAATTTCATTAGCCCATATAACAGTTGGCTCATATTCCAATTTTAACATTGTTTTTCAGAAATGAAAATAATGTTCCAAAAAACACACTTAAAGTCATGCAGTTGAGACTATTTTTAATGCATCTTTTGAGGTTCTCCATTAATAAAAAAACTAAGTATATGGCTACTTTATATTTTACTTGTGGAAATCATATTTTACCAAAGAGATTATTCTATTTGCATTTTCTACTTAAAATACATATTATGAAGAATACTTCAGGGTCGGGGGTTGGGTGAGGGACAACACTGATAAAGTCTATATAAGGCAGTGTCTGAGTGTCTTTAACTCACAATAGTTTGATATGGTCTAGAATACATGTGTGTAGAAAAGCACATGCAGATATTCACTAGTTCGCACAGACACAGTGGCATACAGAGGCTTAATATTTCAGTCAGTGATGCCTTGGTTTTGCTCCCACAGAGTACTGTGGTCCTTTGTGTCTACCTTAGATATGCACTCACTGGCAGCTTTTCTGAGTGACTATTCTCTTCCCTATTTTGGGGGGATTCTTAATGTTGTTAGTTTGTTTATTGGTTTGAGATCCTAGAAAAGCTATAGATTAGAAGAAAAGTTAGACAAGAAATAGACAAGCCCTCACAGGAAAAAAAAAGCCTTACTTTGAATCAAGTCAGTCTCTGATTATATTAAATAATCTGTACTAACTAGTTTCCCAAGATAATGCAATAAAGAAATTGAAAGTTTATGGAAGAAACTTACATAATCAAGAGGTTTTAATTTCTTTACCATTTTTGTTTGCAGTGTCTGTCATTGAATAAAAAATTTAGCAATTTTTGGCAGATGAGGAGGAAAGAATGCGTGACATACTGAAAACAAAGAGAAATAACAAAAATTAGAAACAGATTCACAAAAAGTCTAGCTATTTTAGAAACTGGCTTTATTACATATTGAATATTTAGAAATTGTATATATGTATTAGGAATTGACATAACAGATATTTAAATATTACATTGGATATTCTATATATCCTTTGGATATATTAAAAATTGGCTTGAAAATAACTATGTTTAATATACTTGAAGACTTAGAAGGCAAGATTGTGAATTTTGGCAGAGCACAGGATCTATAAAAAAGGATGACAAGAGATGGAGACAGAATGAATGGTAAACAGATATTTGAAGAGGCAATGATGAAATTTTTCTCAAAATTGAAGAAAAAATACAGCCACTGATTAAAGACCCATCATGAATTCCCATACAGGATGAATTTAAAAGATCACATGTAGAAACATAACAGTTAACCTAGGGAAAACAAAATGCAAGAAAACATTCTTAAAATAATTAAGAGAAAAGGAGATATATTATCATCTAAAGGGCAAAAATAAAACTTGTTAAAAGAAAATTAATCTGATATAGATAGCTAGAAAAATATCATAAATTGTACATAATGACAAAATAATGAAATGTTTTGGAATTAGCCAAGAATGCTAGAGGTCACCACATCTGTTTGGGAATTAGCCAAGAATGCTAGAGGTCACCACATCTGTTCAGCATTGCCTTTGGGGTCATAGTCAGTACAAGAAGGGAAACCAAACACACAAATCTTAAAGACATAAAGATTTGAAATAAACAATAAGCCTACCGGTATTTGTAAACTAACATATTCATTTTGTAGAAAATGTAAATGAATCTACAAATAACTCAACAAGATTACTGAATTCAAGGTTCATATGGAAAATAATATTAATATATGTCAGTCAAAAATATAAAAATAAAATTGGAAAATGCTAAAATAGCTTCAAAATGAACAAATATGTAGGGATACATGCAAAACACATTATATAAACTATAAAAAATTAAAATATTAATTGAAGAAATTTATCATATTCCCAAATTAAAGGAATAATATAAAAATATGAATGCTCTTAAATTCATCTAAAAATCCATTGCAATTTCATTTAAAATCTTAGGAATATGGAATAATATTCTGAAAATAAATTGAAATCCAAAAGACCTAATATAGGCAAAACAATCTTGTCAAAAAAGAACAAAATGGACAATATATTCTACCATTTATCAAGATTATTGTAAAGCTGCAGTGATTAAGGTAGTGTTGTTTTGCCACACCGATACACAATAGAGCAAAGCAGAGTGTTCAGAGGGAGATTATACGTATATGGACATATATTTAAGACAAAGGTGGAATTTTAGAGTAGTGGGGAATGAGACAATATTTTTAATAAATGGTTCTGGATTAATTCCCGTAAATGAAAACAGAATAATTAGCTTACATTGAAAGACATCAACAGAGTTTTTTTGGTATACCTTTCAACTTCTGTAAAGAGGTTATTTGCAGCACATATAATAAAGAAGGGAGTGATCTGGAAAATATGAATAACTTCTACATCTTAATAAGAAAATGAGAGACAACCCAATAAAAAATGGGCAAAAAGACTTGCATAGGAATTTTACAAAACAGGAAAGATATAAAAGCAGTTACCCTGTGAAAATGTGGTTAATTTTAAATGCAATACTGTTATTACAATAAGACACTCTTCATCAAAATGGCTGAGTTTTGTTTGTTTGTTTGTTTGTTTCAAGACAATGCAAGGATGTGGAGCAACTTACCTCTCAAGTGCTGTTGGTGAAAGGATTAATCAGTGCAAATGCTTTGAAAAACTTTTTGGCATTGCCTAAAAAATATGAACATATGTAGTGCAGCATATATATACTCCTAACTGTGAATGTAACAGACATACATACATATGTACACCAACTGTAATGTTCTGAAGTGTTCGTCACAATATTATAATAGCCAAAATTTAGAGAACATCCACATTTCCATCGAATGTAGACTGAATAGTTATATTCAATAAGATATCATGTAGTAATGTAACTTAAATAATGCTATAGACATATAAATATCACATACATTCTTAAATAGCACAAATGTAATATTAACTGAAAAATATATTGAGTAAAATTTCATTTTTGTAGAGGTAAAACAATCTGTGGTTAGTAGTTACAATGATGGCTCTTTTCAGAAAGGCAAGTGTAGAAACTGGAGTCTTCCTAAAGTAATGGGGAGTCTTCACTCGTGCTGGAAATCATGTTTTTTCATGCGATGGTGGTTACCGTGGTATGTTCAGTTTATGATAATTCATTAATGTGTGCACTTAGGACTTCATAACTTAATGGCCCAACCAATCATTCCATCCTTTAGCTCATTATGACCTATAAAGCAGTAGGAGAAAAAAGAAAAAAAAACTGTGGGGTATTGCTTATTCCATTTCTGACCATTTAGCCCTTATCCCTCCATATTAAGAGTTGTTATAAGATCTATTAACTTTATTAACCATGTTTTGGGCACTGTGCTGAGTTAGCAATTATACGACAATTGTGATAAAGCCCAGTGTTCTTTTATTGTTGTTGTTGACACAAAGTCTTGCTCTGTTGCCCAAGCTGGAGTGCAGTGGCACAATCTCGGCTCACTGCAACCTTTGCCTCCCAGGTTCAAGCAATTCGCCTGTTTCAGCCTCTCGAGAAGCTGGGATTACAGTGTGTGTCACCAAGCCCGGCTAATTTTTTTTTTTTTTTTTTTTTTTTTTTTAGTAGAGACGGAGTTTTGCCATGTGGGCCAGGCTCGTCTTGAGCTCCTGACCTCATGTGATCCACCCGCCTCAGCCTTCCAAAGTGCTCAGATTACAGGCATGAGCCACAGCGCCCAGCCTTGTTCTTATTCCATTAAGTCTAGTTTGGATATAATTTTACATGATTGCAGAGACACTGGTATGGGACAGTTCTTCCTTTGTTTCAGTATATGTGAAGTTTTATTTATTTTATTTATTTTGTCTGGTTTCCTAGAAACCTGCACTTACTCTGCCCTCTTTTTTACTACTAGGAAGACTTTGCATAGATCAAGTCATATGATTGAAATTGCACCTCCATTTTTTAAGGCTAGACAAACATGTTTAAAATGAATCTAACAAGCCCACAACTCTTTGTAAATAATTGTATTTATTATGTTTTTAATTGATTTAAGTATTTACTTGATAAAGTTAAAGTCTCTTACAAATGATATTTATTTAGAGTTCCATTAGTTTTTAGGCTTTGAGCACTGGAAACATAGCCACCAAAACAAGTCAAGTCTTTGAGCTAACCTAAACTAGTATCACAAGCAGAAACATTATTTTTAGTTTAGTAATTTGCTTTCATAACTCATAATATACTCAAATTGGAAATAGGGTAGTATGCCTAAAGTAAAGACAATGAAAAAGCAGCAAGTACAAAGAGATATAGAGAATAAAATCACACATGAGACTTCAATATGTCTTGCAAATTGATTTTTAAAATTTGATAAAAATCGCTCCCCTAGAAATACAGCTACTTTGATACTGGTAAGCAAATTCCTACCTTTTTTTATTGAAGTTTGATTAAATGTACATATAGAAATTTAGTACTTCAAATATTAGACCAAAAGAAAAAAATAAACTTGTCTTTCAATTAAAAAAAAAAAGTTTACAAGTACAGTTGACTCTTGAATAACACGGGTTTTAATTGTGCAATATGTGAATTTGTTTAAATATATACTTAGGCCCTTCTACATCCTCAACCAAACATGGTTCAAAAGTACAATATTGGCGGGATGGAGGACCAACTTTTCCTATGGGTGGGTTTGAAGGGCCAACTGAGGGACTTAAGTATGAGCGGATTTTGGTATCCATGAGAAGTCCTGAAAATAATCCCTCATAGACACTTAGGGACGACTGTAATGGAAACAAATTATTCATTTTAATGAAGATTCCTAAAATCGTGAATAAGAAAATAAATACAATAGAACTGACTGTTAAACACAGAATAGGTTTATTAAAATTATTAAGTATAATTATGTAACTAAATCAATAAAATAATTAAATATAGGAATATAACATTTCAGAGAATATTATGGAAGACTGTAGTAATAAAGATTTCATTGAAATTGGCTAGTAAAATAAGTATATACAACCAAATTTTTCTAAAAAAGGTAAAATATCATTAAAATCAATAATCATGAAAAAATGGAAAAAGGTTTATTTGAAAATTATTTTCCAATAAACTTGGAATCTATAAAGTTTCAGAGGTGAATATTTTCATATAGTTAGGGAATAGAAGCATATGCAGGCATACATGTTGTGGGAACTCCCCAATTAACTTTACAAAGAATCAAACTCTGATAGCAAAAGTTGATAAATAAGAAAACATGAAAGTTTCATGTTAATAAGAGATTCTTTTTTTGTTGTAACCCAGGCTTCCAAGAAACATTGTTTTACTCTCCCCTACTTTATGGAAATCGCCAATAAAAAAAATTTTAAAATAGAAATAAATCAAAGTAAATAATGATTAACTCATATAATGAATCACATACAGACATTAAACATTTAAAACAATAAGGTAAAAAGGGACTTATGTTAAATTAAATATTATTTAGTCTGAAGTTATCATACACTGAGTAGCAAAATAGTAGTTCTACATGTATTATATTTGATCTTAATAATAATAATACTATTTAAGATTTATTTTTCCTATTTGAGAACTCAAGGAAATATATATTAGGTAACTGGACCGAGTTCTTTCAATGAGACAGGTCTTGGATCTAGGCCTGATGGTCTCCAAAAGGCATGATCAGCCTCATTGCTACCATACTTTGATTTTTCTTATTAAATGGAATGATATAAATTATATTTATGAAGAATCTCAACTATGTTCATATTTCTCCTAAAACACCCCAACAATTAAAATTATGCACATTTATCACTGAGTGGTAGAATTACAAATTATTTTTTAAATTTATACATGCTTCCATATTTGATGAATAAAATTACTTTTTAAAAAATATATGCTTTTATAATAACAAAAATAATTGCCTTTACTTCCATAGAATGTCTTCGAGATATCACTCTCTGTCTCTCTCTCTCTCTGTGTCTCTTTCTTTCTCTCTCTCACATGTACTAAACTTGACTTGTCATTTTTGGGTTTTAAAAGTTTTGGTTTAATTGTGAGTTAGGAGAGGATTTTTTTTTTAATTGCTTAATTATATATCCTTACAGCTCTAAAGAAAAAGAAAAAAAAAAAGAAAATCAAAGCTAACAAGAACTCATTTCATTGGTTAATAAATAGCGTAGTTTTAAAGGCTTTTAAAATTGAACCACCAAGCATTTGAGCTACCAGAGACCTTGGAAGGTCATGAAGTTCACCTTCTACCATGCTACAGAGACCATTATAGCAATATCTCAGGCATATTGTCATCCATTCTCCATTTGAATGCTTCCAGTGACAGGTTGCTTAAGAACATCTGAGAACATAGCCCATACTTACGATGAACAGCTATAATTACGAAGAAATTTCTCCTTATTCTGAGAAAACCTCCTCCATTCTTGTACCAATCCGAGTATAATTGCTTTTCTAGAATCACAGTCTATCAAATTTTATTTAGATATTTAATATCCCTTTCCAAAAATCTTTTAGTGTTTAATGTCTTCAAAATATTCTCATTTGAAACAGCTTCCAGGCCCTCAATATTCTGATCACTCATCTGAGAATATTTTTATGCACTTGTCAATGTCCTTCTCAACTGTAATGCCAAGAACTGAAAATGATACTCGAGATGATGTATGATTAATGCACAAAATAGTAGAACTAGTTCCTTTCTTTAATTCTGAACACCACATTTCTATTAATAAAACCTAATAATGCATTAGCTGTCTTTTGACAGCCGTGTCACACTGTTGACTCTCAGTGAAATCACAGTTATTATAACTTCTAGCTAGTTTACATATGAAAAGTGGTTAAATCAGACTTCATGAGGCAGACATTTTAAGCTTAAGGAAAAAAAAGTAAGAATAATGTGACAATTTCTCAGAAGCAAACCAATCACCTGTGAGGAACCTCAGTGGTGGTATTTTTTTTTTTAAGAGAAGATTATAACTTCAAAGATAATGCTAGGTGAATCAGTAGCTTTTTCCTCACTTTACAGGGAGAACACGTATCTGTAGACTTCTGGATAGGGCAACAATAGATGCATTTTCTCCTCTTTTGAACAGTATTAACATGATATATCATTATCACTCTTTATGTTTAGTTTTAACCTACCTAAGTTTTTATATTTAATTCTTTTGTAGAGAACTCACTTATCTACTCTGAGAATTTTCGTCTTTTAACTGCTATATTTAGATCACTCACATTTACAGTCCTCATTAATAGAGTCAGATTAGTATCTACCATGTTATAATTGTTTTCTCTTTCCTGCATTTCTCATTTCTATTTTAAATCTTTTTCATACCTAGTTTTAATTAAGAGTTTAATCTGACTTAATGGTATCTCTTCTCTTAACATGCCATTTATGGTTCTTTTAATTTTGTTTTCTCTTGAGTGTACAATATCCCTATTAAAATAATTTGTCTGCCTTCAAATACACTATGTATGGCTTTACATATAGTACAAATACCTCATAACAATGTATCTCCAATTTCTCCCTCCTATCCGTTATTTCATTGCCATCATTTATCTATCCATATGACATAATTACCCAATATATTGTTCTTATTACTGCTTTAAGCAGTTATATTGTAGATAAATTTAAAATGAGAAAAGTATAAGCAGTATATTTTACCTTCAAATTTTTCCTCCTCTAAAACTCTTCCTTTGTTGATGTGGATCCTAATTTCTGATCTATATAATTTTTCTTTTCCCTGACATACTTCTTTTAACATTACTTGCAGAGCAAGTCTGCTAGTGACTAATTCCCCAAGTTTTGTTTGTGTGAGGAAAGTCTTTCTCATTCACGTCAGCAGGATAATTTCACAGGATATAGAATTCTAGATTTTTGTTGTTTTTGTTTTGTTTACTTTCAACACTTTAGCATTTCACTGTATTTATCTTTTTTTTGCATGATTTCTTAAGAGAAGTCTGATGTAATTATTGTTCTTGTTCCTCTACAAATAAGATATTCTCTTCTTCCCTGACCACCTTCAAGTTTTCTCTTTGTCTTTGGTTTTCTACAGCTTGAATATAACACATCTAGGTGCCGTGTCTGTGTGTGTGTGTGTGTGTGCGTGTGTGTGTGTGTGTGTATTTTGTATTTATTCTATGTTGGAGCTTGTGAAGCACATGAAGTCTGCATGTTCTGTTAACTCTAACTTCAGTGAAAGTGATAAAAGTAGCAAACCCGTAACATTTATTATGAGCTACTACATGTTAGGCACTAATAGACATAGATAGGTAGAGATATAGATAAAAATATAGACATAGATATTGATTTATAAATTGATATTTATTTGTACATACATACACACACATCTGTATATGCGCATAGCCTCTTTTAATTCTTACGATAACTCTTTTAGGTAGTTACTTATCTCTATTTCATAAATGTAGAAATGGAAGCCTAAAATAGTATAACTTGTGCAAGTTCACACAGCAGAGCCCAAATTCAAACCCAGGCAGTCAAATTTTAGATTTTGTGCTGCATAGCCACTATATTTTATTGCCTATGTAACTAAATAAGGTTTTAGTTTTGCACCAGAACTGGATGCTGTGGCTGAATACCATCCACAGATCAATACCACAGAGGAATTTTTGCCGATATTGATGCAACTGAGATTAAATTTCAAGACAGATTAATGTAGAATGACTCTTCTATGGAAAAGCAGGATAGCTACAAATTCAAGGAAAGAGACGCTGATAGCAATTATCTGACACCCCCTAACTCAGAGGGTTAAGGTTAAGCTTTAGAGATCTTTGGAGACACCCATTTCTACTCGTCCCAGGAAATTGATGAGATTTAGATCCCCACCCCTCAAGGCTTTATAATTCCCAGGTTTTATTCTTCAACTGCGAGTCATCTTGAGCAGAGAACATTCCTACTAAACCTTGCTCCTTTAGGGAGCACTCACATCAAACCAAGAAACAGAGACTAAGACATTTCTGTGATTCCAACTTCTTTCTCACTTCTCTCAGGCTCCTGAATCTCAGTAGTAATAAAGCAAGATTACTGTAAATATTATTTTTTCCATTTATTCACCAATAAATTTAAAGCATTCAAAGTACACAAATCTCTTACTCAAATATAAGCCAAAATTAGGCAAGCACGATCTACCTTATGCAAGGAATTAAATGTGAAAAATCATTACTTTCATGAGAAAATATGTCAGTTCACAGAAATTGAAATTTTTAAATCAAAAATATATTTCCGAAATATAATTATTGCTAAAAAAACACTTTAGAAAATGACCCAGGCATATTATTAAAGTATTTTCTGTTAAACATAAAAATTTGAGCTCATATACTTAAAATCCATGTAAATGACCAAATATATTCAATAGGAAAAATTATCTATTTCAGCAGAAGCCAGAGAATATCATCTAAATATTGACATTTCAAGAAACTGGATATAAATGAAACCAAAGTGAGATATGAAACAATCCAGCAAGGAGAATAAGAAACCTGCCTAAAAAATGAATTTTGAAACTAAGGGTAAAATGCAAGGTCATAACTAATGATTGTTCATAGTGTATTTTAGATAAAATGCCAACTCAAGCTAAGGGTATGAGTGTGACAGGGGGGTGGGTGGGTATGCTGCTAAAATTTAGGTTTTTGAAATCCAAGTTTTACTCCAGAACACTAATTCCTCAGATGGAGGGCCTTTCCAACTCAGAGTAATGTCACCTAGAGTATTTTTTCTTAACACTGATCAGGTTGTTTTTCTGCTATTTGCTAAGATGAAAGAAGCTCATGTCTTTCAGAACAGGGCTTGAGAAGTTGGATGTTAAGGTATATGTGTTTGAATCTGTTGCATCTGAATTTATAACAATTGTTCCAAGCACCCATTTGGATAGACTGAATTCTACTATATATAGCATACTTACAGTTTGCACTTACTATGAACAACATTCTGAATAAATCTTCAGCCTTACCAAGGATGCTTCCTTTAAAGATAATTAGAGACGGATTTTTGCATTATTTCGTTTGACTTCCTATAGTACTTGAAAGACAAAATATTTTGCAAATATTATCCCTGCCTATGTATATCCTGTCTTAGTGCAGATTATAAAAGCCATAGACAGATGAAAAATCCTTCAGTATTTTCTGTTGCTTGTGCAAGATTAAGATTGTCTGACAAAAACCACATCACTTCCAAATTGTTTGCAATTGTAGACCCTTTCCTAACAGAGAAAGTGGGTTGATTTGGGAGTATAAAGAGAGAGCCTAATATATTGAAATCTTAACAAATATCTTTCTTTGAAAAGAACTTACCCAAAGCTGTGAAAAAATCTTTCCTAATATTCACATTTTTAAAATGTGATTTGAAAGATAATTGCACTTATATAAATTAAATAAAATTAATTTAGAAATTATAGAAAAAATGCTGAGAAAAGGGAGAAAAATCATGGCTATTTAAAAACATAATTACTGAGAAGAAAAACTCAATAGAATTATGCAAACAAAACTTTACAGAGGCGGTGAAGATCTACATGATAAATTATTTCAGAATATAAACAAGAATGATAAGATGGTAGAAACTATGAGTATGAAAATTCTATGTACTTTCTATTCTCCAAAGAGAAAAATATTCTAAAAACGAATTATATACTCTAAAAAAAGCAATTACAAATTTTTAAAAAGTTCTATTAGTTTTTTATTAATTTAATGAAATAAAATAATTTAATTTAATATTTTTATTAATTTAATTTTAAAATGTTAGTTGAAAAGTTGTTTTGGAAAAATAGAAGTGATAAGTAAAATAATATAAAACTAGATTTATTGAGTCATTGCTTTAATATGTTTATTAGTCTTAACAATAATATAAAAATGAATTAATAATGAAAAATATTATTCTCAAGTAAATTCTCAGCGCTTTTCTGAGGTTGTCAAGATTATATGACATGGTGTATCTAATGCACTGATTCAAATACCTAGTACATAATACTTTCTCAACAAGTGATAAATTATCTTATAGTAGTAATTATAATCATTATTATTACTACAGGATTGTCAACCTTTACCTCAAGCCACAGACAAGGAGAAAATATTCACAATACATATATCTGGAAAGAACTTATGCTTAGAATATATGAAGAACACCCACAATTCAATAATAATAAGCAAGTAATCCATTAATAGTAAGCAAAAATACTTGTAGAGACAATTCACATATAAAGATGTATCGATGGCCAATAATTACATTAAAAGATATTGAATATCATGAGCCATCAGAGAAATGCAAATTAGGACCACAAACACATGAAACTGCAAGCAGCCAAGAAGGAATAAATCAAGAGTGACAACAACAAATGTTAGTGAGGTTGTGGAATGACCTCTTATATTGATGTTAAAATGGTAAAATGGTATAATGAAATTTGAAAAAAATGTTTGCATTTTCTTATCAAATTAAGCATGCATCTATTCTGCAACCACACAATTCTATTCCTAGTTAGTTTTCCAGGGGAAATTAAGATGTATGCCTACAAAAGACTTATAAAAATATGTTCATAGCAACTTCATTTACAATAGAAAAAAATGAAAATAACCCAGAGTTCAATCAGCAATACATGCACACATTTTAGTATATTTGTTTAATAGAATACTGCTTAATGATAAAAAGAAAGAAACACGACATGAACGAATTTTAAAAGCATTCTAAGGAGGAGAAAAAGCTGGACACAAAAAAATACATACTGAATAATCCCATATATATGAAGTTCTAGAATAGATCAGTGGTTGTTCTGTGCAGGAAGAGGCAGTAAAAAATTTTGGATGTAATAAACATGTTTTTATCTTGAAAAGGATGGGGCTGATATTTGTGTATGCAGTTGTAAAATGTATTAAGTTGTAAAATTAAGATTAGTCCATTGCACTGTATGTAAATGTAAATTTTACAAAAAGCAAATCAGTGCTAAGTTTGATGTTTGGAAGCAAACATTAAACATCATTGAGTAGGTTTCCTTTTATAGCGGTGTATTAGTCCATTCTCATGCTGCTATGGAGAAATATCCAAGACTGGGTAATTTATGAAGAAAAGAGTTTAATTGACTCACAGTTCTGAGTAGATGGGGAGGCCTCAGGAAACTTACAATCATGATGGAAGACGCCTCTTCAAAGGGTGGCAGGAGAGAGAAGTGCTGAGCAAAGGCGGGGAAAGCGCCTTAGAAAACCATCAGATCTCATGAGAACTCACTATCATGAGAACAGCATAGAGATAATCGTCCCCATAATTCAATTATCTCCCACAACACGTGGGGATTATGGAAACTACAATTCAAGCTGAAATTTGGGCGTGGACACAGCCAAACCATATCAAGTGGTATCTTTGAAAATTCTGAAACTATTTTTTATTAACTTAAGCAAATAAATAAACTTTTGAGAATTATAGGAAGCAGATTTCTCACAGTTTCAACACAATGTTACCAATGGAAAGGCAGAAGACTAGAATGTACCCTGTGGTGTTTGTTTGATATCAGAGATAATGTATCAATATGCAATCATGGTTTCAATATATGTAAACTATGTGTCTATATTTTAGCTCTCTGCAGAAAGGGTCTAGAAATAACAACAAGTGTGATTAAACTTATCTACTAGTTGCTTATTAAATGCCATATTTCACTAATAAGAACAAGGATTCCTTGGAGAAAATGCTGATTTCAGAGTTGGAAGTGAGAGCAAGTAAAAGATGGGCCTGAAATAACTTTTTGCATCAGGAAATAAGAAAGTGCTAGGTCTTAGTCTGTTCAGGCTGCTATAACAAAATACCATGGACTGAGTGTAACAACAGACACTTATTTCTTCTACTTCTGGAGGTGGAGAAGTCCAAGTTCAAGGTGCCATTCAATTTGGATCCTGGTGAGGGTCCTCTTCCTTCTCTTTCCTCTCTGTATCTTCAATGGTCTTCAGTGGTGGCGAGAGACAGTTCTAGTTTGTCTTCTACTTTTAGTAAGGACACCAATCCCATCATGGGGCCCCACTTCATGACCCAAACCAAATTACCTTGCAAAGACCCCTGGCTCCAAATGTCATACAATTGGGAGTTAAAACTTTAACATAGAAATTTGGGGGTGGGAACAATAGACTGGATTAAGAAAATGTGGCACATATACACCATGGAATACTATGCAGCCGTAAGAAATGATGAGTTCATGTCCTTTGTAGGGACATGGATGAAACTGGAAAACATCATTCTCAGTAAACTATCCCAAGGACAAAAAACCAAACACCGCATGTTCTCACTCATCGGTAGGAATTGAACAATGAGAACACAGGGACACAGGAAGGGGAACATCACACTCTGGGGACTGTTGTGGGGTGGGGGGAGGGCGGAGGGACAGCATTAAGAGATATACCTAATGCTAAATGACGAGTTAATGGGTGCAGCAAACCAACACGGCACATGGATACATATGTAACAAACCTGCACATTGTGCACATGTACCCTAAAACCTAAAGTATAATAATAAAAAATAAAAAAAAAAGAAATTTGGGGATGGGGACATAAACTTTCAGTTCATAACACGCTTCCAAAATATTATAGAAATATAAAAAGGATGTAAATATTATCGCAAAGGGGATTCCACTGCCTAATTTGTGACAATTTGATCATCAAAATAAATCATTGTACTAATGAATTATAACCCAGTTTAAGAAATAAGAATCCATGATATAAATAAATGCATGAATAAGCAAGTAAATGAGGAAATTGTACTGTAGAATTTTAACATATATAGATGTAGAATTAGATGAAGTTAGAAAACCATCAAAAGACGTTAAAACAGGTATGTGAAAGTTTAAAAAAATGAAGGCCAGAACATTTTTACATAGTCTCAAAATATGTCCTTACAAATTATTTAATACAAGAAGAAAAAAACATGAGCAACTTGACAATATCCACCTTAAGCAACTGAGCAAAGATAATATCACCATTACTGGGACAAACTGATATCATGTTTCTCCAGATAGAATATAATTTCTGTGGTATTCTTGTCAAAATGCATGACCTAAATCAAATAATAAAGAAATATAAAATAGCCCAGCGTGGTAGCTCATGCCTGTAATCACAGCATGGTGGGAGGCTGAAGTGGGTGGATCATGAGGTCAGGAGTTCAAGAGCAGACTGGCCAATATGGTGAAACCTTGTCTCTACTAAAAATACAAATATTAGCCAGGCGTGGTGGCACGTGCCTGTAATCCCATCTACTTGGGCAGCTGACGCAAAAGAATTACTTGAACCTGGGAGGCGGAGGTTGCAGTGGGCCAAGATGGTGCTGCACTCCAGCCTGGGTGACAGAATGAGATTCCCTCTCAAAAAAAAAAAAGACATATAAAATAAACAAAATTGAGGCTCAAGGTACAAAGTAATTAGTCTGTACTCTTCAACATGTCAGGTTAAAGAAAGACAGAACAGCTGAGAGATATTCTAGATTAAAAGAAGCTGAAGAGCCATGAGGGCTAAAATGAATTTTGAGATTGTGGATTGCATCTTTGACTAAACAAACAAACAAAAAAGCTGTAAAGGAAATTACTGATACAACTGATGCAATCTGAATACTGGTTAGAGTTGTGGATATTTATCAATATCAAATGTCCTTATTTTGATAATTATACTGTTGTCATGTAAGAGAATATTCTTGTTGTTCAGAAATGCTTCTGGATATATTTAGGGGTAATGAGAAACAATGTCTCTAAATTATTTTTATAAGATTCAGAAAAATAAAAATTCCATACATATTTTAGAAGGTAGCCTCCACAAAGGGCTCCCATGGTCCCTGCCTCGAGGTATTTCATGGGCTGGATTTTGGAGACTTGCTTTTCAGGACTAGAAGGCAGAGGCATGGTATGTGTTTTCAAGAGTAGTTTGTAAGAGTCAGTGTAGCCTTACCATCTCTCAGACTTTCAGGATCTTCAGGCTACACTCTGCAGACATATTGAGTACAATCTTAAGAGAGATCCTAAGCGAGACGTCCAGCCAAGGTGCTCCCTGATTCCTAATCCTTGCAAATGGTGTGATATGTTGAAAGTTGTTTAAGTTGCCAGGTTTTGGAGTGATTTACTACCCAATAATGAATATATACTATATGTTTCTTTTCATATGAAATCCTAAGCTAGATAAAACTAAATGATATTGAAATGTACAGCACTGCTAAGTTTTGGAAGTAATCTGTTAAACTACAATAGATAACTACTACCAACAGACATAAAGTGAAAGGGAGAGAATAAAAGAGACGGGGAGAGAAAGAGAGAGAGAGGAGACAATGATAAAGCAAACTGAAGAAAATGTAAAAATTACTGAATCTTGGTAAAATATATATGGGTGTTCTCTTACTATTATTGCATAGTTTTTGTAAGTTTGTAATTATATGGAAACAAAAACAGTAACAAATAAAAACAAGTAAATAATGTCATGTTCAATTCACACAAATGATATTTGGCATATAATTGTTCACCAAATGGTAGCAGTTATCATCATCATTACTGCCATTACTAAACTGATGTGAATTTCATGTAGCAATAGATATAATAAAGGAAAAGTTGATAAAACAACTCAATATATTTTAAGAAAACCTACTATCAAAATAAAAGGTAGGGTACTTTCTATTTCCAAAAGCTGATGAAAGATGTAAAACATTAAACTTTTTAAATTTTTAATTGTGACTACATAGTAGGTGTACATATTTATGGGACACATGAGGGTTTTTGATATAGGCATACGATGCATAATAATCACATCATGGAAAATATGGTATCTGTCTTCTCAAGCATTTATCCTTTTTGTTACAAAAATTCCAAATACACATTTTGGTTATTATAAAATATACAACAAAATTATTTTGACTATAGTCATTGATATGGTTTGGCTGTGTCCCCATCTAAATCTCATCTTGTAGCTCCAATAATTCCCACCTGTTGTGGGAGGGACCTGGAGGGAGGTTATTGAATCATGGTGGTGGGCCTTTCCCATGCTGTTCTCGTGATAGTGAATGGGTCTCGTGAGATCTGATGGTTTTAAAAATGGGAGTTTCTCCACACAAGCTCTCTCTTTGTCTGCTGCCATCCACGTGTAAGATGTGACTTGCTCCTCCTTGCCTTTCACCATGATTGTGAGGCCTCCCCAGCCATGTGGGACAGTAAGTCCAATAAATCTCTTTCTTTTGTAAATTGCCCAGTCTTGAGTATGTGTTTCTCAGCAGTGTGAAAAAGGATGAATACAGTCAATTGGTACCAATACAGTGGGGTGCTGCTGAAAAGATACCAAACGATGTGAGAGCAACTTTGGAACTGGGTAACAGGCAGAGGTTGGAACAGTTTGGAGGGCTCAGAAGAAGAAAGGAAAATGTGGGACAGTGTGGAACTTCTTAGAGACTTGTTGAATGGCTTTGTCCAAAATGCTGATAGAGATATGAACAATTAAGTCCAGGCTGAGGTGGCCTCAGGTGGAAATGAGAAACCTGTTGGGAACTGCAGCAAAGATGACTCTTGTTATGTTTTAGCAAAGAGATTAGTGGCATTTTGCCTCTGCCCTAGAGATTTGTGGAACTTTGAACTTGAGAGAGATGATTTAGGGTATCTGGCAGAAAAAATGTCTAAGCAGCAAAGCATTCAAGATGTGACTTGGGTACTATTAAAGGCATTCAGTTTTATAAGTTCAGCATAAAAGTTCAGAAAATTTGCTGCCTGATAACATGATAGAAAGGAAAATCCCATTTTCTGAAGAGAAATTCAAACTGGTTGCAGAAATTTGCATTAAGTAAAGAGGAGTCAAATGTTAATCACCAAGACAATGGAGAAAATGTCTCCAGGGCATGTCAGAGGTCTTCACGGCAGCCCCTCCCATCACAGGCCCAGAGGCCCAGGAAGAAAAAGTGTTTGGTGAGTCAGACCCAGGGTTCCTGTGCTATGTTCAACTTAGGGACTTGGTGCCCTGCGTCCCAGCCACTCCTGCCATGGCTGAAAGGGGCCAACATAGAGCTCAGGTCATGGGGCTTCAAAGGGGGCAAGCCCCAAGCCTTGGCAGCTTCCATGTGGTGTTGAGCCTGTGGGTGCACAAAAGTCAATAATTGAGGTTTGGGAACCTCCACTTAGATTTCAGAAGCTGTATGGAAATTCCTGGATGTCCAGGTAGAAGTTTGCTGTAGGGGCAGTGTCCTCATGGAGAACCTCTGCTAGGGTAGTGTGGACAGGAAATGTGAGGTGGGAGCCCCCACACAGAGTCCCTACTGGGACCCTGCCTAGTGGAGCTGTGAGAAGAGTGCCACCATCCTTTAGACCCCAGAATGGTAGATCCACCTACAGCTTGCACCATGCACCTAGAAAAGCCACAGACACTCAACGCCAGCCCATGAAGGCAGCCGGCAGGGAGGCTGTACCTTGCTAAGCCACAAGGGTGGAGCTGCCCAAAGCCATGACAACCCACCTGTTGCATCAACATAACCTGGGTAGGAGACATGGAGTCAAAGCAGATCATTTTGGAGCTTTAAAATTTGACTGCTCCGCTGGATTTCAGACTTGCCTAAGGCCTGTAGCCCCATTTCTCCCATTTGGAATGGCTGTATTACCCAATGCCTGTACCCCCATTGTATCCAGGAAGTGACTAAGTTGCTTTTGGTTTTACAGGCTCACAGGCAGAAGGGACTTGCCTCTGAGACTTTGGACTGTGGAATTTTGAGTTAATGCTGAAATGAGTTGAGACTTTAGGGGACTGTTAGGAAGGTATGGTTGGTTTTGAAATGTGAAGATATGAGATTTGAGAGGGGCTGGGGTGGAATGATATGGTGTGGCTCTGTGTCCCCACCCAAATCTCATCTTGTAGCTCCCACAATTCCCATGTGTTGTGGGAGGGACTGGGTCAGAAATTATTGAATCATAGGGGCAGGTCTTTTCTGTGCTGTTCTCCTGATACTGAATGGGTCTCATGAGATCTGATGGTTTTAAAAATGGGATTTTTCTCTGCACAAGCTCTCTCTGTGCCTGCAGCCATTCACGTAAGATGTGACTTGCTCCTCCTTGCCTTCTACTATGATTGTGAGGCCTTCCCAGCCATGTGAAACTGTAAGTTCAATAAACATCTTTTTTTTTTTTTTAATTGCCCAGTCTTGGGTATGTCTTTATCAGCAGTGTGAAAATCGACTAATATAGTCACCCTGTTTTGACTGTAGTCAGCCTGTTGTGCTGTAAAATAGTAGGTCTTATTCATTATTTCTATTTTCTGTACCCATTAGCCATCCCTACCTGCCCTCTACTGCCACTACTTCTCCCATCCTTCTATCATCTTTCTACCATATATCTCCATGAATTCAATAGTTTTGAATTTTAGACCACACTAATAAGTGAGAACATGCAAATTTTGTCTTCTGTGCCTGGCTTTTCACTTAACATAATAACCTCCAGTTCTGTTCATGTTGCAAGTTACAGGCTCTCATTCTTTTATGGCTGAATAGTACTACATTGTATGTATGTACCATGTTTTATTTATCCATCCATCTCTTAATGGACACTTGGCTTCCAAATCTTGGCTATTGTGAACAGTGCTGTAACACACATGGGAATGCAGATATCTCTTTGATACACTTATTGCCTTTCTTTTGGATATATATCCAGCAGTGGAATTGCTGCATCATATGGTAGTTCTATTTTTAGTTTTTTATGAAACCTTCAACCTGTTCTCCATTGTAATTGTACTAATTTACATTCCCACCCACAGTGTATAAAGGTTCCCTTTTCCCCACATCTTCTTCACCAATTGTTATTGCCGTCTTTTGGAAGAAAGCAATTTTAACAGGAGTTAGATGATATCCTATTGTAGTTTTGATTTGCCTTTCTTTGATGATTCAATGATTTTGACACATTATTATATGCCTGTTTGTAATTTATATGTCTTCTTTTGAGAAATCTCTATTCAAATATTTTGCACATGTTAAATTGGATTATTAGATTTTTTTCTGTAGAGTTGTTTGAGCTCCTTATATATTCTGGGTATTAATCCCTCGTCAGATGGGTAATTTGAAAATATTTGCTCCCATTCTGAAGGTTTTCTCTTTTCTTTGTTGGTTTTTTCCCTTGCTGTGTTGAAGCTTTTTAAAGTGATGTGATCCCATTTGTCTCTTTTTGCTGTGGTTGCCTGTGCAACCACATCAAGAAATGTTTGCCCAGTCTAATATCCTACAGAGTTTCCCCAATGTTTTCTCTTATTTGTTTTATATCATGAAGTCTTAAATTTAACTCTTTAGTTTCAATTTTGTATATGATATGAGAGAGGGGTCTAGTTTTATTCTTCTCCATATGGATATCCAGTTTTCCCAGCACTATTTATTGACGAAACTGTCTTTTCCCAAAGTGTATGTTTTTGGTGACTTTGTTGAAAATTAGTTCACTGTAGGTGTGTGGATTTATTTCTGGGTTCTCTATTCTGTTCCATTAGTGTACGTATCTGTTTTTATGCCAGCAGCATTCTTTTTTGGTTACTATAGCTCTGTAGTATAAATTGAAGTCAGGTAATGTGATTCCTCCAGTTTTGTTCTTTTTGCTTAGGCTAGCTTTGGCTGTTCTGTGATTTTTTTGTGTGTAGTTCCATACAAAGTTTCGAATTTTTTTTTCTATTTTTGCGAGGAATGTTGTTGGTATTTTGATAGTGATTACATTAAATCTGTAGATTGCTTCAGGTAGTGTGGACATTTTGACTATATTGATTCATCCAATTATGAACATGAAATATCTTTCTATTTTTTGATGTCCTCCTCATTTTTTTCATACTTTTTATTGTAGAGATCTTTCACTCCTTTAGCTAAGTTAATTCCTAGGTATTTAATTTTATGTGTGGCTATTTTAAATGGAACTACTTTTTCTATTTATTTTTAGATTTTTCACTGTTGGTATAGAAGTGCCACTGATCTTTGCATGTTGTTTTTGTTTCAGCAACTGAATTTGTTTATCAGTTCTAATAGTTTTCTTGTGCAGTCTTTAGGTTTTTGAAAATATCATATCATGTGCAAACAAGGGTAATTTTACTTTTTCCTTTCCAATTTAGATGACAGTATTTCCTTCTTTTGTCTAATTTCTCTAGCTAGGATCTCCAGTACTGTGACATTTCACAGTGGTAAAAGTGGGCATCATTGTCTTTTTCCATATCTTAGAGGAAAGGCTTTCAGTTTTTTCCCATTTATTATGAGACCAGTGGTAGGTCTGTCACATATGGCTTTTATTGCATTGGGTTACCTTCCTTCTATACCCAGATTTTTGCCTTTTTGTCATAAAGGAATGTTACATTTTATCAAATGCTTTTCAGCATTAATTGAAAAGATCATAGTAGTCATAGTTTTTGTCATTCATTCTGTTGATATGATGTATCACATTAATTGATTTGCATATGCTGAACCATCCTTGCATCCCAGGGATAAATCCCACTTGGTCATGATAAATAATCTTTCTAACTTATTGTTGAATTTGGTTTGCTAGTATTTTGTTGACAATTTTTGCATCAATATTTATCAGAGATATATTTTTTGATGTGTCTTTGTCTGGTTTGGATATGAGGATAATACTGGCCTCTTAGAATGAATTTGGAAAGAATCTCTCCTCCTCAATTCTTCAGAATAGTTTGAGTAGGATTGGTGTTAGTTCTTCTTTAAATATTTAGTAAATTTTGGCATTGAAACCTTTGGGTCTTGGACTTTTCTTTACTGGGAAACTGTTTATTACTGCTTTCATCTTGTTACTTGTTTTTGGTCTGTTCAGGTTTTGAAATTTTTCCTGGTTCAATCTTGTATGTGTCTAGGAATTTGTCCGTTTCTTCTAGGCTTTTTAATTTATTGGCATATAGTTTCTCATAGGAGCCACTAATGATCCTTTGAATTTCTGCAGTAACAGTTTTAATATCTTCTTTTTTATCTCTGATTTTCTTTATTTGGGTCTTTTTCCATTTTTCTTCATTAATCCAGCTAAATAAAACTTTGTCAATTTTGTTGATCTTTTCTAAAATAAAACTTTTTATTTCATTCATTTTTGTACAGTTTTCTTCATTCAAAATTTATTTATGCTCTCATCTTTATTACTTATTTTACTCTATTAATTTTGAGTTCTATTTGCTCTTGCTTTTTAGTTTTTAAAAATGCATTGCTAAGTTATTTATTCGAAGTGTTTGTTCTTTTTGATGTAGGCACTTATAGCTATAAATTTTCCTCTTAGTACTACTTTCACCATATCCCATAGATTTTCATGTGTTGTGTTTCCATTATCATTTGCTTCAAGAAACTTTTCAATTTTTTTCTTAATTTCTTTATTGACCCACTGGTCATCCAAAAGCATATTATATAATTTCCATGTGTTTATATAGTTTTCAACATTCTTCTTATTATTAATTTCTGGTTTTATTCCATTGTGGTCAGAGAATATGCTTGATATTATTTTAATTTTTAAATGTTTTAGGATTTGCTTTGTAACCTAAATATGGCCTACCCTTGAGAATGATCCATGTGCTGGAGAGATGAATGTATATTCTGCTGCTTTTGGATAAAAGGTTCTGTAAACATCTATTAGGTCCATTTGTTGTACAGTGCAGATTAAGTCTAACCTTTCTTTGTTGAGTTTCTGCCTGGGAGGTCTGTGCAATACTGAAAGTGGAATGTTGAAGCCTCCAACTATTATTGTACCGTGCTCTATCTCTCTTTTTAGCTCTAGTAATATTTGCTTTATATATCTGTGTGCTCCTGTGTTGGGTGCATATATATTTACAAGTGTTATCTCTTGTTGCTATATTGACCCCTTTACCATTATATAATGACCTTCTTTGTCTCTTCTTACAGGTTTTTGTCTTGAAATCTATTTTGTCTGGTATAAGTTTAGCAACTTTGGCTTTTTAATTTTTTTTGGTTTCCATTGGCATGAAATATCTTTTTCCATTCCTTTAGTTTCAGTCTGTTTGTGTCTTTATAGGTGAAGTGTGTTTCTTGTAAGCAATAGGTCAATGAGTCTTGTTTTTTTAATTCGTTCATCCACTTAACATCTTTTAATTTACTAGCATAGTCTATTTACACTTGATATTATTATTGATAAGTAGAAATTTACCCTTGCCATCTTATTATTTGTTTTCTAATAGTTTTGTGGTCTTATCCACCTTATTTTTATTCTTTCTGTCTCCCTTTCAGTGAAGGTGATTTTCTCTGGTGGTGTGATTTAATTTATTGCTTTTTATTTGTTGTGTATCCATTGCATATTTTTTTGATTTGAGGGTACTGTGAGGCTTTCTAAGACTATCTTATAACCCATTATTTTAAACTAATGGTAACTTAACTGTGATTGCACAAAAAGCAAACAAACATGGAAATAAAAACCTAATAAAAACTTCACATGTTAACTTTATCCCTCCACTTTTTAACATTCTGTTGTTTTTCTTTATGTCTTATTATACTAGGTCTTCAAAAGCTGTAGTTACTATTTTTGATTGGTTCATTATGTAGTCTTTCTACTTAACATAAAATTAGTGTTATAGTATTCTATTTTTCTGTGTGCTTACTATTAGAGTGAGTTTGGTACGTTCTGATGATTTCTTCTTGCTCACATCTTTTTCTTTCAGCTTGAAAAACTCCTTTCAGTATTTCTTGTAGGAGAGGTGTGGTGTTGATGATATCCCTCAGCTTTTGTCTGGGAATGTCTTTATTTCTCCTTCATGCTTGAAGGATATTTTCAACAGATATACTATTCTAAGACAAAAGTTATGTTCCTTCAGTACTTTAATTATTTCATGCTGCTCTGCTGGCTTGTAAGGTTTCCAGTGAAAAGTCTGTTGTCAGATGTATTGGAGTTCCATTGTATGTTATTTGTTTCTTTTCTCTTGCTGCTTTTAAGATAGTTTCTTTATCCTTGATCCTTGGGAGATTGATTATTAAATTCCTTGAGATAGTTTTCTCTGTATTCAATCTGCTTGGTGTTCTATAACCTTCTTGTACATGAATGCAGATATCTTTCTCTAATTTTGGAAGTTCTGTGATATTACCCCTTTGAATAAACTTTCTACATCTCTTTCACTTTCCCTTCCTCCTTTTTAAGGTAAATAATGCTTAGATTTTCCCTTTTGTGGCTATTTTGTAGCTCTTGTAGGCATGCTTCATTCTTTCTTATTCTGTTTTCATTTGTTTCCCTTGGCTGTGTATTTTAAAGTAGCCTGTCGTCAAGCTCACTACTTCTTTCTTCTGCTTGATCAGTTCTGTCATTAAGAAACTCACGCATTATTCAATATGTCACCTGCATTTTTCAACTATGGAATTTTTGCTCTATTCTTCTTAATTATTTCAATCTCTTTGTTAAAATTTTCTGATATAATTCTGAATTCTTTCTTTGTGTTTTCTTGAATTTCTTTGAGTTTTCTCATAACAGCTCTTTTGAATTATCTATCTAAAAGCTCACATATCTCTTTCTACAGGATTGATTCCTGGTGCCTTATTTAGTTCATTTAGTGAGGTCATGTTCTCCTGGGTGATCTTGATGCTTGTAGATGTTTATTGGTGTCTGGGCATGAAAGACTTAGGTATTTGTGGTAGTCCTTACAATCTGGGCTTATTTGTTCCTGTCCTTCTTGGGAATTCTTTCCAGGTATCCAAGGGAACTTGAGTCCAAAGCCCAGGAATGCTGTGGTTTTTGCAGACTTCAGAGGTACCAACCTGGTGGTCTTGGATAAGCTCCAAAGGAATTTTCTGGATTACCAGGTAGAGACTCTTGTTCTTTTTCCTTATTTTCTCCCAAACAAATGGAGTGTCTCTGTGCTGAGCTGCCTTGAACTGGCTGATGCAAGCACCCCTGTGACCACCACCACTGGAACTGTGAAGGGTCAGACCTGAAGCCAGCATAGCATTGTGTCTCACCCAAGATCTGCTGTGTACACTACCTGGCTACCACTTATGCTCACTCAAGACCTTTAAGCTCTATGATCAGCAGGTGGTGAGGCCAGCCAGGTTTTTGTCCTTCCCTTTAGGGTAGCAAGTTTTACCAGGCCCTGGGCAGGTCCATAGATTGAATGGGAGCCAGACACTAGAGTTAAAAAAAACCTTAGTAATTTGCCTGATTCTGTATTCTACTGTGGCTAAGCTTGCACTCACACCACAAAACAGTCTTTCCCACTCTTCTTTCCCATTTTCACAAGTGAAGGAGCCTCTCCCCATGGCCACCACCATCAGCAGCCCATGGGGGAGTTCAGCCAGGCCACCACTGATGTTCAATTAAAGCCCAAGAGCCCTTCAGTTAGCTTATGGTGAATGCTGCTAGGCCTGGGACTCATCATTCAGGGCTTGGTCTCCCCTCTGGCCCAGAGAAGGTCCAGAAATGATATCTAAGAGCCTAGACTTAGATTCAGAGACCCCAAGAGCCTATTTGTTCCTCTACCCCACTGTGGCTGAGCTGGTACCTAAGGTGTAAGATAAAAATCCTCTTTACTTTTCCCCCTGCTTTACTCAAACAGAAGGAATCTTTTGCTGTAATCACCACAGCTAGGAATGGGTTGGGTCACACCTGAAGACAGCACATCTCAGAGCCCTAGACCCCAGTGGAGTACTACCTGAGTAACACTGCTGGTTATTCAGGGCCCAAAGACCCTTTAGTCAGTAGGTCATGAATTCTGCCAGGACTGGGTCCTTCCCTTCAAGGCAGTGGGTTCTTTTTTGGCTCAGAGTGCATCTAGAAATGTAATCTGTGAGCTTAAGCCTGGAATGGGGGAACTCATGATCTGCCTGGTCCCCTATCCTACTGTGGTTGAGCTGGTATTCAAGATGCAAGACAGAGTCTTCTTTATTCTTTGTTCTCCTCTCCTTAAGCAGAAGGAGGGAGTCACTTTGTTGCTGTGAGCTTAACTCTCTGGGGTTGGGGCAAGGATAGCAAAAGCACTCCCTTAGCCACCCCAGCTGGTGATACACTATGTTGCTTGCTGCCCTGGTCCTCTGGCTCTTGGCCAAGTTCAGCCCTAGAAGTTACCTGGGAATTACAAGCTTTGTGTCCTATACTGTCTTTCAAGTTTACCTAGCACCTCAGAGTGTTTTGACCTGTAGTGGTGAGGCTTGCAAAAACACTCAAGTTCTGATCACTGGGATGGGTGATTTCTCACTGGCTAGGTCTGATCCAAATGCCTCCTCCCTGTGTGGGCACTGGCTGAGCCCAGCACAGCTTTATTCTCTACTGTGACAGGGCAGTACTGAGTTCAGTGTAAAGTCCTGCAGTTGCTGCACTCTCCCTCCTGCAAAGGCACAAATTCTCCTCATTGCAAGGCTGCTGCTAGGGATAGAGGATGGGTGGTGTTGGCGATTCAAGACTGTCTCTCCCACCCTCTTCAAGGCCTCTTTTAGTAAAATGAAGTTAAAATCAGGTACTGTGATTGCTCACCTGAGCTTTGGTTCTTGTGATGGTGCTTTTCTGTGTGCAGATGGTTGTTAAAATTTGGTATTCCTGCAGAGGGGACAAACAGTGTAGGCTTCTATTCTCCAATCTTGTGCTGCCTCCTTTCTACAAAATTAATCATAAAAATTAGAAACACTGATTAAATTTTTAAAAATATTATTCGGATCACATTCTCTGACCAAGGTGTTATAAACTTTAAATTTATTAATAAAGTATTCATTTTTGTAATCTAAAAAAACTGAAATGAAAATAATACCAAAGCATGATACACTTCAAAATGATTATTGTGTCAGAAAGTACAAAATATAATTAAATATTAATTTAATTAAACTAAAATTTAGAAAATGAACCCAATTTCCAAAGGAAAATTAGTAACTCTAAAAATAATTTTACATAATAATCTTAGAATTAAAAAATATATTCAAGGAAAAATTAGTTTAGCTTCAATTAGTGTATCTAGGGAAGAAGAAACATTACAAAAACAGAAAATAAAATTAAGAAAATAATATATATTAAAACATGAAGAACAGTCTACAATTTATAAGTATATTCATAAAATATAGAGCTTTTTCTGTATTTTATACAGAAAATCAAAAGTACCTTAAATGTAGTCAAGAGCGAAAAAAGGTAGCAAAACTACAGATACCACAATATAATTAATGGAAACAACCACAGACTTGGGATGAATTAAAAATTATAAATAAAATATTATTTATAAAATCAATTTTTAAAAAATTTTACAAATGAGCAGTCCAGCTGGAAAAAAATTTATTCTTGACACCTCACTGCATTATAACTTCTGAGGAATGAGGCATTGTCTCAACTTTGATCACCATTATGTGCTCTTTGCCTAATGCAAAATAACTAGTCAGTAAAAAATCTATTGAAAATAAACACAAATAAATGAGTATTCTCTCACATTAATCAGTTATAAAGAAAACAACATATTCAACCTGATAGGAAATATAAATAAAAGCAACGATTATACATGTTTTCATATATCTTAGCAAAAATTAAAACTTTTTTAAGATTATCTGTTTTTGACTTGTAAAAAGATGGAGTATTTCATAGAGATTCTAGGAATTTCAATTGGTAGAGCCACTTGAGAGGGAGTTATGGAAACATTAAATATTCACCTGCTGTATCATAACAAAACCCCACTTTAATATATTCTCTCTAGAAAATACTCAGGTATGGACATAAGAGGCATATACAGGAATATTTCTGCAATATTGTCAACAATAATCAAAGGAAGTGGAAATATTACTGAAGACAACAAACATTTCATTCACAGGACTTGGCTAAATAAATTACATTACACCAATTCCATAGAACCTAAGTTTGCTTTAAGTGTAACCTCCCAGGACACAGTTAATTTGATTAGTGAAAGGCACTCTCTAACTTCATGCTTTCTTTTTAATTCTGAAAGTTATTATTACCTGTAATGTTCACTTTTTTCATGTTAACTTTGACTTTTAAATATCTCATGCTTAAGAAAATGCTTTAAAATAATTCTGTAGTTTACATAGCTTAGATATTCATACTTTTGATGAGTAGCATTTTCAGGCTATCAAATATGAAATTCTATGTGGGTGGGCAAAAGTTTCTGCTTTGCAAGTTGCAAAAATCAATTCATAATAATTATCTTGTCTAATCACACACACTTTTGTATTCTGTAAGAGGATTTTAATACATTTTTCTCAAACAATTGGAATCGATAAGTCTTCATTAAACATATACATGGATATTACAAGTTGATTTATTTGAGTTTCTTAGCCAGTTTCCTTATAGAAACTTCTTGTCTATTCAGTTTTATTCAATTAAAATATTTCTAAACTTCTAATTAGCTGCCAAGTTATAGTCCAGTCGTACTCCCCATTGTATAGGTATATTTTTAAAGCTACATAACTGAGCACAAGCTGTTCCCTGTTGCTGAACCTTGTTTCTTTCCTACAATATCAGGGATGGAAAAGCAAAGAACTAGACAAACCTAAATAGTCAGGGACTGTTGACTGCTTCAATTCACCTGCAGTTAACCCACCAAGTGGGACACCCTGTTTGTTGAGAAATGCTGTGCCAAGGATATAGCATTTAATGGCTTTGGCAAGCAGAATGATTTTCATCAGCTGTAACAAACAAGTTCCTCATCTCCAACCCTGCCATCTGTCCTCCTGGTTCCCACCCAGAATGCTATCTATGGTCTCAATTGAACAGGTTTCAGACTGCCTAAGGTCACTACACAATCAACCTTAACAGATGGCATCACAGCGAACATCTAAACTGTAGCAGTGGCCAAATGCAGAGGATGATCCTCATCACTGAGGAAGAATGCCCGCTGTGCACACTGCCTGCCCTGATGTTCTGGTTCTACTCAACATCGCATGTGAAAATAAGGCTCCATCGTCTTTGTATTAATAGATTAAGTAGATTGGATTTTGCACTAATTTTTCAGTGAATTTTATGTCTTAAACTTTGTTTTCTAGTATTTTCTTTGCTTTGATATAATTAGATAAAGATAAAACTTCGAGATAATATCTACTGTCAATGACAACAGAATATTATACATGTATTTAAGAGGAGAATTTGCCCAGGTATGGTTTGTTTTATTGCTTTCGTTTTGTTTTGTTTTCCTAAGAAATCTTTGTGTACTGAAAAGTAATATTATCTGCTGCAAAAAATTGTTGCTTACTGCATAAGATACTGATAAGTATTTAATAATGAACACAGCATATTTTAACTTTAAATTAAACCCTGTTTAGCACCCATACAGCCATGCTTATCTACAGTTGACTGATATTCTCACTTAGATTTCTCAATATCATTTCAAATTCAAGAGTAAAAGGCATTATTCTTGCTCTTAAAAAAAACTTTAATCCAGAATTTCCACATTTCAGTTATGTGTAGCTTCATTTCATCATTAACCTAGTTTTAATGTTTGGATGAAAAGAATGCTAGAATTTAAAGATCATCTAGTCTTTCATTCCCCCCAAAATTTACACCTTTATTTACGTATTCCATCTTCATTTCAATAATTCTGGCAGCCAGATTTATAACCTCCATTTGGAAGTTGGGCAGATCCTTTCTCAAGAAGGAAATTGGCCCAAGAGAAAGCCTTGCAGATACTAAAAGTTTACAAACCCCAGTGAAAATGATCAGAGGGAATTTTCTATAATAAAATCTTCCATTCACAAGTATCATTAAACACACTGAAAAATGCAAGACACAGTTCAGGAAAAATATTAAAATTAGCATAAAAATAAAAAATTCAAAATAGAAGATGAAAATGAATACATTATCAGTTTAAGAATATCAGTAGCCAGGTAACAGAAATTCAAACAACAAAATAAAAGAAGAAAAAATACTAGAGGTCAAGTAATTTTTTAAAAAATTTAAAGACATTAGTTTTCTACTAAAATGATTGGTCAAGTTTCCCTGAAGTCCTACACTACTACACCATGGTATTTTTTCAAAAAAATTTCAAGATTCTACAGACCTAAAGAAAACCATAACTGCCAGAGAGAATAGAACAGTTCACATATAGGGATCAAAAATCAGAACAGCAGCATTGGAAGCTAGAAGACAATATAGATGAATGCCTTTCTATTTCGGAGGGAAATTTTTTTTAACTTAGATATCTAAACACACGTAAATAATCAAAATGTAGCTCAAATAAATATATTTTCTAAAATACATTATCAAGTAATGTATGTAATGTAAATGATCAAAAAGTGTATCTTCAAAAGTTCTTAGGTCGTTATCCACAAAAGTAGGATATAAACCAAGAAATAAAAAGACATAGTATTAAAACAACTCATCCAGATCAAAAGATTGAAGACAGAGCTCAAGAAGGTCTTCAAGAAAATTAAAAAAAAAAAACCTATAAAGCCCCTAATGTGTTTACTACGTGTAATACAACATTCACCAAGGTTTACAATTTTCTTAGAAGAAATGATAGAAAATTAAGAAAGAACAAGAGATTGTTAATATCAGAAATAACAAAGAAAAAAGCAACAAATATTTCTGTATCACCATAGTCAATCATGGTCAATATAAGGTAAATATTACAGATTTGTTTAATCAAATATTGAGATGTGCTTTAATGGGAGGAGGAAAGGATGTTAAGTAAGAACTTCATGGTGGTGATTAAGATAACTAATTTGTATTACCATAGTATAAATTAGTAAAAAAAAAATGCCTGAAATTGATAAACAAAAAAGGGTATTTGAAGAATATTGTTTGCAAATATGGAAGTAAATACCAGAATAAACAGATAAGGGTTGGATAAAGGAACAGATTTGGGAAGATGTATGTCACAATGATGGTATTTCTGATTATTAACCTTAGAGTACCATTTTTCTTAAAATCATTTTGACCTATTTCAGCCGAAGTTAGGAAAGGAAACCTAATCATTCTGTCTCTCCCTCAACTGTAACCCATCCCCACATCTCACACACACACCAAGGCCGTTGTTATATTAATTTAGCACCATCAACTTCTGGGAATTTTGAGAACCACAACTATAAAACAAACAATTTATTGCAACTCAGATTTTACATTTGAAGTAACTGATCATGGATATCATACATTATTTATCCAGGGTTATTTAACATAATTCAGTCAAATGTCTTACTACTAACTTCTATAGTTTTTCTCAAAATGACTCCTTTATTCCTCCTTTTCATTCAACTCAGTTTTAATTCAGATACTCTTGGTTGGTTTCTTCATTTAACTTCTCCCACATAAAATTCATTTTGTGCCATTCAACCTAATCAATTTTCCTAAAACACTATTTCCAATATGACATTTACCATGTTATGTTTTCTGTGTTTGCTAACTTTGTCAGACTGAAAAAGTAGGTTTTAATAAGGTTCATATAACTGTTTGCACAGTGATGGTCTTTTTCTATACTATTGAAAAAAATGTAATTCTTTTTAAAATTTTTAAAAATAGTTCCCTATAAATGTAATACATTACTTTTATATGTAACTTAATATTTTTATTAATGTTTACACAGTTATTGCTCAGGTTTTTATGTCATTGAATCAGTTTAAGGAAATGCAATGTATACGTATTTTTCATTTTATTATCATAAAAAGTATTTTCCGTTGCATTTTTGTAATTTCTATCATATGTTATTATATTTTTTCTCCTACTTTTAATTATTTTAAATTGCTCTTATTCATATTATTTAGATTTGTTGATGTTGTTTGCTACTTGCTTTACAGAATAAGGTGAATCAATAGTTAATTTACTCAACTATCTACTCAATCATTCCTTAGTAAAATTTTATTAAAATTAAAATAATTTTTTTAAATTAATAAAGAAATATACATTAAATTAATAAAAGTTCAAACAACAGTGAAAATCAAAAAATGAAGAAAATTGTTCAAACGGACAGAAATAACCACCACTAACTTTTTGATGTACAGTCTTTCAGTCTTTCTTTTGACCAGACAGAGAGAGCCACACAGAAAAAAAAAGACAGAGAAAATTGTTACTTGTTTTACACTGTTAGAAGCTACTTTACAAACTTGCATTATAACTTAACACTATTTCAAGAATATATTTAAATATAAATATAGACACATACACACATATGTATCTCTCCATAATAAAAAGTTAATAAAATATTATTAGAATGCACCTTGGTTTATTTTACCAGTCCAGTTTTTTGGACATTTAGGTTGCTTTTAAATTTTTACTCTAATTAATATTCCACTAAAGTGAACATCTCGATAGAAACATTTTTGCATGCATTGGCAAATATGTACTTAGGATAAATTTTTAAAATCTCTCTTTCAAAATTCTCTTTCAAAGAAAATGTTCATCTATAAATTATTCCATATAATTACAAAATTGACTTCTGCCAATACTAATACCCACCAGATGATATATGTGTTTCAATAAAATAAGGAAAGAAAATGATCCCTATATATTTGAAACTTGCCTAGGTGTCATTACTGGGATTTGAACTGTTTTACATAACATATTTGTACATTTCTTCTTTTGTATTATGTCTTTTTTCTCTTTTAAGAGTAATATTCTCTTTTTAATTAATATGAAAAGTGATTTACATAAAAGTGTAGTTAGCCTTTTCCATGTATATTTCCAACATCTATTTAAAATTTGTTGATGGTCCTTTAATACAATCAAAAGCTGATTCACTTTCAGTATGAAAGTAATGTTTATAATGCAGTCGACTAAAGTGTCTTCCTCTATAATTTTTGGTTTTGAAGAGATACTTTAAAAGGTCTATTTCTATAAGATTATATATTTACTTATATTTTATTCTAATACAATAGTATTTATCTTTATCTTTCTGGAATTAATTTTTGTTTGTGACTGAAGTATTGTTTTGACTTAACTTGCCCTAAAATATTTTATTTTTCCTCAAATGCCAATAAATAACCCATTAATTTTCTACTAATTTACAATAACATTTTAATTGTATACTGTCAATTTTTCTAGTATAAATTAATTAGGTAATCAATGATTAGCAAAAAGAAGATATATTGTCAGTATAATATAGAAAGCCAGTTGGTTCACATATGAAATTTTTAGCCCATTGAGAGTTTATTAAATCAGGTAATAGCAGCTAAAAACACTAATGTAGTTTAACACATTCTGACACAGAGCAAGCACCCATTAACCACAGCTCCTATCGAACCTAAGCTTTCTCATTTTGGCCCAATTTGGTCATTGCTCTGACTTGCCAGCGAAGCAAGTCATGAGCACATGTTGCCTCTATCTTCACAAATTAGCAGGCTTAATCTTTATTTAGAAATTAAGTTTTACCCATCATACGAACTCATGTGAAATTTGGAAGAAGGAAATGAAAGGAGGGGCATCTGCTTATTGTTGCTGATGATAGCAAGGTTGTAGAAATGTGAAAATAGAGAAGCAATTGCAGCAATCACACCTTACTAACACTCTTGTCCAGGTTCCTCAATGAGGCTCATGAGAGATAAATTAGGTGGAAATGTGGGTACTATGAGACTTTTTGAGTTCTGAATTGCAGCTATGGGGTGGTTTTTCTCCAAAGATGTTCTATGACTTCTCTTCCTTTCCAAAATTTGGGAAGTTAAAAAATGCCTTATTTATTAGTAGTGGCATTGCTTCAGATATCTAGAATGATTTCTGTTTGCTGCACTGTTGGTGAATTATATGCTATTCAGTTTGGCTCATTTTATTCATTAAAGCATGTGGGGGAAAACAAAAGACAAAACCAACCTTGGATAAGTGAGTATATTAATTAGGGTACTCCAGAGAGACAGAACAAATGTGATTAGACAGATGGATGGATGGATGGATGGTTGGATGGATGGATGGATGGATAGCTAGAAAGTGAAGAGGGGACTTATTAGGGAACTTGTTAAAATTATGGAGGCAGAGAACTCCAACAATATGCTGCCTGTAAGCTGGAGAAGTAGTGAGGCTAGTAGGGTGGCTCGATCCATATTCCAAGCCCTCAGAATCAGTGAAGCCAATGCTATAACTCTCAGACTGAGGCTAAAGGCCTGAGGGACTGGGGCGGGGAGGTGGGGGCAGTGAGGAAGACTGGTATAAGTCCTGGAGTCCAAAGGCCAGAGAACCCAGAGTTCTGATGTGGTTCACTCCAAAGATTAAGGAGGAGAAGAAGGTTTTCCAGCTCCAGGAGAAATAGAGATCAAAGTTGCCTTTCCTCTGCCTTTTTCTTCTATCCTGTCTCCCCGACAACTGGTGGTGTCCACCCACACTAAGGGCAGATCTTCCCCACTCATCCACTGAATCACCTGCCAGTCTCCTCTGGAAGCACACTCACAGACACACCCCACAGATAATGCTTTACGAGCTTTCTAGGTATCCCTTAATCCAGTCAAGTTGACACCTAAAATTAGCCATCACAATGAGCAATGCCCACAAGATAGGAAAAGAAATGGTACGTCGGTCACTTCAGAATAGAGAAGGCTGATTGGCAATGTAATCCCTACCTTGGAATACATGAAAGATGGTTTATTATGATAATTACCATGGTAGTCACTGAGTAAGAGGAAATGAGCAACTAAAAGTGCGAAAGAGTCATTTGATATTCAGAAAAACATCTTAAGTCACTAAGAAACAAATAACTGAGTGACTAATGATGTAGGTTATAAAATGTGGATCCCTGAAGAGCTTAAAAAATTCCCAACTATCTGCCTTTATTTGAATGACCTGAAGTGAAGGTATGGGATTAGGATTCCTTCACATTCTTTTCATTTCTATTATCTAAGCATAAAGATAATAAAACTCATACTTGAAATAGAAAATATACACACTTCTTTCTTACATATTTATTATCTTTACATGAAAAACATTAGTGACATTATTTGGTTTGTGTTATGGTGTAGACATTTTGTTCCATCAATCTTCTAAAGGCAGGGGATTAGGGAACAAATTTAAATCCCATAGGGAAAACATTTAAAAAATTTATTCAGTTAGTATTTTGAAGATGCTTATTATCTTATTTCAGTAATGATTGTTGATTATGGTAATTGATCATTTCAATAATTTCTTATATAGATAATTGGTAAGAGTAATTTAAGTGCACTCTTATTTTAAATATCCTTAATTAGTAAAGCATATTTAAATAAATTACCATATTATTGAAGGTCACAAATAACTATGGTTCACCAAAATTGTACAAAGTTATAGCAAACTTATTATTTGAAATTCATCTTTGAGAATAGCTTCACAAAATTTTAAGCAGGTATTTTAGGGGTAAATAATTCTTATAATAGAGCACAACTCTCAGTGATACAAACAAAACAAAGCACCTTTGGTCACCAAACTTTTTTTACTCCTTTACTTATGACAAAAGAATGGTTAATGTACACAAAAAAAGAAGTTTTTTTGTTTGTTTGTTTTTATTTTTTTTTGAGACAGAGTCTTGCTCTATCATCCAGGCTGCAGTGCAGTAGCGTGATCTTGGCTCACTCTAACCTCCGCTTCTTGGGTTTAAGTGATTCTACTACCTCAGCCTCCCCAGTAGCTGGTTTATAGGCATGTACCACCACGCCAGGCTGTGTTTTGCAGAAAAGGGTTTTGGCATGTTTGCTAGGCTGGTCTTGAACCCCTGACCTCAAGTGACCCACCCGTCTAGGCCTTCAAACTGCTAGCATTACAGGTATGAGCCACAAAACATGACCAGTGATTTTTTGAAGTGTTTAATAAAAGAAACAGAAGTTGCTAGAGGGAAAACATTTAACTCCCAAAAAAGGATTATTTATGTAAATATCTAATTATAACTGTATTTATTTCTATTTTCAACCAACATTTTGACAAAAATTATTAAAATTTTGATATGAATTTGTTATACAGTCAGGGTATAGGAACTAATAACATGATTTTCAAACTTCTAATTCATATTGTTTGTAGTACACAATAAGAGACATATCCTAGTTATAAGATTAAGAGCTCCAAACATGGCTGAAATGGCTTGACTCTGTGTCCCCACCCAAATCTCATCTCAAATTATAATCCCCATGTGTTGAGGGAGGGACCTGTAATCCCCACATGTGGAGGGAGGGAAGTGACTGAATTTTATGAGAGTCATTTCCCCAGTGCTGTTCTCATGATAGTGAGTGAATTCTCACGAGATCTGATGGTTTTACAAATGGTAGTTTTTCTTGCATTGTCACATGCTCTCTCTCAACTGCCACCATGTAAGAAGTAACTACTTCCTCTTCGACCATGATTGTAGGTTTCCTGAGGCCTCCTCAGTCATGCGGAACTGTGAGTCAATTAAACCTGTTTCCTTTATAAATTATCCAATTTTGGGTATTTCTTTAGAGCAGTGTGAAAATGGACTAATACAATGGCATTATAGTATTATAAAATAATATCTCGATTTTTATCATGAACGTTATTTTTGAACATTTTTAGAAAACTCAGAGATTAAACTTACAATTAAATTATTTATTGTGATACTATAGAAAATATAGTTCCTTTTAAATATAATGCTTATTGATACCAAAAGATATTTATTACTTTGAACATGAGTTGCTTTTTACAATTGGAGTTTGGTATTTTTCTGGTGAAAGAATAAATGAATATATTATATTTATATATCAGAACAAAGAATTTGCTCTGAAAGTCATAGCTTGAATTATTCATTTTAATCAATATAATCTTGACTATATACTTAACTAATACTCTTAGTTAAGAACCGTTTATATTATTTTGGAAAGGTAACAACAAAAATATTGCTTACATATTAAAGTAAGGTTTTCTTTATGGAGACTTTCCACATAAAAAATCAGTGTTCAGTCTTTCTTTACACTAAAATGTTAACATCTTATAGGTTATAGATTATTCTAAGATTCATACATCATTATGCTTGTAACTAAAATATTGAGGTTATCTTAAAACAATAATCATTAAACTCTAAACAAAACTTCCCAATCATTTGAAAGAACAAATAAAGTGCTAGATGTTAAAAATACAATTTGGAGTTTAGGAAAACTATAATCATATTTAATCAAAAAATAAAGAAAGAAAATAGTTAGCTTGGCTGCCCCGAAGGAAATCAGTGGGGCTGATAACTAAATAATTAGAATTGGGATTTTGTGAACATCTTTATTAACCTTATATTAATTTGCAAAGTGAGGATAGAAAATAAAGAAAGCTTGATTCCCAGAAGTTACTTTGAACTATGCACAAAATAAATAGGAATAATAATAAAGGTAATGCTCATCTCATGTGTAACCAAATCAAACCTTGACTCAAACTTCTAAAATCTGATTATCATTGTTTTTATTGAGAATGGTGAATCTCAAAATGTGCTCCTGTGTAAGCTGAAAAGATTCTGTTATATTTAGTGTACATAAAAATAGTAGATACAGTGGTAAGTAACAGATACACTTATGCAAATGTATATGTATAAGCTTATATAAACATGTCAAAATACATACATTATGTCCATTGAACCCTGGTAAATCTCTAAAGTTACATTGTTGTTCATGTTTCTCAGGACTGTGAATGACAAATGAGAGCAGTTTACATGTCTTAAGCAAAGCAAGAGGGTCAACATGTAGCTATAGGCATGAAATTATAATCAATGAAGTTAAAATAAAAAGTTATATTAAATTTCTAGAGAATTTTGAGTGAAATTATTATACACTTTAGGAAATAGGTTTTTTTCCTGAATTACTTATGGTCAATTTCATTATTGTACATAGAAAGATGAACACAGCAATATACATTCAACAGAATATTTACAAACAATATTATAATTACCCAATATATTCTACCATATAGGTAACTTGTCAACTTCATCTGCATCTTGACTATCTGAAAGAATGAATGTATTCATCCATTTTCACACTGTTAGTAAAGACATATCTGAGACTGGAAACAAAAAGAGGTTTAATTGGGCTTACAGTTTCACATGGCTGAGAAGGCCTCAGAACCATGGCAAGGAACTTCTTACATGACAGTGGCAAGATAAAATGAGAAAGATGCAAAAGCAGAAACCTCTGATAAAACCATCAGATCTCATGAGACTTATTCACTACCGCGAGAGCAGTATGGGGGAAACTGCCCCCATGATTCAAATTATCTCCCACAACATGAGGGAATTATGGGAATACAACTCAGGGTAAGGTTTGGGTGGGGACACAGCCAAACCATGTCATTCTGCCCCTGGCCCCTCCAAATCTCATATCCTCACATTTCAAAACCAGTCATGCCTTACCAACAGTCCCCAAAGTCTTAACTCATTTCAGTATTAATCCAAAGGTCCACAGTCCAAAGTATCATCTGAGACAAGTTCCTTCCACCTATGAGCCTGTAAAATCAAAAGCAAGCTGGTTACTTCCTAGATACAATGAGGGTACAGGCATTGGGTAAATACAGCTGTTCCAAATGGGAGAAACTGGCCAAAACAAAGGGGTTACAGGATCCATGCAAATCCAAAATCCAGCAGGGCAAATTTTAAAGCTCCAAAATGATCTCCTTTGACTCCAGCTCTCACATCTAGGTCACGCTGATGCAAGAGGTGGGGTCCTATGATCTTGGGCAGGCCTGCCCTGTGGCTTTGCAGGGTACAGCCTCCCTCCTGGCTGCTTTCATGGGCTGCCATTGAGTGTCTGTGGGTTTTCCAGGTGCACAGTGCAAGCTGTAGGTGGATCTACAATTCTGGGATCTGGAGGATGGTGGCCCTCTTCTCACAGCTCTGCTAGGTAGTGGCCCAGTAGGAACTCTGTGTGAGGGCTCTGACCCCACATTTCATGTTTGCACTGGCCTAGCAGTTTCACCATGACAGGAGTGCCCCTGCAGCAAACTTCTGCTTGGGCATCCAGAGGTTTCCATACATCTGAAATTTAGACGGAGGTTTCCAAACCCCAATTTTTGAGTTCTGTGCACCTGCAAGCTCAATACCACATGGAAGCTGCCAAGTCTTAGGGCTTACACCCTCTGAAGCCATGGCCCCAGCTCTATGTTGGCCCCTTTCAGCCATGGCTGAAGCAGCTGGGACACAGGTCAATAAGTCCCCAGGTTGCATGCAGCACAGGACCCTGGGCCCAGCCCATGAAGCCATTTTCTCCTAGGCCTCCAGGCCTGTGACTAATGGGAGGAACTTCTGTGAAGACCTCTGACATACCCTGGAGAAATTTTCCCCATTGTCTTGGAGATTAACATTCAGTTCTCCTTACTTATGCAAATTTCTGCAGCTGGCTTGAATTTCTCCTCAGAAAATGGGATTTTCTTTTCTATCGCATTGTCGGGACACAAATTTTCTGAACTTTTATGCTCTGTTTTCCTTTTAAAACTGAATACCTTTAACAGCACCAAGTCACTTTTTTGAATGCTTTGCTGCTTAGAAATTTCCTCTGCCAGATACACTAAATCAACTGTCTCAAGTTCAAAGTTCCACAAATCTCTAGGGCAGGGGAAAATGCTGCCAGACTCTTTTCTAAAATATATCAAGAGTCACCTTTGCTCCATTTCACAACAAGTTCCTCATCTTCATCTGAGATCATCTCAGCCCGGATTTCATTGTCCGTATCATTAGCAGTATTTTTGTCAAAGCCATTCAACAAGTCTCTAAGGAAGTTCTAAACTGTCCCACACATTCCTGTCTTCTTCTGAGCCTTCCAAACTGTTCCAACCTCTGTCTGTTACCCAGTTCCAAAGTTGCTTCCACATTTTTGTTTATCTTTTCAGCAAAACCCCACTCTACTGGTACCAATTTACTGTATACCCAGTTTTCATGCTGCTGATAAAGACATATCCAAGACTGGCAAGAAAAAGAGGTTTAATTGAACTTTCAGTTCCACATGGCTGGGGAGGCCTTGGAATCACGGCAAGAGGTGAAAGGCACTTGTTACATGGCAGCAGCAAGAGAAAATGAGGAAGGTGCAAAAGCAGAAACCCCTGATAAAACCATCAAGTGTAGACAGACGTATTCACTACCACAAGAGCAGTATGGGGAAACTGCCCCCCGTGATTAAAATTATCTCCCACCACGTCCCTCCCTCAACATGTGGAAATTATGGGAGTATAATTCAAGATGAGATTTGGTTGGGGACACAGCCAAACCATATCAATTATTGTTTTTGGTTTTATCTAATATGCTTGACAGAAAGAATTTAGGTAAAAGTCACTGGTGATATAATCAGTGTATTGTCATCATCTTAATGAATACTTTTAAACATTGTTTTCAGTTCCACAAACTATTTTAAATGCTTCACATATATTATCCTTTTTAATCCTGTAACCCTATGAAATAGATACCATTATTAATTATATTTCACAAATAAAGGCTTAGAGAAATATGTTAAGTCAATTGCCCAAACTTTCTTAAATTAGTAATGTGTCTAGAACATGAAGTCTTTTAATCCAAAACCCATGCTTCTAATGACTATTCATGTTAGATCTGACAGTCCTTAGAAATTATGCTATTTTGCAGATAAGAAAGCTGAATCGCAGGATATTTTATAACTTGTCCAAAGTTGCACAAATAAGGGAATAACTAAAATAAGAGCCTAAGTCAAGAGGTTTCTTAGTCTATGGTTATTTTAATAATACTATATTGTTTATATAATTTCTTTGAAAGCCCAATTTTGTTTTTGATAGTTTAATCCAAAAAAGTAAATTTCAAAGAAAGAATCTTTAGAAATATTACGTATCAGCCAAACAAAATCTACATATTTTGCCCTTACTTCAATTTAAAAAATTGCATGTATTACTTCCCCATTAAATATTCACTCATACTTCCAAATTAAATTTATGTCACCAGAAAAAAAATATTGGCAGTCATTTAAATTTAATTCTATTGAAATTATGGAAGAAAGAAAAATTTAAAGATAAATATCAGCATATTTGTGATTAGATTATGTAGTCCAAAATTTGTGGAGTCTATAAATATTTACTGTCCTGCTTTTCCTACATAATAAAGACAAAATTAAAAACAGGCAGTATTTTAAGAACTTTAAGTTTATTCTATACTTTAATCTTCCACACAAGTAGTAGAATTTTGTTATCCTTGTTTTACAAAGAAACTGAGAGTTAGAGAAATTTAAGTCACATACCAGAATCATACAGCTGAAAAGGGGAAGGAACAACAATCAACCTCACAACCATCTCCTTTAAATATATATATTTTATGATCAACATCATTTCTTACCTCAGGAAGAGTAGGGCAAAGAAAATAACATATCTGTATAATAGGGATATAACATTTCACCTTTTAAAAGGGTTGTTTGTGAAACCACCAGGAAAACACATACTTAATTATTAAAACACAACTTAATTATGTTATCTCATTAATGAGTTCCAAAAGGTTAATAAGATGCTCTTACTTGTTACCACCAGGAGACACTTTAAATCAGAATACTGGTCAAAGTTTACTGAACATGGAAGCTGGAAATTTACATTAACATAAATATACTTTAATTATTTAGGGTTCTCTGCCATGACAATGTACAATAAATTAAAACTTGAATTATTTTGGGGAGATGCCGTATTTTCTTATGTATTTTGACTATATATATGGTTTAATTATAAATAGAATGACCTTTTATTTAGATGGGGCTTGGAAAATCAGCCTCATTACTATAATTTTTCTAATTTTTGCAAGAAATCTCCTAAAATCATCACCCACTTTATTAGTTAGCTTTGTTTATAATAACTTTGAGTACTTACAAAATATGTGACTCATCCTCAAAGCATAATGCTTTAAAACATTCAAATCTAGAGAACAGATTTCTTTAATGCAAAGAAATAAAGTTCAAAAAAATATGAAAAAAGATAATTGTTAGATTCTGTGCATAGTTTTGGAAGGCAACTACTTTTTAAATACTGATATCATTCAGATGTGAAATTTCTGGAAAAGTCATTTTAAAAATCTGGTACATCTACTTTAAAATAGTTAAAAATTACAAGCTCAATATTGTAACAGTCATTGTTTTGATGTCATAGTTGACTAAGCCCAATATTAACCTTCTGGAAATATATAATGGTAGTCTGGTTATTCTTGGTTTTTCCTCCAAGAATTTATTTATTTATTTATTTATTTATTTATTTATTTATTTTCTCTGCCTTCTCCATAACCAGGAGAACCTTGTCATCCATATTAGTTTTCCGATTAGTTCTGCTGATGGAAGCCGTCAGCTGGAGGGCACACTAGGGAAGATAGAGAGGTTGGCATATCTATCTGCACTACCCCATTCTGCCTCATCAGTGTCTGGAAGTATCTAAAGCTCTGGTTTGTTGACCCTCAAACAATGTAAGTAATGTAAGAGCTAGAGGTACATTGCTTCAGTTACATCACTCCCTCCCTTTGTCCCTTCAACTCTGTGGATGGAAACTATTTGCCACTATTGCTAATCTCTGGATGCCTCGAAATTTCTTTCTGGCTGTCTTAATATGACTATCTTACTGTAGATCATACCTTCAGTACATCACCTTAAGTTTAACCATTCTGAGCATTCCATCTGTTTTTTGGTACATGACTCATACGTTTGCACACAAAATATACCAAACAAAACCCGTAAACCTTCCTTTGCAGCATATCTTCTGTGATATATAGAAATGAAGGAAGAGAAAATATATCTGTTCTATTAGAGTTCACATTTTTGTTGGAGAATCATCAAACATATATTATGCAAGATGGCAATGGTGCACAAGCAGTACATATAGTGATAAGGACATAGGAAATGTCAGAGGTCAGGGATTGCAATTTCTGATGGGTTTTCCAGGTATGACCTAACTGAGAATGTGGTATTTGAGAAAACATTTTAAGGAAGTTGTGCAAATATCTGGAACAAAATTATTTCGTAGAAAAGACTTACTTTAGTATTTTTTTGTGAAGTTGGCTCATTTGTAACAATTTATCTCAGCCTTTGTTTAACTGAGATTGTCTATTTTATCTTCATTTTTGAAAGATCATTTTGCTGGATATAAAATTCCAGGATTACCAATTTTTTTTCAACATGTTGAATATGTTGTTCCACTGCTTTCAGGCCTTCATTTGTTTTGAAAGTTAGTCAGCTATTAAACATATTGTCATATCCCTTGATGTGATTAATTATTTTCCTTCTGCAACTTTCAGGATTTTCTCTCTTTTTAAAAATTTTTTAGCAGTTTGAGTATGATGTGTCTATATTTGGGTCTCTGTGTTTATCTTACATTGAGTTCGTACTTTATGCATCTGTAGATTAATACTTTTAATGAAATTTGAGAAGTTTTAAGCTATTAATTTTTAAATAGTTTTCTTTTCATGTCTCTGTCTTCTTGACTTCTGTTATGTTCATATGGACTGTCTTATTGATCTCTGAGGCTTTCTTTTTTCTTCATTTTTTTCTCTTGACTATTTAGACAATTTCTATTGATTTCTCTTCAAGTTAATTGATTCTGTCTTTTACACTTCAAATCTACAACTTAGTAAGACTTCAATTTATTTATTTATTTCAGTCAGAGTCTCACTGTTACCCAGGCTGGATTGCAGTGGCATGATCTTTGTTCACTGCAACCTCTGTCTCCAGGGTTCAAGCAATTCTCCTGCCTCAGTAGCTGGGATTATAAGCATCTGCCACCATACCTAGCTAATTTTTTCATATTTTTAGTAGAGATGGGGTTTCACCATGTTGGCCAGGCTGGTCTCGAACTCCTGACCTCAAATGATCTGCCTGCCTCAGCCTCCAAAAGTGCTGGGATTAGAGGCATGAGCCACTATGCCCAGTTGATTTTTTAATTTATTTTTAAAATACATAATTGCCATTTTGTTCAATGTTTATACTTTGGATTTCATCATTAAATATCTCTTTGCATTGAGTTAATGACATTATGCTTTCCTTTACATATGGTTTCCTAACTAAACATACTATGATAGCTTCTCTGAAGTTTTTTTCTGCTAAGCTTACTATCTGAGCATACTCAGAGACTATTTGCAGTGATGGCTCTTTTTTCTGAGTATGGATCACACTTGTCTATTTTTTGCACATCTTGTAAATTTTTGTTTAAAAGGGGACATTTTAGGTAATATGGATTTGAATCATGCTCAACTTCTCAAGAACTGTTTTCATTCCTTTTTGTTTGCTTGCTTCTTTAGAAATATAATGGAATTAAATTTGCAAAGTCCATCTGCAGTGATTGGCTACTCATGACTCTGCTTTGTGTGTTTATTAGTTTGCTAAAGTCGGGATCCCAGGAGTTGTCCTTCTCTTTATAAAGTTTTATAGTCAGGCAATGATCAGTGAACTACTGTCCTTAAAGATCTCAAGCCAGTAAAGTTTCCATCATTTGTTGATGTGTCTTTGTGTAGATTGTGTGTGTCACCATTCTCTGTGTGTAACCTCTTGATCAGCTAGAGATGTATGGAGATATCTCTACACATGTCCAGTCTTCCCTACACATGAATACAGAAGGCAACCATGTATATGTAGAGGTCTATTATTGTCTCTGAAGCTGCTGTATTTCCAAGATTTTTCTATTAAATGTTTCTAGTCTGACAGGCCATTGCCTAATGCAAATGGTAATGTAACTTTAGCTAGCATAGTCTCTGGTCTTCTTTCTTTTAACAAATGAAATTGCTACTTTTACTGAAAATGCCACCAGAAATGCACTTTTTGTAGTTATTTTCCTCTTTCCTACAAATTGACTATGATCTTTCTTGTATTAAAGCTGCTGGTTTTTTCAGCATGTCTCCAGTAGAACTACAATCCTACCAAACTAGGGATGATGGATGCAGCACCAGGTAATAAAGCCACAGACACTTATTATTCTTACCTGGAGATCAGAAGTATTTAATGGTTAAATACTTCTCAATATTTTCTTTGACTTTCATCTATTTCCAGGGGCCTAAAATTGTTACTTTTGACCATTATTATTTGGTTCATTTTTATAGTTACATAGGAAAAATATTTGCCAAGCACTTCACTACATCACACCAAATCCCTGCCTGTCACCGAAGGGTTCTGAGTAGAAAAGTGACTGATATAACTTGTGTTTAAAAATAATCACTATGAATACTTTCATCTTAAGGGTAAAAGGGGGAATAAAGGATACCAGTTAATAGACTATTGCAATAACTTAAGCAAATATGTATTGCCTGTTGACACAAAGGTGATGGCAGTGAGCTTCTAGAGAAATGATTATATTCTGATATCTTTAAAGGTTTTGATGGTGGATGAATGTGCAGTATGAAAGAAAGGCAAAGGATAATCTCAGATTAATGTATAAAACTCAGAAAGAATAGAGTTTTCATACAAAGTCAGCTTTCTGTATCCATGAGTCTCTTCTACATCCATGGATTCAACCAACTGTGTTTCAAAAGTATTTGAGAAAAAAGAATTCCACGAAGTTCCAAAAAGCAAATTTTGAATGTGCTATACACTCAGCACTATATTGAATCCACTCAAATAAAATGATATATAGGACTTGTATTATGTAATATAAATGAGTTAGAGATTATTTAAAGTATACAGGAGGATGTGCATAGCTTATATGCAAATGCTATGCTATTTTACTTAAGGGACTTGAGCATCTGTGGATTTTTATGTCCACAGGGAGTCCCAGAACCAATCTTCCAGGAATAACAAGGGTGACAGTATTGTAATGGGGCAATTTTAAGAAGAAAAACTTTGGGGGTGCTTCTGCATATCATTTTAGTAGTTTAGTTTAGCATATAAAGTTTTAATATTTATTTTATTTCCAGAGATGTCAAGTTAGCGGTTGACCATGAAGGTTTAGAGCATAGGGGCAAAGTTAAGATTAAAAATAAAGATGTAACATCCATTAGAATGTAGGCGGTATTTGAAATCATAATATAGATGAGATTACAAACAAAGTCAGAGTAGTTTAAAAAGAAGAGATTCAAATAATGATGCATGGGTCACACCAATATTTAGATATTATTAAGTTCAGTAAGAACCACTGATAACTGATAAGGTTTTGCTCTGTCCTCACTTAAATCTTATCTTGAAATGAAGCTCCCACAATTCCCACATGTTGTGGAAGGGACTTGGAAGGAGGTAATTGAATCATGGGGACAGGTCTTTCTTGTGCTGTTCTCACGATAGTGAATAAGTCTCATGAGATCCGATGGTTTTATATAGGGGAGTTTCCCTGCACAAGTTCTCTTCTCTTGTCTGCTGCCATGTGAGACGTGCCTTTCACCATCTGCCATGATTGTGAGCCCTCCCCAGTAATATGGAACTGTGAGTCCATTAAATCTCTTTCTTTTGTAAATTGCCCATGCTTGGGTAGGTCTTTTTAAGCAGCATGAGAATGGACTAATACAGTAAGTTGGGACCAGTCAAGTGGGGCACTGCTAAACAGATACCCAAAAATGTGAAAGTTCAACTTCGGAACTGGGTAACAGGCAGATGTTAGAACAGTTTGGAGGGCTCAGAAGAAGATAGGAAAATGTGGGAAAGTTTGGAACATCCTGGAGACTTGTTGAATGGCTTTCACCAAAATGCTGATAATAATATGGACAATGAAATCCAGTCTGAGGTGGTCTCAGAGGAAGATGAGGAACTTGTTAGCAACTAGAGTAAAGGTGACTCTTGCTATGTTTTAGCAAAGAGACTGAAAGCATTTTCCCCCTGCCCTAGAGATTTGTGGAACTTTGAACTTGAGGGAGATAATTTAGGCTACCTGGTGAAATAAATTTCTAAGCAGCAAATCATTCAAGAGGTGACTTGGGTGCTGTTAAAAACATTCAGTTTTAAAAGGAAAACAGAGCATAAAAGTTCAGAAAATTTTCAGCTTGAGGATGCGATAGAAAAAAAATAATTCTGAGGAGAAATTCAAACCCACTGTAGAAATCTGCATAAGAAATGAGAAGCCAAATGTTAATTCCCAAGAAAATAGGGAGAATGTCTCCAGGGCATGTCAAAGGTCTTCACAGCAGCCCCTGCCATCACAGGCCAGAGATCTAGGAGGAAATAATGGTTTAGTAGGCTGGGCCCAGGGCCCCCCTGCTCTGTGCAGACTAGGAACTTGCTGCCCTCCATCCCAGCCACTGCGGCCATGGCTAAAAGGGGCTAAGGTACAGCTTGGGTTCTTGCTTCAGAGGTGCCAAGCCTTGGCAGTTTCCATGCAGTGTTGAGCCTGCAGGTTCACACAAGTCAAGAATTTAGGTTTGGGAACCTCAGCCTAAATTTCAGATGATGTATGGAAATGGCTGGATGCCCAAGCAAAAGTTTGCTGCAGGGGTGGGGCTCTCATGGAGAACCTCTACTAGGGCAGTGTGGAAGGGCTATGTGGGGTCAGAGCCCATATACAGAGTCCCTACTGGGGAACTACCTGGTGGAGCTGTGAGAAGAGGGCCACCATCCTCCAGATCCGAGAATGATAGATTCAACTACAGTTTGTACCATGGGCATGGAAAAGCTGCAGACACTCAATGCCAGCCCATGAAAATAGCCAGGAGGTGGGTCATACCCTGCAAAGCCAAAGAAGTGGAGCCACACAAGCCCATGGGATCCCACCTCTTTCATCAGTGTGACTCAGATGTGAAACATGTAGTCAAAGGAGATTATTTTGGAACTTTAAAATTTGACTGCCCTGCTGGATTTCAGACTCTCATGGGGCCTTTAGCCCCTTCATTTTGGCCAGTTTCTCCCATTTGGAATGGGTACATTTATCCAATGCCTGTACCCACATTGTATCTAGGAAGTAACTAACTTGCTTTTGATTTTATAAGCTGATAGGTGGAAGGGACTTGCCTGGTCTCGGATAAGACTTTGGACTATGGAATTTTGAGGTAATTCTGAAATAAGACTTTGAGGGATTGTTTGGAAGGCATGATTGGTTTTGAAATGTGAGAACATGAGATTTGAGAGGGGCCAGGGTTAAAATGATCTGGCTTTTCTCTGTGTTCCCCCCTAAATATCATCTTGAATTGTAGTTCCCACAATTCCCAAATGTTGGGGAAGGGACCTGGTGGGAGGTAATTGAATTATGGGGGCAGTTCTTTCCCATCCTGTTCTCATGATAGTGAATAAGTCTCATGAGATCTAATAGTTTTCAAAGGGGAGTTTCCCTGCACAAGTTCTCTTCTTTTGTCTGCCACCATGTGATATGTGCCTTTCACCTTCTGCCATGATTGTGAGGCCTTCCCAGCCATGTGGAACTGTGAGTCCATTGAACCTCTTTCTTTTGTAACTTGCCAAGTCTTGGGTATGTCTTTATCAGCAGTGTGAGAACAGATAACAACCACTAACGGAAACTGAAAAGGAGCATTCATAAAGGGATTTCTTAATCCTGGCAATTCTACTGGGATCTAGGTGAATATTTGTTCCCAGAATGAGATTAGGATTAACTTTGTCAAATGTTACCACTAAGTTAGGAAAGATAAAGACTGAAAGTTGGCCATGCATATAGCAATGTAAAAGTCACTGGTTATCTTGATAAGAACAGTTGTGGAACATAAGCCTGATTAGAGTTAAGAGTACAAGGGAGGTGAATTGGAAGTATGGTTTATGAGCAATTTTTTTCAAATTTGTTTTGCTATAAGGGAATAAAAACAATTAAATGCAATAGGATTGTTGCTGGAGGATTATTAAATTACTGGAGAAATTTCTTTTGTTTTTAAATATGAGAGAAACATTTTTGTTTTTCAAAATGTAATCATTCATTACTGAGGGGGAAATAACAATTGAATATTGAAAAGCGGAACAATTAACAGGAATATGTAAGAGGGGAGGAGTTTTATTGCATAAGTAAAGATACTGGCCTAGGCTAGGAGCAAAGGCAGTTGTTTCAAAAGACCAGATAGGTTGTATGAGTAGAGATACATATAAAAGGTGACTATAGCAGTGGGAACTGTTTTATTTGATATATTTTTAGAAAATAAGAATTAGAGTCATCAAGTGTGAATGGGAATTGGAAAATATTGGAGGTTCGAGGAAAGAGGGGCTGTCATTTAGAAAAATTAAAGAATCAATAAACAAAGGAAAAATTGGTTGGATAGGTAGCTTTAATGGTCCACTAGAGACCAATTTAGAAGTTTAAAGTCATATTAGTAAGCATGATCCGATTTCCAGTGTACATGAGGATGTTTCCTAGGACAATTATATAATTACAAAGTAGGCTAAATATATGCTGTCCAAACAGGTCCACACATATTGTATTACTGATTCCCAGTTGAAGACAGTTAGTTTCAGTTATAGTCTCTTATACTGCTATTTAAAATTACTTCACAAAGGTTTTCATAAATTAGAAGTATACAATAGAGCTTAAATTGTTCATCTTACAAGTGAAGTAGAAAATTAATACAATTAAAATTATGTCATTAATTTAATTTAAAAAATACAACAAAGCTGAAAATTGAGTTTTCTGAACTTTGTTCTAAATTACAGTTTCAACAGCAACCCTGTGTTTTAACACACAGCTAACTGAATTCATAGTTCACAGAAATCATGACTATAAGAAGCAACTAAGAATTCTAAATGCATTTATTCTAACAACTCTTCATTTGCATTCTTTGAGGCTAATAAACAAAAATAAGGGATAGTTTTATCATAGAAAGCATCTAATTATCTGAAGTAAAATTTTCTTAGCTCAAGTGTAAAATATATGTATGTCATTGTTAATCATGGTTTTTGTTAACTAAACAATTAGCATTTTATTATATTAAAAGAGCCTGAATTACATTAGTTAATATTTCAAGCTATAGGAAAGAATATAAACAGAAGAACAATAGGTTTGTGTGCTTGAGAATATTTGTTTACTTCTGAGTTTAATTAAGGATGAAGCTCAAAGAAACCAGTAAACAAGATAAATTAAAGATGGACATTTTAGCACTATGACATTTAAAAGAATGTATTTGTGTATAATTTTTAAAATGAAAACATGAATATCACTTCCGCCATATTCATGTACATTCATATCTCTCTTTTAATATAGACATGTATACAGAACACATCTAATATTTGATATATCATAGATCTCATACATGCAACAGAAAACTTCAATATGTTTTCATATGCTTTATTTGTGACAGTGAACCCTCACTTGTGCCACATGTCATGGGCCAAACTAATACTCCTTGTGGATAAAATGCATCCATTTTAGTGTGTTTCATCAAAAACAACTGATGTGCTCCCTCCATAAGAAATCTTATTAACTACTTCATTTATTGTTCTCTTCTGAAATTTCTAGGTATACATGTTTTTGAATATTTAATATATCTTCTAAACTATTGTTTCCCCAGCAACATTAAAATTGTTTTGCACACTTCATTTATATGACATCATTTATATCACTTGACAAGTGACTACAGTTAGCTAAGATTGCATTTAATTGACGCTATTTTCACTATATTTGTAAAAAATCAATTTCATTTAACCAACTCTTCATTTGTATGCCTGACAAATTCTTAAGACATGAATATCATAGAGAAAACTTAGGAACAGGTCTATCCTATTAGTAATTTATATATCATCATGAAAAAATGCAATAACAGTTACATATTTTAATGTTTGTAGTTCCTACCTTTAAGGCATAAGGGAGCTTAAATATGCTATGTGGCAATATTTATTATAAACATAATGTGAATTATAATTTTATTTATTGTAAAATTATTTGTACTAAGACTGCTTTTAACCCACATTTGACTCATGAAACAACCATAAATACTATACTTCCAAAATCATTTAATAACAGTTAAATATTCTGAAAATCCTTTATATTTCAATGAGACTACAGTCACTTAATGGTACATTTAGACCCAACAGTAACTTGAAAAACACATTCCCCTCTGTTGTTATAATGAGAATACATTTCAGGACCATGACAGAATTTAAAACTCTGTAAATTCTTTTCCAAGGTTGTTTATGCCTATTTATAAACATAATATTGACTCCTCTTATAACATGCTTGCCATCACTTGTTTTAGGTAAAGTTTAACTTGTTTATATTTTGCTTAATATGTTGTAAATAAAATAAATTGATAAAGTAATAAAATATTTTAGAAAGAAATCATGCTATTTTACATACATTATTATAATGGTAAGGTATAATTTTCGTTTCTGATCAATAATATATAGCTTCAAAAGTTAACTCCTCTTCCTCCTGTTAGTATGTGCTCAGTATGAAGTTTAAGCAAGCACATAAGAACAAAGCAAATGGTATAAAATCTTAAAAATAAAAACTTTTTGAGTATTTCCCAATATATTATGTTATTTGCTTGCTCCATTCTTTCTGGAATAATCTGAACAAATTAAATCAGGTAGCTTAAAGGTTCCTCTCCTCTAATGTTTGACTTCCATTCTGGCACAATGACACTGGACTCTCCACTGATTTCTAAATTGCTTTATTGTGTAATTTGGGAGGACTAGAGGAATAGAATCTACAATCAGAGGCAGCTGGTCGAAACAGGTGTTGCAGAAAATTATAATCCTACTTTGATTAATCCTGTTTTTTACAGCCGCCCTCTAGTTATGCATGACAGGTATCCAAATAATCAAACATACAGTCTTCATTGCAACAATCTGAGTTATTGTCAGGAGAAACATCAGGAATTACTGAAGCATCGATGCCAACATAATGTGTGTTTCATGAAATAGGCTTTTGTTATTTCATTATTTCTGCAACGTTCTGGGGAAAAATGTGTGTGTGTGTGTGTGTGTGTGGTGTGTGTACTCTTTGTCAGAAAGCTGTGCATTTTTCTGGTCATAATGGTGATTTTAAATAACCCATAAATTTAAAATTTGCCTTTTCAAAATAATTTTAAAACAGTTATGTGTTAACAAGTCCATGGTAATTGTTTTAGGCAGCATCTGGAATTATAAATGCATCTGTAACAAGGCATATACAATATTAAGAATCACTATGCAGTTATTAAAGCACTGTAGTATTTTCATTTGCATATCAATATGCCGTTGAAGCAGTCCTTCTCTTGCTTCTTCTTTCTCAGCTTAACAACAATCACCATCCTGAGTCACACACAGCTTACTGGAGCTGTCCAGCATTCAGCCTTCTTGAGAACAGTCTATTGGTGTATTTGGCATAAGGAGTAGCTCATAAGTGATTTTGTGGGGTCTGAAACTAGTCCTCTTACAACAGTCAAGGCAGGAAAAAATTTCCCTGTCTCATTTTGTAGATCAACTCTGGTTAAGTAAGTGTATAATTAGAAGAAAAACAGAAGAGTTAAAATAGACACAAACAGCTGGGCACGGTGGTGCACGCCTGTAATCCCAGCATGTTGGGAGGCCAAGGCAGGTGGATCACCTGAGGTCAGCAGTTCGAGACCAGCCTTGCCAACATGGTGAAGCCCCGTCTCTATTTAAAAATACAAAAATTAGCCGAGCGTGGTGGCAGGCACCTGTAATCCCAGTTACTCAGGAGGCTGAGGCAAGAGCATCACTTGAACCCGGGAGGCGGAGGTTGCAGTAAGCTGGGATGCTACCACTGCACTCCAGCCTGGGCAGCAGAGCAAGACTCCGTCTCAAAAAATAAATAAAATAAAATAAAATAGACACAAACAATTGTGTATTTACTAGACATAGGTAGTAGTGTGACTTAGTCATTTATAAATCTATGATCAAGCTTTCCTTGCTCTGGTCATATTATTCCTCTGCTTAAAGCCCTCCAATGCCTTTCCATTCTCCCCAGGTAAAAGCCAAAGAAAGGACCATGGCCTACAATGCTTAATATCTGTTCCCCAGTACTGCACCCCACTATTATTCATGAATACAATGTAATATTCCCCTCCTCCTTCTCACAACATTCCAGATACACAAATTTCCTTGACATTTTTTCTGATATTTATTTTCTCCTAGATATACACACGATTTACTCCCTTATCTCAAACAGGTCTTTGTGCAAATGTCACCTTCACAGTTTAGTACTTCCCTAACTTCCCTACTCACTATTACAGACCCCAGCATCACTTTTCTACCCTGCTTTTAATATGCTCCTACTTGTTATTTTGTAACAAGATTTTACAAAAGAGATTTAGAGAAATGTTGTAATAAGAGATTTAGAGAAATGATGCAAAGATATTACAGAATCTTCATGAACACCCTTTACTCAGCTTTCTCTAACCTTCATATGTAACCATAGCATATTTTCCAACACTGAAGAATTAGTGCTTCTACTATACTACATTGATACAATACTATTTAACAATCTAAGCCTTTATTATTTTTTCAGTTTTCCTACGAATGTCTTTTTCTGACTTTGATCCAGTCATTGTGTTTAGTCACATCTCCTTATTGTCCTCTTCTATGTAACAATCACTGAGTTTTTCATGACCTCAAAGAATACTGAACAGATATTTTGCAAAGTATCCCTGGAGTCATTAATTTTTTTGTGTGTAAGAAGAGGCAAAAGATATCTACATGAAATATTTAGATTTATTCTGTAAAGATTTATCTCTTCTTCCTCATTTATGGACTCAATCATTTATTTCAGTATACATTCATGGCTATTATTTTATTATTTGGGTTTTAATGTAACACTTCCATTATTTATTTTGTTAATCAAATTATTCCGGATTTGGCCATTGGAAGGTCTTCTATGTTGTCATTTGTGTTCTTTTAAAACGACCTTTGGCCCTTTCTTCAGCACTTTTTACTTTGTGACACTGCAAGGTACCTCAGGCTGGTTTTGATTTTCCCTTCCACAATGTAAGACTCAACTATTTTTCCAAGAATGTACTACTTCTAGGATTTTTAGTGGACAATTCTAGGAAATACACAATGTCTACTAACCCATGTATATTCACCCCCACACATCTTTATTCCTCTATTTATGTTTCTGTATATATACTGAAGTAAACATGAGATCATATTGATATCTCTGACTTTACTCCAGACAGTACACAGATTTCATTTTAGCCTTTAACCCTTTATCTGAAGGTAAGAAGCCTGGCTCCATTAACTTCAATTTATTTACTTATTTGTTTGCTCCTAGTTTACAAGTAAAGTGACTTTAGAACTGTTTTGAGTAAAATACGTACCAACTAGAGTATACCGTTTATGTACAATTCTTTTGCGTTTAGCCTTACAATATCCAGTCAAAACACCATTTTTCAAAGTTACATATGTCAGTACTTTATTTCTTTATCCACTTCAATAAGGTTATTTTATGCATTTGTAATGTTTATTTGTCACAGTCTGCATTCCATCTTGTATATGCTAAAATCCTGTTGTTGTTGTTGTTGTTGTGTTGTTGTTGTTATTGTTGGTGTTGTACGGTCATTGCAGTGTTTCCCATTCAGCAAATGTCATTCCTTGTGGTATACAGTTGTATGAGTTTTAACAAACTGATTAAAAAAAAACCGCCCTAACACTGCTAGAAAACTTTTACTACTCCAAAAATGTCTTTTTGAGGCTTTTTGTAATCAATCCCTGACATATTATCTAACATCTGCAGCAGTGGAGGAATGTTAGGCATTTGAGGGCCTGGGATAAGGCATGGGATGAAGAAATTAGCTCCTTTTAGAGCCTTTGTCCAGTCCATCTCATTTTCAGCCTAAATCCCTGCTTTCAGATGTACACAGTATTCTAATTCCTCATTCTTGCTAGGATTTTGCCTATAAAATGAACGTCTCTTAAAATCCCCCCTCTTCCACCACCCTACAGAGTTAAGTTTGAGGTTTTCCAACTTTGATAAGTCACCACTTTTTCATCTATTTTAAACCTACACTTTATTTGCTCTTTCTCTTTCACTATCACCATAAAGCATATTCTCTTTGCCCTTTGAGTTTATCATTTTACTAAAATTTACTGGAGTTTAAGACAGAAGCAGACATTAATATTAAGCAGACTTAATATTTTATATTTAAAGAAATATATAACATGGATAGAATTTGAAAGTGAAATTATTGAGTAAAAAAATCAAGTTCCAAAAAATGCACAGATGACATCACCAATTATGTAAATACATAGATATTTTTAAAGGACTGGACAAGTATACACATGTATCTCAGTATTTTCTTATGAAGATGGTGTAGGATGTGCCTAAAATGGAAACAAGAGGAACACTAATGTTTACTGTAATGTTCTACTTAGTTTAAAAAATATTCTAAACTAAAAAGGTAAATTATTATAATTTTTAAATTTAATATAGAGGGGTATGTATGTCTATCATAATATTATTTTTAACTTTTTATATATTTTAAGTATTTTATAATTTAAAAAGTAAAATTTATCATGGTCAATAACATATTTAGGTCCCTGGTGATTATATATTTATCATGAGACAGACTTCTGGGAATTAGTATCAGGTAAGATGACATATTAGATTTCTATATTTTTTCCACTAGCTTTAAATTTCCAACATGGAAAATGTCACCAATTTATACATGCAGCAGATGAAATTATAAATAACATTTTCTTAAAGACTAACCTGAGACATTCTTCATAGCAATATGGTAAATGACAGTAATGAAACCAAATATGCCACCTAATAGCAGAAAGAAAAAAAAAAACACATGCTTCCTGGACAGATATTCAATATCCATGTACTTTTGGATCTCTTTTCTTTACTAAGAATCCTATAATAATCCAGAATAATTTGGCTATTATTTCATAATCTATAGAAAGAACGCTATTACAGACATTTACAATTGCTTAATTTTCTTCATGTAAAATACCAAATTTTTCACACATTTTAAAAGTTATCAATATCCTTAGGAAATTTAGCTGGTAAGAAATGGGACGGAAAAAAATCACACAAAGGCATGACACATTTTGTTTAACTCCGGTAATTATATATTATAGGTATAAAACACATATGCCCACCATTTTCATCACTGTAGCTAGAAAGTTTTCATTGTCATTGGCCAGGTGGCAGATCTGTTCACATTCCAAAAATTTACTCTTGAAGATCCCTATAAAGGGCTCCCCTTGGCATTAGTCAACAGCAGAGCTATGTCTGCTTTAATGTGAACACTTGGTCTCAACATCTGTCATTTTCTTTGCTGCTCATGCCCGGCATCCTTGCTTTTTCTCTTTGTTTCCAGGCATTTGCTGTCTGTATTATGTTACTTTGCCTTTATCTTCTCCTTTGTTTTGAAAGATACTTATTTCAATAGAAAAATCTCTAAATTGTCTACTGTAAATGTAATTAATGCTGATTAAAACATTCAAATAATGCATTTATACAATTGAATATAAAATGCCCCAAGTAACATGCATTGGCTGCAACCATTGGATTAATATACTATATGCTAAATGTGAAAGATTCACTTTATTTTCAATGGCACAAATAGATTGAAAGTAAAAGTATGGAAACATATAGTCTGTGCAAACAGTAACTAAAAGAGATCTGCTGTGGCTGTACTAACATCAGGCAAAATAGAGTTTAAGACAAATTATCATGCAAAGAAAGATATTTTATAAAGATAACAGGATGAATCAATGAAGAATATATAAGAACTATAAACATTATAAGCACTTAACAAGAAAGCCTTAAGATACACTAAACAAACACTGACAGATTTAGATTTAAGGAGAGAAATAGCAAGTTCAACAATAATTGTTGAAGAAGTAATACTTCATTTTCAATAGTAGATAGAACAACCAGGCAGAGTATTACCAAGGAAATAGAAGACTTAAATAACCCTATAAACCAGTTAGAACTGACATATGTCTACAGACAATTTCACCCAATGTATCTAGCAAAATATACATTTTAATTAAAAAAATTTAATTGTTTTGGATGCATAGTAGGGGTATATGTTTATGGGGTACATGACATGTTTTGATACAGGCATGCCAGTGAAATAAGAACACCATGAGGAATGGTGTATCCATCCCCTCAAGTGTCTATCCATTGAGTTGCAGACTTCTAATTATACTATTTAAGTTGTTCCAAAATGTGTAGTTATTATTGACTAGAGTCACCCTGTTGTGCTATCAAATTGTAGGTCTTATTAATTAATACAATTTTTGAGCCCATTAACTATCCCCACTTCCTCTCCAGCCACCCACTAACTCCCTCAACCTTTACCATCCCTCTACTCTCTATGTCCATGAATTCAGTTGTTTTGCTTTTTAGATCCCACAAATAAGTAAGAACATGCAATGCATGTCTTTCTGTGCCTGGCTTATTTCACTTAAAATAATGATCTCCAGTTCCATCCATGTTGTTGAAAATGACTGGATCTCATTCTTTTTTATGGTTGAATAGTACTCCTTTGTGTATATGTACCACATTTTATTTATCCATTCATCTGTTGATGGACACTTAGGTTGCTTCCAAACCTTAGCTATTACAAACAGTGCTTCAGCAAACACAGGAGTGCAGATTTCTCTTTGATATTCTGATTTTCTTTCTTTTGGATATATACTCAACAGTGGGATTACTGGATCATATGATAGCTAAATTTTTAGTTTTTTGAGGAAGATCCAAACTGTTCCCTATAGTGGTTTCACTAATTGTCATTCCCACCAACAATGGACGAGAGTTCCCTTTTCTCCACATCTTCCCCAGCATATGTTATTGCCTGTCTTTTAGATATAAGCCATTTTAACTTGAGTGAGATAACATCTCTTGATTTGTATTTCTCTGATGATCAGTGATGTTGTGCACCTTTACATAAGCCTGTTTTCCACTTGCATATCTCCTTTTGAAAAGTGTCTATTCCAATATTTTGCCCATCTTTTGATTGGATTATTAGATTTTTTTCCTATAGTGTTATTTCAGGTACTTTTATTAATATATTCTGTTTGTTAATCATTTATCACATAGATAGTTTGAAAATACTTTCTTCCATTGTGAGGATTGTCTCTTCACTTCGTTGATTATATCCTTTACTGTCCAGAAGCATTTTAAACTTCATGTGATTCCATTTGCCCACTTTTGCTTTAGTTACCTGGGCTTGTGGGATATTGCTCAAGAAATGTTTGCCCAGAATAATGTCCTGGAGATTTTCCCCAATGTTTTCTTGTAGACATTCATGGTTTGAGGGTTTTAGACTTAAATATGTCAGCCATTTTGATTTGATTTTTGTATATGGTAAGAGATAGGCATCTCTTTTCATTCTTCTACATATGAATATCCAGTTTTCCCAGCACCATGTATTGAAGAGATTGTCCATTTCCCACTTAATGTTCTTGCAACCTTTGTCAAAAATGAGTTCACTGTGGGTGCGTGGATTTGTCTCTCGGTTCTCTATTGTTTTATTTGTTTATGTGTCTCTTCTTATGCCAGTATCTTGCTGTTTTCATTACTATAGCTCTGTAGTATGATTTCAAGTTAGGTAATGTGATTCCTCCAGTTTTTGTTCTTTTTGCTTAGGAAAGCTCTGTCTGTTCTGGTTCTTTTCTGGTTCCATATAAATTTTAGAATTTTTTTTTCTATTTTTGTGAAAAATGTCATTAATATTTTGATAGAGATCTCATTGAATCTGTGGATTGTTTTGGGTAGTATGAACATTTTAACAATAATGATTCTTCCAATCTGTGAACATGAAAATATTTTTCCATATTTTTGGTGTCCTTTTCATTTTCTTTCTTAAGCATTGTATAGTTTTTATTATAGAGCTCTTTCACTTCTTTGGTTAATTCCTAGGTATTTAATTTTATGTGTGGCTATTGTAAATAGGATTACTTCTTTTTTTGTTTTTTAGATTTTTCACTGTATGTAAAAATGCTACTGATTTTTGTATGTTGATTTTGTATCCTGCAACTTTACTGAATTTATCAGTGAAAACAGTTTTCTTGTAGAGAGTTTAGGTTTTTCCGAATATAGGATCATACCATCTGCAAACAAGGATAATTTGCTCTCCTCCTTTCCAATTTGGATGCCCTTTATGCCTTTTTCTTGCCTGATTGCTCTAGCTAGGATTTCCAGTGCTATGTTGAATAACACCAATGAGAGTGGGCACCCTTGTGGTGCTCCAGATCTTAGAGGAAAGGCTTGCAGTTTCTCCCCATTCAGTAGATGTGGGTATGTTGTGGATGGCCTCTATTATGTTGAGGTACGTTCCTTCTATCCCCAGTATTTTTTAGGGTTTTTATCATGAAGACATGTTGAATTTTATCAAATGCTTTTTCAATATCAATTGAAATATTCATATGATTTTTATCATTTATTCTGTTGATATGATGTACCACACTGATTGATCTGCATATGTTAAAACATCCTTGCATCCAAGAGATAAATCCCACTTAGGTATTATTGAATTAAAGCTGCTAATATTTTATTGAGGATTTTTGCTTTTTTAATGTGTCTTTGGCTGGCTTTGGTATGAGAGTAATACTAGCGTTTTGGATGAATTTAGAGGTATTCCTTCCTGCTCTATTTTTCAGAATAGTTTGATTAGGATTGGTATTAGTTCTTCTCTAAATGTTTGGTGAAATTCAGCAGTGAAGCCATTGGGTCCTGGGCTTTTCTTTACTGGTAGGCTTCTTATTACTGCTTTGATCTTGTTACTTGGTATTGGTCTGTTCAGATTTTGAATTTCTTCCTGGTTCAATCTTGGTGGATTGTATGTGCTAAGATTTGGTCCATTTCCGCTAAACTTTTGAATTTATTGGGATATAGTTGCTCATATTAGCCACTAATGAAACTTTGAATTTCTATGCAATTAGTTGTAATGCCTTCTTTTTCACATCTGATTTTATTTGGGTCTTTTCTCTTTTTCTCTTCATTAGTCTGGCTAAAGCTTTGTTCATTTTGTTTATCTTTTCTAAAACAAATTTTTTGTTTCATTGATTTTTGTATTGTTTTCTTCAATTAATATTTATCTATTTCTCCTCTCATCTTTATTATTTCCTTTCTTCTACTAATTTTGGGTTCACTTTGCTCTCGTTTTTTTAATTCTTAAAGATGTATGACTAGGTTATTTGATGTGATTTTTTTAAGAACATTTTTTATGATACTTTAAGTTCTGGGATACATGTGCAGAATGTGCAGGTTTGTTACATAGGTAAACATGTGCCATGGTGGTTTTCTGCACGCCTCAACCCATCATCTTAATGCTATCCCTCCCCTAGCCCTCCACCCCCAGACAGGACCAGTGTGTGATGATCCCCTCCCTGTGTCCCTGTGTTCTCATTGTTCAACTCCCACTTATGAGTGAGAACGTGCAGTGTTTGTTTTTCTGTTCTTGTGTCAGTTTGCTGAGAATGATGGTTTCCAGCTTCATCCATGTCCCTGCAAAGGACATGCACTCATCCTTTTTTATCGCTTCATAGTATTCCATGGTGTATATGTGCCACATTTTCTTTATCCACTCTATCATTGGTGGGCATTTGGGTTGGTTCCAAGTCTTCGCTATTATGAACAGTGCTGCAAAAAAACAGTGTGCATGTGTCTTTACAGTAGAATGATTTATAATCCTTTGGGTATATACCAAGTAATGGGATTGCTGGGTCAAATAGTATTTCTGTTTCTAGATCCTTGAGGAATCGCCACACTGTCTTCCACAATGGTTCAACTAATTTACACTCCCACCAACAGTGTAAAAGTGTACCTATTTCTCCACATCCACTCCAGCATCTGTTGTTTCCTGACTTTTTAATGATTGCCATTCAATTGGCATGAGATGGTATCTCATTGTGGTTTTGATTTACATTTGTCTAATGGCCAGTGATGATGAGCTTTTTTTCATATGTTTGTTAGCCACATAAATGTCTTCTTTTGAGACGTCTGTTCACATCCTTTGCCCACTTTTCGATGGGGTTGTTTTTTTCTTGTAAATTTGGTTAAGTTTTTGCAGACTTTGGATATTAGCCCTTTGTCAGATGGATAGATTGCAACAATTTTCTCCCATTCTGTAGGTTGCCTGTTCACTCTGATGATAGTTTCTTTTGCTGTGCAGAAGCTCTTTAGTTTAATTAGATCCCATTGGTCTATTTTGGCTTTTATTGCCATTGCTTTTGGTGTTTTAGTCAGGAAGTCTTTGTGCATGTCTATGTCCTAAATGGTATCTAGGTTTTCTTCTAGGGTTTTTGTATTTTTTAGGTCTTATGCTTAAGTATTTAATCCATCTTGAGTTAACTTTTTATAAGGTGTAAGGAAGAGGTCCAATTTCAGTTTTCTGTATATGGCTAGCCAGTTTTACCAACACCATTTGTTGAATAGGGAACCCTTTCCCCATTTCTTGTTTTTGTCAGGTTTGTCAAAGATCAGATGGTTATAAATGTGTGGTGTTATTTCTGAGGCTTCTGTTCTGTTCCAATGGTCTATATATCTGTTTTGGTACCAGTACCATGCTGTTTTGTTTACTGTAGCCTTGTAGTATAGTTTGAAGTCAGGTAGTGTGATACCTCCAAGTTTGTTCTTTTCACTTATGATTGTCTTGGTTATGTGGGCTCTTTGTTGGATCCATATGAAATTTAAAGTAGTTTTTTCTAATTCTGTGAAGAAAGTCTACAGTAGCTTGATGGGGATAGCATTAAATCTATAAATTACTTTGGGCAGTATGGCCATTTTCACAATATTGATTCTTCCTATCCATGAGCATGGAATGTTTTTCCATTTGTCTGTGTCCTCTCTTATTTCCTTGATCAGTGGTTTGTAGTTCTCCTTGAAGAGGTCCCTCACATCCCTTGTTAGTTGGATTCCTAGGTATTTTATTCTCTTTGAAGCAATTGTGAATGGGAGTTCACTCATGGTTTGGTTCTCTGTTTGTCTATTATTTGTGTATAGGAATGCTTGTGATTTTTTGCATATTGATTTTGTATCCTGAGACTGCTGAAGTTGCTTATCAGGTTAAGGAGATTTGGGGCTGAGACTATGGGGTTTTCTAATATACAATCATGTCATCTGCAAACAGAGACAATTTGACTTCCTATCTTCCTATTTGAATACCCTTTATTTCTTTCTCTTGCCTGACTGCCCTGGACAGAACTTCCAATATTATGTTGAATAGGAGTGGTGAGAGAGGCCATCCTTGTCTTGTGGCAGTTTTCAAAGGGAATGCTTCCAGTTTTTGCCCATTCAGTACGATATTGGCTGTAGGCTTGTCATAAATAGCTCTTATTATTTTGAGATACTTTCCATCAATACCTAGTTTATTGAGAGTTTTTAGCATGAAGCAGTGTTGAAATTTTTCGAAGGACTTTTCTGCATCTATTGATAATCATGTGGTTTTTGTCATTGGTTCTGTTTATGTGATGGATTACATTTATTGGTTTGCTTGTGTTGAACCAGCCTTGCATCCCAGGGATGAAGCTGACTTGATTGTGAGGGATAAGCATTTTGATGTGCTGCTGGATTTGGTTTGCCAGTATTTTATTGAGGATTTTTGCATTGATGTTCATCAGTGACATTGGCCTGAAATTTTTCTTTTTTGCTGTGTCTCTGCCAAGTTTTGGTATCATGATGCTGCTGGCCTCATAAAATGAGTTAGCAAGGATTCTTTTTCTATTGTTTAGAATAGTTTCAAAAGGAATGGGACCTCTTCGTACCTCTGGTAGAATTCAGCCTAGAATCTATCTGGTCCTGGACTTTTTTTGGTTGGTAGGCTATTAATTACTGCCTCAATTTCAGAGCCCGTTGTTGGTCTATTCAGAGATTCAACTTCTTCCTATTTTAGTCTTGGGAGGGTGTATGTGTCCAGGAATTTATCCATTTCTTCTAGATTTTCTAGTTAATTTGCATGGAGTGTCTATAGTATTCTCTGCTGGTAGTTTGTATTTCTGTGAGATGAGTGGTGATATCCCCTTTATCATTTTTTATTGCATCTATTTGATTCTTCTCTCTTTTAGTCTTGCTAGCAGTCTATCAATTTTGTTCATTTTTTCGAAGAACCAGCTCCTGGATTCATTGATTTGTTGAAGGATTTTTTGTGTCTCTATCTCCTTCAGTTCTGCTCTGATCTTAGTTATTTCTTGCCTTCTGCTAGCTTTTTAATTTGTTTGCTCTTGCTTCTCTAGTTCTTTTAACTGTGATGTTAAGGTGCCAATTTAAAATCTTTTCTGCACTCTCTTGTGGGCATTTAGTGCTTGAGGAGGCAGTTTGTCCCTTATCAGAGCTTTGAGATTCACTGCTCTCTTCAGAGCTGGCAGGCAGGAACATTTAAGTCTGCTGAAGCTGCACCCATAGCTGCCCCTTCCCCCAGGTGCTCTGTCCAGGGAGAAGGGAGTTTATTTATAAGCCCCTAACTGAGGCTGCTGCCTTTCTTTCAAAGATGCTCTGCCCAGAGAGGAAGAATCTAGAGAGGCAGTCTGGCTACAGCAGCTTTGCCAAGCTGTGGTGGGCTCCACCCAGTTCAAACTTCCTGGCAGCTTTGTTTATTCTGTGAGGGGAAAACTGCCCACTCAGGCCTCAGTAATGGTGGACACTTCTCCTCCTGCCAAGATGGAGTTTCCCAGGTTGACTTCAGACTGCTGTGCTGGCAGGAAGAATTTCAAGCCAGTGGATCCTAGCTTGCTGGGCTCCATGGGGATAGGATCCACTGAACCAGACCACGTGGCTCCCTGGCTTCAGCCCCCTTCCAGGGGAATGAATGGTTCTGTCTCGCTGGCATTCCAGGTGCCACTGGGGTATGAAAAGAAATTCCTGCAGCTAGCTCAGTATCTGCCCAAACAGCCACCCAGTTTTGTGCTTGAAACCCAGGGCCCTCGTGGTGTAGGCACTGGAGGGAATCTCCTGGTCTGCAAGTGTGGAGACCATGGGAAAAGCACAATATCTGGGCCAGAATGCACCATTCCTCACCACGCAGTCCCTCATGGCTTCCCTTGGCTAGGGGAGAGAGTTCCCCTGACCCCTTGTGCTTTATGGGTGAGGCGATGCTCCACCCTGCTTCTGTCAACCTTCGTGGGCTGCACCCACTGTCTAATTAGTCACAAAGAGATGAACCGGGTACCTCAGTTGGAAATGCAGTAATCACCCACTTTCTGCGTTGATCTCACTGGGAGCTGCAGACTGGAGCTGTTCCTACTTGGCCATCTTGCCAGCTGCCTCCCTTTTTTTTTTTTATGTAGGCAGTTACAGCTATAAATTTTCCTCTTAGAATTGCTTTCACTGTATCCCACAGATTTCAATCTGTTGTGAGTCCATTATCATTTAATTCTAGAAATTTTTCAATTTTTTTCCTTATTTCCTTATTGACCCACAAGTCATTCAGAAGCATATTGTTTAATTTCCATGTATTTGTATCATTTCAAAAATTCCTATTTTTACTTATTAAGTACTAGTTTTATCCCAATGTTGTCAGAGAAGGTGCCTGATATATATATTTTTTAATGTTTTAAGACTTTCTTTGTGATGTAACTTGTGGTCTATCCTTGAGAATTATCTATGTGCTGAGGAAAATAATATATATTCTCCAACTCTTGGATAAAATGTTCTGTAACTGTCTATTAACTCTATTTAATATATAGTGAAGATTAAGTATAATGTTTCTTTATTGATTTTCTCTCTGGAAGATCTACCCAATGCTGAAAGTGGGCATTGATGCCTCCAACTATTATTGCATCAGGGCTTATCTCTCTCTTTAGCTTTATAATGTTTTCTTTATATATCTGGGTACTCCAATGTGAGTGCATATATATTGAAAATTGTTATATCCTCTGCTGAGTTGACCCCTTTATTATTATATAGTGACCTTCTTTGTCTATTCTTAGAATTTTTATCTTGAAATCTATTTTCTCTGATAAGGATAGCAGCTGTTATATTTTTTGGCTTCCACTGACATGGAATATCTTTTTCTGTTTCACTGTTTTCAGTCTATATGTGTCTTTATAGTTGAAGTGTATTTCTTGTAGGCAACAGATCAATGGGTCTTGTTTTTTCATCCATTCAGCCAGTCTATGTGTTTTGATTGGAGGGTTTGGTCTATTGTCATTCAATGTTATTATTTGTAATTAAGGATTTACTGCTCTTATTTTGTTATTTCTTTTCTTGTTGTTTTGTGGTCTTCTCTTTCTTCTTTCTTTCATTCCTGTCTTCCTCTAATGAAGATGACTTTCTCTGGTGGTATGATTTAATTTTTTGTTATTTTTGGTGTATTCATTGTATGTTTTTTGGTTTGAGGTTACCATGAGGCTTGCAAATACTATCTTAAAATCCATTATGTTATCTTGATAAAAACTTAACACTAAAGAAACAAACAAGTAAGCAAAAACAACAAGCATACAAGCAAGCAAAAAGAAAGACTTAAAAAACTTGCTTTAATTTTAACCTCTTGCTTTTTAACTTTTTGTTGCTTCTATTTATATTTTATTATACTGGCTATTTCTTGAAAACTCATAGCTAGTTTTGATTGGTTCATCATTTACCCTTTCTACTTAGGATAAGAGGAGTTTACATACCATAATTACAGTTATAATATTCTGTGTTTTTCTGTGTATTTACTATTACCAGTAAGTTTTGTATCTTCAGGTGATTACTTATTGCTCATTAATTTTCTTTTCTTTTTGATTGAAGTACTATTTTTAGCTTCCTTGTAGGACAGGCCTGACACTGATGAAATCCCTCAGCTTTTGTTTGTCTGCAAAAGTTTTTATTTCTCCTTCTTGTTTGATGAATATTTTGCTGGATATACTATTCTAGGGTAAAAGGTTTCTTTCCTTCAATGCTTTAACTATGCCATACCACTCTCCCCTGACTTGTAAGATTTCCAACAAAAAGTCTGCTGCCAGATATTGGAGCTCCATTGTATGTTACTGATTTCTTTTATTGTACTGCTTTTAAAATCCTTTCTTTATCCTTGACCTTTGGATATTCAATTACTAAATGCCTTTAGGAAGGCTTGTTTGGGTTAAATTGGCTTGGTGTTCTATAACCTTCATGTACTTGGAAATTGATCTTTCTCTTGGCTTGGGAAGTTCTCTGTTATTATCCCTTTGAATAAACTTTTCACCACTATTCCTTTCTCTTCCTCCTGTTTAAGGCCAATAACCCTTAGATTTGCCCTTCTGTGGCTATTTTCTAGATCATTTAGGCATGCTTCATTGCTTTGTATTTTTTTGTCTTTTGTCTCCTCTGATTGAGTATTTTCAAATTCCCTGTCTTCAAGCTCACTGATTCTTTCTTCTGCTTGATGCATCCAGCTATAAAGAACTCTAATACACTCTTTTGTATGCCAACTGCATTTTTCAGCTCTGAATTTCTGATTGATTCTTTTTAATTTTTTTTTTGAGACAGTCTCACTCTGTCACCCAGGCTGGAGTGCAGTGGCATGATCTCAGCTCACTGCAACCTCTACCTGCTGGGTTCCAGTGATTCTTCTGCCTCAGCCTCCCAGGTAGCTGGGACTGCATGCATGCACCACTATGCCAAGCTAATTTTTGTATTTTTAGTAGAGATGGGGTTTCGACATGTTGGTCAGGCTGGTCTTGAACTTCTGACTTCAAATCCCAGCCTTGGCCTCCCAAACTGCTGGGATTAGAGGCATGAGCCACTGCACTCTGCAAGCAGGCTGACTGTTTTCAATTATTCAATTTCTTTGTTAAATTTATCTGATAGAATTCTGAATTCTTTCTCTGTGCTATCTTGAATTTATTTGAGTTTCCCCACCACAGCTATTTTCAATTATCTGTGTGAAGAGTCATGTATCTCTGTTTCTCTAGGATTCATCCATGGTGACATATTTAGTTCATTAAGTGAGGTCATGGTTTCAGGGATGGTGTTAATGCTAGTAGGCATTCTTCAGTGTCTAGGCATTGAAGTGCTAGGTATTTATTGTAGTCTTCACCCTCTGGGATTATTTGTAGCCGTTCTCCTTAGGAAGGCTTTCCAGATATTTGAAAGGACTTTGATGTTGTAATCTAAGCTGTTTCTGCTTTAGGGGGCACCCCAAGCCTAGTAATGCTGTGGTTCTGGCAGACTCATAGAGGTACCACCTTGATGGTTGCATTAGCCCTTTTTCATGCTGCTGATAAAGACACCTGAGACTGGAAAGAAAAAGAGGTTTAATTGGATTTACAGATTCACGCGGCTGGGGATGCCTCAGAATCATGGCAGGAGGTGAAAGGCTCTTCTTAAATGGTGGCAGCAAGAGAAAAATGAAGAATATGCAAAAGCAGAAACTCCTGATAAAACCATCAGATCTCATGAGACTTATTCACTACCATGAGAACTGTATGGGAGAAACCACCCCCATGATTCGAAGTATTTACCACCGGGTTCCTGGGTTCCTCCCACAACACGTAGGAATTATGGGAGTACAATTCAAGATGAGATTTGGGTGGGGACACAGAGCCAAACCAGATCATTCCATTGCTGGCCCCTCCAAATCTCATGTCCTCATATTTCAAAACCAATCATGCCTTCCCAATAGTTCCCCAAAGTCTTAACTCATTTCAGCATTAACCCAAAAGTCCACAGTCTAAAGTCTCATCTGAAACAAGGCAAGTTCTTTCCACCTATGGGCCTGTAAAAATCAAAAGAAAGCTAGTTACTTCCTAGATACAATGGGGGTAAAGATATTAGGTTAATACAGCCATTCAAAATGAGAGAAATTGGCCAAAACAAAGGGCTTACAGGGCCCAATGTAAGTCTGAAATCCAGCAAGGCAGTCAAATTTTAAAGTTCCAAAATGATGTTCTTTGACTCCATGTCTTACATCTAGGTCATGCTGATGCAAGAGGTAGGTTTCCGTAGACTTGGGCAACTCCACCTCTATGGCTTTGCAGAGTATAGGCCCCCTCCTGACTGCTTTCATGGGCTGGTGTTGAGTGTGGCTTTTCCAGATGCATGGTGCAAGCTGTTCGTCAATCTACCATTCTCAGGTCTGGAGGATGGTGGCCCCCTTCTCACAGCTCCAACAGGAGTTGCCCCAGTAGGGACTCTGTGTGGGGCCTCTGATCCCATGTTTTCCTTCTACATCACCCTAGCAGAGGTTTTCCCTGAAGGCCCTGCTCCTGAAGCAAACTTTTGCCTGGGTATCCAGGAGTTTCAATACATCTTCTGAAATTCAGGTGGAGGTTCCCAAATATCAATTCTTGACTTCTGTGCACCCACAGGCTCAACACCACATGGAAGCTGTCAAGATTTTTGGCTTGCACCCTCCAAAACCATGGGTTGAGCTGTAACCTTGGCCCCTTTTAGCAAGGGCTGGAGTGGCTGGGACACAGGTCACCAAGTCCCTAGGCTGTACACAGCATGGGAACCCTGGGCCTGGCCCCCAAAACCATTTATTCCACCTAGGCTTCTGGTTCTGTGATGGGAGGGGCTATGATGAAGGCCTCTGACATGCACTGGAGACATTTTCCCCATTGTCTTGGGGATTATCATGTGACTCCTTTTTATTTATGCAAATTTATGCAGTCAGCTTGAATTTCTCATCAAAAAATGAATTTTTCTTTTCTACTGCATCATCAAGCTGCAAATTTTCCAAACTTTCATGGTCTGTTTCCTTTTTAAAATTGAATGTTTTTAACAGCACCGAAGTCACCTCTTGAATATTTTGCTGCTTAGAAAGTTCTTCTGCCAGATACCCTAAATCATCTCTCTCAAGTTCAAAGTTCCACAGATCTCTAGGGCAGGGGCAAAATGCTGCCAGTCTCTTTTCTAAAACATATCAAGAGTCACCTTTGTTCCCTTTCCCAACAAGTTCCTCATCTTCATCTGAGATCATCTTAGCCTGGATTTCATTGTCCATATCATTATCAGTATTTTTGTCCAAGCCATTCAACAAATCTCCAGGAGGTTCCAAACTTTCTCAAATTTTCCTGTCTTCTTCTGAGCTCTCCAAACTGTTCCAACCTCTGCCTGTTTCCCAGTTCCAAAGTCGCTTTCACATTTTTGGGTATCTTTTCAGCAGCACCCCACTGTACTAGTACCAATTTACTGTATTAGTCAGTTTTCATGCTGCTGATAAAGACATACTTGAGACTGGGAAGAAAAAGAGGTTTAATTGGACTTATAGTTCCACATGGCTGGGGAGGCCTGAGATTCATAGTCAGAGGTGAAAGACACTTCTTACATGGCAATGGCAAGAGAAAAATGAAGAAGATGCAAAAGCAGAAATCCTTGATAAAACCATCAGATCTCATGAAACTTATTTACTACCACAAGAACAGTATGGGGGAACCTCCCCCATGATTCAGATTATCTCTCACCAGATCCCTCCCACAAAATCTGGGAATTATGGGAGTACAATTTAAGATAAGATTTGGGTGGGGACACAGAGCAAAACCATATCAATGGTCTTAGAAATACACGGGAGAATTATATGGATTACCTGGCAGAGACTCTTGTTCTTTTCCCTTACTTTCTCCCAAACATGCAGTCTCTTTCTCTGTTCTGAGCCACCTAAAACTGGGGGTGGAGTGACATAAGCACCTCTGTGGCCACCACCACTATGACTGCACTGGGTCAGGCCTGAAACCAACACAGCACTGGGTCTCACCCAAGGCCTGCTGCAACCATTCCCTGGCTGCTGCTTATGTTTGCCCAAAGCCCTGGGGCTCTACAGTCAGCAGATGGCAATGCCAGCCAGGCTTGTGACCTTCCCTTCAGGGCGACGAGATACCCCAGGCCCCGAGTGGGTCAAGAAGTGCTCTCCAAGTGTCAGGGACTAGAATCAAAAACCTTAGAAGTCTGCCTGGTATTCTGTTGTATTGCGACTGAGCTGGCACTCAACCACAAAACACAGTCCGTCCTACTCTTTTCTCCCCTTTCCAAAGGCAAAGGAGCCTCATCCCATAGCCATCATCACTCCTTGCCACAAGGAGTACTGCCAGATTACCACTGATGTTTCCTTAAGACTCAAGGTCTCTGAAGTCAGCTTGTGGTGAATGCTGCCTGGCCTAGGACTCACTCTTTAGGGCAGTGGCTCCCCTCTGGCCCAGGGAATGTCCAGAAATGCCATACAAGAGTTATGTCCTTGAATGGAAAACCGCAAGAGCCTGCTAGGTGCTCTACCCCATTGTGGCAGTGTGGCTACCTGAAGCCAGCAAGTCTCAGAGGCTCACCAAGGCCCTCTATCTAGTACCAGGTATCACTGCTGGTTAGTCAGGGTCCAAGCGCCCTTCAGTTAGCAGGTAATAAATGCTGGAAGGACTGGGTCATTTCCTTCAAGGAGGCATGTTCCCCCTGGTTCCGGTTGTGTCTATAGAAGTCATCTGGGAGCTAGGGCCTGAAAAAGGGCCTCATGGCTCTGACTGGTACCCTATCCTGTTGCAGCTGAGCTGATATCCAAGATATAAGGCAAAATCCTCCCTGCTATTCCCTCTCGTCTCTTCAAGGAGGGGATCTCATTTGGAGTCAGGAGCTGTGCAGCTTGGGGTTATGGGAGGAGTGATGCCAGCACTACCTTGGCTGCCCCAGCTCATGTCTCTGTATGTTGCCTGCCCCCACAGTCCACCGTCTCTGGGCCTAGTTCAGCCCTTGGACTCACCTAAGAGTTGCAGTCCTTATGGCCCAGACTGATTTCCAAGTTTACTTAGGGACATAGAGCACTTTGGCCCTCTGTAGCAAGGTTTGCAGGCACTCAAGTTCTAACCGCTGACATTGGCAATTCCTCTCTAAGGGCTGGTTTAAATGCTCCCTCCATGAGTGGGCGCCATCTGGATTTGGTCTAGTTTTCCTTTTTGCACTAATAGAACAACACAGAGTTTAATTCCTCACAATTACTGTTTTCTCCTTTCCCCAGTGCCCAGAGATGCTCTCTGCATCACACTCCTGCCGGGAATGGGGAAGAGGCAGAGTCAGTGATTCAGGACTATTTTATCTATCTCTTCTGTGCCTCTTTCAGCTATATGAAGTTAAAATCAAGTACTATTAATAGTCACCTGATTTTTGGTTCCTATGAAGGTATTTTTTCTTTTTTTAGATGGAGTCTCACTCTGTCGCCCAGGCTGGAGTGCAGTGGCGCAATCTCAGCTCACTGCAAGCTCCCAGGGTTCACGCCATTCTCCTGCCTCAGCCTCCCAAGTAGCTGGGACTACAGGCACCCGCCACCACGCCAGGCTAATTTTTTATATTTTTAGTAGAGATGGGGTTTCACCATGTTAGCCAGGATGGTCTCGATCTCCTGACCTCGTGATCCGCCCTCCTTGGCCTCCCAAAGTGCTGGGATTACAGGTGTGAGCCACCGCACCCGGTGTTTTTTCTAAGTAGATATTGTTTTTTCTAAGTAGATCATTGTTAACTTGGTGTCCCTGCAGGGAAGATGGTAAGTAGAGCTTTCTATCCCACTGTCTTGCTCCGTCTCTCTCCAAAATACACATTTTTCTAATGTGTAAATGGAATGCTCTCCAGGATAGGCCACATGTTATGTCACAAAACTAATCTGAATAAATTTTAAAAGATTGAAATAATTAAAAGCAAGTTCTTCAAACAAATGGAATTAAGTTAGAAATTAATACAAATGCAATTTTTAAAATTCAAAAATATGTGGAAATTGAAAAACACACTCTGTATTTATCTTTATCTGCTGTTACAAAGTGTCACAAACTTAAAACAATGAAAATTTACTGTCTCACAGTTCCAGAAGCTACATATCTGAAATTAAGCTGTTAGCAGGATCACACTTCCTCTAAAACCAGTAGAGATGTCTTTCCTTGCCTTTTCCTAGCCACTGGTAGGAAACCTTGCCTTGTTGGCAGCCTTGGTTCTCCTTGAATTGCAACTACATAACTCTAATTTGTGCATCATCACCACATGGCATTTTCCTTGTATGTCCGTCTTCACAAAGCCATCTTCTTATAAGGACACTGGTCATCATGGATTACAGGCCTACCCTACTCCAGTATAACCTTGTTAACTTAACTAATCTCCTCTGCAACAACCTTATTTCCAAGTAAGACCACATTCTGCAAAAGTGGATGTTAGAACTTCAGTATATCTTTTGAGAAGAGTGGTATTATTAAACTTATAACACACGGCTGAGTAATAAGAGAGTCATAAAGAAATTGCAAGAGAACTTAGGGAAAAAAAAACAAGTGCCAATGAATATCTTTTGTGAATATAGACATAAAAATCCTTAACGAAATAATAGAAAACAGAATCCAGCAGTACATTGAAAAGATTAAACATGACCTTGTAGAATTTGGCTAGTTTTCAAGTTTAACATATGAAATTATTCAATATAAGACACCACAATAATAAAGAAAAGAAGAAAAAACATCTCAAAAGATGCAGAAAGACATTTTACAAAATGTTTTCATTTGTTCAGTATTAATAAAAATACTGAACAAACTAAGAATAAAATGGAATTTCCTCAACCTGATAATGAGCATCTATAAAAACTCCACAGTTAATACCATATTTAATGATGAAATACTAAAAGTTTTACTTCTGAGATAAGGAACAAATCATGATATCTGTTATTTACACTTCTATTCAACATATCTTGGAAGTTCTAACCAGGGAAATTGACACTAAAATGAGATAAAATCATCCAGATGAAAGAAAAAAAAAGTATCTCTATTCACAGGTGACAGGATCTTGTATATATAGAAATCCTGAAGAACACATAGATACACAAACTATTGCAATGAATATATGTGTTCATAAAAGCTTCAAGATATAATATTAGCATACAAATGTTAGTTGTATTTCTATGTGTTAGCACTATACAACTCTATATTGAAATTTAAAAATTAATTCCATTTTAAATGGCATCTGAATTAATAAAATACTAAGGAATACATTTAACCAAAGAAGTATGAGGCCTGTACATGGACAGCTAAAAAATGTTATAAAATAAATTAAAAAGAATATTTAAAATGCAAGATATCCTGTGTTCATGAATTGTAAGTCTCAATATTGTTAATATGGTTATACAAAACTAATTGTTCCACAGAGTCAATGCTACCTTTTCAAAATTCCAACTACCTTTTTGAAGAATTAGACAACCTTATCAAAATCCAAACTGCCTTTTTGTAGAAATAGACAATATAATCCTACAATATAAATGCAAATGCAAGAAACACCAGGCTGTTAAAACAATATTGGAATTAAAGAACAGAGTTATATAAATCATACTTCATAATTTTGCAATGTAAAAGAAAGCTACAATAAGCAAAGCAGTGTCGTACTGTCATAAGGATAGACATATAGATAGGTGGAATAGAATTGAGTAATTAGAGACTGATATTGAAGAAGGTCTATTGCTTTTCAAGAAGGCCAAGATTATTCATGGGAAAAGAATAGTCTTTTCAAAAATTGGAGCTAATATGCCTAGATATCCATGTGCAAAATAATAAAATTGTAGCCCTAATGAATCTAATATGTAAATGTAAGAGCTACAACTATAAAACAGAAGGAAAAATAGGTATAAGCCTTTATAAGCTTGCATTATAAAAGTTTCTTAAATACGAGACTAAAAGCACAATAAACAATAAAAAATTATTAACTTGGACTTTATCAAAGTGAAAAATGTGTGTTAAAAAAGTAAGAATACAACCCACAGAATGGGAGAAAATATTTGCAATTTATGTATCATTTAAGGGTTTAGTATCCTGAATATATTTTTAAAACACCACTCAACTATAAAAAGACAACCCAATTTTTTTACATTGGCAAAGGACATGAAAAGACATTTCTCCAAAGAACATAAACAAATTGTCAATAAGGACATGAAAAAAAAGTGATAAAACAGTCGTTAGTGAAATGCAAATCAAACCCACTGTGAGATACCACTCCACACATACTAAATTGGTCTAATAATGTTAAAAAGAAAAAGAAAATAGCAAATGTTGACAAGGATGTATACAAATCAAAACCTTCATCCATTGCTCCTGGGAATATCAGTGACACTGCTGTGGAATGGTATAGTTTGGCAGTTTCTCAAAGAGTAAAATATAGAGTCACCGTACAGCCTACCAATTACACTCCTGTGAATATAAACAAGAAGATTCAAAACATACATAGAACAAAACACTTGTACACAAATGTCCATGGCAGGTGCATTTGAGCTGGCAGCAGGTTTGTACCTGCCTGGGACAAAGCTCTCAAAGGGAAGGGCAGACCACCATCTTTGCTGTTTTACAGCTTTTACTGTTGATAGCTTTGATACTGGAAAATCTGAGGTGATTTGGAACTGAAGCAGACCCCCAGCATACTGCAGCAGATCTATGGAAAAGTGACCAGACTATTACATAAGTGCCTTTCCCATATCTCCTCACTGGGCAAGTCCTCCAGGGCTAGGTCTCCAGCCACGGCCTGCAGGGGCTATTAAGCCAGTAGCAGCTCTGTAGCTCCCCGGACAGAGCTCCCAGCGTGAGAGGAGCATTGCCATCTTTCCTGTCTCACAGCACTTGCTCTTGCTATCTGCAGGAATGAGAGACTCTGTAGGACCAGGGGCTGGTTCAGACCCTTAGCACAGAGCAACCACCTCAGAAAACTGACCAGACTGTTCTCCATGCAGATGGTGCATGCAGATGGTGCACACCTCCAGCACAGCACAGCTTCTCTAAAAAAACGTGGTCAGAATGCTTTTTTTAAGCGGGCCCTTAATCCCATTCCTTCTCACTGGGTGGGTCTCCAGGTACCCCAAGTGATGCTTTTCAGTCAGCAGTGGCGCTGAACCTCCCTGAGGATGGAGCTTCCGGAGAAAGGGGCAGGTTGCCATCTTTGGTGTTTGGCTGCCTTAGTCATTCTTGTTTTCCGGTTTTGGAGAGTCTGAGGTGACTAGGGGCTGGAGCAGACCCCCAGTACACCACAGTTTCTCTAAGAAAAAAGTGGCAAGACTTCTTTCTTCTATGAATCCAAAATCTCATTCCTCTTCATAGGGCAGGATCTTCTGACCAGAGTCTCCATAGTCTTGGCCCAAAGGGTCCTTGAGCCAATAAATAACTTCAGCAAAGTTTCAGGATACAAAACCAATGTACAAACATCACTAGCATTTCTATACAGCAACAACAGCCAAGCTAAGAGTCAAATCAGAAACACAATCCCTTTCAAAATTGCCACAAAAAGAATAAAATACCTTGGAATACAGTGTATAAGGAATATCAATGGTCTCTACAATGAGAATTAAAAAGCATTGCTAAAATAAGTCAGTGATAACACAAATTGAAAAACATTTCATAATCATGGATAGGAAGAATCAATATCATTAAAATGGCCATACTGCCGAAATTAATTTACAGATTCAAAGCTATTCCTATCAAACCAGCAATGACATTCATCACAGAACTAGGAAAAAAACTATTTTAAAATTCATGTGGAACTAAAAAGAGCCCAAATACCCAAGGCAATCCTACGCGAAGAGAAGAAAGCAGTAGACATCACACTCAACTTGATACTATCCTACAGGGCTACAATAAACAAAACAGCATGGTACTGGTACAACAACAGACACATAGACCAGTGGAACAAAATAGAGAGTGCTGAAATAAGGCCACACACTTATGACCATATTAGACAAAGCTGACAAAAACAATGTAGAAAGGACTCCCTTTTTAATAAATGGTGCTGAGATAACTGGCTAGCCATATGCAAAAGATTGAAAGTGGACCACTTCGTTACATCATATACAAAAATCAACTCATGGTGGATTGAAGACTTAAATGTAAAATGCAATGGTATAAAACCTCTGGAAGACAAAGTAGATAATACCATTCTGGACATAGAAACAAGCAGTTTTCATGATGAAAATGCCACAAGCAATTTCAAAAGAAGTAACAATTGACAAATGGGATTTAATTAAACTAAAGAGCTCTGCACAAGAAAAGTAACTATCAACACAATAATCAGACAACCTATAAAATGGGAGAAAAAATTTGCAAACTATGCATCTGACAAGGTCTAATATCCACTATCCATAAGGAACTTGTAAACAAAGTTAATAAACAAATTTGCTAAGTTGGTGCAAAAATAATTGTGGTTACAGCCATTACTTTTAATTTACTCTTAATGGCCCAAACCGTTATTACTTTTGCACCAATCTAAAATAAACAAAAACTAAAGAAGCACATTAAAAAATGGGCAAAGGACATGAATAGACATTTTTCAAAAGAAGACATACATGCAGCCAACAAGCATATTTTAAAAAGCTCAGTATCACTGATTATTAGAGAAGTGCAAATCAAAATCATAATGAGATACCATCTCACACCAGTCAAAACGGCTATTTTTAAAAGTCAATAAATAACAGATGCTGTCAAGGTTGTGGAGAAAAAGAGACACTTATACACTGTTTGTGGGACTGTAAATTACTTCATCGAATGTGAAAAACAGTGTGGTGATGTCTCAAACAGCTAAAAACTGAACTACCATTCAACCCAGAAATCCCATTACTGAGTATCTACCCAAAAGAATAGAATTCATTCTACCTTAAAGACACATGTATGTGAATGCTTTTTGCAGCACTATTCACAATAGCAAAGAATAAAAATCAGCCTAAATGCCCATCACTGGAGGACTGGATAAAGAAAATGTGGTACATATACACCATGGAATGCTAAACAGCCACAAAAAGAATAAGATTATGTCTTTTGCAGGAATGTGGATGAAGCTTATATTAAGCTTTTCTCACACTGCTAAAAAGAACTTCCCAAGACTGGGTAATTTATAAAGGAAAAAGGTTGAATTGACTCACAATTCCACATGACTGGGAGTCCTCAGGAAACTTACAATCATGGCAGAAGGGGAAGCAAACATGTCTTTCTTATATGGCAGCAGGAGAGAGAATAAAAGCCCAGCAAAGGGAGAATCCTGTTATAAGACCATCAGATCTCAGGCCAGGCACAGTGGCTCATGCCTATAATCCCAGCACTTTGGGAGGCCAGGAGTTTAAGACCAGCTTGGCCAATATGGAAAAACCCTGTCTTTACTAAAAATACAAAAATTATCTGGGCATGGTGGCACACATCTGTAATCCTAGCTACTCAGGAGGCTGAGGCACACAAATTGCTTGAACCTGGGAGGCAGAGGTTTCAGTGAGCCAAGATCATGCCACTGTACTCCAACCTGGATGACAAAGTGAGATTCTATCTCAAAAAAAAAAAAAAAAAAAGCCATCGGATCTCCTGAGAACTAACTCACTATTATGAGAACAGGATGAGGGAAACCACCTTCATAATTCAATGATCTCCACTTGGTTCCTCCCATGACGCATGGGGATTGTGGGAACTATTACACATTTCAAGATTAGATTTGGGTGGGGAGAAAGCCAAACCATATCATTCTACCCCTGGCCCCTCCTAAATCTCATGTCCTCACAATTCAAAACACAATCATGCATTTCCAGCAGTCCCCCAAAGTCTTAATGCATTTAAGCACTAATTCAAAAGTCCACAGCCCAAAATCTCATATGAAACAAGGCAATTCCCTTCTACCTATGAGCCTGTAAAATCAAAAGCAAGTTAGTTACTTCCTAGATACAATGGGGGTATAGGCATTATGTAAATACAGCCATTCTAAGTGGGGTAAATTGACCAAAACAAAGGGGCTACAGACCCCATGCAAGCTTGAAATTCAGCAGAACAGTCAAATCTTAAAGTTCCAGAAAGATCTCCTTTGACTCCATGTCTCACATTCTAGTCAGACTGACGCAAGAGGTGGGTTCCCATGGTCTTGGACAGCTTTGTCCCTGTGGCTTTGCAGGTACAGCTTCCCTCCTGGCTGCTTTCATGAGCTGGCATTGAATGTCTGTGGCTTTTCCATGCACACGGTGCAAGCCATTGGTGGACCTACCATTGTGGGGTCTGGAGGATGGTGCCCCTCTTCTCACAGCTCCACTAGGCAGTGGCTCAGTGAGGACTCTATGTGGGGGTGCCCACCCCACATTTCCCTTTCACACTTCCCTAGCAGCAGTTCTCCATGAATGTCCCATCCCTGCAGAAAACTTCTGCCTGGACTTCTAGGAGTTTCCATACATCATCTGAAATCTAGGTGGAGGTTCCCAAACCTCAATTCTTTACTTCTATATACCCGCAGACTCAACACCATGTGGAAGTTGCCAAGGCTTGGGGCTCTCACCCTCTGAAGCAACAGCCTGAGCTGTACCTTGGCCCCTTTTAGCCATGGCAAGAGCAGGTGGAACACAGAGTACCAAGTCCCTAGGCTGTACAGAGCAGGGGGACCCTGTGCTTGGCCAACAAAACTATCTTTTCCTTCTAGGCCTCTTGGCCTGTGATGGGAGGGGCTGCTGTGAAGACCTCTGACATGCCCTAGTGACATTTTCCCCATTGTCTTGGGGATTAATATTCAGCTCGCCGTTACATGTGCAAATTTCTGCAGCCGACTTGAATATCTCCTCAGAAAATGGGATTTTCTTTTCTATTGCATAGTCAGGCTGCAAATTTTCTGAACTTTTATGATCTGTTTCTCTTTTAAAACTGAATGCCTTTAACAGCATCCAAGTCACCTCTTGAATGCTTTGCTGCTTTGAAATTTCTTCTGCCAGATACCCTGAATAATCTCTCTCAAATTCAAAGTTCCACAAATCTCTAGGGCAGGGGCAAAATGCTGCCTGTATCTTTTTTTTTTTTTTTTTTTTTTTTTTGAGACAGAGTCTTTCTCTGTCGCCCAGGCCTGAGTGCAGTGGCATGATCTCTGCTCACTGCAAGCTCCACCTCCCAGGTTCATGCCATTCTCCTGCCTCAGCCTCCCCAGCAGGCACACGCTGCCATGCCTGGCTAATTTTTTGTATTTTTAGTAGAGACGGGGTTTCACCATGTTAGCCAGGATGGTCTCGAGCTCCTGACTTTGTAATCCACCTGCCTCAGCCTCCCAAAGTGCTGGGATTACAGTTGTGAGCCCCTGCGCCCTGCCCAGTATCTTTAATAAAACATAGCAAGAGTCAACTTTGCTCCAGTTCCCAACGAGTTTCTCATCTCCATCTGAGACCAACACAGCCTGCATTTCATTGTCCATATCCTTATCAGCATTTTGGTCAAAGCCATTCAGCAAGTCTCTAGGGAGTTCCAAACTGTCCCACATTTTTCTATCTTCTTCTGAACCCTCCAAACTGTTCCAACCTCTGCCTGTTACCCAGTTCCAAAGTTGCTTCCACATTTTTGGGTGTCTTTTTAGCAGCACCCCACCCTACTGGTACCAATTTACTGTGTCAGTCCATTTCACACTGCTAATGAAGACATACCCAAAACTGGACAATTTACAAAAGAAAGAGGTTTGAAGGACTTACAGTTCCATGTTGCTGGAGAAGCCTCACAATCATGGCAGAAGGCAAGGAGGAGCAAGTCCCATCTTACATTGATGACAGCAGAAAAAGAGAATTTACGCAGGGGAACACCTCTTTATAAAATCATCAGATCTCGTGAGACTTATTCACTTACTGCTATCACGAAAACAGCAAGGAAAAGACATGTCCCCATGGCCTCCCACCAGGCCCTTCCAGTGACACGTGAGAATTCAAGATTAGATTTGAGTGGGGACACAGCCAAACCGTATCACTGTATAACCTAAAAATTTCACTCCAGCCTATGAGACAATAACCAGAATAAGAGCCAAAAATGAAAAACTACCCAAACGTTTATGTCTATCAATAGTAGAATGGATAAATTGTGACATATAATATTTATACAATGAAATATTAAAAAGCAATGAGAAGATATAAGCTCCTACTTCAAGAAATGTCATAGCAGAATTTCAAATGCCTATATATTTAACAAAATAAACTAAAATTTTATTGCATTTACATTAAATTATAAAAGAGGCAAAAAGAATTTCTGGTGTCAGAAGCAGTATTAGTAGTGACCCTGTTGGGGTGGTAGTGACTGAAAAGGAAGTGACAGAGATTTCCCCAGTGCTGACACTCTTTCTCAATCCAGATGCTTATTGCATGGGTGAGTTCTTTTTTGAAAATTTATAGTTTTTTAATGGTTTGATATCTGCCCATTTCAGTCTGACATATATTTAATAAAAGGTTTTGCTGGGGCTCAGAAACTGCTATCTAAAAATGTGGTGTTTTGAATATGCTGAAATGAAGAAGAAACCTCAAGGTCTCTTTGACCTTTCTCCTCCTATCTCTCAGTCCTCTGTCTTTCCCTAAGCTCAGGATGGAGTTGTTCTCTGAAGTTACATTACCTACCTAAAGTTCAGACCTGCCAAAGAAAACATTTGCTTCTGGTCCCTTCCCTGAGTTTTCATTAACTAAACCCATATCATAGGAAGAAAGGCTGAAGTCTGTCCACACACCTGTGCAAACTTTTGTCACAAACTATTGTCTGCTTTGTGGGTCCAGCAGACATTTTCCGGGCCATTGTAAATGTACTTCCTGCCCATTGAATTCCTGTAACGGGCACTTACTACCTCCCTAAAATCATCCACACTTCCCCATCTCCCTTTCCCCAAGAAAAAGAGCATATCAGCATCCATACCCATTGGATGGGTGGAAGTAATCACTCTGTGGTTTTCCTCCTATCTATAGTAATAAAAATGGACATCCCCTTTCTCCTATTAATCTGTCTTTTGTCACTTGATTTTCAATGAACCTTTAAATGGCTAAGAGGAAGTTTTCCCTTCACCCCTGCAGCTTCTTTAAAAATTGGTTGCACCTAATTGTCTTTTGTGATGAGCGAATAAAATTTATGATAGATAAGGAAGTTCTAAAATAGTGCAGTAGGATAAATTCCATTGTGGCATATCGTCTTCAGTTTCAATACTGCATAGTTACAAGATGAATAATGCTATAGCCACAAAATTAATTTCTTACATTTATTAATAAATATGAGTATTTCCATGTTTTCAATACTTACTTTTTTCAAAAGAAACAATACTAATTTTCAAAATACCCTGCATATATTTAGAGTAAACTTGCTATAGTAATCAATACCAGTAGTAGAAGTTCTTTAATGCAAAACTCAAACTGTCTTCCATTAACAAATATTTTATTTTATTATTTTTCTAATTTATTTATTCCTTCTCTCTGTGCAATTCTGTCCAATAGAAGTTTGGAAAATAATGGAAATGTTCTAATAAAATTGCTTCTAGACACATGTGGCATTGAATAATTGAAATGCAACTAGTGCTACTGAGGAATGGAATTTTTAATTTTATTTAATGTTAACAAATTTAATTTGAAATAATCACATGTGGTTAGTGCTGCTATACTGGGAAGCATAGATCTAACTCTTCTGTTTTTAAAAATACATTTAATATTCTAAATCTTGGTTTTAATATCTTCTTTTCTGTCTTGGTATTTTGCCAAGAAAAAGTGATGCATGGAATGTTCTTCCATTTGTTTGTATCCTCTTTTATTTCATTGAGCATTGGTTTGTAGTTCTCCTTGAAGAGGTCCTTCACATCCCTTGTAAGTTGGATTCCTAGGTATTTTATTCTCTTTGAAGTGATTGTGAATGGGAGTTCACTCATGATTTGGCTCTCTGTTTGTCTGTTACTGGTGTATAAGAATGCTTGTGATTTTTGTACATTGATTTTGTATCCTGAGACTTTGCTGAAGTTGCTTATCAGCTTAAGGAGATTTGGGGCTGAGACAATGGGGTTTTCTAGATTTACAATCATGTCATCTGCAAACAGGGACAATTTGACTTCCTCTTTTCCTAATTGAATACCCTTTATTTCCTTCTCCTGCCTAATTGCCCTGGCCAGAACTTCCAACACTATGTTGAATAGGAGTGGTGAGAGAGTGTATTCCCATGCTCATGGGTAGGAAGAATCAATATCTTGAAAATGGCCATACTACCCAAGGTAATTTATAGATTCAATGCCATCGCCATCAAGCTACCAATGACTTTCTTCACAGAATTGGAAAAAACTACTTTAAAGTTCATATGGAACCAAAAAAGAGCCCGCATCGCCAAGTCAATCCTAAGCCAAAAGAACAAAGCCAGAGGCAACATGCTACCTGACTTCAAACTATACTACAAGGCTACAGTAACCAAAACAGCATGGTACTGGTACCAAAACAGAGATATAGATCAATGGAACAGAACAGAGCCCTCAGAAATAATGCCACATATCTACAACTATCTGATCTTTGACAAACCTGACAAAAACAAGCAATGGGGAAAGGATTCCCTATTTAATAAATGGTGCTGGGAAAACTGGCTAGTCATATGTAGAAAGCTGAAACTGGATCCCTTCCTTACACCTTATACAAAAATTAATTCAAGATGGATTAAAGACTTACATGTTAGACCTAAAATCATAAAAACTCTAGAAGAAAACCTAGGCAATACCATTCAGGACATAGGCATGGGCAAGGACTTCATGTCTAAAACACAAAAAGCAATGGCAGCAAAAGCCAAAATTGACAAATGGGATCTAATTAAACCAAAGAGCTTCTGCACAGCAAAAGAAACTACCATCAGAGTGAACAGGCAACCTACAAAATGGGAGAAAATTTTCACAACCTACTCATCTGACAAAGGGCTAATATGGAGAATCTACAATGAACTCAAACAAATTTACAAGAAAAAAAACAAACAACCCCATCAAAAAGTGGGCAAAGGATATGAACAGACACTTCTCAAAAGAAGACATTTATGCAGCCAAAAAACACAGGAAAAAATGCTCATTATCACTGGCCATCAGAGAAATGCAAATCAAAACCACAGTGAGATACCATCTCACACCAGTTAGAATGGTGATCATTAAAAAGTCAGGAAACACCAGTGCTGGAGAGGATGTGGAGAAATAGGAACACTTTTACACTGTTGGTGGGACTGTAAACTAGTTCAACCATTGTGGAAGTCGGTGTGGCGATTCCTCAGGGACCTAGAACTAGAAATACCATTTCACCCAGCCATCCCATTACTGGGTATATACCCAAAGGATTATAAATCATGCTGCTATAAAGACACATGCACATGTATGTTTATTGCAGCACTATTCACAATAACAAAGACTTGGAACCAACCCAAATGTCCAACAACGATAGACTGGATTAAGAAAATGTGGCACATATACACCATGGAATACTATGCAGCCATAAAAAATGATGAGTTCATGTCCTTTGTAGGGACATGGATGAAGCTGGAAACCATCATTCTGAGCAAACTATCGCAAGGACAAAAAACCAAACACCACATATTCTCACTCATAGGTGGGAATTGGACAATGAGAACTCATGGACACAGGAAGGGGAACATCACACTCCAGGGACTGTTGTGGGGTGGGGGGAGGGGGGAGGGATAGCATTAGGAGACATACCTAATGCTAAATGATGAGTTAATGGGTGCAGCACACCAACATGGCACATGTATACATATGTAACAAACCTGCACATTGTGCACATGTACCCTAAAACTTAAAGTATAATAATATTAAAATAAAATAAAAAAGAAAATGATGCGTATGTTAAAAAATAAAAAATAAAAAAATCTGCCATGCGTTGCGTGCATTGGTTCTCAGAAATCCTCATTCAGTTTTTGAAAGTGCTTTTACTGTAAGTCACTAACATTACTTTTTTGTTGTGTTGTCATCATAAGTGTTCATCTTTGTTAATAAATTTTTATTTCAGTGTTCCCGAAACTGGTTTATGAAGTTCTTAAATCAGCATAATCTGTAGAATTTTTATTACAGATTCTAAAAAGCCCCATCTAGACCTAATAAATAAGAATTTTGAAAATGAAATCTTGAAATCTGCATTTTTGAAGAGTCTTCCCAGTGATTCTTATACAAGGCACATTTTAAAATCTCTAAGATGCAACATTCACTATTTTAAATGGTGTATCTATTTTAGCATCTGTGATGTTCATTTTACTATAGCACTCACATAATAGATGGGAGTAGCATCTTTTGTGAAATGTCCAGGATTAACACCTAGCAAAAATATCTTTTCTTGAGCAGATGATTAAATATAGTCAAAGAAATGGTCTACACAAACATGAGCTATTTTTTAAAAGAACTAAAGCTACCCAAATATGTGTAGTGAGATTTTTTTAGACTTCAGAATATTCCCTTCAGCGTGAGCATTGTGGGTTAAATAATATGGGCGGAAATTTTAATGGGCAGGAGTTGAGGCTACATTCCTTTAAGCCTTTCAAATGATTTTTTTTTTAAACGATGTTCCTTTAGTTCAGTGATTCTTAAACTTCAGTGAGTACTGGGCCCACCTGGGAAACTTGGTGAAAATACAATGGTCCAGGCCCTATCCTATTTAAATGAGCCTGATTCTCTGTGTTCCTTATTAGCTTTAAGGTAAATCCAATACACACTAATATTTGGAATCTCTGTTCTAGTTGTCAGAGTCAAAATGGATCCTTTTGAAACTGTTTATTTCAGATATAGTTTTTCCTTCCTCTCACCATCACCACCACAATCATTTGTATCGTTTTCCTCATGGATTTTTATTATCTTATTACAGTTTTCTATATTGTCATCTGAAAGCAAACAAAAAGGCCAGTCACAGTGTCCTGCACCCATAATTCCAGCTACCTGGGAGGCTGAGGCAGGAGGATCTCTTGAGGCCAAGAGTTGGAAGCCAGACTGAGCAACACAGCAAAACTCTATCTCTGGGTGGGAGGAGGGGAGGGAAAAGACTCAAAAATGCTATGTCTTTCTCTCCTTCCCATGTATGGCATTAATTATATCATGAAATAGCCAGTGGTGGTTCCTAACACATTATTTGCATTAACTCAATTTCAGTTATAAAAGCTTCAAGGACTTTTTAGTATTCCTGTTGACACGGGTTTTTATTCTCTACCTATACACATTTTCTCTATTTATCAACCTATGAAGAAGGATTGCCTTTGCTTTACCTCATCAGCTTGTGAAAGCTGACATTCTCACCCAAATCCATGGCTGGAGGAAAAATATATATAGCTTCTCATCCAATTCTCATGTACATCCAATTCTCCTGTGCTAATAGCTTTTACCCGGTATATCTTCTCCTTCACTCCTGTTTGATTTTCTCATACATTGAATAAAACAAGCTCATAAAACATTTCAATTCGCAGCTCCAATTCGTACTGTGGTTTTCGTGAAGCCCCACCTGTGACAATTTATTTGTGGACCTAAAATTCCCAGAAAATAATGTGCCACTGCTATTCTCTACCCTCATTCCTATATCTTGTTAAGTTGTTTTCTGGGAACTACTGTTTCCTACTGGACATAAAAGATAGCTAACAGAATATAAAATGAATCCTCATAAAGCAGGAGAAAATACAAATAAACCAATGAAAGAACGGACAGAGGGTGTCAACGAGTAATAATAAAAAGGGAAATGCAAATGACAAGATGCTTAATTACATTAGAAATCAACAAAAATGAAATTAAGGCATAGCAATACTGTCTGCCTTTCAGATTGGCCAAAGTTGAAAAAAATTCATAAAATTCATTTTTGGTAAGAATATAAATAAATGGTTAGCCTCATCAATTTCTGATGAGATGATAGACTGATAAGGCCACTTATAGGTATTTATTCTATACTATCTACCTTATGGAGAAATATTTGTGCATGTGAACAAAAAGGCTTGATTTAGGCACTATGATTTTGTAACTTAAAAAAAGTTAGAAATACCTTAAAGTCTTTGTGTAAATACACAAGTGGTTAAAGAAACTGTGAGACATCAATATTGCAGACTACTACAGAGTTCTTTTCTATTGACGAAAGATTCGCTCCCAAAATATGTGTGTGTTATTAATGGAAAAACAACAAGAAGAGAAAGGTCTCAAGTCTTACGGTTTTATACAGCCAAAAATGGTTATGTGTATGTTTATACAAATAAATATAACTATTACATGTTTGCATATGCTCATACATTCATATGTATGTAAATGTATAGTAAAATAATCTGTAATGGCCTACCAAATTAGTAAAAGGGCTTACCTTGGGCAGGAGAGTAGGATTGAGTAGAGTTTAAGGACACTTTTTCCTTTACCAACACACTGTTAATTCATAAATGAAAATGTATTTTATCTATGAAAGTGTAATTAAAAATATTTGCCAGACAAAGTGAGCAATACTAACCAGACTACTTCAGAAATTGGTGCAGCGGTGCAGTTGCCTAATATTCTGCGTGGTAAAGACACTGGGTTGAGGTAAAGAGAGTAAAGAAGGATTCTGATGTCGTTGTCTCCTTTCTCAGATGGTCTGAACACGGTTTTCTCATTCTGGCTTCATTTATATTCAATGCATTTTTAGATTTTTTTCTGGATTTTAGTCTTACATAAATTGTCGGTTGTAGGGTTTAGAATATTGCTCTTTTCTTATCTATTCTGATGGAAAGCTGGGGAAGCTAGCATTAGGGGCTATAAACCAGATATTACATTAAATTAAAAGTTGGATAAAATATATTCTGCACTTGAATATGCTGAAATATCCCCCTTGGGAATTCATCCTGAGATCATCCTTTGATACTAGACAAGTACAAATATATTAAACAAGATTCAAATCACCATACACCAGGAATCAATACAAAGCCTGTTGTAAGTAAGAAGAGGCAGTAAGAGTGAGAAGGGAGTGAGGGCTGTGTGGGCAAGTGTGGCAGCAGATGCTACAGACTATTGTTAATTCAAGACTGAGAGTGCCTGAAACCCAGGACATGTCATGAAGTCTTCCTACTTCAAAAAGAAAGTTATTGAAAAAGATTTACAGAATTAAGCTGCTAAGTCAGGGAGAATTTGATAAAGTCCTGTAAGATATATTTTTCAGATTTTAAATTAGTTATCCTTTTATATTTCAAAAAAGGTTATACTTTGCATAATCTTATTTTCCATTCTATATGTGATACATTAAGAAGAGAGCTACCAAATGTGGAAACTTGCTACTGCCCTTTAAATTTTATTGAGAATTATATTTGCCCTATATAAATTTTAATCTCCCTCATAGTCCCTGAAGAACTAACTTGAAAACTAACCTCCAGATGTGCTGTGACTATGAAATCTCCTCTCGGATCAACATAATGACCAGCAAACCTCTGTTATTTTCTTTGTTCCTTTACTCTACACTGCGATTAGCTTCTCTTTTTCTAGTAAATGTTGAACCAACTCCCTTAGCAATGGACTCAGTTCCTTGAAGAGCTACAACTCATCATAAACTGGAAAACCTCTAGTTTGCATTATATATTAGTAGTATCCAGTCAATACTACTGTGTGCATTTAAGACAGGGCAAAAAAAATGCTTAATGTGAAGTGGTTTTATTATAACAAGCTGCTGAATTATTTAGACCAATAAAAATTTATCTGCTGAAGTCTCCTGAAAAAAAATTATTCTCTTGGTATGTACAATTTGTCTGCAGTGAAATAAGGATGCACAGCATTGTCATTCAACATGTACCACCGGAGCATTCAAATTGTTCTCCTATGTCTCATTGTCTTTTGTGTTTGGTAAAGGGAATTTAAAGAAGCTAATGCTTAGTTGTACTAAAAGTAATGACCACAATGCAGCATCCTTACATCTGAAAGGTTTTGCATGTTACACAGTTTAAAGAAATAGTTAAAACTCCAAAGTTTCATAGAACAGTAAATACCTATATATAGTTTGAAATGACCATGATAACATACTGGGCTCCTAACGATGAGAAAATTGGCCATTTTATTTATATATCACACAGTGTAATAGAAAGAGAATAATTTAGATCATTAATTAAATCAAGAAAAATTCTTATAGGTTTGAGTTTTAGAAGGCTGAATTTTTATTTTAGTTTAGTTGTATTGATGCCCTCCTTTACATTCAAGGAAAAATGTCTGTAGAATTATTACTTAGAAAACAAGCCTAATAATAAAGGGTATTTTTCATTTTGAGAAACAAGTATTCACTGCAACAACTGTCAACATTTAGAAATGCCTTTAGTCTCCTGATTTAAAAACACTGATTTTAAAACGATGATGAGAAGTTGTTTTTTTAACTAATTTATTCCTAGAAATCAGAAGCTCCTGTTGAAGATCTGAAAGAGCTCACAGCAATTGTTTCATTATGCTCTTGTGAGTATATGCTATTAAAACTATGTTTCTAAGAATGAAACATTAAGAAAATGGCATCTTTAGAATAGCGGTTTTCTAGTTCTAGATCCCTGAGGAATCGCCACACTGACTTCCACGATGGTTGAACTAGTTTACAGTCCCACCAAGAGTGTAAAATTGTTCCTATTTGACCCAGCCATCCCATTACTGGGTATATACCCAAAAGACTATAAATCATGCTGCTATAAAGACACATGCACACGTATGTTTATTGTGGCACTATTCACAATAACAAAGACTTGGAACCAACCCAAATGTCCAACAACAATAGACTGGATTAAGAAAATGTGGCACATATACACCATGGAATACTATGCAGCCATAAAAAATGAGTTCATGTCCTTTGTAAGGACATGGATGAAACTGGAAAACATCATTCTCAGTAAAGTATCGCAAGGACAAAAAACCAAACACCGCATGTTCTCACTCATAGGTGGGAATTGAACAATGAGAACTCATGGACACAGGAAGGGGAACATCACACTCCAGGGACTGTTGTGGGTTGGGGGGAGGGGGGAGGGACAGCATTAGGAGATATGCCTAATGCTAAATGACGAGTTAATGGGTGCAGCACACCAACACGGCACATGGATACATATGTAACAAACCTGCACATTATGCACATGTACCCTAAAACCTAAAGTATAATAATAAAATTTAAAAAATAAATAAAAAAAAGAATAGCGGTTTTCAACTGGGATGATTGTTCCCTGTAGAGGGCATTTGAAAAGGTCTGGAGACATTTTCCGTTGTCGCAACTGGAGGTGGGGAGTTTTTAGTGACTGGGAGCAGGGAACGTAGCTAAATATCCTACAACACGTAGGCAAACTCCCCACAAAGAGGAATTATCCAGTCGAAAATGTCAATAGTGCCGAGATGAAGATATCCTGCTTTAGAATATTATCTTCTTTAACATTTTAATCTAAACCTAAAATTTAGTTTATTTTATTTAGTTTATTTAAAAAGCTCAAACATTTGAGCATTAAATTCATGAAAACCAAGGCATCCTAAGTGAATACTAAAATTCACAAAAAGTTAATGCTTTTTTGTGTAAAATGATATAAATTTTCCAAGCTAAGAAAAACATTTTGTACTTTAATTTTCTCCTTTTCCCCAGCCAGTTTCATCTGCTGCCCAACATCCACTAACCCCACCTAGGAAAGAAATAGAAAACCTTGGTTTTATAGCTTTACATTTAGAAATAGTATTCAGTTTTATCTGAGTTGCCTCTATTACCTGGGATTTGTTATTAGATTCACACCACTTGGGCATAAGGTCTTTAATTTGAGTTTATGACCCCATATTTCCTATATCTTTTGACATTTAAAATAATTTTTATTTTTGTTTGCTTCTATAGCCTTTTGTTTCTTACCATCCAAACTTTAGTTTCCAGGCTCTGCTTGGTAATCTCTTGGGACTTCAATTCAGAATTGGGAAAATATTCCAGATTTGACAAAAAGAAACCAAAGATAGAAGTCTGGCGCTGCCAATTACTACACACTGTTCACTAATAAGTTACTTTCTTAAGAGTAACTTTGATTACTTCATCTGTTAAATATTAGCTTTGATTACTTCACCTGCTAAATATTTTATCTTACAGGTTTATGTGAGAGTCAAATTAAAATTAAATATATATTATAAACACTAAAGTTCAATCATGTTAACTTATAGTTAGTATTTAAAATTTTCTCAATGGAGTTTAAATGGCTCTTGCTCCCCATTTTGATTTCTTTCTCTGTGATTAACCTCTGCTCTAATGAATGAATGAAAAATGCCAGTCACTATCTTAACTGAGCTATATCCAATGGCATAGCAGACCACTGAATATTTTAGTCTACACTATAGATCATGTAATTCTTAGGTGAAGTAACAGTGATTTATAGACCTTAACCCAGAAAAGGAATTGAACTTAAACCAAATATGCTAAAATATTTCAACTTGATCTTGTTTTGCTATCATGGGTAACAAAGACCTATCCTAAACTTTATGTTTTTTTAGACCACTAAAGTTCCACCATTCATAATGTGTATAGTGTGCAATTCTCTTTAGCCTGCAATTTCTATAATTTGTTATATGATTGTGCTTAAATAAATTTCCCATGAAATACAAAGTTTCTCTAAAAATGCTACATGCACTAATAGCCATGTGAAATATTAAACCATTAAACTATTTTTTCAGACTTTTCACTTGTTTATTCACATCCCTCCATATTTACCAACATCTTACTTAAATCCAAATATGCAGACAGAGCTTCAAAATCACAAACTAAATTTAGTTCTAAACTTGAAAGTAATTATTTCAAATGATTTTCTTCAACAACAACATTGAAGGAATCTATTTTAAGTAATTTTAACTCGTGTTTATTATACAAAAGCCATAATCTTTTTTATGTTGAAATGTATTAATATATTAAAAGCATAAAATACCAGATATGTAGTACTAAATAAGTACTTAATAAATGTATTAAAATATATGCAAACATTTTTATTTATTATAAATGTTTTTATACAATTGTTTAGAATACATATGGCATATTTAACAGAATAACATTTTAATTATTGACATTATTATCAATTGGATCTTTTTACTCCATCACACATTCATTCAATAGAATGTAGTGAGAATAAATATGCATCAGGGCAGTGTTACGTTCTAGAGATAAAAGTATGACAAGAATGTAAAGGAAATGGAATAGAGAAAGGATAGTCTTTTCAACAAAGACTATCTGGTGGTGGAACTTGATATCTACATGCTAAATAATAATAATAATAATAAAATCTAGATCCTGATATTACACCCTTCATGAAAAATAACTCAAAATGTATCACAGACCTAAATGTAAAATCCAGAACTATAAAACTCCTAGAAGATAATATAAGAGAAAATCTAGATAACCTTGCTTTTGGTAATTGGTTTTTAGAAAAAATAATGGAAACATGATAAATAAAAACAAGAATCAATACATTAGACTTCATTAAAATTAAAAATACCTGCTCTGTGAAAGACACTGTCAAGACAATGAGAAGTCGATTACAGACTGGGGGAAAATATTTGCAAAGATAAAGGACTGCTATCTAAAATATACAAAGAACTCTTAAAACTTAACAATAAGAAAATGAAAAAAAAAAACATTTTAATTAAAGGCAAAATACCTGAACAGATGCTTCTTCAGAAAAGATATACCTATGGAAAATAATCATATTAAAATATGTTCAACATCATATGCCATCGAGGAAATGCAAATTAAAACAGCAACGAGACACTACTACTACACTACTAGGATGGCCAAAATACTGGCAAAGATGTGGCACAATAGGAGTCAACTATAGGAAAGAATGTAAAACAGCAGGAGCTCTCTTTTTTTTGCTGGTGGGAATGCAAACTGGTACAACCACTTGGAAGAGAGTTTGTAGGTTTCTGAAAAACTAAACACATTTTTTACCATGTGTCTTAGTCTGTTTTGTACTGCTATAACAGACTACCTAAGACTAAGTAATTTATACAAAGTTTATTTGGCTCACAATTCTGGATCCTGGGAAGCCCAAACTTAGGCAGTTCATCTGGTAAGGGTCTTGTGCTGCTTTAACATATGGCAGAAAGTGGAAGGAAAAGTGCAAATTTGCAAAGAGACCAAACACTAGAAGGAACAACACACTTTCAAGGTAACTAATCCAGTCCTGTGAGCGTGAGAACTCACTCCCTCAAGATGACATTAATCTATTCATGAGAGATCCACCCCATGACCCAAATACTTCTCATTAGGCCCTACTTCCCAACACTGCCACATTGGGGATCAAATTTCAGTATGAATTTTGGTTGGAGCAAACCACATCCAAACCGTAGCACCATGCAAATCAAGTCTTGACTAAGCAGTTGCTCTTCTTGGCATTTACCCTAATGAGTTTAATACATATGTCCAGGCAAAACCTGCACACAGATATTTATAACAGATTTATTCACAATTGTCAAAACTTTAAAGCTACCAAGGTGTCCTTCCGTAAGTGGATAAATAGAGATACATCCAGGCAACGAAGTATTATTCAGTGCTAAAAAGAAATGAACTATTAAACCATGAAAATACATAAAAGAAACTTAACTGCATATTACTTAGTGAAAGAAACCAATCTGAAAAGGCTATATACTGTATGATTATGGCTATACGCCATTCTGAAAAAGGCATAACTATGGAGAGAGTAAAAAAGATCATTGATTACCAGGAGTTGGAGGGGAGGGAGGGATGAAGATGTATTGATGACTTTTAGTACAATAAAACAATTTTCTCTGACATTATCATCTTGAATACATATAGTTATACAAAACCCATAAACAGTGCGACAAGAGTGAACCCTCACGTAACCTATAAACTCTAGGTGATAATGACCAGTAGGTTCAAATTGTAAAAAATGTACCTCTCTTGTGTAGAATATTGATAGTTGCGGGAGCCCTTGCCTGTGTAGTGTATGAGCTCTTTGCACTTTCTGCTCAATTTTGTTGTAAAACTAAAACTGCTCTTAAGAATAAAGTGTATTTATAAAGTAATTATTGGTAGTACTATAATTCAGACTAAGTCATTCAAGTTTGTTTTCTTCTTTTCCCTCCTAGGGATCTCTTCGGAAAAGGTTAGCTTTACTTTCCATGTATTTGCATAAAAGCATAATTAACTTTTAACTGAGTTAACTCCTGACCTTGAACCCCAAATAGCCCTCTATAAACAAGTCTCTAGATGGAAAGGACCAAGAGTATCTATGTGGCATTAGTTTGCTAGAATTCAGATCTGAATTAGACATGACTCTCTTTAGAATCTTCCTTTCATTTCTCCCAATTGCCAGTGGTTGTGCTATTAAACTGGTGCTTGGGGAAAAGAGAATTCCTGCTTTGTGGCATTTGCAAATTTTCATGCCATCAATGCTTTCATTAAGGCTGATTTCAAAGTACCAAATGACTTACAAAATTCCTCCCGTCTCATATTCTTTCACCCAGTTCCATTTTATCTGTCTTCTTATGTGTCTACACTAAAGCTTCAAGAAATTTCGTGGTTGTCTCTGAAGCTGAGCTTCAAAACTATAAAGAGATTCAAATAGTCAGAATTGTTAATAATTGAAACAGTTTATGGGGATCTCCCACCCTAGTCAAAATATTTGAACTTAAAATATGAAACTTACGAGTCAAAGGCATTCTTCTAAACATTAGTTTCTAGTTACATGCCAAATATAACCTTCTTCACCCTCACAAACAATTTTGAAACCTTACTAATATTTTAAAATATTTTGTTCCTAATCACACCTTTGAGAAAAGTGAAATAATACTATAAAGGAGAGGAAAATGACAATTTTTTATGAAATACAATCATAAGGCAGGTAAGCAGCTATTTTCCCCTGTCGTTATGAATGTGATGGATTAAGTTTTTACTTGGCTCCTTCCAGTGTGCTTTTCAGGATATCTAGCATTTAACCACATTACCTTCCAAAGAATTATATGTGAATAAGCAAGGCTGGTAATATCAAATGGTTATCTGGAATCAACTCCAATTTCCAGTAAATATTACCTACAAATTATAGAACATTATTAGAAAATAATGGCATAATACAACTCACAGTAGATTATCATCATATAATTTGTTTTAAAGTAGCTCTTTAAAGCAAACAATATTATTTCTACATGTCTGATAAGAAATAAAACATTAGGAAAGATAGCATAACACTGAGTGATTTGGGTCATTTTTTTACCCAAGGTCACATAGCCAATGAATAGTAGAACAAAAATTCATTCATTCAACAAAAATGTATTGAGTGCTAAACATATTGCTACAGATAGAAAGGTCTTTGTTCTGTTCAGCTTACAGTCTATTGAAGGGCAAATAATATTAATTCACAATAACAACACAGTAATAAATGCTGTGGTACAAGCATAAACAGAATATTTTTGGAGCACATAAGTGGACACAAATCATATTGAGAACAAGGGAAGAAAGTAAAATATAAGCTGAGATTTAAAGAACTATTAGGAGTTAGGTTGATAAATAATATTGGGAAGGACGTGTCCAGAGGTAACAATACATTATAAGGCAGGGGAAAAATATGGGCCATTTGGATAACTTCGGTAAGTTAAATGTGACTGGAAAAAATTGCACAAATCTGAATTGTGACAAATAAAGCTGAAGAAGTATGCAGAGATCAGTATTATGAGTAATATCATCTTTTATGTTTTGCTCATTATACCTCACCTGAAAAATATATACTCCAATTAGTATCTGCATCTTGTGATAGCACTGATTCTAAATTGATACTAAAAGAGGAAGTCTCAAACACTACGCAGCTTTTGATTCTTAAAATTCTCGCAGAAAGTTACATGAGGCCTATTGGTGAATTTTTTTCAGGAAAATAACACAGGTATGAAATTTAGAAAGGATATTTTAACAGCAGCATAAAGGACAGATGAGAGAGTAAGAGTGAAAGATTGGTCAGTAGACATTGCAATTATTCAGATGACAGGTACTGATAATCTCAAGCAAGGCTGCAGCAATGGAACTAGAGCAGATGATTAATATATTAGTCTGCACATGTTGATAACTCATGGAATATAGGGATTTAAGTAATATGAAATAGAATAGCTTCACATTTCTAGTTTTTTCCATAATACAGTTTTTCTTAGCATTTTTGGGGTCACAGACTTCTTTAAGTATCTGATTAACCCCTGTCCGATGACTAAAAGTGATTTATAGTATTTTATGCATTTCACGAGTCTCTCCAAGGACCCCAGGCTAACCACCACTGTACTGGACTAACCTATGATGAAATAAATACAAAAGGAAAGAATATTCTGGGGAAGAAGTATGATAGCTCATTCATTTTGGACATCTTAATGTGCTTATGAAACATTCTAAAAGATATTTTAAGAACTCGGATTATATTTTTCTGAAGGTCAGCAAGGATGTCATTGGTGAAGATCGTTGTAATTAACTTTTAAGTATTTGCTGAGGCTATACGTTTGGATAACCTCATATAAAAACTGTGTGGAGTGACTGGAACGGAAAAAGAAGGTCTGAGTCTGAAAAACATATTCATTCAAGGAATGATTAAAGGATAGAGGTACACATGAGAAAAAAAGGCAAAAAAAAAAATCTAGACATCATAGCCAAGAGCTCAACTACCATTATTAGACTCTGAAGGTTAAATTCAATGTTGTATGTGAATTTATACAATCCCAGTGTTGCTTACAGGTGTCTCTAAAATTTTGATCCAGTAAAAATTTTGGTATTGTTTAATGCTCAGAGTGCTGTTTTATATGGTGCTATGTTTACATATTTGCATTTCCTAAAATTTTAAATCATTAATTGTTAACATTTTTGATGTGTGTGTATGTAGGTGTGTATATATAGCCATTAATCTCCCATGTGCTCTATTTTATATTTGAAGATAATGAGGCTCATGTTCAAACCTGAATTTGACTCCAGCATGAGAATCTTCACACTATCACAAGAGAGAAAGATAAATATAATCAATATCAAAGTCTATTTAACATTGCTAGTTATTGCTGTGCAATGATGAGGGGGCACTGTTGTTTGTTTCTATATAATACACAGTATAGAGTTAAAAAAAACAGTTAATAGAAGTACAGTCTAATAAAGTTTCCTCTAAACCCATCTGTTTTATAGAGCTAAATCATGGTCTTCCTTTATCAGTGGATAGAAAGCTAATATTATGGAAGAAAGTAAAATTACTGATAGCATTCAGAATGTAGATAATGAATCTGTGATATAAAGTATTCATACATTTTATATTTTAATAGCTTCTCTTGACAAGAAGATTCAAGATTGATTAAAAGTTTTCCTCAAGATCTATGCAATAGACATTTTATGTAAAAATATAGATGGCAGCAATGTATACTTGATATACTTAATAGTTTTGAAGTCAACACACACTATGCCATGCTGTAGTCAAAATTCCCTGAACTGTATAGATATTACTCTCAGTGAAAGTAGCAGCCTAACAAAATTGCTATATAAATATAGTAAGGGATAAAACTCAGTACTGAATCTGGTCAACTAAACTTACCTTTGAATCTCACTGACTTTTTTTTTTTATCTTTATTTAGGTTCAGTGGAACATATTCAGGTTTGTTATATAGGTAAACTCATGTCATGAGGGTTTGTTGTAAAGATTTTTCATCACCCAGGTACTAAGCCCAGTACTCAATAGTTATGTTTCTGCTCCTCTCCCTCCTCCCAACCTGCAAACTCTAGGAAACCCCTTGTTCTCCTCTTTGTGTTCTTAAGTTCTCATCCTTTAGCTCCCACTTGTAAGCAAGAATATTCACTATTTGGTTTTCTGTTCCTGTGTTAGTTTACTAAGGATAATGACCTCCAGCTTTATCCATGTTCCCACAAAAGACATGGTCTAACTCTTTTGTATGACTACATAATATTCCACAGTGTATATGTACCATATTTTTGTTATCCAATCTGTCATTGATGGTTATTTATTTTGATTCCATGTCTTTCGTATTGTGAATAGTGTTGCGTGTATGTGTCTTTATGGTAGAATGATTTATAGTCCTCTGAGTATATACCCAGTAATGGGATTACTGGGTCAAATGGTAGTTCTGTTTTTAGGTCTTTGAGGACTCATTATACTGCTTTCCACAATGGTTGAACTAATTTACAGTCCTACCAACAATGTATAAGTGTTTCATTTTCTCTACAACCTTTCCAGCATCTATTATGTTTTGACTTTTTAATAATAGCCATTCTGACTGGTGTGCAATGGCATCTCACTGTGGTTTTGATTTGCATTTCTCTAATGATCAGTGATATTGAGCTTTTTTTCATATGCTTTTTGGCCAAATGTATGTCTTACTTTGAAAAGTGTATATTCATGTTCTTTGTCCACTTGTTAAGCAGTTGTTGTTTTTTGTCTTGTAAATTTGTTTAAGCTCCTTATAGATGCTGGAGAGTAGACTTTTGTCAGATGCATAGCTTGCAAATATTTTCTCCCAGTTTGTAGCTGGTCTGTTTATTCTGTTGATAGTTTCTTTTGCTGTGCAGAAACTCTTTAGTTTAATTAGATCCCATTTGTCAAGTTTTGCTTTTGGCAACTTCATCATGAAATCTTTGCTCATTCCTATGTCCAGGATGATATTGCCTAGGTTGTCTTTCAGGATTTTTATACCATTGCATTTTACATTTAAGTATTTAATCCACCTTGAGTTGATTTTTGTATATGGTGAAAGGAAGGGGTCTAGTTTTAGTCTTCTGCACATGGCTAGCCAGTTATCCCAGCACCATTTATTGAATAGGTAGTCCTTTCCCCATTGCTTGTTTTTGGCAGCTTTATTAAAGATCATATGGTTGTAAGTGTGTGTCCTAATTTCTGGGCTATTTTATCTCATTCGTCTCTGTGTCTGTTTTTGTACCAGTACCATGCTGTTTTTGTTTATTGTATCCCTGTAGTATAGTTTAAAGTCAAGTAAAATGATGCCTTCAGCTTTGTTCGTTTTGCTTAGGATTGCTTTGGCTATTTGGGCCCCTGTTTGGTTCCATATTCACTTCAAAATAATTTTTTTCTGGTTCTGTGATAAATGTCATTTGTTGCTTGATAGGAATAGCTTTGAATCTATAAATTAATTTGGGCAGTATGACCATTTTAATTATGTTGATTCTTCCTATTCATGATCATGAAATGTTTTTTGCATTTGTTTGCATCTTCACTGGTTTCTTTGAACAGTGTTTTGTAATCCTTATTGTAGAGATATTTTACCTCCCTGGTTAGCTGTATTCTCAAGTATTTTACTCTTTTTGTGGCAATGTGAATGGGACTGCATTTCAGATTTGACTCTCAGCTTGGTTGTTATTCATGTAGAGGAATGCTAGTGATTTTTGTACATTGATTTTATGTCCCAAAACTTTGCTGAATTTATCAGCTCCAGGAGCTTTTATGCTGAGGCTATGAGATTTACAGAATCATGTCATCTGCAAACAGTGATAGCTTGACTCCCTTTGTTACTATTTGGGTGTCTTTTCTTTCTTCCTCTTGCCTAATTGCTCTGGCCAGGACTTCCTATATTGAATAGGAGTGGTGACAGAGGGCATACTTGTGCCAGTTTTCAAGGGGAATGCTTCCAGCTTTTCCCTATTCACTATGATGTTGGCTGTGGATTTCTCATAGATGGCTCTTATTATTTTGAGGTGTGGTCCTTCAATATCCAGTTTATTGAGAGTTTTTGACATGAAGAGTTGTTGAATTTTATTGAAAGCATTCGGTGCATCTATTGAGGTAATCATGTTTTTTGGCATTAGTTCTGTTTATGTGATGAATCACATTAATTGATTTGCATATGTTGAACCAACCTTGCATCTAAGGGATGAAGCCTACTTTATTGTGGTGGATTAGTTTTTTGATGTGCTGCTGGATTCAGCTTGCAAATATTTTATTGAGGATTTTTCCACCAATGTTCATAAAGAGTATTGGCCTAAATTTTTTGTAGTTGTTGTCATTGTGTCTCTGCCAGGTTTTAGTATCAGGATGATTTTGGCCTTATAGAATAAGTTGGAAAGAAGTCCCTACTCTTCAATTTTTTGGAATAGTTTAAGTAGGAATGGTACCCACTCTTCTTTGTACATCTAATGAAATTCAGCTGTAAATCCATCTGGTGCTGGGCATTTTTTCATTGGTAGGCTATTTGTTACTGTTTCAGTTTAGGGACTCATTATTGGTCTGTTCAGGAATCAATTTCTTCTTGGCTCAGCCTTGGGAGGGTGTATATGTCCAGGAATTTATCTGTCTCTTCTATGTTACCTAGTTTGTGTGCATATATGTGTTTATAGTAGTGTCTGATGGTTACTTTTATTTCTTTGGGGTCAGCGGTAACATCCTCTTCATTATTACTAATTGTGTGTATTTGGATCTTCTCTCTTTTATTCTTCATAAGTTTAGCTAGCAGCCTGTCTCATTAATGTTTTCAAAAAACCAACTGCTGGATTCGCTGATCTTTTAAATGGTTTGTTGTGTCTTGATTTCCTTCAGTTCAGCTCTAATTTAGGTTATTTCTTATTTTCTGCTAGTTTTGAGGTTGATTTGCTCTTCCTTCTCTAATTCTTTCAGCTGTGATGTTAGGGTGTTAGTTTGAGATCTTCCTAACTTTTTGATGTGGGCATTTAGTACTTTGAATTTTCCTCTTAACACTCTCTTAGCTGTGTCTCAGAGATTTTATTCCCGAGATGGAGTCTTTCTCTGTCACCCAGGCTGGAGTGCAGTAGCACGGTCTTGGCTCACCACAACCTCTGCCCCCTGGGATCAAGCGATTCTCCTGCCTCAGCCTCCCCGAGTAACTGGGATTACAGGCGCACACCAGCACACCTGGCTAATTTTTGCATTTTTAGTAGAGATGGAGTTTCACCATGTTGGTGAGGTTCGTCTCAAACTCCTGACCTTGTGATCCACCCAACTCGGCCTCCCTAAGTGCTGGTATTACAGGTATGAGCCACCGTACCTGGCCCCTTCTGTGTCTTTTAAAAATCTTTTTTGGTTTAAAGTCTCTTTTATCTGAAATTGGGATTGCAATTCCTGCTTTTTTTCTTATTTTCATTTGCTTTGTAGATTTTCCTCCATCTCTTTATTTTTAGCCTATAAGTGTAATTACATGTGAGATGAGTCTCTTGAAGACAGAATACCATTGAGTCTTGCTTTTTAAAAAAAATCCAGCTTGCTACTCTGTGCCTTTTAAGTGGGGCATTTAGCCCATTTACATTCAAGGTTAGTATTGATATCTGTGGTTTTGATCCTGTTTTTGAGTTATTAGCTGGGTAGTATGTTGGCTCATTCATGTGGTTACTGTATAGTGTCATTGGCATGTGTACGTAGGTGTGTTTTTGTGTTAGTTGGTAGTGGCCTTTCCTTTCCATATTTAGTGTTCCTATCAAGATCTCTTTTAAGTGGTAACAAACTCCTTCAACATTTCCTTATCTGAAAAGGATCTTCTTTCTCCTTTACTTAGGAAGCTTACTTTGGCTGGATTTGAAATTTTTGGTTGAAGATTTTTTTTTCTTTAAGCATGTTGAATATAGGCCCCCCAATCTCTTTTGGCTTGTAGGGTTTCAACTGAGTGGTCCTCTGTAAGCCTGATGGGGTTCTCTTTGTAGGTGACCTGCTCTTTCTCTCTAGATGCCTTTAACCTTCTGCCTTTGATTTTGATGTTGGGAAATCTGATGATTATGTGTCCTTGTCATGGTCTTGTGTAGAATCTTGCAGGGGTTCTCTGTATTTCCTGAATTTGACTGTTGGCCTTTCTATGTAGGTTGGGGGAGTTTTCATGGATGATATCCTGAAATGTGATTTTCAAGTTGTTTGCTTTCTTCCCATCTATTTCGGGGATGCCAATGATTCATAGATTTGGCCTCTTTACATAATCCCATATTTCTATGAGGTTTTGTTTATTCCTTTTCATTCTTTTATCTTACTTTTTTCTGACTGTCTTCTTTCTGAGAACCAGTCCTCAAGTTCTGAGATTCTCTCTTCAGCTTGATCTATTCTCCTGTTAATACTTGTGATTGCATTGTGGAAGTCTTGTGTTTTTCAGCTCTGTCAGCTCTGTTAAATTCTTTTTTATACTGGTCATTTCATCTTTCAACTTCTTTATTGTTTTATTGTTATTCTTATTTTCTTTGGATTTAGTTTTGCCCTTTTCCTGAATCTCAACAATCTTTATTTCTATCTGTTTTCTGAATTATATTTCTGTCATTTCAGCCAGCTCACCCTGATTAAGAAGTCTTGTTGGAGAACTGGTGCAGTTAGCTTTTTGGAGGACACAGGATGCTCTGGCCATTAGAGTTACTGAAGTTCTTGTGTTGATTCTTTCTCATCACTGCATGTGGGTGTTCCTTTAACTGAAGGGTAGATTGAGCATATTCAATAGACTTCTTTTCTAGATGTTTTCACAGGGCTGAGGCATGTTGCAGGGTCTTTATTAACAGCTAACTCCATGACTTTGGTTTCAAGAAGGTATGTTAATGAAGTATTTTTGGTGTTTAATATTTTGTGTGTGAGCCAGTAGGTGGCGCTGAGTCATGTTAGTGAGTTGGTAGGCTCTTGCTTGGTTGTGTGTTTCTATATTGCCTCACAGTTGCACACTTCCTCCCTCTCAATGCTCTGAAACTGTGGGCTCCTCTCGCCCTATATGCTGGCTTTAGATCGTGGCTGGGCACTCCCAGGCTTCCTACTTCAGTTCTTGGGCAATCTCAGGATTTATGTTCCTTCCCAACTTGGAGGCAACAGAGCAAAAGAACTTAGTAGTGTTTGTGGCCAAGGGTTTTTTGTTTCTCTCCTGGGTGTTCCACCCCAGCAAGATGCAGGTCAGCAATTGCTCAGTGCAATTAGCCCAGGATGGAAGGTCTGTGCAGTGGGCCTAAGGTAGGGGTTCCTTGTTTGATGATGAGCAAGGGGATGTGGGTGGAAGTTGTGGGAGAAGGACTGTCTTTCTCTCCTGAGTCAACTGCCATTTGTTGGAGGTGTGGATAAGGCACTTAGGGTCTTTGCTCTTTCATTAGTCAGAGGGTAGCAAGGACAATTCCACTGCAGAGGTACTGGCAGAAAGGCTATCAGGTGCCCCCCAGGGTTTCACCTTCAAGAAACATGGAGCCACTGTTATTGGGGGAGTTCAGTCAGTGGGGTGGGGTGGCTGCATTGCTTGTGTCAGATTGGAGTTCTGCTTTTTAGGGAACGGGAGTTCAAAGGCTCACAGGGAGAAGAGATTGGTCTTCTCTCTATGTGACTGCTGTGGTATACTGTAAGCTTGGGTACAGCCTTCAGTCTCCTTATTTCTTCCCCAGCCGGGGCCCCTGCCTGGTAAAGAGTAGGGGTTGTTTGTTCCCAGGGGAGAGGAGCTGGACTTTCTCCGTATTGTGTCTGCAGTGTGCTGGAGGTGCCAGCCTAATGACAAGGCCCTTTATTCCTTCCCCAGCCTGGGGGCTGTTAGGGCTGTACACTGCAACTGTAGTGGTGGAGGAGCTGTGGATTGACTCTGGGACTTCCTCCTTGGAGAAATGCTGGGCTTCTTCTGATTGTGGTGATCAGGAGAGGCAAGGTGATTGTGCTGGAGTCCCAGGTAATGTGGCCCTGTCCAGTGAGGAGAAGTAAGGACTAGAATCTGCATGGAGAACAGTTTGCCCACTTTTCTGTGAGGTGGGTGCTTTGTGCTGGGAGTCTGGACCAGTTCCTGGTCCCCACAGACCCTCCAGAGCCTGGAGACAGCAAGGGCAAGGGCTGCAAAACAGATGGCGACCCACCCTGCTCACTGGGAGATCTGTCCTGGGAGTTTCAGAGCTGTTACTGGCTCAAGAGCCCCAGTAGAAAGTAGCTGGAAGCCCAGACTGGTTGGACCTGCCCTTTGTGGAGATATGGGAATGAGACCTCATGTAACAGTTGGCAACCTTTCCGCAGGGCTGTTGTGATATGCTGGGGGTCCGCTCCTGTCCCAAGTCACCTCGAATTTTTCAGTACCTGAATCTATCAACAGTGAAGGCTACAAAACATCAAAGATGTGGCCTTCCCCCACCTCTGGAAATTTCATCCCAGGTAAGTACAAATCCATTGTCTTCAGAAATGCGCATGTAGGATGTTCCTGAAGACCTGGCTGGGAGGTTCTGCTCAATGGAGAGGAACAGGAATGGGGTCTTGCTTTAAAAAGTAGTCTGGCCACATTTTATAGAGCAGCTCTGTTGTGCTGGGGTGCACTCCAATCCCCGGTTGCCTCTGACTCTCCAGTGCCTGAAGACTGGAATGGGTAAGTTGCCCAAACAGCAAAGATGGCAGCACATTCATTTGTCTGAGTGTTCCATCCAGGAGTTTGAAACCTTTGTCAGCCAGAAAACATCAGTGGGGTTATATGGTCTGGCTCTGTATCCCCACCCAAATCTCATCTTCAATTGTAATCTGAATTGTAATCCCTATGTGTTGCAGGAAGGATTTCCTGGGAGGTGATTGAATCATGGGGGTGATTCCCCCATGCTGCTCTCATAATAGTGAGTGAGGTCTAATGAGATGTAATGGATTTGTGAGCAGCTTTTTCCCATGTTGCTCTGCACTTCTCTCATTCTTCTCCTTCCCACCACCGCATGAAGAAGGATGTGTTTACTTCCCTTTCTGCCATGATTGTAAGTTTCCCGAGGCCTTCTCAGCCATGCTGAACTGTGAGTCAATTAAACCTCTTTCCTTTATAAATTATCCGGTCTCAGGTTATTAGCAGCATAAGAATAGACTAATAGAGTAAATTGGTACCAGTAGAGTGGGGAGCTTCTACGAGGATACCCAAAAATGTGGAAGAGACTTGAGAACTGGGAAACAGGTAAAGGTTGAAATAGTTTAGAGGACTCAGAAGAAGATAGGAAAATGTGGGAGAGTTTGGAACTTCCTAGAGACTTGTTGAATGGCTCTGACCAAAATGCTGATAGTGATATGAACAATGAAGTCCAGGCTGAGGTGGTCTCAGATGAAGAAGAGGAACTTGTTGGGAACCGGAGCAAAGGTGACTCTTGCTGTGCTTTAGCAAAGAGATTGGTAGCTTTTTGCCTCAGCATTAGAGATCTGTGAAAATTTGAACTTGAGGGAGATGATGTGGTATATCTGGTAGAAGAAATTTTTAAGCAGCAAAGTGTTCAAGAGGAAGCAGAGCATAAAAGATCGGAAAATTTTCAACCTGATGATGCAATAGAAAAATAAAACCCATTTTCTGAGGAGAAATAAATTCAAGCCAGCTGCATACATTTGCATACGTAATGGGGAGTCAAATGTTAATCACTTAGACAATTGGGAAAATGTTTCCAGGGTATGTCAGAGACTTTCACAGCAGTCCCTCCAATCACAGCGTTACAGGCTCAGAGGCCTAAAAGAGGAAAATAGTTTCCTGGTCTGGGTCCAGAGCCCATCTTCTATGTGCAGCCTTGGGACTTTTTCCCAGCCATTCCAACCATGGCTAAAAGGGCCAAAGTACAGCTCAGGTTGTGGCTTCAGAGGGTGCAAGCTCCAAGCCTTGGCAGCTTCCACATGGTGTTGGTCCTGCAGGTGTGCATAAGATAAGAATTGAGGTTTGAGAACCTCCACCTAGATTTCAGATGATGTTTGGAAATAACCTGGATATCCAGGCAGCAGTCTGCTACCGGGGCAGGGCCTTCATGGAGACCCTCTGCTAGGGTAGTGCAGAAAGGAAATGTGAGGTGGGAGCTCACTTGGGCACTGCCTAGTGGAGTTGTGATAAGAGGGCCACCGTCCTTTAGACACCAGAAGAGTAGATCCACCAACAGCTTGCACCACATGCCTGGAATAGCTGCAGGCACTCAATGTCAGCCATGAAAGAAGCTGAGGTGGGCAATGTACCCTACAAAGCCACAGGGGCAGAGCTGGCCAAGGCCGTGGGAGATCATCTGTTGCATCAGTATGACCTGGATGTGAGACATGGAGTCAAAGAAGATCATTTTGGAACTTTAAGTTTTAATGACTGTCCTATTGGATTTTAGACTTGAATGGAGCCTGTAGCCCCTTTGTTTTGGCCAATTTCTCCCACGTGGAGTGATTGTATTTACCCAATTCCTGTACCACCATTGTATCTGGGAAGTAAATAAGTTGCTTTTGATTTTACAGGCTCATAGGCTGAAGGGACTTGCCTTGTCTCAGACCAGACTTTGGACTTGAACTTTGGGTTAATGCTGGAATGACTTAAGACTTTGGAGGACTGCTGGAAAGGCTTGATTGTGTTTTGAAATGAGAGGACATGATATTTTGGAGGGGACAGGGATGGAATAATATTGTCTGGTTCTGTGTCCCCACCCAAATATCATCTTGAATTGTAATCTGAGTTGTAATCTCCACGTGTTGGGGAGGGGCCTCATGGCAGGTGACTGGATCGTGGGGTGGTTGTGGTTCCCCCATGCTGTTCTCATTAATGATAGTGAGCAAGGTCTCATGAGATCTGATGGTTTCCTGAGAGGCTTCTCCCCCCATTCACTCTACACTTCTCTCATTCTTCTCTTTCCTGCCACCATGTGAAGAAAGATGTGTTTTCTTCCCCTTCTGCCATGATTTTAAGTTTCCTGAGCACACCCTCCCCAGCCCTGCAGAACTGTGAGTTAATCAAACCTCTTTCCTTTATAAATTACCCAGTCTCAGGTATGTCTTTATTAGCAACATGAGGATGAACCAATACAGTGGAGGTCTCTGGAAACCCTGGTCAGAATGTCCCACCCAGTGAGGAGGAACAGGATTTGGCACCCACTAAAAACAGCACTCTGGCCACATTTTTATCTAGCAGCTGTGCTTTGCTGTGGGACCACTCCAGCCCCTGGTCACCTGGACTCTCCAAAGCCTGAAGGTCAGAATAGCTAACCTTCCCAAACAGCAAAGATGGCAGCCCGCCATTCCCTCTGGTAGTTGCATCTCAGGGAGGTGTAATGCTGCTACTGGTGACTGGCTGAAGTTCCAAGCCAGTGGTTCTTATCCTGTGAGGTGCTGGAGAAGCAGGGCCTGAGGACAGTCACCGCTCAGCCCCCTGCATTCAACCCCTTTTCTAGGGGTATGTACAAGGGGTCTAACCTCCTTCTTTGCCAGAGTTTCAGCTGCTCTTGCCGGGTAGCCGGGAAAAGTCTTGATATCTAGGGCTTCCAGGCTCTCCATTTATGCTTGAGTGGCTACTCTGCCAAAACTTTACATTGCTCTGTGAGTCAGACTGAAGGCCCTATGGAGTAGGTTTATGAGGAGAACTCTTTACCTCAGGGTTGCAAAGATCTGTGAGAGAAATGTGGGCTCCCAGGGTCACTAATTCATTAACAGCTTCCCTGGGTGTGGGAGGTTCCCCAGCTCTGTGTCACTAGCAGATGGGCTGTCGTCTTGCCTGCCTTGCTTTTCTCCATTTTCTGTGGGTTGAGTTGTTTCCCTGATTAATCCCAATGCATATACTTGAATGTTTCAGTTGAAGTTACTGTGTTTACCAATCATTTCTGTTCCTCTCTGTGAGAGCAGTGTATACTAGCTGCTTCTAGCCGGCCATCTTGGCCACTCCGCTCACTGAGTTTTTAATATTGTAGGTGAAAGTACTTTATTATATCAGTTATTCTATTCAGAAAACTTCCATTTGATGAAGTACAAGTATGGCACACATTATTTTGAGTTCTATTTTATTGTAATCAGGTAACAAAGTTTCAGTAAAATCCACACAAATAGTAGCTTCTTGGTGTCACAGTCAGCACGTAAGTACAGATTGCCAAGGTAAACTCCTGTTTGAAAATAAGAAAGGATCCCATGAAAAGTGTTACAGCTATAAAAAGCAACATGATGACATTTTAAAGGATGGTTTTAATTCTGTAAATGATAGAAGTAATGTTATAAAGTGTTGTTATCTCAAAGAATGAATAACTCCATGCTATTCAGACAAAGGAAAACAAAATTTCAAGTTTAATATATCTTCAGGTCAGGTCTACATCACTATTTCATCCCACAATGCTTTAGCAATGTCACTTTATCTCAAACATTCCTCAGGCTATACTGCCAAATAGAGCTGCTAAGCACTTCAAAATAGCCTAATGGGAAAAGTGAGTGTGTATGAAAGTATTGGTCAAAGTGAAATCCAAGGTCTCCAAGAGAAACAGTAACTCTAGTTTTAAAGATCTGAAGATGACTCATTTTGAGCTCTGCTACTTGATAATTTATTTACTTGAAGTTTCTGAAAAAGAGATCTATTTTCACCAAAATCTGAAATTCATAAACCCAAAGTCAAACTATCAGTGAAAGTCTCATACATACACTGCTGATAGGAATTTGACCGCTTCACCAATATATTCTTGATAGTGGCAGGAGGCAGACAAATACTAGGCAGATAGGGACAGGTCCCTGGTGAAACCCGACTTTCAAGTCAAAAACATCCTGAAACCTGAAAACTGGGCTGCTGGTTCCAGATGAGTGGGAACTTTTTTTCCTGTTTGCCCAGTCTTTCCCAATTTGTTCCTTCTGAATAGTGCTTTTTAATCAATGAAATGTTGCCTTTTCCAAGGCTACCTACAGCACTCACCTCCCCCATTCTGAGCTCATAAAAGCCCCAGACTCAGCCACACTTGTGGGGACTACCCGCCTTCAGTTTGGGGGGACTATCCAACTTCAGGTAGGGGGTTGCCTACTTTGGGTCCTCTCTCTGCTGAGAACTGTTGTGTTGCTCAATAAAAATCTCCACCTGGCTTATCCTCCAGTTGTCAGTGTAACCTCACTCATTTTGGACATGGGACAAGAACCTGGGACCTGCTGAATGCGGGTATAAAAAAGGCTGCAACACTGTAGCCCTCCACTCTCTGCTGGTGCTGGGCAGCCACCCCATGTGACAGAAAACAGTGGTAGGGCCAGGCCAGTCCAGGACTTGTGGGCTGGAGCAGAGCAGTGGGGCTGAATGAGCTGTAACACAAGCGGGCTGAAACACACTGTCCCCGGTGTCACCTTTTGCTGTGCTGCAGGTGGCAGAAATGAGAGAAGAGCTACAAACCTTCTGGAGGCCCAGACCTCAGTGCTCCCCAAGCCAGGGCAGTGACATGCTGTAACACCTTCTTTGGGGCTCTGCAGTTTCTGTCCTCTCCACATTTCTTGGGTGCCTCTATGTTACCCTCATCCAGACGCGGCGCTCAAGGCAGAAGCAGATTGTGGCAAGCCCAGCCCAGCCATGGACTGAGCATGGATCCCACGTCAAGCATGGGATCTGGACCAGGGCACAAGCCAAATGCAGCCCACTGGGCTAAGTGGCACGATACCTTCAGCAGTGAGCCTGGAGCTGAGCAAGGGTCTAGGAAGGGGCATCACCAGCCATGGAGGTCTCCAGCTGGCAAAGAGGCACCAAAAATATCCTGCATCATTCTCAATGCTTTTGCTGTGCCTAGGATATTGTCCTGTGACAATATCTGTAGCAGAGCTTTTTCTACAGAAATCACTCATCACATCAAGTCATGCTGAAGAAAGACTGGTAGGAAAATCAGTCTAAAATTTTTAGGCCTAGCAGGAAGTTAGAAAGCCTGCATAAGGCTAAATATTATCATTAATATGAAAATGTTTTTGTTTCTTTGTTGTTTGTTTTGTTTCTTTGTTGTTTATGTGCCTGTTACAAGGAGCCTGAAAAAGACTTTTGACCCTTTGACACTTAGGTCATTTCCGCCTTTTGGCTATTGCAGAGAATTCTACAATGAACATGAGAGTGCAAATATATCCTTGAGATCCTGACTTCAATTTATTTGAACAAACACCCAAAAGTGGGATTTCTGGATCATGTGGTAGTTCTTTTATTACTTTTTTTTTTTTTTTGAGGAATCTCCACACTGTTTTTCATAGAGGTAATGTACATTTTAAAATTTTAATGTATTTTTAACCACCTTTTTTCTTTTCTTTTTTTTTTTTTTTTTTTGGAGATGGAGTCTCACTCTGTCACCCAGGCTGGAGTGCAGTGGTGCGACCTTGGCTCACTGCAACTTCTGCCTCCTGGGTTCAAGCAATTCTCCTGTCTCAGCCTCCCAAGCAGCAGGGACTACAGGCGCCCATCACCACGCCCTGCTAATTTTTTGTATTTTAGTAGAAATGGGATTTCACTGTGTTGCCCAGGCTGGTCTTGAACTCCTGACCTCAGGCAATCTGCCTGCCTTGGCCTCTCAAAGTGCTAGGATTACAGGCGTGAGCCACCGTGCCTGGCCAACCACATTTTTTAAAAGAACTTTGAGTCAGTCATCTATAAGATTAAAGTGCATCAGATGATTTTTTTAAATTCCTTTCCATTATCTGTCTCAATACATGCACACAGTATACACTTAGTAAATGCTTCTGAATGATAGTTTTCAAAATTTTTCCATACATTAATCTCCTGTTTTCTCTCACCATAATGATTAGAGCTCAATACAAGTAAATTACTTTGTATTTATTCTACATTATCTGTATTTTTAAGTGATATCACAAATTTTTATAGAATGACATAAATTCATAGAATGACATTTTGATTTATCTCTCTTATACCTCCTAAATCTAACTACAGATATGATGTGTGTGCTAGGAGCCAGGATGGGGAAAGGATGGTCAGGATGGGAGGTAATATGAAAATTCACTGTATTTTCTGCTCAATTATTCAGTAAACCCAAACAAGATCAAATATAAAGTTAACTTTAATATCAAAATTATCAAAAGAAATGTCAATATTTCTTTTTTATATGATTTCAACTTTCATTTTAGAGTCAGGAAATACATGTGCAGGTTTGTAACATGGGTGTATTTTATGATGCAGAGGTTAAGGGTATGATGGCACCCTTCACCCAGGTAGTGAGCATGGTACTCAACAGGTAGTTGTTCAGCCCTTGCCCCCCACAGTACCCTTTTGGAGTTCCCAGTGTCTGTTGTTCCCATCTTTGTGTCCGTATGTACCCAATACTTAGCTCCGACTTATAAGTGAGAACATGCAGTATATGGTTTTCTGTTCCTGTGTTAATTTGCTTAGGATATTGGCCTCCATCTGCATCCATGTTGCTGCAAAGGACATAATTTTATTCTTTATTATGGCTGTATAGTATTCTGTGGTGAATATGTACCACATTTTCTTTATCTAGTCTACTGCTGATGGGCATTTAGTATGATTCCATGTCTTTGCTATTGTGAATAGTGCTGCAAGGAACATACACATGCATGTGTCTTTTGGATATAATTTTATCTATTCCTTTGGGTACATACCCAGTAATGGGATTGCTGGGTCAAATGGTAGTTCTGTTTTTAGGTCTTTGAGGAATGGTCACACTGTTTTCCAAAATGGTTGAACTAATTTACACTCTCACCAACACTGTATAGGAGTTTCTTTTTCTCTGCAACCTCGCCAGCACCTGTTATTTTTGGACTTTTTAATAATAGCCATTATGACTGGTGTGAGGATGATATCTCACTGTGGCTTTGATTTGCATTTCTCTAATGATCAGTGATGTTGAGCTTTCTTCCATATGCTTGTTAGCCAAATGTATGTTTTCTTTTGAAAAGTGTCTATTCGTGTCCTTTGCCCACTTTTTAATGGACTTTTTTCTTGTGAATTTGTTTAAGTTTTTTATATATGCTGAATATTAGACCTTTGTCAGATGCATAGTTTGCAAACACTTTCTCTCATTCTGTTGGGTTCCTGTTTACTCTGTTGATAGTTTCCTTCGCAGTGAAGAGTTTATTTTGCAGTGAAGATTCATTTGACTTCAAACTACTCGAAAGGCTACAGTAACCAAAATAATATGGTGCTGGTACAAAAACAGACACAGACCAATAGAACAGAATAAAGAACCCAGAAATAAAACCACACACTTATACAGCCATCTGATCTTTGACAAAGTTGACAAAAATAAGCAATGGGGAAAGGATTTCTTATTCAATAAATTCTGCTGGGGTAACTGGCTAGCCATAAGCAGAAGAATAAAACTGGAGCCTACCTTTTACCATATACAAAAAATAGCTCAAGATTTACCAAAGATTTAAGTGTGAGACTTCAAAGTATAAAAACACTAGAAGAAAAACTGAGAAATATCATTCTGGACATGAGCCTTGTACAAATAATTTGTGGCTAAGACCTCAGCAATTGCGACAAAACAAAAATTGACAGTTTCTTAAATTAATAGTCTAATATCTCAAAATACATGAAGTAATTTTGTAATGATTAGCATTACTTCCTTACTTCATGAAATATTCTCGATGAAATATAAAATGCTGCACACGTTTTTATCTAGGCTATAATATATCGTCTTCCCACTCAGTCTCTTCCTTCAGCTTTCTAATTATTTTCATTGGCACATCTGGTCTTTTTTTATGTTTTCATTTATTTTTCACACTCTAGAGATCCTTACTGTTACATTGAACATGAGTTTTGTGGATTTAAGATTATATTCTATTTATTTTAGTTTCTTTGCAATGTTTCCCACTGTGCTTTAAATATTAGAGAAGCCTATAACATCTTGTACATGAGTGAATCATGTACAAATGAATTTTTGTACAAAATGAATCCTCCCTTCATAAAGTTAATGCTAATGACTAATATTGTAAATAGAGTGAGAAGTGAATTTGCCCCATCTCAATATTGTGAGGACAGTGATTGCAAACAATAGAAGGGTAGATATTAACAGACATTCATGTTTACTCAAGATAGAGACCTATTCAATCTTCTAATTTTTCTAGTTTCATGTGGATACATTGCCATCTAAAACATTTAAAAAAACTAATCCTGAATTAATAATTTCAACCAACTCACAATGGGATCCCAATGTGGTCATTCACTTCATGTTTTAAAACCCTACACTTTGAAGATAAAAAGGGAAAGGGGAGAGAGAGAGGAATAAGGAGGACAAATTAAGTGAAATCCAAATGAATGTAATAAGACTGAACCATCTCAATTAAAATGTATGCTGTTGGTAAAGTAACCAGTCAAATTTATATATCTACTATACAGTGCTCCAAACAATTTAAGCTCTTTTAACTAAATAATCCTGAAAAATAGAAGTGTCATATTGTGCACTAAAATCTAGTTTTCCACAATTCTGTGCCTGGTAAAGAAGAATTTATTTCAAAGTGAGTTATAGACATCTTCAACACTGGAGGATAAACTAAACTCATTTTGGCATTTAACTAAATTACAAATAATACATTGTTGATTGTATATGTGCAGTTCATTCATTTAAGTGTCTAGCACTCACAACTGATTAAATCAGGTTATGCATTCTGAATATTAAATACATTAGATATCATTTCTAGGTTTTACTTCTGTAAATTAGAAAACTCAGTTTCATTTAAAAGCAGATAACAATTAAAATGAAGTTTTATAATATATCACACCCACTCAAAATTGGTTTTTACAGGTAGTCTTCTGATAATTTATTTAGATCCAAATTCTACTGTGTGTTATAAAATACATTAGGCAAACATCCAAGAGGAGACTAAAAATGCAGTGGAGATGGTAAAATGTAATAATCCTGGCCCAGTAAAGAATTAAATTTGGTGAGATCGCATACCCTTTCTTTCCATTTCTAAATGTGTTCCAACTAAGCTGCTTTGAAATTGACAGCTGAAAATAATAAAAGTCCAATTATTCTGATGAGTGCTGCATACCATATTTGGTGTCTGGAGTTAAATTCAGGAAAGGCAATATTGGTCGATTCTCCATACTGCCTAATATCCTAAAATTCAAATAATTCATATCTATGGAACTATGATACTGTGAGATTATGAAGAGGAATTCAGGCATTATAATGTAACATAAAGGACAAAGTCAGTGGTGTCAGAAGATCTGAGTTAAAATCAAGGCCTTAAGACATACTAGTTTTATGAATAAAAGTCCATTCTTTTGGTTCTCTGGACTTCTGATTTATTCAACAGAAAATGTTAATAAAAGTACTCTTCTTCTCTGCTCTTCGCAGAGTTGTTGAATAGTTCAATTAAATAATGTTTATGAAAATGATTTTCAAGATATTTTCAGTAATATTAGATTTTAGTAGTAATAGTAATAGAAACTGTAATTTAAAAAGACAGCAATGACAAAGAAGAAAAAGAAATAGAAGGAGAAATTGAGTTTTCTGTAATTCAGTCAAGCAAATACTTCAATCTTGGCAATTTAAGAAAGCAACTTTCTCCAAAACAATTAGGTAACCAAATATCCTTGCATATAAACATACAGGAGTTTCTTTTATAGTTTCTGCTATAAAAGATTTCAATGGATAGTTGAATTGTTTCTGAGGCCCATGCACCTGTTTTAATTTATATTTAATTTTTCCTGTTACTTTTATTAATTGCCTACACCAAAAAAAAAAAACCTATTTTCTAAACTTCGCACCGTTAGGTGCCCCTGATGTGCTCTAATAACATAAAATATTTAAGCCTTCAAGGAGTTTATTACAAGTATTATTAGGGTCAGGAAATTATACTCTCCGTATCCATGGATGTATCTGGCACAGAGTAAGAACTTATTAAGTAATCCAAAGGATGTTGTTCAAATAAACCAGTCAAATGAGAATAAAGTTGCCTGATTTATCATATAAAAATACAGATGCCTACTTAAATTTGAATTTCAGATACAGAACACAATTTCCAGGACATGCTTTTACTAGAAAATTATTCATTATCTATCTAAAATTCAAAATTTACTGTGTCCTATGTTTCATCTGGCAATGCTAAATGAGAGGAAAAAATATGTTAGATGCCTTCAAGGCAATTGAATTCAGACAACCGCATCAAGAAATCATTTAAATTCAATGAGAAGTTAGAAATAATACATGAAAGAAGTAGCAAAATCTTGTAAGCTAAAAGATGAATTTACTGGTCAAAGAAGCACATAACTTTGTAAAATACTAATCCACCAGGAAAGAAACAAATATATATCTCTCCAAATTAGCATATCCATTTTGCTAGTGCTGTAGATTAGGTTACTGTTTAGCAAATATTCACATATCCTTTTTTTTTTTTTAAGTTGGACTGGAACAAATAACTTTCTCTGGCCAAAGCCATGTATGTGCAAGTGACAGTGCTTGCCAATATCAAGCCTAGGCCTTAGGAAGTTGAACATGTTTTTGCATATTTTTCTGAGGGAGTCCAACCTCTAAAATAAAAGGAATATCCCCCATGTACATGTTGCTTCTTCACCCTGCACTGTAGATTGAAATAGGAAGGACAAAATCCAGCAACCCACTGCTTAAGGCAGAATCAATCCAGCAGACCTGCATACCCATGATTAAGGAACAAGTGAGTATTGTTGAATGCCACTAAAATTTTGTCAGTATTTGTTATGCAGAATCACTGCAACAATAGCCAGCGGATCCAGCAATAGTTCTTACAAAAACATTCTTCTGAAATTTCTACAAATTTTGTAATTTTACACATAGTGTATTTCTGTAGATTTTGTGTGTGTGTGTGTGTGTGTGTGTGTGAAGGATTTTATTTTTGTATAAATTTAAGGGGTACAAGTGCATTTTCTTACATAAATATATTGTGCAGTAATAAGGTCTCAACTTTTAGGGTAACAATTACCCAAATAATGTACATTGTTTCCATCAGGTAATTTCTCATCCCTCACTCCCTTCCCACACTTCCGAGTCTCCAATATCTATTATTCCATGCTCTATGTTCATATATACACATTAGCTCCCACTTATAAGTGAAAATATGTGGTATTTGACTTTCTGTTCCTGAGTTGTTTCACTTAAGATAATGGCCTCCAGTTCTTTCCACGTTGCTACATAAGACATTATTTCATTTTTTTGTGTGTCTGAGTAAACACACACACACACACATACACAAAAGCACACACTTAATGGAATACTATAAAACTATATACATAGATATATAGTGCATATAGTATGGATATTTATGTATAATTTGGTATAGATAGATAAAGGTATAGATACAGATACAGATATCACATTTTCTTTATCCAATCTTCTATTAGTGGACACTTAGGTTGATTCCATGACTTTACATGAAAACCAATGTGGAAAACAGTATGGAGATGTTTCAAAGAACTAAAATTAAAACTGCTTTCTTTAAATTTTGCATAATGTAATCCCCCTAATGGATGACAGGCATGAAGAAAGAAAAATAAATAAATCAATGACAATCTAGGGTGACCAATCATCCTGATTTGTTCGGTAGTATCCCAGTTTTATCACTGAAGGTTTCGCTGGGACAGTTGGTCACCCTAAAAACAGTTAAAAGACAAGGGTAAAGCAACTTTTTTTCCTTTTTTCTGAGTCACAGGGAAAAATCTCATTTATTTTATTGCCCATTTGTTACCCTGTATATCAAATAAGCTTGCCTTTCAGTGTATCCTAGGACATATTTGTAAAACTACAAATATTCTTTAGATTCTGTGTCTAATGTAACTTTAAAAAAAAAACAAGCAGTTTTTGTAGTTGTGTTTATTTATTTGTGAGATACCTCCATACTGTTTTCTATATTGGCTATACTACTTTACAGTCCCACCAACAGTGTGCAAGGATTCCCTTTTCTCCACATTCTCTCCAACACTTATCTTTTTTATCACAGCCATTCTAACAAGTGTGAGATTATATTGCATGGTTTTAATTTGCATTTCTCTGATGACTAGGGATATTGAACATGTTTTCATTTACTTGTTGCCCATTCTTATGTCTGTGAGAACTGTCTCTTCAGATCCTTTATTTGTTCTTTAATTGGGTCATTTGTTTCCTTACCATTGAGTTGTTTGTGTTCCTTATATATTGTGGATATTAACCCCTTATCAGATGTGTGGCTTACAAATATTTTCTCCCATTTTGTAAATTGTCTCTTCAGTCTGTTAATTGCATCCTTGGCTGTGCAGAAGCTTCTTATTTTGATGTAATCCCATTTGTCTGTTTTTGCTTTTGTTGCCTGTGTTTTTTAATTAATTGAAAGCATTCTTTGTAAATTGAAGAATTGGATAAGTCAGAAATGTAATAGCGTTACCTTGTACTCTATATCATTGGCGAAAACAAAGAAATCATTAATCTCATTTTTATTTTTCTCCACACAAAATCATGAGCCGGTATTGCCTAAGATAGAGAATGCATTTATATTTCCAGGACAAATAATACTTTTCTTTAGATGAGCTTCTCATAGAAAATATTTTCTTTGATTTTTTTCCTGATATTTGAAGTTGTATAAATGCTATAAAATTACCCAGGAACCATTATACATAGAGATGCATATTTGCTAGGAAATCAAATAATTTAAAAGCTACATTTATTCAGGCATTCTACAGAGCTCTGAGTAAGGAGCAACATATTAGGTATTGTGTCAAGTTACCTAAGATGTAGAAATCATCTCCCCACAAATGCAAAGCTGACAAATCAAAGCCAGAGAACTCCTGCTTTTTAAACACCTTATGGTGAGGAGTAATAAAAGGAATTTTTCTTCCATCTATATATTGAGTTAATCATTTCATACTGATTTTTTTGTGATATGAAAGATAGCTTCACAAAGTTAGTGGAAAAATAGAATTATAAGATGAAAATTTAAAAAAACAAAAAACCTTATTTCTCAGCATAAGCTTCATCAATTTCAAGATACCCTTGGTAAGCAATACCAGCCATTAAGTTCATCCCTAAAGAACTAAGAATCCTGGGAATTTAACCATTTCGATGTTGTCTCTCTCTCTCTATATATATATATATTTTTTGCATTATTAACTGAAAAAAAATGAGCACACTTTACAGATTTTTTTTAAATTAGGAAACAAAAAGAAGTTAGAAGGAACCACCAAGTTAGGACTGTAAGGTGGATCCCTAATGACTTCCCATTATAACGCACAAAGTTGCCCTTATTTGGTGAGAGGAATGAGCAGAAGTACTGTCGTAACAGAGAAGGACTCTCTGGTAAAGCTTTCCTGAGTGATTTTCTGCTAAAGCTGTGGATAACTTGCTCAAAACAGTCCAGTAATAAGCAGATGTCACTACTCTTTGGCCCTCCAGAAAGTCAGCAAGCAAAATGCCTTAAGCAATTCAAAAAAAATGTTGTCATGCCCTGTCATGCCCTTTGCTCTTGACTGGCCTGCATTTATTTAGACTGAATCACTTCCCCCTCTTGATAACCATTGTTTTGATTGTGCTTTGTCTTCAAGATCCTACTGGTAAAGCCATGTTTCATCTCCTGTTACAACTCTCTGAAGAAATGCTTCAAAAATCTTGATCCCACTTGTTTAAAATTTCCTTTGAAAGTGCTGCTCTTGTCTGCAGTTGATCTGGGCATAACGGTTTTGATACCCATGGAGAGGAGAGTTTGCTCAACCTTAATTTTTCATTCAGAATTCTGTAAGCTGAACCAGTTGAGATGTCCATGATGTTGCGTATTATTTTTGCTATCGTCAGTCTTCTTCAATTAGGACACGAAAAAGATTAATCTTTCTTTGCAAATCGAAGTGGTTGGTTTGCTGCTGCAGGCTTCATTATCAACATTGTCTCATTCCTTCTTAAAACTAGTTATCCATTTGTAAAGTGCTGATTTGGATGGGGGCATTGTCCCATAAACTTTTCATAAAGGATTAATGATTTTGCCATTCTTCCACACACATTTTTCCATAAATTTGAAGCTTGTTCATGTTTTAATTTTAGCTGAATTTATGTTGCTCTAATAGAAGCTCTTTTCAATCGATGTTATATTCTTAGTGCCTCAAATCAGATCCTGTTCAAACATGTTATAACTTAGAATGAGTTTATTTTGGTGCAAAAAAAAGAAGAGGCCCATGCATAGATTTTTTCATGAACTTTTTGAGGACCCCTCACATAACACTTGGCTCACCACAGGGATTTCTACTAATAGCCAGAAAACACAAGCAAAAAGTATTGCTGTACAACATATATACTTATTAATGTTTTATTATGTATTGATTGTTAGTCTGCAAAGAGTAGAGACCAAGTTATTTCATCTCTGCATCCTTCAGTACCAGGTATATAGCAAAGTTGACAGAAGTTGCTGGGTGAGAATATGTGAGGTGAATACTCTCACACAACTTCCTGGGACCGATCCTGAAATGAAAGTATGAGTATTTAAGATGCTTTAGTGACACATTCCAAGAATTAATGTCAGGTGTTAACCTAATTCCAAACATGAATTCAAATCTCAATAATTTGCTATTTTTGGCTCACTTTGGTAACTTTTTTTCTGGTGTTTTAAGACATCTGCTACTTTCAGCATCTACCACAGCACGTAGTTCAATTCTGCTAGTAGTTCCTTTTACTATGGTTCAGATTTTATAACTGGACTCCTGTTCCGGAGATCCAAATGTTGAAAACAGAAGCCCCTGAGATTTTCTTGCCTGTTTCTTGGTAAGGAATGGGGATCTTGTCTCTGAAACTTGATCTGTTATTTGCAGCCTCAGTACCTATAGCCAGCTCCTTGATGAGGAGAGCCTATTTAGCCTGATTTTTAATTTAGGTGATCCATATAATAATTGTTCCATTCTTGTCTCCTCTTGAGATCTCCCACAGTCTCATGATGCACTTATATTATTAAATACATGGCTGACTGATCCTGCTGCTGCCATTTCAATTTCGATAACAAACTGCCTGTCACAGAAAATCTTTTTGTAACTCCTAAATATGGTGATTTCCATGTTCAAACCCCTTGCAGTTTTCCTACCCAACTTAAATTACTTTTCCTTCTCAGTTTTTACTAACATGTTCACATTTAGAAAATTTAAACTAATTCATTGGCCAGCCTACTGCAACCTGTTTATAAGAAGATATTTATGGAAACTTTATTATAATCGGTTTATTATATGTAAGCTAATTTATGTTAATGTTATCTCAATTTTCATATATGGTGTTATAGACATTGTATTCTTCAAATATTTATATCTGTTATTTGAAGGAGTACTCTTTGAGAAAGAGAATCACAAATAGAATTACCCATCCAGTCATTTCTGAAACAGAAAGAAAAATTAGGTTTTTGTATTACTGAAAGAAGATCATATACTGATAATGGATATCTTTATATTCCCCACCATTTTTGTGATTTGCTAGTACTTCAATCATGATTGTATTTTATTTTTCTCTAACTATTGAAACAAATCAATATTCTCTCTGAAAACAATTTTCAAACCCTATTTAGTCTTACCTGACTCTATCAAATTATTTTCCCTTTATCTACTTTATTTCCAAATCATTACATTGAGCATTTGAATCAAAATATATCTTCCTAATTAGGTATTCTAATTAAATTAAAACTGCATTTATTTCATTTTCTAAGAGCAAGCAACCTTTTCAAACTTCTTATAGATAGTTGCATGTAGACATTATTAATGTATATGTCATCCATCATACCAAATTTCCTAAAAGAACACTTTCATGACCATCAAGACATCTAAAGGAACTCCTACCTCATTATTTCCCAGCTTAAGGCTTTGTTTGTTTACAGTCAATATCAGTCTTATCTACGATACGTTTTCTAAGAGCAAGTAACTTTGCCTGTTTTGCTCTCATTTTATTCTTGGCATCTGGTTAATTTACTGCTATATAGTAGGTGATTAGTAAATACCTACTGTACAGATCAGTGAATGTGAGCAGCAGTGAACTAACACTATGATTTGTAATTCATCATATCCTGAGGGTGCACCATAGATTTTACAAGATACATTTTTAAAGAACAAATTATAAGTAATTTGTTTGTGTGTGAAATTCATGAAGGAGTATAATTTGATCACATAATTTTTATTACAGAATACATTCTTCTGAAAGCAATAATCCAGTCTTTGACCTTTTGTTACTAAAACACAAGTGCTTTTCACATAGTAGGCACTTAAAAAACATATTTTCATGATGGATGATAAGTAAATATGACAATACAAGTAATATATTATTTATGAAATATTATGTAAGAGTCAAGAACTCTTACATTTGACACAAATCATGTTTGAAGGAAACTAGAGTAGTCTGATATAAATTCAATTCAACCTCGACTAAAAAAGAGTCAAAAAACTTTCTCTTTTACCTTAATAGTAAGCATAGCACAATAATTTGGAACAAAAAATAAACACTAATATGCAGAAAATGTTCAACTTTTTATTTATGTGAGAGTAAAAATCTATAAAGGCCTAACATTTAAGCAAATGGACCTAGTTCAAACAGCTCATGGAAAGAATACTACAGGTCATGATAGGCAGTAGAGCAATTGATTTTTCCAGAGAAAGAACGTATGCATACATATTACTTGTGCGTGTTTGATAGACTATTTTCACAGTTCATGTATAATCGCAGCAATAGACAGGTGGCTGGAGGTTTCCCAGATGCTGGTACAATTTTATTTAAAAAGTATGATTGAATTATTATTTTTGGACTAAACTGAGATGCTGTATTATAACAGTGGCAATTTACACATTGTTTGTGTCTTCAACAAACCATTAGATGTGAATGATTTCCTATACTATAATTTTTAATGCAGAAAGATTTATCATCTGATTGCATGAGATTGTTTGGCAACTTATCAGCAAATAAAACATAAAAAGCTTAAATTCAGTTATTTTATGCATAATTTCAAGTAGGCTAAATTAGATGTAATTAGCAGTACAGTAGGTATTCCAAAGTTAATTTTTTAAATACTTTGGGAAGAATCTACCAGTGTTTCCAAAGCTCTGAGTCGTGTTTACTAGTTTTCTTTTCCTCCAAATGCTTCAGATGACATTCATGTGAAAATATATTCTAGGAATTCTATCACTCCCAATAATTAGAGCAAAATAGAGTAAAATTGTGCAATTTCTTTTTTGTCTATACAGAATTTGTGAGGTAGTCAATTATAAAAAACTCCATTACAATAATATTGTTGATATAACATTATATATTTTTCAAAATCACTCATTCCTTTTAGGAGGCCAAGGCGGGTGGATCACCTGAGGTCAGGAGTTCGAGACCAGCCTGGCCAACATGGTGAAACCCCATCTCTACTAATAATACAAAAAAATTTGCCAGCAGTGGTGGCGCACGCTTGTAATCCCAGTTACTCAGAGGCTGAGGCAGGAGAATCACTTCAACTCAGGAGGCAGAGATTGCAGTGAGCAGAGGTCACGCCATTGTACTCCAGCCTGGACAACAAGAGTGAAACTCTGTTTAAAAAAAAAAAAAAATCTTTGATAGGGAATTTTGAATTTGATATATCTGGTGATTACTGAAAATCAGCAGTCATTAAAAATATTTCTAATAGATATACTTAAGATATTTCTAGACATTAACAAGAAGAAACTTTTGCTATATTTTTTAAAACTAGATCTAGGATTAGAGAAGATTGTACTAGTCTCCTCTAGTGTGAAAGGTCTCGGAAGAGAATCCTGTAGTTTTAGTGCTTATTTAACTTGCCCATATTCCTCCTATGGGCTTCTTTGCTTTTCAGACCCTTTCTCATGCACTTCAGATTCTATGACACAGCTGATAACCTCTCTAATTTGTTTCTCAGCATTTACACTGAGGTAGTACATTTAAGTAGAACAGAAAAAGAAAGACGAAAGGGAGGAGAAAAGGATGGGGCTGGAAAAGAGGGAGGGAGGAAGGAAGAGGAAGGAAGGAAGGAAAGAAGGAAGGAAGGAAAGAAGGAAGGAAGGAAGGAAGGAAGGAAAGAAGGAAGGAAGGAAAGAAGGAAGAAAGAAGGAAGGAAGGAAAGAAGGAAGGAAGGAAGGAGGAAGAAGGAAGGAAGAAGAAGGAAGGAAGAAGGAAGGAAGGAAAGAAGGAAGGAAGGAAGGAGGGAGGGAGGGAAGGAGGGAAGAAAGGAAGGAAGGAAGGAAAGAAGGAAGGAAAGAAAGAAGGAAGGAAGGAAGGAAAGAAGGAAGGAGGGAGGGAGGGAAGGAAGGAAGGAAGGAAGGAAGGAAGGAAGGAAGGAAGGGGAGAGAGAAAAGTTGTCATTGGTTCTCTCACACATTATCCCCTCACAACATACTGAATAAAGTATTTCTGAGGTTACATATACTTCTTCAAACAATGATGTGTTCTCATTGAAGCTAAGTTTCCTGTTCAAGAATAACCTGGGATAAAATAACCATATGATAGAATAGGACACATGTTTAATAATCTGTTGTAAATTTGCTACCATGCACAACTGGTTAAATAATTTCCATAGGAACTGCAACATTTTATTAATATAATACAGGACTAATTTTTCTTTAAAATCTATTTAACATGTTTAAAATAAGCAAGTTTTAGAGAACAGCTTTGTAATGTGAAATAAAGTTCTCATTTTTTAAGAACATTTTTCTCACATTAAGTTCTAAAATTTAAGTTTAGTGTTATAGTAAATTAAGTCTTCAACCATCACAATAAATAAAGCCATTACAATAGGTAAAATAAATTTATGTAAAGAAATGATTATCTGTAGAGTCTTACTTGTTGAAGAGTTTTAATCTACTAACTACCTCTCATAACACATTCGGTAGGATAAAAGTATATTAAATTATTTCCCAGGCAATCAAAATATGGTGAGTGATTCATTCTCTAGAATCCACTTGTATAAATTTTATTTTTTGCAGTTGAAACTTTCAACCCAACCATCTGTTAGGATAAGGTTTTAATTACTTACAGCAATGCAATTATACCATTAATGTTCAGCTAAAATTGAGCCCATTCAATTTAATTAGCAATGCAGCTGTGAGAGAAAAATGATGAGTTCTTTCAGATAGCCAACACAAGAGGTTATAATGGCTTGCTCTCTCTCTTTTTTTTTTTGTAGTTAACTGGCCTGCATATTTCCTACTCTACCTTACTATTCTTTGAATGTATGTGAGTGTATGCATACTTAATGTATGGTAGAGATATAATATGTACCTTTTCCATATGTGTACATATGTACACACACATCACACACACATACGCTTTTTTTGAGAAAGCAAATCTCTTATTTGTGGCTATTACTTTATATCTGCTCCACATATGGCATGCAAATGTAACTAATTCAACTCACTGTTAAGTCATCTTATTAAAATTAATGCTTATTTTAATAAATGCATTCTCAATACAGCAACTATGCTAGTCATGGGGTAAGGAGAAGATTAAAAATAACCATAAAATATATCTAATCATCTGAAGATGCCTATAATCTATTTAGTGAAATGAGACACTCATGTATAAAGCAGTTAAATACAAAGGCAAGAATAATATTTTTAAAACACAGAGTAATTGAGAAAAATAAATATTGTGTGCTATATTTTGAAGGGTTAAAAATAATGTAAACTTGAGAAGAGCAAATATTACCCTGGACACTGGGCTTTTTTTAAGCTTCAAAAAAGACTTCGGGTATTGATAAGCATATAAATAAGGGAAAAGACTCTTGAGGTGAAGGAGGTGATTTAGGGAGTGGCTAGTGGATGCCCTGAAGACACAGATGAGTTCAAAGGGAAATCATTGTGCTAAGTAAAATAAGCCAGACACAGAAAAATATATTGTATAATCTCACTTATATGTAAAATATATGACAACACAAAGAGCTCAGATACACAGAGAAAGAGAACGAAACAGTGGTTACCACTGGTGGAGTTGGGGAAGGAAATGGGGAGATGTAGGTCAAAGGACACAAAATTCCAGATATGTAGAATGAACAAGTTTAGAGATCTAATATACAACATGAAGTATAAAATTAATACAGTTGTATTATATTAGGTATTTTTGTTTAATGGATTTTAGTCTTATACAAAACGTAGCTATGTGAAATGATAGATATATTAATCTGCTCTCCTGTTGTAACCATTTTACTGTCTTTATGTATCTATGAGATCATGTTGTAAACCTCAAATATAAATGAGAAAATTTATTTTACAAAAGAACAATCACCTGAAAAGAATCAGTAATTTAATGAGACATACAATGTAGTATAGTCATCATGAGCTAAGGCTTACTGGGGGAGGAAAGTCAGTGTAACTTGTTGAGTAAACCAAATTCCGTCACAGTTTTAAGCAAATAGAGGTACAAATTAAATAAACAAAACCAGGAGCCAGGTCTTCCTGGATGAAAGGCCAGTGATGGGAAGTAATGAAGAGTACCCTAGATTAGAGAGGCTGAAAGCATTCTGAGAACCATGAGAAACTGTTCTGCTTCCCTGAAGCTTTTGTAAAATAAACTCCTGAAATGTGCAGTTTATAATTCCTTTTCTTTGATCCTGCTAACACTTTTGTTTTCTAAATAGAAATATTTTTTAAATGTTAACACTCTGAACATAAGGAAGGGATTAACAGTGTCGTATCTGTGAGGTTCCTCCTATCAAATACCTCACAGTTGCTATAGCAATGTTTTTACAAGCAGAGCCATAAAGAGAGAAAACTGACATGTTTGGAGAATCGACCAGGATTGTTAGAACTGGAGGATATAAAATAAAATGAAGAGGCAGCGTAGTGATGTGCTAAGAGCATGAAGTCTGGACAGGAACTGCCTGGGTTCAAATCCCAATAATAAGTAGCTGTGTCAACTGGAAACTACTAACTTAAGCTCTCTATAGATTAATCTTCTTATCTGTAAAATAAGGAATATAATAGGACCTCATAGAGTTGTTGAAATAATTATGTGAATATTTTATGTAAAACTCTGAGAACACTGGCTTACACTATAGAATTATTATGCAAGTGCCAGCTGTTATTATTACCAAAAATCAATTTCACAACTATCATTCAATTCATAAGTGAGTCCTCAGCAGTTTTTCTAATAACTAGCAAATTGTTTAACTTTGCGTGTATCAGACTTAATGAGTATCACTACCAGTATCTAATTCCCATGATAGCACTATGCCAATTATAACTTGTTTTACTAGTAAGTCTCATATAAGTTGAATTGTGTAATTATTATCTATATGTTATAATTTCTTGAAACTTTCTCAACAAAATCTCTATTTTAGGCGTAGGTCATGAAGTCAAATGGCCTTACGGCACCAGATTCTTACCATAAATATGCAAAGCAGCAGGAATTTAAGCAATAGAGAAGGGCAGGGGCTATGGCCAAGTAAAGAGGATATCTGTACCAACAGGCAATGAGATTTGGCAACATTAATTGTGTTTGTAGTTGAATTTGGCTATTGGAATACCAATTTATAGCCCCATTAGTGCAAACCTTATATCAAGAAATAAGAGCTTCTCTAGTATTTAGTTGTCCATTATTGCTAAACTTTCTTCAAGAAAAGAGGAACTTTTTTATATTATCCATTTACTCTTCCATCAGGAAATAGGAACATATATAGAAAACTTGAAAGAAAATATCTAGCAATCTGTTTAACTCTCAATATAATATTTAATTAGAGGAAAGGAGCATACAGGTAAAATTCTAAGAAAAGTTTGAGAATACGCAAATGCTTTTTGCATTTCACTGTTCATAAAAAGAGAGGTTTGAAGAGTGAAAGGAGTAGCTGTGCAGATGATTCTTAACTTAGAATAAATTCAGGTCTCTGATGTTGACTATATTTCAAGCAGTAGCCTTGAAATTCTGAACGGACATGTATTGGGAAATGGAAATGGAGGGTAAAGTATGTGAAAGCCCCATTTTGGCTTGATACTGTGCCAGCTTCTCTTTTGATGCCTTTTGATTTTTTATTTGTACATCTGGTGCCACTGACATTTATAAAGTGACCTCTTTCGCTTTCTCACACACACACACACACAAACACACACACACAGTGCAGAGAGCTGAACAACCATACATGCAATGAACACAGTATTTTACTGTTAATGTACCATTCTTTATGAGAATATGCTAGCATAATGATAGAGGGCTGAAGCATGTGATCTATAATTAATACAAAGTGAACTGTCATGGGGGATGCGGAGGGAAATGGGCCTTTCTGCAGAAATATAAGTGCAGTCATGGAAACGGCTATAGTTCCTTGATTGTAATTATTCAACCTCACTAGGGGTCTGCAACTAGCTATTAAAGTGCTAGTGGTCCCTTGTGGAGTGGTCTCCTATCCAATTAAACTTTCGCGAGTCTATTCAAACACGTGTGGGACACCACTGTGTTCTATTAAATAGTGTCAGGCACCTGCATTTCTAATAGAACATAATGCTTTTCGTTACCTTTTGCATATAGAATTTGACCAGAGAATTTTCTTTGTCTGGTTGGAACAATTTGAATTTCGAGACATAAAACATTTGTAATTAGAACAGATAAAAGTCTTCATTGCCTGATAGTTTGCAGGACACTGCCATTCTAGTGTTTTCTCTTATGTACAAAAATAAAGCATATGCAGAAGTCAGTGAGAAACAAAGAAATGTTAAATGTTAGAAACGATTGGCAAAATAAATGCAGGGGAAGTGAAAATCAATAAGCAGAGTATTTCACTGCATATTTAAGGGTTTGTACAAATTTTGACATCTAGGAAAGATACACGATGAAATTGCCAAAACATTCTGCGATTTCATGAGTTAAAGACTTCCATTTAAAAATTTTCAATTTGCGTTGCAAATGTTAAAATGAAAATGGCTAAGTTGTCAATGTGTGAGATGAAATGGTTCCGAGGTACCTAGCGTGCAGCATGATATACTAGAAAAGGGTGTTGATTGATACATGCATATGTATACACACTTGCATACATCACATGTGACGATGATAATCAAATACTTCTTATACACCACTTAAAGTCTTCTCAACCTTACATCTTTTTCAAAACCCTGGTTTGTAGTCAGCAATTCTGCCCAGGTTTTACCTAGCTTCTGATAGGTAAATTAAGTCTGTGCTTCACCTCTACCTAAGCCTCCTACTCTTCACATTCCTTTCTGAAATCTCTGACTCACAGGGATGAGATGTGAGTAGGAAAGTATTTGGCTCTAGTGGAATAGATCACAGAAATATGAAGGAGTTAAATGCTTGGGGCCACACTGGACCGTTGGCATTCAAAAACCAGTAAGAGTAACCAAAATGCAATTCCACTGAATCTCAACCCCTGAACAAAAGCAAAAAGGAATTTTAAATTACACCTAACTTCTGAGTTGGCTGGAGTTTTTTTAAGTTATATCTTTATTTCAATGAAAGTTGTATATAAAATTCATCTTATGCTTTTATTATTTATAGTTTGTTCTTGGTTTTCCTTCAGTCACTTTTTTACCCACATCATCCTCTTCTTCCTTTGATCTAGTTTTAGAGAAGATAATATGTATATATTTCACATGTATAAGGTCATTTTATCCCATGAACTCACTGCCAATATGAGGCAGAAGCCAGTATTAGTAAATTTTTACTTTCTGTGATAGTTGAATTTCTTTTTAGTAGCACATTCAAGAGATTATTTGAATTTTAAAAATGTGCCTATCAAGGGAGAATTAGCTTTCTAATACATGACTTCCTATCCAAAAATGAAATTTTCAAAAACAGATATGTCTTGCTATGACCTTAAGCAGAGCAACTATTCAAATTCCATTCCTAATTGCTTGACTGCACATTTCTTCCTAGTATTTTGCATTCAGACTCGTAATTTTTAGTTTTTTTCTTGGCTTATGTCAGGAAGGAACTAAGGTAAACCTTTCTTAAATTTGCATTGGCTAGTAAGGAAAACTTGGCTTTTAATAGTGTAGACATTTCATAATATAGTGTAGACAGGAAGATATGACAGAACTATGTCTTTTCAAGAAAACACTGAGTTTTCTGTAAATTCATGCCATTATGTTAAACAAAAAGGATATTAAAGAGCACCACTTACATCTTTAATGTTATTTCTAACAATAGTTTTAATATTTATTTTTTCCTGAAAATACAGGACTTTGATAATATGTTCAATATCCCAGAGTTGAAAGTTATAGATTAAACCAATGTTAAGTAAAATTTTCAATAATAATTATTCTTTTTAAACCTATTACTTAGTTGGAAATAAAGATTAACAAATAAGGTAATTCATGTGAAATTGTGCTTCGTTTACATATTTAATAATTAATTCATACATTTAAATCTGATTTCTTTCTGAGATAGTAAGAAAAAGTGAAAATTTTAAATGCTGAATTTTGTACATATTATTTTACTTTCTGCTAAAATAATCTCATTTCCATTTCAAGCTTTCCTGGGAACATTTGGAGACATCGACTTACACTAAATACTGTTCTAGTCTATTTATACTGAATCTTACATATCATTTCATGTAGGTTGTAAATATTGATTGATTTGTCTTTTTCACAGTGAGTGTTTTCTACACATTTAGCTATCAAGCATTTGCTACTACCTACTGCTAGTCCACCTCATTTTTGGAGTGTTATCTGGGTTAGTTCCCAGAGGCTTTCAACTAGTTGGATAGTACCTGTGTAATTTTTCATTAGCTATGCAAAAGTAAAAATGCAGATAAAACCAGGATCAGATTAGCCCTTTTTTGTCTTTTTTCATCCAATGCATGTTTTCATTTTATTCAAATATTGAAATTTCAAAGTATTTCTCCAGACTTAGGCTTCCTCGATCCACATTTAGAAGCCTGAAAGGGGAATGAACGTCCAATACTTTTGTATCAATAGGCAGATGGCAAATTCTAGAAAAAATACTAAAGATGATAATCACAGCCTGAAGAAATGATTACAATGACAAGAAGAAGCCATCTTAGATTTAAAAATACATTTATATGGCTCAAGATTGATACAAGAAATAGATAATTATTTAAACAGAAGTGCCGAGAAGCTTTTAAAACTATAGATCTCCTGGGTCTACCCAGGAGATCCATAATTAAAATCCTGATTTATTAAGTCTGGGATGGGATAAAGATTATAGCCTAAAATTTTTCCTGGGTTAATCTTGCTGATCTAATAGGTTCCTGAACCACTGTTATCCATTAGATGCTTAACTATGTGACAAGTACCACAGGACAACCATTGGGAGGGAATGCTGCTTCCTCACTTTGATGTTTCATTCTATGGGGAGTGATTTCCCAAAACAATCCTACTCCCTTTACATTCCCCCAAGAAATGGAAAGATTATCCTAATTGCTAGGCAAGTAGCAATTAGTTCATGGTTCTCTCGTGGATAGAATTCCTCTAAAAGAGGCCCACGGCTTGAGAAGATTTTGTCTTTTTCCTCCATCCTTCACCACAGACATCGGTAGAGTATAGCAATCAAGCTGAGAGTGTCTGTTTTACAGACATACACTTTGCATTGTTGTTGCAAGGTCTACGCTCAGAAGGTTGTTGTAAGGTCTCTACCGAAGGAGTAAAACATCGGCAAGCCAATTTTGATACTGTTTTACATTCTCCGAACATGCCTTCTTAAATTAGAAAAAATTTTCTAGCTTTAGTGAAGTATAATTGTTAAAAATCAAATATAGTCAAGGTGTACATGATATGCTATACATACATATTATGAAATGATTGCCACAATCAAATTAATTCATACATCCAACACCACATTTAGTTATCATTTTGCACGTGTGTGCATGCTGAGAATACTTAAGATCTACTTTCTTAGCAAATTTCAAGTGAACAATATATTATTATTGACTATAGTCACCATGCTGTACATTTGTTGGATACAATATCCTACGAAAGAAGTTTTTATCCTTCAGCACTTTGCATATCATCCCACTCTCTTCTGGCCTATAAGGTTTCCTCTGTGAAGTCTGCTGCCAGATGTATGGAAGCTCATTTATGTGTTATTTGTTTCTTTTCTCTTGCTTCTTCAAGAAGCCCTTTTTAAATCCCTGACCAATGAGAGTTTGATTAGTAAATGCTTTGAGGTAGTTGTATTTGGATTGAATCTTCTTGGTGTTCTATGACCTATTTTACCTGAATTTTGATATCTTTCTCTAGGTTTGGAAAGTTCTCTGTTATTATTTCTCTGAATACATGTTTTACTCTGACCTGTCTCCTCTTTAAGACCAATAACTCTTAGATATGCCCTCTTGAGGCTATTTCATAGATCCTGTAGGCCCACTTCATTCCTTTTTATTCTTTTTATTTCCTTTTTTTTCTCCTCTGACTGTGATTTTCTTCTGCTTAATCAGTTCTGCCATTGAGGGTTTCAGTTTGTCAGTTGAACTTTTCAGCTCCAGAACTTCTGCTTGATTTTTTAATTATTTCATTCTCGTTAAATTTCTCCAATAGAATTCTGAATTGCTTCTCTGTATTATCCTGAAGTTCAATGAACTTCTTCAAGACAGGTATTTTGAATTCTCTGAGTTATCACATATCTCCATCACTCTGGGATTGCTCACTGCTGCCTTATTTAGTTCATTTAGTGAAGAACTATTTTTCTGGATATTGTTGGTGCTTGCAGATGTTTATCAATATCTGGGCATTGAAGAGTTAGGCATTTATTCTAATCTTAGCAGTCTAGATTTGCTTGTACCTATCCTTCTTGAGAAGACTTTCCACACATTCAAAGGAAATTGAATGATATGATCTAAGCCTGTAGTTGCTGCAGTCCTTTGTGACTCATGCAGACTCAGAGGTACCATATTGGTGGGCTTGGGTAAGAAAAGGAAGAATTGTCTGTGTTACTGGATGGTCTCTACCTCTCTTGCCTCTCTATTCCTTAATTCAAAGAAGTGTCTGTCTGTGCTGGACTGCTTGGAGTTGGCAGAAAGGTGAGACAGGCACTCCCCAGACTGACACAGCTGGTGTCTTGCTAAGTCAAATGTACCCCAAATTTACTGCTTCCCCTTGCTGGGACTAAAAGTTCCCCTCTGGTCAGGGCTCCTCTGTGGGCACTGGCAGAATCCCGCCGTGTGTCATGTTCTGCTGTGATAGTGCAGCATTGAGTTCCAACGTCAAGTCCCAGGATCACTTCACTCTCTCTTCCTCAAGCACACAGATTATCTTTCCACATGACACTGCTGGGGGACGAGGAAGAGGTGGTTTAGGAAATGCAAGACTGTCGTTTCTACCATCTTCGATGTCTCTTTCCTTGATGTTATGTTAAAACTAGGTAATGTAATTGTTCACTTGATTTTTTGCTGGTTATAAAGGTGCTTTCTTGCATGTTTTTTTTTTCTTAATTTGGTGTTTTTAAATGGAGGGACAATAGCTAGAGGGTTCTATTTAGCCATCTTGCTTCACCTCCTCCTTTTTCTCTATGATTAGAAACAAGTCAAGAATGCCTACTCTCACCACCTAGATTCAATATGGTATTGGAAGTCCTAGACAGAGCAATTAGGTGAGAAAAAGAAATGAAAGCCTTCCAAATCAGAAATAAAGAAGTAATTTTGTATTTCTGTTTGCAATGGCATTATCTTATAAGTAGAAAATTCCAAAGACTCCACCAAAAATTATTCGAACTAATAAATTCAGTAAATTTGCAGGATATGAAATCAACATCTGAAAATCAGTTGTGTTTCTACACACTACGACTATCTAAAAAAAATAAGAAAACAATTCCAAAACTTCTTTATGTGTGATGAAGGTATATTTTATTCCTGAAGCCTGTGTCTTATTTTCCCATTGATTCAGAAATCATATGAGGAAGAGGGATACTATATATAGGTTTCACTCAAAACTCTAAAAACAAAAATAAATTATGATGACTGTTGGAACACAAAAGAGTAAAATAGTTGAATAAATTATTTGTTAATGTAAAATTCTAGTAGTGTTCACATCAGGGTTTTTTTATTTTAATGAATTACAGTGGAATTAAGGTATATATTTGGATATCTAAATTAATAAAAAATCATGAAAAACAATAAATTTTTTGTGTATGGAAGAAAGAGCAAGAGCTAGTCAAAATAACCAGTTATATATTCTTGTTCCATTTAATCATATATTATTCTTCATATTTTTCAAAGCATATTATAATATAGATTATACAAATTTATTTTAAAAGTCCAGAGGGTTATTGTATAAAAAGTACTAAAAATACCTGTGACATCACAAAACATATGAAATATTTTATTCTTCCATATGGACTATTGTCCTTCATTTTGATGCATTTTTAATTAAAAAACTTTCAAATTATATTATGAGCAATCTAAGTTATATTTAAAGAGGAATTAACTGGTCACACAATCTAGATGCTATTTCTACCTGTGTTGTAGATAACTGGATGTCCCGTTTTCTGCCAATGCTACAAAAAATGCTTTTTGTTTTGGATTCCTTCCATCATCTTGGATTCCTCATATTATTTAACCATTAAATCACAAGTCCTATTGACCCAACCTGTGCAAATGTCTCCCTAAACTAATGCAATAACTTTTTAACAGGTGTTTAAATTTCTCATTCCTTTCATTTTCTATTTAATATTTACACCATTACCAGAGTAATCTTTTGAAAGTACAAATCTCATTAAGTCCCTTCTCCATCCTTCATTTTTAACAACTTTCAATAGCTCCATACTTTTGTAGGGTAAAAAACATATATAAAAACTATATATTATATATACATATAATATATACAATTTAAAAATACCATTCCACTTAATTTGTAGTTCTCTGTCACCAGTCTGCCACCATTCTGTCTTGCTAGAGCTAGTGCTTTAATTACATAAGAAAACCAGCAGTTCACTGAATATGCCATGCATGTGTATGCCTCTCCTTTTGTAGATAATACATGTCCTTCTTCTGTCTGGTAAAATCTTAACACAATTTTAAAAACCCAGCTCCAACATCACCTCCATTGAAGCCTTTTTTTTGAATGTCCCCCAAATAGATCATCTCCCTCTGGAATTTCATAGCATTCTCATCTTTTCTGAGTTTCCCTCTTTAAACTATGAGGTCATGGTGGAGAGATCGTATCTCTTTTGTTTCCATACTGATTAGCACACCAACTATAATAATAGTGTAGTGAAATCTGAATTAAATAAGTTTTTCTAAATTTTATTTTCCTAGTGTATACAGAAGATAATATTAGGCTCCAGATTATTGCGTAGATTAAATGAAACATACATGCATAAACTTTTATTGTAGAGCCTACCACATAAGTGGTATCCAGTTAGTAGTATTAAAGTTGAAATATGCGATGCTTCAAGGCATCATTATACACAAAGTTGCTAGACATGCATTTCATTCTTACAACAAATCCGAACTAGGAAGGATAAATTTGATGGCCCCTCTTTTCATTGTGCATAGCAAAATGTTTTCATCAAGTGTGTTATAACAGAAGGCATGTTAATAGGTTCTTGTTAAATGAATAAATGTTTCCATTGGTTAAGAAATAAATGCACAGGCCGGGTGCAGTGGCTCATGCCTGTAATCCCAGCACTTTGGGAGGCCGAGGCGGGCGGATCATGAGGTCAAGAGATCGAAACAATCCTGGCCAACATGGTGTAATCCCGTCTTTACTAAAAATACAAAAATTAGCTGGGCTCAGTGGCACATGCCTGTATTCCCAGCTACTCGGGAGGCTGAGGCAGGAGAATCGCTTGAACCCAGCAGGCGGAGGTTACAGGGGGCTGAGACTGTGCCACTGCACTCCAGCCTGGTGACAGAGAGAGATTACATCAAAAGAAAAAAAAATGCACAAAGAAAGAAGAATAGGAAAGACAAAGGAGACAGAAGTGATCTCAGACACTATCTTATGACTGTTTGGGTCAAAGATTAAGTCGATACTGAACATAAATCTTGGGAATCCAAGAATATTTTCTGTCTTCATGCTGTGAATTTCTAAAGAGGTTAAAATAAGAGAACTTTCCATTTGGGGATGATTCCATGAAGAATACTTGTACCTGCATGTAATAGAAAATCTGACCAACAGTGGAGAAGTATACCAAGGTTGTTTGAACTGCAGAATGATGGCCTCAAGAGACCATAATGCTCTCACTTGTGCCTGTTACCTGAAAGTCACAGTGTGGCTACTATGTATCCAGGCATCATATCTTAATTACAGGACAAAAAAATTCAAGGGATAAATGAGTCTTTGAAAATTGAGTCTGTCCTTTCACATAAAGAAAGCAAGTTTTTGCAGAAGCTGCAGTAAGAGTACTTACCCTTCACCAAAAACTAGATGACATATTCACAGAATCCTAACTTCGAAGGAGGTTGATCAACTGAGAAACTGGTTTCTCAATATCTTTTATAGAGGAAAGCAATATAAATGGTTTTAAAAATAGATGTTAAATGTGCCAATTTACAGTCTCTACAATCTCAACATTTATGTATATCATTTTCTTTGTTACACTAACCCACTCTTCGAGAGAGACTCACACTAGAGATCTAGTCACTAAATCCAAATTGCATGCCAAAAAAAAAAAGAAAAAATCTACCCACAGCATCCGCAATGTACAATAGTTGAGAAGAAGCAAGTAACTGCAATAAAATAGCATATTTGGCAAAAGGGAGAACAAAAGACATATAGCAGTGTCTATATTATATATTAAAATCAGCATATAGTATATCAAAACTTGCTGATAGGATTAGTGAGACTGCATGCCCTACAATGAAGTCGTTCTCCTAATCAGATGTATTGAAATCTCTCTCATTTTCTCTGTAGAAAAATCTTGTATATTTCCTCCTTGGTGGGCAAAGAGGAGAGAGATGTCCTTCTTGCATCCTGAGTGGCCACAGAAACGCTTTCTGTGTGTAATTTAAGGAATATAGTCCTTGTATTAGGGATTTAAAAACAGAGACTGTAGCTGGCCAGGCCTAGGGTTTTATAACTTTCCACTGTCAAAAATATACCCAATTTGCAGTCCATTTGCTTTTTATCAATTCATTTTACATTTAAGGATACTCAAACTGATCACCTGGGCATATCCTTAAGCCTGGTAAATGTTAGCTTTTAAGGACACACTTCTGTAGTCTCCCCCCAGTCCCACCCAGCAGTCTTTCTCAGAAGTCTCATTGGCCAGAATCAGATCATATAACCTCTCCTAGCTGTGAAAGAGGAGAGATAATTGAGATTTTCATTTCCTGAATTACCTAGAGAGGAGAACCAGGAAGAAAGCGGTTGTGATTGTTGTTTGTGCAGGCAACTTTTGGTGACTGCCTTATCGGAATATAAATAGAGTCATTCTTCTTTTATTGTCTGTTTTCAAAGAAGACACCGCAATTTTCTGTATCTTTAAAGATAGCTTTTTCAGATTTGATAAATAACCCATGCCCACCGTATCTTTTCCTGATTTTATAGTCTTCAATTATAATCAATATATTCTTTGAGCATGACTAATGTTAAGTTTTAAAGGGAAATAATTCTGTGAATACACAATATTTTACACAGGAATTTATACACAAAAATAAGTTATACAAAGATTTTATGCATTGTAAAAAAGTCCAAAATTCTTAAGGAAATCAACAAATCTTACAACACATAAATAGCCACTATTAGCATCAATTTAACAGGAGTCCAAGTATTTTTTCTCTACATATATTTAAAGACAGAAAAATAGAAATATAAGATTACATGCAGATACTAGGTATATGGATAGATAAGTAGACAGATAAACTTTATATATATATATAAACACATATGCACAGTACATTAACTATATACATTATACTACATATGTGTACATATATACTATACATGTGTATATATAGTATGTATATCTGTAGATGTATATTTATATGTGTGTATTCATCACCTGCATATTCATATATTATATGTACATGTATATGTATTTATATATGTGCGTGTGTATATATATATATATACACACACATACATATACATTTAGTTGGCAGAAATCTGATTTTGGTAACACGATTAATAAGTTGAAAAAAATTTAATTTATATAGTGCCAAGTATAACATAAAACATGTTGTTTTTCGGGATACTGCCAGAGACTAGAAATGAAGACGGAACTATAAATGAAGGTGTTACACGTATGAAATCACGCAGTGATCGTCCTAAGAGGCTTAACATTTCTCAGTCAGATATTACTGGCATTTGGGGCATGAAAGACGTATTCAAACAATCAAAGGCAGAAGGAATTTGCCACTAAAACCTCCTCACTAGAAAAATTACTGAAGTACAAACTTCAATAGGAAAGAATTTCAACTCAGAAGGAAGATATGAGACCAAAAATAATGTTAAGCAAAGTGATCACTAATTATGTGGGTTACTTTAACTAAAAATCAGATGTGTAAAAGAATAATAAACACACACACACTTATTTATAATACATATGTATATAAAATACACACACACACACACACACACTTAGGGTCTCGTTCTGCCACCCAGGCTACAGTGCAGTGACACAATCATAAATTACTGCAGCCTTGCTCTCCTGGGTTCAAGCAATTCTCTTGCCTCAGCCTCCCAAGAAGCTGAGACTACAGACACAAGCCACTATGTCCAGTTATTTTTTTTTTAAGCTTTTGATAGAGATGGGGTTTCCCTATGTCGTGCAGGCTGATCTCAAACTCCTGGCTTCAAACACTCTTCCTACCTCAGCCTCCCAAAGTTCTGGGATTACAGGCTTGAACCACTGTCCCTGGTAGGATAGTAATAAATATCTTGAACAGCTTAAAAACAAATTGGAACAAAATACTAAAATACAATAACAGATAAGATTAGCACGAGTGCATGAGAGGAGACTGGGATTTAAAAATCTTTATATTAAGAAGTCACTATATCAAAATGACACCTGCACACATATGTTTATTGGAGTAAAATTCACAATTGCAAAGATATGGAACCAATCTAAGTGCCATCAACCAGTAAGTGGATAAAGAAAATGTGGTATACATACATCATGGAATGCTATTCAGCAATAAAAAAAAGAATGAAATAATATCTTTTGCAGAAACTTGGATGGAGCTGAAGGCCATTATTTTAAGTGAAGTAACTCAGGAATGAAAAAACAAATATCATGTGTTCTCACTTATAAGTGGGAGCTAACCTATGGGGAAGCAAAGACATACAGAGGGTTATAATGGACTTTGGAGACTCAGAAGTGGGAGGATGGAAGTAGGGTGAGGGAAAAGAAACTACGTATTGGGTACAATGTATGCTACTTGGGGACAAGTGCATTACAATCTCAGACTTCATCACTTATACAATTTATCCATGTAACTGAAAACCACTTGTACTACAAAAGCTATTTAAACATAAAGATTAATTTAAAAAATCTCTATATTATTTGGGAAACAAAAAAATTTATTACATTTCAGTCCAGTGTGAGTAAACATTATAGATAATCATTTTTTAAAGTGCCAATAAAATACATATATTCCAAACCAGCAGAGGGAAAACATAGGAAATGAAGAAAACGCAATCAATTCAATGGGGGGACAAAACAGAGGAAAAAGGACACAAAGAAGGCACAAAATAGAATGATTTCTATTCCTCTGGATATATACCCAGTAACAGGATTGCTAGGTTAAATTGTATTTCTGTCTTTAGGTCTTCGAGAAATCGCCACATGGAATACTGTGCAGCCATAAAAATGAACAATATCATGTCTTTTAAGGGGACATAGATGGAGCAGGAGGCCATTATTCTTAGCAAACTAACACAGGAACAGGAAATCAAATACTGCATGTTCTCACTTATATGTGGGAACTAAGTGATGAGAACACATGGACACAAAGAGGGGAACACACACTGGGGCCTTTTGGAGGGTGGAGAGTTGGAGGAGGGAGAGAATCAGAAAAAATAACTAATCAAATAACTAAGTTTAATATCTCAGTGATGAAATAATCTGTACAACAAATCCCCATGACACAAGTTTACCTATATAACAAATCTGCACTTGTACCCCTCAACTTCAAATAAAAGTTTTAAAAAATGAAGTTTTATTAGGACAAACACAAAAGAGAAAGCACAAAATAGAATAAAAGAAATAAATTCAAATATATCATAATAAATGCAAATGGACTGAGCTTACTTCTTAAAGGACCTGTCTTTCCAGAATAAATCATTGTTTACAAAAGTTAGCCCTAAACCCTACAGGCATAGCAAAAGAGTACGTTCACAGATTATGATGCAGACTTAAGTATGAGAGTAGTTCTAGGCTTAAATCGTGATCATATTAGAAGAGATAATTCATGGCCAGGCGCGGTAGTTCACGCCTATAATCCCAGCATTTTGGGAGGCCAAGGCGGGCAGATTGCCTGGGCTCAGGATTTCGAGACCAGCCTGGGCAACACGATGAAACCCCGTCTCTACTAAAATACAAAAAATTAGCGGGGCTTGGTGGCGGGCGCCTGTAGTCTCAGCTACTCGGGAAGCTGAAGCAGGAGAACTGCTTGAAAGTTTGTGAACCCAGGAGACGGAGCTTGCAGTGAGCTGAGATGGCACCACTGCTCTCCAGCCTGGGCGGCAGAGCGAGACTCCATCTCAAAAAAAGAAGAAAAAAAAAGGGAGAGATAATTCATTAGGAAGATTTAACAATCCTGTTTTAACAATCCTGTTTAGATCTATTACATTGTATCGCCCACTTTGCACAATTAGCAAATATAAAATCTAGGTGAATGAAGATGTAAAATTGTTAAACTTGTAAAAAAAATTAAAGATTCATTTAGAGATTGAGATCTAAATGATAAGTAGTTTGATGTTTAATTGTAATAAATTCAAAACTTTAATTTAGCAAAATAAATTACAATTAATTTAGTAACACAAATGGTATATTTAGAAGAACATATATACTTGGCAAAAGATTAACATAGTAAACGTCATAAGCATCAATACAATCTAGTACAAAAGGGGGCAAATTGATATAAAACCCAAATTGCCAATAAACATATGGCAATGTTTACTTTCACTATTGAGTAGGCAAATGTAAATTGCATTCATGAGATACCTTCTCACCTAACAGGCAGGCAACACCAAGTCTTACAATGCCTAGCATTTGCTGTTGTTGTAGTAGTTGTTGTTGTTGTTTGTATAAGGCATTACATGGAAATATCTAACGTGGAAAATCATTTACCACATGTTTTAACCACTGTCACAGCATCCTGAAAATATCCTGTGTTCATCCTCCTCAGCCTGGCATTTCAATCAAAGTGGAGAATTTTGCCATGCATTTTCTCTAACAGATCGTGCATACAAATGCTAAATGAAACTGGCCAAATCTTTACCTTTGGTGAATTTCTCTGTTGATACTTATGCTGCTCTATTTATTCTTTCAATTTGATTCCTCTTTGTGAGATATTTCTTTCTACTTTGTGACAGCTATTTTTATTTAAATACCCTTTGCTGGGGACATTTTTCAACGATTTCTTGAAAGTCTGTATCAATCACTTGCTACTGTTGCTTCTTTGAATATAATTTTACATTAAACTAAAAATAATAGCCAGTTGGATCCAATATAATCATCTGCCTGTGCTTCATCGGTATATCCTCCATGAAGACAGAATCTTTACTGGCCAATCTGGCTTAACACACAATCTTACAATAAATATTTAAAAATAAGTGTGTATATAGCGATCGTATTATAATTTATGATTTCCCAATTCCAAAAAGGAAAATATGTAAAAATGAAACTAAATTGTTAAGTTGTATACGTACAAGATTGGCAAATTGTTGGGTTGCCAGGCTAAGTAAAGAAAAATAAACCTAATCATATTTTAATTTGAATAAACAATAATTTTAGTGTAAGAATGTCCTAAACATTGCATGGGACATAATTATACTAAATAAATTGTTGTTTATCTGAAATTGAAATCTAATTAGGCATCCTTATTTTGTCTGGCAGCTCTACAAATTGGTATTCTGTATCCCAGTGTGCATCTTGCTATGTTAAATCATGTTTTAAATTTTCTTTTAAAACTTTAATAAATGAATCAAACAGTCCAGGTAATCTTTGATCATTTAGTTTACTATAAGGTCTAGAGAAATGTGTTCATATCCTCATTTATAATCTAACAGTACAACCCTGCATGCCTCAAGCATGTTTTGGAAAGTGGGATTTTTCTTTACCGTATGCTTTGCTAAAAGTTATGACAAACGTTCAGTTCAATTTTATAGAATTTTGTTTTCTGGAGTATACATTTTCTCCTTTTATTGTCTAGTTTTATAAATTGCAATAGTTTAAAAGCATATTTCATATTATTAGATTTGGTGTCTAATTTAAAATATAACTCAGTTACTTCTTTTTTTTTTTTTTTTTTTTTTGAGACGGAGTCTTGCTCTGTCACCCAGGCTGGAGTGCAGTGGCGCAATCTCGGCTCACTGCAAGCTCCGCCTCCCAGGTTCACGCCATTCTGCTGCCTCAGCCTCTCCGAGTAGCTGGGACTACAGGCGCCCGCCACCACGCCTGGCTAATTTTTTGTATTTTTAGTAGAGACGGGGTTTCACCGTGGTCTCGATCTCCTGACCTCGTGATCCGCCCGCCTCGGCCTCCCAAAGTGCTGGGATTACAAGCGTGAGCCACCGCACCCGGCCATAACTCAGTTACTTCTATCCATAGGTGCCCCCTCCCTTTGCCTCCACACTTCTAGGAAGGAATAATAAATGCATGCGTTTTTCTCATTCTAGTTCCACCGAGTTTTTACCTAACAAAAAGTAATAACAGACTTTGCAATAAATTGATGTCAATACTTATTTTTAGTGTTTTGTTGATTTTTAATAAAATTTTTAAAACAATATTTTTATGTGAATTTGGGAGAAAATGGTAGGCTCTGCTCATCATTACTTTAAGCCAATTTTACCTTAGTAAGGTAGCTTCAGACTTTCTGTGATTAAGGTTAGGAAAAATCTTTTACCCTTTTTTTCTTTTGAGTGGAAATACATAGGGTGCCCACATGCTGTCTCACCCTCACACGTACAGGTTCCTCTATTAATACCTTCTTGCACTAGTGTGGTATGTGGTTACAACTCACAAGCTAATATCACTAATCTACTATTAACACAAATCTATAGTTTACATTAGAATTCACACTTTGTGTTGAACAATCTATAGAGTTTTGACAAATTTATAAAGACATATATCTGACATTACAGTATAATACAGAACAGTTTTACTATCTAAAAATTCCCTGTGCTGCTTCTGTTCACCGCTTTCTCCCAAGGAACCCTGGCAACTACTGATCTCCTTACCATCTCCATAGAGTTTCCTTTTTCCGAAATGTCATATATTTGGAATGATAAAATATGTCGTCTTTTCAGATTGGCTTCTTTCACTTAGCAACAGCATTTTTGGTTCCTTCATGTCTTTTCCTAGCTAGATAGCTCATTTCTTTTTATCATTTAATAATATTCCATTGTAAAAATGTACCACAATTTCTCTATCCATTAACCTATTGAGAAACATCTTGGTTAACCAGTTTGGGTAATTATGCAAAGTTGCTATAAATATTTGTGTGCCTGTTTTGTGTGAATATTCATAAGTTTTTTACAAATAATTTTGGATTTATTTGTTTTTTCTTCTTATACTAGAATATCAAATTTAGATAAGTAATTATTATTTTTACTTGATGATTGACATACAATTATCTCTTGTGTTAATTCTTGTTCATCTCTCAGGAAAGGTGCTAATTCAGAGGATTATGGAATCCCTTTAGGATACTCCACAGTTATGTGGTTGATTTTGATTTCATCTCACTCTTGAAATATAATGCAATACCTTTTTATGCTGCTTTCTGTTATCACGGCAGCACAAAAAGTGTTGCTATCTTTCTTTGGGAGAGGAAAGGTGTGGAGAAGATGGTTTGTGTGTAGACTTACTTAAAATGGATTATATCTCCTCTCAATAACTTTTTAATACCACCCTTACTTCAGATAGTAAATTGTTACTAAACTAAAAGCCACAAATATATGATCAAGTGTGTTTTGAAATACCATATTTAATAGATAATGATTTATTCAATGAAGCTGTATTATTTTGTATTTCTATGTGTTACATAAAATAGCATATCAAGAAAATTAAGTGTGAATCAGACAAGTCTTCCAATACTAAAATATTCTAATGTTAGAATTATTGCTAATAAAGAGCTTAAAATATGAGATAATCTCCATTTTTCATATTAAAATAATTATATACTGCATTCATGGCTTTTGCAAACATAGCTGTAATTACCCCTGACATTGTGTTGCTTACTGTCTTTTTTCCCACTTATTAAAGCTATTTATTTACAACAAATGCTTGGTATGCAAACATTAGTCTGCTGTTAACAAAAGTAAAGCCCAAATTTGTAATTAGCTACAGCTGTACATGCTGCTTCCTTTATTCAAAAGTCTTCTATCATTGTGAAGCTGCTTAGCTCATTTTATTCTTTGTGGGAACCAATCTCAGATACTAGATAAAGGCCTCATTCTCCATATGCTTAGTTTAAATCAACTATTATCTGTTTCAATTAGGATGAAGAGTGTGGTTTACAGCAATAGTTGGATGAAAGGGAGGAGAAGGAGAAGAAGACCCTGGATAAAGTTTTGCACACATTGCACTAAATGAGTACGAATATTATACATTGGTTAATACTTTTAGCACCAATTCAGACTTCTGTGTCCAAGCTATTTATCATTAAATGCCAACTAATTAAAATCAAGTGTATCTCTTACACCATAGAATCAAAATATAACCTGATGTTTTTCAATATCAGTTAGTCCTATCATGTGTAGCATTGATAGAATAGAACATAAAATAGCCTGTGCCCTGTGACCCTGGGTTAGTTACTTAACCTCTCTCTAGTTTTTCAGTTTCTTTATGTGTAAAATGGAGATAATAATAGCAAATGCTCTATCGGGATCTACTGAGGATTAAATGAGTCACTATTAATTGAACACTTAGAAGTCTGCCCGATAGGTAGCAAGTGATACGTTAGTATTAGCTATTACTATATGATCTGGTATATTTTAGGATGTAAAAGTTATTATATCAATTGCCGATGTTATTGATCAAAAGGTAAAGAAATAAAGACATACCGATGAAGTCCATTGAGTTGATAGTTTATAAAGGGAAAAAGTTGAACAACTGAGCACATTTTTTTTTGAAATCTTTGTTTACATATGGTTGAATCCTCTAATAGAGGAAAATGTCCTACCACTATTTCTTATGATTTTGGTGTTTGTATTACTATATTAAAATAGAAGTATATTTTTACTACCTATTGACTTGCTTCAAAGTTACAGAAAATGAATACAAAATAACAATGTTTTACCTTCCCAATTATCACTTCAGATAATGCTCTTGAAAGAAAACTACAAAATCTACTGAAGTTAGGTTACTGCTAATGGCAGTTATAATTTTCCTGAGATAACTTTATTTGATATTTGATAGATAAAATGTCAAAGAAAGGAGTCAAAGTTTAGGAGAATGGAAAAATCATATCATATTTCTAAAAACTAACTCCTAAAGATTAACCTAAAAAGATCAATAGTTAGAATTTCAACTTATAGATGGACTTTGTTTAGATTAAAAGATGCACTGCAGGAAATTAAGAACTCATTAAGAATACTACTTAGAATGAATAAGATCTAGTATTTGATAGTACAACAGGGTGACTACCATCAGTAACCGGAATTTATTGTATATTTTAAAACAGCTATAAGAGTGGAACTGAGATGTTCCTAACACAAAGTAATGATAAATGCTTGAAGTGATGCATATCCCTATTAGGCTGATGTGATTATTACACACCATGTGACTTTATCAAAGCATCATATATACCCCATAAATATATACACCTATTATGTACCCATAATAATGTTAGCAGAAGAACACTATTTTTAATCTAAATATTTCTAAAGCTCATGGATATACAAACCTCAATAAATTCCCAGGATTTTCAGGAAGAATATTAGAGGCTAATATCTAAATTAAGATAAATACCCTAAAACTTAAAGTATAATTAAAAAAAGATAAATAATCTGAGATTGTTATATACTTGTTTTCTTTGCTATGGGCTTCTAATTTAAAATCAAGTTATCAAGCCTGAAAAAAATTATTAGTAAAATTGTACCAATCTTATTAATAACTATTAAAACTAAACCCAATATTAATTTATGGAAAGGAAATATTGATGGAAAATAGGAAAGTGGTATAAAGAGTAACTGGCATACGTGATGCTTGGCATTTGTTAATTTCAAGGTAAGATGGCTGCAAGCTGTGAGCGCAGGTTCGCAAGGTGGATGGTCAGGAGAGGAGAAACAATAGCCAAGATTAGAGAAAATTGTGTCTATTTTTCACAGGTCAAAGCCCAACATAGTAGTGAAAAGGTCTGTGGTTCTGAACTTTAGTTTACTAATTATGTTTTCAGAAAGCTCCAACTCCAAGCAGCAGTCATGGATGATAGTCAAATAAAAAGTAGATTGCATCAGGCACCTATAATTTAGATTTTTGGCAGGTAGCAAATTTTTGATACCTATTCAGTGGCGATTTCATCTGAAAAGTTCATTGACTTCTGCAATCTTCTTTAGAAATCTAAATTCAGTTCAACAGTTGGCAGTTGGAATTTGGTTTGCCACCATGTGACACTAAAGCCACTATCACTACTGACAGCATGAACAGAGAATACTCTTGTAATTATCTTATCTCAGAATCTCAAGTTTTGTGAGACTAGTTTGAGGGTTTGATATTCACATATGAACTATAATTCACAGCTTTTAATTGGAAATGATCAGAACTCAAGGCACTAAAGGAAAACATGAGTCTAGGACTCTGGTAACCTTATAAGCTTCTAAACATTTTGTTCTTCAAAGCTCCTGTTACCTCTCCACTGATGGGCGAATGGACAGATTATTGTGACAAAGTTGCCAGAGCTTCCACAGCCTGCTGATATTTTTGTTTCTCTGACTATAACTCTTTCTTGTTGTATACTTTGACATCACATTGGATTTCCTGATTGAATCATGCCTGAACTTGCTTCCAGCTCTCTGGATTCTTTTCCATGGGCCAACCAGCTGCTTTGGTTCTACACCAAATGGAGAATTGGACGGCATCTATTTTGGCTTTTCATGTCTTTCTGCATTTTATACTCTTAAGAGTCCAGATGTTTTTTGTGTCCTTGCCTTTGCAACTCAGGGCAGTCAGAACTGTGTGTAGTGTAGAAACACTGTAACTGCCCAGAGTAGTAATATCATGGCTTTATTATTGCCATCAGTAATTTTTCATCACATTCTTGCACCCTGAGTTTAAAGAGATCTCTACAACATCTATCAATAAACTGGTTTTCATTTACTTAGCTATATCTGTGATTATTCATTTTTATTCCTACTGTTTGTATTAATTTTTTATGTGCTCACCAATTGTTTTTAAAAAGTCTTAAAAGGCAGCTTAAATGTGGTTTGTTCTTACCATAAAATAATTCTTTCTATTTTGCCACAATATGAGTGCTATCATTTTATAAGAGAGCTACAAATAATAACAAAATGAAAAAATAGTTAAAAGCTCTAGTGTGATGGCTATACTTACACGTAAAACTTCATACTTGTTATCAATATCAGATGGTGACCTAGAACTTGATTAAAATATTTATTTTCTGCTCAAGAAAATAAAATCAGTCTCTGTATCACAAGATTATTTTTCTAAAGAGTAAATTAAAGAACTTACTGATATTAGAGTAAGTTGCAGGATAGCTTCTCCAAAATAGTCTACCCATATAATATGTTTACTTACCAAGAAGGATTTTGGTGGTATATACCTAATCATGGTGCACTGACATCAAAAAGTTGAAGAACCAGAATCAAGGCCCACCACAACTATAAAAAGATAGACAGGGCATGGTGATTCACACCTGTAGTCCCAGCTATTCAGAAGTCTGACACAGGAGGATCTCTTGAGCCCAGGAAGTCGAGGCTGCAGTGAGTCATGATTACACCACTGCACTCCAGTCTGGGCAACAGAACAAGACTCTATTTCCAAAAAAAAAAAAAAAAAAAAAAGAACAGAAAAGGGTAAGAAAACTTAGAAGTCAAAAACATTAAATCACAAATCACACAGACAGAAGCCCAGGTGAAAGCCTGTGGCATACCTCAGATGTTCTAAATATATCAGGCCTTTAAGGACATCATATGCAAGACAGGATAACATAACATTTACTTATTTCTTCCCACTTTTAATCTACTGAAATAAAGGTGACTTAAAGCTGCTGAAAATAACATTTGTGGCTCCAAATACAATTCCTATCACAACGCCTAAAAATCTAATCAATCCTTCTTGTTAGAAAACATTTAGCAAATGTTCATCCGTTTTTAATACTAGTCACTTTTCTACAATTTTACCCTTCCTATATTCACTTTTTCCCTTTGAATCCTAGTTCTTGTCATCCAACCTAGCCTTTGGTTTCTGAAGCTCTTATTCTGCATCTACAAAACAAATTCAGGGGAAAAGTACCAGTAATTTTGTATTAGCTCAAAATAAGTCCTCCTGTTTCTCTATAGGATCTCAATGTTGCGTGGTCATATTATTTTCTAACTCCCCACAACAGCCTTACCAGTGTCCTCTACTCTTTACACTATATCTCAGCATTCTCCTTCACAGAAAAATATAAACTACCAGGACGGAAATCCTTCAGCTTCTTAATCTCCCCTTGCTGAAAACAAGTTAGAAACTGCTCTTATATTTATGTCCTTATAGTATCTATGACAAATTTATCCTCTTGTTTTAGGAATTTAATTTTCTCCCATCTTCATTTATCTTATGTCTCTACTGAATTCGTAACATGTCACTCATGGTTCTCAAACTTGGCTTTACATTGAAATCACATGGAGAGCTTAAAAGAGTATTTATTGCTGGGCTTCAAATATAAAGATGCTTATGTAATTGATGTGAGGTGTGGCCTGGGCATTAGGACATTTTAAAGCTCCTCAGGGGATTTTTATGTGCAACTAGGGTTTAAAGTCACCACTTTCTTAGTTCATTTTCTCAAAATACAAAGAATTCAAAATTATTTCTATATTTATAATTGTAAAAGACACTTCAAATCTGTGAGAATTTAAGCATCAAAATAAACAATACTAACAGTTTATAATAAAATTAATAAATAGAAATTTACAAGCTCATATTGATGAAAGAAAAAAGAAAGAAAAATGAAGAAGAAAGAAAAAGAAAGAAAGAAAGAGAAAGAAAGAAAGAAAGGAAGAGGGAAGTAAATTAGGTTTTCCTTATAATGGAATGAGAGCTAAAAAAATGAGAAAGTTGTCATTAGAAAAACACTATTCAACAACCATTGCAGTAATTATTAATTCAAGAAATAAACTCCAATGGATGTTAAAACTAGTGGGTGAAAGTGGGATGAGACACAAAATTTTCTGTATAATATAAAAGTTCCTCCCTACAAAATGATTATTAGTTTAACATGAGAAAAAAGTGAGTCAAAAGAGTAACAACTGATTTTGCAGTTCTAAAATCAAATGATCAAAGTTTAAATCACCAGTAACAGAGGAAATTAACATCATGTATCATTCAATAGGAGCCAATGAGGAAAAAACAGAATTACTTCTGTGATATTCCAGCCAGAACAGCATTGCCTCAGCCTAGTCATGAAGAAACATGGGACAAAACAACATGAGGGACATTCTTTAAAAAAATCCCTGGGCTAGAATCTTCAGAAATATCAAAGTAATAAAATTCGAGACTGTGGAACTTTTATATTGAAGAAGGGATTACAAGACAACTGGGTATAATATTAGATCCAGAAATGGATCTTTTAGCTATCAAGATTATTTGGGATAATTCCTGGAACTTACATAAGATCATTAAATAAAAAATTACGGGGGAATTCTTTGAAATATTCTTGCAACTTTTTAAGTTTAAAAATGTGTCAAAATAAAAAGAGAGCAAAACAAAAATACCGACCCTAAAACTCTTTGGAATATGACTCTAACACTATAACAGTTGTTTGCTTGTGTTACTTAAAAAAAAAATCAACTGTTCTTAATATTGTTTTATCCCCTTTCATTCTATACAGCCTAACTTCTTCAAATAATACAATTCATTTGCTTTCTTCATTCATCTTTCTTTCATTCTTCAACTGTATGTATTTGAATTCTGACTTTAATATTGCACTAAAACTATTTCTATAACTGTCATCCCTGACCCCCTTTTTTGCTACATTCAATAAAACTATTTTTTGTTGTTTTTGATATAATTTGTCTTCCTTCTGAATGTTGTAGCCTAACTTTCTCCTGCTTCTGTCTCTACCTAATACATATCCTTCTAACTATATCCTTCTCACTACTCTAGACATCCATTTATTCACTAAATATTTAATGAGTTTATTTCAATCACAAGGTACTTTCTAGGAGTAGGAAATTCAGTGGTGAAAAAAATAGAGCAAGTCCTTATTCTCCTAAAGGTTGCATTCAAGTGTGAGAAAACAGACAACAAAGAAGTAACAGTAAGCAAGATAGTTTCAGGAAGCGTGAAACAATATGATAATAAGACAACATAGTTCGACAGAGAATGACTAGGAGAAAAGACTGTGAGGTAGGGATTGCATTAGATAGGTAGATCAGAAAAAAACTTTTTGACAAGGTTCTGTTTGAGTATAAAAATGTCATGTGAAGCCTAGTAGAAGGCATTCCTGGAAAAACAAGCAATAAATGCAAATGCCCAGAATGTTGAGTGAGCTTTGATGAGTTTGAAGATGAGAAAGGATGGTGAGACTGAAGCAGAGTGATCAAGAAGTAGCATTGTGATAGCGAGGTTACATAGCAAGTTTGGATTTTATGTCCAATACAACAGAAAGCTACTAAAGTGTCCTAATCAAAGCTCATGGGGTTTTCTGATTTATATTTAAAGGTAAAACAAGTGATTTCTTTTCTCCATACTCCTTTTGAAGGTACACTTAACACTACAATTATCTTGTTCATTTGTTGGTATTTCCTGAGCATTCCATCTTAATCTCTCCACTTTTCTTAAAGTACACATACTCCTTTGATAAATCATTCTCATAATCTTATCTAACACCTATATACACTGATAACTCTTCAGAATCTCTTTTGAGCTCTAAACCCATTGTCTAGTAATCACTATACATATGCATAGACTCTGCTCACCATCTTTTCCTTTAGACCAGCTCTCCCTCCTGCATTTCCTGATTTACTGAAAGACACCGCTATCCCCTCAGAAATCTTATAGATAGCCTTGGTTACTCTAGGTACCCAATAAATAACCAACTCAAATGAAATTTTCTCATTGGAATCACTTTCATGCATCTGTTTTATCATACCTCAGTGTAATACCATTGGTTTTGGCTCTCTCTTCATCGTCACTTAACTGATCTACTGCAAATGCCTGTTTCGAATCTCAGCTGTGCCGCACTCATTTTGCTTATGCTGCCAGAATGAATGTTCATGAAAACGCATTTGTTCAAGGGAAACTCATGCTGAAGACAGACACACTGAATTGGGGCAACTCCTTTCAATGTGCCTCCATTAACAAGATGTTTAATATAGTAATAGCAACAATAATTGCAATTATGATGATAATGATGTTGATAATGATGATGATTGATGATGACTTACTGAGTGCTTGCTACAAGATAGACCCTTATCTAAAAGCTCATATATATTAATTCATTTGATCCTCATGTTGACCATAAGGAGCAGATTCTACCATTACGTCTATGTTTACAGATGAGGTAACTAATGCACAGAAAGACTGAGTAACTCATCCAAAGGTGTATGACCAGGGAGTGGCAGAAGTAGGATTTAAAATAACCTGACTCCAGATTCAGTGCTGACTACATTGAAACCTAGAACAACATGTAAGATTCTGCATGGTTTTCCTATTCGAAACTTCCCCAGCTTTCATTCCTTACATATCTTTCTCATATTTTACTATTAGGTAATATTTAATATTTTACAATTCTCAGGACAACATCATATTCTCATTATCCATGCCTTTTTTATGTATGCCTTTGGTACTCTTTATCTTTAACAACTGTCAAAGTCTATTTTGTCTACGTCCTGGAAAGCTACATGTCTATTTATATCTACGTATATAAGCTACATATTTAAGATATATATATATATATATACATACACACACACACACCCCACGTATATATATGGTGTGTGGTGTGTGGGTGTGTGTATGGGTGGGTGCATGGGTGTGGGTGTGGGTGTTAGAGAGACAGACAGACAGACAAGTTCTGGTTCTGTTGCACAACTGGAATGCAGTGGCCCCATATCCCAGCCCATGGCAATTTCCCACCCCCAGGCTCAAGCCACCCTCCCACCTCAGCCTCCTGAGTAGCTGAGACCACAGGCACGTGCCACCATGTCACACAGCCAATCTTTATATTCTTTTGGTAGAGATGGGGCTTTGCCATGCTCAAGTGATCACCCACCTCAGCCTCCCAGAGTGCCAAAATCACAGGTGCCTGACTTTAAAAAATAAAAAAAAATAGAGATGGAATCTCACTATGTTGCCCAGACTGGCCTCAAACTCCTGACCCCAAGCCAGACTCCCACCTTAGCCTCCCAAAGTGCTGCAACCATATGCATGGGCCACCATGCCCAGCCAGAAGCTAGCTATCTAAATGAACTTAGTCTCTTTATAAAATCCTATAGTGAATTCGTAGAATTTTGTGTTACCTTATTCTTTTTTTTTTTTTTTTTTTGACAGAGTTTCACTCTTGTTGCCCAGGCTGGACTGCAGTGGCATGATCTCAGCTCACGGCAACCTCTTCCTCCCAGGTTCAAGTGATTCTCTTGCCTCAGTCTCCCAAGTAGCTAGGATTATAGGCATGCACCACCATGCCCGGCTAATTTTGTATTTTTAGTAGAGACAGGTTTTCTCCATGTTGGTCGGGCTGGTCTCGAACTCCTGACCTCAGGTGATCCCCCCACCTGAGCCTCCCAAAGTGCTGGGATTACAGGCGTGTGCCACTGCACCCGGCCACCTTATTTATTTTTAATCTTCCTCTAATTAACACACCTAAACCCCTTTTAAAATGCTTAAATTATCTCTCTGTGCTTTGAATTAAATGTAAATTTGCCACCCTATTTTCTCAAATACTTTGTAAGGGCTTTGCTATAACTCGTTCCATTCACGGTGGCATAATTTAGAATAATACACCAATTTTTAATGAATGAATGAATACATGCCACCACCAACCACTGCTATCTCATTTCAATTCAGTTTTCTAGCAGGCAAGGTGGTCTTTCAATATAGGTACATCAAATATTTTCAAAAATAAAATGACAGAGAAGAATGAGGAAGTCACTGAGCATAGGGAAACTACCCAGTTGTTGATACATAGGTCAACGTGATAATTACTATCTAGAGGGTAGCATTAGGACACTGCGTATTTGGGGATAGGGAGGAAGTTCAGAATGATATGAAAGAGAAAATGGATACATGAAAACTTAGGTGTTAGGAAACAATGATGCAGATTTTATAGTTTTGTCTGGTAGGAGTAAATGCACTTAACTTTCCAAGAACTTAAAAACCATCTTTTGGTTTTGTAATAATAACTACCTTTCCTACAAAATGAAACCAACTAGGCACAGCCATCTCACCACACTAAACTGTTCTTTTTGTACAACTACCCTGTCGATATTCAGTGATAGCCAGAAAAAAATGTCAATTATTTTTGACAAGTTGAAATTTGGTGATTAAACTAATGATTTATTTTACATTTAAATATATTGACCAGGGAGATAGAGAGCTACATAAAGAGGACTAGTGGCTCTCTTTGGAATAAAGCATTTAAAGAAGAGTATAGATGCTGGGAAAGAAGACTCAAGAATCTGAAAATCCACCTAAAATGAAAGTTTAAATATTTAGAGAAGGTTGGTAGTTGGAAAGCTATTCAGTAGTCCAAGTATTTTAGCCTAAAAAGGTGGGAAATAAAAAGCTGTTTACAAGTTTTTGCTGGTTTGTTATATAAAATGTGTTGTGCCTGTGATAGCTAAATTTAAAGTAACATGATTTAAACTGCACTACGTGATGAAGAGTCCTCTGAGGTCACTAAAGCTTTGATTTTCCAGTTAGCTTATTTTATAGCTAGTGCTTTGGAAGCCATCAAGTCCATAACGAGATAGATCAATCAGATTGTTTTTATTGGTCTACTGCGTACCATAGACTATACACAGCAGTACTCATTGAATCAGACTGCTTGGGAACAGCAGCTTTAACCTTGAGACTTGAACAGAGAAAATAAGAGCTTCAAAATTAAATCTCCATGAATTATATATATTCTTATATAAAATTGAATTTTTAAACAGTGTCAATTGAAATCCATTGGTAACGAACCAAGTGCAGTTATTTCAAAGAGGAATCATGGTCTAAACACTACATTGTTAATGATTTAAAATGGCTTACTTTAAAGCCCTATATTCAAACATGAGGCTTTGCAAGTGATTCCAAGAAACCATATTTTTTAAATAGCTTAAGCAATACTCTAAAGGTAAAATGAAAAGGAATAAGTGACCTTCCAAAGTTGCTTGCAGGGTCCATGATGGTTTTATTGTTTTATATTTGCTTATCCGCCTTTCACAAAAATCTGAAGTAAATAAAAGAGGTAACAGAAGCCAATCATACAGTACAGTAAATGGAATAGTCATGGCACTCAATAAATGTTTATTACCATCCCCAGATTTTTTAAATGTCTCAAATATTAGTGTAAAATGACACAAATTACCTGACATCCTGATTTCTTATGTCCAAGTCAGTTTTATCAGTGTTCAGAGTCCTCCAAAAAAAATTATGGGCATGATGTGATTTTACTGGTAATAAGGGAAAACTGGTAGAATTGGTGCTAGAATCACTAACTAGGAATAGTTTACCCTAAAGGATGTGGACAGTTCACATTACATTATCCAAGTAAGTATATATATCCATAGATGGAATTTGTATCCAAAAGGTCTCTGCTGTGGAGTGGGGACATGGAAAGAGAATCTCTGCAAAGTGATGATGAAGAGGGATTGCTTAAATTTTTAGGAGTTCTTCATAGTTGAAGTAGATACACACCAAAACCTGGCCACATTTTAAAAAAAATAATTCTGTAACTGTAACTCAGACAGTAGGGACTTGGCTGGTGGTCAGTGTCTCAGAGAAGCAACTGAAGTTTGTAGTACGATGCTCATCTTAGCAGGAAACTGGACACAAATCCAGAACTAGAAAACAAGTACTTGACTCCAAGGAGCCCACCTTGAACTTCCAAAATGAATTCAGTGCATACAAATGGTGTACGAGACTCCAAATTTTTTATAAATTTGATTTACATTGATCCAGATACTGGGTAGCCTGAGATGTCGAAATGCAGATCTTCAATACCTACAACTGAACAAGACTGAGGTGACCAAAGGGCTACCATACAGTTGTTGCCCAGGACACTACAAAACATTGGTATTTTCCTGTCCCATCTTACACCATGCAGCAGGCACCACATTCAGAACTAATCATTTCTTATAATCACTTTCAGATTCCACCAAGTCTTACCCCTCAGCATCTATCAGTAAGAGTTTAACTAAGAAATATTCTCAAAATATTTAAGAACCATTAACATATGGCTTCTAAATTTTTGATGACCAGATTTACGAAGAAGCATAAAGTGGTATTCATCTTGGAGATGAAATAAAATTTCTCTGGCCTATCTTGCTTTTATTCTTCTCTGCCGTAGATTATAAATGCTAAAAATGCAGAGCCAAGTCTATTATATTTACCAGCATACGCCCATCATTTAGTAGGTGCTCATGCAGTATTTATGAAATGCTAAATGCATAAAGGGACAGACAAATATTGCTACAGCTAAATTTGAAAAAAAAGCTTGCTCTTATCTTCTTAAATTTTCTGGGACAACTTTTAGCAAATTTTTTTCTAGCAGTATTTTTAGAGTGGCCCTTAATAACATCAACTTGTCTTTCCAGTGTTTCCCTTCACACTAATGTTTCATTTGTACTTTTTGATATTTGAGGAAAATATTTCATAATCTTCTCATGATCTTCTTACATTAAAGCTAGCCCTAAATAAATACTTGCCGAGGAAATTTCATGCATGCTATTTACCATGCAAAGCAAGGTATCAAATTAACTTTCTCAGCCTCCCCTTCTACTGAGATTTAACTGGACTAGGAATAGGGTCTTGAATTAATCCATGCCGTCTCAAAGCCTAACTCAGTATCTTCTACATGGCAAATGTTCAAACGATATTTCTGGATTAAGACAAGTGGTAAAAAGCACTAGTATCACTAGATATTAGCGAAAAATAATCACAGCAATTAATAATTGGATCAAATATAAATCTGTGGCTTTATTCAATACAACTGACCTATTGACTGAGATATGGAGGCATCCAGGCATTGAAAAAGAACCCAACAGCTATAGGCTGAACATATGGTTGAAGTCAAAGAGTTGTGGTTTCCAAGAGCCACTACTTAGGCAGAAATAATACCTTTGGCATTTTTCTTCAAAATTCTCCGAGCCCATGGCAGTACATCAGTGAGGCTGTTAGATACATTAATAGAGCTGCAGCGTTTAAGAAAGTAAATGTGACGGTCTCAATTTAAACCCATCTCTGAGCAAAACTTATGGATAAAAGAGTGGCATGCTTAACAAAGTTTCACATTTAAGTAAAAGCACCCCAGAATGCAGAAAATGTGCTATTGAATATAATTAAGTTTTGTAAGAGCCACTTTTCCAAAGAAACTTATGTAGATTTCATGATGGAAGAAAATGGTCCATAGATTCACTGTAAATCAAACATCATTCCTCTGTGCCCTCTTTGCCCTCATGCATGAGGTTATACATTTTGTGACAGACAATAGAACTCAAAAGAGCTACTGCTCATCAGAGCAAGACACCCTAATGGGAAGAGTGTCCTCTATTATCTTCACAATGTATGGAAAGGTGCTGCAATGGAATGACTCATTCAACTGATGTTCTCAGTGACTCCTGAGTTTAATACCATTCAAGAAACATTTATTGATTGTCTACCATACAGCATACACTGAAGCAGCTGTGTATAACAGCATTGTAAGCATACATGGTTTTGCAAATATTTACTTTGACTTTAGTCCATGCCTCAACACTTACTTACTACATGATCTCTTATAATAATAATAATGCAGGCTGGGTGCAGTGGCTCACGCCTGTAATCCCAGCACTTTGGGAGGCCAAGGCGGGTGGTTCACCTTAGGTCAGGAGTTTGAGACCAGCCTGGCCAACATGGTGAAACCCCATCTCTACTAAAGATACAAAAAATCAGCTGGGCGTGGTGGCAGGCGCCTGTAATCCCAGCTACCCGGGAGGCTGAGGCAGGAGAATAGCTTGAAACTGGGAGGCAGAGCTTGCAGTGAGCCGAAATCGTGCCATCGCACTACAACCTGGGCAACAGGGTGAAACTCTGTCTCAAAGTAGTAATAATAATAATAACAACAACAACAATAATAATAATGCAACATTTGAATAGTTACCAATTGTCAGACACTATGCTAAGTCATTTAATCCTCATAACAAACTAATTAAATACTGTGATTATTATCCCTTTATACAAATGAGGAAACTGCAGCCTAAACTGGTAAACTGCTTTTCCCACTTTCCTTATCTGAAAATCTCCTTCCTTTCAGCATGATTATGAGAATTTAAAATAATGTAGTTTTAACGTCAGGAATAAGGTATAGAAAGCATTGAGGATAGTAGTCATTCGTTAAATAATCTCTATTATAACTCAGTATTACTATATTTCTCATTGATTTCATCTTCCTTGATATTTTATATGTTTAATGGTTTAAACTATATAATTTAATTAACTGTTTAGGGAAAGTAGGCTAGAGTGTGTAAAAATGGTTAGCCTACTTTCCCTAAACAGTTAATTGATACATTTAAAGGTGAAAACTATAATTTATATAGCTCATATTCCACTTACAATGGCCACTTTCAATTGAACATACCTTCGTTTTATTTCTCTCTTTCCTCCTGACTGATAGTGCTGAGTACCCACTCCTTCCACTGTACCAATAATCCATCATGCCTAAATCTTAGGCATAATAACTTTTTACTAACTACTATTTACTGCTGTTTTCCACATGTACCATAGTAAAATGAAAAAATTTAAGTATGCCAAGTGTTAAAATATTTCTGAAGACCTGTATTCCTAAGCTAAGCAGAGGCTGTCTGAGTTGGGTGTCAGGCAGTCTAGTGGTTTTGAGAAATACATTATTGCTTAATCAAAAATAAGACAACTATGACTTAATTTATCTTTAGGAATTGCCTGAATAAAGTTCTGATTCTCAGAAAGATGAGGCTGAAATAAAAAACTTACAATTTAACATTCTAGAACATTTAGAAAACACTTGGAAACTGAGAACAAAGGATAACTCTCTAAGTAAATTGGACACTTTTATAATATCTTTAATATCTTCCTAAATTACTAGCACAATGAATGCAGCTCTCTGGAATGGGCTATTTCCTTAATGCTTTTAAAAATTCATATTGATTTTAATCATTGAATATACTATATATTACAAATATAGAGTTGTTTCTGAAGGGAAAACTTATTTCCCTTTCCTTTTGTTTCCAGGAGGAGGAATTTTTAATTGGGACTTCCCCAGAGTACATGGCCAGCTTCTCTTGCCTCAAGCTTTAATCAGTCCAGCAGGAGGTTTGAGGTAGGCTTGGAGGGTGACAGTATTGGTCTCCATGTTCCACTGGTGGGCATAATGACTGTTAGCATTGGAAATTCCATCTATTCTTCCTTCCACCCCAGAAGAGTGTGGGTCATGGTTAAGTATGACTGTTCCGTAGACCTAATTTTTCCACTCCAATGACTGCCTTTAGTTCTAAATTTGTGGAACAGAAAGAACCAGAAAACTCATTTGGCCCTCAGATCTGAATCATGTTCACTAAAAGTGAATTTGGTAATGAAAATCCATTTGGTCTCCATCTGCCTAACTCCTACTCTTGTTAAATGGTTCTAAACTCCAGATGGATAAAAAATGGGGCTAGGTATTCAATCCCTAATCACCACCCCTCACCCCTAAAATCCACGTCGAAATAAAATACTTCTTTATTTTCACATTTGCAGCTTTAAAAACTGTATTTCAAATGCTTATATTTTTACTTTAATAGCTGCCGTATAATAAATGTAACTGAGTCTTTCATTGGCTTATTTAGAAATCTTGCATGTGTCTTAGTGTACTACTAAATTACTTCAGTGAATGTACCTGCTAAAGTTCCTGATTCATAGCTGGTGTTTAGTAAATCCAATTGACCTTATTGCACTCTAGATAAAAAACACATAGTTTTTAGGCCACGAGAAAGTTCTTTTTAAAATAGCTACTTAATCAAGTTCTGTTTGACTATCACATCTTTGTTTTATTCTCATAATGTTTATATAGCATGGAAAACTTCTTTTATCTATTGACGTGCTTTATAACCCTTAGTTCTTTTGTATGAATCATGGTTAGTTGTAAGGTATAGTTGTAAACAACATGTGTCAATTATTTTAACAGAAAGGCCCTCTGATAGCCTTTCATTTGCTTTCTTTAAACCTTACGTACACATTCCTGTCCTTTTTAAGTTCTCACCGCAGATTTCTAGTTTGAATTTCTGTAGTTCTAAAATTAGAAAGCTTAGAATTACAATCTAAGGCCCCCTGCATCTAGCCTTCTGAATTCTAATTACTTCTCACCAACTAGACAACTGAACACAAGATCTGGAAAGTAGAAATAAGTTGAGAACTAGCTTCCTGCCACTTTTTCTACTGCGTCTGTCAAAGCAGTTCATGATGCTCATATGCTGTTGGTGGGAATGCAAACTGGTTCAGCCGCTGTGAAAAGCAGTTTGGAGATTTCTCAAAGAACTTAGAACTACCATTCAACCCTGCTATCCCATTATTGGATATATATCCAGAAGAAAAGTTTTTCTATCAAAAAGACACATGCACTGGCATTTTCATCACAGCACTATTCACAATAGCAAAGACATGGAATCAACCTAGGTGCCCATCAATGGTGGATTGGATTTTTTTTAAATGTGGTACTTATACACCATGGAATAGTACACAGCCATAAAAAAGAATGAAATCATGTATTTTGTAGCACCATGGATGCAGCTGGAGGCCATAATCCTAAGCAAACTAATTCAGGAGCAGATTACCAAATACCACATGTTCTCACTGGTAAGTAGAAGTTAAACATTGGGTGCCGGGGACATAATGTGGGCAGCAATAAACACTGGGTTCTATTAGAGGAAGAGGGATGGAAGTGGGTAAGAGTAGAAAAATTGCCTATTGGGTAGTATGCTTACTACCTGGGTGATGCAATCAGTCATATCCTAAACCCCAGCAGCGTTGCACAATATACCCCTGTAACAAATCTGCACATGTGTCCCCTGAATCTAAAAGTTGAAAGTATTAAATAAATAAATAATACATGTTCAAAATTCATGGAGATGTTTATTTCTATTGCAATGTTCCAGTCTTCAGCTTCATAAGTAATGAGAAGCACATTTATGGCAGTGATGATGACAGAATTCAGCCTTCTACTGAATAATCAGTGTTTATGTGAGTGTCAAGAGGGAGTTGCAGCAGTGGTGACGTTAGCTATTAGCTGGATTGTAGTTGCAGCAGCATGTTCTTGAACTTATCAGTCCTGACCTCAGATTTCATCTTCTTCTGGTAGATGTAGCATACATCTCTGAGTGTTATTAGAGGACCAGACTAGAGCCTCATCCTACTCCTTCAGTTACTTTATAATCATCCAGCTCTTTATATTAAATGTTTTTCTGTTTAAAATGGCAGCAATGTTTTTTATTTTTTGAAATGGTCCCCGACAGCAATAAATCTTCTCATGTTTAATTATTGAGTCTATGCTGATTACACAGAATTAAGTATATAGTTTCTAAAGTACTTCCATTTTTATATATTTTAACATTATTCTGAAAGGCCTGGAAAAAAACTATTTTTTATTCAGATTTGAAAGTGAATTGACATAGATGGGTTGCTATAGCAAGAAATTACCCTGCATTTTTCCATCTCTATCATCATAGGCATCTCACAGAATTTGAAGTCAGACATTATTGATAGATATATTAGTCATGAATAATTTAATATACATTAAATATAAAATGGTCAGATATGGGCAGATTTTACATAACTATTTTTAATGTTCTAAATGTGAATAATATTGAATGAATGCCATTAAATATATAGTCTATCAATGTTTTTCAATGGTTACAGGAACCTAAAGAGTCATTCAATTTTCATTAATAAAGGAAATTTATTAAAATGGGAACTGTGGAAAGGTTAGTTAGCTGTGGAAAGGATAAGAAACTAATCTTTACAAAAGAGAATGCTTGTATTTTTTTTTTCTGGCAGCTAGGTTTTCTGGGCCATTTCCAGATATAGTGACAACACCAGATGTCAGCTGCAAAAAAGAAAAAAAAATCAAACCAAAGTAATATTTTTTTTTTTTTTTTTTTGAGACAGAGTCTCACTCTGTTGCCTAGGCTGGAGTGCAGTGGCATGATCTCGGCTCACTGCAACATCTGCCTCCCGAGTTCAAGTGATTCTCCTGCCTCAACTTCCTGAGTAGTTGGGATTACAGGTGTCTGCCAACACACCCGGCTAATTTTTGTATTTTCAGTAGAGACAGGGTTTCACCATGTTGGTCAGCCTGGTCTCGAACTCCTGACCTTGTGATCCACTCACCTCGGCCTTCCAAAGTACTGGGATTACAGGCGTGAGCCACCGTGCCCAGCCTGGAATTTTTGAAGTCAGAGCAAAAAGCAAAACAAGGCAATAGATAATAAAAACTATGTGCTCAACTAGACAATAGTCATTAAACGTGTGAAAGGGTGATACAATTAGTTGACACATAAAATGAGTCTTTCTAAATTAAAAAATTTAAGTTAAGATTTTATAATTTTGATTAAACCTAAACTATATCTAGACAGTGGCAAAAATGCAGAATAGGTTGAAAGCCAAGGTTGAATTTTATTGGGAAATCAAGAGACCATAAAGTAAAAGGCAGAAACAGTGTAAACCAGACACATTAGTGATTTGCAGCATGAAGGGAAGTTTTTTTCATCAAGCTTTTTACAATTGCTACTGACTTTATTTTTTATAGAATAGCTATAATGTGTTCAACTTTTTTTATATTGATTGGTTCTTTTTTATATTTCATTACAATAATATGTTAGGAAATAGATCTCCAACGTTTTATATTGCTGGGTAAATTGCAAGCTGCCACAAACAGAAAACCTTGTAATACAAATTTCAAGATTCTGCGAATATATTGTATTTGGGTTGATTTTAAAAACAAGGTTGCAGGGGTTAGGCAGGATAAAATGGGGTTCTAATGGCCAAAAATTTAGACCTGAGGTAGCCAATCACCTTGTCATTCTTCCAAGGCATTTTTTCCACTTAATGACTTTTAGTGCCCAAAATAGTGTTGTTTCAATTACGGGCTTCAGTAAAGAATTAGAGTTTGATAGAGAGCCTTATGGGAGAAGAAACAGACAAGATAATGGATGATTTGCATGGAAAACTTGGACCTTTGAGTTGACTGTTTTATATCTATGTTATTTTGTTCCTGAAATACTTAAACGTTATCACATAACTTGAATTGAATCTTGTCACTTCGAAATGCTGACATTAAAATAATGGAAGAAAAAAACTAAAGTCTGTTTAAAGAAGGGAATGATCTAGATTACATGTTGAGTTCTTACAATATAATCCTAGATTTCTTAATGTGGGCTTCCTATCGGCTGGATAAACAGCATTTGAATAACAGCCCAGCAGAGTCATAGTGTGCCACGGTAGGGCTTGTCAGAGATTTGCTTCCACCCCAACAAAAAATACTCTTCTACCTTTTCTGCAAAGGACATAGTCCCTTCATGTACTTATCTTTTCAATCAAATGCAAAGTGTTTTCTTTAATCAGAGATCCTGAAAACTGTAAAAGAACCAGTCGTGTAATAAGTTGTACAATTCACAGCTATTAAAAAAAAGGAAAAAAAAAAAGTATGTTGACTTATTCTGTCAACAAAATCAGCAGGGATATTCTTCTAGGGAATAAAAACGTTAAGGACAAACAACTGTCCAGGCCGAAGCATGTCCTATTCCATGTAATTTGAGTGAGATGTGTAATCAGGGGTGAAGTCCAATTTTTGTTTCCCTAAAGTGTAATTCTATACAAATTTTATTTTCAAGTTACTATATCAAATTTTTACATGTATCTTGATAAGCTGAGGGAAAGAAGTAGTAACAAGTTTTTTGGCTTTGATAGGCAACACGATATTACAAAAACATCTTGACTATTTGCTTCATATTCTGTTCATTGCCCTATTCAAAGATTACTTTTCTCCGGTAGGAAGTATGACAAGAAATACGTACTAATTATTTTTATATAGTTATTGGGCATTACTAAAATATGACTGTATCCTTAAACCATCTTTGCCTTAGACAAGGTTCAATAAGCTGTGAGATCTCATAGTTTATTTTAACTGTAATTTGAAATTATTTTGATATTGTATCTCCATCATACCACCTCAACACAAATTAGCTTTGGTTTCACTCCTTATAATTAGTAAGTAGAACAAATCAGCAGAATTTCCATGACATAGGACATGTATTCTACAAATGTAAATAAAGATTTGAAACAACTTTTCACATTTTGACTTATCTGACTTAAATATAAAATATATGTTCATTTTGAATATATCATTTGTCCTCATTTTTCTACTCATTACTGACTTCTTTTGTATTTAATTGATTTTTGTGGTATACAGTTTTGATTCCTTTCTGCTTTTCTGTTCATTTTTATTATCTTAGGGGTTACCCTGAAGATTACAATAGGTTTCTTAAACTTGTAGCTATGTACTTTGAGTTAAAACCTTTTTAGGTTCAATATTTTACAAAAACTCTCCTCTTAAATAGCTCTGCACCTCCTCCCTTATGTTGTGTCATCACAAATTTTATCTTTCTATATCGTGTGTCTACTAATACAGATTTGCAATCATTGGTTTTTGTACTTGTCTCTTAAATCATAGGGTTTGAAATGTCAAAAGTAAAAAAATATATACAATACTGGCTTTTGTATTTACCTTGATAGTTAACTTTATCACTATTTTTCATTCCATCACATAGTTTGAGTTAATTTCTAAATTCCTTTCATGCCCACCTGAAGAACTCCTTTAGCATTTGTCTTAAAGGAATTCTATCAGTGATGACCTTTGTTTATCTGAGAATGACAATTTCTTCCTCAATTTTGAAGGGCAGTTGGATAAAAAAATATGGTACATGTACACAGTGGAATACTACAAAGCCATAAAAAGAATGAAATCATGCCTTTTGCAGCAACATGGATGCAGCTAGAGGTCATAATTCTAAGTGAATTAACACAGGAACAGAAAATCAAAGGCTGCATGTTCTCACTTATAAATGGGAGCTAAACATTGAGCACCTAAGGATGTAAACATGGGAACAATAGACACTGTGTGAACTACTATAGCGGAGAGAAAGGGAAGGGTTATGTGTTGAAAAACTACCCACTGGACACCATGCTCACTAACAGTGCAATATACCCATATAACAAATCTGTACATGTAGCTTCTGTATCTAAATTAAAAGTTGAGAAGAAAGGAAAAACATCCCCCAAATAAATCACTCCTTCCTACCTCCAAATAAGATTGTATTCCCAGAAAAAAAGTAGACAATGTGTGAATTTAAAAAGGATAAAATTATTGATCTGACTTTTCTTTATAAATAAGGCCTGAGAAGTTAAATATGTAAATCATAATGAGGTAAAGCCAAACTCAATATTAGTATCTTTCTCCCTCAAAATGGAAAGGATTCATCTCAGTAATTTACTTGAATGAAACTCTTTTAGTTTGCGTTTTCAAAAAAAAGCAAATTCTTGGATGATAGCTTTCCCTTCCCTTTAGCACTTAAAACATGTCATCCCAATGCCTTCTGGATTCCATGGTATCTGATGAGAAATCAGGTGTTAATCTTATTGGGGAGACATTGCACTTAATGAGTGACCTCTTTTGCTGCATTCAAGATTTTCTTTTTGTCTGTGCCTTTTAACAGTTTGATTATAACATGATGTCTAGATTTCTGTCTTTTACCAAATATGGAAATTTGGTCATTATGTCTTCCAGTATTATTTCTTTCCTGTTCTGTCTCCACTCAGCTGGTACTCTATTTATGAATATGTTGTTATGCTTGATGGTGTCCCATAGTGTCTTAGACTTTGTTTATATTTCTTCATTCCTTTTGATTTCTGATCTTCAGACTGGATATTTCAATGGACCTGTAATTAATTTTTCAGAGTTTTTCTCATCTGCCTGCCCAAAGTTGCTATTGAAACCATAGTATTTCATTTCAGTTATTGTACTTTTTAATTCTAGAATCTCTGTTTCATTCCTTTTTGTAATTTCTCTTTGTTGATACTCTATTTCTTCAGACATTTTTCTCTGAGTTCTCCTTACCTTATTGTTCATGGGTTTCTTTCTTAGCCCTGTAAGTATTTACAGATTGGATATAAAGTCTTTGTCTAGTAAGTCTACTATCTATACTTCCTCAGGAAAAATTTATGTTAATCTCTCCTGTGAATTTGGCATACTTTCTTGTTTATTTGTGTGCTTCGTAATTTTTTGTTGAAAATTGAACATTTTGATTATTATATTAACTCTGGATATCAGATTATTTCCAGTTCTCAGGATTTGTTTTTGTTGCTTACTATCAATTGTAGTTAGTCTGCTTACTTAGTGACTTTTAAAAATTATTTTTGTTAAGTCTATATTCCTTGTCATTTATGGTCACTGAAGTCTCTCTTTTCTCAGATTATTGTCAATTAGTGTTTTGAAAGAGATTTTCTTGAATGCAGGAAGCCAAAACATATAAAAATTTAAAAAGCAAATAAAATATTCTCCAGTCTCTACAAATTGTTTCTGTGTTGGGGGAAACCCTTCAATGCTTAGCAAGATCATTTACAAATCTGCCTTAACCTTCACTCTCTGCTTATGCTGAACCTACGGATCAGCCAAAGAGGAAGTCTTAAGGTTATATTATTTGTACTTGTTAATTGTTCCTTTGATTCACGCCTGCTTTTCTCATGTTTTGTTTTAATCCCTTTGTCTAATTGGTCTGCTTTGCATTTTAATTCTTTGTTTTAAAAAAATTAGCCACCATGTTTAAATGCCCAAGAGATCTGTCTTGTTCTATACATCTTTTTCCTTTTCCATATTACCTTATTCTTTATGAATGCAGTCATTTCTCTTAGATTTCTACTGATTTTATTTACAGTTTCTTTAAGGCATCATTCTGCTCTTTGCTTTTTTTTCTTTTCCTTTTGTTACTGTTGGCTTGCAGTCTACTTTCTCTCAAATATGTGATTATTCATATTTACTGTTGTGAGAATTTTATAGCCTCAAGGGTTATTTTGTATTCATAAAAGACTATTAAGGCCAATATTTTGTCTTTTAAGAATTAATATTCAATTTATTACCGCTATAATTTTCATTTAACTTTCTAAGGAGAGTTTATAAAACAATTGTAAGTTTAAAGAAGTCTTTGAATAACACACATTCAATTCAAATGCAGTTAATTGTAAACTTTAAATTGCATTTATACATGTAATATTTTCAATTACCTTCTAAATTACTTCAATTGTCTGATTCAAACTAAACCTTCCTGCATATTTAGATGATTCATAAATTTAATAAACTTATGAATATGATTAATCTAAAGTTCTCTCAGATCCTAATACGGTATAAGCTTAATTAGATTGCATTTTTTAAATCAAAAAAACTAAGTTATGTAATAGTAATTGGAAATCTGTCACTTTAATATATGCCAAACTCCCTTAAAAGTAACAAGAGCATATATGACATAAAATGTGGGTATAGATCCGGACATCCCAGGAGGCTTTTTCTCTTCCCTCTTTCTTCATCTTGGCAAAAATAAAGCAAAGCAGTTTTAAGGCAGCAAAACAGAAGAACACAAGACTCCCCAGAGGCTCCACCTTCCAAACAAAAATATTTCCTTCAGCTAGAAGTTCCCATTGTTACAGCCAACTAAGTGTTCTCTGCTCCCTTCTGGTTCCCTTTTGATTCCATACTGAGGCGAAGGAATGGGGACCTCTGTTGCCTCTGTTGCCATGTTGTCTTTCTCTGATGGCCTCGGCAAGCTTTTCAGTGGGATAATGAGAGCGATTAATAAAAGAATCATGTGAACTTTGCTGCAGAGTTCTCTGCCTGTTAGCTACCCCAATAAACCTTACTAGGTTTAGTAATAATGACATTACACAGTTTCTTTATTAACACGAAGGTCTCTTTACCATGGTTTTTTATACTATGAAAGACAGTTCCTCTCAGTTAATTGAAATTACTTACTATTTTATAACTGCTTTGTTTGGGACTTCAAAATTTCTAAAGAGATTTGTCTTGGAGGTTATTAAATGTGTTTCTGGATTTATTAGAAAGTTTTACAATCATATCCAAGAAATTCTTCTGTCCACCCACAGAAGTCTGAAGCTCTCAACCAGATTAATTACTTTGTTACATTTTTGCACTTCTTCAGCTTTTAAATATGTAAAATATTTTTCAAACAATGCAAAAGACATCTGAATGCTATGATTCTAACATTCAGAATGAATTTTACAGGTTCTAAAATATGTAAATTAATTTTCTATTCAACTTGATGGAATTTTAGGTTCTTTTATACTCTTTAGCTCATACAAATTTTATAGATATATAAATTGATATCCAATTGAGTTTGAAATATTTCACAATAGCGTTGTCTGTCTAGCACAAATTTTGAGATAATCCCACTCATGTAGTTGGAAACTAAAAAGAAAATTTAAAACTTTGGATAAATGGTAGGATTTGACAATTCTTTGGATTCATTGTAAAATAATCAAGTACTTTTTCATTAAAACTTCTTAGATAATGGGATATGTATAACTTTTCTTTGAAGCCATTACACTTTTTTGGAAGAGAATGATCCAATATCTTAACTAGAGGTGGGAGAAAAAGAGGTGTAATCATGCATCATATAACAACGTTTTGAGCAACAGTGGAGCACTTATTTAATGGTGTTACCATAAGATTGCAAAGAATCTCCCCTATACAGTGTACCATTTTAAACCTTTTATACAATATTTTTCCGATACCTTTTTATTTTTAGATATACTGATACCATTATGTTACAATTGCCTATAGTAGTCAGTATAGTAAATATATTCTACAGGTTTGTAGCCCAGGAGCAATAGGCCATACCAGATAGCTTAGGTGTGTAGTAGGCTATGCTATCTAGGTTTAGGTAAGTACAGTCTTGTGTTTGTAACAACAAAATCACCTAACAACACATTTATCAGAAAGTATCCCCATTGTTAAGCAATGCATAGCTGTGATACAGGAGCAGGGCAGGGAGATGCTGGGTAAAGAAGGGTGGGGTCCCCAGCGAGGGCTCTGCCCTTAGGCCTGTGCCCATGGACCTAAGTGAGGACAGGCATTTCTGTTTTTGTGCCCCAAAAGTTGCCTTTTAGCCCATCATGCCCCCATCCTGTGCCCATAAAAACCTGGTACTATGGCGGGCACACACACAAGCAACTGGATGTCAAGAGGAGCAGAAGGATACACCAACAGACACTAGCAGACACCAGCAGGCCATCAACAGCAGGACAACGTAGAATTTAGTCTGGGCAGTTGGAGGAGAGTCCGGCCACTGGGCAGCCTGACTCCAAGGGCAGGCCACCTTCCCACTCCATCCCCTTTCTGGCTCCCCATCCACCTCACTGAGAGCTACCTCCACCACTCAATAAAACCTTGCAGCCATCCTCCACACCCACATGTGATCCTATTTTTCCAGTACACTAGGGCAGGAACCCAGGATACAGAAAGCCCTCTGTCCTTGCAACAAAACACAGGGTATAATTGAGCTGATTAACGCAAGCCACCTGCAGAGGGCTGAGCTGAAAGAGCACACTGTAACACATACCCACTGGGGTTTCGGGAGCAGCAAAGATGCTGCTTTGGGGTTGGAGTCCAAAAATACCCCTGACGACCTGCCTGTCTGCGTGCTCCTCCTAGGGATCTGAGCAGGGGGACACTGAAGAAGCAAGCCACACTTCTGTCACATGTCCTGCAGAGGGAATGAGGGAACTCTTCCCTTTTAAGCTGTACATGCTTGGCAAGGAATGTAATGGGATCAGGGAGGAAAAGTAGAGCTGAGGTTTCAAATAGTTCAATATAGAGATTTTTACTTAATGCTCCTGTTTACAGTCCACAAATTCATATTTTTATTACTATGTGTCTGGGTGTATCTGAACCTGGTAAATTTCTAATGAATAAGCAACAAATAATAATCCTCCATTCTCCTGTGAGATTAAAGGTTTAAATATAGGAATTAGGGGTAGTGGCCTATTCTGTGTAGTGAGATACCTATTTTCCTGTTTTCAGCCTTATATATTATCCTGGCCTTCCATACATATTCAGTAGAGTTCCTGGCATATTCAGTAGAGTTTCTAGAAAATTTTTCAGAGAGTTTGTTCTGGTTTTCCCTTATAAGTGTTTTGGCAGCAAGTTATCTTTTACCTTTCTCTGCTCTGCTATGACAGCTACCACCCAACTACATTCTTTCTCTGTTCTAAAATTTGTTGAATTCATGTATTTATTCTTGTCTCCTACTCTAGCTCTTTTTCTTTGTAGGTAACATTTTTATTTCTTTGCTCTCATTTGAGTGAGGTTTCTGAAAGAGGAGGACTTCAAATATGTGCAATCTTCCATTTTTAGGAGGCAGTTTATTTAAATGACTTAAATTGAGAAGATAGTACAACATATACACCCATATAATTTGGTGAATATATAATCTATATATATACACCATATAATCTAAATATAATTTGGTATATACATATAATCCATACATATATGTATACATTTTATATATATATAATTTTAAGAATAATTATATTTTGTTCATTATATTTAATGCTTTTAGAGTATAACAACTATAATTTATAATGATTATATTGGAATATGTATCACATATTGTTTAACAAAATATTCTTATATATCTGAGCAAATGAAAAGATTTTGTTCTCTTAAAATAAGCATATGATGAAGAGAAGGTCAGAATAACCCAATGAGCAGAGCAAGAATTACAATCAGTTTTAAGGTTCATTCAAGAATGGTCCTATTTGATAATATCTCTAGAAAATAGATTATCAGGAAAATAGTCTAATTTGTGAAAAAAAGGAAATTTTCCTACAGACACATGACGAGTGACAACCATTAAATTATTTTAGAAAAAAAGATATGATGTATCTTCAGAAGTTATAATATGCCTGGACCATATTGCTGTGTGATAACAGTTATAACATGCCTGCTATTAGAAGTTGATTAGTCATCACAGTGAGAAGCTATTTAAAATGGGACTGACCTGAAAATAAAAGAGTACTTGTTTTCTCCCATGTTGAGCATGTTCTCTTTTTGACTAGTCAACCAATAATTATGTTTATCATTATGTTATACAAATATAACAATTAGATTTACCCTAAACCAGCTCCTTAAATTCAGAGAATTCTCATTATTGTCCATATACAAAATAATTAGAAAAAAACATTAAATTTCATACAGAGTGTTTGGAAGGCATGGAAGTTGACCATCATTTTGCACAGTGATCATGTTTTTGCACAGCGTCTATGTTTTTGCACAGTGTTTTCAAAATGGTAGACAATCCATGCACAGAGACTATGATACACAGAACAATATTATTTTTCTAATACTTAACATGAGATATGACATATAATCTGTGCCTAATAAACTTTTGTAGAAATAATGAAGAGCCATTCTTGTCAGTAGAAAAATTGTGGCCAGTTGCATAACATTAAGGAGGTCATGCCTTCAAGGGAGAAAGATTTGAAGAGTTATGGGAAATAATATCAGATTATTCAGTATTATGGGTAGTCTTCAAAGGGTATGAGAAAGACTTTTCTTAACGGTTAAAATATCAGAAGACAAAATTAGTTGGTGGAAACATATTTGTGAATATTTTTAGAACCGACTCATTTCAAAACATTGTGACTACAGCAATACGGAAGGAAGTATATGAAATTCAAAATAATAGGTTTATTATAGCAAATCCTTCTATATTAATAGTAATTAACCATCTGCAGCTTTCATATCACAAGCAGAAGCTCATGATAATTTCCTGCTCACTAAGGCATGAAAAAGCTATTATTTACTCATTAACACATTAGTTAAATATTGTTCCTTTAATTACCAAATTCCAAGATATAAATTATCAGAAGCTTTCTTTCAAACTATAGATTACATATCTGCTCATAGATTATTTTTAAATTTTATATTCTAGAAAGAAATAAATTTTTGGAGACCACCAGCTATTCATGTTTTTCTGAGAGGAGAAAATAGATTTACCATCAATGCTTGGGTTACATCATGCACTCCAGAAAACGCAATAAAAATATATTTATTTCATATCTGAGATGTCTGGCACAAATCTTTCTGAAAGGCAGAAAGCATGTAAAGTCTAAAAACTCCTGGAAAAGTGCTAAATGCTGTAATCCAACCTGTCATAACTGCATTGCTGTTTAAAGATATTGCCTGAAAAGAACATTTAGAAAGCTCTTGGGTTGGTAAATCAGAATGCTTCACTTTTCTCCGTGGGCAATCAAAGTGATTCAATTTCAGTCCTAAGAATAGTGCTGTATATATGGAGGTGAAGGTATGAGGGTTGAATTTTTCTGATGTTTATTTATCCTCACATTTCCCCTTAGATAATTTCCTTTTCTTTATGGTAAAGAAGACAAGGAAGATATGTTCAAGGGTCTCACCAAGCTCGTTTTGTCATAAAACCAGTTATTTTCACACAGAGCCAATTATACAATTAAATACAGAGCCCAGTGGAAAATAAAAATTTGAGACTACTTATTCAAAACTTACTAAGAATTTTAGGATGGCTTAAATCTAAGCACAGTGCTCTGGTAAGCTTGGGGCTCTGTGTGACTGCATGATCACATGCCCTGTTTGTGTATAAACTGAATTTTACTGATTATGTAGTTTAATATTCCAAATTACAAATGAGGAAGTACAGAACCAGAGAGGCTCCATGACTTATCCATGATTACAACATATATAAAAATATGGAACATCCTAGTTTCCTGCCTTTAACATAAATTGGTGTTGCTTTTTTTAAAAAAATTTTAAGATATCTAATAAACTAAATAGATTTTATTAATTGAGAAAATAGGAGCGATGACTCCAAGTGTTTTAAAAGATTGTTGAAAATAAATAAAATATATAATACAGTTATTAATTTTTCACTTAGTGTTGCCAAACCTAAGGAATGTACTTAATGCCACTGAATTGTACACGTAAAAATTGTTAAAATGGTAAATTATGTTATGTATATTTTATGACAATATTAAAAAATCTGAGATCTATTTACATAAATAAATAAATGTCCATTTTTAAGACCCTATAACTCTCTTTTTCAATCTTACAGGATTGTCTATTATTTCTATCTATCTCTGTTTGATGGTTATAACAAGAACAACATACTTCTCTGGGATTATATTCTTAACTTTCTTATCTTTAACTCTCTTTGATCTATTTTCATGCTGAAATAATCTTTCTTTCTTATACATGCTTTTTATCCCTGATACAGTAGCCTAACCCTTTTCCCCTCTTCACAAACACACACATTCTCTCATTTCCAGCTTTTGAAATCCAACTTATCTTTCAAGACCTTAGACCTTGCTCAAGGTCTAAGTAATAGGTCATTTCTAAGTGTTCCTTATGCTCAACAATAATCAGCAGATAATCCTTTTATTGTGGTAACAGTTTTATTGTTTTTCTATTATTGTGTATATTGCATTATGCAATAAATTACAGTTAATTGTGTTCATACCTGTTTCAGTGCCTCAAGAATTGGTTGATGTTAGATAACTCGGCAAATATTTATATTTGCCTTTTGATCACCATAATAAAAAAATTTAAGAATTACAGCCTTTCTTTGGATTCTAAGCCTTGAAAAGATAAACTCTTTAGGGCTGTACTTCACATAAACCCATATATCATTTATTTCTTTAACATTAGAAGACAGAAAAAATTTATATTTCCTTTTTAATGTTACAGAATAAAAGAAAACAAATTGTCAAGTTTTTTCTTAATGCTTATGAGTACCCACAATGAATCCCATAGGGCTCTGTGAGTGTCAAATTTTTCTACAAGTTACTTATTGCTCAAATGCTGGAGATCGACTTCATTTTTTTCTTTAATCAGTACTAAACTTAGAATTAGTACTTATAACTTTTCTATAAATCCGAGTACAAAATTCAGAGAAACAGCGTTTCAATACATTCTTTCGCAAACAGATGTCACTTATGTCTACAGTTCTAGTACCCATATAAGCACTGCATTCTTGCAACATATTAGCCTAAGCTTTTTCTTAATTCTTTCAGAAAATTGGCCATGTTTTACTAAATCTCAAGGAAAAGTTTATAACTCCTCGTGAGTCAATTCTTTTATAATAAAACGTCCCTTTGATTACATTCAAATTGAGATCTATTTCATTCAAACAATAAACATCAAGCTCGAAAAACCAGGTTAAAATAGTTCTGCCATAAAAAACAGGTAATTGTTGATGTAACAAGAAAACTTAAAATTAAGGCAACTTTGTCCTTCCCGGATAATATTTTTACGGAATATATAAGTACTCTGTTTCCAACAATTTACCTTATGCCCTAATTTTAGCAAATGATAACTAAGAATGAATTGACTATTATCTAAGTTCTTTAGGAGAGTTAATTTAATTCAATTCCTAGCTAATGTAATGTGGGCAGGATGTATCTTATTTTTAATGTATATTTACTTATTATAATTAAAATATTTCAAGAAATATTTTTCTGGACATGAAACATTCACTTTTGGCTTACCAAAGTATGACAGAGATTCTAATCTCATATTAACATTATGTAATCTCTTGTTTATTAGAAACTTCTACGTGAAAAAACAGTTTTAATTCAGGGTTCCAGACAATAAAACAATCTAGAATTAAAAGTTATTTGTATCTTTTTGTGTATAATTTTATATTTAAATAATTTAATTTGTGCTTATTGAAAATATAAATGTAATCCTTTGGTATAAGAATAAAATTATATACAAAATAATAGAGAAAATAATTAACACAAAATATCTCAAATATAAAAGTAATCCATTTTTGTTTCTCAAAAATTTTTTTTTGTTCAATATTGGAATTTCTAAGAACTGAGAGAACTAGCCAAATTCTCTTACTATGGCTGAAAATCTATTTGCTTAGTAAATCTGGATTTGAGTTATAATTGGATGACTTTTCATCTCATCAATTAAAATTCATGGCTAGTATATCTTTATTATGATATCACTGAATACCAGTTAAGATTATGATCAATACATCTCAAATCTGTGGGCTAAAAATAAATTATTAATAAAGAACTTTGTGAGTACTTGGTAGTCATTTGGAAAAACAAGTTTTAATTCACATATTGTCTACCAAGATAAACTTCACATAAATTTAAAAAATGCAAGACATAAATAAATAAAACCATACAATTAGTAGAAGGAAATCTGGCCAAATTACTTTATGACCTAGAAGTGGATAATGTAATTCTAACTAGGACTCAAAGTTCAAAAGACATTAAAAGAAAAAAATTGATTTGATTGGCTAAAATTCAAAATTCCTACATTGACAAGGTCAAAATATATTAATGTATCAAAAGATATATTTGATAATTTATATTTATATAATTGATATAATTTATATTAAATATATCTTTTGTAATTTATAACATAGACAAAAAGCTAATCAACTTAATATAAAATAAGCTAGGAATCCAGAAGAAAGAGAATAGCCCAAGACAAAAATTCGTAATCGACATTTAAGTAAGTTTATTGAAAGAAATATGAATAGCCTTCAACATGTAAAAACACTGTTCAACTTCAGTCATAATATGAGGAATAAAAATTAAAAGCACTAATATATAGTTTCTCACTTATTAAACTGACAAAAATCCAAACATAAAGAAATTCTTCAAATAGAAAAGAATTCTCTAAAATGAATGAAGCTAACTATGCATCAAATTAGAAACCAAACTACAGAAAGTATGTTTTACAAATAAGCCTGTAGTTTAATTTTGTATATCTTTAGTAAGATATATCCTAAAAATCAAAAATAGACTTCAAAACATTTTAAGTTATTTTGGATTTTTAATTTGTAACTTACTGGTACGCACAAATCACTGCCTTTGTGCATTGTAAGAGGAAGTAAATAATACATAAATCAATATTTTCAGCCAAGAAACATTCTAAAATCAAATGAGTTATACTATTTATTCAGCTAAAAGTTTACTGAAAATATTATTAAAAACTCATAATTTCTGGTATACATATTTTCTTCTTTTTAATTTCACTTTAAGTTCTTGGATACATTTGCAGAACATGCAGGTTTCTTTGATACACATATTTTATTGTTTTGACCATTGAACTGGCCCAGAAACTATATTTTCTTGCAATTATTTTCTTGAAATATACATTTTAGACTTCAAACCCATTTACAGCTAAAAATAACTAGGTTTTAGTAAGGAAAACATTTGGTGCTTAAAATATTTTATTGTTACCGAAAACAGAGAACATTTTAAAGGTTAACAAAGCTGTGATAAAAAGACCCAGGATCTAACTTGAAAAAACAAAAACAGTGGAAAAAAAAAAAAGCATGCCAATTTGAGCATCAAACAAGTAATGACTTTAGTTAATTGAAACACATTAAGTTTATGAAAATCCATAAGTCTAAAATGATACTTCAAAAAAGAAAAAGCCCGAAAAAATATCATTCTCACCACCTAAGGTGATTTATAACCAAAGTTTTACTTTCGAGTATCATAATTAAAGGAGAAAAATTAACGTAGTCTGCCTTGCAGTAGGAGTTATTTTTCATGATAATCAAACAGTTTAACCTATTAAAAAATGTTTTTTAATAGCTTGTGAGAGCAAAAAATTAAAATAATTGAATTTATGGGGTTAGATAGCAGAATACCGGTTACCAGAGGGTAAGAAGGGTAGTTGAGGGGTGATGTAGGGAGTAGGGATGATTAATGGGTGCAAAAATATAATCGGATAGATTGAATAAGATCTAGTATTTGCTAGCAAATCAGGGTGACTACAGTCAACAATCATTTATTATGTATTTAAAAATAACTCAAAGAGTATAATTGGATTGTTTGTAACACAAAGAAAGGGTAAATGTTTGAGGTGATGGATACCTCACTTAGCTTCATATAATTATTACCCATTGGATGCCTGTATAAAAATATCTCATGTACACCATAAATACATACACATACTATGTACCCACAAAACTTTTAAATTTAAAACTTAAAAAAGTAGCTAACTAATACATATTCAAAGAACAATACAATTAGGAAACTATCAACATGCAACCCTAATAAAAATTTAAGCCTGGCACAGTGGCTCACACCTCTAATCCCAGCACATTAGGAGGCCAAGAGGGGAGGATTGTTTGAGCCCAGGAGTTGGAGACCAACCTGAGTGATAGAGCTAAACATCATCTATACGAATAATAATAATTATTATTATTAGTAGTAGTAGTAGTAGGCATGGTGATGCATGCCTGTAGTCCCAGCTACTTAGGAGGCTGAGGTGGAGGATTGTTTGAGCCCAGAAAATTGAGGCTGTGAGCTATGGTTGCACCACTGCCCTCTGGCCTAGACTACAAAGCAAGACCCTGTCTCAAAAAAAAAAAAAATTATTCATGCATGTTTTACCAATTGGAATGAAAATCACTAGGAAAACGGCTGATGTGGGCCTGGGCATTCATGTGAAGAACAGCATATAAACAAAGGAAGGATCATGTTGACCCACTGTGGACTCATTGGTTAATCCTTAGTCGTATTTGTAGTAGGTCAGCCAGATAGGATGAGTCTCCTCATGTTAACTATACTATAAAAACTATACATCATTAATTATTTAAGGTTGCCAAACAATTTTAATTTGAATCTTACCAACACTTAGATATAACTTCCTGTTTCTAAGAAATAGTAAAGGCATAATGAATTAGCTTCCTGTTTCTAAGAAATATAACTTCTTGTTTCTAAGAAATAGTAAAGGCTTAATGAATTAGCTTCTGTTTCTAAGAAATATAACTTCTTGTTTCTAAGAAATAGTAAAGGCTTAATGAATTAACTAAATGACCGCCGGAAGAAACTATCACAGAAATTCAAAAATATGGGGCATTCTACAAGACTGTCCACATTAAAACAGGGCTGTTGTTATAGGACATTTCTAAATTAAAAAAGACACAAAGGATGTAACAAAAAGATACAATCCATGATTCTGTATTAAACAAACCTACTAGTGTGAAGAACATATTGGGAATAACTATAGAAATGAATTGCCTTCTAGATGATAGTAAGGAATTATTGTTAATTATACGTGATTATTTTATTTTTGTCTAAGAAGGAAATGGTTTTATATTTTGTAAAATAAACATTAAATTATTCAGGGATAAAATGCTACATTTGCAATAACTTTAAAATACTTAAGCTAATAATAATAATAATAACAAAGCTACTAGAGCCAGATTAAGTGCTTTCTTTTTTTTTTTTTTTTTTTTTTTTTGAGACGGAGTCTCGCTCTGTCACCCAGGCTGGAGTGCAGTGGCGCAATCTCGGCTCACTGCAAGCTCCGCCTCCCGAGTTCACGCCATTCTCCTGCCTCAGCCTCTCTGAGTAGCTGGGACTACAGGCGCCCGCCACCACGCCCAGCTAGTTTTTTCTTATTTTTAGTAGAGACGGGGTTTCATCGTGGTCTCGATCTCCTGACCTCGTGATCCGCCCGCCTCGGCCTCCCAAAGTGCTGGGATTGCAAGTGTGAGCCACCGTGCCTGGCCTAAGTGCTTTCAAATTGTGAACCTGCCACTTTATAGCTGTGTGGCTTCAAATATGTTGCTGAACCACTCTGATATTCTTTTGCTCACTGTTGAAATGGGGTGTAAATAATACTTCCTATCTCAGTAAGCTTTTTTTTTTTTTTTTTTTTTTTCAGATTTAGCTTATAAATGTAAAGCACTGAAAACCAGTACCTGATACATAGGAAGCAAAATACAAGCATCCACTATTATAGTGTACTCTAGTGCTCGTCTTTATGAATAAAAGGTTTGGTCTTAAGTTCAGTATGTGCCTATTTCTTGAAAATAGGTTGAGCAGATTCTTATTAACCCATTTCCTGTCTACCCAGGTCATAATTGAGTTCCTTAATACAACATAGGATTTGGTTGTTTAAATGATCTTTTTAGCCATCATTTTCTGGTAGGTTAGGAAGAAGCATGTGCCTTCTATAAGCAGAAACTGTATCTCTACTCAACTTGTAAATTAACTGAAACCTTTATGATGGGTCTTTTTCACCAAAGTAGAGACCTATACTTTCCTGTGGAGTTCAAAGCTTAACATTGTTTTTTTCTTTTTTAAGGTAAATCAATCACTGCACTAACAAATCAGCTTAAAGAGTGTCCTTTTAAATTATAAGCTTTTTGGATTGCTGTACCACGCATATTTTCTTTTGACTCAGTGGCCTTTATTCGCCACTGCTAGCTCTTGCCTTATGTAGCTACATGATTTTCCATCTTTCCTATAAAAGGAAAGAAAATGTTGTATAATTTTCTCACTGGAAGGTTTTTATACATGTTACACACTCTGAACACCGACGGAATTAACATTTGAATGCCTAGGAGGTGTTGGGGAACACAGAAGATCAAGAGGGCAACTTGCTGTAGCAGGCATGAGTCAGTGTAATCAGAAGACATACAATTTGAGGTTTCTCATTCAGATAAGAGGGACAAGAGTGGAACTTGTGTCTGAAATTCTGGCTACTTGGTGTGCTTCCCAAGAGGCTGATACCTGTCTCTCCTGACTTAGGGAACTGACAGGGGCCTGAGATACTTTTGATGCCTGGTTGCTGCTGAGACCAAAATAGGGAGCAACTTGCTACCACAGAACCAGAGAACTTGAATATCTGGTCAGGCAGACACCAGAGGGGGCAAGAGAGTAAAAGCTCTTGTCAAGCCTCTCAGAAATTTGCATGCACAGGCTCAAAGAAATTGCATCTCAATCTGCAAAGGTTACAGATGCTCCCAGAATCTTTAGCCAGGCTGATTCATGAAGGTCTTCCACTGTACAAAGCCTGTTTATAAAGACAAGTAGAGGAGGCTATTTTTTTCAGATGAATAAATCCTAACAGAAAGTTCTAAAATAACACAAAGAAAGGGAGAAACATGGTCCTAGCAAAGGACCAAAATAAGTCTCCGGAAAACAATGCTTAAAAAACAGAGGTATATGAATTAGTTGATATGAATTCAAGATAGCCATCCTAAAGATTTTCAAGAGCTAAAAATTGCATGAGGAAGGCCGAGCGTGGTGGCTCATGCCTATAATCCCAGCACTTTGGGAGGCCGAGGTGGGTGGATCACGAGGTCAAGAGACCCAGGCCATCCTGGCAAACATGGTGAAACCCTGTTTCTAATAAAAATACAAAAACGAGCTGGGCATGGTGGTGAACACCTGTAATCCCAGCTACTCGGGAGGCTGAGGCAGGAGAATCGCTTGAACCTGGGAGGCAGAGGTTGCAGTGAGCTGAGATTGCACCACTGCACTCCAGCCTGGCGACAGAGCAAGACTCTGTCTCAAAAAAAAAAGAAAAAAAATGCATGAAGAAAATGAGAACATCAACAGAGAGAAAAATATAAAAATGAACCAAGCAGAATTTTGGAGCTTAAGAATTCTAGACACTACATTAAAAAAAAATCAAATCAAAATAAAGACATTAATACCTGAAATTATAAAACTACCAGAAGAAAACATTAGGGAAACACTCCAGGACTTTGGTCTGGGTGAACATTTCTTGTGTAAAACCTCAAAAGTACAGGCAGCCAAAGCAAAAATACTAATTAGATTACATCAAACTAAACCACTTCTGCCCAGTAAAGGAAACAATCAACAGAGTGAATAGACAAACCAGAGAATGGGAGAAAATATTTGCAAACTCCCCAACTGAAAAGGCATTGATAACCAAAATATACAAGAAGTTCAATCAACTCAGTAGAAGAAATATAAACAATCTGATTTTAAAATGGGCAAAACATCTGAACAGATGTTTCTCAAAAGAAGACATACCAATGGGCAAGAGGTATGTGAAAAAGAATGATCAACATCACTAATCATCAGAAAAATGCAAATCAAAATCACAATGCAATGTCATCTCACCCTAGTCAAAATGACTTACATCAAAAAGACAGACAATAACAGGTGCTGGTGAGGATGTGGAGAAAGGGGAACCTTCATACACACACTGTTGGTGGGAATGTAAACTAGTATAGCCACTGTGGAGAACAGTATGAAGGTTCTTCAAAAAACTAAAACTCAAACTTCCATATGATTCAGCAATTCTACTACTGTGTATATATCCAAAAGAATGGAAATCAATACATTAAACATATGTCTGCACTCTCATTTATTGCAGCAGTATTCACAACAGCCAAAAATATGAAATCAACCTATGTGCCCATCAACAGATGAATGGATACAGAAAACATGTTATATATACACAATGGAATATTACTCAGCCCTAAAAAGAATGAAATCCTGTCATTTGTAGTAACATGGATGGAACTGGAGGCCATTATATTAAGTGAAATAAGCCAAGCACAGAAAGACAAATATCATATATTCTCACTCATATTCAAGAATTAAAAAAGTGGATCTCATTAAGATAGAGAGTAGACTGGGGGTTACCGGAGGCCAGCAAACAGTGAGGGTGGGGATGATAAATGGGAAAAATGGAATATAAATGTATTTATTACCACCAAACTGTAAAGCTAAAAATGGTAAAGATAATAAATCATATACATATATTTTATCTAAATAAAAATTTTTAAAGAAAATAATACAATAGCTGACTAAAAACTTCACTAAGGAAGTTGAACAACCTACTTGATCAAGCAGAAGTAAGAATCAGCAAACTTGAAGACATGTCATTTGAAATTATTAGCTCAGAGGAATAAAAAGAAAAAAGGAATGCAGAGTGAGAAAAGCATATGAGACTATGGAACACCATTATTAATAGAATGAAGAATAAAAACACATAGTCATCTCAATAAATGCAGAAAAAACATTTGATAAAATTTAATACACTAATATGATAAAAATCCTTAACAAATTAGGAACTTACCTCAACACAATAAACCCAGATATGACAAGCTCACAGCTAACATCATATTAAACAGTAGAAAACTGATAACTTTTTCTCTAATATCTGGAACAAGGCAAGGATGTCCAGTCTTACCAGTTCCTTCAACATAATACTAGGAAATCCTAGCCAGCGCAGTTAGGCTAGAAAAAGAAATAAAAGGCTTCCAAATAGGAAAGGAAGAACTAACAGTACACGATTAATAAAGCCCTAAAGACTATACACACATACAATCTGTTAGAACTAATAAACAAATTCAGTAAAGTTGCAAAATCAATGTAAAAATCAGTTGCATTTTTATATACCAAGAATGAGTTCTCAAAAAAGAAGCTATTCTATTTGCAATAGCACCAAAAATAATAAAATATTGATGGATAAACCTAACGATATTAGAGATTTCTATGCTGAAAACTTCAAAACGCTAATGAAAAAAATTAGACATGCGTAAATGAAAAGACATCCTTTATTCGTGAATAGGAAGAATTAGTATTGTGAAAATGTTCATTCTACCCAAGGAAAACTACAGATTCGGTGCAATCTTTATCAAAATCCTAAGACATTTTTTACAGAAATAGAAAAACCAATCCTAAAATCCATATGCTACCTCAAAAAACCTTGATTAGCCAAAGCAGTTTTGAGCAGGAGGAAAAATCTAGAGGTATCACACTTTCTGATTTCAAAACATGTTATAAAACTTTAGTAATCAAAATAAAACAATATGGCACTCGCATAAAAGTAAAGCAATCGAATAGAATAGAACTCCCAGAAGTAAATCTACTTACCTTATAGTTAACTCTTCTTCAACAAGGGTAAGAAGAATACACAATGGGAAAAAGATAGTCTATTCAAAAAATAGAGGTGGGAAAAGTGAATATCCAGAAGAAAAAGCATGAAATTGAGTTCTTATTTTACATAATATACAAAAATTAACTTAATATGGATTAAAGACTTGAATGTAAGGTCTGGAACAGTCAAACTCCTAGGAGAAACCATTGGAGACTCAATATGGATTAAAGACTTGAGTGTAAGATCAGGAACAGTAAAACTGCTAGAAAAAAGCATAGGAGAAATGTTCTTGACTTTAGTCTCAACAATACTTTATTTGCTATGACATCAAAAGCACAAGCAACGAGAGTAAAAATAGAATACAGAATTCTATCAAACTATGCCTCTGTGCAACAAAGAAATCAACAGAGTGAAAAGGCAACCTATGGAATAATAAAAATATTTGCAAACCTTATATCTAATAAGGGGTTAATATTCCAAATATATAAGGAACTCCTACAACTCAACAGCAAAGAAACAAATAACCCAACTTAAAATTGGGCAAGGAACCTGAATAGCTGTTTCTCCAAAGAAGGCATACAAATGGTCAACAAGTATATGAAAAAATGCATAGCTAATCATCATAGAAATGCGAATCAAAACCAGAAAGAGATATCACCTCACATCTTTTAGGGTGGCTATTATTTTTAAAAAGATAACAAGAATTGGTGAGGTTGTGGAAAAAATGGAACCTTTATACACTGTAGGTGGGAATGTAAAATGGTGTAGCCACAATGAAAAGCAGTATGAAGGTCCATCAAAAGTTATAAATAGAACTAATATTCGATTAAGCAATCCTAATTCTAGTATATAGCCAAAGGAGTTGCAATCAGGATCTCAAAGAGATGTCTGTATTCCTATATTCAATGTAGCATTACATACATAGCTAAGATATGGAAGCATTCCAAGTGTTCATTAACAGGTGAATAGATAAAGAAAACATGGTGTATATATATATGCAATGAAATATTATTCAGCCGTTTAGAAAGAAGAAAATCCTACCACTTGCAGGAGAATGTGTGGACTGGGTAGGTATTGTGCTATATAAAATAAGTCAGTCACAAAAGACAAATACTGCATGATTCCTCTTACATGAGGCATCTAAAATATTTAAAATATAGAAGTGGACAATATAATATTGGTTACCAGAGGATGGAGAGAGGAGATGGGGAGTTGTTCAACTGGTGTAAAGTTAGAGTTATACAAGATGAGTCAGTTCTAGAGATCTGCTGTACAACATAGTGCCTATAGTTAACAATAAGGTATTATGCACTTAAAAATATGTTGAGTATATATTTCATGGTAAGTGTTTGAAACACAAAACAACAACAACAAAAATAACAAAGGAATACAAAGAAAAACTTTTTAAGGTGGTGGATATTTTTATTACCTTGATTATGGTGATGGTAGCATGAGTATACACATGTCCAAACTCACCAAATCGTATACATTATGTGCAACTTTCATATACCAATTACGCCACGACACACCTAGAACGAATACAAAAAAACAAAACAGAAAAAAGAAAACTATTGAAAAAAATTTTAAAAAAGGAATTTCTGGGTAATGTACTACCTCTTCAGTGAGCTTTTGTGGTTTTTGTCTTTCAAGGAATTTGTCCATTTTAACTAAATTGTCAAATCTATAGGCAAAATGAAAAGAAAGAAAATGTGGTACAGGTAGATAAATTGATGATAGATGATAGATAGATGATAGATATAGATAGATAGATAGATAGATAGATAGATAGATAGATAGATAGATAGATAGATAGATAGAGTATATATATAATGGAATATATAATATGTGACATAGCATATATAATGGAATATCATTCATCCATAAAAAGAAGGAGATCCTCTTGTATGCTACAGCATGGATAAAGCTTTAGGATATCATGTTAAGTGAAATAAGACATTCACTGAAGGACAAATACTACATGATTCCACTTACACTAGATATCTAAAGAAAGTAGTCAAACTCATAAAGAGAGAAAATAGAATCATTGTTGCCAGGCCTGGGACAGGGAGAAAGGGAAGTTACTATTCAATGAGTACAGAGTTTCAGTCATGCAAGATAGAAAAAAAGTTCTAGAGATCTGCTTTATAAAATTTTGCTTATAGTTACCAATACTGTACTGCACTAAAAGATTTCTTAAGTGGCGAGATCTCATGGTATATGTTTTTTAGCAAGATTAAAACAAAAAGAGCCAAGCAAAATAATTTCGGTTATACATTATTTTATAGTTTTGTTCTATTCACTTGCAGTCAAGTGCTACAGGGCTATTTCCTTTGTAATTTTTAATTTGCTAAATTATTCATATGTGGAGATGGTGGTGCAAAAACAAGCTAGTTTCCAAGAAATAATAAAGAGTAGATCTACATTCTTACATTTTAAGAATTTGGGGTCCTTCATCTGTTTCCATGCAAATACTGAAAATCTCATTTATTTGATCAGATAATAAAAGGACTCCCAAAAAAGAGTGTACTTTTCCCCTAATGCTTTGAGATAATATCAAGGAAAGTAAAATAAAAGATGAAATGAATGAAAATACATTAAAACTTGTGTATATTTGTGGCACTAGATTTTAATTGTTCTTTGCATAATACTTTAAAATTCCTAAATACTTTATGCACTTGAATATTTATCATTGAAAATATGAACGGAGATTTGAACTCTTCTGTAGGTTTTATATAGGATTTAGGTAAAGGACTATTGAGAATGCCTGCCCATCTTCTACATGTTACTTTTACTGAAAATTAGCATCTTCCTTATGAAGTTCCCCCAGGTGAGGGAAGTGCTATGATTTCCACATTGTTTTTCAGCATTTAGAACTGCGCCTGCTAATGAATAGGCATTCAATATATGCTTTAAAATAAAATATTAAATGTTGCACAAATGAGAGAATCTAAAAAGAGCAGTAAACATAAAGACACACCCAGTAAATTCTGATCAACATTTCAATCCCGTGTTTCCTCTGACACATGAAGAATCTCTTTATTTACTATAGCTTGTTTAGAATTCACTGGAGTATCTGAAAGCAAGCATTCACTTTTTAAGAATTCTTAAGTAGAGACATTTTTGCTTTAGTGAGTGGGCCCTGAACAGAGCAATTCCAGAGTAACTATTAGACCCAAGCATATGCTGTGATAATCTCTGTTATTTACCTTGCATGATTAATGGAATCAAAATTTAAACATTTTATAGATCTTTTCAAAATGTCTGAAAATTTAAATAAATATTGCAATATAAATGCCAAGTATTTTTAATGACTCATACCCAAGTTAATGAGATGAAATGACAAATACATGTATGTGTGCTTACACACACACATACACACACACACGAATAAAAACATAATTTTGTGAACATAGTGGCAATAATGCAGTTTCAGAGATAATAGATAATACGTAGTGATTCAACTTCCAAATAATGTATTTCTATCTTCATTTTCCATTTATTTTTCCCAAATTCATGATCCAATGTACAATATTAGTTCATAGTGAAAATACATAATAATACATCTTGCTAATAATATAGTAATAATATTATCAAGATGGAATATAATCTTAATTTATCATTATTATAGACCAATTAGGATAATTATATGACTTTTTCTGGCATCTGTCTGTAAGAATTGAAGCTAGAATCAGAAATGACCTGGTGCAACATATATATGCTATATAAATATTCAAACCAAATTATATGTTGTAGCTGTGCTTTAGAAATGTCTTGAAACTCTATTCACTTCGTGTAATAGCTAGATAAAATTGTGTAGGTTTTCATCATTCATTGTTGATGTCTTTCCATGAAAATGTCAACAGTGTGCCCCCCACCCCAGCCAATAAGTTGCATTTATCAAGAGACCAGTTAAACTGTTTCTTCAACTAAGAGGATAGCAGTAGTGTCAAATACTTTCTGCTACTAAAAATGTAGTAGTTTTTGCTATTTAAAAAAACCCATAGCCTTCATTTATTTTTTAATGTTAATCAAAATCTTTACAATAGTCATGAAAGCTAGGAAATAGTTAACACATAAATCACTCCTTTCCCAGCATCACAAGATTTTTATTTCTCTTACAACAGTTCAATCATATCAGTGTGTCATCGTCAACCACTAGAAGTTCATGAAAATGCAAAGGCTTAAATCATTTGGTTCTAAATCATAATGTGATATGACCTTGTCAATCTTTTCAAAGAAATGTATATTCTTCAAGAATTTTCAACAGATTTTTTTACAGTTTCAGAAAGAATTAATGGTGACTGGCACTGAAATAGCTTTGCAAGAAGGCAAAAAATATAGAACTTGGCTCATAATTGAGAGTAATATCACAGTGTTCTACTCTAGGTATTCGACATCTAGCCTCAGCCTTTGAGGCTTTATCCAGTATTTGCTTGAGCCACAGGGAACAGCATATCATGTACTCTTTTCTGAACTGCTGTTCTCAATGACTCACTTTCAAATACCTTTGAAGTTCTATAGCACTCAATGTTTTGCAAATGAGTCATACATTATAAGTTTCTAAAGTGATTTGGCAGGAATTAAGTATAAATATTTTGTGCAATGCAAGCCCATTTCCTTCATGATAACCCATTTCCTTTACGACAACTAAGCCAGTCATAAAGATTTCAGAATACATAAACCCAATGTACACTATGATTCAATAGCTGCTGATTTTATCATTGCATTCTTTATGCTGTGAATGTGGAGTTTTTGAGAAATTTTTTAAAGTATAATATATTTATAATGTGGAATTCAAGACTGTGCTTGACCTAAATTAATATATTTATATTAAATTATTGAGGCTAAGTATGTAATACTAATACGTTTTGTTTTCTATTACATTTGGAAAGCTTATATTTACATGGTAGAAACATTAGCACAACTCTTCAATCTGAGTATGGAAAATTTATGCTATAAATAGAATTTTAATTAATTTTTAGTGCTTCTTATTTTTCAAAATATATCTCCCCTCAATGCTTAAAATTTTCTTATATTTCTTATATACCCAAGAATCTTTTGTACACACTACATGCTGAATAAATGTTTGCTATATTATCCCATGAAAAATCATTCATGGACAAAAAAAGCATTTCAAATGCAGATTGTGTACAATATTGTTAAGGAAACATTATTAATGTGTTATGAAATAAATCAATGCTAATCTTTATAACTAAAATATAGATTTTATAAATTAATATAATACATAATTAATATAATATAAATACTTTCTGAGAAGTATTTCTCAGAAAGATCCATGAATGATTGTTCTTTTATAAGTGATATATAACTGTTGAACAAATTCCTGCATAATTTTGAATTTATAAAGATATAAGTATAAAGATATTCACTTCTATTTTAAAACTGAATACACTTATTAATCCTTTTGAAATTATCTGTATATAATGTGTCACTGAATCTGTTGGGTATGTTTGAAGCTTGGGCTTGTGTGTGTGTGTGTAGTGTGCTTTTGTATTTATACTTTATATGTAAATGTATATATATGAAGTTCGTATTTTAAATTTGGGTTTACATTCCTTTTTATGGGCCAAGATTATTTATTAAATCATCTTTCAATTCAACCACTAATAGTCCAACTGGCTCACAAACTTTTAATGTTAAAAGTTGACAGGTTCATTAGTCATGTTGCTGGGATAATACAAACTACAATCTGAAACCTGTCATAATAATCATACATTGTGGACATTTGTTGTACAGTAATAAAAGAATCAAGCTGAGATATATTGTCATACCTTACAATAAAACCGAAGAAAATAAATAAAATAATTTTTTATAACTGTGCTTTTTCTTGGAACATAAAAAATCTAGATTGCCATTAATATCAAAGAAAGTATACCTTGACATGGAAATATTAATTAATATATAATTAATAAATACTGATATTGTAAACTGCTCTGTAAATAACATTTCCAATCTGGATGAGTCATCAACTCTTTAATATAAAGTTATCACAGGATTATGTATAGTTTGACTGTAATTTTCACTGTAAAATAGGACTTCAAAATAAATATAAGCATTATGAGCTTGAATTTTCAAGAAGTATTTATGAACCGTGCTCCTAACCCTGTAGATTAAAATCTGTGCTCCTAACCCTGTAGATTAGAAGATCTCGGGATCCACTGAAAAACTATTAAGATGGGAGGGACAGCCTAAACAAAAAGTTAAAAATTAGGAAATATGATATGCGTAATAATCAATAAGATGATTGATTAATAGAAAAATATAAATGTTGAGTATTGGCCCTTGGACTCAAGGTTCTAAGACAATCCAAGATGATATTTGAAAATATCTCAAATATAACAATTAATATAGAAAATATTTTCCATAGGCCGGGCACGGTGGCTCACGCTTGTAATCCCAGCACTTTGGGAGGCCGAGGCGGGCGGATCACGAGGTCAGGAGATCGAGACCACGATGAAACCCCGTCTCTACTAAAAATACAAAAAATTAGCCGGGCATGGTGGTGGCGGGAGCCTGTAGTCCCAGCTACTCGGAGAGGCTGAGGCAGGGGAATGGCGTGAGCCCGGGAGGCGGAGCTTGCAGTGAGCCGAGATCGCGCCACTGCACTCCAGCCTGGGTGACAGAGCGAGACTCCGTCTCAAAAAAAAAAAGAAAATATTTTCCATTATATTATCATTCAGACATGGGAAAAATTAATGTTTCTTAATAACAAAAACAGTTTAAAATACTACAAATATGAATGAAAGTCTACAAACACCTTTCAGTTTATAATTCAGTTGTACACAAATGAACAGCATAACATAAAGCAAAAGTCAAATAACAGACATTATTTTTAATGATTAGTTTAAGAACCACTGAAAATCTGATTTATCTTTTAACTCCTCAGCATAATAGTTGTACTCTGAGTACTATATATTTATCATTTTTATCTAAGTGAATGATTACATTTATTTATGGCACATAGTAGCTTCCCAATAAATATCTGTTGAAGAGATAAACGAATTGGATGCTGTTTTCCAATGACAACATACTCAAACATATTGATGATCTTCAGCCTTTTTAAGAGCATATTTTATAAAGGACTAAGAATCATGGGATCCACATATATTTGGTAAAAGGAAATCTTTGTTTTCATATTTCTGAACCTGTTTCCAATTTTTCCAAAAACATTGCCTAACCTGATATTAGGCAGGTTAGGCAATTCTTTTTGATAGTTCATTTCTAGAATAATAGATAACTAAATGTAAATAATTGTATATATAATACATACATCAAAATATACAATTATTTGTTTATTAATGTATTTTCCACAATGGAGTATGAAATCCTTGAGAAGAAAATTAACATCACTTGCTGTTTGTCATTTTTGTTTCTTATTATTTAATTTTTTATTTTTACATATTCAGAGTATACGTGTGGAGGTTTGTTACATGGATATACCACATAGTGGTGAGGTCTGGGCTCCTAGTGTAACCATTACCTGAATAGTAAACATTGTACCCAAAGGGTAATTTTCAACCCTCAGCACGTCCCAGCATCCCCTCTTTTGGCATCCCCAGTGTCTGTTACTCATCTTTATATGTCCATGTATACACATTGTTTAGCTCCCACTTATGAGTGAGAAGAAGTAGCATTTTATTTTCTGTTTTTAAGTTATTTCACTCAGGATAGTGGCTTCCAGCTCCATACATGTTGATGCAAAAGACATGTTTTCCAAGCCATGAGCTACAAGAAGCAGCCTAGGATTAGGGCACTATTAGCAGATCAGGGTCAGAAACATTGACCTGGAGAAATCAGTCATAGTCAATACTTAAGAAATCAGAATCCAGGCATATTAAAAAATACTAGAGCAGAATTAGACTGCTAAACAAATCAAGAACCTTTAAATTAGAACAGACAAGGCTAGCATGAGTTGATTTGGGTATCAAAACTTAGTGTTAATTATAAAATATTAATATCATGTTGATATCATTGAAAATGAGATTGGGCCAGATGACCTATAAGATCCCTGGTAAATCTCTTGTAAAATGATCTACATAAAAGAGCAGTATTTTTTAGAATTGTGAATCTTTACTGCCAGAAGGAAACTTAGACATTTTCTGCTTAAATTCCCTTTACATCATTCTAGTTATAATGATGCTTAGTCTAGCAATTGCTTTTATGTGCAAATGTGAAACAATCATTCAGAAATTCGAACAGCTTATTTTTAATGAACAAGGAAAGCCTACAGTTTCTGTGACTTAAAGCTTTTTAGTGTTGATTTCAATTGTGTAATAAAATCTGTAATCTTAATATTTATATAAATCTAAATTAGAATTTGTAAAAATAGTCAAGCTTATAAAAGTCTCATATAAAAGTATGAGAGTAATAGTAACTGAATTGCATTACATTTGACCATATGCTAGCCTTTATAACTGTTATCTAAATCTTAACTCTCTAATCAGCCACTACCAATTAAATGGAGTTGAAACATCTCTGACCTATAACAACCTATTGCAAGATGTGCACTAGTATATTTAATATATACTGACACCAGACTTCAGCAATTTTGTCAAGACCTTTGTAAGGTTTTCTTGTATTCTGTTACCTTATTTCCTAAGCCCTATCTCTGATCAATCTGTTTTCAAGCTTACAAATAAGAAATTATTGCTAATTTTTTGGGGTGTGATATCATGATTATGTTTTTTTTTTAAAAAAATCTTTATAAGAGATACATACTGACATATTTCAAGGTGAAATAATATGATTTTCTGGAATTTTCTTTAAGATTAAAATAGAGTTCATTCTAAAAAAAAAAAAAGACATGTTTTCATTCTTTTTACACCTGTGTAGTATTCCATGACATATATATATATCACATTTTCTTTATCCAATCATCTATTGATGGATACTACAGTTGTTTCCATGACTTTGCTATTGTGGATAGTGCTGTGATAATCATATGAGTTCAGGCATCTTTTGGACATAACAATTGCTTTTTTATTAGGTAGATACCCAGTAGTGGGAGTCCTGGAGTAGTTCCATTTTTAGATCTTTCATAAATCTTCGTACTGTATTCCATAAAGTTTGTAGTAATTTACAACCACATCAAAAGTATATAAGCATTCCCTTTTTTCTGCATCCTTGCCAGTATCTGTAGTTTTTAAATTTTTGATAATAGCCATTCTGACTGGTGTGACGTGGTAACTCACCGTAGTTTTAATTTGCGTTTCTGTGATGATTGGTGATGTTGAGCATTTTTTTCATAGGCTTCTTGGCCACGTGTATTTCTTCTTTTGAGAAAAGTCTGTTCATATCGTTTGTCCACATTTAATGGGATTTTTTTTTTTTATTTTCTTATTGGGTTGTTTCCTGAGTTCTTTGTAGATTCTGGATATTAGTCCTTTGTCACTGCATGTTTCACAAATAGTTTCTGCCATTCTGTAGGTGTCTGTTTTCTCTGTTGATTACATCTTTTGTTGTGCAGAAGATTTTTAGATAAATTAAGTCCCCTTTGTCTACTTTCGCGTATCTTTTGAGATCTTACTCATAAGTTCCTTGCCCAGGTCAATGGCTAGAAGAGCTTTTCCTAGTTTTTTTTCTAGGATTATTATCTTTTCAGGTCTTGTATTTAAGTATTTAATCCAACAACAGTTAATTTGGGAGTATGATGAGAGATAGGACCCAGTTTCATTCTTCTGCGTGTGGTAATCCAATTTCTTCAGCACCCAATAGGGCATCCTTTCCACATTGTATATGTTTATTGATTTTGTCAAAGATCAGTTGGTTATAAATAAGTGGCTTTCTCTCTGGGTTCTCTATTTTATTCCATTCATCTATGTGTCTATTTTTTGTACCAGTTCTACACTGTTTTTGTTACTATAGACTTGTAGTATAAATTGAAGTCAGGAAATGTGATAACTGCAGCTTTTTTTTTTCCCTTGGGAGTGCTTTGCTATTCAGACTCTCTCCTGGTTTCATATAAATTTTAGGGTTGTGTTTTTTAATTCTGTGAAAAATCGTATTAGTAATTTCATAGAAATTGCATCGAATCTAGATTGCTTTGTGAAGTATGTTTTTTGTTTGTTTGTTTGTTTGTTTGTTTGTTTTTTGTTTTTTGAGACGGAGTCTCACTCTGTCACCCAGGCTGGAGTGCAGTGGCAGCAATTTCGGCTCACTGCAAGCTCCACCTCCCAGGTTCATGCCATTCTCCTGCCTCAGCCTCCCGGGTAGCTGGGACTGAAGTATGGTCTTTCTAATGATATTAATTCTTCCAATTCATGAGCATGAAATGTTTTTCCATTTGTTTGTGTCATCTACAATTCTATCACTAATGTCTTGTAGTTCTTCTTATAGAGACTTTCACCTTTTTGGTTAGATATATTCTTAGATATTCATTATCCTTCGTAGCTATTATAAATACGATTGAGTTATTGATTTGGTTCTCATATTGAACGTTATTGGTGTATAGAAATGCTACTTCTTTTTACACATTGATTTTGTATCCCAAAACTTTACCAAAATCATTTATCAGATTTAAGTGTCTTTTGCAGGAGTCTACAGGGTTTTCTCTGCAGAGAAATGCATTTTATTTTTTTCCCTTGCTTGATTGCTTGGGCAAGGACTTCCAGTACTGTGCTGAATAGGAGTGGTGAAAGTGGACATCTTTGTCTTGTTTCACTTCTGAGGAGTAATGATTTAAACCTTTCCCCATTCACTGTGATGTGGGCTATGGGCTTGTAGTATATGCCTTTTATTATTTTGAGGTATGTTTCTTCAATGCCTAGCCTGTTGAGGTTTTTCATCATGAAGGGATGTTGGATTTTATCAAAAGCTTTCTCTGCATCTATTACAATGATCATATAGTTTTGTTTTTATTCTATTTATATGATGAAATACATGTATTGATTTCCAAATATTGAACCTTCTTCACATCCCTGAAATAAGACTTACTCGATTGCAGTGTATTATCTTTTTGATGTGCTTATGGTGTCAATGAAGAGTCAAACTCCGTAAAATATTTGAAGAGATTTATTCTGAGCCAAATTTGAGTGACCCTGGCCCATGACACAGCCCTTGGGAGGTTCCGAGAACATGTGCCCAAGGTTGTCTAGGCACAGCTTGGTTTTATACATTTTAGAGAGGCATGACACATCAATCAAATACATTTAAGAAATACACTGGTTTGGTCCAGAAAGACAGGAAAATTCAGAGTGTGGGGGCTTCCAGGCTATAGGTGAATTTAAACATTTTCTGGTTGACAATTGGTTGAGTTTGTCTAAAGACCTAGGATTGACAGAAAGGGCATGTTCAGGTCAAGATAAAGATAGTGGAGATCAAAGTTCTTTTGAAGTCTGATAGTGGCTGCCCTTAGAGACAATAGCTGACAAATGTTTCCTATTCAGATTTTAGTTAATCTCTTTAGGATTGGGAGGGTCTGGAAGAAAAAGATCTAGCTATGTTTAATAGAGATTCTTTACATATGCAAATTTTCCCCCAAAAAGAAGAGTTTTGCAGGGCCATTTCAAAATATGGCAAAGAAACATGATTTGGGGTAAAATATTTTATTTTCTTCCTTGTCTCGTAATGTTATGCCAGAGTCAGGTTGGAAAGTAAGTCACAATACATAGAGTCAAATAAAATTCATCTGATGAGAATGTATGATTTGTAGGGCATGACTCCCCAGTCCCCTTAGACAGGAATTTGGACGAGAAAAAAAAATCAGTTTAGTCCCCAATGGTTTTGATTTGCTAGTATTTTGCTGATGATTTTCTCATATGTGTTCATTAGAGATACTGGCCTGTAGTTTTTAGTTGCTGTTGTGTCTTTGCCTGATTTTGAAATCAAGATGATATAGGTTTTGTAGAATGAGCTGTAAAGAAATTTTTCTTCCTCAATTTTTTGGAATGGTTTCACTAAGATTCTTACCAATTTTTCTTTGTATGTCTAGTAAAATTTGGCTATGACTCCATTTGGACCTGGACTTTTTATTGTTTTTGTGGGCGACATTTTTATTACTGACTTAATTTCATTACTTATTATTGGTCTGTTCAGGATTCCATTTCTCCCTTGTTCAATCTCAGGAGGCTGCATGTTTGCAGCAATTTGTCCACTTCCTCTAGGTTTTCTAGTTGTGCACCTAAAGATGCCCATTACAGTTTCTGATGATCTTTCATATTTCTGTAGTATCAGTTATAATGTCACATTTATCATTTCTGATTGTATGTATTTGAATCTTCTTTCTCTTTTTCTTGGTTAAACTAGCTAGAGGTCAAACTATTTTATTTATCTTTTCAAATAACAAACTATTCATATCATTGATCCTTTATGTTGGTTTTTATTTTGTGGTCTCAGTCTCATTTAGTTCTGCTCTAATCTTTATTGTTTATTTTCTTCTGCTAGATTTGAGGTTGGTTTGGCTTTGTTTTTCTAGTTCTTTGATGTGATACATTAGGTTGTTAATTTGAGATCTTCCTATCCCTCTGATGTAGGCATTTAGTGCTATGAAGTTTCCTCTTATATTTTGCTACATCTCAGAGATTTGTGAATGCTGTGTCTCTATTTTCATTTGCTTCATTTTTTTTTAATTCTGCCTTAATTTCATTATTTAACCAAAGATGATTCAGGAACAAGTTGTTTAATTTCCATGTATTTGTATAGTTGTGAGACTTATTCTTGGTTTGGACTTCTACTTTTATTCCACACTGTCCAAGAAACTACTTGATATTATCTTGATTTTTTTAACTTATTGAGATTTGTTTTATGGCCAAGAATATGGTCAATTTTCAAGAATATTCTGTGTGCAGATAAGAAAAACATATATTCTACTGTTGGGTAGGATGTTCTGTAGTGTCTGTTAGGTCCATTTGGCCTCAAGTCCGGTTTAAGTCCAGTATTTCTTTGTTGATTTTATGCCTCAGTGATCTGTCTAGTGCTGTCAAGGAGGTACTAAAGCCCCCTACTATTATTGCACTGCTGTTTATCTCTTTTCTTAGGTCTGGAAGTGTTTGTTTTATGGATCTGGGTGTTCTGATGTTGAGTACATATATACTTATGATACTTATATCTTCTTGTTGAATTGGATCCTTTATGACCTTCTTTGTCCTTTTTTTGTTTTTTATTTAAAGTTTGTTTTGTTTTATATAAGTATAGCTACTTATGCTCATTTTGTTTTCCATTTGCATGGTATATCTTTTTTCACCCCTTTGAATGTATGGATGTCCTTACCTATTAGGTGAGTGTCTTGTAGAGAGCCAATGTTGGATCTTGTTTTTTTAATCCAATACCAGCCTATCTCTCTTAAATGAAGACCTTAGGCTATTTACTTTCAAGATTAATATTGATATGTGAGATTCTGTGCCTGTCATAGTATTGTTACTTATTTGTAGCCTCAGTTGTGTTACCGCATTATAGGATACAATTGTACTTTTGTGTGCTTTTATAATGGTGACTACTTCCTTTTGTTTCCATATTTACAACTCCTTTGAGCATATCTTGTAGGGCTGGTCTAGTGGTGATGAATTTCTTTAGCATTTGCTTTTCTGGGAAAGGTCTTATTTCTCCTTGACTTACAAAACTTAGTGTGGCAGAAAATAGAATTATTGGTTGTTTTTTGTTTTTTTTTTTTTTGGTTGTTTGTTTGTTTTCCTTAAGAAGGCTGAAGACACACCTCCATTCTCTTCTGGCTTGTAAGGTTTCTGCTCAAGGATCCTTTGTCAATCTGATGGGGTTTCCTTTATAAGTAATTAGATGCTTCTCTCTTGCTGCTTTTAGGATTTTTTTTTTCATGTTGACTTTGGATAGTTTGATGACTATTCCTTGATGATGTTCATCTTGCAGTCTCTCCCAGATGTCTCTGAACTTCTTCTATTAGATGTTTTATTCTCTAGCTAGACTAGAAAAGTTTTCTTAAATTATCCACTAAAATGTGTTTCCCAAGCTTTTTACATTTTCTTCTCCCTCGGGAATGGCTATTACTCATGGATTTGGTCACTTTACATAACCTTATATTACTTGAAGGCTTTCTTCATTTTCTAAAATTATTTTTTCTTTATTTTTGTCTATGCTAATTCAAAAGATCAATCTTAAAGCTCTGAATTGTTTTCTTTTGCTTAATTTTGTCTTTTTAAAATATTTTAACTATATAACTCTTTCAATGAATTTTTATTTCCAAATGTTTTAATTGATTTTTTAAAAAATCTATCCTTTTAGTAAAGTTTTAATTCATATTCTGAATTGTTTCTCTGATTTCTGTGTGTTTTTTTTTTTCTATATTCTCTTGGATCTCATGGAGTTCCTTATAATCTATACTTAGAATTATTTACCTATTGATATTATTTGGCTGTGTTTCCCCACCCAAATCTCACCTTGAATTATAATAATCCCCATGTGACAAGGACAGAGCCAGGTGGAGATAATTGAATTATGGGGGTGATTTCCCCCATACTGTTCTCATTGTAGTAAATATGTCTCTTGAGAGCTGATGGTTTTATAAATGGGAGTTTTCCTGCACAGGCTCTTTTTGCCTGTCGCCATGTAAGATATCCCTTTGCCTTCTGCCATAATTGTGAGGCCTCCCCAGCCATGTGGAACTGTGAGTCCATTAAACCTCTTTCCTTTAAAAATTACCCAGTCTCAGGTATTTCTTTATTAGCAGCATGAGAATGAACTAATATATCTATCATTTCAGAATTTTTATTTTGTTTAAGATCCATTGCTGGAGAATTAGTATGATTCTTTGGGAGTATTTAAATACTGCTTATTCAGGGTGTGTGTGTGAGTGCGTGTGTGTGCTGACTCTTCCTCATCTGGAGAAGCCATCACCTATATTTCATTTTACTTTCATTTGGCTAGGACTTTCCATCACCACATGAAAGTGTCACTGTAATGTATGTTGTATTAATACATGATCATTTGGCTTCAATTCTGGATGCTTTCAGAGGACCACACTTCTGTTTGTTCCTTTGTTATAGATAGCTTTTGTACAATGGCTTCCTCAAATGTTGGTTATACATTTACTCATTTTCTGATGTTCTTCTTTTCTTTACATAGATCTAAGTTTCTGACCTATATCATGTTCTTTCTCTCAAATGAAATTATTTTAATATTTCTTGCAAGGCAGGTCGACTGGCAATAAACTCTCATTTTTTTGTTTTTTTGAGAAAGTATTTATTTTATCTTCACTCTTGACGAAAAATTTTTGCAGGGCACAGAATTTAGATTGAAGAGTTATTTTTTTCTCAAAGCTTTATATATTTCCATCTAAAGCAGTCTCTCATTGCTTGCATAGTTCTGAGGTAAACCCAGACATAAATCTTAACTTTGCTTCTCTAGAGATAGAATTTTATTTCCTCTGGCCTCTTTCAAGACATTTTTATGACACTGAAATTTCAATGTAATATGCGTGGAGGTCATTTTTTTTTTTTAATGGTGTTTTTTTTTTTTTTCTTTTGGCATCTATCCCATTTGTTCTCTCAGTTTCTGGGATCTGTGGTTTGATGTCTAATGTTAGCTTGGGGAAATTTCAGTCACTAGCCTTTCAAATATTGCTTCACTTTTTCTTTCTTTCTTTTCTTTCTTTCTTTCTTTCTTTCTTTCTTTCTTTCTTTTCTTTCTTTCTTTCTTTCTTTCTTCTTTTTCTTCTCTTCCTATGGCTCTTATTAAACACATGTTTATACATATGTTATACCTTTTGTAGTTACCTCACAGTTCTTTAGTATTCTTTTCTATTTTCCTCAATCTTTCTTTTTGCTTTATTTTTAGTTTTGGAGGTTTCTTTTGATACATCCTCAAGCTCAGATATTTTTCCTCAGCTGTGTCCAGGCTACTAATAATGACCTCAGAGATATTTATTATTTGTATTCCAGTAGCTCTCTGTTTGCATTGCCCATCTGTTTTTTCATACTGTATATTTTATTCATTATAAAAAAAGGTCTGGTGCAGGTAAACCTTTAGTAACACAGTGGTAATATTTGGGGATAGGGGAAGCATTCTGCAGTCTTATGATTAGGTGTCAGTCTATTAGCATGCTTGTGCTTCTGAACTGTGAACTTCATGTGTGATTCTCATGTCTTTTTCCCTCTCTCCTATAGGTAGGATAGGATACCTAGAGTGGGCTCGAGTTGAGTATTTTCCTCCTCCTCGTAAGTGGAAGTCTAGAGCCAGTTAGAGATGGGTGCTTTGGTTCCTTGGGACCAGTTAGGCTCTAATAAAACCCAATCAGGTTGATACCTGGTTAAATAACTTCTCCTGAGAGAAGAACATAAGAAGAACAGAATGGTCTAATGTATTTCAGAATAATTTCTCTTCTTGTTGGCCTGCTCTAAGAAGTATTGTACTGTTTCTGCTGTTCACTGTGAGAACCTGGTAGTGCTCCTGAAGGTAAAACTCGCAAAAGTACAAAGGTCACATCTCCACCTTCAATCTTCCTGGAGTTCTTATTTCTCAGATTTATTCATGCTGAACCTGCAGCAATTCATCAATTAAAGTTCAGGTTTTCCTGTTCTGGCATTGGTTCCTGCAAGGGTTTCAGCTTCTGGGTTTCTGCTCCATTAAGCTGTAATTCTCTGTATTCATCTATCACTCTCTCCAATTTTGGGGACAATGGTTTGCCCTGGGACCAAATTTCTCTTATGGATTTAAGAAGAGTTGTTGATTTTTTTCAATTATTTTGTCTTTATTCTTTGCTTTTTGCTTCTTTTAAGAATGGAGGGGCAACTTTCAAGCTTTTTACATATTACATAGGAAACCAGAAGTCTTGAATGCCTTTTATTTCTTTTTCTTACATAATTTTACTGACTAGAACTTCCAGCGCAATCTTGAGGAGAAAAGCAAGAGCAGACATCCTTCTTGTATTGTTGTGATACTAAAGGGCACATTAGTCTTCTCTAATTGCCATAACAAAATACTACAGACTGGGTGGCTTACCCAACAGACATTTATCATCTCCCAGTTCTTGACGCTAGAAGTCTGCAATCAATAAGCTGGCAAATTTGGTTTCTGGTGAGGACTCTTTTCCTGGCTTGTAAATGAATACCTTCTACCTAAGTTCTCACTGTCTGTTCACATGAAGAAAAAGAGATCTCTGGTGTCTTTTTCCTTGTTTTATAAGGATGCTAGTCCTGTTGGATGGATGAGAACCTCACCGCTGACCTCATTTAAACTTGATTACATCCCTAAAGACCCTATCTTCAAATAAAGTCAAATTGAGGGTTAGAGCTTCAACATATACATTTTAGGCGGAAACAATTAAGTCCATAACAGAGAGAAAGCTTTCATTTTCAGGTTTGTACATACTCTTTATCACATTGAGGAAATTCCTTTCCATTCCTAGTTTTTAAAGTGCTTTTATCGTGGAAACACTGAACTTTGTCAAATGCTTTTTTATTTTTAATATCCTACTTGGACATGATGTATAATCTTCTTAAAATGCTGTTGGATTTGGTTTGCTAATATGTTGATAGGGAGTTTTTCATGTTTATTTATAGGGCATATTGGTCATTAGCTTTCTTTTCTTATAATGTCTTGGTTTGGCTTTGGTAATTTTGACCTCAGATAAATGAATTAGAAGCTGTTCTCTCCTCTTCTATTTTTTGGACAAGTTTGAAAAGGGTTGGTATTAAATCTTCTTTAAAATTTGGCAGAATTCTTATGTGAAACCATCTGGTTCTGATCCTTGGTCCTAGTTGTTGGCTTTTGTTTTTCTTTTTTGTTGTTAATTACTAATGTAAGCTTTTTACTTATTCATACTTTCTATTTCTCCTTGAGTCAGATTTGGTTTCTAGGAATTTTTCCATTTCATATAGGTTATCTAATCTTTTGTCATAAAATTGTTCATAGTATTATTTTATAATTTTTGTTTGTTTGTTTTTTTAGAAAAAGAGAGATGAGGTCTCACTATATTGTCCAGACTGGTCTCAAACTTCTGGCTTCAAGTGATCCTCCTGCCTCAGCCTCTGTTTTACAATCCATTTTATTGCTGTTAGACTAGTAGTAGTGTTCCTGCTTTCAGTACTGATTTGAATAAATTTAGTTGTCTCTGTTTTTTTCTTGGTCAGTCTTGCCGAAGTTCCTCAATTTTACTGATTTTTATTAAAATAACCACATTTGTATCTCATTGATCTTCTCTACTGATTTCCTACTTTCTATCAAGTTGTGCATTTTAATCACTATTATTTTTATTATTTTATTATTTATTATTTTCTTCCTTTTTCTAGATTTTAGTTTACTTTGTTCCTCTTTCTAGTTTTTTGAGGTGGATAGTTAGGTCACTGATTTGAGATCTTTCTTCTGAATGCCTTCTAAAGGTAAATGTTTGGATTATAATACTAAAGGTAAGTGTTTCTCCTTGAGTAACGACTATTGCTGCATCCCATATATTTTCATATGTTATATTTTGATTTCTATTTGCCTCAAAGTTTTTTCTAATTTACCTTATAATTTCTTCTTTGATTATTGGCTATTTAAGAATGTAATATTTAATTTCAACATATTTGTAAATTTTTCTAATTTTCTTCTGTTATTTCTAATTTAATTCTACCTTATCCAGAGAAATTGCATTGGATAATTTAAATCTGTTTGGGCTTTCTGAGACTTGTTTTGTGGCCAAAGAAATGGTCTATCCTAGAGAATGTTTCATGCACAGTTGAAAACAATGTATATTTTGTTATTCCTGTGTGTAGTGTTCAGTAGTTGCCTATTTGGTATACTTAGGTTTTAATGTTGCTGAAGTCTTCTATTTTTCTTGCTTATAATATGTTCAGTTCTGTGATCCATTATTGAAGCACTTCCAGTATTTACTTAATAAATTTTGAGTCTATCTTATTAGATGCATATATGGTTATAAATGGTATATGTTTTTCACGGTTGGCTCTTTAATCATTATATAATATCCTTTGTCTGTATAAAATCTTAAAGTCTATTTTGTTTGATGATAATACTGCCACACCAACTCTCTTTTGGTTGATCTTTTCAGAATATATTGTTCTATCCTTTTACTGTCTATCAATTTGTGTTTGAATCCAAAGAGTGTCTCTTGTAGACAGCATATAGTTTGGTTCATGTCTTCTTATCTATCCTGCCAAACTCTGCCTTCAATTGAATAATCTATTTACATCTAATATAATTACTGATAAGGATAAAATTAATTCTGAACTTAATTTGGATAGTATGGAAGCCTTTTATTTGTATAGCTACAACTGCATTTTTTTGTTGTCACAAATTAAATCTTTATACAGCATCCATTAGCAGAGATGTATAATTATTGTTTTATGCAGTAGCCATATAAGTCAGATTGGAAACAAAAAGAATTACAAATAAGAAATTCATTAATAATGACTTTTAGATTCACCTATGGTGTTACCTTAACCAGTGCTCTTTATTTCTTCATGCTTTGCATTATTTCTTTCTACAGCTGAATAATAATCCATTGTTTGTATACATCACATTATATTTATCAATTTTTCTGTTTATGGACGTGAGTTTTTTCTACATTCTGCCTCTTGTATATAGTCTTACAATAAACATTGGTGTACAAGTGTCTGTTTGAATCTCTTTCTTCAATTCTTTTTGGAATATACTTAGGAGTAAAATTACTGTATCAAATGGTACTTCTGTCTCTAGTTTTTTGAAAACCACCAAACTCTTTCATTGGTGGCTGCACCATTTTACATTCCCACCAACAATGTAGGACAATTCCAAATTTTCTACATCCTTAACAACATTTCTAATTTTTATTTTATTCTTTTAAATTATAGACAACCTAGTAGAGGTTAAGTAGTACCTTATTGTACTACTGCACTATACTACTAGTGTATTTCCGTTTCCCTAATAACTAATGATATTGAGCATCTTTTCATGTGTTTGTTGGCCATTTGAATAGCTTCACTGGAGAAATGTCTATTCAAGTACTTTTCCCATGGTTTGAATTTGATTATTTTCTAATTGAGAAGTAAGAGTTACTTACATAGCAAGCCCTTTTTTGATATATGATTCACAAGTATTTCCTTGGATTATATAGGTAATATTTTTATTTTTTGATAAAGTTATTTTATGCACAATAATTTTTCACTGATATTGAATCTAATTTATCTAATTTACCTATTTTTTGTTGTTGTTGTTCTTGTTGCTGAGCATTATTCTGGTGTCTAGAATTTCCACTGACAAATTCAAAGTCATTCAGATTTACCCCTTTTATATATAGGTCATTAATCCATTTTGAGATAATTTTTAACATATGGTTTGAGGTAGGGTTCCAACTTCATCTCTTGCATGTAAAATCCAACCATCCGATCACCATTTGTTGAAAGGACTATTCTTACCCCATTGAAAGAACTTAGCAGCATGGTCAAAAATCAATTAGCAACAGATAATATGAGTTTATTTCTGGACTCTCTTTTGAAATTTTTATTTCTTTATTGATATTCTCTACTTGATAAGATTATTTTTATGGCTTCATTTAGTTATTCAAATATGGTTTCCTTTAGCTTTTTAAAACATATTTAAATAGTTGATTTAAAATCTTTGCCTAAAAAGTCCAATACTTGGGCTTCCTAACAGAAAGGTTCTATTAATTGCTTTTCTTCCAGGTGTAGTGCCCATAATTTCTTCTTCCTTTGCATGTTTTGTTGTTGTTGTTGTTGAAAACTGAACATTTGGGATATAATAATGTGGACACTCCCAAATTAAGATTCCCTTCTGTCCCAAGGTTTCTTCCAACAATTGTTTTATTTTTTGCTACTTGTTTATTCAGAGACATTTCATGAACAAATGTTGTGAAGGCTGTATTCTTTATTTTACATATTCACTGAAGTATCTGTTATTTTAACTTAATGATCAGCTTGCTATTGGACAGAAATTTTCCTGAATGCCAGAAATCAAAACAAACAAAAACCAAACTCACACTCTCTGTAAATTGCTTCTCTGTATGTATTGGGACACACAATGAACACTTAGCCAGGAAGTTCACAACTCCGTCTTAGCCTTTACTTTCTGCTTCTGTGAAACCTTAAGGTCAGCCAGAGTTGAGATCAAGACCTTCTAAGATCTTTCTGAAGCATATGCACAGACTTAGGCATATTTTTGGCCTTCTCAATTCCCAGAAATGTCTTAGATCTTTTAAAAATCCTTATTCCCTAAAGCATCCCATTTCCCAGTCTTTCTCCTAAGCTTTTGGTTAATCTATGTTTGCTCCAAATGTTATCCATTGACCCCGGCAACAATGAATATATGCTTCCCTATAAATGCTTCTTCCAAACACCCCTTGGTAGCTGACTCAGCATCAAGAGAGTTCCAAGTAAGGAAAAATAAATGTAAACTCTTAAAATGATCCTACAGGGACCAGGTAGATTAAAAAAAAAAAAAAGTGTCAAAATTCCTTACAAATTAAATCTAGCATGTTTTTCCCAGTACCTTTACCAAGAATGTGGGTTGTTAGGGGACAATCTTCAGGGCCACTGCTGAGTGGGGAAGAGGTGCACGGGACTAGGGTTATTTAAAACACCACAGATCTCACTGTTCTTTCTGGTATACAGCTGTTTTTGGTTTTGTTTATGTTTTATTAACCATTCCATGATTGCTTCAGGCTTTGGTCCTTTTCCAGAGCTCCAAAAAAGTTGATTCTGGTAACTTTCTTCTTGCTTTTATGGAGTAACAGACTTCTGAATTTCCTTACTCCATCACATTTGCTGATGTCACTCTAAACAGTCAACTATTTTTTTAAGAGCTTTAAAACAAGAAAGATGTCTTGTAATTATTCATGTGATTAGCATTTTGGGGTTCTTTATTCTTTGTGTACGTCTGTATTTTCGTTAGAATCATTTCTCTTTTCATTTTATAAACTTCCTTAATATGCCTTATAGTGTAATCTTTGCTCAATAAATTCCTGAATCCTTTGTCTAATAAAGTTATTATTTGCCTTCAATTTTGAAATGTTTTTAGCTGAGTAAAAAACTCTAAGTTGGCAATGTCCTTTCTTATTATTTTAAAGATGTTGCTTGACTATACCATTATTTTCAGTGAAACATCTTCCTTTTTACATAACATGCATTTTTTCTCTGTATATTGTTAAGAATTCTTTATCTATTTTATGGGTATATTAGTTATGACTTGATTTCATTTACATCATTTTTCTTGTAATCAGGGTTCATTATTCTTCTTAGAACTAACGGTATAATTTTTGTCAAATTTGACATTTTTTCAGCCTTTTTTTTCAAATATTTTTCTATCACCCCGGCTTTTTTCTCTTCATTTAGGACTCCAAATTCATGTAGATCTTTCCCAACTTATTATAGTTCTATTTAAGAGTTTTCAACTTTAAGATGGGTTTATTCGGATGTAACATCTTCATAAGTTCAGGCACTTCTGTGTTTATTATGTTGGTTAGATTTAAAATTTCTTGACTTAAAGATGGGATTATCAGGGTATTAAATGCATTTTCCAGTTGCAATGAGTTTATCAGGACACAGCCCCATCATAAGTCAAGGACGTTTGTATACTAGGTTGCTTGACGTTGCCCCTCAGCTCAATATTTTTAATATTTTTTCGATCTGTTCATTTTTTAAATATTATTTTTGGTCTTTAGTTTTGTTAGTTTCTATTGCTATGTCTTCAGATTTACTAACATTTTCTTCTGCCCTGTCTAATCTGCTATTATTTATCCACTATGTTTTTTATCTTGGACTTTGAAGTTTTTGTCTTTAGAATTTGATCTGTCTATATTTTACAATTTGACTACTTAATATTTGAAATATAGAAGATGTAGACATAATACATACGTTGATCATCTTTTTTGCTAATCCTAACATCTATTTCAGTTCTTTTTTGATTTATCAACGTTTTCTCTTCTAGTCTTTTTGGAAGATTCTTTTCCCAAGCTCAGTACTGATCAATATTCAGTTGAATATTCGAGGAGGATACGTTGGAGTCCTCTGTCTCTGCAGCTCTCTCCTACTTGGTATTCCCTAATAATTCTAACTGCATTGGTATTCCCAGGCTCCATAGTCCATCTTCTCAATTTAAGGAGTAAGCTGGGGTGTTATGTATCCCTTTCCTTGTGCTACAGAGAGAAATTCTCTCAGGCAGTATACTGAAAAAATTTGAGGGATAATATCATTTTTATTAGACCCTCAGGAATAGCTGTCATTAATTGCCTATCTCCAGTGTGTTGAAAAAAATAACTGTCTCATGTCCAGTTTTTTCATTAGTTTGACTAGGGCATTTTGCCTATTTCCTGTTAGTCCATCTTGGCTAGAAGCATAATTGGCAACTTCTAATGTAATAGCTAAATTATATACTAGCAAGAAAACAATCTTTTAATGTCCTACAAAGTAGAAAATTAAGAAATATATGATTAAATATTCAGAGAAGAAAGTGAAAAAAGATATAGATAGAAAGGAAGTATATTAAAAGATTATAATAGTAGTGTTTAAGTAGCCTGTTTATTGTAATATTTCCCTTTTTTTTCTCTTTCCAAATTTTTTCCGAGAAGCAGGTGTAAGTAAATTTTATGTGTATAGTGAACTTCTCTTTCGAGTGAAGTAATTAGATTTGCCAAGAGAATGCTTTAAAATTTAATCTTCTGTAAGAGCCATTTAGTAGAGAAATATGGCGCAGATGAGGCAAACACTCTGCAATAGTTCTCATAGTAACCCAGGCACATTTCTTCCAGTAAATTGTTACTCTGGTCCTCATAATTTTGGCTTCTGTGACCTTACAAATATCCCTAGATGTGCTTTTTGCTATTTGTTTTATTTTACAAATTTGAAAAATAATATAAATATCTATGGCTAACTCTTTTTTGTTACTTTATTAAGGAGAATTACAAGATTGCATATGAAAATAACTAAGATGCCTCCTTCAAGGGCATATAACTTTGTGTAACACTGATTATGGTTAATTTTCACTGCTAACTTGCTTTTATATTTAATATGACTAAATTATGCGATGTGACTTTTTGAATATCATTTTAAGCACCTTTGAATTAATAGACCTGTGTTATCTATGAGTTTCATGAGCCTTAAATTTTAAGAACATGCATAAAAATTCTATCAATAATTTTTAGCATCCCTAACTTTTAATTTTTTCTCAAAGAAAATTCATGTATACTTTGACCTCTGCTCTGTGGCATGTTGCATCAGCTTCTTTCATTATTATTCCCCAAGTGCCCAATTGATCATGCCCAAATGGCAGCAGGTCAGTTAGCTGCAGCTGGAAGTCAGTAGATTGATTCTCATCTCCCACTCCAATATTCTCTGACCTTGACTCATGTAATTATAGGTTATTGGAATACAAAGTTGACAGAATTATTTGCTGTAAATTAAATGTAGAGAGATTATATGTAGAAGAATAGAATTAAAAAAACAATTGGCAAATTTCTATATGATTTCTATAAAATCAACTTAAAGAAATGTTTGCTCCAATTAAGTCCACGAACTCTGTTATCTCTTTTCATGTCTCTATTTACCCCTCCTTAGTTAAATAAAACGAAGTACCTATTAAAACAACGTGTGTAGGGTTCACGATATTATCAGTGATAAACGGTTTATGGTAAAAACAATGTGCAGCTTTGATCTACTAATACAAGTCATTCATTTATTCATTCATTCATTCAATTTTTTTTAGACTCTGATATGTACAAGATCCTGTGCTTGACATTAGAAATATATCATGTTGAACAAATCATATACAAACTCTGCCCTCAGAGTGGCTATAATCCAGTGAAAAAACACAAATGCATGTTTTCAAGTTGTTTATTTAGTTATCCATAAAGATATTTCTATTGTCTTTTAGGAGGCTTTCTGCTGTAGTCTCATTGATGGAACAATCTGCACTCACTTGTTCGGTGTTTCCTGTCACATCATGGCCAGAGCTCAGATTTTTCCATGTTGAGCTTTATTAGCCTATGTAAGAGTTAAAAGTAAGTCTAACTAAAAATTTTCACAAAAATGCCTTAATTGTGCTTCCTGAATTCATTAAAGGTTCAGGGTTCTTGTGGCTTCCTGAATCCAATAAAAGTTCAGAAATATCTGTACTTCAGGGTATTTCAGCAGTGTCTGCTTAGTCCTTTCTGCAACTCTAGTTTGTTTTTTCCCAATTCTCTGGCATAGCAGAACACAGATCTTTCACACAAATTGCCTAGAAATACATTTACAATTTAAAATTCCAGACAGGCAGTCTTTGTTTACTTTAACCATTATCAGGAAATGGTTTTAAAATATAGACTTTTCTTCCTCCTTAAATAAAGGGTATACACAAGGTTTTTTACCTGTTGACTCAGAATGTGAACTTTACTTAGTGTTTTAAAATATATAATACCACATACTTAGTTTTATATTCTCAGTGATTATTTTTTTACCCATCTCTATCTTCTGTCTGTCTAGTTTGTTGACTTTTTTTTTTTTTTTTTTTTTTTTGAGACAGTGTCTTGGTCTGTTGCCCAGGCTGGAGTGTAGTGGCGCGATCTCGGCTCACTGTAAGCTCAGCCTCCCGGGTTCACACCATTCTCCTGCCTCAGCCTCCCCAGTAGCTTGGACTACAGGCGCCTGCCACCATGCCCGGCTAATTTTTTTTTGTATTTTTAGTAGAGACGGGGTCTCGATCTCCTGACCTCATGATCCGCACGCCTCAGCCTCCCAAAGTGCTGGGATTACAGGCGTGAGCCACCGCACCCAGCCTGCTGACTTTTATATACTATAGGCTATAAAAACTCTCTTCAAATTTTTGAAGTTATAGAGAGTAAGTGAGAGTAAATTTAGCTCTGGGTTAAAAATCTAAGGGTTTCTTTTTATGTCACAAAAGACAGTGCTAGAGTAAAGCAATTTCATAATGTTATATGCTCCCAGGGATTACTCAAATCTGACCTCTGACTAACTCAGAAGTAGTATTTGGGAAAACTTTAGTGCTTTACATATTATACTCTGGTTATAAATGTCTACACATGAAATCTAGGATAGATATAATTAATTTTTCTATTTATTATTTCTTTAAGCAGCCATATTTTGAGATTCTCCTATGTACCTGAATCTTCAGAGAGCACAGGTGAGTGGATTCAAAGATATGATACATTAGCTATCTTTGATTGTACAAATCATAGTTGAGGAGGTGAATAATGGATAATGTTTCAACAGTTATTTATTTGTTTTTTAAAAACTGGGCTTTAGGCCAGGCACAGTGGTTCATGCCTCTAATCCCAGCACTTTGGGAGGCCAAGCTGGGTAGATCATCTGAGGTCAGGAGTTCAAGACCAGCCTGGCCAACATGGTGAAATCCCCTCTCTACTGAAAATACAAAAATTAGCTGGGCATGGTGGTGGGCGCCTGTAATCCCAGCTACTCAGGAGGCTGAGGCAGGAGAATCGCTTGAACCAAGGAGGCAGAGGTTGCAGTGAGCCGAGATTGCACCACTGCACTGCAGCCTGGGCGACAGAGCGAGACTCCGCCTCAAAAAAAAAAAAAAACAAAGGCTTTAGATAAAAATATGAGATTCAGATGGAAAAACAGTAAAGAAACCACATTGAAAATGGTCAACTTAGGGACTAGATAATAATTTGTAATATAAGGTGCATGAAAAAGAAAACAAAATACTATATAGAAAATGAAAATAGAAAACAGTTTTAGCACAGGACATGAAGAATGAGACATCAAGATAAGGAGATTAGGCTGGGCGCGGTGACTCACGCTTGTAATCCCAGCACTTTGGGAGGCCGAGGGGGGCAGATCACAAGGTCAGGAGATCGAGACCACGGTGAAACCCCGTCTCTAATAAAAATACAAAAAATTAGCCGGGCGTGGTGGCAGGCGCCTGTAGTCCCAGCTACTCGGAGAGGCTGAGGCAGGAGAATGGCGTGAACCCGGGAGGCGGAGCTTGCAGTGAGCCGAGATTGCGCCACTGCACTCCAGCCTGGGCGACAGAGCAAGACTCCGTCTCAAAAAAAAAAAAAAAAAAAGATAAGGAGATTAGAATTTTCCCTGTAGGGAACTGGGTTTTAATCAAGGAAGTGATAAGATCACATTTGTTCTGGAAATATAACTCTGAAGATAGTACCTCAATTAATTATAATTTCAATGGATTAACATAACTTTTTAACTAATAGAAAACAATAAATATATTTTTAAATCCATCCTTATAATTACGTATTACTTCTTTAGGAAACAGATATTGCCTATATTCTATATGGATCTTGTTTGCCAGCCACCAACTTGAAAACTCTTAAATAGCTCTTGGCAGAGTTTCCGAAAATGACTAACAGAAGCCAGACATTCAGAAAATGCATGTCTTTTTTGATTTCCCTAAGTATCGGGTAGGTGGTAATCTCATATAATTTCTCAGAAAAACCTGCTCACTCAGAGTGTTTATAAATTTGCCATATGGTATTTAAAACCTCAAGTCAAAGCAGTGTTGGAAATTGTATAGACAGAAGCAGAGCATGCTGGTTAATGTTGTTCTCCATTCAGGAACCATGGAGATTTCTTTGGGTGCCAAAATCTGAAGCCAAAGAACCTTAATATTTGACTTTTACTCTTTTGTTTTTAATCAGCTGCACAAACCAAGAATTGCATTAGAGCCTAGAGGTTTTTCTTCCTCACATGAAAATTAAACATAGAAACATAATTTTTCCAAATCTACCCCATACCAGAATGCTTCCAAACTAATTTATGTAGAGCTATGTCTATTCATGTGCCTAATTATCTTCACTGATTATTTGCAGGTGTCAATGAATGAGAAGCCAGGGAATGGGTCCATTGGCTTATAATAAATATTGAAATGACTTGTAAAATGTACTGTGATTGTGACACATGATCAAAAAAAGGAAAATATAAATATTTGTGTAATTTCTCTCAAAATGCCTTTCTACAACAAAGATTATAAATGCAAAAACTACAGAACTTCTTCTGATCATTGCATAAAAGAAATCTGTGATCGAAGATGGTCTGAGATTAGGGGGACTCACTTTCTTCCCTCATGAAAAGAAAATACATTTACATTATGTCATATGAAATTATTGAACAGCTGCTTGGAAAGAGAGAAAAACAAGAACACCAGCCTGCCAAGGGGATGCAGTGCTGACATGAGATCAGATGCATAGAGTAAACAGAAATGGCATTCAGGAAGGGTGATAAGCAATCAAGTAAAGACCAAAGTGAGATGCTCTGACCTTATATTTAGCATCCGTGCCAAATTAGCATAGCTGTGCAGTGTACTAGAAAATTAAGTGGAAAAAAAGGACAAAGTAAGTGTAAAATCAAAGGCGAAGTTGCACATGTTTGGAATATCTAAAATAATTATGCTCTTTCATATCCAGAGGGCTACACTGTGGTCAGCTCATCTTTTCATGGGGAGCCATAGGTTCAAAAGCAAATACGATGAGCTTGACCTATACTAATTAAACAGAAGCAGTTTACTCTCTCTGGGTCTTGGCCTAGATGAGTCTGAGTGGTCTCAGGGTAAAGAGGTGACTTGAAGAGAGGAACAAAGAACCTTAGCTTTATTCATTATGCTACTACCCTCATTTTCTTTCCTGCTCAGCCACAGATCATTAACTCAGCAAGTTTTCTTTCCGCACACCGAGAGACTGCTGTACCCAGTTTAACATATATGGAGTCTTGTGATTTGTCAGAAAGCTGCAAAGGTAGAAACACATGAGGTAAATCAGTCTTTTGTGCTCTATTATTTCACCAATATGCTAATCATTTCTTAAGAGTATGTAAATGAGTTTATCATATGCCCTAGAGCTTCCTGAAGTAAGTTATTTGAGCAGAGGTAATTTACTTCAAAAGAGAAGGAGCAAGATTCTTTCTATTTGTCTTTTAGTCTTAACATTAAATCAAAGCTATTCAGAAAGGTGGAAAGAAAATTAAGATGCTGTTCTATAAAAGTAGTGGACATCAAGTTCAAATCTGATCACAGACAACAGCACAGCACAGAAAATGTTTCAAAATAATTAACAGCTATGGCTATCTTTCTAACAAACTTAGAAAGATATGTTAGAAATCCCTTAGCAGATTGCCACCTGTTCTCTTGCAGCTGGCTCCTATGGAAAAAAAAAATCATAATGAGTATAATCAGTTCTCTTTCTCAGCGTCCTAACATAACAATGAAGTCTGCAAGGGCCACCTACCAAGACAGCATAAACTTATTATCTGTGCCCAGATCTGTTTATTTTTTAGGAGATCAACTATTCACAGTCAGTTTTTCTCAGCAGGAATCATAGAAATGATTTACACTTGGAAAGAGAAAGAGACTAACATCCTGGAGCCAAATTTGTAAGAGGTCCACATTCTGGGGTCCCACTGGGCAAATGCATCCTCCAGCAACATCTGGCTTCTCCTAAGTTTCCTCTTTTCTTCACACTGCTAGTGCTTACTCCTGAGAAATTCAAGTGTGTTCAAAAGTAAAAGGGTTTCCAGTTTCATCCATGTCCCTACAAAGGACAGGAACTCATCATTTTTTTTGGCTGCATGGTATTCCATGGTGTATATGTGCCACATTTTCTTAATCCAGTCTATCATTGTTGGACATTTAGGTTGGTTCCAAGTCTTTTCTATTGTGAATAGTGCCGCAGTAAACATACATGTGCGTGTGTCTTTATAGCCGAATTTTCAGCAAACTATTGCGAGGACAAAAAACCAAACACCGCATGTTCTCACTCATAGGTGGGAATTGAACAATGAGAACACATGGACACAGGAAGGGGAACATCACACACCAGGGACTGTTGTGGGGTGGGGGGAGGGGAGAGGGACAGCATTAGGAGATATACCTAATGCTAAATGACGAGTTAATGGGTGCAGCGCACCAACATGGCACATATATACATATGTAACAAACCAGCACATTGTGCACATGTACCCTAAAACTTAAAGTATAATAATAATAAAATTTAAAAAAAAGTAAAAGGGAACAAAGGCAGATCTATATACCGGCTCTGCACTCCAACATTATTTATGTTATAAATAGTCAGAGAATCTTGTGATTGTCATGATTAGGAAATACCATAAAACTCAATAGCTTTTGTTTTCTTATCTTTTTTCCAAGAACTGTGATGTCTCTTTTTATTAATTATGCAAGAAACTTTCTGCTTACTTTTCTTTCTCCCTTCAATCTGGATGTTAGAAACACTCATCTAGACATATCTGTCTCAAGAGCCTAAATGCTCAACATCTCCTTCTAGCAGATGTGTCCCTGTCTGTGTCCTGATCAGGAAAAGGGTGTTAGATCAATCTTTATATTTGTCTAACGACCGAATAGATCAGCAGACCCCCACATGCCTATCCCTGATGTGGCCTATGGGAAGATTCTTTTCAATCAATTAATAATAATATCTGTCATTGATTTGGACTGGAAAATGCAAAGATAAGTGGACAACTAGTAGAGACAGAATAAATGAAGAATGAAAAAAGGCTGAATAGATTATGAAAAAGAAATCAGAAAATTGAGAGCAGGAGAGAAAAGGGAAGAACAGTTTCTGGACCTGCCTTGAATCTAGATCTCTTCTATTCTAATCTACTTAACTAATAAACCTTTATAACAAACCTTTTTTTTCATAACATTTTTAACTCTTTTTCCTCTCATGAACATAATACAGGAAATCTATTAACAGTGCCTATACACCAGGATATTTAAAATATATATACTTTATTTTGCATAGTCCTATTCACTCACTGTTTCAGTTCTTTTTCCAAGAAACTCCTATGGAAGCTTTTTTTCTTTCTTTCTTTCTTTTTTTTTTTCTCTAAAGGCTCTTATGGAAGCCCTTAGGGCAGTGATCCTCAAAGTATAGCTCTGAGACCAGTCCCATAAGCATCACCTGGAAACATGCTGGAAATGCAAATTTCCAAGCCCAACTCCCCACATCCATAAGATGTGGATAAACTAGAATAGAAACTTCATATGGGTGGAGCCCCAAAATCTGTTTTTGTAGCAAACTCTTCTGTACTTGGACCCTCATACAACATAAAATTTGAGAGCAACAGCAATATGACATTGAAAATTATAGGGCTATATCATCTCTATGTTCTAAGTTTAAAAAGAATATGTGGACTGAATTACATTAACTGTTAAATGTATCAAAAACTGGTTTATCCAATCAAAAATTTACTGGACAATACCTAATTCAAGGTAGTGAATTAAGGCTAAGAAAATCATGAAAATAATAGTCACAGCCAGGTAGAGGAGGCTGTGCCTGTAATTCCAGCACTTTGGGAGGCCAAGGTGGGAGGATCACTTGAGCCCATGAGTTGGACATCAGCCTGTGCAACATACTGAGACTTATCTCTACAAAAATAAAACATTAGCTGGGCATGGTGGTGCATGAATGCAGTCCTAGCTACTTGGGATGCTGAGGCAGGAGAATAACTTGAGCCTAGGATTTTGAGGCTGCAGTGAGCTCTTACTGTGCCACTGGACTCCAGCCTGAGTGAAAGAGTGAGACTCTGTCAGAAGAAAAAAAAAAAGAAAGGAGGAGAAGAAGGAAGAGGAGGAAAAAGAAGGAGGAGGAGGAAGAGGAGGAGGAGGAAGAGGAGGAGGAGGAAGAGGAGGAGGAGGAAGAGGAGGAGGAGGAGGAGGAGAGGAGAAGAAAAGGAAGAGGAGAGGAGAAGAAAAGGAAGAGGAGAGGAGAAGAAAAGTAAAAGGAGAGGAGAAAAGAGAAAAGAAAGAGAGAGAAAGAAGAAAGAAAGAAAGAAAGAGAAAGAAAGAAAGAAAGAAAGAAAGAAAGAAAGAAAGAAAGAAAGAAAGAAAGAAAGAAAGAAAGAAAGAAAGAAAAGAAAGAAAGAAAGAAAAGAAAGGAAGGAAGGAAGGAAGAAAGAGAAAGAAAGGAAGAAAGGAAAGAAAGAAAGAAAGAAAGAAAGAAAGAAAGAAAGAAAGAAAGAGAAAGAAAGAAAGAAAGAAAGAGAAAGAGAGAGAGAGAGAAAGGGCTACATATGATCATATATTTGAAAATAGAAATATTTACCAAGTTTTAGTGCATGCAGAAGAAGTCATTATAGATGTCAAGGAGATGGAATCTGAGCAGAGAAAAAGCAATTTCTACCCACATAGCAAATTGTTATACTATACATCACGTGGCAGCTAATAGTATTTTCCCAGCAAGTGATAGGATAATCTGGAGAGCAATTTTTCTTTATCATGACACATGATTGCAGAACCAATGTGACGTGTCTTCCAATTTTCTCCCAACTACTTTGTGCTTCAAATCAGAAAGAGTTAAGTAATATTGAGATGTAACCAGAGTTCATATCAATAGCTTTTTTATGGAACCAGGGTACAATTAGAATCTCCATGATATTTGAGAAGAAATTCTATGTATACTACCTTCAAGATACCGTATCTGTTGGGAGCTGAAAAGGCCAAAGGGATCGTGACCAACTCAGCATTCCACTGGAGGCTATATGATCAAACAGCAAACTGCTCATCATGAATGCAGGATGTGGGCAAACTCACAACTGTGCCTGCCACTAGGAAGTTTGCTGAGAGCAGTCACTCCCTGGCGCCGGGCCCCTTGAGTTTATCTACTGGGACATCTAGAGGCTATTGTTCAAGGAATGCAGTCTTGGACCAAACAGCTGACCTCTTCTTCCACCCCCACTTCTCACCATCTCTTTTGCCTAATAAATATGGAGAGGTGTGTAAAGCTCAGGACCCTTGTATACTAGAGGCAAGGTGCTCCCTGACCCCGTCTTCTAAACATACTCTTTTGTCTTTTGCCTTTATGCCCGCATTTGTCAACCTTGTTTCAGTCCCCCAAGATCCATGCAGGTAACAAGTGGGGCTCAGAACAGGAACTCTGAGGACGTCAACAAGTGACATCTGAACACAGGGACTTCGAGGATTTGAATGAGGAAGGTCTGCTGGAGCAGATAAACTGAAATTGACAAGGCAAATGGGGACCCCAGGATGAGTCTACCAGCAGCGGATATAAGGTCAGTGCCCTAAAGAGGTACTGGGAACAGTGCTTTAAAGAAGTACTGGGAACGGGAAGTTTTCTGAATCAGGGTAACATGGGGCAGAATTTGTCTACTGAAGAAAAACATTATGTGCAGTTGCTTTAAGTTTTGTTGAAACAAACTGGGGCTCAGGTTAGTTCTCAGACATTAACTAAGATGCTGCAGGAGGTTATTACACATAACCCATGGTTTCCATAGGCAGACACTCTTGATGTGGAGAATTGGGACAGAGCAGGAGAAGGATTAAAATGGGCTCGTCAAAAAGGTCTTAAAGTTGATTCTTCTGTTTTCCCTACTTGAAGTTTAGTTCATACTGTACTTCTACCATTATCTCATTATTCTGTGGGACAGCAGGCTGAGTCTAAAAATCTGAAAGAATCTGTTGACCCACCCACAGCACCAATTGAAAATAAAAAACAGGAGAGGGAAGATAAAAATTGGCCTATACTGCCTCCTCCAGTTGCAGAAACATCTGAACTACCTCCTTTGGTAACAGAAATAGAGACCCCAATACAAAGAATTTTACACTCCGCTGCCATAGCTGGAGAGTCCTTAGGATCTTGTGCTTTTCCTGTTTCTGTAAGGACTGATCCAAATAATCCACAGCAGCTTATTCATGAACACACTCCACTAGAGTTTAAGTTGTTGAAGGAATTATAAGCAAGTGTAGTAAATAATGGCATACAGAACCCATTCACTTTAGGATTGCTAGAATCTGTGTTCGGTGCTATGCGTCTTTTACCCTTTGATGTAAAACATTTGGGGTGAACTTGCTTGTCTGCTAGCGCATATCTGACATGGAATTTAAATTGGCAAGAAACGTGTGCAGACCAGGCTAGACAGAACTGTGATGCCAGACATGGAGACATTACAGAGGATATGCTATTGGGTAGTAGCCCTTATTCAGACTGGAACATCAAATGGCACTCCTAGATGCTGTATCAGCAGCGTGCACAGGCTGCTAAACATGCCTGGGCCACAATTCCAGAAGAGGGAGTCCCAGTACATCCTTTTTACATATTATGCAAGGGTCGCAGGATCCCTATGTGCAATTTCTTGTAAGATTACAAGAGGCAGTGAAGCATCAAATTCCTCATGCCACTGCTGCAGAAATGCTAACCTTAACTTTAGCTTTTGATAAGGCAAATGTGGACTGTAAACATGCACTGGCACCTGTGAGGTGTACAAAAAACTTGGGAAATTTTCTCAGAGCTTGTCAGGATATGGGAACTGAGTTTCATTGCTCTTCAATGTTAGCTGAAGCTGTGGGGAAAAGAAAGAGAGATTAGATTGTTACTGTGTCTATGTAGAAAAGGAAGATATAAGAAACTCCATTTTGATCTGTACTAAGAAAAATTGTTCTGCTTTGAGATGCTGTTAATCTGTAACTTTAGCCCCAACCCTGTGCTCACAGAAACATGTGCTGTATTGAATCAAGGTTTAATGGATTTAGGGCTGTTAAGGATGTGCCTTGTTAGCAACATGTTTGCAGGCAGTATGCCTGGTAAAAGTCATCGCCATTTTCCATTCTCTATTAACCAGGGACACAATGCACTGCAGAAAGCCGCAGGGACCTCTGCCCAAGAAAGCCTGGGTATTGTCCAAGCTTTCCCCCAACTCAGACAGCCTGAGATATGGCCTTGTGGGAAAGGAAAGACGTTACATCCCCTAGCCCAACACCCGTGAAGAGTCTGTGCTGAGGAAGAGTAGCGAAAGAGGGAGGCCTCTTTCCAGATGAAATAAGAGGAAGGCTTCTGTCTCCTGCTCATCCCTGGGAATGGAATGTCTCGGTGTAAAGCCGACCATTAGTTCTATTCTGAGATAGGAGAAAACTGCCCTGTGGCTGGAGGCGAGATATGCTGGCAGCAATACTGGTCTGTGACTCTTTGCTACACTGAGATGTTCGTGTAAAGTGAAACATAAATCTAGCCTATGTGCACATCCAAACACAGTACCTTTCCTTGGACTTATTCATAATACAGATTCCTTTGCTCACATGTTTCCCTGCTGACCTTCTCCCCACCATCACCCTGTTGCCCTGCCATACTCCCCTCACCAAGATAGTAAAAATAGTGATCAATAAATACTGAGGGAACTCAGAGACCAGCACCAGTGAGGGTCCTCGCATGATGAATGCCAGTCCCCTGAGTCCACTTTTCTTCCTCTATACTTTGTCTCCATGTCTTATTTCTTTTCTCAGTCTCTTGTCTCCACCTGAAGAGAAATACCCACAGGTGTGGAGGGGCAGGCCCCCTTCAGAAGCAATGGCTAATTTAGGAGTTGACAAATGTAAGAAGAACCAAAGAGTAAGCCCTAAGTGGGAAAATGTTATAATTGTGGAAAAACTGGACATTTCAAAAAGGAAATGCCGCCAGATCCCAGGACAGAAGAGATCTTATAATGCAGTTCCCTCCCAAGTGGAAAAAACGCCAGGACTCTGTCCTCGCTGTAACAAAGGAAATCACTGGGCTAATCAGTGCCGCTAAAAATTTCATCAGAATGGCACCCCCTGTTGGGAAACAAGATGGGGGCCTGGACCCGGCCCCTCAAACAACGAAGGCATTCCCAATTCAGACCACAACCCTGTTTCAGGGATGGGGGCACATTGATTCCCTCACCCCAGGAACACCAGGAAGTGCAGAATTAGATCCCCCTGCCAGAAAAGGGGTTACATTAGTTGGGGGAGACAAACCCACCAAGATTCCCACTGGCATCTCAGGACCTTTACTAGCAGGATACACGGATATATAGGATACTAATTTTAGTCAAAAGCTGCCTTAACTTGCAAGGCATTACTGTAGTCCCAGGAGTTGTTGACTCTCATTATGAAGGAGAAATTCAAGTAGTTTTAATGTCACAAGATCTTTGAGTTTTTGAACTGGGAGAATATATTGCTCAATTATTGCTTATTCTCTGCAAAATGCATCCTTCTCCATGAAAGAAGAAATGAGGAAATAAAGGGTCTGGGAGCACAACTACACGAGAAATCTATTTATCACAACCTATAGCCTCTAATAGATATAGACTATAAATATAATTTGTAGAATAGACTGTAAATATAATAGACTATAAATATAATTTGTAGCACAAATTATAGGAAAGAAATTTTATGGGCTTATGGACACAGGAGCTGATATCTCAGTGATATCCAGTAAGGATTGGCCCCCAGCATGGCCTCTCAGACTAACCTCCACATCCTTAGTGGGAATAGGAACAATTCAAAGCATTCAACAGAGTGATGAGATTTTACCTTGTCTTGGTCCAGATGGACAATTGTGTACTTTTCAACCTTATGTTGAAAATATAGCTATCAATTTATGGGGTTGAGACTTACTTACAGCATGGGATATGAGACTTACAAATGAAAACTTTGATAACCCAGGATTCAAAATGTTGAAGGACATGGGGTATCAGAGTGGGAAAGGTTTAGGGAAATTCCTGCAAGGAAACCCTAACCCGATATCAGTAACTAGAAAGACAGGTTAAACTCTGCAAGGAAACTCTTCTTTAAATTCCTGTGGCAATTAACTAAAGAGGCAGAGCAAATGCTACAGCAGAGACATGCCTCATGGCTGCAACCACAAAAACCTTTGCTTTTGTTTATTTTTCCTACCCCCAACTCTCCAACAGGACTTTTGGGCCAGTTCATAGACAAGTCTGTAACAGTAATAGAACGGCTCCTTCTACCTAATCAAACAGTCAAAACCTTTCAAGTTTATCATTCTTTAATTCCCAGCCAAGCTAGGGCTAAAATACAAGCCTGTCCTACTTGCCAGCATGTCCCTGGAGCCACACCTGTAGAAGGCTGTAACCCATGAGGTTTGGCTCCAGATGAAATTTGGCAAATGGATGTTACACACATAGCAATCTTTGGTAAGCTTAGCTATGTTCATGTGACTACAGACATTTAGTTACATATGCTGCATGCTACATATGCTACATGCCAAACAGGTGAGACAGCTGGTCATGTACAGCAACATTGTTTTCATCATTTGCTCATATGTGGATACCTAAACAATTACAAACTGGCAATGGACTCACTTATACTAGCCATGCTTTTCAAAATTTCTTACAGCTTTGGGCTATAACCCATAAAACAGGAATTCCTTATAATCCTAGAGAACAAGACATTATAGAGCAGGCACATCAAACATTACAAGGCATGTTGAAAAGACAAAAAGGGGGTATAGGGGGCCAACTATCACCTCAATCAAAACAACAATTACCCTTATTTACTTTAAATTTTTTGACTCCTGGTAAGACTCTGGTAGAAAGACATTGGCAAGTGTTAGAGGAAAAGAGGAAAGGTTATGCGAAAGTGTTATGGAAATCCCCAGAAGAAGGACAATGGAAAGGTCCGGTGGACTTACTGACATGGGGAAGAGGGTATGCTTGTGTTTTTACAGGAGATGGACAAACCCCTGTCCATCTTGATGGGTGACATCAAGGTGTGTGCAACCAAGGAATGGGAGACTGGAGGAACCCAGGGTGGCCAATCATGGGCCCAGTCCCTCCAGTACAAGCCATGAGCCAGCTGAGCCTGAGTGCAAAGACAGAGAGAAGACCAACCAGAGTCATGACGACATCAACCCCCATAACCGGGGGACAACTCAAAAAAACCACGCAGGAAGCTGAGAAACTACTGGAGCATCAAGGCCAGACAAAAACCCCTGATTCCGTATTCATGGCCATGTTAGCCATAATATCCTGTGCAGTATGTTTTCCTTGTGCAGAGGCAAAAACATATTGGGCATATGTTCCCAATCCCCCAGTAGTACGACCTGTACTTTGGAGTGACACTCCTTCTGAGATTTATCATGATCAGGGAGAGTGGGCTCCAGGACCCCTAACTCCCCCTGACATAGAAAAGTTAGATTCTCAGAACAATATCATTAATTATATTGCTTCACTGGAAGGATCTCCTTTTGTATCACCACGAAGACTTCGCTCAGCAATAGCTGTCTTACAATTCAAGCTGAAGCATGGTTGAGTCATTACGGAAAAATCATGTACTTATTAAGTCTTGGTTGTATTAATATAACTGGTGTGTTAACCAACAATTCCAGGCCCAATCACCCTAATTGTGCAGACTATATGGAATGGATTCCCTACAATAGTTCCTACTCCCCTCCATGGACCAAGTGTCTTGGGCCACTGGCTAGAAAACAATCTATGTTAACCGGAGACTTTGTGGGTTGGGGATTTAAAGGTCAATTAGACGGAAAAGATGAAAATCAGAAATCATGGCACAAACTTCGCTGGCATTGGTGGCAAGCTTTTAATGCTTCTTCTTTATACAACACCGGGATCCAATCCCAGCCTGCCACCCAGATTGCTTGGCATGGAGCAGGCTTTAGCCTGCCTCCTCCTCAGTGGCATTATCTCAGGCAGAAAGGACAATTCAAGAGATGATCTGGAAGGCAGCATTCCCATTTATGAATGGCAATGGTCTGGATTGGAATACTATTCAATAATAGCAATAGTAAGTGACTATCTTACTATTCTTAATGTTGCATTTGTAAAGAATATCACCACTCAATTTACAGTTTGTGTTTTTAATCCTTATATCTTTTTGGCAGCTAAGAAGGACCAGCTCCAGGTAAACAATACCCAATTGACCTGTAAATCTTGCCAGTTATATCACTGCATTAATCTAACTCAACTTACTCATCATGTCCACAGAGCCTTAGGCATGATAATTTTTGCTATTGTTTCCTTGGTCGCACTAACAACTTCTGTTGTGATGTCCTCCATAGCTTTGCATAGTTCTGTTCAAACAGCTCAGTATGTGGAGAACTGGACACGCACAGCCAACCAAGCATGGGTACTTCAGAATAAAATTAACACTGAGTTACAAATTGAAGTGGCAATGTTAAAATCCACGGTTCTATGGTTAGGGGAACAAGTAGAAAGCTTGCAATTGCAGCAGCAATTTTGTTGTCCTTTTAATCACACTCATATTTGTGTAACCAACTTAGAATATAACCGAAGTGAGTATCCGTGGGGCCTTGTGAAAGCCCATTTGCAGGGAGCTTTCACATCCAACATCACCTTTGATACTGGTGAATTACAAAACAAAATTCTTGACTTAAATAAACAAACTCAAGAGTTTCAGCCTTCTTTAGAAGACTGGACCCAATTCCAGCAAGGCCTGGAGAGCTTCAACCCTTGGACCTGTCTAAAGCACCACATTAACATTTTATATGTAGTTCTTGGAATAACGTTGTTTTGTCTCTGTCTTCTGTTCATAGTCTGTAAAATCAGATGGACTGCCAATTAGAGAATGAGAGCTATCCAGCCTGGCCTTACATTCTTTCAATTAATACATAAACAAGAAGGGGGAGATGTTGGGAGCCAAAAAGGCCAAAGGAATCATGACCAACTCAGCATTCCACTGGAGGCTATATAATCAAACAGTAAACTATCATGAATGCAGGATGTGGGCAAACTCACGACTGCGCCTGCCGCCAGGAGGTTTGCTGAGGGCGGTCACTCCCTGGCACTGGGCTCCTTGAGGTTATCTACTGTGACATCTAGTGCCTATTGTTCAAGGAATGCAGTCTTGCAAGCCTACTCTGGACCAAGCAGGTGACCTCTTCTTCCACTCCCACTTCTCACCATCTCTTTTGCCTAATAAATACAGAGGGCTGGCAGGGCGCGGTGGCTCATGCCTGTAATCCCAGCACTTTGGGAGGCTAAGGCAGGCAGATCACGAGGTCAGGATATCAAGACCATCCTAGCTAACACAGTGAAACCGCGTCTCTACTAAAAATACAAAAAATTAGCCAGGCATGATGGTGGGCACCTGTAATCCCAGCTACACAGGAGGCTAAGGCAGGAGAATTGTGTGAACCCATGAGGTGGAGGTTGCAGTGAGCTGAAATTGTGCCACTGCACTCCAGCCTGGGCAACAGAGTGACACTCCATCTCAAAATAAATAAATAAATAAATAAATAAATAAATAAATAAATAAATAAAATAAAAACAACAGAGTGCTGTGTAAAGCTCAGAACCCTTGTCCACTAGAGGCAAGCTGCCCCCGACCCCTTCTTCCAAACGTACTCTTTTGTCTGTTGTCTTTATTCTCACATTCCTCAACCTTTGATCAGTCCCCCGAGGTCTTTGCAGGTAACACATATCCAAGAATATACTCATGTATTACTGCTTCCTTTGCTACCACCTTTGTCCTATCCACCATCATTTCTTATTGAAAACTTGGCTCCATGCTTCCAGACTTTCTTGTCTGTTTTCAACACAACAGCAAACATGGTCTTGTTAGAATGCAAGTCTGACCAGGCTGCTCCTCTCTGAAAACCCTCCTTTGGCTCTCCATCTCAGAATCAGTCAGCATCTTTACAATGGCAAGCATGAACAGACTTCTGTTTCTAGTTGACCTCTTCTGGTAATTTTTCTTTTGCTCTTTCTCATTTCCCAAATGTGTCAGTCACTCTCCCATCTCAGGACAGTCCTCTTCCCCCAACTTGAAGTTCTTCTCCCCAGATATTGATAGAGCTCACTCTCTCATTTTCTTTAGAGATTTGCTCTAATGAAACTTTTTCAGCAAGGATTTCTCAGGCCACTCTATCTAAAATTGCAGGTCCTCCTGATATCTACACCCTCGCTTCTCTATTTTGTTCTTCTTGTTATCACTTACTAATATCTAATATAATATGCAGGCTGCTTATTTATCTTGAGTATGTCTGACTTCCCATATTAAAGTGGAAAATCAATGAGGGTGAGGGTATTTGATTCTTCTTTTACTATTGTGTATGCAGCTCTTTTAGAACAGGGAACGGTGCCTGGCTATTGAAGACAAAAAGATACTTATGAACACATGATTGGTATTAAAAGACTATGACTTTGTCTCCGAAGGTATGTTACTTAATACACTTTCTCATATAACCTGCCCCAGCCTCACCCCAAAAAGAGAAAAAAACATACACTTTATTCTCTCTTAGATATTCATAATTCACATTAATATATAAATAGCTACGAAAAAAATCTTTTCTTAACCCATTTTTTCCAAACTCATTTCATTATGGACAGTTTCTTCACCCATAAGATTTCCTATCATTCCAGAGCACACCTTGGGGTATGGTATTGCAGATGAATCTAAGAAACCCTGTACAATACAGCCTACCATGCATAGTCATTTTCCTACCAAGTGCAGTGCTCACAATGTTAGAGTGCTTATAATGAAGTAAAGATTTTGGTACTTGGGAATGTTTATCACCCATGCTTAAAAAACTAAGATGATATTTCCGATGCTGTCTTTGCCACATTTAGCAAGTATTAATAGTCAAGGGATATCAAAATAAAAACACTTGATCATTGTAGTCAAAGATTTTCACTGGTCTGCCCTAGCATTCAACATAAAATATATTTTGAGAAAAAAAATTGTTTTTTTTTCCTGTAACTTTTAAGACTCAGTGCCATCTCCTGTTTGCTGATGTTTTCTCATTTCTTTTTACCAATCTTTCTTTAATACTAAAGGTGATGCTTTGATGTGTTTATTGAGAACTACCTGCTTATGATTCTTTAGGACTGGGAAGATGTTGGTCAAAGAATACAAAATTTCAGCCGGGCGTGGTGGCTCACGCTTGTAATCCCAGCAATTTGGGAGGCCGAGGCGGGCGGATCACAAGGTCAGGAGATCGAGACCACGGTGAAACCCCGTCTCTACTAAAAATACAAAAAATTAGCCGGGCGTGGTGGCAGGCGCCTGTAGTCCCAGCTACTCAGAAAGGCTGAGGCAGGAGAATGGCGTGAACCCGGGAGGTGGAGCTTGCAGTGAGCCGAGATTGCGCCACTGCACTCAAGCCTGGGCGACAGAGCGAGACTCCGTCTCAAAAAAAAAAAAAAAAAAAAAAACAAAATTTCATGCAGGTCATGCATGCAAGAGATCTATTGTATAACAGTGACTATAGTTAACAATGTAATGTATAATTTAACATTGTTAAGTGAGATTTAATTGCTGATAATTCTTTATATCAGTTTCTTATTCTCTATGTAGCATTCTCTTCTTTCTATGTAGCTCTGATATGAGATACTTAGTATCTATGATCCACTGACCCTCATTTCAGATACAAAACATATGCAATTGTTCTTTCTTATTCAATATCCACCTCAATTACTGTCCAACCGTGAGCTAACTTTTAAAAAGCCAGGAATAGTGGCATAGGCCTGTAGTCCCAGCTACTTGGGAGGCTGAGGCCAGAAGATTGCTTTAACCCAGGAGTTTAAGGCTGACACTGTGATACCAACTGTACTCCAGCCTGGGCAGCATAGCAACACCCTGTCTCTAAAAATAAATAAATATGAATAAAATAGTACTATGACTTTCTACTTCCCCATAGCCCTCTGATTTCTTTTACAACCCTTACATATGAGAATGACAACAATGGATGAAAGGCCTCAGCTTTAGAGTCAAGCTGAACAGTTGGAAATCTGTATTTGACATTTACTAATGTGATCTTGCACAAGTTATTTTAACTATCTCTGCCTCAGTTTCTTTATCTATCCATCAGGTAGCAACAATATTCACCTTTTAGAGTTGTTGCAGGTTTTAAATAACTGAAAGGATGGAAAAATATTTAAAGAAATGCCTGCTTATGATAATAGTACATTAAATGAGCTAGTGTGTGTAAAATAACTTCGGAAACTACAAATTTTAAGAAAACACGTCCCTAGAAACAACAATGTATAACAAGTACAAAGAGGCTTGCTGTACTTTACTGAATATCTAACTTCATCAAATGTAGGATATCACATAACACAAGGTTATTAAACTATTTCATATACCACAGGTAAGAAAAAAATACTGCTATTTAACTATGACATGTTTACTTTCATTTGAATTTTAATTTTTGTTACTATTCATGTTTTTTGAGAATTAGTTACACATTGATCCTTATGTCACTCTTGCATAACCATGAACTTCAGTACAGTATTCAATACTGTGTGGATAGATAGCCTCCTTTTTCTTCCTGATTTCAGGAAGAAAGTTTTCATTACTTCACTACTAATTATCAAGTTTATTATGGAATCTTTGTAGAGACTTTTTATCAAATTAAGTCCTTTTTCATTCTTATTGTGAAGGTTTTTCTTTATGAACTGCAAGTGAATGTTATCAAATACTTTTTCAACATCCATTGAAATGACCATGGTTCCTTTCTTTGTTTTTGTCAATAAGGTGAATTACATTGACTGTTCTTCAAAGGTTAAACTAACTTTGTTTAACTAGTTAACTTTTAAAAATATCTGTAAAATTAGAAGTGATGTTACTCTTTCCAGTACTAACATTGGTTTTTATGTCTTTTTTTTTTTTTTGAGATGGAGTCTTGCTCTTTCACCCAGGCTGGAGTGCAGTGGCGCGATCTCGGCTCACTGCAAGCTCCACCTCCCGGGTTCACGCCATTCTCCTGCCTCAGCCTCTCCGAGTAGCTGGGACTACAGGCGCCCGCCACCACGCCCGGCTAATTTTTTGTATTTTTAGTAGAGACGGGGTTTCACCGTGGTCTCGATCTCCTGACCTCGTGATCCGCCCGTCTCGGCCTCGCAAAGTGCTGGGATTACAAGCGTGAGCCACCGCGCCCGGCCTATGTCTTATCTCAATTATTTTGTTTATCAGGTCTTTCAGGAATTTGTCCATTTCATTAACTTCTATATTTTCTCTTTATTTTTATTTTTTAATTTGCTGTTCATTTTCTAACCTCTAGAATGAATAGGTTACTGATTCTCAGGCTATCTTATTTCCCAAAATATTAATCTAATGTTGTGGATTTTTACCTAAGAACTTTTAACCTACATCCAATAAGTTTTATATGTAGTATTTTAATAATCATCCTTTTCAAAATATTTGCTATTTACTATTTCTTGTTTCTTCTTTGAAACAGTATTTGCATGCAAGATAGAATCATGCTATGTATATTACCAAGAATTTGAGGATAATTTTATTATTATTTAACAACTATTTCTAACAATTCCATTAGATGAGAGCACTTACTTTCAAATTTCAATTTTTGAAATGTTGTTATTTACATTATTGCCCCATGTATGGCCTGTTCTTATTAATATTCCAAGTATACTTGGAAAAACATGTTTTTTTATTGTAATTTTGAGACTTACTTCATGACACAGATTCATTATACAAATGTTCCAACAGTATTTAAAATAATGTGAAATCTGGAGTTGCTGGACAAATTATTTCATATATATTAAATAAATTAACTTTGTTAATTATTCAGCCCCAATATTTTATTGTTACTGAATTTTGTATTATAAGTTTCTGAGAAAGAAATCTCAGAACTCCTATTATAACTTGCCTGATTCCTTGCATTTCCATGCAAATTTACAATTGTTACATATTTTTGAGCCTCAGGAAGTTTCTCTCTTTATTGCTGGTAATGGTTTTTACCTTGTCATCGACTTTGTTTTATATTATTCGAGTGGTTTCAACTTTCTTTTCATTAGTACCAGTATAGTATGCTTTTTCATTGCTTTCACTGTCAACCCTCATGTATCTTCCTATATCCTTATGTTTTAAATATCTTTCTTAAGCAGCACACAATATTTTTGTTGGTATTTTTGGTTTTTAAAATAAAGTTTCATAATTTTCTTAGTCTATTTTGTGTTGCTATAACAGAATACCTGAGAATGAATAGTATATAAAGAAAAGAAGCTTTTTTGGCTCACAATCCTGGGGATTAAAATGTTTAAGATTCAGAATCTGCATCTGGTAAGGGCCTCAGGCTATTTGTACTCATGGCAGAAAGTGGAAGGGGATCCAGTGTATGCAGAGATTATATGGTAAGAGATGAAGCAAGAGAAAGAAACTGAAGAAGCCAGACTTTTAACAAACTGCTCTCTTGGGAATTAATCCATTCCAACGAAGGTAAGAACTCACAGCCATAGGAGGACATTCATCCATTCATGAGGGATCTGCCCCCATGATCCAAACACCTGCCATTAGGCCCAGCCTTCCAACACTGCCACCCTGGGGATCAATTTTCAACCTGAGTTTTAGTGGAAATAAACCAAACCATAGCAGTAATCTTCATCTTTTACTTGAAGCATTCAGTTAATTTAGAATTAAGCAAATATATGTCTTTGTATTTTTCTTTACTTTCTATTTGGCCTTCTTAATATTTCTTTGTTTAGTTTTGGTGTAAAAACACAAAATTTTATGACATTTTAACTCATTTGTGCCCCTTAACTTGTATGTTATTATATTTTAATTTCCTATAATCTTATATGCCACTGCACATGATCTTTGTACAGTCAGTGTACCTTTTGATTTTCCCATATTTTTATGCTTTCTTTTACACCTCATTGTTTTCTGCATCTACAAATGTTTTTTCATATGAAATCATTTTTCTTCTCCCTAAAAGTAATACCTCTTAACACTTCTGTTAGTATGTTTATTGGTTATTAATTCTCTCAGATTTTTATGTGTGAATATTTATTTATTTTACCTTGAAACAAAATTTTTGAATGATATTTTTTCCTGGACAGATACTTTTGTTTTCATTCATTTCCATTCAGGACTTGAAGATTACCTTTTGGCAACCATTGTCTTTTGGGTCCCATTGTTTCAGCTGCAAGGTTGACTATTTCATTAATATTTACTCCTTTGAAAATAATTTGTCCTATTTTTCTCTGGCTGATTTAAGTATTTTGTCTGGGTGTACTTTCATCTTAAAACATCCTACTTAAGGTTATTAAAGCCCTTTGAATCTATGACTTGCTGTTCACTGGTTTTGAAAAAATTTCAGCCATTATCTTGCTTCTCCTTTATTTTCTTTCCTTTTCTTCTGGGAAACCAATTATACGTATGTTAGATATTTTCATTCCTTTTATCTTTTAATATTTTTCCATATTTATTTTCTATCACTTATTGCTTCCATGTTTTATTCTGAAAATTGTATTCTAACCTACATTCAAGTTTATTAATGTTTCCTTTAGCTATGCTTAATTTAACAAATCCATGTACTGAGTTCTCTATGTCAATAATAGTATCTTTCACTTTTAATATTTCCATTTCTTATTTTTTAATAGTTTCTAGTTCTCAGATTATATTGCCAATCTTTATCTTTTATTAAAAATATTAAGCAGAGTTATTTTAAAATCTTTTTCTAACAACTTTATCTGGGCACTCTGGGAGTCTATTTCTATTATGCATTTTTTCTTTGCTGTCAACCTAATTATTGCCACTTTCTATGCTAATTAAGCTAGTGAGTTTTCATTAAGCAATAGACATTGGATTTGAAAACAAAATTATGAAATAACTAAGACCTTGTAGCATATATTCTTCCTTTAGAGAAGAATTACACTTGCCTCCAATAGGCAGACCAAACAATAGCAAAGATTGATAGCTGAATTTAATTATACCAATTAAGGTGTTCTTAAACAGAGTTTCCCTCCCTGTGAGAGCAAGTGATTGCTGTTTTGACCTTTAGAATATCCACTAAAATAAGTTGGTGTCCTTAAGCTAGCTCTTCTTGGTGTGCCCTGGATTGGACTCTAATATTTTTCTTTACATCCCATAGCTCCATTGAGGCTGAAAATAGCTCTATTCAACCTCCCAGACCCTCAGTCACATATTAGTTATCTGGTAGATTTCTCCAGGGGAAAATGTGCCCCAAGAGATTCACTATCCTGGATTTCCTTTTCTCTTGGATTTTTATAGCTTGTGAGCACCCAAATATCATCAAGTCATAAACTATTTTTAGTGACCATTGTCAAGAGGATTGAACTACAATACCTAGTCTTTCATGGATGCACATGAAAATCCTAAATTACTTTTAAATCCAGATAAAATCATGCCTTGCTTTCCACACAACAATGTCTTATGTAATATGAAGAGAATTGATGGTGCAGCATGTAAGAGTATTCCACTCCAATTTTTGTGGCTTTTCTTCCAAGATGCTAACATTCATCCTATAGCTTTTGATCTGGTACGGTCTTACTTAATAATCTGTGGATGGGTTCTTATTCTTCTATTGAATATATGTCTCTTGATGTCAACTAGCTTTCATTCAAAATCTGTAAAATTTTGATAAATTGATATGTAACATGTTAATGACAGATTTATGTTATGCATGATTTAGACATCAGCTTCTTTTATTGACTTTGAAATTTCATTTATTCAAAGGGACCTTGAAATTTTATCTACCTTCAATTAGTACATTTGTAATTGTACCAACTTAGTTAAATTGATGATCAAATGAATAGCTCTGACCAAATTTGCATAAGAACAGGCAGAGATAATTATGTCATAAATGCTGTCTAAAATAACGATTAAGGAATTTCTATATTAGACAAGTTAAATCGTGAAAAATGCATCTTAGAATCTGTGAAATATATTATTTTTATAATATAGTCTGTGGAAATCAACCTGATCATTTGATCATTCACTACATTTTTATAAAATGCTTGTTCTGAGTTAATGAGAAGCATAGCGTGTAGGGACATTGGAAACAGCCTTTTTTTTTTTTCCCCAAGACAGAGTCTTGCTCTTCACCCAGGCTAAAGTGCAGTGGTGCGATCTCGGCTCACTGCAAACTCTACCTCCCCGGTTCAAGCGATTCTCCTGCCTCAGCCTCCTGAGTAGCTGGAATTACAGGCATGTGCCACCATGCCCCGCTAATTTTTGTATTTTTAGCAGAGACCGGGTTTCACCATGTTGGCCGGGCTGGTCTCAAACTACTGACCTCGTGTTCCGCTGGACTCTACTTCCCAAAGTGCTGGGGTTGCAGGCATGAGCCACCACGCCCAGCCGGAAACAGCCACCTTTTCTAAGCTTGGTTTTTCAGTATTGGTACTTATGAAGGGTAATATATTGACATTATTTTTGTTAGGCTTACAATAAAAAATTTTGGAAGAAATAATGTCAAAACAACACATAAGAGCTATAAAGGAGTTAATAAAATAAGGGTATTATTTACCAAGCTCAATTTCCCAGAAACCAAAGACAAAGGCCTTGTCCGTGGTGCAGCTGAGTGCCTAGGTTCTCTCACTCAGATGTAACAACTTTGCTATGTACTAGTACAAGCAGTGTACAATGTAATGCGGCTATAGGGAGTCCTACCACTTTGCAAACATGGCAATTTTTTAATATGAAATACAAGATCATGGCTATGAGCATGATTAATACGTTCATAACTTTTGATGGTGTTTTTAACCTATCAGTTTAAAATAATTGCCTAGATTCTGGACCTACTTTTTAATGGTAACTATATAGATCATTTATAAACAAAACTTCTTACTTTTTATTTTGGAATGCTTTGCATTCATATGAGCTGCTCTTAGCTGCTGGTTTTGTAACAAACCTAATATATGGGTTCCAAAAAATAATACTTACATATGTCTAAATCACTGGTTAAACTTAAAGTTTCTCTTTATACTATTCTGTGCAACTTCAGAGTTTTTAATATACTCCTGCAGTTTTAAAAGTGAAAATTTACTAGAAAAGTTTGATTAATTTGGGGAGCAGAGATAAGGAGAAAATTATGTAACATTAGATACTTTAATAATAAATGCAATGCACAACTCTGGTCAGTATTTTACTAGAACAGTCACTTCCAAAAAATACGTTTAGATAAAACACTTAAAAAGAAAACAGTGTTAGTAGAAAATAGTCAGCTTTCAATTAAGCTGGCAGTTATATTTTAGAGTGATTGGAGATTCAGGAAATCATATTAAATAAGATAGTGAGGACGAATAAGTTGGAAACTCGTTATGCTGTTAATCTTAAAGAGAGGTGACACTTTGACCTAATTTTGGTTTCATCTGCATGGCTGTAACATAGCTAAGCCTGAAGGAACATTCCTATTCCTGATCTACTCTAGCTAATCCTCTTATGCTACCCTTTGGGCACTGAATAAATTACAGCTAATCTACAAACAACAGGAGGATCTATGAAATTTCAGCTTTCAGGAGCAAAGACAGAAAAAATTTTCTAGGGGATGAAAAGTAAGGAATAATGAACACCCGTCCACAATGACTCTTTTTCAAATAAAGATGAAAGTACATTTTCAGTCTACAGCAAATATGTTTCAGAGAGAAAAAAACCCACAGCGATACGCAGTTTTACTTTGATCACAAATAAATATACCATATTGTGTTTCCTAAAATGTTGATGGAAAAAAAAAGTCCATTTTAGGGAACCGAGCTTACATGGACTAAAATAGATATCGCTGATGGGGTAGGTGTCAGAAATCTTCCCAAGATGGCAAGGGCCTATCTGCATCAAGAAAAAGTATTAGTCACTTAAATTTGACAACTGGCATAGAAACTTTTCCAAACCCAGAAAAGAAACTACTTAGGAACCAAGTGTCCACTACCGTTAGGATTGTCTAGGACTCTGGATGCCTCTCCTACCCATCTCTGGCTCCGAGATGACTGCACTGGCTATCAGGATACAGTCATATGATCTACGACAAATATTCTACAACAGGGGTCCCCAACCCCTAGTACTAGTCCATGGCCTGTTAGGAACTGAGCCACACAGCAGGAGTTAAGCTGCTGGTGAGTTTACAGCTGCTCCCCGTTGCTAGCATTAGGACCTGAGCTCCGCCTGCTGTCAGGTGAGCAGTGGCATTAGATTCTCATAGGAGCGTGAACCCTACTGTGAACTGCACTTGCAAAGGATCTAGGCTGTGTGCTTCTTTTGAGAATCTGGTGCCTGATGATCTGTCACCGTGTCCCATCACCACAAGATGAAACCATCTAGTTGCAGGAAAACAAGCTCAGGGCTCCCAATGATTCTACATTATGATGAGTTTTATAATTATTTCATTATATATTACAACGTAATAAAAATAGAAATAAAGTGCACAATAAATGTAATGTACTTGAATTATCCTGAAACCATCCCCTAAACCACAGTTAGTGGAAAAATTGTCTTCCACAAAACTGGTCTCTGTGCCAGAAATGTTGGGGAACTTCTTCTGCTCTTACAAGCAGGTCAGATGTAGAGATTGTCAACTTTTGGAGACACATTCTTTTCACCTATTTATTAGTCATCTCTACTTTCTTTTTTTTTTTTTTCTAAATTGTATCTGTTTTCTTTACCCACTTTCTAATGAGAGATTCAGCTTTTTAATTGCTTGTCAATGTGTTAGATATCTTCATATTCTGAGGATATTAACTAAATATTTGACATAAAGTTGCAAATAATTTTCCTTCATTTACTTTTAGCGTTTTAATAATCCTTATTATGTTTTTTGCTCAAAACAGATCTTATACATTTCTTTTATATATATATATCTACAGCTATTAATCACTTTCTTCACAATTTCTGCCTTTGGTATCTTATATAAATGTTTTCTTACCGTTTAATTTATATAAATATTTTTTCTGTATAAATTTTTTCATCTAGAGAGATAAAAATTACTCTCATTTTTTTGAAATGTTTTATCAACTCAGTTATTTGGATTTAATATTTAAATCTATTTGAAACTGCTTTTGAACGAAATAAGGTTCTAAGTTTTCCTTTAAAGGTAGGCAATTGTCAGTCATGGAAAATCCTTCATGTATGATTTACAATATAATCATTACAGTACACTAAAAGTATTTTGGTTTTGTCTGCACTGTTCTGTTTTATAGTTTCTCCTCATACATGTACTAGAATGTTTAAGACTACTGAAGTTTTAGAATCACTTTTAATATTTGATAATGAATACTAAGCTTTCCTTTCAGTTGTTGGTTAGCTTATTTATTGAAGTATAATTGTATATTAAGCAGCACACATTTATATGTACAATTTGATAAGTTTGAAATACAGAAAGATCCATACAATTATCATCACAATGACAATAATTAGCATATTCTTCATCTCTAAAAGTTCACTCATGTTTCTTTGTCATTCTCTTGTATTCTCAGTTCAGCCAGTATCTACCCTCTCCCTATACAACCATTGATCTGCATGATCTTTCATCAATATAGCTAACTTTGCTTTTTTAAATATTATATAAGCAATCATTCAGAATGTAATTTTAAGGCATCTGGCTCCCTTTACTCATTGTTATCATTTTTAGATTCATATATGTTGTTATGGGCATCAATAGTTTATCATTTTTTGCTACACAGTATTTTGTTATATTTCCACGTTGCAATTTTTATACCCAATTCCCTATTAGTGAATGTTTAGATGGTTTCCAGTTTTGGCTATTACAAATAAAGCTGCTTCATTATATGAATATAAGTATTTGTAAGGATGTATGCTTTTACCCATGTAAATACCTAGGAGAGAAAATAACTGAATTGTATGGTAGGATTATGTTTAACTTTTTCAGAAACTGATGAAATTATTTCCAAGTTATTTTACCATTTTACATTTCTGCCATCAACGTACATCCTCTTTGTAGAAGGGACTATTCAAATACTTTGCTCAATTATTTGAGACTTCTTTTCATACTCTGGATACAAGTCCTTTATCAGATACATTGGCTAGTTTGTGATTTGTTTGTATATTCTTTTAACATTATTTTCTGCAGAGTGAACATGAGTCCTAGGACATATTTGACAACCTTAGGGTTATAATTTTTCTCATATGATGTCTCCTAGATGTTTTATAGCTTTATATTTAGTCCTATGATGCATTTTGAGATAATTTTTATTATAAGTTTAGAACTAGAAATAGCATTTGACCCAGCAATCCCATTACTGGGTATATACCCAAAGGATTATAAATCATGCTGCTATAAAGACACATGCACACGTATGTTTATTGTGACACTATTCACAATAGCAAAGACTTGGAACCAATCCAAATGTCCATCAATGATAGAGTGGATTAAGAAAATTTGGCACATATACACCATGGAATACTACGCAGCCATAAAAAAGGATGAGTTCATGTCCTTTGTAGGGACATGGATGAAGCTGGAAACCATCGTTCTCAGCAAACTATCACAAGGACAGAAAACCAAACACCATATGTTCTCACTCATAGGTGGGAAATGAACAATGAGAACACTTGGACACAGGGTGGGGAACATCACCCACTGGGACCTGTAGTGGGGTGGGGGTATGCGGGAGGGATAGGGAATTAGAAACAAGGGGGGGGGGGGGGGGGGGGGGGGGGGGGGGGGATAGACCAGTGAAATAAAAAAAAAAAAATAGGGGGTGGGGGGGATAGCATTGAGGAGGAAATAACCTAATGGTAAATGCCATGCATCCAGCTGGGCAATGGACTGTCAAAAAAAAAAAAAAAAAAAAAAAAAACAAAATGGGTGCAGCAAACCAACACGGCACATGTATACATATGTAACAAACCTGCACATTGTGCACATGTACCCTAGAACTTAAAGTATAATAAAAAAGCATAAGTTTAGAATTATATGTGAAACATTGATGTGCCCATTTGTTGAAAAAGACTTCCATTTATCTATTGAATTACCTGTACATCTTTGTCAAAAATCTACTATAATGATATGCATGTGGGTCATTTTATGAATAATCTGCATTGTTCCATTGATAAATTATTCAATGGCTATGCCAATACCATGCTGACTTGATTATTGAAGCCTTGTAATAAGCCTTTAAGTCATGTAGTACAAGCCTTCCAGCTTTATTCTTATTTTTCAAAACATGTGTGGCTCTTCTAGGCTCTTTGCATTTTCACATAAATTTTATAATCAACTTGTTAATTTCTACAAAAATAAGCTTCCTATGATTTTTGATTTGTGTTAAGTTTAATTCATATATCAATCTAAGGATAAATGACATCTGTATAATATTGTCGTCAGATATATTACATATATCTTTACACAATTATTTGTCTTCTTCAACTTCTCTTAACATTACTTTGTATTTTTCTCTCTATAGATCTTGAACATTTTTTGTTGATTGTATCTCCCAGCATTTCATATTTCTGATTCTGTTTTAAGTCATAATTTTTATTTCTATGGTTGAATGTTTGTTCTTAGTATATACAAGTTAAATTCATTTTTCTAGCTTAATCTTACACTTTGAAACTTTGTTAATGTTATTTATTCTAGAAGTTTATTTTGTAGATTCTGTAGGATTTTCTATACAAATGATCACATCTTCTGCAAGTGGAGATTTAGTTCTTCCTTTCAAAACTGAATAAATTTTATTTATTTTTCTGGCCTTATTACATTGGCTAAAACCTCTAGTACAGAGTTGAATAGAAGTGAATAGAGCAATTATCCATCCCTTATCCCTGATTTTAGTGTAAAAGCATTAAGTATTTCATGATTAAATATGAGATTAGCTGTAAATTTATTTGGAGATGCCCTCACTCAGACTGAGGAAAATCCATTATATTCCGAATTTACTAAGATATATTATCAGGAACAAATTTTCTAAATGCTTTTTCTGCATCTGTTGGGATGACAGTATGTTTTGTTTGGTTTAGTCTGTTTATACGGTGAATTATGTCACAATAATTATTGTCTTATCTGTTTCTATTTGATGTTTTATCAATTTTTGTTTTATTTATTTGATGCTTTGGCTTTAAGTACACAACAGTTTGGATTATTTGGTCCTCTTAAAGAATTTGACAACTTTGATTATTAACCTTGGCGATATTCTTTGCTCATACATCTACTGTATTTGATATTAATACTGTTACTTTGATTTTCTTTTGATTAATGTTAGAATGGAATTTTTCTATTTTACTTTAATTTTATTTCAGTCTTTATATTAGGTTGAATTTCTTATTAACAGCATATTATTAGGTCTTTCTTTTTTATCAAAACTAACAATCATTTACATTGAATTTTGTTTGTGGTTTTTAGTGGTTATTTTAGGATTTATACTATTCATTTTTATCACTGTCTACTTTTAAGTACTATTTTCACCTCATGAATATAAGAGCCTTATAATAGTAGACTTCCACTTTCCCAACTCATATTATGGGCTATTGTTGTCACATATTTTATTTTATGTATATTATATGCTACATTGTGGGTTTTTTCTTACTTAAAGGATTAACTTTAAGAAGATTGAAATTTAAGAAAAAGTATTTTATACTCATCCACATATTCAGTTTCTGGTATTATGTATTTCTTTGCATAGAATTTCAATCTTAGGTATATATCAAAGAATTGAAAACAATTGTTCAAACAAAAACTTGTACACAGACATTTATAGCAGTATTATTCATAACAGCCAAAGGTGGAAACTACCAAAATGTCCATTAATTAATGAATGGATAAACAAAATGTGGTATATCTATACAATGTAATATTGTTTAGCCATAAAAAAGAACAAAATACTAAAGAACCTTGAAAACATTATGATAATTAAAATTATCAAACAAACAAAGAAGTCCATGTGTTGCGGGAAGTCAGGGACCCCAGAGGGAGGGACTGGCTGAAGCCATGGCAGAAGAACATAAATTGTGAAGATTTCATGGACATTTAATTAGTTCCCCAAATTAATACTTTTATAATTTCTTATGCCTGTCTTTACTGCAATCTCTGAACATAAATTGTGAAGATTTCATGGACACTTATCACTTCCCCAGTCAACACCCTTGTGATTTCCTATGCCTGTCTTGAATCTCTTAATCCCGTCATCTTCATAAGCTGAGGAGGATGCATGTCACCTCAGGACCCTGTGATGATTGTGTTAACTGCGCAAATTGTTTGTAGAGCATGTGTGTTTGAACAATATGAAATCTGGGCACCTTGAAAAAAGAACAGGTTAACAGCAATGTTCAGGGAACAAGGGAGGTAACCTTAAACTATGACTGCTGGTGAGCCATGTGGAAGAGAGCCATATTTCTCTTCTTTCAAAAGCAAATGGGAGAAATATCGCTGAATTCTTTTTCTCAGCAAGGAACATCCCTGAGAAAGAGAATGCATCCCTGAGGGGAGGCCTCTAAAATGGCCGCTTTGGGGATGGCTGTCTTTCAGGGTCGTAGCACTCCCGGGCTTATTAGGACAAGGAAATTCCCACCTAATAAATTTTGGTCAGACCAGTTGTCTGCTCTCAAACCCTGTCTCCTGATGAGATGTTATCAATGACAATGCGTGCCTGAAACTTCATTAGCAATTTTAATTTTGCCCCAGTCCTGTGGTCCTGTGATCTTGCCCTGCCTCCATTTACCTTGTGATATCTTATTACCTTGTGAAGCATGTGATCTCTGTGACCCACACCCTATTCGTACACTCCCTCCCCTTTTGAAAATCACTAATAAAAACTTGCTGGTTTTACGGCTTGGGGGCATCACAGAACCTGCTGACATGTGATGTCTCCCCCGGACACCCAGCTTTAAAATTTCTCTCTTTTGTACTCTGTCCCTTTATTTCTCAGACCGGCTGACACTTAGGGAAAATACAAAAGAATCTATGTGAAATATCAGGGCTGAATTTCACCCAATATCCATGTAATCTACAATTATGTTTACATAAAATGTAAAAACTTTAGCAAATTTATAGAGACAGAAAGCAGGTTGGTATTTGCCCACAGATTGCAGGGTGGAAGAACAAATGGAGAGTGGCTGTGTAATGAGTTATGGCTTACTTTTGAGCTTATGAAATGTTCTAGAACTAGATAGTAATTATTATTTGAACAATGCAGTGAATATTTTTAATAACACTAAATTATACACTTTTAAATGGTTACAATGGTCTATTTTACGAAATGTGCATTTTACCATGATAAAAAATAGCTTGATATCCTGATTATAGTCTCATTATAATTTTCCCCTTTTTTTCAAGAATATTATGAAATATAAATTAAAGAAACTATGCTATAGCAATTTCCTCCATCCATCCATGTACCACTTAATTTCAGAGAATTTATTGGTATACACACAAACTTGGAAGTCCTTTGTCTGGCTGGTTAATTTTATAAATGAAGAAAATGCTCTGAAGACACTAGAAAATATAGACGGTAGAATAAGGACAAGAATTCAGGACTCCTGACTCCAAGATTGTTGTTGTCAGTACTATAAAATCCTGCTTCACATTAGCAAAAACAATTTGCATATAGAGACTTTTACATTATGGGAAAATCTTATTGATTGATTACCCATTTTATTTGATGCATTTATAAATTGTATTTGTTATAACTAAGTTAATAAATGAGAAGAATGAAGAAAATGAGGGAATATTTAGTAAAATTAGGTAGGAAAGATAAGATCAATGCATATCAGAAGTTCCTATGTATTTTCTAAAGGTGGGCTGAAAATGAAATATATAGAGCTCATATATGTATCTGAGTCTTCTAGAATTCAAATAAAGACAGAGATGTGTGTGCGTGTGATGGTTAACATTTATTATGTACTGGGTGGAGCTATTAATAACAATGAGACTTGAGAAATATTTTCTTTTATGCATCCCAATTAAATGACACTATGTAATATGGGGAACAATGTATTATTCCATGTTCTTCAATGTTGTTATAGCATGTTCTTTCATCTATTATTTCTAAAATTTATAATATTTTAATACCATTTTTCTGTAAACTATAAGCCAATATCATAACCCCAGGTTGGAAAAATAGCTTAAGTTTATTATATATTTAGCAGAGAAAATTTGGAGAAAATAAGTATAAGCACCTCTAATTTTAATGCTCCCCACAAAAAAAAAAAACATAAAAAGGAATTAAATTATTTATAATTACATAGTATATAAAATGTTATACCTTAATTCCTTATTTTTTGTTCTTTTCACATAATATTGTAACATCAGCATTTTCCACATAGGCATGGGCATTAAATGATTCTTTTTTTGTTGATTTTTTTTTTTTTTTGCTCTTGTTTTTGTTTTGAGATAGGGTGTAGTTTCTCAGGCTGGAGTGCAGTGGTCCAGTCCCAGTTCACTGCAACCTCTGCCTCCCAGGCTCAAGAGATCCTCCTACTGTGGTCTCCTGAGTAGCTAGGACTAAAGGCACACACCATGGTACCTGGCTAATTTGTTATGACTATTATTATTATTATTATTATTATTTTGTAGAGACAGAGTTTCACCATCTTGCCCAGGCTGGTCTTGAATACCCAGGCTCAAGCTATCTGCCCTCTCAGCCTCCCAAAGTACTGGGATTACAGTAACAAGCCACCATGTCCAACCTCTAAACCGTTGTTTCATGACTGCATTGTAGTCTACACAGCAAGTTTACACTTATACATAACCAACTTCCTATTGGTAGACATTTTACAAATTATTACCTTCAATTTTTCAGTGTTATACATAATAATGAAATGGGAACTCAGCAACCTCATTTAAAATATTAAGCACTGTTTCCTTAGGCTAGAATAATGTCAAACTATACAAACTTCTTTTTAGGTTCTTGATGTATATTTAAATTTTGTTTTCAAAAGAACTGTGTTAATTTACAGCCCCAACAGTAATGTTTGAGATTTTTCATCTCTCTACATTCTCTATTATAGTGAATGGTAACTTTATTTAATCACTTATTTTGACAGATAAAATGATGAATACATTTATTGAAATACTAATGAGACAGAATTTGTCTTCTATCCTATTAAATAATTATTTATTCTCTATTTATATAGCTACTTTTGATGCAAGACAGGCAAGCCCAAAATTGTGGCTTAGCCAGGAAGGGTTCTTGGCTTCACCCAGGAAAGAATTCAAGGGTTAGTTGGTGGTGTTAGCAGCTTTTGTTGAAGCAGCAGTGCACAGCAGCAGGAAAGACACTGCTCCATGTGGAACAAGGCTACCCCATAGGCAGTGTGCCCAGAATACCAGCTCAGAGGCAGTTCTATAATCATATTTATACCCACTTTTAATTAGAAGCAAATTAAAGAGCAGATTATGAGAAAATTCTAGAAAAAGGGTGGTAACTTCTGGGACATTGGGTCATTTTCATGGGAAGGGGTGGTAACTTTGCAGAGCTGCTATGGCAGTGGTAAACTGACATGGCACACTAGTGGGCTTGTCTTATGGAGAGATGCTTTCATCTCTTCCCTGTTTTAGCTAATCCTGAATCTGGTCTAGAGTCTGAGCCCTGCCTCTGGAGTCAAATCCCACCTTTTTCCTTGCTCCTCCCTTAGAAATTAGATATTTTTCTTCAATCTTAATGGGGCTGTAGAAGGGTGGAGGTTCATTTTCTGTAACTACTCCCTACTGATTTTATAGGCACAGGCTCTGCCTAGCACTGGAGGAGTAAAAGTCTCCGCATACCTGATCTAAGGGGCCCAGAGGCAGGACATAATTTATTCTCTGGGTCACTAGACAGGATAGGTTGGAAGCCTCATGCCAGCATTGTCTTTACCTGGAACTACTGTAATCTAGATGACACAAATTTTATTAAGAGATTAAAGAAGCAAAGGCCAAAGATTAGTAATAACACAGGACAGGTATTAAAGGTACTGGAGAGAAAAAAAAAAAGTGAGATTTGGGAAGGCACTTTTGATAGTAGACCAGATATAGTTGGGGTTAGTTCCCTGGACACAGCTATGTAACAAGGTAGCTTGCTTATAGATCTTTGGAATATTAACCTCAACCTGTCCAGAGTTGTGCAGCAGTTTTATCAATAACTGCTCAGAATCCAATGTGTACAGATAGTAAATAATCCAACACTATCTGTTATCAAGAGCTACATTTGCCAAAGTGACCAGAGATCTTGAATTCTCTTTAATGCTTGACCTGTGTTGGTGGCTCAAGATTCCAGGGTTTGAGTTAAGTTTTCTTAGGGTTGGCTCATGATAGGCAAATGCCTCAGTGTGCCACTAGTGCTGTGGCTGCCCCAGTTCCTGCCAGAATTAATCTTATTCTGATATGGTTTGGTTGTTTCCCCAACCAAATCTCATCTTGTAGCTCCCATAATTCCCACATGTGGTGGGAGGGACACAGTGGGAGATGATTGAATCATGGGGGCAGATCTTTCCTATGCTGTTCTCGTGACAGTGAATGGGTCTCACGGGATCTGATGGTTTTAAAAATGGGAGTTTCTCTGCACAAGCTCTCTCTTTGCCTGCTATCGTCCACATAAGATGTGACTGGCTCCTCTTGCCTTCCGCCATGATTGTGAGGCCTCCCCAGCCATGTGGAGCTGTAAATCCAATAAACCTCTTTCTTTTGTAAATTGCCTGGTTTCAGGCATATTTTTATCAGCAGTGTGAAAATGTACTAAGATATATTGCTTGCTTAACTTCTAGTGTTCCTAGGTCTTATAGGATTATAGACTGTGAACCCCAGAGGGGCAAGGGTGGCCAATGCACATTTACCTCTGTTCCATAATCATATTTATACCCACTTTTAATTAGAAGCAAATTAAAGAGCAGATTATGAGAAAATTCTAGAAAGTTGTGTGGTTTGTTTTGTTTTGTTCGTTTTTTTTGAGATGGAGTCTTTTTCTGTTACCCAGGCTGGAGTGCAGTGGTTCCATCTCGGCTCACTGCAACCTCTGCCTCCCAGGTTCAAGTGATTCTCGTTTCTCTGCCTCCCAAGTAGCTGGGACTACAGGAGTGCATGACCACACCTGGCTAATGTTTGTATTTTTAGTAGAGGTGGGGTTTTGCCATATTGTTTAGACTGGTCTCAAACTCCTGACCTCAAGTGATCTGCCCACCTTGACCTCCCAAAGTGTTGGGACTACAGGCATGAGCCACAGCGCCCTTCCCTCTGTTACAAGTTTTTGATATACAAGGGAAAGCTGCTCCTGAGGCGGCTCCCCAGGGAGTCAAGTGTAGTTATGGGGTATGACTTCTTCCTATTTATGGCCATAAACAATGAGCTCAGTTGGGGCACAAATAGAGGCCCTATGTGGCACAATGTCTATCCATTGCTGCCAAATTAGGTCTATAGAGATATTATTTTCCTGTTCCAATGAAGGGGCCAAACAATCTATTTTTTCAGAAGGGAGCAGTACTTTCACCTTCTGAGACTAGGCTGTTGTTCTAATGCAGAAGAAGGCACCATATATGGTCTCCTCACTTGCACGTGGAATCCCCTTTGCCTTGCTGCAGCCTTAGGAACTAGGCAACTCGACTTGGATAAGAGCATTTCAGAGAAATTTCTGCTTTTGTGTCATTAACACAACAGTAGGTGCAAAAGATAGAATCATTAGTGCAGTGGAGATTTAGATACCCAACTTCCTAGGTCCAGGTAATAGTGGTGGGGGGTGGGGTATGGTTATGTAAAATCCTTTAAGTGGTGAAAAGTTCTACCTAACAAACAGGGGTTTGGGTACTTCGGGATCACTATGGTTAGTTAGAAGGTCTGGGGACAGGGTTATGAGATTTTCTGGAGAGGCCAGAAGATGGAACTCTCTATCCTGGGAATGTAGATGACAAATCTAGCAACTGTGAAGATGATTCCCTGATGCTATGATTTTTGAAGTATTTACTATAGAGTTTTATTCCCACCCCCACTGGATCAGGGTAATTACTAAAGTAAACAGGATTAACAGTGACAGCATGGTGTCCAGTTGGGCCTCAAAGTGGCCTCTATACCCAACAAGGAAAAAAGATGTTTCCCAGGAGGAGGCAGCAGGCTAAAGTGAAAGAAAAGAAGTACTACAGTCAAGAAGAAGAGAAAAATGGAATGCTCTTACTTCCACCCACAGCATCACACAGCATTTCTGGTTGAGGGTTGATTCTTTTAAATAGGTAGCAGAGGTCTTCCAAAGGTTTACACATGTAGGTTGTGGTGTGTCCTGTCTTTGTGCCTATAACTCATAAGAAACATGTTTAATCCTTGTTAGGTGTACACAATAGTTATTTTCTGACATTTAACAGCAGAAGAGATTCTTAGCAATACCTGATGAGGGCCCTTCCATTTTGGTTGTAATTGATCTTCAGGGGATTCTTCTTTTTAAGTTTTTAGCAAGACTAAGTCTCCAGGGTGAACAGGGGAGGTATTCTTTTCCTTTGTGGGGAAGGGAAATGTTTCCTTTTCATATGGAGGGCCTCCTGAACCTCATCTAAATTACAAAGAGGAGGAGGAAGGTTTGTGTAGCTAATTACTACAAACCAAGGCTGCAAAAGCTGAACACATTGAATCCACAGACAAGTCCGTTTTATAACCCCATTTCCAAGCTCCTAGTCTTTGGCTGTCATACTGCTCCAAAGAGATTCAAGGGCTAATCAGTGCTTACCCACCTCCACTCTCATCTGGCCCATAACATCCAACTGGTTACAAGTCCCCGGACTCCAAGTCCCTCAGCTATGGGGGTCGCACCAAGGGACACAATGGACTCAGGGCAGGCATTACACCACCCAAGCATTGGCACAGGACAAAAAAAAAAAAAAAAAAAAAAAAAGGTTGGCTATCGACACCGCCTCTGGCATACTCTGAGTACAAACAAAAAAATCGAAATCCATAGCCCTCCAACACACTGAACAGATGATTCCCTCTGGGCCAAAGAAAATGGGATTGGACAGGCACTCACCAGCTCCGAAAACTCTTCTAAGCAATATAAGAGTCAAAACCCAAAAGCCAGAATAAGGCTACTAATTGAGAAAAACCAAAATCACAGAATTAAGCTATATTGGGAGAAGACACTACTCCCACAGACCTCTATGACAAAACATTTTAGCATCAGGCTACAACGACAGTCAGAATCTAGAAGAAAAACTCACAGTAGCTGATGAAAAAGCTAAAGAAGTGAGTTACATAAATCTGAGAAGCTTTCAAAATAAATAGAGTACAGAATTGAAAAAGCAAAGTTTCTGGTAATGGTAATTCATTCATTTTAGCATGGGTATAAAGAAATAACCGAGACTGGGTAATTTATGAAGAAAAGAGTTTTACTTGGCTCACCATTCTACAGGCTGTACAGGAAGCATGGCAGCATCTGCTTCTGGGGAGGCCTCAGGGAGCTTTTACTCACAGCGGAAGGCAACGTGGGAGCAGGCTCATTTTACATGGCCAGAGAAAGAGCAAGAGAGAGAGAAGGAGGAGGTGCCACACATTATCATAAATGACCAGATCTCACAAGAACTCACTACCATCACAACAACACCAAGGGGAATGGTGTTAATCCATAAGAAAGCGCCCCCATGATACAATAATCTCCCACCAGGACCCACCTCTGACACTGGGGATTACAATTTGACATGAGATTTGTGCAGGGACAATCCATACAATTTAGCAAATTAATACCCTAAGAAAATTTGGTTTTAACATGTAGACCATTCCTTAGAAAGTCTATTGTAAACAATTTTCTTTTAATCACCTCTAGCTTAACCTCACACATAAATTTCTTTCATAAATTTTCTTTAATGAACCTTATCACAACTTACATAGAGCATCTAAAACATGCTTGGAGTTTTTGACTTGTCTTATACTGTCTTTTTCTTAAATAACCAATTATTTTACTCAAGGACAAGAATTTATAAGATTCTTTCTCATACAAAATTACTCTTTTTATATCCTTCCTTGCAAAAAAAAAAAGAAAAAAGAAAAAAACATTTTCTATCCATAACATTCTTAACATCTCTCTTTTTTCTACTCAATGGTGCCCTCATATTTTGAATCTCCCCTGCAGTAAGTTCTGAATTAGACCAAAATTATTTTTTCTTAATGAAGAATACATTTCTTTGGCACATTTTGTATAAATCTAGGAGGCAAGAAATCCTGAACTGCCCACTAGACACTAGCATTCTGCTGATGAGAACCATTCCACAATTTTAAGATTTTAAACTACACCAAAAGTCCAATAGTTACACATCTACTCCACTTACATGTATTTAACTTTTTCAGTTTGAACAGTCTTATCTATACCATCTCCAAGAACCAGGATACCATGCAAAGCTAGTCATGATTTAAAACCATTTTAGCCATTTCAAAGCCTATGAACATAAGTGATTTACCTATGTAATCATTTTAAAGTTAAATTTTAGAAGACACAACATTCTCTTCAAACTAATAAGCTTAGGCTAGTCTTGTTAATTTATAAGTACTCTTTTATTCATAAGCCAGTTTGATAGCATGCTAGACACAGCATACATCATAATACTTGTATATACACCTAGCAAATACATCAAATAAAATGACCTATACAAGACAGTTGGATTCAAGTTATTTACATAATTGGGACTCATTCACCTGGCCAAATTATGTTTGCCCGATTAGGTATAGAAGACAAGAAGAGACAGGGAAGGATCCCCTAGCATCACATAAAGAAGGTGGGGGAGGTAAATGCAGCACTCAAGGGGAGACCCCAGAGTTCCCAAGGTGCCAGACAGCTCACCCAGCAGTGGAGACACCGAAGAAAACTGTTCAGATAGCTGCTCATCTGCCACTGCAGGAAGGTATACATAGGGTCAAGAGTCCAAGATCCCCTGTAAAGTTCCTTGAGAAAGGCAGCTCTTTAGAGTTAGTTGAAGAAGGTTAGTCCTTAAATCGATGCAGAGCTTTTCTCTCTCTTTCATTGGGAACAGTTAAGACGTTATCATTGTCAACGGCCTTATAATATTTTACTTCGAGTAAAATAATTGTAGTGTTTTACTTATAGTAGGCACATTGATTCTGGCCCAGGGGCTAGAGAGACAGGGGCTCTTGTCCGGGCATCTCAGATGCTGATCTCATGACTTTCTCAAGATGGGTAACCCTGAGTGGGAAGGGTGCTTAAAGTATTTGCTAATAGTTGCTTTTTAATCTTTTTTTTTTTTTTTTTTTTTTTTTTTTGCTATTTATTTTCACCTCTTTTGCTCTGTCCTTGTTATTTTGAATTTTAAAGGCCACATTTAAGAGTTGGCTCATAGGGGTTTGAGATCCCGTTGTTGATTTTTGTAACTTCCTCCTAATGTCAGGGGCACATTGAGTAATAAAACATATACCCAGGAGAGCTTGCCCTTCTGGGGAGTCTGGGTCTGCATTAGTATATTTCCTGAGTGCCTCAAGTAAATGACCCTGAAACAGAGTATAATTTTCGTCTTTTCCTTGAGTTATTTCTCTAACCTTGTCATAGTTAACTGGCTTGGCCACATAATTTTTCCTCCATGTTTTTCCCACAGCAGAGCAAGAAGATGAGAATATTTATAAGTCATGACAAGTTAAAGCACATGGTCAACTTAACAAACTACTCTATAAACTTTTCTGTATTCTCTGAAAAATGGCTAAATTTCTTCTCATATAAAGCCAAATTAGACATAGAAAATGGTACATGTGCTCTATGTGTTTCCTCATTTTCATCAGCTACCTCCTGCAATGGACACAGGTCACAGATTTGACTTTAAGGGCTTATATGGGGGCCTCACTTCTGGTGGTACTGGTTGAGTTTACTTTCTTGCACAGTAGGGGGTATAGTCTGGGGCTAGTTGGTGAAGGGGGGTGGGGGACTGCCTGATGACTTTGGGGTAGAATCCTTCATTAGAGACCTGGCAGGAACGCCCTCAGAACTGGAGGATTGAGAAGACTCTGGGGAGACCATAGGCTTTCTAGGGGAAGCAGCTAGAATCCCTTAGGTGCAGCTTCCTTGTACCTGGATGTAATGTGGACCAGTAAAGGAACATAACAGCCTGTACATAAGGGACCTCTTCCCATTTTCTTTCATTTTTACAGAATAAGTCCAATTGCAAAATATCATTATAATGTATAGAAACATGTTTAGGCCAAATCTGTTGGTTTTCTAATTTGTATTGAACCTAAATAGTGTTGCAATAGAAAATGAGTTTCATTTTCTTTAAGCCAAATTTGAATATGCTTCAATAGCCTAAAAGACACCCTAACGATGAATCCTCTGGGATACTCATCATTGTCCCTGTGTCTAACAAGGATTTCTACTGGACACAGAAGTGTTTCTATATCTAGTGAGAGGGAAAGCAACTATACACCCTTACTATTTTTCCCTTTAAGATTCTCACTTCTTGCAGAGAATGTATAAGTATAGGTAATGGGATGTTACTAAAGTGTATTATAAACTTTTGCCAGTGAACTAAGCATGCAAAAGTAGTAATTTTATTAAGCAAAATGTAGAAGGTGACAAGAAAAGATAATGCTGTTACAGAAAATGATAACTTTAGGGCAGAAAACAAGAAAAGACCAAGAGACCCCAAGGGCAGGCCTTCAACCCACAATCCTAGAAGGAATGGCATTGCCAAAAGCCCCAAAGCATCAGGGGGACAGGGGAAGGCAGCCAACAATACCAAATGCCAAAACCCTGGAATACCCTCGTATCAACCAACGAGGGTCCCCACATCACATGCCAGAAACTCCAAAGTGTCCGGGAGCCAACCAAATGCTGAAAACTCTGGAGTACACAGGTGTGGACCACAGTGAACCCAAAAGGCCTGGTTGGGACCACAGAACCATGTGACTTTATTGTTCCAGAGTCAACACAATGGGGGACTTCTCACAACAAATTGTCCTATCTTAAACAAGCAAGGATGTCCTTGGGGCACTCACACAATAGGGGACATTGACCACTTAGCCAAAGGGTTTTATTCCACAGCATACCAGATATTGTGGGAGAGTGAAAAGCAGAGGGGACGCTCACCCATCCACAGGAGCCAAATGAGGCTGACCATCTTCCACATGGGACCCAGTTGAACATCTCTCCAGCTTTTCTCAGCTTGGGAGGGATTGACAGCCACAGTGGGAGTTGGGAGACAGTGTGGAGACCAGCTACCTGCCTGCCTGCTGGTAGGAGCAGCAGCTCCCACATGAGGTGGCAGTGCTATGACTCCACTGCCCACCAAAATGATGATGGCTCTTAAAAGAGACTTTGACTAGTGTTACAGCTCTGTAGAGTTAGTAACTCCTTATTGTTGCAGTTGCAGTCTCAGTGTCATAACTGCAGATTTTGATCACCTTCTTGCTTTCTCTGGCCAATTGCTGCCTCTTACTGTCTCACCATCCCATTGACCACTGTCTAGACACTTCTTGCTGTCTGTCTGTCCCACCTACTGCCACATCTCTGTTTCTTTCCAATTGCCACCTCTCTGGCTTTCTTCATCTTTCATGGTAGCCAGATGGTGCAAGGCAGATGTGGCCTAAAATTGGGGATTAGCCAGAAGGGTTATTGGCTTCATCCAGGAAAGAATTCCAGTGCGAGCTGGTGATGTTAGACAGCAACTTTTACTAAAGCAGCAGTATATAGTAATAGCAGAGGTACTGCTCCTTGCAAAGCAGGGCTACCCCATAGGCAGAGTTCCCAGGGCAGCAGCAGCTCACAGACAGTTTTGCAGTCATATTTATACCCACTTTAATTATATGCAAAGTAAGGGACAGATTATGCAAAATTGTATTTTAAAAGGGCTGTAACTTTCAGATCATTACATCATTGTCATGGAAAAAAGCAGTAACTTGGGGAGTTGCAATGGCAAAGGTAAACTGACATGGCACACTGGTGGGTGTGTCTTACAGAGAGGGGCTTTTGCCTCTTCTCTATTTCAGCTAGTACTCAACCTGGTCCAATGTCCAAGCCCCACCTCTGGAGTGGAATCCGACTTCCTATCTCACTTGGTCTTATCTGTTTCCTTTAGAGCCATCCCTTAATTTTATTGTCAACATATATAATAGCAGTTTCCTGGTTCATAGTTAGCTATTCAAATTTGGATATATAATTCAACTTACATGTGCACATACTTAGAGTAATGGACACAATGAACAAGTGGAACTTCTCATGTGCAATCAGAAAGCAATGCTAATTCTCACCTGGCCTACTGATATGGTTTGGCTCTGTGTCCCCACCCAAATTTCATCTCCAGTTGTAATCCCCCATGTGTCAGGGTAGGAACCTGGTGGGAGGTGATTGGATCATGGGGGTCGTTCCCCCATGCCATTCTCATTATAGTAGTGAGTTCTCGTGAGACATAATGGTTTAAAAGTGTGTGATGGTTTCTCTCTCTCTGTGTGTATGTGTGTGTCGGGGGGAGGGGTGCCTCTCTCTCTCCTGCCACCATGTAAGATGTGCCTTGCTTCCCCTTTGCTTTTCAACATTATTGTAAGTTTCCTGAGGCCTCCTTAGCCATGTGGGATTGTGAATCAATTATACCTCTTTTCTTTATAAATTACCTAGTCTCAGGTAGTTCTGCATAGTAGTGTGAAAACAGACTACACCTACCAACATACCCATGCAAAACCATTTTTAGGGTTAATGGTTATCTGCCAATTGGGTAAAATTGTGGACATGTGCTATTGGCATTTCTGGTAACTCTTGGTAAATGAAAAGTTTCCCTGTGACTTCTTTTGATAAAAAAAAAAAATCTCACATAAATAGTTAGGACTTGAAATTCCATGTAATAGTCAAACTTCTGAATTCCCATTTAAGATTCACACTCTCTACTCCAGCTCTGACCTGCTTCAGGTGTGGAATTTGCAGAAGGAAGTGAGCACAGATCAACTTTTACTTCCTTAGGGTTGTAATTGAAGTGTACTGAGATGTGTGTTACAAACAGAGATACTTTAGTAAGGTACTGATATGAATCAGATCACCTGGGAACACCTGGGAGGGAATCCCAGTTCTGAAATTTACTAACTCTGTGATCTTGAGAAAATAGTTACTCATATTGGATTACTGTCTGGGTTAAGTGAGTTAGAAAGAGAGAGAGTGCAGCATTTAGAGGAGTCCCTGAAACTGGAATATTTATTTTCTAGCCTTTGCCCTTGTGGACATTACATCTTCTTGCTATCAAGCCTTAATACTTGCCCCCTCCAGAGTAGGAGTTGTGTATGGGGAGGAGGAAAATAAATATTAGGGCAGGAAGCATCTCTAATGTAAAGCAATTTGCTATTAATTTCCTCTGTCATGGCAGATGTTTAAAGCTGACTTTTGCTCTCATGGGGTCTTTATGGGTTTTTCAGTGAGCGTATAACTAAGGATCTCTCATCATAAATTTCTTGATACAGGACAAAATGTATCTTTTCAACACAGTCCTCAGTCCTCATACACCTTCTGGGCATCCCGAATTAATTGCAGTCTCTTTCCTTCTTGTTCTCATTCCCCTTCTTTTTTCACCCTTTTTTATTTTCTTTTTTTTTTTTTTTGAGATGGAGTCTCGCTCTGTCGCCCAGGCTGGAGTGCAGTGGCGCGATCTCGGCTCACTGCAAGCTCCGCCTCCCGAGTTCACGCCACTCGCCTGCCTCGGCCTCCCTAGTATCTGGGACTACAGGCGCCTGCCACCACACCCGACTAATTTTTGTATTTTTTTAGTAGAGACGGGGTTTCACCATGTTAGCCAGGATGGTCTCTAATCTTCTGACCTCGTGATCCGCCCGCCTCGGCCTCCCAAAGTGCTGGGATTACAGTCATAAGCCACCGCGCCCAGCCTTTTTTCACCCTTTTATGGACTAATTATAATGACCTGAGACTGGATTTTGCTTGCTTGGCCCATATTTCATCATTACAAGCAAATATATTTGACCTCTTAACCATGAGAATGCAATAACTTTCCAAACGCACCCCTCTATTTGTCTACCACAGACCACTTTAGTCAGCTACTCACCTGCAGACATTTTGTGAAGCATGTGTCATTGGCTAGTCCATCTGTTGTCCCCCAAATTCCAGAGGCTACATCAGCCATTCAAGTATTCCCACTAATGTTCTACTTTCCTGATTTGAATTGAGCCAAAAGCATCTCTCACTGCTCCACTATACCACGGATGCATTAGGACATGGGAGATCTACAGCACAAATCCCTCTAAAAAAATCTCAACTTTCCAACTCTTCTCTCAATCTCTTGTATGCTGAAGGTACATTCTCAGTTAAAGGTTATAATTTTGGAAGACCTCTTCTACTACTCTTGCTTATATGATCTAGCATCTTAATTGGAATACAGGGATAGTTAGTCTGTCTATTTTCTTGGGGCCACAGCAAAAAGAGAAATAGAAATGCTATTTGGCATATTCTTCCATACATAATCAAATTTATATTCCACAAATGGTATATTAAGTAGAAACATTGTTTAAAGGATTTTTTTGAAGGATTTAATATATGATTTATTTATTTATCCAATATTTGTAGTGTACTTCTACTTTGTACAATTGAATAGACAAAGATGCTGCTTTTATGAGGCAGAACTGTGAGAGAATAGCTAAAATTTGTTGAACTATTTTATGCCTTAAAATGCAGGAAGCTACACTTATTCTAAAGAGTACCATGACTCAGCTTCCATTGACAAGGCATTCCTATATTGCTAATCTAGAACAAATACTGTTCCACAGCCATCAGCACTAACAGCTGTCAATGCTACTACTCCACATGTAATCTCATAATAACACCTTTGCATTTGGTATCAACAAACAGAAATGTTAGGCACAGGCTCCTTTGACAGTGACCATGAGATAAGGATATAACTTTTACTTGTTCCTCTTGTTATTTGTATTGATGATGATCAATTAACTGCTCCGCATGGTAGAAAACAATAGATCTGAGACACATACAACAGCTTTGTTGACATATAAAGTGCATGGCTAACACATAAGATGCATGGTTTTCTTTAGGGGAGTAGACTTTTGCAGACCTGCCATATGTCAATCTTGTTCAGCAATGTCACTGGAGTAAAAGAAATGAGAGTCAAAACTCATACTGCCATGTAAACACCATCTTATGAATGAATGTGTGTAGTTACTTGAGTAAAATACATAAAATACTCTAGCTTACTTGATATGTAAGCTAGATATCAATGTTGTGTACATAGACATTTAATTTTTCATCTTTCTAATTATTCATGAATGTCATAGGACTATAAAGAATGATTATTCATCTCTCAACCTTAAACTAAACTAAACTAAATTAAAGATTCAAACAAAAGAAATTTTCATTTCATCACGAACATGTCATTGCTGGCATATGTCTTAAACAAAGAAAGTTAATTCCTTATAATCATTAGCTACTCATAAAATAAATAAATTAAATTTATCCACCAACACCACCACATCACCACCCCCCTAAAATAAAGCACTGATGGTCTCTGGAAAAGCTTTGTATTTACTTTTCATTTTATTCAAAGAATGTCTTCGATAATAATAATTTTTAAAATGAATTCAAACTTTAGGAAGCACCATCCATTTTTGTCTGTTATTTGTCCCTATTAACAGTTGGAATTTACACTGCAACCCTTTCCTTTGCCATTCTCAACCGCTTCCCTGAGAAAAAGTTAGCTAATTAAATTTCAAGCTAATTGTCTACACACACAACAGTGTAATATCTGGAGTCAAAGTGATAACAAAATGACTTTTGATCATCAGTGGAAACCTGCATCTAGTTCTCAACCTTGTAACCAAAGGGATATTATGAAAATTACAGAATAGAAAAAAAAACTGAAAGAAAGAAAATAACATTCATAAAAACAACAGAGAATAAAACTAGAATCTTTAGCTGAATGAAGAAAATGTTGAAGGATCATGTAATCATGCAGGGCTTTAAATACTAAAGTCTTTTTAGGAAGAACAATGAAAACAAATTTTTTACATCTCTATGAAGGTCCCAACAATTATCAGAGGGATAATTCATAATTTCTCGAATAAATTACTCATAATGGGACCTGAAATTATTGACACAATGGATTTTGGGAGTGTATTATTTAAAAAATAAAATTTATTATTCTTAGGTGAATGTGTTCCTACTTATAGATAGAAAGCTGGCATATAAGACAACTCAAGCCCATTTTTTGTCTATATGCAATTTGTTTAATAAACATATAATTTTTCACCTTTAAGAGCTGTACTTTTTTTCTCCTCAAAATTCTGTCATATTTTTCAGAGAATCTTATTTTTCATCTAGAACTAAAATATTCATTCTATGTGTATTAGAGCATGTGCTTTTTTATTTCAGTATTTAATTAGTTCCCGATATAGAGAAGTGTCTAAGTTACTGACAGGCAAAATATTTTTTTAAATATATATAGCATCCTCTTTTATCAATTCACATTTTTCTCAGCAAATGACACAAGGAATTGCCAAATATCTTCCTAAATATATGATATGCTATTATTATCAAAAATCACTAATAATGTTGCCTTAAAATTCTGGAGAATATATTTTTGTTAAACAGTTTAAACAAAATAGATTCTTTTACACTTCCATCCTAATTGTTACTATATTAAAATTATTTTTAGACTAGATTGAATCTTACACGGCCCTCTAAAGCCTATATGAAAATTTTCTATTTTGAGTATTTAAGCTTTTTAAGATCAAGTAGAATGTAATTACACTGGCATATAAAAATATTTTGAAAGGTAAAAGGAAAATTCTTTCTTTAAATTTAACAATCTCAATTATATTTCCATAAAAAGTTCAGTGATAACTCAGTTAATCAGAATTAGACATCAAGTCATGTTTGCAAAATATTTGAAAGAAAAACAGGTATAAGATAAACTTAAAATCTAGCAAAAAAAAAGTGACCATATAAGATTTAGCTCAAATTAAAATGAATCATTTATCTACTCCACCTATAATGGTAATTTAAATTAAGAACGAGACTGTTCTATAATCTCCTCCCAAATTAGAGAATGCTTACATCATCTTCACTTTTCTTAAGGAAAAAGTAGACTAATAACATTTTGGAACATTTAAAACATGAAGAGTTTCTGTTAGAAAGCCCCTCAACTCACCAGAAAACGAAATTGCAAAGAATGTTTTATTCCTTAAGAATTCTGATTAACTAATATTGTAGTATATTAGTTACAATATGAAGAGTTTAGTTTTAAAATACCACAAATACAATATGTACTTCCATTTTAAGAATAAGGCATTCATTTTTGAATTTTAAATGTTATTTTTTTCCCATTTGTGCCTTGTACATATTTTCAAGACTTTAGTTATCCCCATACAAACTTGAGAAGAAAGGAAGACTATCAAATATATCCTTTGGATGATCAAGAGCATAATAGAGCTGTTTTGACTATCAGACAATAGGAATGATATTGGATAGCTCTGCATCCAGCTGCTTTTGACATCTTTGCCAGTCTCAATGGTAAAAACAGAAGAACTAATACCCTTTCTTCCACCTTACCTTTATTCTGAGTTTCTAATTTGTATGTTGTAATTCACTTTGGAATGAAAATTAGATAATCAAGCTTCTTCAAATTCTGTCTTAAATAATTAAATTCGCAATGAAAATTTTATGATATTTCCAAAACTCATAAGCTGTAAGCCAAATTTATGAACTTTACAACAATTACTTTTTTGACTACACAAAAGTATTGCTTCCTGTTAGTTCAACATGTAAAAGCATCTGGGTATTGTTAAATTAATGACATTTGAAACAGGAAGTTATTACTTTATGCGTGGCTAGTTGGTAGATTGGTCAATTTCATAGGCATAGCTTCTGTAAATGACTTCCTAATGAAAACAATAACCTCCAAATGGATAGGTTATTCATTCTTAAATTGTTTATTGACACTGTGATTAGAGACACTAAGTTCAAAAATAGGCTTGATCATGTTTTCAAATGGGAAGAAAAGTATATAAAGAAATATACACCCATGGAATCTAAGTTAAAATAGAGGATGAAAACATATGATACCACTAAATAGAAAATGGCCCAGTATTGGGATAATGTTTACTTTTACTCAAATTCAAGGTTTCCATGTAAATGCTCTCAATGTTGGAACCTATGTCTCATGGCAAAAACTTGACCAACTTGTGAGCAGGCAACTGGCCAGCCTAGCAGACGGACATGAAAGAATCTAACCAAAGATACACTTGCTCCATGCCAAGTAGCTGTGATGTGTATATTAAGATCATTATTCCCTGATGAGAAATTTAAAACATCTGTCCATTTGGGGCTGCTGTTTCACCAGATGGAAACTTGTAACAACCACTAAAGCAGCCGATACTGAAATGATTTTTTAGGTTATCAAATAGGATATTTTATAGTTGAATGTTGAGACAAAAATGATTAGCCTTATTTTGAACATATTTCCCTAAAGACTTCAAAAGATAACATTAAATGCAATTTAAGATTTATTTAGTTGTTTTTATTAATATATTATACTTACATGAATCTAATGACTGAATTATTTATGTATCAAAAACTATTATTGTTGGAGAAAAGCACATTAAATACCTGATGTAACTAACGGAACATAACTGAATACATATACTTCTTAAAGTGTTTCGCAAGCATATCCAAATTAGCCACTGATGTTAAAGCCCACATATTCACCAAATCCACCAAATTAATCAAGAGTTGCCAGCTAGACCAACCTTCTTGTGCTCATTTCCAAGTTTTCTGTATATGACTACTGAGAGGAAAAGTGAGGTTGGGAATATATTAGGCACCCCTTTGTGTAGGCTTTAATTAATTGATTCTCTATCCCTTTGCACCACTGGGAGCAGGGAGCAAAATCAATCTACCTCCCCCATTATTATTTCCCATATTTACATAAAGAAAAAATAGCTCATCCTTTAGAAAATAGTTTCCTAAATTTAATTAATAAATTTAAATAATACCAGTATTTTTAGGCCTATTAAGATGATTAACAGATACAAATTGTATATCTTTAAGACGTAAAACATACCGTGATATACATGTACATTGTGACATTTTTGAAATACTCAAACTAATTAACATATCCACCACCTCACATAGTTACCATTGTGTCTGTGTGGAGAGAACATGTAAAATCTACTCCCTTTGCAAATTTCAAGTATACAATACGTTAGTATTAACTATAGCCACCATGTTGTACATTATGTCCCCAGCACTTACTTATTTTATAATAAATGTTTATATCTTTTGACTAATGTCTTTCCACTCCCCATCCCCCCAAGCTACTGGCAGCCACCTTTCTATTCCCTACTTCTATTAGTTTGACTTTTTTAGCTTCCACATATATGTAAAATCGTGTATCGTCTTTCTGTGTCAAACTTATTGCCCTTAGTATAACGTCCTCCAGAGTCGTCCATGTTGTCATAAATGACAGGATTTACCTCTTTTTTAAGGCTAATTTTCTACTTTGTGTGTATGTATATGTGTGTGTATATATATATATATATATATATGCATATAGTGTGTACATATATCAATGCATACACACATACATATATCTCTATATAAATATACACATACATACATACACATGTACACATATATATATATTCTTTATCCATTCATCAGTAGACAGACTCCCATATTGTTTCTATGTCTTGATTATTGTGAATAATTCTGCAGTGAATCTGCAAATGCACGGAACCTTTTCAGATGATATTATTTCCTTTGGAAATATACCAAGAAGTGAGATTGCAAAATTATATGTATGCTCTACTATTAAATTCTCCATACCGATTTCCTTAATGGCTGTCCAATATACACTTCCACCAACAGTGTATACGTGTTCCCTTTTCTCCACATATCCACCAACACTTCTTATATTTTTAATAACTATCCTAACAGATGTGAACTGATAGCTCATTGTAATGTAAATTTGTATTTCCTTGATAATTAGTGATGTTGAGAACCCATTCATTACCCAAAAGCCATTTTTATATCATCTTTGTAAAAATGTCTGTTTAAGTCCTTTGCCCATTTTTTAATCAAGTTACTTGTTTTTTGCTATGAACTTGTATGTTTCTTATATATTTTGCAGATCAATTTTTATTAGAGACATAGTTTGCAAATTTTTTATTCCATAGATTGCCTTTTCATTAGATTTTCTTTTGCTATTCAGAAACTATTTTGTTTCATATAGTCCCACTTGTTTATTTTTGCTTTTACTGCCTGTGCTTTTGATGTCATATCCCAAAAAGTCATTGCCAAAATCAATGTCAAGGAATTTTCACCCCATGTTTTCTTCTAAGAGTTTTACATTTTCAGTTTTATGTTTAGGTCTTTAATCAATTTTGAATTAATTTTTGTGTATGGTGTAAGATAAGGTCCAGCTTCATTCTTTTGTACGTGTATATTCAATTTTCCCAACATCATTTGTTGGAGATACTTTCCTTTCCCTATTGGTATTTTTGGCAAGTTTGTGGGAAATAAGTTGACCTCAGATATATCGGTTTATTTCTGGGCTGTCTGTTCTGTTCAGCTTGACAATGAGTCTGTCTTTTTATTGCCATACCATGGTGTTTGGTGACTATAGCTTTGTAATACATTTTGAAATCAGAAAGTATAATGCCTCCAGGTTTGTACTTCTTGCTCCAGATTGCTGTAGTTGTTAAAAGTTTTTTGTAGTTACACATGAATTTCAGGATTTCTTTTCTATTTCTGTGAATAAAATGCAATTGAGATTTTAATAGACTTTGCATTAAATCTGTAAAACACTTTTGGTGGTATAGACATTGTGACAATATTACTTCTAATTGAAGAACTCAAGATATCCTTTTATTTATTTGTGTCTTCTTCAACTCGTTAACATATTTTATAGTTTTCGGCGCCCAAGTCTTTCACCTCCTTGGTTAAATTTATTCCCAAGTATTTTATTATTTTTGTTGCTATTGTGAATGGGATGGTATTCTTAATTTCCTTTTTGGATAGGTTTTTGCTAGAGTGTGGAAATGCAACTGATTTTTGTAGGTTGATTTTATATCCTTCAACTTTACTGAAATGTTTGTTAGTTTTAACAGTATTTTGGTGAAGTCTTTAGGCTTGTCTGTGTATAAGATCATGTAATCTGCAAACAAAGATAATTTCACTTCTTTCTTTTTTATTTGAATACTTTTATTTTTTTTTCTTACCTAACTGCTCTGGCTAAGACCTTCAATACTATATTGAATAGAAGTGGCAAGAGTGAGCATTCTTGTCTTGTTCCAGTTCTTAGTGGAACCATTGAAAGTATGATGTTAGCTGTAGGTTTTTCAGACAGAACCTTCATTATGTTGAGGTACCTTCCTTCTATACCTAATTTGTGGAGAGCTTTTATTATAAAAAGGATGTAGAATTTTGTCAAATTGTTTTTCTGGATCAATTGAGATGATTATATAATTTTTATCCTGCATTCTATTAATTTAATGATTTATATTTATTGATTTGTGTATGTGAAACCATCCTTGAACACCAAGGATATATCCTGCTTGGTCATGTTGTATGATCCTTTTAATATGCTGTTGGATTTGGTTTGCTAGTATTTTGTTGAGGACTTTTTCATCTGTGTTCATCAGACATCATGGCCTATAATTTTATTTTGTTAAGAAGGATTAATATTACTTCTTTTTAAAATGTTTGGTAGAATTCACCAGTGAAGGCATCTGGTCCTGGACTTTGCTTTGTTGGGAGATTTTTTATTACTGATTTGATTTTCTGTTATTATTCCATGTAGATTTTCTATTTCTTCATGATTCAGTGTTTGTAGGCTGTATATTTCTAGGGATTTATCCATTTGATCCAGTTTATGCAATTTGTCAGCATATAATTGCTCACAGTAATCTCACAAAAATGCCCCCTCTTTCATTTTTGATTTTATTTTACTTTAACTTTCTCTCCTTCCTTGGTCTAACTAAAGAATTCAGTGTCTATTTCATTTATTCCTGCTTTAATCGTTGCCATTCCTTACCTTCTGCTAACTTTGCACTTAGTGTGTTCTTTGTTCTAGTTTCTTAAGACTAAAGTTAGGTTGTTTGAGATATTTTTTAATGTACACATTTATAAGTATAAACCTCCCTCTTAAACATGCTTTTGCTATTCCATAAGTTTTGTATGTTGTGTTTCCATTTTTTCTCAGTATATTTACTTCCCTACTCATTTTTTCTTTGTCTCATTGGTTGTACAGAAGGATATTCCTTAATTTCCATGTTTATGTTTTCCAATTTTATTCATTATTGATTTCTAGTTAAATGCTATTATAGTCAGAAAACATACGTGATATGATGTTAATTTTTTAATTTGTTAAGGCTCGTTCTGTGGCCTAACATATAATCTATCCTGGAGAATGTTTTGTGTCTGCTTGAGAAAAAATGTATATCCTGCTGCTGTTGGATGAAATGTCATGTGTATGTTTGTCAACTGCATTTGATCTAAATTTAGTTCAAGTCTAACTTTCCCTATTAACTTTCTGTCTAGATGATCTATATATTGTTGAAAGTGAGCTCATGCATGTAATCCTAGCACTTTGGGAGGCTGAGGTGGGCGGATTGCTTGAGTCCAGGAGTTCAAGATCAGACTGGGTAACACAGCGAGACCCCATCTCTACAAAAAAAAATGAAAAAATTAGCCAGGCATGGTGGTGCGCAATGAGCTTCCACCTCAGAAGCTGAGGTGGGAGAATCACTTGAGCTCAAGTGGTCAAAGTTGCAGTGAGCTGTGTTCGTGCCACTGCATTACAGCCTGGGTGACAGGGTGAGACCCTGTCTCAAAAAGGAAAAAGAAAAGAAAAGAGAGAAAGTAGGGTATTGAAGTCCCATACTATTTTTGTTTTGCTGTCTATTTCTCCCTTCAGTTCTGTTAACATTTGCTTTATATAAAATTTAAGGTCTCTAATGTTGGATGCATATTTATTTACAATTTTTACATCTTCTTGATGAATTGACATTTTTATCATTATATAATTATAACCTTATTTGTCTCTTATCATAGTTTTGACAAGTTTATTTATCTGATATAATTATAGCTATTCCTCCTCTCTTTTGGTTACCATTTGCATGGAATATCTTTTCCATTATTTTGCTTTCAGCTTATGTGAGTCCTTGAAGCTGAAGTGCATCTCTTGTCGGAAGAATATAGTTTTGCTTGTTTTGTTTTTATTATTTAGCTACTCTGAATGTCTTTTGACTGGATAATATTATTCATTTACATTTATAGTAATATTGAATGGCTAGAGCTGAGTCATGAGGCTATTAGGGCCAGGATACAGGGCTGCTTCAGGATCTGCAGTCTAGTACACGGCCAATGAGCCTGTTACCAGTGTCATGAAGGGGTATATCTGGCTGCCCCTGTGTAGGCAGGATGACTTTGAACTGGTGATAGAGCAGGGCTGGATATCAGTTACAGGGTCACTTTAGGATTCACAATTAAGTCTACAGCCTATGGGCCAGTTACCAGGATACAGATGGGTGTCGCTTCTCCCGGGTCCCTTGGTGGATAAGGGGTAGTTGTACGATCACAACCAAATGGGAGCTGGAGCTGAGTCCACAGGGAGATGGGCAGCTTCCAGGTTTCTAGCCAGGACCACTGTTGGCAAGCCTACGGCCTGATATGAGCCTGACTTCTCAAATAGCCTTCATCAGTCTTGAGTTCCACCCGTGTTTCTCAGCCTCTTATCGGGATCTCAAAGCTTCCATAAAAGCACTTTTGTGTGTAGATGGTTGCCAAATTATTGTTGCCGTGGAGGGATAATAGAAGTCTTCTTGCTGATATCACCTAAGTTCAGTCTTAATGTTTTTGGGTTAAAATATAATGTTACAAAATCCTCTCATAGTTGTATTCAGTAACCTTAACTCTACATTTTATTTTGTACTTGAGGTTACATGAGCCCACAGCAATTAATTTTTCTTATCATCTGACAAATGATTTGGTGAATGATAGTGCAAAGCTAAAACGAATATTCACACATCCCAAATTTAGCAGCTTCCTGGAACTGCTGTCTGTGCCATTCCTTTACTGCTTCCTTAGTTGTGCTGCTATGTGTCCTAGCTACAGTAAGCCCTTCATGGAAAGCCACCTCTAGACTTCATCACTGATAACCAGCTATTCCAGCATTGAGCACAATCTTATTTCACACCTCTCATCATAATGGCTGGGTGGTAATATTAAGATAGTGTATAATGAGAGAAATGGGAAAGTGGGGAGGAGAGAAAGTACAAAATAGAGGATCTTCTTTTCTCCTCCTTACGGCTACTACGCCTCTGCTGTACATTCCTCACTCACCTCACAGGCAAAGCAGCAGGGTGTCAGTATTAGGATTCATGTTAAGATCTGTTTTTACACTGATAGCTTCAGAGGTATGAATCGTAATCTTTGCAATAGCCCTCCAGCTCTGTTGCTAAATGGATACTTCTGAATTCCTGGTGGAATATTTATGAGACATGGCAATCTGGTCAGTAAAATAGTACAGGCAGTGACTTGTTGGAGTTAGGTAGGCACACCACAGCTTAAGCAGTCCTTACGCTTCAAAATGGACAAGTTAAAATCTTAGGGTAACTAATGGGCCCTGGAGGGATCTAGTTAGAAGACTAGAGTGAAATAAAGGTAAGATTCAGATAAGATCTAAGCAAGTTAGGACTGTGAAAATAAATCAACAGTAGCAGAGTTGCTGCAAGATGGCAGCAATTTTAAAGGTAGATGTTTAAGAGTCTGATGTGGAATGCTGGTTAGCAAATGGTTGGCTTCTTCAAGGTTCATACTTAGGAATTAGTCAGACAGCTTGGAGTTCTAAGTAGACAACTTAGGAGTTGTGACAGAAATCTGGCTAACGATGGATGACTGTTAACCTTAATTCAAGCCCAAATTATGCTGAGACTGAGGAAATTATCTCAGCATGGATTCAGTCATAATTCCACTACCTGTAGTTGAAAAGAAAAGACTACCTGATAAATAAAATCTGAAATGAGACTTGCTCCCTGGGGAGGTAAAGCTCTGAGCTAACAAACTCAGTCATAATTCAAGGTCATCTGCTCCAGTGAGGCACAACATGGTGCTCCAAGGGTATTAAAACAGATTAGTATTTAGCTTGAAAGAATTTTTTTTTTAAAAAAGGGAGAACCCGTCATGGAACCAAGGAAATTTTAAGAAATTGATTTAGACAAAAAAAAAAATTGACTCAGTAACTAACAATGGTCCAGCTGCTAGGCTAAGGTTCAAGAGTGGGTTCTACCTGTAAAGTAACTTCAAGAAAACAAGGCAGAGTTCTCAACTCTTACAGCACTAGAATTGGAGTAAAAACAAATAGAACAATAAAGGACTCCAGAGCCGCAGTACAAGCTAGAGACCAGAGGACCAAGCAGATGATCATAATGTAAGACTTAAAGCCAAATCCCACATTGCTTCATAAATCTCTTCAGGCATGGTTTTAGGAACTTCATGGAGCCATACAGTAAAGCAAAACAGGTCCACTGACCTCAGTTGTTAGAAGAGGCAGATTATAATCATTTTGAGTAGGTAGGTCTAATAGTGAAGATCATTATTGTAATTGATATGAACACAATTGTGGTTATAGATCTTTTTCCTAAAGCTTTTCCTACCATTTGAATCGAGAAGTCATCATTCAGCACCTTCTACGTTCAATGCATATTGCTAAGGTTCTGTAGGCACTGCAATGATGCACGAGTTTGTCAGACATATTACAATTAGAAAATGCAGTAGTGTTTGGAAAAAAAAAATGAAAGAGATTATGTAACAGAACGTCTGGCATGCTAAATTCTTTAAAATTCCGTGAACAATTAGATATATTTAAAAAAATGAAGGTGTGAAAACTCACTTTACAAAAATATTCTATGAAAAATAAAACAATACATTTTACATAAAGTATTAATTTCTATCCATCTTTATAAGAATACGTGAATTGTAAAATCTGATATGCATTTGATTTTATACTTTAGTCACACAGAAACCCAGTCTTTTAAAACCTATACACATGGAACTATATTTCAAAGAAAATCTCTGGATTTATATAATTTTTCACAATTAAAGTGATTCCAACTAATAGTACTGTTTTGATACTACTGAACAGTAGCTGCCTCTCTGTATTGCCTGGGCATAACACTACTATTCTGAAAATGACTAGGTCACTGCTGAAAACTGGGTGATTTATATTGGGTGTATTATACATTTTCTAATATGCAAATCTCTTTGATTACTTTTTTCCAAAAGTGGTAGAGAATAATCCATTAAATAATCTGAATATTCTTACCCCAGCTCTTCATCATACTCCTTGACTATTTGACGCTATAGTCTCAGTCCTAAATTCCAAAAGTGCTCGGGCTTCATGTACAATAGATTCCTAAAGAAAATGGAAATTTCAGTTTCCTTACCATAGAGAAATAATACTGTGTATATACACACACACACTTACACATGTATGTATAAAGTATAAACTTTATATACATATATGAAGTATGCTTGTATAACATGTATAAATTTTACTTAGTAATGATTATACTTCTACAAAGTGAAAAGAAATATATTTGTATAAACTCAGTGTAGTTATTATTTTTTAATAGGCAGACTCACTTTTCGCCCCATCATTGGAGATAAGCCTCCCTATAGAAAAGTGACTTTGGCACCACCAGTGTAAACAAAGCTAAAACATTTTTTCAAATGGAATTCCCTGTACCCATCAATGACAGAATATGTAGGAAATTTGTTTCATAGCTCAGGGAATTTCTGTGTCATCTTGACTTTTATGTCTCCAGATTTTTTTTATTCTGCTTTTCAGATTGCTTTGTTTATTCCCGTTAGCTTATTGCAGCTCAGTAAATGAATTTAGTTTTTCAGTTGGGCTCCAGAGATCTATTCTTATAACCTTTTCTCATCTTATCTTAATTCCTTAGGGGTTGGCTACACTTATTCATTGCCAAGGTTTTATCAGGGGATTTTCACCTTTTCTAAGGGATATCAAGATACGCAATTAATGAGATGTCGACAACAGTAATGGGAATAACCGTTATTTTATTATTCCAAGGCTTGCATGGAGATTACACTGTTTCAAATTACTATGCAGAGTATAACCTTTGAATCTATTATTTCCTTTTTATTTCACAATGTTCTTTTAGATACATAAAGTGGGTTAGTATTTTGTTCTACAGTTTTATCCATATATTCAAGCTTCAGTGGTTTATGATGATCTAACATATATTCTTTCTTTTTTCACCTAGTGTCTGTTTGTTAGTTCTCTATAAATTGGTGCCTTAGAAGATGAGCAAGATAAGGATTAGACCTGCTGCTTATCTAATGTAATTCACTGAGAACTCCGATAAGTTTTGGTGAGAGTGGAAATAATTATCCATGAAAAAGGAGATTTGAAAGTTATCAGATATCTTGATGAGGATGCAGAGTAAAGGAAACTCTTATATACCATTGGAGGGAATGTAAGCTAGTACAGCCCCTACAGAAACAATATGAAAATTTTGCAAAAAAAGGAAACACAATTTTCATTTGATCTGGCAATTTCACTGCTAGATATCTACCCAAAGGAAAATAAATCAATATGTCAGAGGTATAGCTGCACTTTCATATTTACTGCAACACTATTCACAATAGCAAAGATAAGGAACCAAACTAAGTGTCCATCAGTGGAGAAATGGATGAAGAAAACAAGGTATATATACACAATAGAGTACTATTCAGCTATAAAAAAGAATGACATCCTGTCATTTGAAGCAACATGGCTGGAATTAGAAATCATTATCTTAAGTAAAATAAGCCAAGCAAGAAAAGTCAAATATCTTATGTTCTCACTTATATGCGGGTGCTAAACAATTTCAACACATAGACGTACGGTGTGTGAAAATAGATAACAAAGACTGGGAAGGGTGAGTTGAGATAAGGGGAAATCAAGAGAAGTGGGCTAAAGGATAAAGGAACAAATTCAGTGTTTGATAGCACAGTAGGAGGACTATACTTAAAACATGTACTGTACTCAGGGGATAGGCACCCTAAATATCCCAACTTAATCACTATGCATTACATATCCATAAAAATGTATCACATGCTCCATACATTTTCACAAATGAAAACAGTTCTCAAATATACTTCCATTGACTACCCGAGCACATTTTTTCTCTCATTTGCATTGATACTTTATTTTCCTAATTGTAACTTAATTTAAATATATTCTACATTTTAAAAGTATCTTCTTTCTTACTATTTTAATAGCTACTTTAATTCTGATATGTAATACTTTTATTTGCTTGAATTCTAAATATTCACTAGCTTTCAAGAATAAAGAAAATACTAAATTTTAAATATAATTTAGATGTTATATGTATTTTCTCAAAATTGATGCTTGAATACATTAACAGGCAAAATGCAATTTTCCAGACCACTTTATAGTATAATGATTCTTCCTCTCAAAAATAAAGAAAATTACACTTGCTATATAATGTCAGAAATGTCTTTATAATATGCATTGTAAACACATACAAACCAAAAGATAGAGAAAACAGGCCATAGACTTGAAGGCAATATTTGCAAAGAGCACATCTGATAAAGGGCAGCTGAACAAAAAATTCAAAAAACTCGCCAATAATAAGATATGCCACCCAATTTTAAAACAGGCAAAAACTTGAATAGAAACCACACAAAAGAAGATATACCTATAGCAAGTAAGCATATAAAAAGATGTTCGGCACCATATGTCCCTAGGAAATTACAAATTACAACAAAAATGAGATACCATTACATGCCTATTGGAATGGCAAGAATCCAAAACTGAAAACCTTAAATGCCGAAGTAGATGTGGAGCAACAGGAACTTTCATTCATTGCTGGTGAAAATGCAAAACAGTACAGCCACTTTGGAAGACGGTTTGAAAATTCTTTTACAAAACTGAGCAGACTCTTACTCTATGATCCAGCACTTGATATGTATTTATCTAAACTCCTTGGTGTTTATCTAAAGGAGTTAAAAACTTATGTTCACACAAAAACCTGCACACACATATTTAGAGCTTGATTGAAAATTGCCAAAACTTATAAACAACCAAGGTTTCCTTCAGTAGGTGAGTGTTTAAATAAGCTATGGTCCATTAGACAATGGGATATTACTCAGCACTATAAAGATAATGAGCTTTCAAGACATGAGAAAATATGGAGGAGACGTAAATACATACTGCTAAGTGAAAAGAAGCCAATCTAAAAAGCCTCCATATTGTATAATTCCAACTATATGACATCTGAAAAAGACAAAACTGTGGAGACAGAAGAAAGATCGGTGGTTGCATGGGTTTAGCAAGGAGTGGGGGATGAATATACAGAGCACAGCGGATTTTTAGGTCAGTAAAGATACTATGTATGATGATATAATGGCAGATATATGTCATTATACATTAATCAAAACTCATAGAATGTACACCAAGAGTAAACTCTAGTATAAACTGTGGAGTTTGGATGATAATAATGTGTCAATGTAGGTTCATTAATTGTTATAAATGTACCACTATAGCGTGGGATGTTAACAGTGGGAAGGTTATGGGTGGAGGGGATTGAAGAATATGACTAATTTTGTTGTGAACCTAAAATTGCTCCAGAAAATAAGGTTTATTAAAAAGAATCAAATGCATTTGTACTTTAAACCCCTTATCATCCCAAAGTGGCAATTATCATCAAAGCCACGGAATAAAATAACTATTAATAAACAATACATATATGCTAATTAATTTAATATGAAAAAGAAAATTTAAGATTATTTCATAAATTTTTATTTATCAATTTAAACATCCCAGAAATACTTCTTGAGCTCTGTTATAAGTTAAAATGTGCCTTCCCTTCTCAAAAACATAAATGATATATTGAAATCTAAATCCTCAGTACCTTGCAATGTGACCTTATTTCGAAATAGGGTCTTTGCAGAAGTAATTAAGATGAGGTCATACTGAAATAGGGTGAGCCTCTAATCAAATATAGCTGGTGTTATAAGGAGACAACCAAGTGAGGAGAGTTGCACATGGGGAAAACGTCATGTGATGACAAATGCAGTGCTTAAAGTGATCCATCTACAAGCCAATGAACACAAAAATTGTCAGTGAATAACCAGAAGCTAGGAAGAGGCAAGAAGGAATTCCCCTATGGGCTAGAAGTGAAACCTGGTGTGGGTTCTGCCCACACCTTAATTTTAGACTTCAAACCTCCAGGACTGTGAGACAATAAATTTTTGTTGTTTAAGCCACCTAATTTGTGGTACAGTCATGCATCACCTAATGATGGGGATACATTCTGAGAAATGCACTGTTAGACAATTTCATCATTGTGTGAGCACCACGGAGTGTACAGCACTTACACAAACCAAAACTCTATAGACTACTACACACCTAGGCTGTACAGTAGAGCCTACTGCCCCTAGGATACAAACCTGTGCAGCATGTTCTTGAACTGAATATTAAAGGCAACTGTAACACAAGTCATCAGGTAATAGAAATTTTTCAGCTCCATTTTAATGTATGGGATCACTGTCATATATGTGGTACATTATTGACTGAAACATCATTAAGTGAAGCATGACTATACTTCATTATGGTGTGCTAGGAATCTAATACAAGCTCCCTGGGCAATTAGGAGTTTCTGTATCATATCTTTACAGTCTTGTGGATTACCTTTATTGTGACACTAGTTCATACTGTTTACCTGTCTAACTGCCCATTATGTTTTTGTTATGGTAGAATACAGAAACCACATTCTAGGAAACTATCTAGACATTCATTTATGTGTTGAATGAATGACTGAAGCATCAAAAGAAAAAGAAAACAAAAGGAAAAAATCTTCTCCATCCCCATAAAAAACAACTGACATTTATAAAGGGCAGATTGTGAGCAAATAATTCTTCTAGAACTTTGCTTCTATTATTTACTCAATCTTCCAAGAATTCTGAATTTATTTCTTCTGCAAAATAAGGAGATGATTATGACTTTATTTCCAATTTTACAGATTAGGAAACTAAACATGAGCAAATTATATATTTTGCAATGGTTGATCCAGTATGGCTTTAAATTCAGACTGTGTAACTATAGAGCCTGAGCTCTTAAAGTATATGTTTTACAAACATAGGACTCATTTCCTTGTTTGTTTGTTTGTTTGTTTTACTGTCTCCTCTGCATTAAAACATATGTTCTTTGAGATGGGAATTTTTATCTCATGTATTCACTGCTATATCCTTAATGTCTGTATAAATGCTTGGCATATAGTAGGCACTCAATAAATATTCAACAAAAGAATCAATGAATTGATACACAAACGAATAGTCTTGGAATAACTTTCTAAGAATAATTAATATAAATAAAATATTTTAGAGCTAAATATGTTTGCACAGTATCAGCACATCTGGAGGTTCTGCCGTATTACTTACTGTTCAGGCTCTAGTCTGGTCAAAAGACTTGGATTCAAGTTATATAATGGTCATTTACTATCCACTTGGCCTTTAAAAAGTTTCTAAATTTTCTGATTCTGATTGCTTCCTCTCTGCAAATAGAATATAAATTTCATGTGATAATTAAATAAAATTATTATATGTAAGAGCACCTGCATATTATAAAATACTATAAGTGTTACTACTCAATATTTTTAAAGCATTGTCTCCTAGTCATTTTATGAGCCAAATAATTTACTTAGTTCTCCTTCATGAAACTCTGTATATGGAGCACACCTTTCTCAACAGAAAATCTTGTTCTTGGGTCCTCATGATAATATAATGATGACTGGTTAATTTTAACTTATTCAGGAAGCTCCATTTTTGTGTGCAGTTCTATAGCTACAGAGTGGAATATCAGAAAGTAAATAGAAGTCACTACACATAGTAGCTCTATTAGCCTGTTCTGACACTGCTATGAAGATACTACCTGAGACTGGGTAATTTATAAAGAAAAGAGGTTTAACTGACTCACAGTTTCACATGGATGGGCAGACCTCAGGAAACTTGCAATCATGGTGGAAGGCGAAGGGGAAGAAAACCACATCTTATATGGCAACAGGCGAGAGAGAGAGAGAGAGAGCAAGGAAGTGCCACACTTTAAAACCATCAGCTCTCATGAGAATTCACTCACTATCACAAGAACAGCATGGGGGAAACCGACCCCGTGATCTAATCACCTCCCAGCAAGTCTCTCCCTCAACACATGGGGATTACAATTAAAGATGAGTTTTGGATGGGGACACAGAGCCAAACCATGTCAGTAGCCATACTTTTTGTATTGTCCAATAGTCTAACTTGATTTATCCTTTTTTCTTTTCTGATTAAAGGAAAACTCACATAAAAAATTAGCTGGCACGACATATCCTGGTAAATACAAACATTACCCACTACTTTACAGACTACATTGATTGAAATAGGCACTAGACAGATAATGTATTTGAATTTTTTTATTTTGAAGAATTTAATGTAACCAAATAAGGTATAGTTATCAAGAACATACAAATGCTAGTACATGCAATTCGTTGTATAATTGTATCGAAATTTGATCCAACATTAGAAATGATGTAATGGAGAAAAGGACTTTGGTTTTAGATCCTGGATATACTCCCAAAGGCAAGTTAACTTACATATTTAAAACTGAGCATCCTAATATTCTTAGCATAAACATAAGGACACATAACTTTCAGGGGTTTTGTAAGGATTAGAAAAATATATGTAAATGAATTTACTATTCTTTAGGTAACTATTCTTTACAAGGCATTCAAATATATTTCTTCCCATTCCCTCTCATTCCTACCTCATTCTTTTAGGCTTATATTTTAAATTTTAATAATGCATGAATGAGTTAGGGTTTTTTCCCCTTTTAAAAACTTTTATAGATGTGGGGGATACAAGTGCAGTTGTGTTTCACAGATATATTGCATAATGGCGAACCCTGGGCTTTTAGTGTACTGATCACCCCAATAATGTACATTACACCTAATAAATAGTATCTCATTCCTCACCCCCCTCTCACCCTTCCACCTTTTAGAGTCTCCAATGTCTATTATTCTCTGTATGTCCATGTGTACCCATGGTTCAGGTACCATTTATGGATGAAAATGTGTAGTTTGAGTTTCTGTTTCTGAGTAATTTCATGTAGAATAATGCCTGCTATGCACATTGCTGCAAAAGACATGATTTTATTCTCTTTATGGCTGAGTAGTACTCTATGGTATCTAAATACCACATTTTTAAATGTAATCATCTGTCGATAACGATTAGCTTGATTTTATAACTTTGCTATTATGAAAAGTGCTGTTATAAACATGAATGCTGTTGTCTTTTTATATAATCACTTGTTTTCCTTTGGGTAAATATCCAGTAGTGGCATTGCAGAATAGAATGGTACTTCTGTTTTTAGTTCTTTGAGAAATCTCTATACTGTTTTCATAGAGGTTGTACTAATTTACATTCTCACCAAGAATCGGTGTAAAGGAATTCCCTTTTCTCTTCATCTTTGTCAACATCTGTCATTTTCTGAATTTTAGTAATAGCCATTCTGACTCGTTTAAGATATTAACTTATTGTGGCTTTAATTTGCATTTTTCTGATGATTAGTGATGGTGATTTTTTTATGTTTGTTGGCCACTTGTATGTCTATTTTGAGAAATGTCTGTACATGTCCTTTGCCCACTTTTTAATGGGGTATTTTTTTTCTGGTTGAGTTTCTTGTAGATTTTAAATATTAGTCCTTTGTAGGATGCATAACTAGCAAATATTTTCTCCCATTCTGTAAGTTGTCTGTTTACTCCCACGAGAGTTTCTCCTGCTGTGCATAAGCTGCTTAGTTTAATTAAGTCCCAGTTGACTATTTTTGCTTTGTTGCATTTCCTTTTGAGGTAATCATAACATTTTTGTGGAGGCCAATGTCCAAAAGAGTTTTTCTTCTAGTATTTTTTATAGTTTCACATCTCACATTTAAGTATTCAATCCAGCTTGTGTTAATTCGTGTGTGTGGTGAGAGATAGGGGTCCAGTTTCATTCTTTTGCATATGGTATCCTTTTCTCATTGTATATTTTTGTTGAGGTTATCAGAGATCAGTTGGCTGTAGGTATGTGGCTTTATTTCTGAATTCTCTATTCTGCTTCATTGATCTATGTGTCTATTTTCATATCAGCACAATGCTGTTATGGTTACTATAGCCTAGTAGTATCACTTGAAGCAGGTAATGTGATACCCACAGCTTTATTGTTTTCTTGAGGATTGCTTTGTCTATTTAGGATCTTTTCTGGGTTGTTTTTTCTAATTCTGTGAAGAATGGTATTGGTAATTTTATAGAAATTGCATTGAATCTACAGATTGCTTTGGCTAGTATGGTCATTTTAACAATGATTATTCTATCAGTCCATTAGCAGGGAATGTTTTCCATTTGTTTGTGAGATCTACAATTTCTTTAATTCGTGTTTTGGTGTTTTGTTGTTCTCCTTGTAAAGGCCATTCTCTTCCTAGGAAAAATGTATTCCTAGGTATTTTATTCTTTTTCTGGCTATTGCAAATAAAATTGAGTTTTTGATTTGGTTCTCACTTTGAATATTACTGGTGTATAGAAATACTACATATGATTTCATTTTAATTTGGTATCCTGAAATTTTACTAAATTCATTTATTAAATATAGAAAGCTTTTAGAGGAGTCTTTAGGATTTTCTAGCTATAAGATCATATCATCAGCAAAGAGAAAATTTGACTCCCTATTTTCCAATTTAGATGCTTTTGATTATTTTTTCTTGCCTCATTGCTCTGGCAAGGTCTTTCAGTATTATGTTGCATAGGAGTGGTAAAAGTGAGCATTCTTGTCTTTTTCCAGTTATTCGGAAAAATGCTTTCAATCTTTTTTCTGTTCAGTAAAATGTTGGCTGTGGGTTTGTTGTGTATGCTTTTTACTGCTGTGAGGTATGTTCTTTCTATGCCTAGTTTGTTGAGGGTTTTTTGTCATGAAAAGATATTGAGTTTTATTAAATGCTTTTTCTGCATCTATTGCAATGACCATATGGTTTTTGTTTTTACTTCTGTTTATGTAATGAATCACATTTATTTTAATATGTTTAAATTTCCTTTATTCCTGAAATAAAACCCACTTGATTGTGATGTATTATCTTTTTTATGAACTATTGGATTGGTTTGCTGATATTTTTGAGGATTTTTTTCTTAATTTTTGTCTGACGAGGTTAATTCAAAAGATCTGTCTTCCAGCTCTGATATTTTCCTTCTGCTTAGTCTATTCTATTGTTAAATATTTCAACTGTATTTTATAATTCCTTCAATAATTTTTTTTATTTCAAGTAGTCTTTTTGGTGTTTCAAAAATGTGTATCTATTTAGAAAATTCTTTAGATCCTGAATTTTTTTGTTTGTTTGTTTCTTTGTTTGGTTTTCAACTTTGGATCTCATTGAGTTCTTTTTTCATATTGCCTGAGTTCTTATGCTAGTTCCTTCTCATCTGGAAAAACTGTCACTGCTTATTTTTGAATTTACTCTCATTTTGATGGTACTCTGTAATGTATGTTGTGTATGGTCATTTGCCTTCAATTCTAGGTGCTTTCAGGGGGCCAAAGCTCTGTGTGAGTTGCTTGTTTATAGATAGTGTTTGTGTGATGGCTTTCTCAAACTCTGGTTGCAATAGTGATATACTGTGCATATGAACAGGTTCACTGCCTGCTGTGGAACTGGGATTGTGTAGGTCTCAAGAAGCTCATCTCATTCACCAGTAATGTGCACTTGTGTCACCAAGTTTTGTATTAAGTTATGCAGTTCAACCTCCAGGCCGGTAGGTGAAATTTTTTAGAGCTTTCTATGGCAGAAATATATGGGTATGTACTTGATCTTTGTCCACTGGGAGGTGCTCTCTGTTTAAGGTGATGAGCTGGTTTGTGCAACATCTAATGCCCTGAGTTCACTGTTCAGCCTGGAAGTATGGGGGACAAAGCTATGTGGAGCTGACCTACCAAGCCTGCCCATGAATTTCTCAAGGTTGAGTACAGGCATCAGCCCTAATGGAGGTGGCAGGGGGATCTCCCGGTGAAATGCACCAAAGCATTCACATGAGGGTAAGTGGCTGCATCATCTCCACGTCCTAGGCAGGAACATGATCCATTTCCCTGTTACACTCTTGTTGCAGGGCTCATGGCTTTCAATTCAGTCAGACATTCTCAGTTGTCTCCAGGCAACCACGTAGCTGACAGGCACAGAAAACCTCTGTCCCTTGGTTTTCTGTAGAAGTGGCTATCAGGAGGAACTTCACCTCTCAATCCAATACAGACAGCTTCGAGGCATGCCTGTTCTCCAATGCTGGAACACTGCTATTAGTGTAAAGTCGGGCAGGCGCTGCACCTCTCAGTGTGTGTGGGCAGGTGCCAGCTGTGGTTGTGTTGGCTGGTTGCGTTGGCTTAACTTCAGACCTTCTGGGTATTAATCAGGTGTCAGCACTGGTGGATTGGGCTAGGCAATGCCCCAATACCCTGGCCCCTAGACAGCACCCTGGATGAGGTACATGAGTCTTGGAGGGACTGGATTAGGACTGGACTGGTGGAGTTGCCCTCAGTTCCGCAGGACTAGTTGCTGGCTGTGATAGGAAGGGATGGGATGTTCTCCAGGCCCCCAGCAGAACACTAGGGTGGGAGCAGAGCAGCTGTGCTAAGGGCCTGCCACCAGGGAGGGTGGGATCCTCTCAGCAGGAGCAACAAAGGCATGCAGCTGCAGGGTATGCAGCCTGCTCATGACTCCATCCCACAGCAGAGGTGGCGATACCATCCCTGGGGCATGTGAAGGTGCCTGGTTTCCCAACTCCCTCCTTGATTTGGCCCCAGGGCAGAATGCAGCCCTCTGGGTGCTTGGCTCTCAGAATGGTGCCAGGTCACAGCTGAAATGCTAATTCAGAACAAGGCGACTGGCGTGGCCTTCTCGCCAGGGATGACAGCCCTCCCTCAGCAGAAGCAGGCAGCCACAGGGCACACATTCTGCTCGCTCCTGCATTCTGCAGTATGGCAGCAGTATCCATCTTTGGAGTGTGCAAAAGTGCCCAGCCCCCGTGCTTCCTCCCTGGTGTAGTGGTGGCAGCAACGGTGGCAGTGCAAGGGCAGGACACAGGCTTCTGGGGACTGGGAGCTAAGAATAGCATCAGCCTGCAGCTGCTCAGGGTTCAAAAGCCTGTGGAATTCCACACGAGTTCAAGCAATGATTCGGCACAATCTCGGGGCAGTTCCTTGTTAGTCTGGAAGCCCGGGGATATCTAAGGACTCTACTGTAGTTAGGACTGTAAAAGTCCATGGCAGGAGTGTGGAGCCCCAGAGGTCTCTCACTCATCTGTTCCCCATGTCAGGTAGCTTCTCCCAGCTTCACACTGATCCCAGCTCAGCGGGCTACCTGGCTTCACCCTCCTTTGCATTTCATGATTCTCACTGTTTCTCTGATGAATTGCAGTGTTCTGTCTTAGACGATCTATTTGAAGCGTGAATATTTATTCCCTATTTTGATTCCTCTGTAAGGAAGAGGCACCCACTAGCTGTGTCTAGTCAGTCATCTTGAACTGGAACCCTGGGTTAGTTTTTAAACACTTAGATATTGTTTTAGGGTGAAGGAGGAATAAAACAAGATGATTTGACTGAGAACACTTAACCTCCCCACAATCATCTTGACTCCATCACCCTCAATTCTTATAATGTCATATTTTTCAAGTGAACTTTATAGTTACAAGTATTTTTACACATAATTATCTCATTTTAGTCTCACAGCACCATGGAATATATATTGTAACTACTGAGGTGAAGATACCAAAATTTAAAATTTTAAGAAGAGAAAGAAACTGGCAGTGAACAGAAGGAGAAAGAGATGATGTGTACACATTGCAACTGCAGCAAAGACATGATTCATTTTAGAAGACATAAAAGAGCATCTGCCAGCTTCCCTTTGTGTTCTGCACCTCAGGTCTTTTAAACATTTGAAAGCAAAGGCTTACACAACATAAATGTTTAACTTTCTTTCTTCTAGACGTGAGGTGGGCAATTCAGGGTTGGCATAGTGACCACATGGGTATTCAGGGACACAGCCTCTCATTACCTTTGTGCTCTACTCTTTGTCCAAGAAAGTTCTTCCATGTCAATGCAGCCTTACAGTCTTATATGACTGCTGAATTCCAGAAATCTTATCTGAATTTTGATAATAGGTGGGGAGAGAGGGTGTCAAAATAGTTCATATGTTAACTGTGTGGCATCCCTTTTAATAAGCTTTTCTAAGAGTCCACCCAACAATTTCTACTTGTATTTTACTTTCCACCTTGATTTACAAGACAGGTTGGAAAACTGTCATTTGAGCACATTGCTCACAGAATAAAGTCAGAATCATATAACTAAGAAAGACGGTACAGTGAATCTTTTAAAAGCAACAAGACTCTGCCTCAAGGGACCAATTTTTATTTACCTGAATCCTGAGCTATTAAAGGACTTAAAATGGTGACATGAGAAACTTCTATTAAATAACAGTAAGAGAAAGTATAGTTGACAACAGCAACCCCAATCAGCCAAGTCAGGTACTTTACCTAACTGGTTCAGACCTCTCTATTACTTCTCTTCACAATTGAAGCTTATTTAATGAAATTGACAGGGAAATTTTATTAACTTTTATTTAATTAACCTTATCTGATAATTAATAAAAATGTTTCTTCCTCCATTTATAATTTAATTATAGAATTAGAAGATAAAGTTCACTCTGATTTTTATTACTCCATACAACACAATTTAGTTTATTTAAATACTTCTAATAATATACATTTGAAATTAAACTGAAACTTTTAATTATTCTAGAATTTAAATCAAAGACTTAAAATTGGTTTCTTTGTTTGGTAATTGCTACATTACTCACTAATTAGCAATCTTTGGTTGAGCAATATATTTATCTAATAATATTACTACCAATAATAATAGAAATATTATTTGCTGCTTGTTTACGATTTGCCAGATGTTTTTTCATTAATCTTTACAAAAACCTTAAGAGAATACTGTTACTATCCTGATGATATAAATAAGGAAACTGAAGTTTGTAGAGATTAAATAATCTATCCAAAACCACACATGCAGAGTTGGGGCCAAGTTCTGAATATAGGAGGATCCATACTTTAAAAACCATATGATTTATCTCAAGTCCTGCTGTCATTAAATCCCTAATGCAACTCTAGAACCACTATCCCTAAGTTACTAGTAACATGAAAAAAGAAGTGATTATTTTCCAGGTTATATTGCTGGACATCTTGTTAATTATAGCATGCTAAACTATATACAAACATCTGTGGACAAAATCCATTTTTCACAGTAGACAGGGTAAAAGGTACAACTATAGAATGGTGTAAGGCAAACAGTTTTTGTCATAAATTTGATAAAAACTATAGAAGCAGGCCAGGTGTGGTGGCTCACGCCTGTAATCACAACACTTTGGGAGGCCGAGGTGGGTGGATCTCTTGAGGTCAGGAGTTTGGGACCAGCCTGGCCAACATATAGTGAAACGCTGTCTCTACTAAACACACACGCACACACACATACACACACACAAACTTACCTGGGCGTGGTGAGGCATGCCTGTTGTCCCAGCTACTTGGGAAGCCTGGGCAGGAGAATCGCTTGAACCCGGGAGGTGGGGGTTGCAGTGAGCCAAGATGGCCACTGCACTCCAGCCTGGGCAACAGAGCAAGACTCCATCTCACACAAAAAAAAGAAAGAAATATTATCAGTTTTCTGAATAATATTTACCAAGCCAAAAATGGGAATACTCCTAAACATATTCCAGCCAAGCATTTTTTATTTTTAAATTTGTTGATGTTAAATGTTACAAGTTTACAGTTATTACATATGCTTATCAGCATCCATCTATTTTTAATTAGAGCTTGATAGTATTAATTGAACAGTTATAATCTTTAATTAATTTCAATATATATTGTCAGCTTTTTATGTCTTTGCTGCCTTCATTCTTGAGTTATTTTTTGATTGACAATCAGTAATCACATCACAGATGTCTCTGGGGCCTTTTTAAACATGTGACATCAGGATGGTAACTGAGCTGGATAGAAAAACTTCTTAGATTATAGTCATTTTTCACTAAAAGCGTGAAAACAGTGCTTTGTCTTTGTCATTTGTTGTTTAAAAGGTTCTGTCTGTATTTTCTTTTCCTTAAAGTAACCTTTTTTGAATTTAAACTTTTTAAAAAGTCTTCACTTTTGATTGTGTGTGTGTGTATATGTGTGTATTCTTTTTGATCATCTTGTAACAGTGAAACTTGTTCAGAATCTACCTGGTCTTTGTAAGATTTGAAACACAGTTAAATGTTGTTATTTTTATTAATATAACTTTGTATAAAATTTATGTTCTGTGTTTTCACTTTGCTTATAATAGCTAATTCTTATGATTTTATCTTCATGTATGTTATCCATGTCTACTTTCTCCACTCTATTCTTTTTCACTATTTTTCTCCACTTTTCTGTATTCTTGAAGGATTTCCCGAGTTTATTTGTGTATTGTTAGACTGCTATTTACTACCTCAAACTTCAGCTTCTGCCTTGTTGGGTTCATTATTCTGTCCTATTATCTAATCACATTTTATTTTATTTTAGTCTATTGTTTAAGAATGGGCAGGCAACACAGATAGGGGTTAAGCAGATTCTGGAGCCATCTGTACTTGCTAGTTGTATCCTAGGGCAACTTACTGAACTTCTTTATATATCAAGTTCGCATTTGTAAAACAGAAGAGCAATTTATTGAAGTATTGTTGGGGGATAAATGAGTTAACATCTGTCAAGTTATTAGAAGAATGCCTGGCATAACATATTGCTATACAAATGTGTATTACTAATACGTACAATTAACCCTTATATTTGAATAAGGATATTAAAATGTTCACATTTAATATTTCTTATGTGTTCTGAAGTAACTACAGTTGAAAAATACTTTCTTAATAGGGCGTTTAAAAATTATACATCTTTATCGTAAGCTGGAGAATGTTTTAATTTTGCCATATGAGCCAAGAAATTCACCCTGGGTAAAGCGAACTCTAACCAACATGAGTTTAGAAGGCATAAGAAAATCTGCTAACTTTTTTTTTCCTTCTAACTTTTATTTTAGGTTCAAGAGGTTCATTTGTAGGTTTGTCACATGAGTAAATTGTGTCACAGGGGCTTGGAGTACAGATTATTTCATCACCTAGGTAATAAGCATAGTACCAGATAGGTAGTTTCTTTTATCCTTACCATCCTCCCAGCCTCCACTCTCAAGTAGGCTCCAATCTCTTTCTCTTCTTTGTGTCCATGTGTACTCAAGGTTTAGCCCTCCCATTTATAAGTGAGAACATGCAGTATTTGGTTTTCTGTTCTTGCATTGATGATGGCCTCTAGCTCCATCCATGTTGCTGCAAAGGACATATTTTTACTCTTTTTATGGCTGTGAAGTATTCCATGGTGTATATGTACTGCATTTTTAAAATCTAGTCCACCATTGGTAGGCATTTAAGTTGGTTCCATGTCTTTGCTATTGAGAATGGTGCTGCGATGAACTTATTCATGCAAGTTGCTTTATAGTAGAATGATTTCTATTCCTTTGGGTATATACCCAATAATGGGATATCTGTGTCAATTGGTAATTCTGTTTAAAAGTCTCTGAGATATCTCTGAACTGCTTTCCACAGTGGTTGAACTAATTTATATCCCCACCAACAGTGTATAAGTGTTACCTTTTCTCTGCAACCTTGCTGATATCTTTATTCTTTGACTTTTTAATTATAGCCATTCTGACTGGTGGGAGATGGTATCTCATGGTTTTGATTCAGATTTCTCTAATGGTTAATGATATTGTACATTTTTTCATATGCTTGTTGGCTGCATATATGTCTTCTTTTGAAAAGTGTCTATTCATGTCCTTTGCCCATTTTTAATGAAGTAGTTTGGGTTTTGCCTGTTAATTTAAGTTCCTTATAGATTTTGAATATTAGACTGTTGTCTGGTGCATAGTCTGCAAATATATATTTATCTCCCATTCCATAGATTGTCTATTTATTCTGTTGATAGTTTGCTTTGCTGTGCGGAAGCTCTTTAGTTTAATTAGGTCCCATTTGTCAATTTTTGCTTGTGTTACAATTGCTTTTTTAGTCTTCATCATGCAATCTTTATCAGGACCTATATCCAGAAAGGGATTTCTTAGGTTTTCTTTCAGAGTTTTTATAACTTTAAGTCTTATAATTAAGTCTTTAATCTACCTTGAGTTGATTCTTGCATGTGGTAAAATGAAGGGGTCCAGCTTCAATCTTCTGTATGACTAGCCAGTTACACTAGCACCATATATTGAATAGGGAATCCTTTCCCCATCTCTTGTTTTTGTCAACCTTGTTGAACATCAGATGGTTGTAGGTGTGCAGCTTTATTTCTGGTCCATCTAGCCTACTCCCTTGGTCTGTGTGTCTGTTTTTGTACCAGTATCATGCTGTTTTTTTTTGTTTTTGTTTTTGTTTTTGTTTTTACTGTGGCCTTATAATTTGAAGTTGGGTAGTGTGATACCTCAGGTTTTGTTGTTTTTGCTTAGGATTGTTTTAGTTATTTGGGATTTTTTTTTGGTTGCATATGAATTGCAGACTAGTTTTCTCTAGTTCTGTGAAAAATGTCATTGGTAGTTTGATAGGAGTAGCACTGAATATTTAAACTGCTTTGGGCAGTATGGCCATTTTTACAATACTCATTCTTCCTATCTATGAATATGGAATGGTTTTTCTTTGTTTCATATCTGATTTATTTAACAGTGTTTTGTAATTCTTGTTGTGGAGATATAGAGATCTTTCACCTCTCTGGTTAGCTGTATTCCTAGGTATTTTGTGTGTGTGACTACTGTGAACGGGAGTGTATTCCTGAATTGCCTGTCAACGTGGATCTTATAGGTGTATAGAAATGCTACTGATTTTTGTACATTGACTTCATATCGTAAAACCTTGCTGAAGTTGTCTGTCACATCTAAGAAGTTTTGGGATTTTTGAGATATAAAATCATATTGTCTATAAAGAGAGATAACTTGACTTCCTGTCTTCCTATTTGGGTGCCTTTTCTTTCTTCCTCTTGCCTGATTACTTTCCCTTGCTAGGACTTCCAGTACTATTTTGAGTAAGAGTGGTGAGAGCAGACATCCTAGTCTTATTTCTGCCCTCAAGGGGAATGCTTGCAGCTTTTGCCTTTTCCCAAGATTAAGAAACCCAGAGACACTTTCCATAGAAGAAAGAAATCTCAGAGTTTTAACTCAGGCCTCACAATATTCATTCTTCTTTTGAAATATGCTTGATAAACTCTGCCTTCATATGCCTACTACATGTCAAATGTTGTTCTAACCACTGACGTCCCTCCTTCTTGAAGCCCAAACATTTAAGTTTGGAGATACAGATAATGACAATAACAATAGCACAGTTTCATCAATGGTAAGTGCTTCAAATATATACCACCAAGCCAAACATGAGGCTGTGCATCTGTGGTCCCACCTTCTCGGGAGGCCGAGACAGGAAGATCACTTGAGCTCAAGCATTCAAGGCCAGCCTGGGCAACATGGGGAGTCCCCATCTCAAAAAACAAGGAACTGATATCTACATATAGGTTTATCTACATCTATATTTGTATCTATCGATATATATATCTAGATATATCTATGTGTGTATATATATATATATTTATGTCGGTATCTGTAGATATTGCTAGATATAGATATAACCAGAGAATTACTCTGGGGGAGGGGATGAGTACTTTAGAAAAGAAGATGAATTAAAATGTTTTGAAGAATCATCAGTTGAGCTGAGGCCTAAATAACAAGAAATAGTAAAGCCATGGAAACATCTTAAGGCCTTTCATTGTCTGACATCAGAATAAGTCTGTTGGGCTCAGAAAAGCAAGAGAAGCCTGTAGGGATACAGATATGATCAAAAGAGAGAGGCTTGGGATGAGGTCAAAGAAGATGTTGGAAGGAAGCAATCACGTACCAATGTGTAAAGACAAAAAATATATACTTTATTTAAAAGCTTATGGGAAGTTTGAAGCAGGAGTATGATATGATGTAGTCATTATTTGTATTGTTTAGAAATTTGATTATAGGGAGAAGTACGTGTACGGTAGCACACTGTGCCACCCCAAAATATGCCCCTTTGAGCTGAAGCAATTGAGAAAAAGCAAAAATAAGAAAAGCTCTCTACCCTCCTCCATTTGCCCAAAAGTTGGATACAAGTTTGAAATGCTTTCCTCCGTATTAGGAAAGAAAAAAAATAATTGCCAGAGATAGATTTGGCACTTATCAAACTCAAAATAATTTACCAGCTAGACTGTCTACCATTAAATTCCTAGATATTTGCTTTCGTACAATTTATTGTCCTAAAAAATCTCAAAGTTCTTTCTCTTTGTTTTGTCACTTCTCTAAAAATTGTTTTTGTTTTGTTTTGTTTTGTTTTTTGTTTTTTGTTTTTTTGGTTTTTTTGGTAAAATGCTATGTAAGCCCTTCTGCTAACTCTTTAAGTTACTTATCTCTAAATGCTCCCATGTATAAAGGCAATATGCATACTCATAAATTTTTGCTTTTTTTCTTGTAAATTTGTCTTTTGTCAGTCCGATTTACGGGACCCCAGCAAGATAACCTGTGATGACAGTGGGAAAAATAAGAATTTTTTATTTTCTTTTTTTGAGACGGAGTCTCGCTCTGTCCCCCAGGCTGGAGTGAAGTGGCGCGATCTCGGCTCACTGCAAGCTCTGCCTCCCAGATTCACTCCATTCTCCCGCCTCAGCCTCCGCAGTAGCTGGGACTAGAGGCGCCGCCAGCACGCCCGGCTAATTTTTTGTATTTTTTTTTTTAGTAGAGACGGGGTTTGACCGTGTTAGCCAATATGGTCTCCATCTCTTGACCTCGTGATACGCCTGCCTCGGCCCCCCAAGAAAAAGAAGAATTTTTTTTTCTCCACTACCTGCAGAAACATGGAAAGCCATTAAGAAGAATATTGCAGGAGTTGAAATGAGAGAGTATGGTAATGTCGATTAGTGATAATTGTAAAAATGTTGAACGGTGAGGAAGAAGCAAGCCTATAGGAACTCAAACAGACTACAATGGGAAGTGAGAGAAAGACAGGAGGCCCGGGTGACTTACATATAAACACACATAATGCACACACACAAATATGTACATGTGTATGCATGTACGTATAAATGTGTCCATGTGTACATACATATTTCTTATTATTAGATATTCAAGCTCCTTCATAAAAAATTGTGATCAAGCTTTATATTCAACAATACAATCAGCTTTTATTTTTCTGCTTTTCCATTTGTTTGAAGAACACCCTAAATAGTAATTAAAATTGTAATAGAAGCTTTGAAGGTTATATTGTGAATGCATTTTTAGGCCATTAAAATCTTTTAAAATATAATCGTTTCCATGTAACCTAGCATTTTAGCATTTGAAAGTAGTCTAATTTATTCCTTTCTAAACATATAAATTGTTGCCAATTTTTGCTGTTGCAAGCAATAATGCAAAACGTTCTTGTACTTAATTTACGAATATCTCTGATTAAATCATTGAAGAAAGATGTGGATTCTTCAATGTATTAAGACTTTTCATACATTCTGACAAATTGTTTTCCAAATAGGTTTTGTCAATTAACTCTTGTACTGAGAATATTTATGTATTTATTTACTTACTTTATGTTCTGGGATACAAGTGCAGAAGGTGCAGGTTTGTTACATAGGCATACGTGTGACATGGTGGTTTGCTGCATCCATCAACTCGTCACCTAGGTTTTAAGCCCCACATGCAATAGGTATTTGTCCTAATGTTATCCCTCCCCTTGATCCCCACCCACCCCACCCACTGAAGGCCCCAGTATGTGGTGCTCCCTTCCCTGTGTCCATGTGCTCTCATTGTTCAACTCCCACTTATGAGTGAGATCATGTGGTGTTTGGTTTTCTGTTCCTGTGTTAGTTTGCTGAGGATGACGGCTTCCAGCTTCATCCATGTTCCTGCAAAGAACATGAACTCATTCTTCTTTATGGCTGCATAGTATTCCATGGTGTATATGTGCCACATTTTCTTTATCCAGTCTATCACTGATGAGCATTTGGGTTGGTTCCAAGTGCACTAAGAATATTTAAAAGTGACATATACCTTGAACATTTGACAAACTCAGAAATATCATTTTCTAATCTTTTCCAGTGTAACTGATGAAATTGCATATCACTTTACAATTTTAATATAGTTAATCAATAGTCATGTTGAGTGTTTTTATTTCTTTAATGACTATTTTTATTTTTGGTTTATGAACTTTGTATTTTGTTACTCAGATGCTCTAACCTATTTTACCCTGGGTCATATATGTTTCAGGTATTTCCTCAGTTGGTATGTCTTGTAATATGAAAATATTTTCACATATAAAAATTGTCTATTTCATGCGGTCATGAATGGGGACTAACTTTACCACATATTAAAACATTACAAAGTCTCTATAACTAAAATCACATGGTACAAACTCATGAATACACAGATAAGTAGAAGAGAATGTAAGGCCAGAGATAGATACAAGAACCTACAAAACTTTAGTACATTAAATGTGGCATATTAAATTATTGTTATAAAGGTGATATTTTAGGAAAGTATTCTAAGACAATAAATTAAAAGATAAAAATAAATAAAATATTAAAACTATTTTAAAAAGATAAAATTAGATCCTTGCTTTACATCAACATGTAAATCAAAATCTAAATGTAAAGAGAAAAATTATACCATATAACTAGAAGAAAACAACATAGGCACATTCCTCTTTAACCTGGACATGGAGAATATCTTTCTATTTACAATTAAAATTCCAGATACAAAAAAAAATGACAAACTTATTTAAACATTTTTAAAATTTATAAAGCAAGAAAAAAACACAGACAAAGCCAAAACAACTAAAAAAAAAAGGAGAGATGATATATATAACAAATAAAACATGGCGTTCCTAATATATGAAAATCTCTTAAAAATTGAGGGAACTATCTCATGGCATTCCTAATATATGAAAATCTCTTAAAAATTGAGGGAACTATCTAAAAGAAAAATAGAATGGGCAAATGACAAACAGACAATTCACAAAACATATATAAAAATGACACTTCAATCCATGAAATTATGCTCAATGTTAATCATAATAAAAGAAATGCAAACAAAAATTACATTGTTGCTAATTTTCACCTATTAGATTAGAAAAATTAAGTATAACAACATAAAATATTGATGAGGCTTTGGGGAAATGGATGCCTTCATATATTGTGATGAAAATGCAAACCGATGCAACACTTATGGAGGAAGTTTTGATAATATCTAATCAAACTATGTGTATATTAATCTTTGAAACAGCAATTCCACTTCTAAAAATTTACACTGAAGGGAAATACCACCAATAAAATGAAAGTGTATATGTACTTTGCTGAGAAGAGCTCTCTGAACCTTTTCTGATTCCAATTGCTGCCCGATTTACGAATTTTTCTTTGCTCAAATGAACTCCTAAATTTATTTTGTATAAAGTTTTTTTTTTTTAACATAGGCAAGCCAAAATGGGTGTTAGCTGAGAGGGAGAAGATCATGAGTCTTGATTTAAAGTACTGAATTTGAAATAATGGAAAGTTAAGCAAGTAGAAACACCTAGTTATCCTCAGGGATGTGATATCATCTTCAGAAAGGAAGAAAATTGTAGATGCAGATTGGAGAGTATCTGCACAGAGGTAGTGACTGAAGCTGTGGAAATAAATAAGGTCCCTAAGAGGAGAAGAGAGAAATGATCAGAGAAAAAGCACAGCATTTAAAAAATACTCTGCCTCTTTCCATTCTATCACATTGTGTGTGTTCATACATATCTAAGAGCAAATAAGGGATTAAACCTGGCAGAAATTAACCATTTTAAAATTCATGTTTCTAGCTTCTGCCTATGTCATAGCTACCACCAGAATGATGTTCTTCATAGTTAAGGACAAGACAAGGTATGCTAATGGATTTTTCTTAGTAATTTCAATATGAGCAAGTTATGTTTCAGAATCTTTTTTATTCAAGATATTTCTATTTCTCACACCTTCTTTAAAGTCCATTTCTCTATGATAGAAATTTGTGACATGGGAACTATATTGGTGTACATAATTTCATAGTTAACCATTTTTACTCATCTCAAAATTAAAGAGAGTATTCTTTTTGTCCGTTACCTTTTTTTTGTCTATTCAAGTGAATTAAAATAAGAACTCATTATTGGAGTAAATTTCATAACTTTTTCTTAGCTTAACTTCTTCAACTGCTTTAGAAAAATTGTTAACAAACCCTTCTCAGGTTTATGACTTTCAGTAATACTTGTATCTTGATTTCTCAAGAATGATAAAGCTGGAAGGAATCAATACAGACAATCTGGTGTATAGCCTATCTTCTAAAGTGAAATCTCTCAGACAGTAAGCATATATTGTGTGAATTTCAAATTTGAAAGTACCTCAGATCCATTTGAGAGCCCCTTAAAATAGAGATTCTGGCCCCTTTCTCCTTAACTCTGAGTCAGAATCCTGGATTAAGGCAGGAATCTGCATTTATCACAACCACCCCAGTTGATGCTAATGCATATGGTGAACCACAATCTATTAAACTCATTCATTGAGTCTTCAGGTTGCCTAGCAAGGTGTTCAATGACATAATTAAAAACCTAAAGAGGCCGGGCGCGGTGGCTCACGCTTGTAATCCTAGCACTTTGGGAGGCCGAGGCGGGCGGATCACGAGGTCAGGAGATCGAGACCACGGTGAAACCCCGTCTCTACTAAAAATATAAAAAATTAGCCGGGCGTGGTGGCGGGCGCCTGTATTCCCAGCTGCTCGGAGAAGCTGAGGCAGGAGAATGGCGTGAACCCGGGAGGCGGAGCTTGCAGTGAGCCGAGATTGCGCCACTGCACTCCAGCCTGGGTGACACAGCGAGACTCCGTCTCAAAAAAAAAAAAAAAAAAAAAAAACCTAAAGAGATGATTTTGTTTAGTCAAGAATTCTGAAAAGATATTCTGCTTAATTTGGACAGAACAGACTTAGGTCAGATTAAAGTACAGTACTGAGTACTTTTTATACACTGACAAAGTAGAGGCTATCATCCTGATACGCATTTTGTTCAAGATAGATTCTAAGTTACCTTCACCTTCGTAGAACTCCTCAGTCTAATTTCTTCATATAACTCATTTCTCAACTATTTAATACATTTCTCAAGTTTTTTACTTTCACCATCATATATATGTGTATGTATGTGTTTGTATGTGTATAGTATTGAGAGTAACAGTAATAGATTACAATCAATATTCATAAGCTTATCATGTATTACCAAAGATTTAGGCTTTGTTAACATTTTAAGTCTTCTCTAGTTTCAAAATATTCAATAATTAAAGTAAGTAGGTTGGAAAAAAAGAGATTATCAGTCTTCTAGAAGATTTTTCCTTAAGGCTTTTGAAAATCCATTTTAGAAATCTATCCTTTTAAAATCATATCTCGTACAATGAAAACCAAACTGAAATAGTCTCTGGCAGCTCTCTGAAGCTGAAAGCAACTATGTGAGAAGTGTGATTTTGAAGAGTCAGAGAAAGTTGTCTTTGACATAACCTAGATTCACTAAGAGATGCTCGGAGTGGGTAAAGAAAATTAATTGCCATTTGAAATTTGAAAACAAAAATACACTGACTTAGAGCTAAGTTATTGAAAAATCTCATTCACATCTTCTGTTTTAGGGGTGCAAATTTCACTCCAAATCAAAGCGTGCCAGCAGATTTCTAGTAGATATGAATCATACATTGTAACAATAGACAGTTGTGCTTGACTTTTTTCAGAGCAATATGCATTCTGAAAAACCCAATACAACTGGAGGTGCACATAATGCTGTTACGAACAATTCACTTGAGCTTAAACTCAATTTAGAGATTTTGAATATTTACACAGAAATCTCATCCTAGAGTCCCTTCTTACTTTGCTTCCAGAAGCTTCTGTGGATCTTTATAAGAACAGTATACTTCTGGCCAAGCACGGTGGCTCACGCCTGTAATCCCAGCACTTTGGGAGGCGGAGGCGGGCAGATCATCTGAGGTCAGGAGTTCGAGACCAGCCTGACCAACATGGCAAAACTCCATCTCTACTAAAAATTTTTAAAAAATTAGCCAGCCATGGTGGCCAGAGCCTGTAACCCCAGCTTCTCTGGAGGCCAAGGCAGGAGAATTTCTTGAACCCAGGAGGCGGAGGCTGCAGTGAGCCAAGATCACACCATTGCACTCCAGCCTGGGCAACAAGAGTGAAACCCCGTCTCAAAAAAAAAAAAAAAATCAGTATACTTCCAAGAAATGCCTAGATTACACGCACAAGGGATGATGAAATCAAATCACCTGTCTATGACATCTTATTTTTAAATTATCCAGTGTTGTCATGGAAATGTATAGCCAAGTGAAACAGGGAAATTAACTACAGAAATTTTCCAGATATTATTTCTCTGGATTCTTAGAGCATTCCACTTATCTGATAAACATCTTTTTCATAAGAATACAGGGAAAACCTGACCTTTACCAATGAAATCTAATTAGAATTTGTATTTCAAGATGTAATTGAAGGATATCCAACATAATCCGTGATGATAAACCTTAAATGTATATTCTGCAGGGATAGCATATTATTTTGTAACTTTACATTTCATGCAGCTAGAAAATGTTCGGGTAAATAAAAATGAAGAATATATGTTAATCTTTAAGTATGATATATAATTTTCTAAGATTGCTTTAAAGGTATTTGCCTATTATAGTAAAATGCAAGTTTATACATGATCCAAGATCTGGTTAAAAATCTGCAAAATGCATTTTAGATATAAAATCATAAAACTAATTATATAGCATAAGGTTAATAATTCTCACAATTTTTCTCCTGACGATGTACTCTATTTCCTCCATAGAAGTCTTAGTGTTGTGTTCAGATCTCTCCTATTCTCTGTCATAAACCTACATAAATATCTGGACCAACAAACTGGATCTTGTTCATATGGTCCTGCTTTGTAGCTATGCACTCCAATTAGCCAAGGTCATTTAAATACATTTTGCGTGAAGCACCTACAGCTCAATGTGCCATTTTGTGTATTTATCAAATTACTAATCAATATGCTACACCACAGTTACCACCAGCCTCTCAGATACCAGAGAATGCCACATGAATTAAAATTGTCCAAGCTGTCATCTGCATAAAGAAAATTCGTGTATGCCATTATTTCTTACAGTACAGAGAAATGGAATATTTTCTAAATAAAAAGAATCACCAGCCATGTATTACTTAAGCTTAAAATGCTTTATTTTAAACTTTAACAAACCTAGTATTAAACTGGCTTTGATTTCACTTTCTTTCTCCAACATATTACCTCCACTCCATTGGTAAAGTAATTTATTCCATCCTCTGTGGAGAGCCAGGATCTTATTTGCCAGCATATTTATCTTTCCTGCCACTGCACTGTCATTCATCTGCAATCTCCACAGAGGAGCAGACCTGTGCTGAATTGCAATTAGGATTGATTCAACTAAATCCAGGCCACAGAACTGATGCTGACAGGGTGACCTCAAGAGAATTTAAGATGCTGGATTAGAAAACACACACAGACACACACAGAGAAAACGGAGTGTGTAAGTCCACAATTCATTAAGTTATTCATGTACTTATTACAATTTGGACCAGAATATACTTTTTTCCATTTTTTTTATACTACAGTAAAAAGATAAATGTTTTTTGAGCAAATTTGAAAATGTTTAAAAAATTCCATGCAAATCTCTATATTGAGGTTTAAACAGTTTGTAAAGACAGAAACCTGATTTCCACTGAGGTTGTATGTCTTAAGCTTCCTCTTCCCTCTGTGTAGAAAGGAAGTTGAATCCAAAGCAATCCAGATAAAGTTGCTGTGCTCTCACATCTTTGTTGTGACAGATCTTCAGCAGTTACATCATAATCACCAAAAGAGCATCACCTGTGTGTCAGTTAAATGATCTAATAGAATTTCCTAAATAATTCTTGGTTCAGTGGGACGGTTTTGTGACTTCAAAAGACAGTAGCCGCAAGCCCAAGCAATAACCTAAGAGTTTTTCTGACCTATCGTATATAACATGTCATACCAATCCTGAGTTTCTGCATTTCACATTAGGCTTCATCTATTATAAATGGCCTGTCCTCATCCTTGTTACATAGTAGAAGAGAGGAAAGTTTGCCATTGGGGAATGAGTCAAACTTACTTTGTAAAGTAAAAAGGAAATTGGAAACGGGTAATAACAGCAGCTGAGTAATCTTCTCTAAGTAGATTTTCTTCATGTTTTTCTCTCGGGAGACAGAATTTTGCTCTCCCAAAGGGATAATGTTGGATGGGTAAGAACAATTTGATTTAATCTAATAAGGGAAATGAGAACATCACAGAAAGCAAAATTCAATAAAGGAAAATCAAACTGAGCAAAGGAGAGGATTATGTAGTTTGGTGAATAGAATAGGGGATGAGGTGTCAAAACTCCCTCATTCTTTTTCCTGCTTAACCAAATCACTTCATGCAAAAAGAGCAACAACAAAAAAAGAAAGATCTCCTCCTCCCCCACAGCATAGTGACAGTCTGTCAAAAAGTGTCATAATGGGCATTAAGGCTTTTAAGTTTCTTTCAAACTTTTTTCGTTTGTTTGTTTTTCTTTTTGAGATGGAGTCTCGCTCTGTCGCCCAGGCTCGAGTGCAGTGGCGCGATCTGGGGTCACTGCAACTTCCGCCTCCTGAGTTCAGGCAATTCCAGTGCCTCAACCTCCCTAGTAGCTAGGATTGCAGACATGCACCAGTATGCCCGGCTAATTTTTGTATTTTTAGTAGAGATGGGGTTTCACCATGTTGGCCAGGCTGGACTCAAACTCCTGTCCTCAAGTGATCCACCTGCCTCGACCTCCTGAAGTGCTGGGATTACAGGTGTGAGCCACCGCGCCTGGCTTAAGTTTTATTTTTAAATGTGCCCTGCAATTAATTTTATGAAGAAAAGAATAATGAGTTCTATTCTCCCTACATGAAGACCACATTTTTCCCTGTAGTTGAAAGAATCTATACTAAGCAATATATCCCATCTTCCATCCTGGGTCAAGAAAACCACTGAAATGGCAGCTGACATTTTGCACAGAATTTTCAGAATTGTTTATAAGAATTCTAAGAGAAATTTTCATCCAATGTCTTTGACACTCTTTCAGTGTGGGTTTACTGATATCTTAGTTTTCATACTTTTAGTAAAAGGCAGACTCTACAACAAGTATCTCTCATATCTGCAACAGTATTATACATACAAACACTCTGGAGAATAACGAGTTAGATTGCTTTTTATATAAATTGAAAAGTGACTGGGCGCCGTGGCTTACACCTGTAATGCCAGCACTTTGGGAGGCTGAGGTGGGCGGATCACAAGGTCAAGAGATGGAGACTATCCTGGCCAACATGGTGAAACCCTATCTAAAAATACAAAAGTTAGCTATGCGTGGTGGTTCTTGGCTGTAGTCCCAGCTACTTGGGAGGCTGAGGCAGGAGAATCACTTGAACCCAGGAGGCAGAGGTTGTAGTGAGCTGAGATCCCACCCCTACACTCCAGCCTGGCCACAGAGCAAGACTCCGTATTACTGCACATTGTGCACATGTACCCTAAAACTTAAAGTATAATAAAAATATATATATAATTAAACCAAAAAGACAAAAAGAAAAGGAAGAAAAGCATGATACTTGTTACTGTCATACTGCCTTCCATATTTTTCCAACACCAACGAGAAAAATTGCCTATTAAATATGCAAAAATAATTCATATAACTGCTCCCTTGATAGCTAAAGTAGCAAGAAGAGAAGGAAAATATAAAGTATTGAAAAGTGTTGTAAGAATTCATAAAAGCACCTGAAGAGGTATTATGACCCTACTTACAAAAGGTAATTATTTCCTGTTTATGTTTATAACTATTAAACTGCTTTTATAAAGTATTGAGACACTCCACTGGAAATGAAATTACAGAGCAGTTATGACTCAGGAAGTTAAAATGATTAGCAAGGAAAAAAGAAAAAAATGCTCCATGTAATATTTATGGCGGTGGGGGTACTACACAAACTGTGATTCTCAGCTTTGCACCATAGAAGCTAAGTTTTATAACTGTGAGATGATTTAGGATCTAGGTAAGTGAGTCACACTAACCAAACTCCCAAAACACTGATTTACTCTCCTAAACACTAATTTTTAAAGTAGAGAATATATACATAGTTAACAAAATGTATCAATTTGTTTTTTGTAACACTGTCATCTCAAAACTAAGATACCTGCAAAACTTGAACTTAGAATGATAAAGCAGTATGTGTGCATGAAAAAAGAACAAAGGTAGTCTGAGAGTTTTGCCTGCTGTTCAATCTCATATATGGCAAAGCCTGAAGAATTTTTAATGGTAGTGTTGATCAGATATAGAAGCTAAATAAATCTGAAAAATACTTACTATCTATCTCCAATATTTCTTATTATTTTAAAAATCTATCATTAGAACACTTCCATCTGCTGGACATGTTTTCATTATAGATTTTTTTTATTAATTACACTCCAATAATTACTTTTCTTTTTATAGGCATTTTTAAAGTTCCTTATGAGATTAAATAAGGGATTCTGATCTAATCCAATCACAATTGTTAATTACTTTATGGGCTTTTTATGCTTCACAAGCTTTTCATAGATGGTGAATCTTATCCACTTTATGCTAAGTGTTTTCATTTTTAACTTCTGATATACCTTTTTAATTGTGAGGTGTTCACCCTATTAAAACCTACAGACCCCTAGCACTGACTAACAGCAAATATTATATGTATGAAGAGAAAATTCCATTTAAAAATTCTTATGCATCAATGATTTTTAAATAGCATTTATTATTTTATTATTGACTATAAAAGAGACTCGTGATGTATAGGTTGAGAAATTTTCAACTGCGGATTACAGAAAATCCAACATAAATTGGCTTATTTAATAAGGCCAATTCTATATAACAAAAAAGCCAGAACGATACCATGCCAGAGCTGGTTTATTCTCTGGCTCAGTGACATCATAATGAACCTATATGTTTACAATCTTTTAATTAAACCAACCTCAACATGTAATTCTGTGTCATGATGGTAAGATGGTTATAGCCAGTCTTGGAACTGTATGTAATATATCAACACCCAACCATGAAAATGGTCTATTCCTTTTTGTTTGTTATTTTATAACAGCAAGAATATTGTTCCAAGAGGCTTCCCTGACATATTTCTCTCATATCTCATTGACTATTACTGTATATCATGCCCATATCTAAATCCAGCACTAGAAAGGAAAATGAACTTTTAGTAATTATTTTAGACAGACTAATAATTTCCAAACTTTACCATGCATCAGTCAAAATTGTTAAAACGCAGATCACAATTCTCAGAAAAAAAAGATTACATTCAATAGGTCTTTGATGTGGCGAGATAATTCACATTTTCATAAGTCTACAGGTGATATTACTATTGTTGCTCATAGAAAAACATTTTGAGAACCACTGGTTTAGTGTATACACTGATTAGTCCTCTTATACAACCAGGGAATATATTTTACATCAGAAGAATCAAATTCAGGGACCATTATGATGACATGTACACAAAAGTTAAGTTATATTAAGAAACTTAAAAACAAATTTGACCCAAGATTCACACGTATAGAAATATTTTTGTTATGAGAGATTACAGCAATTGATTGAATGTAGATTAAGAAAAAAATGTATTTTGAGCTTGTGCTCAATCTCAAGCTGGGCCCTTTTGAAACCTAGGAAATGACATATATATATATATAATATATAAATATATATAATATATAGTGTATATATATTATAAATATAGGTATGTAATCTAAATCATTTTAAAGCTTCGAGTACTTTTTCTAGTTTACCAAAAGAGGAGAATCTATTGAAGACCAATAATTTGTCAGGGAGAAATAATCTTAATGGACCATGGATAGGATTTGCAATGTAAATATGATAAAGGTATAGGGAAAAAATTGAATTGAGTTTTCCCTGAACTCTACAAAATAGATACAGACACCCGGTAGCCCCTAAACCCCTGGACTCGGATTGGCAGAGCTTGTAATAGAACCAGCGTACAATGCTTCTCAAACTTGAGTGTGCTTGTGCAGCAATGGGGGATGTTGCTAAAATTCAGGTTACAATTTAGGATCTCTGAAGCAAGATGGGAGATTCTGTGTTTCTAACAAGTTCCCAGATGTTGTCAATGTTGCTGGAACCAGAGCTCATTTTAAGCAGCAAGGTTATATAATCAGTTTCAAATATAAGTCTAGGTAGACCTTGTTACAATTGGCTGGCCGCATAAGAATTACCTAGGAAACTTGTAAAACAGCAATGAAGAACTAGTTAATTGCTTTAAGGAAGGAACTGAAGAATGGATTAAGGAGAATATGATAGGTAGCAGGGAGAGAAGTAAAGAGAGTACCTCAATAGTCCACGAAAAAGCTGATGAAATTCTGAACAAACCATGAAGTTGAAGAGGAAGAAACATTTTTCAAGAGACATTTGTGATATAGAAAATAAAAATTGGTGAATATAATTTATTGTGTCTATGTGTGCACGTACACATGCACAAGGAAAACACAAACATAGATCTGACTAGGAATAAATGGGCTGATAAATTAGCATTCACAAAAATAAGGTACAAAGATGGGGGAAGTTTAGAGTGAATTAGAGAGAGTTCAGCTGCAAACATATTGAATATTTGAAGCTTGAAACATACATATACTCAGGAGAGAATTGCAGGGCAATGTCTGAAGCAAGGCTGAGATCGAGATTTTGAAAGTATCTGTCTGCAAGTGATAGTTGAAACTATTGTGTTAAGATTGCCCAAGCAAGAAAAAAAGAGAAAAGAGATAAGAAGAAAATTATGATGGATACTAACATTCAAGGAACCCATTGAGAAAAATAATCTGACAAAAGAGAATGAGAAAAATGTGATCAAAGAAGTGGTGAATATTGAAATGCAAGGATGGCAATTATTTCAAAGAGGGCTCAGAGGTCAAATAGATAGGAACTGATTATAACTCACTGTGTTAGATTATAAAAAAAGAAAATCACCGGTGACCTTGGCAGTGGGGGGGAAAATAGAATAAGAAAGACAGAGAATTTAAGTTTTTTTAAAAAGGGATATTGTGTGAATATGAAAAAATATAGTGAGGACTATGTATACAAGGTGTTATGGCATCCACCGAGAAAAGCAGTATGTGGTGGGAACCTAACAGATAAACTCAAGGGAAATATTTAACCTAGTTCAAATTCCCAGGAGCAAAGAATTTTGCTAACAGTTCCACATTATCAGAGCACTTGGATTTACATTGGAAAGTGTGTCAAATAGAATATTTAAAAAAATAAAATCTAAAACCGCTAAGAGGATGTTTGATAAGCCCACTGAGCTAAGGCTTTTCATGAATAAAGTCTGAAACAAGCAGCAAAGGCAGGAGACACGGTGACTCGGTTAAAAAGATATTGTGAAATAGTAACAGCCTCAGGAAAGTGTCAGATTGGTTTGGATTTCATATCAAAAACAGACAGAAACAGAGGAATACTCCACCCTGAGTATGAGACAATGGGTCTCAGTACTGCCCGATGAATTTGATTTAGAGGTGGAGAAACACTTTAACTGATGTAAGGGACAGCTGAGCACTTACCATAAATGTGATTCAAGAACTCCATAGAACGTAATGTGTAGTTAGAAACAGCTCCAAATGTTCAGGATATTGACAGAGTAATGTCATTCTGTTATCAGGAAGAGGACAAGAAAGGACATACTAGTATTAATTGTCCATGAACAAGAAGATATTAACAGGAGACAAATAGAGCCAAACCAACCTCAAAGATCCAGAATTAAAATTTAAAGTGGAAAATCTGGACTTTTAACATTTGGTGCAGTGAAATACAGGTAAGTGGGAGTAGGAGAGAAGACTAAGAGGAAGAGAAGACCGTAAGACTGAGCTTCCACAGAAAATAATGTTGGGATTCAGAGACTGGAGCGATGGAAAACTGAAATTAGCACAGAATAACCCAAGACAGAGTCTGAGCTTGCTTGAGAAAATATAATTATACTCCATGCTTACAAATAATAGTTTTTGTTTTGGAAAAACATCTAGAGGAATTAATGAGGGAGAAGAAAAGCAGAGAATTATAAATTCCCCAGAATTTTTACACAAGTGGGGGGAAAATGGAAGTAGAAAATAGCAGAGCAGACCAGGCACAGTGGCTTGTGCCTGTAATTCCAACACTTTGGAAGGCCAAGATGAGCGTATCACTTGAGCCCAGGAGTTTGAGACCAGCTTGTCCAACATGAGGAAACCCCATCGCTACAAAAATTTTAAAAACTCACTGGGCGGGAGGCTGAGGTGGGAGGATCACCTGAGCCCAGGAAGGTGGAAGCTGCAGTGAGATGTAGTGATCACACCACTGCATCCAGCCTAGGCGACAGAGTGTGTCCCTGTCCACCCCCGCCCCTGTCCAAAAAAAAAAAAAAAAAAAGAAAATAGCAAAGCACTCTTCCCCTCTTCCCTTTTGTGGCCATCACCAGAGCAGCAGCAGTCAAAATGAAGGTCAATCCCTTTGTGACTTCTGACCAAAGCAAGAACTGCAAAAGACGTTTCAATGCCCCTTCCCACATTCTCAGGAAGAGTATGCCTTCCTCCGCTTTCCAAAGTGCTGAGACAGGAGTTGAAGGTTAAATCTATGTCCATCCAAAAGAATGATGGCGTTCATGTTGTGTGAGGACACTAACAGGTCAGCAAAGCAGTCTAGATTTACAGGACTATGTAAAGTATGTCATCTTCACTGAGTGAATGCAGCAGGAAAAGGCTAATGGCACAACTGCTCATATGGGCATTCACCCCAGCAAGGCGGTTATCACTAGGCTACAACTGGGCCAAGACACAAAAAGAACCTTGAATGAAAATCCAAATTCACAAAGTAAGAAAGAAAAAGGGCAAATAAAAAGAGTAAATAAATAAAAAAGAAAAAAGAAACTGAGAAGATGCATGAATAAAGTAATCTCATATACAACTTTCATTAAAAACTTGGCTGGGCGCGGTGGCTCACGCTTGTAATCCCAGCACTTTGGGAGGCCGAGGCGGGCGGATCACGAGGTCAGGAGATCGAGACCACGGTGAAACCCCGTCTCTACTAAAAATACAAAAAATTAGCCAGGCGTGGTGGTGGGCGCCTGTAGTCCCAGCTACTCGGAGAGGCTGAGGCAGGAGAATGGCGTGAACCCGGGAGGCGGAGCTTGCAGTGAGCCGAGATTGCGCCACTGCACTCCAACCTGGGCGACAGCGCAAGACTCCGTCTCAAAAAAAAAAAAAAAAAAACTTGCTAAAATGAAAAGAAAAAGAAAGAAAATCCCAGCGTGATGGAAGTAAAAGAGTTAAAGAAAAGATCACCAAAACCCACAAAGAGATCCTGCAAATCATAAAAGAGGTACATAAAATCAGTTAAATACAAAGAAGCCTGGAGAAACTGCTTGCGTAGTTACAGGAAGAACTGAAGAAAAAAAAATGGATGGAATTAAGTCTATTGTTATCATGAACCACTGCAATATGATTGAATGTACAAGTAAATTTGTTTTGCTTCTATGGAATCTGTCTTTAGAAAGAATTGTAAATGAGTTACATTAAAATGGCATTTTTATTTTTTAAAATATACAGTGAAAATCAAAGGAGATAATGCAAGCAAACGTGTTTTGATGAAGTTAAGTACTCTACGTGGAAGGTGTTATTATTATTATCTTTATCTTGTGATTCCAGTGCTGATTTTGAGTCTTTATACCCTTGCTCATAGCTAAGCAATTTTAATTCATTCTATGGCTAAGATGTCATTATCTTGTAGCTAGTATTCTACCAAGTTCTAAATATATTTTAGCTAAGTGTTTACCTTCTGTCAACTCATTTTCAATGCTATCAAGAAAATCCATCAGTTTCTTAATGGAAAAAATCAATTTTTCCAGTTTAACTTATTTTTGATTAAAAGAAAACTAATTTCCCATGAACTCTTTTTTTAAAGGACATGCTTATTTCTTAAATATTTGTGTTTCTACCTCAAAAAGAAAAAGAGGCTATATACAAAGGCATTATTTTATTAGACTTAAAAACACCAGTAAAATGAAGTGGTATTCTGCATTCTAGAATTCTGTGTTATAGATAAATTCCTACTAAAACATAACTGCCTGAGCCCTAGATTACTTGAGGCCAAGAGTAGGACCAGCCTGAGCAATAGCCCAACCTCATCAATATAAAATAGTTTAAAAATAGTCAGATGTGACAGTGCATACCTGCAATCCTAGCTGCTCAGGAGCCTGAGACAGGAGGATGGTTTGAGCCAAGAATTCAAGGCTGCAGTGAGCCGTGATTGTGTCATTGCACTCCAGCCTGAGTGACAGAGCAAGACCCTTTCTCTAAATAAATAAATAATTAATTAAAAAGAGATAGTTGAGTTCTGTGTGGCCTTCATCCTATTCACAAAGGAGGAGTCCTCATTACCTAATCACTTCCTAAAACGCCTCACTTCTTAGCTTGACCACAGTAGGGACTAAGCTTCAACATAAATTTCAGAGGGGACATCATCATTCAAACCATAGCATTCTGCCCCTGCCCCCTTCCCAAAATTCATGTCCTTCTCACATACAAAATAGTTTCATTCCATCCCAATAGCCCCAGAAGTCTTAACTCATTCCAGAATCAACTTTAACGTCTAAGTCCAAAGACTCATCTAAATATTGCCTAAATTAGAAATGGATTAGACTCAAAGTATGATTCATCCTGAGGCAAATTTCTCTCCATCTGTAAGTGAAATCAGTTTATATACTTCCAAATAAAATGATAGGACAGTGATAGGACAGACATTACCATTCCAACAGGAGGAAGTAGGAAAGAAGAAAGAGGCAACAGATTCCAACAAAATCTAAATCCCTACAGGGCAAACATTTAATCTTGGAGCTTAAGAATAATCTTTGACTCCACGTCCTGTCTTCTGTACAAACTAGCGTAGGAGTAGAGTGCCCAAGGCTCAGCAAGAGCCTGCAACCATGGCTCTGCTGGGCTCAGCTCCCACACCAGTTCTCTTAATTTAGAGTCAAATGCCTGCAGCTCTCCCTGGCTGATATCACACTCTGATGTCTCTATAGTTCTTGGGCATCCTTTGAAATCTCAGTGAAGATTGCCATGCCTTCACAGCTTGTGAACTCTGTGCACCTGCAGATTTAGAACCACATGGATGCCACAAAGTTGTATGGCTTGTGCCTTCTGGAGTGGTAGTCCATGCCACACCTGGGCCCACTTGAGCCACAGCTGAAGCAGCCAAGGAGCACTGTACTAGAATGCAGGAAGCAGAGACTTGAGACGACCCTGGGCAGTCAAGGAAGGAGACCTAAGAACGTAATTAAAAGGCCCCACTTCTGAATACCACCACAATGGGGATTAAGTTCCAACACCATCATTCAAACAATGGCAGTTATGTTCAAGATAAATCTGGAAACTTAATTTTGTTTAAGTGTGATGTAATTATTCTGGTAAAATTTTAAAATAATCTCCTGATACACATACACACACACACCCACACACACACAGCATTTCATTTTTCAATGCATTTGAATTTATTTGTATTAAATATTTTTCTTAGTGTTATCTCTCATGACAAATTAGTCATATTACTATGCATGAGAAACTCAACTTTTAAAAAAGTGAGGCTCAATGGGTATAGAACTGAAACTCAAGCCTCTGCTTTAGGAAAAAGAGCCAAAAGAGCCAACTTGCTAAATTTCCTGTATAATATATGTATGACAATGAAACTATCACCCTAAAACTGGAAAACCTGAGAAAGGACTCTGCTACTATAAACATGTGAGATTACTAAGGTCATTTGAAGGTAATTAGAAAATGAGCTCATTCAATGATCATATGTTACTTCTCAAACAAATGTTGCATATGGGACAAAGGTAAATGATTCGTTTTATGAGATATATTAAAATAAATGTACTACCAATTTTATGACACTTTCCCCACAACTGTTTGAAAATATTAATAATAGATCTAATGGCTATTTGAAATTCCTTCAGAACAATCTAAATTTTTTGAAAGTATTCTCATTAAATTCATTATATTTCATTGTGACCAAGAGGGATTTATTCTAGATATGTAAGCCTGGTTCAACATCAGAAAAAAAAAAATCAAAATAAGTCACCATATCTCCAAGCTAAAATGTAAAAATATGCCCATAAAATTTACTCAGAGAAAGCATTTGATGAAATATGGCACCCATTTTTCAGTAAGCGGGGAATAGAAAGGAATTATCTCAATTTCATAGAGTGTCTACATAAGCCTATACCTAACATCATACTGATAATAAAAGACTGAATACTTTCAAACAAGGAATAAGTCAAGAATGTCTGTTTTTTCTATTGAACAGACATTCAGACAGAATGTCCAGTGAGTTCAATAAGGCAAGGAAAGCAAACGAACAAACAAAAAGAGATATCGTTTATAAAGGAAGAAATAAACCTGCACTACTTGAAAAGACCGCATGATCATTTACATAGAAAATTCCAAGGGATTAAAAAAAAAAAAAACTAAATCTTTCACACCAAATAAGCGAGTCTAGCAATGTCATAAAATCAACACACAAAAATCAATAACATTTATATAGACTAACAATAAACACGTGGAAACTTAAATTAAAAATGCAATGCCATTTGCAGTTGCTCCACAAATAAATTCTTAAAAAAATCTGTATTAGTAAGGATTCTCTAGAGAAACAGAAATAATGTATACATATGTATAAGATGATTTTTTATGGGAACTGGTTTACACAGTGGTGAAAAATGAGAAGTCTCAAAATGTGCTGTCTGCAAGCAGGAGAACCAGGAAAGAAGGTGGTAAAATTTAGTCTGAGTCCAAAGGACTGAAAACCAGTGGAGCCAAGGGTGTCATTCCAACTCTGAGGCTGAGGGCTTGGGTTTGGTAGTAGTGACACTCGTGCAAATCATGGAGTCCAAAGAGTGAACAACCAGGGGCTCCGACCAGGAACCTGTGGGAGGCAGGAGAAAATGTATGTCTCAACTCAAGAAAAGTAAGCAAATTTGCCCTTCCTCCACCTTTTTGTTCTATTTAGGCCCTCAAGGGACTGGATGATGCCTCACCTTGGTGAGTAATCTTCTTTACTCAGTTAACTGATTCAAATACTAATCTCTTCTGGAAACACCCTGACAGACACATCCAGAAACAATGTTTTGCCAGCTATTTGGCCATCCCTTAACCCCATCAAGGTGACACATACAATTATCACAGGTCTATGTGTGGGATATGTAAGTTGAAAATTACAAAATATTGATTAATAAAATTTTAAATTACCTAAACGAATATGGAAATACATAATGTTTATAGATTGGAAAACTGAACAGAATTAAGAGATAATTTCTTCCCTGATTGGTGTATAGGCTTTAAACAACTTCTACCAAAATCCCAGCAAGATTTTTGTAGACATAGACAAGTTTCTTCTAAATTTTATATTGAAAGGTACAGGCCCTAGACTAGGTAAAACCATCTTAACAAAGAAGAGTAAAAAGGGAATAATTACTTCACTTGATATTAAGGCCTACTATATATCCAAAATAATCAAAATAGTGCAATAATGGCAGAGGGCTAGACACATAGGTAAATAGGACAGAATAGAGAACCTAGAAATAGACCCACATAGCTATGCCCAACTGAATTTTGACAAAGGGGCAAAAGATATTCAGTAGAAAAATGATAGCCCTTTCAACAAGTGGTGATGGAGAAATTAAACATCCATAAGAAAAAATATTAACATTGACCTAACTAAAAATGATCACCAATTTAAATACAAAATGTGAACTCATAAAATGTTTAGAAAAAATATAGGATAAAATTTGAGGGTATAGGGTTAGCCAAATAACTCTTAGACATGACACCAAAAACATGCCCCATTAAAGAAAAAACTAACAATTTGGATCTCATCAATATTTTTAAGAACTTTTACTACATAAAATCACACATGAAGAAAATGAAGTCAAGATATGGAATGAGAGAAAATATTTGCAAATCACATAATCAGCAATGAACTAGTACACAAAATATGATTTAAAACTTTTAAAACTCAACAGTTAAAAAAATTTAGTAAGAAAATGAATAAAAATATTGAGACAGTTTACCAAAGAGGTTACACAGATGGCAAATAAGCACATGAAAAAATGCTCAACATACAAAATGCAAATAAAAATCACAATGACAAATCACTACACACCTATCAAATGACTAAAATTAAAAAAATAGTGAAAACACCAGATGTTCCCAAAAATTCTGAAAAATTGCACCATTCTTACATTGCTGGAAATATAAAATGATACAGCCACTCTGGAAAACAATTTTAACAGTCTTATAAAAGTAAATATGCAATTACTGTATGGCAATTGTACTCATGGGCATTTATCACAGAGAAAAAATTATGTTCATCCAAAAGCTTGTAAACGAATATAGCACTTTTATTCATAATAGTAAGAACACAGATAGTTAAATACTGAAAATAGCACAGATACTCTTCAACATGTTAACATGTGAACAACACATGACCGATGTAACAAACTGTTATCTACATGCCATTGAATACTATTCAGCAATAAAAAGAAGCTCTATTAATACCTGCAATGACTTTAAAGGATTTTCAGGGAACTATGCTAGGTGAAAAGAATCAATCCTAAAAGGTTGCATAGTGTATGATTCCATTTATATAATGCTTTGAGGTAAAATTTTATTTGTTTGTTTATTTTATTTATTTATTTTTAAGACAGAGTCTTGCTGTCTCACCCAGGCTGGAGTGCAGTGGCACCATCTTGGCTCACTGCAACCTCCATGTCCCAGGTTCAAGTAATTCTGGTGCCTCAGTCTCCTGAGTAGCTAAGATTACAGACCATGCACCATCATACCAAGCTATTTTTTTGTAGAGACAGGGTTTTGCCATGTTGACCAGGCTGGTCTTGAACTCCTGGCCTCAAGAGATCCACCTGGCTCCATCTCCCAAAGTGCTGGGATTACAGGCTTTTGCCTGGCAAGATAAAATTTTATAAATGGAAAACAGAGTAGTGGTTGTACGGAGTTAGACAACCTGGTAAGTGGTGGTGTGCAGGAGGGAGGTGGGGGTGATAATAAAAGAGTAAAAGCTATGTGAGGTGATAGGTTTGGATCCCCAAATATGAAATCTCACATTCAATTGTAATCCCCAGTTTTGGAGGTGAGGCCTGAAAACAGGTGATTGTATCATGGAGGTGGATTTTTCCTTCTGTATTGTGTCACAATGGTGAGTGAGTTCTCACATGATCCTGTTGCTTAAAAGTGTATAGCACCTCCTTCCTCTCTCTCTTCCTCCTGCTCCAGCCATGTGAAGTGCTGGCTTCCCCTTCAACTTCCATTATGATTGAAAGTTTCCTGAGGCCTCCACAGAAGCTGAGCACATGCCAGCCTCATGTTTCCTGTACAGCCTGCAGAACTATGAGCCAATTAAACCTATTTTCTTTATAAGTTACTATCTCAGGTAGTTCCTTATAGCAGTGCAAAAACGGACCAACGCATGAGGGATAATCGTGGTGAGAGAACTGTTCAATATTTTTATTGTGGTGGTGGATACACAATCTACACCTGTGAAAAAATTATATAGGGCAAAACGTACATACACACACTCACAAACAAGTATAGGAAGAGCTAAGTCCACAGTCCAAAGTCTCATCTGAGACAAGGCAAGTCCCTTCTGCCTATGAGCCTGTAAAATCAAAAGCATCCTAGTTACTTCCTAGATACAATGGGGGTACAGGTATTGGGCAAATATAGCTGTTCCAAATGGGATAAATTGGCCAAAACAAAGGGGTTACAGGGCCCATGTGAGTCCAGAGTCTAGCAGGGCAGTGAAATTCTAAAGCTCCAAAATGATCTCCTTTGACTCCGTGCCTCATATCCAGGACAAGCTGATGCAAGAGGTAGGTTCCCATAGTCTTCGGCAGCTCTGCCTCTGTGGCTTTGCAAAATATAGCCCCTCTCCTGGCTGCTTTCACAGGCAGGCGTTGAGTGTCTGCAGCTTTTCCAGACCCACCGTGCAAGCTGTTGGTGGATCTACTATTCAGGTGTCTGGAGGATGGTGGCCCTCTTCTCACAGCTCCACTAGGCAGTGTCCTAGTAGGGAGTAGGGACTCTGTGCGGGGGGCTCTGACTGCACCTTTCCCTTCCACACTGTGCTAGCAGAGGTTCTCCATGAGGGCTCTGCCTCTGCAGCAAACTTTTGCCTGGGCATCCGGGCATTTCCACTTGTCTTATGAAATCTAGGTGGAAGCTCCCAAACCTCATTCCTTGACTTCTGTGCACCTGCAGGTTCAACACCACATGGAAGCTGCCAAGGTTTGGGACTTGCACCCTCTGAAACCACATGCCAAGTTGTACCTTGGCTCCTTTTAGCAATAGCTGGAGCAGCTGAGATGTAGGGCACCAAGTCCCTAGGCTACACACAGCATGGGGACCCTGGGCCCAGCCCAGGAAACCACTTTTTCCTGCCTAGACTTCCAGGTCGGTGATGGGAGGTACTGCCGTGAAGACCTCTGACATGCCCTGAAGACATTTTCCCCATTGTCTTGGTGATTAACATTTGGCTCCTCGTTACTTATGCAAATTTCTGCAGCTGGCTTGAATTTTACCTTAGAAAATAGGATTTTCTTTTCTATCACATTGTCAGACTGCAAATTTTCCAAACTTTTACGGTCTGTTTCTGTTTTAAAACTGAATGCCTTTAACAGCACCCAAGTCATCTCTTGAATGTTTTGCTGCTTAGAAATTTCTTCTTCCAGATACCCTAAATCATCTCTCTCAAGTTTAAAGTTCCACAAATCTCTAGGGCAGGGGCAAAATGCCACCAGTTTTTTTGCTAAAACATAACAAAAGTCACCTTTGCTCCAGTTCCCAACACGTTCCTCATCTTTATCTGAGACCACCTCAGCCTGGACTTATTGTCCATAGTGCTATCAGGCTTTTGGTCAAAGCCATTTACTAAGTCTCTGGGAAGTACTAAAATTTCCCACACTTTCCTGTCTTCTTCTGAGCCCTCCAAACTGTTCCAACCTCTGCCTGTTCCCCAGTTCCTAAGTCACTTCCACATTTTCTAGTATCTTCCCAACAATGCCCCACTCTACTGTTACCAATTTACTGTATTAGTCTGTTTTCATGCTGCTGATATAAACATACCTGAGACTGTGAAGAAAAAAAGATTTAATTGGCTGGGCGCGGTGGCTCACGCTTGTAATCCTAGCACTTTGGGAGGCTGAGGCGGGCGGATCACGAGGTCAGGAGATCGAGACCACGGTGAAACCCCGTCTCTACTAAAAATACAAAAAAATTAGCTGGGCATGGTGGTGGGCGCCTGTAGTCCCAGCTACTCGGAGAGGCTGAGGCAGGAGAATGGCGTGAACCCGGGAGGCGGAGCTTGCAGTGAGCCGAGATTGCGCCACTGTACTCCAGCCTGGGCGACAGAGCGAGAATCCGTCTCAAAAAAAAAAAAAAAAAAAAAAAAAAGATTTAATTGTACTTAAAGTTCCACATGGCTGAGAAGCCTCAGAATCATGGCAGGAGGCAAAAGGCACTTCTTACATGGCAGCAGCAAGATAAAATGAGGAAGATGCAAAAAGCAGAAACCCCTGTTAAAACCATCAGATCTCATGAGACTTATTCACTGCCATTAGAACAGAATAGAGGAAACCGCCCTCATGATTTAAATGATCTCCCACCAGTTCCCTCCCATAACAGGTGGGAATTATGAGAGCACAATTCAAGATTAGATTTGGGTAAGGACACAGAGCCAAACCGTATCATTATTGAAGGGAAAATCTTAGCTAAAATTAAAGCAATCCTACCTAAACTTTCTAAAAATCTGCAACCATAGGCACAGATTTGTGCCACAAACTTCAAGAAAGAGAAAATGAGTATTAATAGCTTCAAACCAGTTGGAGAAACTAAGGAGATAATACAAATTCAAAAATATTTTTAATTAGATAATGCAGGACTAAAGTAATAATAATGAATTAATTAATTAAACCACACTGTAAGTGGCTTAACATTTCATAGAAAGTTTTTATTTTTCCCCCACTTTGGCTAATTGGATCATTTCCACATGAATGAAATACATGCTAAATTATTTATAGATAATTACATGGCTGTGCTGTTACTAAAATATTAAGACACAGTTGTCCCACAGGAAACATTGCAACAGACACATGGAAGTCACAAAATGAATAGCTGAGAAAGTAATGAAGAGAAGTTATAAGAAAAGCCCACAAAACTAGTGATATGTTTATTAAAATTAATTTATTTTTTAGAATACTACAGGTACTTTTAAAAGCTGTTTTCATCCTCTAACCTTTCCCTTTCAAGAAAAATGGCTCGTGTGTCAGCTTTTTAAATTAGCTTTACGTAAAAACTTTTACTAGAAATTAGACAACAAATATATTTTGATTAAATTTATAAGCAGTATTCTACTCCTCAACAATCATGACTATAGAAAAGGGGGGCACCATGATCTGTAGCATAACTGAAGTAAGCCAGCTTTTTATTTAATTATAACATGATTAATATCTAAATAAAGTGCTTCAGGTCACGTTAGTTGACACAGGAGCTGAGTATTTTCACCTAAGACTAATCATAAATGAGAATTTTAGGTACTGCTCTCTTCAGGCACTGTGGACACAAATTAAGCAAACTTTTGCATTGTTAATCTGCAGTTGCCAATTCATTTGATGCCATTTTGGCCAAAGAAATTGCCCATTAAGTCACACATGTGACCTAAGTAACATCCTCCTCTCAAATATTAAGTTACTATGGGCGAAATAAAATGTATTTAGTTACACGTGTTCAACCTATTCTTTTTATCCTCCACTGCCAACTAACAAAAATCATTCTGGCTTTTGTCTCTTCACTTCACTCCATACCTCCATCATTTAGGAAAGGCTCTGGGTCCACCACTCTAGTTAAGGAGTTTGTGTGATCTAGAATCAATAGAATGGAGAAAGATAGATATCAATAGATAGAGATACACAATGGATATCTCTCTATCAATAGATAGAGATATACAATCATCTAAACTGGGATATAGAATATTTTTTTCATAGATATGGGTAGAAATGTGTCCCCAGAATAAGACATAGAAAAACTATAGAAGGAACAAAAGCAGAGAAAAAGAGGGAAAAAGCCTTAAATATAAATTTTGGGGGGATTTTTAAGGGTTTTTTTTGTATCACATTCATTATTAATTTGAGAACATAGCTTGAACAGAGAGACTTTAGTAAATCTGCAAGATAAGAAAGATACTAAGGAGTAGGTCGAGAAAACTCATTTTAAGAAATAATGCTATGAGTTAAGCTTAGGATTATTTTAAGTAATTTTTCAGAGATACCAATTAAAGATTACAATTTTTTTATGCACTTTGAGGCCCAATGCATAGGTTCTCAGGCTGTCATCTGAAATTCCAAATAATTTCTGTAGATAATCTACCTTTAAAGAGGTACAGCAGAGCCTCTATTCTTTTTCTTATTATTTTTTGAGACAGGGTCTTGCTCTGTCATCCAGGCTGAAGTAAAGTGGCACAACTCAGCTCATTGCAGCCTCAACCTCCCAATCTCAAGCAATCCTCCCACCTCAGCCTACTGAGTAGCTGGGTCTACAGACGTGTGCCATCATGCCTGGCTAATTTGTTTTTATTTTTTGTAGAGAAGGCATTTCGCCATGTTGCCCAGGCTGGTCTCAAACTCCTGGGTCAAGCAATTCACCTGTCTCAGCCTCCCAAAGTGTTGGGATTAAGGCATGAGCCACCACTAAGAACCTCTATTCTTTAAGTGAGAGCTACACAAAGTAATTTCCTTTTAAAGAGTACAGGATGGAAAAAAATAAGTTTACTGTGGAGAAATCTGAGAAACTAATTCAGCCATGTGATCAAAGTCAGTATTAGCAGTCACAAATCATGTTGATAGTATAGATCCTTGGCATGACGTGAAGAAAATGATATTTTATTTCTGTGATCTTCCTTTTTGAAGCACGTAACCACAGCCTAATCATGAGAAAAACATCAGACAAACCCCAGCTTCTACAAAGCATGACTAGTACTTCTCAGCACTTTCAAGGTCATTAAAAATAAGGAAAGTCTGAAAAATTCTTGTAGCCAAGAAGCGTCTAAGGAGATATAGTAACTAAGTGCAATGAAGTGTTATAGATGGAATCCTACACAGACAAAAAAGATATGTTAACAACTAAGAAAAGCTGAATAAAGTGTGGGCTTTAGTGAATAATAATATATTAATATTGGTTTATTAATTATAATAAATTAGCATATAATGTAAGAAATTAACAGTAGGAGCAACCTAGTTAAAAGCATATGGCAACTGTTTGTACTATCTTCACAATTTTTCTTTCAATATAAACTGTCCCAAAATTGCTTACTTAAAATATTACATTACAAAACTTCATAATATATTCTCTGTTCTTGTCAAAAAGGGACTAACTCAATTAATATGGCTCACTACTGTCCATATTTTTCTTCTGTATTTATCTGTAACAAAGATGTAAACTCTAAGGCACAACTTTTCTCTTGCCACTAGGATAAAACAGGCATGAAAATACATGCCAACATGTAAGGATGGAGAAGTAGAAAGATGAGAACATGGATTCTTGATGGCATTGTTATGCTGCCTTTTAAAATTTCTGAGCTACTTAATGTCAGACTTCTTATTGCAGGAAATAAATAAGTGCTTACTTTTTTTTTTTTTGGCTTTCTAATACACTGAGGAATCAACAAGAGTGCCCCATAGGAAGAAAGGTCAAAAATGTTGCTTCTGCCATAAACATCATATTACAACAATATCAGCATTGCTTTGCCTTTCTTCCACATTATGCCCTTTTGTAGAATCTTCAATGCAGCAGTTAGCTAGTGCAGAGGAAATGGATTTAGGTGTGGGAAAGCAGCTGATGCTGCCTTCTAAGCTTCCCTGAAGGCATCCAAGGCTTCACCAGATCTGCGTTGGGGGAAAGGAAGAAGATATATTTTGTTAAGTTTTCAAAATTGATGTTTAACATACGGTCTAGAGCTATATTATACTGGACTAGACTTTTGTCATCTCAAAGTAGACTTTATTTTATCTCAAAGTCATAAGAAATTTATAAGATTTTCCCAAATTTTAAACCAAGAGGAAAAGAATAACAAGTTTCAGGAGAGGAATTGACGGGACAATGAAAATCCAGTTACAGTCATTCATTTCTTCACTACCAAGTCCAGCACATTGAATAAATCAGTTGCATAGGTTTTTACAAAATTTAAGAAGATCCCTGGTCTCCAGTAATTTGTGTTTTTCCACCAACAAAACCTCTTAAGAAAAACAATAAGAGCCTATATATTTTGCATACAAAGGAGAAGACATGTTTCAACAACAATAACTGCAACAATAACAAAAGGTCTTGATGCATTAGCATAAAGTCAAAATTTAAAATACTAAAAATATAACTATCTGCAGTTTTAGGACTCAAATGTAAAACCTAAAACCATAAAAAACCCTAGAAGAAAACTAAGGCAATACTATTCAGGACATAGACAAAGACTTCATGACTAAAACTCCAAAAGCAATTGCAACAAACGCCAAAATTGACAAATAGGATCTAATTAAACTAAAGATCTCTGCACAGTAAAATAAGCTATCATGAGAGTGAATAGGCAACCTGCAGAATGGGAGAAAATTTTTGCAATCTATCCATCTGATGAAGGGCTAATATCCAGAATCTACAAGGAACTTAAACAAATTTACAAAAAAAAAATAAAACATAAAAAAGTGGACAAAGGATATGAACAGACACTTCCCAAAAGAAGACATTTATGCAGCCAAAAGACACAAGAAAATATGCTCATCATCACTGGTCATTACAGAAATGCAAATCAAAACCACAATGAGATACCATCTCATGCCAGTTAGAATGATGATCATTTAAAAAGTCAGGAAACAACAGATGCTGGAGAGGATGTGGAGAAATAGAAACGCTTTTACACTGTTAGTGGGAGTGTAAATTAGTTCAACCATTATGGAACACAGTGTGACAACTCCTCAAGAATCTAGAACTAGAAATACCACTTGACCCAGCAATCCCATTACTGGGTATATACCCGAAGGATTGTAAATCATTCTACTATAAAGATACATGCACATGTATGTTTATTGCAGCACTATTTACAATAGTAAAGACTTGGAACCAACCCAAATGCCCATCAATGATAGACTCGATAAAGAAAATGTAGCACATACACACCATGGAATGCTATGCAGCCATAAAAAAAATGAGTTCATGTCTTTTGCAGGGACGTGGATGAAGCTGGAAATCATCATTCTCAGAAAACTAACACAGAACAGATAACCAAACACTGCATGTTCTCACTCATAAATGCGAGTTGAACAATAAGAACACATGGACACAGGGAGGGGAACATCACATACTTGGGCCTGACGGGGGGTGGAAGGCAAGGGGAGGTAGAGCATTAGGACAAATACCTAATGCATGTGGCACTTAAAACCTAGATGATGGATTGATAGGTGCAGCAAACCACCATGGCACGTGTATACCTAGATATCAAACCTGCACATTCTGCACATGTATCCCAGAACTTAAAGTAATTTTTTTTAAAAACAGAATTATATTCATCGTTGGCTTCCATTTATTCTTGAATAATTTTTCTTTTGTCAAAACCTTTTCATCTTCTTTTTCCACATCTTTTAAAATTATTGTTCAAGTTTTCTTGGTTTAAATTATCTAAATATAGACAAAGGCTATATTTCTCTAACAAGGTGAGAGATAGGTTAATAAGATTACATGAGTCATCCTTCAATATGATAGCAAGAAAGAGTAAATAAGTTGGCAAAGTAGCTATGATACAAACCAATTAGAAACATTGGCCATGTTTTATGAAATCTGAAATCAAACTGAAGTTGTTAAAACAAATTATAGTATAGAATATTTTAATAAAATACAAGGTATATAGTACTAACATATAAATTGCTAATAAGAAAATTAAAGTAAGTTAATGAAAACACTAATTCATTATATACCATATGTGCAAAAGTAATAAAATCATGGAAATTTTAATATTCAAGAATGTGTAAGAATGAACATTTAAAGAAACACTGAAGAAATATTTAGTTTCTTGAATGTGGTTTTGAAGATATGAAAGATTTGTTGGATAAATAAACATATAAGTGCACATGCCAAAGTTGAGTAAAATTGCTGAGGCAATATAAAAATCAAGAATTCTACAAGCAAACATAAAAAATGTGTTAAAGATTAAATGTGCATTACAAGAATTCCATAAGCAAACATAATACAGCACAACAAATGTAATAATTATTTTTCCTTATACCAAGAAGTAACCTATACCTTTATAGCACTTTCTACCAATATTGACCATGTTACTTAATAAAGTTAAAGTTTTCTTGATTTTCTGGAGAAGTCACATTTACAAAGTTACTCCAGTGATTTTTAACATAAGAATTCTCTCTACAATGCTAAAAAGTGGTTATAAAGTCTTACACAGTTATTTTTTTCTGCATGAGCCAAGAAACAGTTATTACTTCTTAACTAAGATTTATATGCCTCAAACTCCTACTCTGTTATAGAAACATCCACAAGTTTGGCATTGCACTCAGAAGTGTTTTTTTCCTTCAAGTTTTTGAATATTGAGAAATGAAGCTGTCACTAATATTTGGCATATATACCATTCTCCACAGTTCTTATAAGTTACTAACAACTGTCTATTGATTTCACCTGGAAGATCTCCATATCTTGTTCTGTGAACAAGATGACAATCCATAGTTACTTTACCTAACCAGAGCTTCTACTCTATTTCACCAATGTTTTTTCTTCCCAATCTCCCTTACAGAAAAGAGTAAGATAAAAATGAACTTTTAAAATCTCTAACATCCATTAATATTTTTCCGTTAGTCCCAAGTCTCTGGCTCCTCTTGCTCTAAATTTAGATTTAAAATATCATGGCTGCTCCTAAGCATTTTTGATGCATGTGCTTTTTATCTGTGCTTTAGCCTTCCTGACGTTATTCTCACAAGTCTGTGAAACATTTTATACACCTTGCTTTCTGTCTCTCATTATCTGTCTGTCCCCTCCTGTGTACTTCTTCTTTTTACATTTATATAAAAAAGTTTATATAAAAAACTAATTTATTATAACTATTTATATAACCTATTAGTTTATATTAAAAAACTAATTTACACTCCCTACAGTGTAAAAGCGTTCCTATTTCTCCACATCGTCTCCAGCATCTGCTGTTTCCTCACCATTTTAATGATCACCATTCTAACTGGCATGAAATGTTATCTCATTGTCTTTTTGATTTGCATTTCTCTGATGACCAGTGATGATGAGCTTTTTTTCATACATTTGTTGGCTGCATAAATGTCTTCTTTTGAGAAGTGTCTGTTCATGTCCTTCTCACACTTTTTTATGGGGTTGTTTTATCTTATAAATTTGTTTAAATTCTTCATAGATTCTGTATATTAGCCCTTTGTCAGATGGATAGATTGCAACATTTTTCTCCCATTATGTAGGTTGCCTGTTCAATCTGATGATACTTTCTTTTGCTGTGCAGAAGCTCTTTAGTTTAATTAGATTCTATTTGTTAATTTTGGCTTTTGTTGCAATTGCTTTTGGTGTTTTAATCATGAAGTCTTTGCCCTTGCCTATGTCCTCAATGATATTGCCTAGATTTTCTTCTAGAGTTTTTATGGTTTTAGGTCTTATGTTTAAGTCTTTAATCCATCTTGAGTTAACTTTTGTATAAGGTGGAAGGAAGGAATCCAGTTTTAGCTTTCTGCATATGGCTATCCAGTTTTCCCAACACCATTTATTAAATAGGGAATCCTTTGTTCACTGCTTATTTTTGTCAGGTTTGTCAAAGATCAGATGGTTGTAAAGGTGTAATGTTAATTCTGAGGCCTCTGTTCTGTTCCATTGGTTTATATATTTGTTCTGGTAACAGTACCATGCAGTTTTGGTTACTGCAGTCTTGTGGTATAATTTGATATCAGGTAGTGTGATGCCTCCAGCTTTGTTCTTTTGTTTAGAATTGTCTTGGCTATGTGGGCTCTTTTTTGGTTCCATATAAAGTTTAAAGTAGTTTTTTCCAATTCTGTGAAGAAAGTCAATGGTAGCTTATGGGGATGGCATTTAATCTGTAAGTTATTTTGGGCAGTATGGCCATTTTCACTATATTGATTCTTCCTATCCATGAGCATGGAATATTCTTCCATTTGTTTGTGCCCTCTCTTATTTCCTTGAGCAGTGGTTTGTAGTTCTCCTTGAAGAGGTCCTTCACATCCCTTGTAAGTTGGATTCCTAGGTATTTTATTCTCTTTATAGCAACTTTGAATGGGAGTTCACTCATAATTTGGCTTTCTGTTTTTCTGTTATTTGTGTATAGGAATGTTTGTGATTTTTGCACATTGATTTTGTATCCTGAGACTTTCCTGAAGTTGCTTATCAGCTTAAGGAGATTTGGGGCTGAGACGATGGGGTTTTCTAAATATACAATCATGTCATCTGCAAACAGTGATGATTTGACTTCCTCTGTTCCTAATTGAATATGTTTTATGTCTTTCTCTTGCCTTATTGCCTTGGCCAGAACTTCCAATACAATGTTGAACAGGAGTGGTGGGAGAGGGCATCCTTGTCTTGTGCCGGTTTTCAAAGGGAATGCTTCCAGGTTTTGCCCATTCAGTATGATATTGGCTGTGGGTTTGTCATAAATAACTCTTATTATTTTGAGGTAATTTCTATTAATACCTAGTTTATTGAGAGTTTTTCGCATGAAGAGCAATTTAATTTTGTCAAAGGCCTTTTCTGCATCTATTGAGATAATCATGTAGTTTTTGTCCAGTTCTGTTTATGTGATGGATTACATTTATTGATTTGCTATGTTGAATCAGCCCTGCATCCCAGGGATGAAGCCGACTTGATGGTGGTGGATAAGCTTTTTGATTTGCTGCTGGACTCAGTTTGCCAGTATTTTATTGAAGATTTTCGCATCGATGTTCATCAGGGATATTGGCCTGAAATTTTTTTTATTGTGTCTCTGCCAAGTTTTGTTATCAGGATGATGCCAGCCTCATAAAATGAGTTGGGAAGGATTCTCTCGTTTTCTATTGTTTGGAATAGTTTCAGAAGGAATGGGACCAGCTCCTCTTTGTACCTCTGGTAGAATTCGGCTGTGAATCTGTCTGTTCCTGGGCTTTTCTTGGTTGGTAGGCTATTAATTACTGCCTCGATTTCAGAACTTGTTATTGGTCTATTCAGGGATTCGACTTCTTCCTGGTTTAGTTGTGCGAGGGTATATGTGTTCAGGGATTTATCCATTTCTTCTAGATTTTGTAGTTTATTTGCATAGAGGTGTTTATAGTATTCTCTGATGGTAGTTTGCATTTCTGTGGGATCAGTGGTGATATCCCCTTTATCATTTTTTCTTGCGTCTATTTGATTCTTCTCTCTTTTCTTCTTCTTAGTCTGGCTAGCGGTCTATTTTGTTGATCTTTTCCAAAAAAAAAAAAAAAAAAAAAAAAACCAGCTCCTTGATTCACTGATTTTTTGAATGTTTTTTTTCTGTCTCTATCTCCTTCAGTTCTGCTCTGATCTTAGTTATTTCTTGCCTTCTGCTAGCTTTTAAATTTGTTTGCTCTTGCTTCTCTAGTTCTTTTAGTTGTGATTTTAGGGTGTGGATTTTAGATCTTTCCTGCTTTCTCTTTTGGGCATTTGGTGCTATAAATTTCCTTCTACACACTGCTTTAAATGTGTCCCACAGATTATGATATGTTGTGTCTTTGTTCCTATTGGTTTCAAAGAACATCTTTATTTATGCCTTAATTTCGTTATTTACCCAAGAGTGATTCAAAAGCAGGTTGTTCAGTTTCCATGTAGTTGTGCAGTTTTGAGTGAGTTTTTCTGTTTTTTTGTTTTTTGTTTTTTGTTTTTCTTTTTTTTTTGAGATGGAGTCTCCCTCTGTCACCCTGGCTGGAGTGCAGTGGCAGGATCTCGACTCACTGCAAGCTCCGCCTCCCAGGTTCACGCCATTGTCCTGCCTCAGCCTCTGGAGTAGCTGGGACTACAGGCATCCGCCACCACGCCCTGCTAATTTTTTGTATTTTTAGTAGAGACGGGGTTTCACTGTGTTAGCCAGGATGGTCTCGATCTCCTGACCTCATGATCCACCCGCCTAGGCCTCCCAAAGTGCTGGGATTACAGGTGTGAGCTACCATGCCCGGCCGTGAGTTTCTTAATCCTGAAGTTCTCATTTGATTGTACTGTGGTCTGAAAGACTGTTATGATTTCTGTTCTTTTGCATTTGCTGAGGAGTGTTTTGTTTCCAATTATGTGGCCAAGTTTACAATAAGTGCGATGTGGTGCTGAAAAGAACATATATTCTGTTGATTTGCCATGGAGAGTCCTATAGAAGTCTATTAGGTCCACTTGGTGCAGAGCTGAGTTCAAGTCCTGGATATGCTTTTTGATTTTGTGTCTCGTTGATCTGCCTAATATTGACGGTGAAGTGTTAAATTCTCCCACTATTATTGTGTGGGAGTCTAAGTCTCTTTGTAGGTCTCTGAGAACTTGCTTTATAAATCTGGGTGATCCTGTATTGTGTGCATATATATTTAGGATAGTTAGCTGTTCTTTTTTTTTTTTTTTTCTGGAGATGAAGTCTCACACTTGTTACTCAGTCCTGAGTGCAGTGGCACGATCTCAGCTCACTGTAACCTCCTCCTCCCTGGTTCAGGCAATTCTCCTGCCTCAGCCTCCCAAGTAGCTGGGGCTACAGGTGTGTGCCACCACTCCCAGCTAATTTTTGTATTTTTAGTGAAGACAGGGTTTCAGCCTGTTGGCCACGCTAGTCTCAAATTCCTGATCTCAGGCAATCCACCCACCTTGGACTCCCAAAGTACTGGGATTACAGGTGTGAGCCACCATGCCCAGCAGCTAGCTCTTCTGGTTGCATTGATCCCTTTACCATTTTGTAATGCCCTTTTTTATCTCTTTTGATCTTTGTTGGTTTATAGTCTATTTTATCAGAGACTAAGATTGCAACCCCTGCTTTTTTTTTTTTTTTTTTTTTTGGCTTTCCATTTGCTTGGTAAATATTCCTCCATCATTTTATTTTGAGCCTATGTGTGTCTTTGCACATGAGATGGGTTTCCTGAATACAGCACACTGATGGGTTTTGACTCTTTATCCAATTTGCCAGTCTGTGTCTTTTAATTGGGGCATTTAGCCTGTTTACATTTAAGGTTAATATTGTTATGTGTGAATTTGATCCTGTCATTATGATGTTAGCTGGTTATTTTACTCGTTAGTTGATGCAGTTTCTTCCTAGCCTCGATGGTCTTTACAATTTGGTATGTTTTTGCAGCGGCTGGTACTGGTTGTTCCTTTCCATGTTTAGTGTTTCCTTCAGGAGCTCTTTTAGGGCAGTCCCGGTGGTGACTAAATCTCTCAGCATTTGCTTGTCTGTAAAGTATTTAATTTCTCCTTCACTTATGAAGCTTAGTTTGGCTGGATATGAAATTCTGGGTTGAAAATTCTTTTCTTTAAGAACGTTGAATATTGGCCCCCAATCTCTCTTGCTGTAGAGAGATCCACTGTTAGTCTGATGGGGTTCCCTTTGTGGGTAACCCAACCTTTCTCTCTGGCTGTCCTAACCTTTTTTCCTTCATTTCAACCTTGGTGAATCTAACAATTACGTGTCTTGGGGTTGCTCTTCTCGAGGAGTGTCTTTGTGGTGTTCTCTTTATTTCCTGAATTTGAATATTGGCCTGCCTTGCTAGGTTGGGGAAGTTCTCCTATTTGGTTCCATTCTCCCTGTCACTTTCAGGTATGCCAGTCAAACGTAGATTTTGTCTTTTCATATAGTGCCATATTTCTTGGAGTCTTTGTTCATTTGTTTTCACTCTTTTTTCTCTAATCTTGTCTTCTCACTTTATTTCATTGAGTTGATCTTCAAACTCTGATATCCTTTCTTCTGCTTGATCGATTCAGCTATTGATAGCTCTGTATGCTTCATGAAGTTCTCATGCTGTGTTTTTCAGCTCCATCAGGTCATTTATATTCTTCTCTAAACTGGTTATTCTAGTTAGCAATTCGTCTAACTTTTTTCAAGGTTCTTAGCTTCCTTGAATTGGTTTAGAACGTGCTTCTTTAGCTTGGAGAAGTTTGTTATTACCCACCTGCTAAAGCCTACTTCTGTTAATTCATCAAACTCATTCTCTGTTCAGTTTTGTTCCCTTGCTTGTGAGGAGCTGTGATCCTTTGGAGGAGAAGAGGTGTTCTGGTTTTTGGATTTTTCAGCCTTTTTGTGTTTGTTTCTCCCCATCTTCATGGATTTATCTACTTTTGGTCTTTGATGTTGGTGACCCTTGGATGGGGTCTCTGATTGGACTTCCTTTGTGTTGATGTTGATACTATTCCTTTTCGTTTGTTAGTTTTTCTTCTAACAGTCAGGTCCCTCTGCTGCAGGTCTGCTGTAGTTTGCTGGAGGTCCCCTCCAGACCCTCTTTGCCTGGGTATCTCCAGCGGAGGCTACAGAACAGCAAAGATTGCTGCCTGTTCCTTCCTCTGGAAGCTTTGTCCCAGGGAGGCACCTGCCAGATGCCAGCCAGAGCTCTCCTGTAGGAGGTGTCTGTCGACCCCTGCTGGAAGGTGTCTCCCAGTCAGGAGGCACGGGGGTCAGGGACCCACATGAGGAGGCAGTCTGTCCCTTAGCAGAGCTTGAACACTGTGCTGGGAGATCTGCTGCTCTCTTCAGAGCTGTCAAGCCAGGATGTTTAAGTCTGCTGAAGCTGTACCCACAGCTGCCCCTTCCCCCAGGTGCTCTGTCTCAGGGAGATGGGACTTTTATCTATAAGTCCCTGACTGTGGCTGCTGCCTTCTTTTCAGAGATGCCCTCCCCAGACAGGAGGAATCTAGAGAGGCAGTCTGGCTGCAGCAACCTTGCTGAGCTGGGGTGGGCTCCGCCCAGTTCGAACTTCCGGGTGGCTTTGTTTATGCTGTGAGGGTGAAACTGACTACTCAAGCCTCAGCAACAGTGGACACCCCTCCCTGCATCAAGCTCAGGCATCCCAGGTTGACCTCAGACTGCTGTGCTAGCAGCTAGAATCTCATGCCAGTGGATCTTAGCTTTACTGGGCTCCATGGGGGTGGGATCCACTGAGCCAGACCACTTGGCTCCCGGGCTTCAGCCCCCTTTCCAGGGGAGTGAATGGTTCTGTCTTGCTGGCATACCAGATGCCACTGGGGTATGAAAAAAAGAAAAAAAAGAATCCTGCAGCTAGCTCAGTGTCTGCCCAAACGGCCGCACAGTTTTGTGTTTGAAACCCAGGACCCTGGTGGCATAGGCACTGGAGGGAATCTCTTGTTCTGCCAGTTGCAAAGACTGTGTGGAAAGCTCAGTATCTGGGCTGGAGTGCACCACTCCTCCTAGTACAATCCCTCACGGCTTCCCTTGGCTGGGGGAGGGAGATCTGCTGACCCCTTATGTTTCTCGAGTGAGTCCATGCCCCACCCTGCTTTGGCTTTCACTCCATGGGCTGCACCCACTGTCCAACCAGTCTCAATAAGATGAACCAGGTATCTCAGTTGGAACTGGAGACATCACCTGCCTTCTGCAACAGTCTCGCTGGGAGCTGCAGACCGGAGCTGCTCCTATTCAGCCATATTGCCAGCAAATCCTACGTGTGGTATTATTTAAATGTTCAAATGAAGAAATAAAAAGCTACACGTACAGGATATGAGGTACAATTCTGAAACTATTGTACATGTATATCAGGGTTAATAATTAAATTCTTAATTATGAGATCCAAGTTTCTCACTGTCAGAGAGGAAAGTTACAGAAAAGTGTAAAAAGAAGGGTAGAGTGAACTCCTTGGTACAGGATTAGATTTGGAGACATTAGTATGAATTTATGGTTAGGTTAATATACATTCAGATGGTTAGATACAGATACCTGTGTATAAATAGATATGTCTGTATATACAGGTTACATTACATATATTTATCACCTATCTCTTCTTCAGAGAGTAATTAGAAGCAATGATATCTTGTAAAACTTAGCACAAACAGTGGCCAGGTCATATGTTTAAGCCACAAGTATTTGACTAATACACACTTTTGACCCTGAAATCACTTTTTTGGATACTTTATACATAGTTTCAATATGTGAGAATTACATTTTACTTGTAGTATTCTAAATTAGCACAGTCCAGCATGACTTCCTGTGATGAAAATGTTCTATCTCAGTGCTATTCAATGTAGGAGAATATAGGAGCTACTAATAGTAACACCTAACTCTTGAACAATTGCAACGTGACTTATGAAATGAAAACAGCTAACTTAATTGATTTCATTGTAATTTAATAGCCACAGGTGGCTAGTGGCTACTGTATTGGATAACAGAGTTTTTAGATAATCCATCAGATGGTATGTTCCCTCAAATCAAGGGACCACCATCCTAATTTTATATTAAAATAGAGCTGTTAAATACACTGCACTATATAAATATATTAAACAAATAACTATTATAGGTAAGAAATACAAAAGGCATCACTTTAATATACATACGATAGAAAAACAATTATATTGTTGCAAATGTGTATTTGAAATTCAGGTGATTTTTAACCCATAAATGGGTTTGAGTTTTCTTTCTCTCATCCTAAGCAATTGATGTTTCCTTTCTTCTGTGCTCTGGATGAGGCATGTCGCTTTGAACTGGCTTATCTTATATTCTCTGTTTTCTTGAGACACAACCTGATGTGACCTGATGAAATGTGACACGCTTGTCACTTTTTGTTAAAAGTGAACAAATGTTTGTTAAATTAACAAATATCCATGTAACTAGAATGTTTTCCCATTACTGGTTCCTGGCAGGTATTTGTCTAACGGCAAGGCCCTACATGAAGGAAAAAAATCATCAGCATTTAATAAGGCAGCTGATGCCTCAACAAAAACAGTTAAAACATTAAGTTCAAAAGAAAAACATATATATGTTTTCAGGATCTTGTTGTCTTGCATTTTCATGGTCTCTTTTTGCACTGTTGAATAATAATTATTTCTAAAGTAAATGATCAGAACATATATTGGTTTGGAATGAGGAATAGATAGCAGGAAGTGATGAACTAAATACTGTATTCCTTTTTTGTGGAGAGCATATTTAGTGAAAAGGGAGAAAAATAGTGCAGACAGTGCATGATACATGACTAGAAGTTTTTCTTATTATAATAATTTTCTGAATTGTCCAGGAGGCATTATACTGTAAGCCATGTTCTTAGTGATGCAGAAAATTTCTACTTATAATGCCATATGAATTCCACATTCCACTATTATGAAAATGAGGAGTAACAAAAATATTCTCCATTTGCTTTCTGTTGCTCTCAAAATTATTAAGTTAATAATATGAAAAAGTATTTATCTAAATGGCTATCTTTTAAAACGTCAATGCAAGGCAAAAAATAGTGCAATACCATTTGATTTAATTTCTACATGCTTGACAAAAGATAACATATGGTTGAAAGAATGTAGTTTAGCAAGTAAAAGTAAAACTAGAAATAATTTCAAGGAGGCAGAATATTCTAGATTTACCTTTAACTGTCACAGATAAAAAGGGTTAATTAATGAAGTCTGCACTCCATAGATAGAGCGCTCCATTGGTACTTTGTAAATTTTCTTGAAAGAAAGATAGTCCAGGTTGAATTTCCTCTTCAGCTTGAAATGGATTCCAGTTTTTCTTTCTTAATATCAGGAGAAAAAGAAAAGCAGAGTATTAAAGCTAAAATTTAATCATAAATATTACATTAGTAGTATCCTTCAAAAATTTGCCTAAATATGTAATATGTGTATATAAAGTCATGAATATAAACTTCACAAGAAATCATCTAAATTTTTCTTTCAATCTAAGAATCTGGAATCTTTTATATTTCATATAATTTATTACATAATAGAATATTAACATTACAAAGTGCTAAGTTAATCAAATTAGATTTCATGTGCATGATGATGGAATATAATTTCTCATATTATTTATTCATTATTCATTTTTATGAGTGAAAACAATGCAATACTGCCATTTATTGTAAATGCCTTCTCAATGCTGTGTCAAACAACTTTGATGATACCTATGAGTTAAGTAGAACAAACATAACAAATAAATAGTTATATTCATGTATGGATACAACACATAATTTTGGAAAGATGTACTAGGAAATAGTCCTGCAGATATTATGAAAATGTCAAAACCCACAATGATCAATAACAACCTATAATATTACATTTGAGATTTGACCAAAAAATAAAAATATATCCCAAATACTCAATGTTGTAAAAGTTTTAAGTGATTTTATCAAATGAGTTAAAAAATTAATCTGTTATTCAAAGCAATAGAAAATTATTTTTTAAAGGAAATATTTTCCTCACAAAGTGTAGAATATTTCTGCATGTTGAAATGCAGACTTTGACACCACTTCCAAAACAATTTCTCAAGATTACGAGAACGTTTTGTTTGCTGGGTGCACATTGACAGTGGGAATAAGAAAGGTGGTTGAGAAAATAAAAGTAAGAGGAAAAAATCAATAGAAATAGAATGAATGTGATTATAAAGCTCCAAAGGAGGATTAAAGTGTGACTTCAAATACAAGGGAACAAGAACTAGTATTTACATGGTAAAAGTGAGACTGTAACCACAGGAGACCAGTACAGGAGCCCAAATTTAAAGCCTGTCCCATTAATAGGTCAATTATATACTATATTCTAAAAAACATGAACAATTTTGAAATTTAAAGGAGTCATTAGTAATTCTGGTGAGCCAACAGACATAAAACAAGGCATGTGATAACCCTAACCATATGCAAGTGATACGGTTTGGCTGTGTCCCCACCCAAAATTTCATCTTGAATTGCAACCCCCTTAATTCCCATAATCCCCACGTGTCAAGGGCTGGACCAGGTGGAGGTAATTGAATCCCAGGGGTAGTTTCCCCGTGCTGTTCTCATGATAGTAAGTGAGTTCTCATGAGATCTGATGGTTTTATAAGTGCCTGGCATTTCCCCTGCTTGCACTCACTCCATCCTGCTGCCCTGTGAAGAAGATGTCTGCTTCTCTTTTGCTTTCCGCCATGATTGTGAGTTTTCTAAGGACTCCTCAGCAATGTGGAACTGTGAGTCAATTAAACCTCTTTCCTTTATAAATTACCCAGTCTCGGGTATTTCTTCATAGCCGTGTGAGAATGGATTAGTACAGCAGGTTTCAAGAATCTTAGAGAAGGGAGAGGTGACTCACTAAGCAACCAAAGCTGGCTCATTTCCCCAGCAACTTGATATGCAGGATTAGGAAGGAGAAGGGACTTTCTTGCTTCCATGAATTGTCTAACTCACTGTAATTGATGAATAAAACTAAATTTAAAAAATTTTAAGCTTTACTAACAGTTTTAATTGGTGGAGAAATGTCACAGGTAAGGTGGCACAGATAATAATGGATACATGAAGAAAGTTAGTATGGTTAGAAAAACAAAAAGAACAATAACAACCATTCAAGGGCTGACTATATTTTAGGTAATAAGCTAAGCATGTACCAAGTTGAATGAAACAAATTCAGAAATGTGAATTAACTTTTGCAAACTAACGTAGGTGTCATTCTAATCCAAGACTTTTTGAAATCAAGATTTAATAAACTTTTTCTCTGCTGTAATGGCTCTCTTTTCACAAACCTGATGATGTTCCATTTCACTGTGAGCATAAGTTGAACTTAATTCCTCATTAGAAATCTGACTGTGTTCTGCTGGAGATAAGTCAAAATATATGTTAAATATTGATCCATGGGTTAGTACTTAAGTATCATAAATCAAATTTTTCTGTACTTACTTCTTTCAATTTTTCAATTCTCATTCTCTGGGATATCCACCCCTCTCCTTCATACTGAAACTTTGCTAATTCCAATGGCGAATTCTTAATCCCATCTTAGTTTCCTATTAATAGTAACTTACAACTGATAATTCTCTCCTTCATGAAACAGCTTCTTCATTTGTGACTCTTTCTCAGTATCCTTTGCTTGTTCTTTTTTATCCTTCAGCCTTAAATGTTGCCTTACTTAAGGGCTTATTCACTCACCTTTTTTCTTCTCCACTCAGATCTTTAGTGATCACATCTCATAATGTACACCTTACACTTGAGAATTACTCCCAAATTTATGTCTTCAATCTGGATCTTTTTTTTCCTACCAGAGTCATAAATCCAAATCCCTGTTTTTAATGGGTAGCTCAAATAGATACCTTAAAGTGTCCAAAAACAAACTTCTGATTTACTCCCTGAAACTTGCTCTTCTTGAAGTCTTGCTTTCTCCTGTTGTGGACAATGGCAACCCTGTCAGATTGTTCCTCAAACATTTGACTTCCTTCTCAGGTTCACATCGAACATCCAATCCATCAGCAAATTCAAGTCAAATGATATTGTGAATTCAATCACACCTCCCAACCTTCACTGCCTATACTATCATCATCTCTCTCTTGAATTATAACTGGCCTCTTTGCTTTATTTTTAAATTTTAGTTTGGATTCAGGGGTGTATGTGCAGGTTTGTTATATAGGTAAATTGCATGTCACAAGGGTTCAGCATATAGATTATTTTGTCACCCAGGTAGTAAGCAAAGTACTTGCTAGGTACTATCCTCACCTTCTTCCCACCTGCCACCATCGTAGACCCTGGTGGCTATTGTTCCTTTCTTTGTGTGCGTGTGTATTCAGTGTTTAGCTCCCACTCATAAGTAAGAGCATACAGATTTGGCTTTCTGTTTCTGTGTTAGTTCGCTTAGGACAATGGCCTCCAGCTCCATCCTTGTTGCTGCAAAGGATTTGACCTTGTTCTTTTTTATGACTACATAGTATTTTGTGGTGGATATGTACAATAGTTTCTTTATCTTGTTTATCATTGATGGGCATTTAGACTGACTCTATGTCTTTCTACAGTGAATAGTACTGTGATAAGTGTATGTATACATTGTCTTTATGGTAGAATGATTTCCATTCCTTTGTGTATATACCTAATACTGCAAGCAGTGGAGGAAGAACCTCTATCCAGTAAATGGTGCTGGAATAACTGGCTAGCCTAATGCAAAAGATTGAAACTGGACCTCCTCACTTATAGCATATTTAAAAATTACCTCAAGATGGATTAAAGACTTAAATATAAAATCTAAAACTATAAAAACTGTGGAAAATAATCTAGGAAATACCATGCTAGACATAGGCCCCGGCAAACATTGTATGATGAAGATGCCACAAGTAATTGCAACAAAAACAAACATTGACAAATGAGACCTGATTAAACAAAAGAGCTCATGCACAGCAAAAGAAGCTGTCAACAGAGTAAACAAATAACTTTCAGAACTAGGTAAAATCATAGTCTTGTTGATTTTAATGAAACTTCTGCACTGTATTATGACCATTCAGTTTGACTTTTACTAGTGTTTGGTGTAGATATCCTTGATCTTGTAAAGTACACCCCTATTTCTGTTTTACCAAAAGATTTTTAAAATATAGATGTGATTTTCAGCAAATATTATTCTTGCATCTATCAATATAATCCCTTTATCTTTTATTATCATCTTTTATGATATAATCTTCAATAATACAATGAATTATATGAATTTATATATTGAAATATTCTTAGATTAATGGAGCAATTTGTATTTGGTAATATTCATATTATAGTAACTTTTTAGAAAATGTAATATAATTTTAAGACAATTTATACTATTTTAATACAGTTTAATGCTATCAGATTTGATATGCTAATAATTTAAGATTTTTCCACAAAAGTGTATAAAATATACTTTTTCTTTTTTGCTGTATTTACTGATTTTGAAATCTGAGATTTTCTAGATTCATGCAATTATTTTGTAACTTTTCCTTTAATATAGGTCATTTTGTGTATAGTTTATAAGTTATCTGATTCATGATGGAATTATTTCTATCAAAAAATTTCTTGATTCTAGCAACCTCTTTGGAGGTAGTTATTGAACACTTTTTTCATTATTTTCGTGATTGTTATTTTTCTTCACTTGGAGTCACATTTGCATATATCACACAAAATTATTTAATGGGGGTTACAAATTTATTTCTTATACATACACTAGGCCATTCTTAGAGAACTTTTAGTTATATAGAAAAATTATGTGGAAACTATAGTACCCCCTTTACACACAAATAGTTTCCCCTATCATTAACATTGTGAATTAGTGTTGTGCATTTTTTATAATCAGTGAGGCAAGATTTAGACATTATTTTGAACTGAAGTCCCGAGTTTACATTTGAGTACACTCTTTGTGTTGTACATTCTGTGAGTTTTGACAAACGTATAATGACATGTACTCACCATTAGAATATCATATAAAATAATGTCACTGTCCTAAAAATCACTGTTTTCCACCTATTCATCCTATGCTGTCTCCTCCCAAACTATTGGCAACCACTGATCTTTTTACTGTTCTCATAGTTCTTACTTTTAGAGTGTGATATAATTGATTAGAATCACACAATATGTAGCATCCTCAGATGGCTTCTTTCACTTAGTAATATGTACTTAGGGTTTCCGTATACCTTTCCTTGGCATTCTTGCTCATTTCTTTTTTAGCTAAATAATATTCCATTGTATGGCTTTACCACAGTTTGTTTATATCTATTCACCTATAGAAAGATGACTAACATTGCAATAAATATCTGGGTACAGGTTTTGCATGAACAAAAGTTTTCTTTTGATTATATACCAAGGAGCACTTTTAGAGTCGACATATAAGCGAGATCTTGCAGTACTTGTATTTTTCTGCCTGGCTTGTTTTACTCAGCATAATGCCCTTCAGGTCCATCTACATTGTCACAAATGACAAAATTTCTTTCTTTTTATGATTGTGTCTAAAAAGTCATCACCATACCCAAGGACATCTAAATTTACTACTCTCTTACCTTTCAGAGTTTTATAGTTTTGTGTTTTGCGTTTAGGTCTATGATCTATATTCAGTTAATTTTTGTGAAAAGTAGAAAGTCTGTGTCTAAATTTATTTTTTGCATGTGGATGTCCAGTTGTTCTAGCACCATTTGTTGAAAAACTGTCCTTTCTCCATTGAATTGCCTTTCTTCTTTTACAAAGGCCAGCTGAGTATAGTTATATAGATTTATTTCTGGGCTTCCTATTCTGTTCCATTGATTTATTTGTCTACTTTTCATACCACATTGTCTTGATTTTTGTAGCTTTATAGTAGTACGTCTTGAAGTTCAGGTGGTATCAGTTCTGTTTGTTCTGCTATTTTGTCTTGGCCATTTTGAGTCTCTTTTCTCTATATATAAACTTTAGAATCCATTTGTTCATATCCACAAAATGACTTCTTGGGATTTTGTTTGTTGAGATTTTGTTTGAACCTATAGATCAAGTTGGGAAGAACTGACGTATTTACTATATTGGGTTTTCTTATCCATAAACATGAATACCTCTCCATTTATTTAGATTTTCTTCAATTTTCATCATGGAAGTTTTTTAGTTTTCCAGATATATATATATGTGCATAGATATAGATATAGATGTAGATCTATTAGATCTATTAGATCTAATAATCTAATATATCCAATAATCTAATTCTTCCCAACTTGATCTACAGGTTCAAACAAAATCACAATAAACAAAATCCCAGGGAGTCATTTTGTGGATATGAACAAACTGATTCTAAAGTTTATATATATAGAGAAAAGAGACTCAAATATCTAATAGACATATATCTAATTAGATATATATCTGGAATATAGATATTTTTATATATATGGAAATACATATATTTATATATATCTAATATAGATATATCTGGAAATATATATATCTGAAAAACTAAAAACTTCCATAATGAAAATATATATATATATTTAATATATAGTATATATAAATATATGTATTTCCATATATATCTTATATATTTTTTGTTAGATTAATATATTTATATATTTCATTTTTGATGCCAATTTAAATGTTAGTTATTAACTTCAATATCTAATTGTTCATTCCTGGTTTATAGAAAAGGAATTGATTTTTACGTATTAACCTTGTATAGGATATTATCTTGCATTTTTGTATGTTATCTTGCAACATGCTGGAATTATTTGTTAGTTCCAGGAATTTCTGTTGAGCCTTTGGATTTTCTGCATAGACAATCATGCTGCCTACAAACAAAAGCAATTTTATTTTTTCTTCCTCAATGTGTATAGCTCTTATTTTCTTTTTATGTCTTATTGTGTTTGCCAGGACTTCTGGTACATTGCTGAATAAGAGTGGTGAGAAATTATATTCTTTCCTTGTTGCTGATCTTAGTAGAAAAAAATCTTATTTCTCACCACTGCGTATAGATAAAATTTTTATATTAATATTTGTAAAAGTTATGTTTTCTGTGTTAACATTTGCTCTTTTTTCTTCATTAAGCCCATTAGAAATGTATCACATTATTCTTAAACCATTTATTTTATTTATAAATTTGTGTTTTTTAACATATTTACTTCTTTGTTACTACCAGTTAGATGACATACAGTACTAATGAACCTATACTGAAAGTTTTTAAGAATGTTATTGATTTTCTTTAAATAAAGACAGTTTAAATGTCATATTAATGACTAGTGTCACTTTCTAAACCTTTATAGAATTACGTATTTTCCCAGGACCTGCACTATTTGTGGTTTGTAGCATATTTGAAAATTGGTCTTTAATGTGTTCCTTATATCTTCAGGGTATAACAGTTATTCTTGATGTTTCCCATCTGTGAGTTGCAAACTCTCCTAGATTCAAAGGCAAATATAAACTTTCCCCATGTTATCCTTCGATGATTTCATTGGCGACCTGAGAGGAAAAAATTAAATTTCGAGGAATAGGTTGCTTCCTCCCTCATAAGGCTCTGCTTGCACTCATGACCTGTGTTATGTGGGAAGATAATAACAAACATGGAATACAGAGAGATAAATATACTTTATTTTCAGACACAGACTCCATTCATTCCTTTATATAGAAGAAAATACTGCTTAGCTTTTAAAATAAGTTAAGTTTCATGTCTAGGAATAGCCAAGATGTTTATGCTAATCCAAACTCATTTGCTAAGGAAAAAAACTAAAAGAGACCATTTCATATTGCAAATTATCTGTCCTTTTCATGTGAATTTTAAGGCAATATTTTATAAAATATGTTAATAACTATAGAAGCCATTATGTCTGAATACTTCCTGATCTTCCCTAAGGCAACATTAGAAAGCCTGTTTTTATAGATATGAGTGAAGTCTTTATATAGGGCTTATGGAAAAAGAGAAAGTAGTCATAAAAAATTGTTTTAAAAGGGAAAGAAAATTTAGTTAAGAAATGCATGTATTTCAGCAGGGGGAAAGAAAGAGAATTTTATAAATGGAGAAAATTTAAACTTTTTAATGGCAACAATAAGCCCCGAAATATTCTCCATTGTATAGGTTCACTGAAGTGCTAAACATGTGTAAAGTTTAAGAACCCAAAACTAAGTAAAAATAGGTAATAATTTATATGACACTAAAAAAAATTCTCTATGGCTATTAAAATTTTGAAAAGGATATTCACACTTTTTTGACTTGTGCAAAAGAAATGTTAAATGTTCCTGAGTTTACAAATTAAAATTGTGAAAATTGGCTCTCTCTTTACGTGTTTTGCCACAAGATTATATAATCCTATAATATAATACCATGGTAAATTGCAGCCCTAGTGTAATTTCTTAGAATCTTATTTACAAAGCTACTTTGTGGTGACATGTTTGTTTATTTTCAGCACTTTTGATAGCACCTCCAGTGAAAATATAAACTAGAATTTTCCTAGAATAAAAATATTTTATCTTTCAAAGCTATACCTGGGTATGTCTTTGGAAGTATGATAGGCCAGTCATCATGCTTCAGTAGTAAATTGTCATTGAAGCTTCAGTCAATAGCAAATTGCTATTAAGGCAATTTGTCATAATAATTTAATTTTTAAGGAAACAAATTATTTGAGAAGATTTAATTATAAATTTAATATCTGCAAATGTTAAATCTCGTGTGAAAACCAAAACTGTATGTAACTGTGATGACTATATAATCAGGACCATGTGTTCAGGGTAATTGAATTTGTACGTACATTGCAGATTGATACCATATTCAAGAGAAGTACATATGCCAGAAAAAAGAAACAGCGTAGTAGATTAGATTTATGTTTTGTGGCAGAGGAAATATAAATGGGCCTGAGGGTATCTGAATGAACACTAATCTCTGTTTTAAAATGAAAATAAAAGTAATACAAACTCTTTTTCTGGTACGGGATATGAAAGAATATTTGGGCTTTTTAATAAATCTGTGATGTTGTTGCTAAAGTCAGTAAGCTCTTAAAGACTGCCAATCAATAGTTTCAAAGCAATTTGAAACTTATGTATGGCAAACATGTATTATAAGATCGATTTTTACGGCAGAAATCTATATATCAAGAAGGTTCGTTGGAAGCAAATGATAAAATGAATACAGCTTTAGAAGGAGAGTGCTCAAGATGGTGTGCTATCAACCAAGGTGATATATATTATAAAAGACAACTGAGGGGCAAAGCTACAGAATGATAATCAATTTTTCTGATGGTGTACAATGACACGTCTGTTTTCTTCTTAACACATTGTCAAATAAACAATGAATATTTGTTAGTGGACTCTTTTGACCAGTAGAAGTATTTCAAGAATCATTAATTGCCTTTACAACATGTTTAAGGTATGAGTACCTAACGAGTAGGACAATTATTTCTTCTATTAGGATTAATCATTAATCTAAATGCAATGTAGTTTTGAGTCTTCCATAATGTCTTTAATTTCTAGATAAGAGAGAATGAATCTAACTTTCTGACTTAATCTTACATCTACTATTTTGTTCTGGTTTTTGAAATAGGGTGTCACTCTGTCACCCAGGCTGGAGTGCAGTAGCATGATCACAGTTCACTGTGTAGGCCCAACCTCCCTGGGCTCAAGCAATCTTCCCACCTTAGCCTCCCAAGTAGCTGAGACTGCATACAGGCACTTGCCACCAGACCCACCGATTTTTTGTATTATTTGTAAAGGTGGGGTTTTGCCGTACTGCTCATGCTGGTCTCGAACTCCTAAGCTCAAGTGATTTACCTTCCACGGCCTCCCAAAGCATTGGAATTACAGTCGTGAGCCACCACGCCTGACCCCTACAATGTTCTTTATTTTATTACCATAACAGAACATCCAAAATTTCTATAAGGCATCAATATTTATTTAGCATCTTTAAAATTTTTCTTCTTACCCTTAGACAGGAAACCTTTATCACTAATATTAAATTTATCATAATGCACTCTAGAAAGTCATGAAATTGTGCACTGTTTTCTATCTTTAAAACTAATGACAAATAAATAAAGCATTTATAGTCAAAGAAACCAGCACACTGATTTCAGAGCAAAGTTTTTTCTTTTGTAATTTATTTCTTTTTAAAGTGGAAATTAGAGTGTTAGTTCAGCATTTGAGAAATGAAAATGCAGTTGCAGCATTAAATACTCATTGTCTCTCAAGCTAGTAACCTCCATTCTATATGAAATGTCTATTATTTATTACAGAAATTCCTAACCTCTCTGACTTGTCAATAAGTCAATGTAATAAAAATATTCTTTATCATGTCATGCCCAAGTCTGTAAAATCATTATGACATTTTTTTCTGCATGTTGATTTATTTCCATTTATATAGTAAAAACTTTGTGGCAAGCTTTTATTACTGACCTCACTCACTGCTACTAAAAATGCACATACTGGATTTGGGGCTGGTTACTAAAGCCAATAAATATGTATTTTAATTAGACAAACCTTGAGTGTTTGTAGAATTTAAATTTATTACAAGAGGCAACCAGTCTTGGATGGTCATTCTCTTATAGAGAAATCATTTAAAATTAATTCTCCAAATTTAATCCATAACAATATTTGGAAACTAGCAAAGACTATTTCTCAGGTAATCTGTAGATTCAGGACAGAAGAATGTTGTCACAGAATTTTCTTAAGTCCTCTTTTCACCTAACACTTTTATTTTTCAATTGTCAATGGATGAGAACATTGCTTTAGAAAGTTCTTTGGGGTATTCAAGTTTGATTTAGATTCTGGCAAAGTACTATGGGTTACAGTTCACTAGGAAATAAAATATAATCATAATTTAACCAAATACATGAGCCATGAATTTTTGTTTTCTGCTTTAATTAAAACATGGCCTTCTAAACTTCCTGTGTGAGTGATACTAGCAAAATTAATTAATACTTCCTTTTACTTCAAAGAATTTGAAATAAACTTATGTTCCAGAATTTTTTAAAAGTAAGAAACAGAGCATAGTTAAGAATGTTGATATTTACCACTTGCAGAATTATCTCTTATTTGTTATACAATCCTCACTGTCACTGGTCTTAGGACTTAAGCATCACAAAAGGAATAAATTTAGGATTTTGTTATCGCATTAAAAATTTGTGTCTGTCTTCTATCACTTCATAACTTCTTTGCCAAGTACTGCTACTAGATTCCATCTGGTTTATTCATCACCCAAATTTAAAATCTTCAGAAAGATTCCAGTCAACGATGAGAAATAAAGTGCATTGGTATTTGTCTTATTTCATCTTAATTGTGATGCTCATTACCAGAAATTCCTGACTGTCTGTTTTCCTAGGCTACAAAATAGATTAGATATTGCAAAAGTTCTATATTTTTCTTTCATAAAAAGAAGAAAGCAACATGCAGTGTTAAGCTAAAATGGATGGTAATATAACGAACACACTGTCACAGAATATTTTCAAACAGAGGTTATATGGGCATCTGTTAGAACTCCTGCACTGGGTTGAATGTTTTTCACTATGCAAATATCTAAACTAACTTCTAAAAAAGATAAAACCAAAAAACCTCAAAGATTCTAGTGACAGAGTAATCCCTGTCTGCTAACACTGTAGGGGCAACATACATGAAAATAGTGCCTAAAACACAAAATATTATGAAAATGTGAAATTTTCAAAATTAGTAAATTTTTAGTTGGCATTTATGACAATCAATAATTGTTAAGTCTCACTCATTGATTGCCTAAATGCACAAATCGTCTATTGTTGCATATTTAGGATTATGTACTACTAATGCAAACCAATTTAAGTTTAATTTACTTGACATTGCACTCAGTGGATTCTATGTCCTAAATAAACAACTTGCACACAGTGAATTGTATACTACTCTAGAAAGTCATCCCTAGTTGGTTAAGTCTGAAACACAATTCCCTATTCCCCTAGGTAGAATGAAGCACCACCTTCCACTAGGTGATATAGTGCAACAAACACCTCACCTATAAGACATCTGTTTTCCAGCTGACAATGGGCCAAAACAACACTTCAGACTCAGAAGGAAAAATATGCCTTCCTTTCAGTGCAGTGCTGACATAAATCCTAATGACCTGATACTTCTAACTATCTACTTTAACAGTGTTTTTTGCTGTTCTCCAGCAGGGTTTTGTAATGAGCTGAGAGTAAAATGCTACCCACACACTTAAATCAGGCTTGGGGCTTAATAACATTTTTTTCTCAACCACCCATTTTCTACTTTGTCTTCCTAATTATTGTCATCAGTGTGCACATTTTTTTTCTTTGAGAGAAAATATTGACATTTTTGGAGTGACATGCTGAAATGGCGTATTTGTTTTATTGATGACACTGCAGCATGTAACATTCACAGAACAAAAACTTTGTTGATGAGACCAGAAATTAGGAGCAAATTAAACAAAGAAGTAAAACAGGACTTCCTAATTAATCGGTAGATTTTTCTCTAATCTTCCCTGCATGCAAACCTAGGTGTATAAAATAATGCTTTATATCTGGCACTGATTAAAGTTCCAAGTTACCAAACGAGAGTAATAATGTTTTACTCATGCACATTAAATGTGTCTTTAGAAACTTCTGAAGCTAAAAGAGAGTTAATTTTTGCAAGAATGAGCAAGCTTTTAACAGTGTAGCTTCCACCTCCTCAGCCTGATTAATGAGCAAGCTTTAGGAAGGAATTGTGATAAGATACATATTAGAAGAGATTCAGAAGCCCTATTGGCCTCTGGTCTTGAAGTCTATGTATGTGAGTTTCTTTATGCAATGCTTTCTAACACTAACATTGCTATGATGGTATTCCATTTCCAAAATTATCCTGACATAATCATATAATAAATAATGATCCTGAATTTTTTCATGTAAAAGAGGTCTTACAACTCCCATCTTCCCCTAACTTTAGGGTTTTGTGAAGATAGTTCAGTTTTTAACTGAAGCACAACTGTGGAAGTAACTAAACCTTCTTGATCTTGCCTACCCCAATGCTTAGGTGTTTTATTGTATGTTAGCAAACTGATAACTTTATAGCATATACTACCTAAAGAAATTAAGCTTTCATCTAGAGTGTTCGTAGCCAAAAGGGTCATATTAACCACAGGTGTTCATTTACCATAACAAGTTTATTTCCATTTATTCTTCAAAAACGAAATAATTATTTTAACTGCTGGTGCTAGAAGTGGCACAGCAGGAATGAAATTATCATTTTTTAAACCTCCCTTTAAATAATTGTATTTACAATAAAATTTTATACATTAAAAATACAAAAAATAATTAAAATAATGAGTTCCTGTCATTTGCAGCAACATGGATAGAACTAGAGGATATTATGTTAAAAATTGTGCATGTTCTCACTCATTTGTGGGAGCTAAAAAATAGAATAACTGAACTCCTGGAAATATAGAGGAGTAGAATGATGCTTACCAAAAGCTGGGAAAGGTAGTGGGCATGGGGGAGGTGGAAAGTGGGATGGTTAACGGGTATGAAAACCTATTTTATTGATTTCAAAGCTTCTTTCCATGCTTTTATGCTGTTACAACAGCATAAAAGGAAGAGCTTGATACATTGACTTTTTAGGTGCAGTTTCAATACAAATCTCTTCGCTCAACTTAGTTTCCCTGGAAAAGTGGTCATTTCATCTCAAGATCTCTCTACAATTGTGGATGTAAAGATTGAAGTGAGAGAAGTAAATACCTGCAAATTCTAATCCTAAATCATTAACCTACTAATGGCTGCAGTCTCCTCCAAACGGCCTTTCAGGTAGCTACCCAGGCTCTATCTGTCTTTAAGTAATTCAGCCTTGGTTTGCCCAATTTTCTTGAGACTCCATGATTAAATTCATTGTATAGTTAGATCTTAAACATTAAAGCCATGAGATGCAATAATTAGCTTTATTCCACTGTTGACTAAATCAATTTGCTAAAGGAGGAAATGTGAAAAGGGGGATATTAAATGTTGGACATAAACTGATGCAGAAAGGAAGTAAGCAGATAATTCTCCTAAAAAGTAAACATCTATCATGGCAAAGTCATAAGGAAGATAGACAGGTTAGCATCCAGAATCTCTATCCATAAAGACATGAAAAAGACCACTTTTATGTTTTTCTCAGAAGCAAAATGACCCTTGTATGTAGCTTGAGATTTTTTTAAGACTGCTTTGTACCACCCTTCCCCTCTAGTAGTCTGGAGCAAGTTTTTTTTCATAGAAGTACGCAGAGCATCTTAAAGTATACTCACCAACCTTTCGATGGAGGAAGGGCACCTTTCTTAAAGGAAACAGTATACCACCTCCTCCTACTCTCTATCTCTATGTGTCTAGGATTTTATGCTCTCAAAGTCATCATTCTAATCTAGAGATAAGAGGATTTAAATCACCACAGAACCATGAAAAGAATGATGTGTTTAAAAGATTGCTTGCTAGAGAAACATTCTAGTAATTATAATCTTCTCAGATCAACTAAATCAGAATCTCTGGAAGAAGGGACTGAAAATCTCTAGTAGTATTATTAAGAATCTATGCAACATCAGAGATCAAAACTGAAAAAACAACAGGCAAGTATTTAGAAAAAAAGTCCTATTAATCACCCAAGAGTGAACAAACCTGATAATAGGAACTGGGAACAAAACGTAAAATTGTATAGTATGTCCCTAGAGTCAATCAAAATCACAAAATGTGATTACAGTGCTTCAGCCCCCCCTTTTACTTCTCTCCTTCATCAGCTCAGACTTCATGTTCTATTATTTTAAAAAGGCTTTTGCCAATAGTCTCTCCTGTCTCAGTCCCTCTGTCTCTTCATCATTCCCATCTGACAAAACTCACCCTGAATGATTCTACTGTCCACTTTCTCTAAATTAACACCAAAGTTGCTAATCACTGATAAAAACTGTTCTGTAACTAAGCAGTGTTAAATTTCTTCTAAGAAAATCCAAATAGACCGGCATAAAGACCCAACAATCACTGGATCATACAACTATCCTTGCCACTTCCTCTGCCCTACCTCCCATATTCAGTGCATCAGCAACAATACATTTACTTCCTCATATCTCGCAAAATCTCACTTTTTACCTTTTCTACCAATACCACGCTAGGCCAAGCTGCCATCATCTCTCATAAGCAACTACCTACTGTCTATCTACGTTCACTCTTGCTCATCCAATCCATTCCCCACGCTGGAGTCAGTGATCCACTTGAAATGCAAAACAAACAAACAAACAAACAAAAACTCTCTCACACAGACACCAACATGCATACCACCAACACCAGAACACCAACACCACAACTTACTTTTATTGGCTTCTCATTATTTTTAAGATTAAGAGAAGGTTCCATTTACAAGGACTTGTATATTTTTGTCCTTACCCATTTCTCTGCATGAAAATTTGCTTCCACAATAGGACATTTACATATATGTCTTTTTTTTTGGAAATATTATTTCTCCTCTTTGCTTAGTCAACTCCTATTCAGTCATCATAAATCAATAGAATAGATTTTATCCTGATTGCAGTTTTACATTCTATTTTTGTGGTTGTTTGATTTAAATCTATTCCATTCCCAATACTACATTATATCATTAAATAATAATATAAATATAAAAATGAAAAAAATTCTTTAATCAAGTGTCTTTGCATTTAAGTGTCTATAATATAAAAATGGGAGTTATATTGTTAACCAAGACAACAATGCAGAAATTATTTTTAAACAGTTATTTTTAATATATATAATTTGGACAGGAAGATAAAATAAAGTAAAAACTAAGCAATTGGGAAATAAATAAAATAAAACATTGAAAATGATGAGATCTACTATATGTATATAACATGAAAGTTTATATCTATAATGTAATATAATTTTCTCGTCAATCAAATTGACCAAAATGGGGCCAAAAACAAACGAGAAAATTCACAATAAATAAATGGGCAAACTACACAATGAGGCAAAACAGAAGTGTACACTCAAGTGGCTAAAAACATAGGGAAAAACAAGATGCTTTAGCATCCCATTAATCAGGGAAACACAAATTAGGTAACAATAAGAAACATTTGCACACATCAGCATGACTAAAATGTTAAAGTGTGATAGTATCTATTGTTGTTGGAATGTGGGGAGAGTATTCCCTCATACATTACTGAAGAAAACATAAATTTTTATTGCACTCTCAAAAGTAATCTAAAAACATCTATTAAAATAAAGAAATCCAAAGATCCTTTGACCAAGTAAGCTCATTCTTGAGAATCTATTCCATACTAATAAATCATTATCAGTAGGGGAAATATATACAATAATGCAGCTTTTTCATACTGGGAGAAACAGCTGCTATAAAGTGAATACTAAGCAATTTGGAGTACAGAACAAATTACTTTACTTCCACAAAATGGGCTATTATGCAGCCATTGAAGGTATGATTTATAGCTAAATTAAGTTATTTAGAGAACTTTTTGTGATATACTGTGGAGAAAGAAAACATGATGCAGTAACTAACATATCATACTTTTGTAAATAAATGACACAAATCTGCTACATATACGTAAATGCATAGGAGGAAATAATTAAAAACATATAACATGTTTTTAACATGTGATAGTGACAAGAGACAGACAAATTCCTAGGCAGACAGGGACAGGTTGTGGTAAAACCCGACTTTCAAGCCAAAGACAGCCTGGAACCTGAAAACTGAGCTGCCAGTTCTGGATAGAGTTCACGACCAGAGTGAGAACTTCCTTGATGCCTGTTAGCCAATCAAATGGTGCTTTTAGTAGGCCCACCCTTGGACCAATCAGCATGCAGTCCCCCATTCTGAGCCCATAAAAGCTTCAGACTCAGTCACAGAGGCAACTACCTGCTTTCAGACTCCCTGTCACACAGAAGGCTACCTTCCTGGGTCCCTTCTCATTGTTGAAAGCTTTTCTGTTGCTCAGTAACATTTTTCTCTGCCTTGTTCATACTCCAGTGTCTGAGTACTTCTTTCTTCTTGGTTGTGGGACAAGAACCCAGACCTGAGGGAACAGCCGATGTGAAAAGAGCTTTAACACTGTAACCCTCCCTCCTGCTCACCAAGCAATGGAGGAGAAAAAAAAAAAAATGGTGGGCACCACAAGCCCTCATTCACTGACCTGTGGGTAGCAGGACCAAACAATCTGTGACGCATCCCTGTTCATGGAAGCTGCAGGAACAAACAAGATGTGTAACACTTGCTGGGAGCTCAGACCTCAGGACTCTTCTAGCAAAGGCTGTTACACTCCTTGGGCTCCACAGTTGGTGGCATCTCTAAATTTTTGGGCATTACTATGCACCCCCCTCATCCAGACACTGGTGCCCAAGGTGGAAGCCATCTGTGGCACACCTGGAACAGCTGTGGGCTGAGCCCAGAGCTATGGAGGGTGCGGAATGTGGGCTGGTGGAGCGAGTCAAACACAGTTCCCCAGGCGGAGTGGGCAAAGAGAGCCCAGAGGGCCTGAGCAAAACCTGGGCAGAGGTGCCATCAGCTGCAGAGATTTCTGGCTGGTGAAGTAACACCAAAAGAGTCCTGTGTCACATGGGTTTCTAGAATTGGAGTGTGAATGGAGGATGTGGTAAGACCAAGTTATAAAGCAAATTAAAATATAAAATTTCATTAAAAAATAAGTAAATAGGCCAAGTGCATTGTTTATGCCTGTAATCTCAGCACTCTGGGAGTTTGAGGCAGAAGGATCACTTGAGCCCAGGAGTAGTGAGACCTCAATTCTATTATTTAAAATATGAATAAATTAATTAATTAAAAGTCAATAAATACATCTTTAGAAAAAGTTTATATGACTTTATCACATTCAGATATTTTGAATATGTTTATTACATATGTTGTTAAAAACTAATAATATCAAACAAAAAAGAAATAATTAATGTTTGAATACATCATCTTTATTTTCCTTTTAAGTTGTACTTTACCTTTGAGTGCAGAGGCCATGGCATTCATGGTCTGCCTCCAAACCTGGAAAAAGAGAAGCTATGCTTTAGTCATTTGCCCACTGAAATGCTCTAAATGGTCCTTTGTGCATGATTATCTCTTCTTGAATATATTTTTAATCAACTTCACTTAATAATATATATCTAATGCCCGCTGAGTAGGCATAGCTTTAGGACCTGAGGATAAAGAAATAAATAAAATAAGTAGAGATCCATTAGAATGAAATAAATACAAATAAAAACTGAATAAAGAGGCAGTAGATAATCCAAAATAAGTAAAAAAAAAAAAATGAAAAAAAATAAAATTGCCCAAATGATTTTTAGAAAAGATAGATATAGAAAACATTTCTGAATAAGTTGGTATTACTGAAAAGACACAATAAATAAAAGAAAACATATTGCTAAACAAAAGAGAAGAAAACTTTCCTGAAACAAAACCTAAGTCTGCCAATAGAAAAAAATACCATGTTATTGGAAAAATTAGCACAAAATAATTAATACCAAGCTCTAACTTATGTGATATTATGTGATGTTCCAGAAACATTAAGCATCCAAGTAACAACATAAACTTACTTATAAAGAGGACAGGGAGAGAAAAATTTTATTGTCCTATGACTTTTCCAGAGACAGCTTTAATACCAGAAGATAGGTATCAATGTCTACAAGTTCTGATGATGAGGATGCAACCCACAAATGTAATGTGCAGCCAAGTAATGTTGCAATTATAAAACCAGCGGAAAGATAACCTTAAACACACAAGAACTGCAGGAATATGTCCTTTCGTAAAACAAAACAAAAATAAACAATCAAATAATAACCAAAACCACTTACTGAAATCTGGTCAAACAATAAAGATTCAATATAAGGAACACAAGAATAGAGAAACTATGCCTAAATGACTGGAGACAAAAATTAAATCAGGTTAAGAATTGATTTGTATCTATGTTTAGATAAAATGAAATCAACTGTGATAATTATAGTTTCACAACCAAAGGCAAGCAGTAAAGAAGTTCTTAAAAGAAACTGCAGATTAAAATGGCTAAAATTTAACAATCTGACAATTCTAAATGCTGGAAAGCATGCGGAGCAGCATAATTTATCACTCATTTTGGGAGAAGGTGCAAAATGGTACAGTAGCTTTAAGATATGGTTTGGCAATTGCTTACAAAGCTAGATATAGTCTTATATGATCCATCAATCACACTCCTAGTTATTTTCCTGAATTGAAAGTTCTGTCCACAAAAAAAATCAACACAAGAATAGTTATAGCAATTTTATTTATAATTGCCAACACTGGAAACAACTGAGACATTCTTCAATAGGGGAATGTATAATCAAATACTGTTTAGTGAAATAAATAAATGAACTATCAAGACACAAATATACGTGGAGAAATCTTAAATGCATATTGCTAAGTGAAATAAGCCAGTGTGGAAAGGATACATCCTTTATGATTCCAATTATATGACACTCTGGAAAAGGCAAAATTATAGAGACAGTAAAAAGAGAAGTGGTTTTGGGAGTTTAGGGAAGAGGGGAGGGATGAAGAGGTGAAATATGGGGCATTTTAGGACAGTGAAACATTTATGTAAGATACCATAATAGTAGATACATGACATTATTTTTGGTCAAAATCTATAGAATTTTACAACACAAAGAGTGAAGCTTAACGTGTGCAAAGTGAAAAATAAATAATTTAGAAAGTCAGGGCATCAAAAGAAGGACCATGTTATGAGAATCTAACTGTATTACAAGTGTATAAAACAACCTCACTGAAGACAGTGAGGAAAAAGGGCTGACCTAATTAACTTGGTGTATGAATGTAGTCCGTCAGACTAAAGGACAAAGAAACTACCTGTAAGTCCTACACTTCAATCAATAAAATTTGTTTTCTACATGGGTATCATTTAATAATTCTGATATTGCTGTAGGTCTATGCTAGAATTGAATAATTAAGTAAATGCATGGCAGATGGTAGGAGCCAAACTTCTCACTCTTGGAATTTACAAGTAAGCAAGGGGGAGAAAACTAGAATGACTTGTGTGGTAATGGGTTAAAATTGAAGAAGAATATGAACAAGAACTCATGTTTAACTTAATATAAATAGATGGTTACATATAGAAATAGTCACAGATGTGTCTATATACATGGGTTACATATATTTATTTGTTCTGTTACCTGAGAGGCTGTAAAAGAAACATCTCAGTAGCAAAAAGCAAACCTGGCATCCAGATCATGGGTTTTAATACCATTCTTCAATTAAAAACATTCAGGAGGGTTTGGAGAAATAACTGATTCTAACACTGGACAGAGATTATAACAACATAAACCTATACAAATAATATATCTGATAAAGGATTAACATGCAAAATATATAAGGAACTCCAATAATTCAATAGCCATAGAAACAACTAACCTGATTTTAAAAAGCCAAAAGACCTGAATAAACATTTCTCCAAAGAAGAAATACGAATGTTCAACAGATACAGGAAAATGTGCTCAACATCGCAGATCATCAACAAAATGCACATCAAAACCACAATGACATATCACCTCACACCTGTAAGGATGGTGGCCAGGCACAGTGGCTCACGCCTGTAATCCCAGCAGTTTGGGAGGCCAAGGCAAGCGGATCACCTGAGGTCAGGAGTTCAAGACCAGCCTGACCAACATGGAGAAATCCCTTCTCTACTAAAAATACAAAATTAGCTGGGTGTGGTGGCACATGCCTGTAATCCTAGCTATTCAGGAGGCTGAGGCAGGAGAATAGCTTGAACCCAGGAGGCAGAGATTGCAGTGAGCCAAGATAATGCCATTGCACTCCAGCCTGGGCAACAAGAGCAAAACTGCATCTCAAAAAATATATATATATACTAAAAATAGCATGTTGAGGATGTGGAGAAAAGGAAACTCTTGTGTACCGTTGGTGGAAATGTAAATAAATATAGCCATTATAGAAAACTGTATAGAGGTTCCTAAAAAATTTAAAATAGAACCATCATATGATACCAGCAATCCTACTTCTGGGTATATACCAAAAATAATTGAAATCAGTAACATAAAAAGATTTTCTGCATTTCTGTGTTCATTAGAGCATTATTTATAAAAAGAAAGACATGAAAACAACTAATATATTCATTGACAGAGGAACGAATAAAGAAAATGTCATGAGTACTTAAAATGGAATAATGTTAAGACTTAAAAAGGAGGAAAATCCTTTCATTTGTTACAACAAAGAGGCACTTGGGAGACATTTCGTTAGGTGAACCAAGACAGAAAAAGCAGAGCAAATAACAGATGATCCAAGTTGTATTAGAAATTTAACATAGTCAATTTCATTGAAGCAGACGGTAGAATGGTGGTTACCAGTACGTGGGAAGAGAGGGAATCAGAGAGATTTTGTTCAGAATACATAGTTTCAGCTATGCAAGATGAGTAAGTCCTAGAGAGCTACTGTACAGCATAGTGCATACAGTTGACAATACTGATTGTATACTTAAAAATGTGTTAATAGGCAATATGTATACATTAAATATGTACAGCTTTTTTGTATGTTATTTATATTTTAATTTTTTTATATTATACTTTAAGTTTTAGGGTACATGTGCACAATGTGCAGGTTAGTTACATATGTATACATGTGCCACGTTGGTGTGCTGCACCCATTAACTCGTTATTTAACATTAGGTATGTCTCCTAATGCTATCCCTCCCACCTCCCCCCACCCCACAACAGGCCCTGGTGTGTGATGTTCCCCGGTGTGTGATGTTCCCCTTCCTGTGTCCATGTGTTCTCATCGTTCAATTCCCACCTATGAGTGAGAACATGCGGTGTTTGGTTTTTTGTCCTTGTGATAGTTTGCTGAGAATGTTGGTTTCCAGCTTCATCCATGTCCCTACAAAGGACATGAACTCATCATTTTTTATGGCTGCATAGTATTCCATGGTGTATATGTGCCGCATTTTCTTAATCCAGTCTATCATTGTTGGACATTTGGGTTGGTTCCAAGTCTTTGCTATTGTGAATAGTGCTGCAATAAACATACGTGTCGTGAGACATCTTGCAGTGCCAGCAGTTAAGTAGGCATGAAAAAGAATTCACACACATGTTAATGAGAGTATGTCAAAAGGGCACAGGAGCCAACCAGGAGCTCCCAACAGCCTAAACTGGAATGATTTCAGCAACAAAATAATGTAAGTAGTATTGGATTAAAATCTGAAATACAAAATAAATATCTAGTCTATATTGATATAAATAAATGATAGAATAAATTAATAAATGGAGAAGAGGCAAATCTGCCATGCAGAGGAATTCCAAATAAATTATATAGAGACTCCACCCTACGGACAGCGGGGAGCATAATTTCCTGCTTCTTAAAAATTACACTGCATGAAGTTACTTTCTTCCAAAGAGTAGAATACAGGAGTAACTTTACAGTAAAGAAGCCTAACAACCTGTACTTCAACTGGGTGACCAAGGCCAACATCAACAATCAGAAATCAAGTTGATAGTATGATTGTATTTCATATAATATGATGAAGATGGCGCTTTATCTCTGGGATTTTCCTCCTGAAAACCCATAACCCCAATCTAGTTATTAAAAAAAGTTTTTAGTAGAACGACATCCTACAATACACATGACCAGTACTCTTTGTAATTGTAAAGGAAGTTCATTAAAAACAAGAAAACAGGAATATCTGAGAAACTCTCAGTCAAGAAGAGCCCAAGGAGGCACGATAAATAAATGTAGTATGGAATCCTGCATGGAACGAGGGAACAGAAAAAGAACATTAAAACTAAAAATCAGATTCAGTTGTAGATTTTAGTTAATGACATATCAATATTGGTTTATGATTATAACATATGTACCATACTAATCATATTCATGTAAGATGTTGATAATTGGAAAACAGTATGTGGCTGGGGGTAGTTAATGTGGGCGCTCTTTAGTATCCACTCAATTTTTCTGTGTTACGAACTCATAAAAATAGTCTATTAATAAAAATGAAAGGTAAATATCTCAAGGCAAATGGTCACAGGTTGGAAGAATAGTTTGCTATAGAATTCTGTGGAATACTGAGGGCTCTTGGGCTCAAAGAACTATGATTTGGCATTGTCAGAGAATGAGGGTTTCCTGATAGTTGCATAATTATTGTAATGTATCACCTATATCTGAATTATTCGTTTGTTTTTTATCAAAGTCTCTATATTTAATTAAAAATTCAATGAATTTTAAAATACCAAAAATTAGCATAGCTGCCACCTTTGAGTATAGTTTCTGTTACTCACAGCTGGACTCCACACATACAAGGTACTGGACCCTTTCTTTGAATCCACCACTGTTACCCCTGGAAGTTGGATGTTTCTGCTGGCATTCTTCCCAGCATGGACTCTGTGCAGAAGTTGCCTTCTACGGTTTGAATGTGTTCCCCATAGTTCATGTGTTGGGAACTTAATGACTAATGCAACAGTGGTGAGAGGTAGGTCCTCCCTTTAAGAGGTGATGCAGTAGTGAGGGATCTGCCCCCATGAATCGATTAATGTTGTTATCATGGACATGGGTACATTATCTCAAGAGTGGATTTGTTATAAAAGTGAGCTAAGCCCTTTCTTGCTCCCTCTTGCTCTTGTGCTCTGTTGCCCTTCCACCTCTCACTATGGAATAAAGCAGAAAGAAGGCCCTCACTAGGTCCCAGCATCAGGCTCTTGAACTTCCTAGCCTCCAGAGCTGTGAGTCAAATAAACTTCTATTGTTCACAAACTACTAAGTTTCAGGTATTCTGTTACAGCAACAGAAAACAGACTAAGACACTGCTTATTTGAGTCATCACCTTCTGAATTAAGTACTTTCCAATTAGTGGAACCTAGGTCATATAACTGTGCTCTAGCTATAGAGGAAACTAAGACTTTTTTTCTGACTTCCACAAAAAGAAGCTGGGCCTCTAATAAAAAAGAATTTTTTTAACACAAGTAGAACATTTAAAGATGCAGGAAGGTTATAAACTGACTATTAAGATGGTTACTAAGAAGAAAACTTCCTATTAAACAAGAGTGGTAACTACTAGATATCTTGAGTTTACCATTTGAAATACATTTTTATATGAATTTTGGAAAGCCTAGAGCTGGTCATTTAAGATGATGCTTTTCTAATATATGCAGTGATAGGAGGCACATCACCTCTGCCAAGGAGGCATTTATAACATTTTGCATTCTCTGTAATGTGAATTGTCATGAGATGAATCATTATTATGTGATAAATTGATAATCATATGTTTTGCTTCACCAAACTTGTTTAGCTCACTAGTTGGAAGTTGTTTCATAGTACAAAAAATCCATTTTCTCAACCCTAGACACCTCGCACTGCTGTAACCTAACAATTCACTGCAGCATAAATCTGCCCAAATCTATAATGGAAAATAACTGGAAGAACAAGCATCAAAGTAAGAAAATCAAGAATGATATATTATGTATGAATCTATAGAGTATATGAATAATAAAAACAAAGGTGATTTACATAAAAGGAAATACTCCCCTCATCTCCCTGCATCTCCCCTCCTCTCTCTCTCTCTCTAACACACACACACACACACACACACACACACACAAGCACACCAAGCTTGACACTTATGAGGGTTTCGAAAGATTTTGGAAAACAGTATTGTTCAATATTGTATTGTCTTACAGTCTATTCTGCCGGCCAGTTCCTTGGAGTCACACCTGAGTCCTAGAGAAAAGGGACTCCCCAGATTCCCTTAGGATCTGTAGGAAAGAGAAAGTGATTTCTATCTCGGCTTCCTCTGTTACTTCAATGTCTTTTTTTTTATTTCAACTTTTAGGTTTTGTCAGTGTATATGCAGATTTCTTACATAGGTGTATTGTGTGATGCTGGTGCTTGGGGTATGAATGAGCCCATCACCCAAGTACTGAGCATAGTACCCAATAGGGAATTTTTCAACCCTCACTACCCTCCTTCCCTCCCAGCTCTACTAGTCCACAGTGTTTATCGTTCCCATGTTTATATGCATGTGTACTCAATGTTTTGCTCTCACTTATAAGTGAGAAAATGTGGTATCTGGTTTTCTGTTCTTGTGTTAATTTGCTTAGGATAATGGCCTACAACTGCATCCATATTGCTGCAAAGGACATACTTTCATACTTTATATTGCTGGGTAGCGTTCCATGGTGTGTATGTACCATTTTCTTTATACAGTCCACCATCGATGGGCATCTAAGTTGATTCTATGTCTTTGCTATTGTGAATAGGGCTGTGGTGAACATTTGAGTGCATGTGTCTTTTGGGTAGAACAATTTATTTTCCTTTGGGTATATACCCAATAATGGGATTTGAATGGTAATTCTGTTTAAAGGTCTTTGAGAAATCTCTAAACTGCTTTCCAGTGAACGAAATAATCTACCTTCCCACTAACAGTGTATAAACATTCCCTTTTCTCTGCAACCTCAACAGCATCTGTTATTCTTTGACTTTTTTCATTTCAACCAAGGTCGTGGCCCCTGTCTGATCTTGACCTAAATTATTCCCATAAAAGAAAAAAAAACCTCAGAAAATTAAATAAGTCCATCTCATCTCTTCTTTAGGACTTCAATATTAGAACATCTCAAGGTTGTTTTCTTATTAGTAAAATTAAAACATAATCTTACTCTCATAGGGTAACCATGCAAATTAAATGAAACAATGCCTCTAAAGGGCATAGTCAAGAATTTGGTACTTCACATCCTGCTCCTTTCACCTGGAACCTGATTCACACTGCTGGAATCATTAGTGTAGTTGTTTCGAATACTGTTTTCAATTCTGTTCTTGTCGTTCCTTTGTTTCCAACTTGCTTCCCTCCTTCCTTGAACACCCCTTTCCTTCATCAAAATGACATTTCTGTTTCTGTTTAAGTTTCTGTTTCTTTATGCTTAATCAGTGAGTAATTGTCTGTTGAAGGCTCAATTTATTGGGTGCTTTGGGATGATTTTTAAATGCCATGAAGAGCTAAAATCATTTTTACTATGATCCTTTTCCCTTTAGTATGTCTATTATCTCACAAACTATGTTTAAAATATTTGCATTTGTACCCCTGAACTTAAAATATAAGTTTAAAAGGTATGTTAAGTGAAGACAATTTCTTCACAATATGAGACTAGAAGAGTTGCTGAGAGTCCATAGTCTGATTCTTCTTATTTTAAGCTAAAATTGAACTGTGTGCCAAGTCCTTTAATAAACATTTTAGGAAGCTATGATAACATTTTGATTCTCACAATAATATAAGTATTTGTTGTCATCATCATCATCATCCATATTGTTTTCCCAGTTGTGAAATTGAAATTTTTAGTGTAAGCAATGTGCCACAGAACACAGAATAACTAATACAGCTGGCTTTCAAACATGCACATATGTGAAAATAAAGCCCACCACACTATACAGTCTCAAAGATGAAGTCACAAAACTAGGTCTACAGCTGTCTGCTCTTGTCAGGAAACTTTTTGTAAGAATGTAGAACAAAAAAAAGACAGTACTGAGAATTCTAGAATCAATTTAAAAATAATGTTTCCCATCTTACCAAGTGGCTGCTTTCACAACATATAGCTGATGGTATGGCCATTACAGCAGCAGAGACAGAGAGAGCCAGCAGTAAATCTTTCCTTTTTACAGTTGGTTCTGGTTTAGGAAGATTTACTTTTATATTAGCTGTGAAGATTTCTACCTTATCAGCCTCTATTCCCTTAATACCTTTCTCCCAAACCCTTTTTACAGCCTCTTTTAGTAATGACAGGTCCTAAGGGTCACAACTAGAAGTGCTTTCTTTGTAATTCTAAATGTGTTTGATTGTGACAAATTACTTTCATTGTCTTTGCTCAGTTTTGGAATATCCTTGATTTTACTTTGGAAAGATTTCATGGAGTGAAATTAAAGTGACTTTATTTTTTTTCTTTTGGCTATAAATCTCTAATTTCCTTATTGGTTCTCTTGTCTATATCAATTCAAGTCCCCTTGCTTGCACAGTCTGAATTCATGGGTCATGTGAATCTGATCCAGGCCAAGAAATTTGAATTACACCTTATTGAGAGATTAATTCTGATTCCATAATTTGAGCTGGATCAGACTTTTTTTTCCTCTACATAAGTGCCACTGTGATACTTCATTTAGAGACATATATTTGTTAAAAAAACAATCCTTCCAGGAGAAAAAAAACACACACACACAAAAAAAAACTTCTAAATAGAGAAGTTTCATACCTTTAAGTAGTTTGCTAAAGCATAAAGGGGGTATGAAGAGGTGAAGGCCAACCAGGAGAAACAAGAAGAGAGACCCCACTTTTTACTGCATATCGAAGTAGGTATGCTATGTGTTAAAGACATGCCCTGTTGGCCTGATGTCTTGGAAAAATAATTGAACGATTCTTCTCAAGGGGTCTATTGAGTACAGACTTTGTTTTTACTGGAAGCAGTCAGGATAGAAGGGATACAAGGCACAGGAGAGCCTAGTCACGTTGAGAGTGAGCAGGGGTTCAGCACTCCAATCATGGCCAGATATTCAGGGACTGGAGCTCCACAGTAAACCTAAACTACTAATCCTTTTCTAACATGTAGCATGAAACCCTACACCCACATACATTTTGACCCATACGTGAGTAATAAATGCAAATAATCAAACTGTTTCAAATCTATGGCCTATAATCCTTACGTACCTTAGGAGGCAGTCTGGTAACTAAAGAATTACTTTCTCATTACAAAGTGCTGTCTCCGTGGGAAAGCTTGTTAGTATTTATTTTCTACTCTCTCTTATTAAAAATATAAAACATCCCTTGGTTGTCAATGTTTTTTGTTAAACATACAGGAGAGACTGGAATAACGCAATATAATGTACCAGGAGGTACTAAACAATGATGGAATTGTGTATAATAATTTTACAATGACCAGCATAAAAATAACACTGTAACCCCCCAATTTTTAAACATTAAAAACAAATAATAAATCTAGGCAAAAATTTGATGAGTATGCTATTTAGATAATATTATTCCTTCAGCTCCATTCAATGAAGTACTCAATTTAAGAATAGGTTGTATTCATGAAGTACAAATTTCAAATGTATGGGCTTTTCTGAATTAAAATGAAGACACGCTACTCTTTTTTTCAAAATTCTCAATTATAAAAGTTAATATGAATGTCTAGCTACTTAACCTGACACTTAAATCAGCGACTTAGTTAATATTTATAAATCACTTGGAAGACCTACTTTGTTTAATGCTTTAATTTATAATTGTATATTTGAGCCTGGTGGTCAATATTCAGTGGGAAAGCTTTCACTTCCTTAATTCTAGGAATTATTAGGCAGAGAGAAAACAAAAATGTATCATGTTTCAGGCAAAATTATGTAGGAGATGATATTTACTGTCAGCAGTCATTGTAGAAAGATATTTGTGTTGCTCAGATTTGCCTGGAATCAAACCAGACGTAGATGCCTCTGAAGACATTGTCCATTTTATCAAATATCTTTCTACAACACATCTGTGCCATTCACACAGTATTCTGATTGCCTAGGATTTTCTGCAAGCCATCCACTGTCTTTGTTTGGTAGACTCTGGTACAGCTGTCATAATCCCACCCATTCATTACCTTTTCTGTGAGTCTTTATTGACAGCATTGAACACTCCCTTTTCTACACTGCCTCAATATTTTCCACATGAGTCTTGTAAGATACACCAATAATACTTACTGTTTCAGTCTGTCTTATTATAGCATCTGCTATAATAATTAACATATAATTAATTAACATAATTTGGATGTTTTGAGGGTAAAGTCTGTAACTGAAATAGGAATGTAATGAGTTTGCTATGAACCAAGACACGCTAAACATTTTATGATGATTACTTCATTTAATCCTCACAACAAACCCATGATGTTAGTAATGTGACATAATTTGCTCCTTTCAGATGAGGAAACAAATTTATACAGTATGAGACAAGGCTTTCAGGTATATCTGATTGAAAAGTCAGTACCATTGTGTGCTGAATAACATTTAGCAACTGTCTTCTGCCATTTCTGAGAAGAAAACAAGAACAAGAAAAAACATCTTCATATTTGTAACTCTGCCTCCTCTGCAGGACTTGTACTATGTCTGGAATCAGGTAGGTACTCAAAAAGACTTTTGAAGAAATGAATACATTTATTTACATTTATAAATTACCAAAAATGTGGTTAATGTACAAACATCTTTGTAAAATAATTTCCTATATTTTGATATTTTTAAGCCCTGAAAAGAAATTACTGAGAGTTAATAATTTGGTGGTGTAAACAAATAGCATTTTAAAAATAAACAGAGTAAGACACATTTTAAGCAATAATTATTTAAAAATATTGAAAACATTTGCCTTCAGATTTTGTGCATTCAGGCAAAATTAAGTGAAGGTTTTCATAATTTATCAGATAATTCAATAAATGTTACCTAACAATATTCATATATTAGTTAAAACATCCCTGTTGTCCTTCAGATTTCTTTATACTTATGGAAATTTTGCCAATATATACAAATACAGTAAATCCATTGAACCTTCATGCTACTTTCATCATCATAATTAAAGCATTTTCTATAATATCAAAATTATTTAGGTAAATCTAAATGCCTACAAAAAGTGGATCATACAGATCAAGCTCCCACTCTTAGGAAATAAGAACCTTTTAATATCATTGTAATTTCTATATTTATAAGAAAAGTAATCTGAAAGTTACATAAAATTCTATTTAAATTTGTAAAATTTTTAACAAAAAATGCTTTTCCATTAAGGGATTTCAACATTTGCTTTATCCAAAACTAAGCCAAAAAATAATTTTCTCTTAAACTGAAAATATGAGCATGTTTTTCTGCTTCTTCACTGTTCAATATAAAATCTATTCTCGTGTGTCAGTATGAATAACTGTGTATTTCCTTTTATAGTTCATTTAGAAAAGTTGGGTGATGAGCATTGAAACAAAAAGGCATACACCTTGGAGTTATTGCAGCTTTGGTACCAGACCACCACAGTAAAGCAAATATTGCAATAAAGTGAATCATATGAATTTTGTGGTTTTCCAGTTTCCATACACGTTATGTTTACATTATACTGTAGTCAATTAAGTGTGCAATAACATTATGTCTTTAAAAAGTACATATCTTAATTAAAAATATATCATGGCTAAAAATTGCTAATAATTATTTCAGTCTTTAACAAGTTGTAGTCTTTTGCTGGTAGAGGGTTTTTTCTCAATGTTGATGGCTGCTGACTAATCGGGGAATTGATTGCTGAAGTTTGAGGTGGCTGTAGCAAATTGGTAAAATAAGACAAGAATTAAGTTTTTCTTACCAATTTGAAATGGGTAAAGTTTCCTTATCCCCATCACAGGATGTGCGATGGGGGTGTGGCTGGCTTCTTGGGTGCCCAGCTGCTCATACCCCTGGGGGAGCATGCAGACAGGCAGGCAGGTCCCAGGGAACACCGACCCCATGGCAGCATCTGGGATTGAGCCCCAGTGGGCATGTGTTACAATGTGCTCTTTCAGTTTTGCCCTCTGCAGGTGGCTTGTGTTAATCAGCTTAATTAGACTTTCTGCTTTATCTCAAGGACAGAGGACTTTCTGCATCCCAGGTTCTTGCCCTAGGGTACCGGAAAAATAAAATCACACGTGGGCTTGGAGAATGAGTGCAAGGTTTTATTGAGTGGAAATAGCTCTCAGCAGGTGGATGGGGAACCAGAAGGGGGATGGAGTGGGATGGTGGTTTTCCCCTGGAGTGGGGCCACTCAGTCACTGAACTATCCTCCAACCATCCCAACCAATTTCCCCCAAGCCTCTGCCTTGTTCCACTGGTCAATGGCCTGCTGGCATCTGCTGGTGCCTGCCGGTGTGTTCTTCCACTCTTCTCCATGTCCAGCTGCCTGTGTGCTCTTCTGCCCATGCATTTCTCTTGACGTCCAGACAGTTGTGTCTGTGCCTGCTGGGTCTTGGGTTTTTATAGGCACAGGATGGCAGGGGTGGGGGGACAGGGTGGTCTTGAAAAATGCAACATTTGGGCATGAAAACAGAAATGCCCATCCTCACCTAGGTCCATGGGCACAGACCCAGGGGTGGAGCCCTGGTCAGAGACCATGCCCTTCTCTACCCAGCACTTCCCTGCTCCCCTCCCATATCAAATTGACTCTTACTTTCATGAAAGATTTTTCTGTAACATGAGACACTATTGGATAGCATTTTACCCACATAACTTCTTTCAAAATTTGAGTCAATCCTGTTAAACCCTGTCTCTGCTTTATCATATAAGTTTATGTAATGTGCTAAATTTTTCACTGTCATTGCAACAATATTGACCTCCTCCCACGAATCACAAATGTTCTGAATGGCATCTAGAGTAGGGTGAATACTTTCCAGAAGGTTTTCAATTAATTTGCTTTGCCCAGATTCATCAGAGGAATCACTATCTATGGCAACTATAGCTTTATGAAATGCATTTCTTAAAGAATAAGACTTGAAAGTCAAAATTTATTGTTGATCAATGCGCTGCGGAATGAATGTTGTTTTACCAGCTAGGTAAACAACAGTGACCTCTCTGTACATCTCCATCAGAGCTCTTGGGTGAGTAGGTGCATTGTCAATGAGTAGTAATATTTTGAAATATTTTTCTGAGCAGCAGGTCTCAACAGTGGGCTTAAAATAATCAGTAAACCATGCTGGTCACGGATATACTGTCATCTAGTCTTTGTTGTTCCATTTATAGAGCACAAGCAGAGTAGATTTTGCATAATTCTTAAGGGCTCAAGATTTTCAGGATGTAAATGAGCATTGGCTTCAACTTAAATTCACCAGCTGCATTAGACCCTAGCAAGAGTCAGTCTGTCCTTTGAAGCTTGAATGTAGGCAGTGACTTCTCCTCTTCAGCTATGAAAGTACTAGATGGCATCTTTTTCCCATGGAAGGCTGTTTTGTCTACAATGAAAATATATTAGTTAGTGTAGCCACGTGTATTAGTTATCTTAGCTAGATCTTCTGGAGAACTTGCTGCAGCTTCCACATCAGCACTTGCTGCTTCACCTTGCACATTTATGCTATAGAGATGGCTTCTTTCCTTAAATCTTAAGAACCAAACTCTTCTGGCTTCCAACTTTTCCTTTGCATCTTCCTTCCCTCTCTCAGCTTTCATAAAATTCAAGAGAGTTAGGGCCTTGTTCTGGATTAGGCTTTGGTCTAGGAGAATGTTGTGGCTGGATTGATCTTCTATCCACACCACTAAAACTTCCTCCACAGGAGCAACACAGCTGCTTTGATTTCTTCTCACTCATGTGTTCACCAGAATTGTACTTTTTATTTTCTTCAAGAACTTTTATTTTACATCCGCTATTTAGTTAACTGACTGGTGCCAGATGCCTAGCTTTCAACCTACCTCAGCTTTCGACATGCTTTCCTCACTAACCTTAATCATTTCTAGCTTTTCATTGAAAGTGAGAGATTTGTGACTCCTCTTTTTATTTGAACACTTACAGGTCATTGCAGAGTTATTAATTTGGTCATTTGCAGGGAATAAGGAGGCCCAAGGAGAGGCAGAGAGGTGAGGGAATGGCCAGTTGTTCGAGCAGTCAGATGACACTCAACATTTACCGATAAAATTGGACATCTCATATGGGCATGGTTTATGGTGCTCAAAACAGTTATAATAGTAACATCAAAGATCACTGATCATGGACCACCATAATAGATATAATATTAATGAAATATTTGAAATATTCCAAGAATTACCAAAATATGTCACAGAGACACAAAATGAGCACATGCTGTTGGAAAAGTGGTGCTGATAGACTTGCTTGATGCAGGGTTGCCACAAACCTTCAATTTGTAAAATAACACAATAAAGCCAAGTGTAACTTGTTTCTAAAGTTAAAATTATCACACTTTTTAATGGCTTGTCTTTCTTTATATTCTATTTATGTTAATTAATTGGTTTAATATTTCTATCGATTCTTTAAAGATACTCCACAACATTCATTACTACATGCCCCTGGAGCATTAATAAGTAACAAAAGTTAACCCACAACGGTGCCTTAGTCTTAATCCAAAGGAATAATCTAGGAACATAAGAAAATGAGTTGCCTTTAGCTGAATTCTATAGCTTTGACCAGACTGCAGTATTAACGGGAGCCATAATACATGGTGTTACCAGGACATTGACATAGGAAACAAATACGGTAGAATGATGGACAAGATGACCATGTAACTGTCTTCCTAGACTAAGCTGTGTAATCCCATAGACTGACACTATAATTACGTGGAAGTAATTGTCATGTATTTGCCAAGAAATTACATGGTTGACAGTACTCTGGAAACTGTTCTGCATTTCTAGTGCCAACAGCTATGTTAACAGAAAATGAAATTAGAAACAACCACAGGAGGTGTTTTCTACTCATTTAGAAAACTATTTCATTTGAGAAGTAAAATTTAATTTACAAGTAAATATTATAAAACTAAAAATAAAATGGAAAGACTTAGAAATGTTTCTAAGAGTTATTGTTATTTGGCGTAATGTTGGCTTTATGGAAAAAACAAAGTCATTTACTACATCTCAAGCTAATTATATTTTCTATTTTGCAAGTGCCAGTGCTATAAAGCCATATTTCCCAGGTTATTCCTTACAAACAAATGAATGTCATATTCCAATAGGCCAAAATAGGAATAACTATATTTTTTAATCCAACAACTTTTTCCAAAAGAATATAAAAGCTATCTTTTATGTATTACAAAAGCTAAATTGTATGATAAGAATAGTTTTCCAATGTAAAATTATGTCCAAATTAGCAAATGAGTAGTTTTATGTCCTCACATTTTGTGGCATAAATGTGAAACTCTTAGAAATCAAAATCACCAGCTTAAACGAAGAAACCTTACAAATGATCATTATGCTAAAAACTACTGACTCTCTTATTGGGCAAGAAGCTTGACTGATCAATCACACAAATTTTGTGAAAATAAATACTACGAGAACTGATCTCTTACTAAATATATCTGATATCTTAATAAAGTTTAGCACTACTCTAAAGTCTTGTCTACATGACAAAACTTAAAACCAAAAAAAGATTCATTTAAACACATTTTTAAGAGTTTATTTTAAAGTTTTGTAATAAATTATTTTCTCTAACTGTGCATTTAATTACTATAAAATTTTGTAATGTGACCTATACATATACATATTTCATTTGCTGGTTAAGCCAAAATATGAAATTTAGGCAACCAGAGAAGATAATCAATGTCAAGGGAATCAAATTCTCTTCTAATTTTCTATTTTACATTTTACTAAGGAAGTTAGTTTTACGGCAGATATTAAGATTTAAATATTCTGTACTGTGGGGAAAAAAAGCAGTATATATATACGTATATATATGTATTTATAGTAACTAACATTTGTTAAAGAAAACAGATATACAGAATAATATACATAAAAATAATATAATACAAAAAAAAAATATATATAAAATAAAATATACATAATATACATAAAAAATATACATAAAAAAATACATAAAAATTATGTATACTTCCACATAAATAAAATATCGGAAAGATTACATAAAAAATTAGTAATGCTGATTACATCAGGGAAGAATTACTGAGTGTTAAATTCTATGAAATATCTTTTGTAACTTTTTGACTTCATCTTGTTTTTATAAATTGTCTATGCAAAAATCAATTTTAAAAAGCAAAAAATAAATATGACCTTTTCTTTGATGAAAGGACTACAGAACTGGGACCATAGGCTGAAAGTAGAAGACTAGAACTATAACGTAGAAGAAAATCATTCCTCGGATTATAAAGAAAGTTACTACTTCTCATTTTGCAGAGTATAATAAAGAGCAAAGTTTATTGAAAGAGGGTTTGGCTCTGTTGCCCAGGCTGCAGTGCGGTGGCATGATCACGACTCACTGCAGCCTGGACTTCCCAGCCCCAAGCGATCCTCCCACCTGAGTACAGGCTCGGACTACGGGTTCATGCCACCATGCTCGGCTATTTTTTTGGAGCGATGGTGTTTCTCCATGTTATCGAAGCTGCTCTTGAACTCCTGGGTTCAAGGGATCCTCCCTCCTCCACCTCCCAAAGTGCTGAGATTACAGGCACATGCCAGCCCACTTAGTCTAAGAAAAGTAAATCTTCTAAGAATACATAAGCAGTTTGAAAATGGGGGCCTTACATAAGAGTCATACAATGGATTTTAGGACTCAGGGGGAAAGGTGGGAGGGAGGTGAGGGTTAAAAGACTATATATTGGGTATAGTGTATACCACTCAGCTGATGGGTGCACCAGAATCTCAGAAATCACCCCTGAATAAGTTATCCATATAACCAAACACCACTTGTTCCCCCAAAACCTACTGAAATATATTAAAAAGAAAAATAAAAGAAAATGGCAGCCTTGGAAAAAATAATGTGTCATGTAAGTCCAGAGCCATATGGGACAAAGATGAACATGGGACAAAAACAAAGAGGACGAGTAGCACGTGTATAACTCAAGAAAATGAAGAAACAAAGCTAACCTTCCTCTATACTCAGATACACACATACACACACAGACACACACACTTTCTATTCTATGCCCTTCTGGGACGTTGGCTGGGTCATAATGATCCTATTGCCTAATCCCCTAGCAGGACTCAGTGTTCAGTAGCCAATTTTTGCTATTTGTCACCAGTTCTTTGAAATAGCCTGATTAAAACTTAATCTGATTCTTTGGCCAGGAAATGTCAGCTTCCAAAAGACTAGTTGTACATTTTTTGCCCTTGATTTCTGTGAAATAGTCCTGAATAAAGCCTATGATGTACTCTAGGCCTTCCTTAACTGAGATTCCATGAAAAATTAAGCCCCAATCAAATGCACTTAAGCCTCCATTTTATGTATGAATTAACTTATTTTCCTATGCATCCGGAATGAAATTGACATGTGTTATCCTTCAGATAATTGGGAAAAGAGTCATGAAGACTATTTTCTGCTTTCTGTGATTCACAGGGGAAGAATCCCATTGAGATTATGTTACACAAAAGAAGCACGGTTTTTAGACCAAAGAGTAAACTCAAGATAACTCAATTCTCTATTTCAAATTTTCAAACACTTTGCAAGAGGATCTGCAGACCACAAAAAATATTTCTTTGAAATTATGCCATCTTTTCCAGTGCTTTGTTCCACACCATAGTTGCATCACATTTCTTTTATCTCAAAACTATTTTGAAATATTTCTCTTCCTCTCCACACAATTCCATCCTGTCTCCCATGCCAGAGGCGGCTAGTGGGATACTTATTTATACCGCTGCAGCAGTGCCGTACTTTAAGATTGCCAAAGAATCAGGCAACATGAGTCTCCAGGTGCACAGAATCGTCAGGAATTCTGGTAATTCTATTACTGTAAATACCTTTTTCATGAGAATTGGAGGATGTATTTTTGTTCTGTCCCCATCCATTTCTTCCTTTCAATTTTGGTCCTATAACTACTGAAATATGAATATAAATTGTTTTGCTTGATTTGATTCATTTCTGTTACTGACAACAAAAGTTTCTGTCTAATATACTTTATGTATGTTCTAAAAGCTTTGCTCTAAAATATTTCAATATTTTCAATATTTATGTTTTTTCTGTACATGCAAAAAACAAAAAACTAAATTAACTTTTTCTGAATGTTAAATAACTTTTTTAGAAAACTGGATGAGTTAACTAGAGGAACAAATGCATAGCATATTATTTTCAAACACCAGAAAAAGTATTTATGACAAAAAGTTTTATGCCTAAAAATGAAGCTAACATCGTGAAAGTAGAAATCCAGCAGATCATATTTCTTGTTTAACTTTTAGTTTAGGTTCAGGGGTACATATGCAGGTATTTATGTGGGTGAATTGTGTGTCACGGGGGTTTGGTGTACAAATAGTTTCATCACCTAGGTAATAAGCATAGTACCTGACAGGTAGCTTTTCAATCCTTACCCTTCTCCCACCCTCCTCTCAAGTAGACCCCATTGTCTTCCACTTTCTTTGTGTCCATATGTACACAATATTTAGATCCAACTTATAAGTCAGAATGTGCAGTATTTGGTTTACTGTTTCTGTATTAGTTTGCTTAGGATAATGGCCTGCAGCGCCATCCATGTTGATGCAACGGACATGATTTTCTTCCTTTATGGTGCTGTAGTATTCCATAGTGTACATTTACTACATTTATTTTATCCAGTCTACCATTGCTGGGCTAAATTAAGTTGATTCCACATCTTTGCTATCATGAATAGTGCTGCAATGAACATATGCATACATGTATCTTTATGGTAGAATGTTTTATATTCCTTTGGGTATGTATACCCAGTAATGGGATTGCTGGTTCTAAGTTATTTGAGAAATCTCCAAACTGCTTTCCACAATGGCTAATGTACATTCCCACCATCAGTGTACAAGCATTCCCTTTTCTCTGAAACCTCACCAGTATCTGTTATTTTTAACTTTTTAATATAGCCATTCTGACTGGTGTGAGATGGTATCTCACTGTGGTTTTGATTTGCATTTCACTAATAATTAGTGACATTAGGTATTTCTTCATATGCTTGTTGGCTGCATGTATGTCTTCTTTTGAAAAGTATCAGTTCGTGTTTTTTGCCCATTTCTTAAAGGGGTTGTTTTTTGCTTGTTAATTTGTTTCTGTTCGTTATTGATTCCGGATATTAAACCTTTGTTGGATGCATCGTTTGCAAATATTTTCTTCCAATCTGTAGGTTGTCTGCTTACTCTGTTGATAGTTTTTGTTTGTTTGTTTGTTTGTTTTGCTGTGTAGAAGCTATTTAGTTTAATTAGGTCCCATTTTTCAATTTTTGTTTTTGTTGCAACTGATTTTGGCATTTTCATCATGAAATCTTTGCCCCCCAGTCCTATGTCCAGAATGGTATTTCCTAAGTTATCTTCCAGGGGTTTTATAGAAATAAATTAACTTTTAATATTAGTTAATACAATTTAAGAAAATAAACAGCAATACATATTTATATTACGTGGGTTTAGTCACTCTCAACTAATATTTCACATACATCCGTAAAATCTTGAGTGTAACATTGCTGTTAGATGAGCATATTCTGATTATTGCTTTTTTCTGACTTTTTTCACTGGGCAAAATCATTTTGTACCAATGGCTTATTTCTCTTTATTACTGAGTACTATTCCATTGTATAGATATATTACAATTTGTTTATCAATTCATATGCTGAAGACTTTTCAACTTTACCTATTTTTTTTTTTTATTATACTTTAGGGTTTTAGGGTACATGTGCACAATGTGCAGGTTTGTTACATATGTATCCATGTGCCATGTTGATTTCCTGCACCCATTAACTCGTCATTTAGCATTAGGTGTATCTCCTAATGCTCTCCCTCCCCCCTCTCCCCACCCCACAACAGTCCCTGGAGTGTGATGTTCCCCTTCCTGTGTCCATGAGTTCTCATTGTTCAATTCCCACCTATGAGAGAGAACATGCGGTGTTTGGTTTTTTGTCCTTGCGATAGTTTACTGAGAATGATGGTTTCCAGTTTCATCCATGTCCCTACAAAGGACATGAACTCATCATTTTTTATGGCTGCATAGTATTCCATGGTGTATATGTGCCACATTTTCTTAATCCAGTCTATCGTTGTTGGACATTTGGGTTGGTTCCAACTCTTTGCTATTGTGAATAGTGCCGCAATAAACATACGTGTGCCTGTGTCTTTATAGCAGCATGATTTATAGTCCTTTGGGTATATACCCAGTAATGGGATGGCTGGGTCAAATGGTATTTCTAGTTCGAGGTCCCTGAGGAATCGCCACACTGACTTCCACAATGGTTGAACTAGTTTACAGTCCCACCAACAGTGTAAAAGTGTTCCTATTTCTCCACATCCTCTCCAGCATCTGTTGTTTCCTGATTTTTTAATGATGGCCATTCTAACTGGTGTGAGATGGTATCTCACTGTGGTTTTGATTTGCATTTCTCTGATGGCCAGTGATGATGAGCATTTCTTCATGTGTTTTCTGGCTGCATAAATGTCTTCTTTTGAGAAGTGTCTGTTCATGTCCTTTGCCCACTTTTTGATGGGGTTGTTTGTTTTTTTCTTGTAAATTTGTTTGAGTTCATTGTAGATTCTGGATATTAGCCCTTTGTCAGATGAGTAGGTTGCAAAAATTTTCTCCCATTCTGTAGGTTGCCTGTTCATTCTGATGATAGTTTCTTTTGCTGTGCAGAAGCTCTTTAGTTTAATGAGATCCCATTTGTCGATTTTGGCTTGTGTTGCCATTGCTTTTGGTGTTTTAGACATGAAGTCCTTGCCCACGCCTATGTCCTGAATGGTATTGCCTAGGTTTTCTTGTAGGATTTTAATGGTTTTAGGTCTAACATATAAGTCTTTAATCCATCTTGAATTAATTTTTGTATAAGGTGTAAGGAAGGGATCCAGTTGCAGCTTTCTACATATGGCTAGCCAGTTTTCCCAGCACCATTTATTAAATAGGGAATCCTTTCCCCATTTCTTGTTTTTGTCAGGTTTGTCAAAGATCAGATAGTTGTAGCTATTTGGCATCATTTCTGAGGGCTCTGTTCTGTTCCATTGATCTATGTCTCTGTTGTGGTACCAGTACCATGCTGTTTTGGTTACTGTAGCCTTGTAGTATAGTTTAAAGTCAGGTAGGGTGATGCCTCCAGCTTTGTTCTTTTGGCTTAGGATTGACTTGGCGATGCGGGCTCTTTTTTGGTGAAGGAAATAAAAGGTATTCAATTAGGAAAAGAGGAAGTCAAATTGTCCCTGTTTGCAGATGACATGATTGTATATCTAGAAAACCCCATTGTCTCAGCCCAAAATCTCCTTAAGCTGATTAGCAACTTCAGCGAAGTCTCAGGATACAAAATTAATGTACAAAAATCACAAGCATTCTTGTACTCCAATAACAGACAAACAGAGAGCCAAATCATGAGTGAACTCCCATTCACAATTGCTTCAAAGAGAATAAAATACCTAGGAATCCAACTTACAAGGGATGTGAAGGACCTCTTCAAGGAGAACTACAAACCACTGCTCAATGAAATAAAAGAGGATACAAACAAATGGAAGAACATTCCATCCTCATGGGTTGGAAGAATCAATATCGTGAAAATGGCCATACTGCCCAAGGTAATTTATAGATTCAATGCCATCCCCATCAAGCTACCAATGACTTTCTTCACAGAATTGGAAAAAACTACTTTAAAGTTCATATGGAATCAACTTTACCTATTAAAAATAGCAATTAAAAATAAACTGTTTTTATAATTTTATGAACATTCATATGTTTTTTCATGGATATAGGCTTTCACATCCTAATGGCAAATGACTAGGAATAAAATGCCTGCATCACATGTTAGGTACATGTTTCACTTTTTAAAAAAAAAATTTGTGGGTATATAGTAGGTGTATATATTTATGGTGTAACTAAGATGTTCTGATACAGGCATGCAATGTGAAATAAGCACATTGTGAAGATGTTTAACATCTTAAGACATTGCCAAAGTGGTTGTACCATTTTCTTTTGCAACCAGCAATGTAAGAAATGCCCCTTCCTCCACATCCTTGCCAACATTCGATATGATCAATCTTTGTAATTATAGCCTATCAATAATTATGTAGTTGTATCTCATCTTGATTTTGATTTGCATTTCCCTAATGACTAAATGATATTGAGCATCTCTTTTTTTGCTTGCTGCCATCTCTATATCATCTTTGATGACAAGCATGCTCATATATTTTGCCCATTTTTATTCAGTTGTTTTATTATTATTGAGTTTTGACCGATCTTTTTATATTCTATTAGACATATCTTATTCTATTTATATATATTATGTTAGACAGATATTTATATACTCTATTAGACACATATTTTTCAAATATTTTCTCCCAGTCCATAGCTTGTCCTTTTTGTTTTCTTTTCTTCTGTCAAACTTTATTTTAGTATCGGGGTACATGTGCAGGTTGTTTATATAGATATATTGCATGATGCTGAGGTTTGGAGTATGAATGAGTCTGTCACCCAAGTAATGAGCATAGTACCCAATAGGTACTTTTTTTCAACCCTTACCCCTTTCCCTGTGTCCTCTCTCCTGTATTTCCCAGTGTCTATTGTCTCTTGTTCCCATTTGTATGACTATGTCTACTCAATGTTTAGCTCCCACTTATAAGTGACAACATTTGGTATCTGGATTTCTGTTTCTGTGTTAGTCCACTTAGGATAATAGTTTCCAGCAGCATCCATGTTGCAGCAAAGAACATGATTTTGTTCTTTTTATGGCCGCATAGTACTCCATGGTGCCTATGTACCACATTTTCTGTATCCAACTTCCCATTGATGGGCACCTGGGTTGATTCCATGCCTTTGCTATTGTGAATTGTAGCTTGTTTTTCATTTTCCTCACAGTATGTTCCAAATAGCACAAGCTTTTACATTTTGATAAAGCCAAGTTTATTAATTTTTCCTTTTGTGATTGTGCCTTTGGCTGTTGTTTCTCAGAAATCTTGACCTTATACAAGGTCACAAAATTTTTCTCCTATGATTTCTTCTGCAAGTTTTGGTGCATTCAGACTTGTTTCTAGGTCTGTAATCCATTTTGGGCTTACTTTTGCATATGCTGCAAGGCATCAATCAAAGTGCATTGTGTGAATGTTTATATCCAATTTTTGCCAAATCACTTGTTCTTTAAGACTGTCATTGCTCCACAGAATTATTTTTCACTTTTGCTAAAAATCAATTGTACATGTTTGTATATGTCTACTTCTAAGTTATCTATTCTGTTCCATTGATGTATTTCTCTATATTAATGTCAACAGCATACAGTCTTGATGACTAAGCTTTATAGTCAATCTTGAAATAAAGATACATCTACTATTTGTTCTCCTTTTTCCCATATATTCTTTTTCCTATTTTTCAGACAACTTTTGGATTATCTTAGTATTTTTTATAATTCAATTTAGATCCTTTGTTGGCTAATAGTATAAGAACTTTACAGTAATATATCTCCTTCTAGCTTTTGTTATTTTTTCATCCATTATATTTCTATACATATTATAATAATATATTGTTATATTGTTTACTTAAACAGTTCATATCTTTTTCACAGCTTGAAATATAATTCACATATACAATTAACCAATTTAAAATATCTAATTCAGTATTTTTAGTGTATTTACAAGGTCGTGTAACTATTATCACAATCTCATTTTAGAATATTTTAGTTCCTCCTTAAAAAAAGAAAGAAAAGAAAAACATACCCATTAGTTATCACCTCCCATTTCTCAAGGTTGTCAGGGTTCATCCATGTTGTAGCATGCATTGGTACTTCATTTTTTATTGCAAAATAATATTCAACTATGTGTTACACAACATGTTATATTTGAACAGTTACTTCTATCTTTCAATTATTATGATTAAACCTACTATGAACATTTGTGCAGAAGTGTTTTTGTGGATATATGTTTTTACTTCTCTCAGTAGAAAGGGAAATGCTTGGTAATAAGGTATCTTCATGTTTAATCTTCTGAGTGTTTACTAAGCTGTTTTCTAAAGTGGCTACACCAACCTACATTTTCACCAGCAATGCATTAGGGTCCAATTTCTCCACATCCTTGACAATGATTGTTATCTGTTTTCTTGATCATAGCCATTTTAGTGGATGTGAAGAGATAGTTTTGATGTTTATTTATCTAAAAAATGACAAATGATGCTCAACATCTTTATTATCATTATTATTATTGTTGCTCATTGGCCATTTGTATATCTTTTTTGAAGAAATGCATATTCAAATTATCTTCTCATTTAAAATTGCTTTTATTGTTCAGTTATAGGCATTCTTTATGGCTGCTGAATAGAAATCTCTGATCAGATACGGATTTGAAAATTAATTTCTGTAAAAAAGCCAGCTGGAGTTTTGATAGACACTGCATTGTCTATAGTTCAATTTGGAGTACTGCCATCTTAAGAGTATTAAGTCTTCCAATCCATGAGCACAAGATGTTCTTTCACTTTTGTAGATCTTTTTTAATTCTGTGAAATTAGGTTTTATGGTTTTCAGTGTATAAGTTTTACACTTCTATTAAATGTATAACTAAATATTATTTTTGATGCTATTATAAATGGAATTATTTTCTTAATCTTATTTTTACAATGTTTATTGGTAATGTATTAAAAGCAATTGATTTTTGTGTATTGATTTAATGTTCTGCACCCTTACTGAACTCATTTATCAGTTCCAATAGTTATATGTGTGAGTGCATGTGTTTCTTAGGATACGAGGAAACATACAAGACCATTAAATCTGCCATTAAAGATAGTTCTATTTCTTCCTTCACGATCTGGATGACCTTTGTTTCTTTATCTTGCCTAATTACCCTATCTGGGATCTCCAGCACAATGTTAAATACAAGTGGCAAGAGCAGATATCCTTGTCTTGCTCCTGACCTTAGAAGTAAAGCATTCAGCCTTCCACTATCAAATATAAGGTTATCCGTGGGTTTCTTGTGTATGGCCTACACCAAGTTGAGGAGGTAGTTTTCTATTCCCAGTTTGTTGAGTGTTTTTATCATGAAATGGTATTGTATTTTTTTTTTTATTATACTTTAGGTTTTAGGTACATGTGCACAATGTGCAGGTTTGTTACATATGTATCCATGTGCCGTGTTGGTTTGCTGCACCCATTAACTCGTCATTTAGCATTAGGTATATCTCCTAATGCTGTCCCTCCCCCCTCCCTCCAATCCACAACAGTCCCCAGAGTGTGATGTTCCCCTTCCTGTGTCCATGAGTTCTCATTGTTCAATTCCCACCTATAAGTGAGAGAACATGCGGTGCTTGGTTTTTTGTCCTTGCGATAGTTTACTGAGAATGATGGTTTCCAGTTTCATCCATGTCCCTACAAAGGACATGAACTCATCATTTTTTATGGCTGCATAGTATTCCATGGTGTATATGTGCCACATTTTCTTAATCCGGTCTATCATTGTTGGACATTCGGGTTGGTTCCAAGTCTTTGCTATTGTGAATAGTGCCGCAACAAACATACATGTGCATGTGTCTTTATAGCGGCATGATTTATAGTCCTTTGGGTATATACCCAGTAATGGGATGGCTGGGTCAAATGGTATTTCCAGTTCTAGATCCCTGAGGAATCGCCACACTGACTTCCACAATGGTTGAACTAGTTTACAGTCCCACCAACAGTGTAAAAGTGTTCCTATTTCTCCACATCCTCTCCAGCACCTGTTGTTTCCTGACTTTTTAATGATGGCCATCCTAACTGGTGTGAGATGGTATCTCACTGTGGTTTTGATTTGCATTTCTCTGATGGCCAGTGATGATGAGCATTTTTTCATGTGTTTTTTGGCTGCATAAATGTCTTCTTTTGAGAAGTGTCTGTTCATGTCCTTCGCCCACTTTTTGATGGGGTTGTGTGTTTTTTTCTTGTAAATTTCTTTGAGTTTATTGTAGATTCTGGATATTAGCCCTTTGTCAGATGAGTAGGTTGCAAAAATTTTCTCCCATTCTGTAGGTTGCCTGTTCACTCTGATGGTAGTTTCTTTTGCTGTGCAGAAGCTCTTTAGTTTGATTAGATCCCATTTGTCAATTTTGACTTTTGTTGCAAACCTGACAAAAACAAGAAATGGGGAAAGGATTCCCTATTTAATAAATGGTGCTGGGAAAACTGGCTAGCCATATGTAGAAAGCTGAAACTGGATCCCTTCCTTACACCTTATACAAAAATTAATTCAAGATGGATTAAAGACTTAAATGTTAGACCTAAAACCATTAAAATCCTACAAGAAAACCTAGGCAATACCATTCAGGACATAGGCGTGGGCAAGGACTTCATGTCTAAAACACCAAAAGCAATGGCAACAAAAGCCAAAATTGAAACAAGTTTAACTAGGTAAAGAAACTGTACATGTACCCATGAACTTAAAATAAAAGTTCAAAAAAAAAATGAATGCCTGGGCCCCCATCTCAGGTCAATTGTATGACAATCCATGAGTGGGAAGGTGGGGATACGGGAGCTAGGCACCAAGACATCAGTATTGTTTAAAAGTTTCCCAGCTGATACACAGTCAGAATTTAAAACTACTGAATTTAAACAACTACAGAATGTAAAAAGTCTTTAGACATCCACTACAACATGTTGCATGTGTAATCACACAGTACTGTAGTCATAAGGTCAAGATTTCATTATTTTTAATATATCTACTCTGAATATTATAAAATAACACTGATAAGATAAAATGTACTATGTCCAGAATTGTATAAACTACATCAATTTTTCTGAACACTTTTAATTTTTTGACCTCAAAGCAGGAATTTATAGCAAATACATAATTTCCCTGAAATCAACCACTGTTTTGGCCCTCTAAATGGATGAAACACTTGTATATGTCTCATCTATTTATATTAGTTTTCTCTTCCTTTTTGTATATCTGTTAAATTTTTACACTTCCTTGAATGCAAAGAGTATGACAAAATATTCTCATTATAAACTATAATGCCATTTACCCACTAGAATTTTTGGATAATACAAATTCTGTCAAATCTGATACTGCATATAGACTACGTTGAAAGATGTTTCTCTAGTTTTTCTGATTATAAGAAAGGGCAAGCGGCCGGGTGTGGTGGCTGACGCCTGTAATCCCAGCACTTTGGGAGGCTGAGGCGGGTGGATCATGAGGTCAGGAGATGGAGACCATCCTGGCTAACACAGTGAAACCCCGTCTCTACTAAAAATACAAAAAATTAGCTGGGCCAGGTGGCGGACGCCTGTAGTCCCAGTTACTCGGAAGGCTGAGGCAGGAGAATGGCGTGAACCCCGGGGGGTGGAGCCTGCAGTGAGCCGAGATCGCGCCACCGCACTCCAGCCTGGGCGACAGCAAGGCTCTGTCTCAAAAAAAAAAGGTCAAGCAAGGAAGACAAAACTTTATTTATTTATTTACTTATCTATTTATTTGTTTGTTTGTTTATTTTGAGACAGAGTTTCACTCTTGGCACCCAGGCCGCAGTGCAGTGGCGTGATCTCAGCTCACTGCAACCTCTGCCTCCCAGGTTCAAGCAATTCTCCTGCCTCAGCTTACCAAGTAGCTGGGATTACAGGCACCTGCCACCACGCCCAGCTAATGTTTGTATTTTTAGTAGAGAAGGGGTTTCACCATGTTGGCCAGGCTGGTCTGACACTTCTGACCTCAAATTATCTGCCGACCTCGGCCTCCCAAAGTGCTGGAATTACAGGCGTGAGCCACCACACCTGGCCAACAAAACTTTTTAAACTTCTTGGATGTTTCCGATAGCATTTTACCCAGTTGATATCTTTGACAAGAATATATCTAGAGTATTCTAAACTAACTTATGTCCTTCTCATTATGAGATTTAAAAACCTTATTTGGAGGGAAATTATTATACAAAAAATCAAATAAATTACTGAATACAAAACATCTCCAACAAACACTTTTGAAGATTATAAATGAGCTAGAAGACTGGTTTCTCTATATTAAGATATAACAAAATGACGTTTTATCCTTATAATGACAAAGGCTTTTTAGGTTAAGGTTTGGTTAAATATCCAGAGGATGACAGACAACAGAGAAAGGAGAATGGCACACATATACCCAATTTTGTTAATAAATTTAAGTAAGAAAGTATAAAGAGTACAGACTGGAAGGATACTTTTAATAATAACATCTATAACAATCCGTCTTTGAAACAACCAATGTTTATAACCACACATTAAACTTTTCTTGTAACAAAGAGGCAGATTTATTATTATAGTACCGATATCTCCTTCTACCTTAAGGAAGAATAAAATTACCCCTTAATGACGTACAGTATAATCTTTAAACCTGGGGCATATTCTGTCAAAAAAAAAAAGTATTTTCCCCATGATTTCAAGTGATAAATATTCACAAAAGCCTAGCCTTACTTAATATTGGATATATAGAGTGCCCCTAGGCATGAACATTATAATATTGAGGTCTCTTTCCATCTTTCTTTCTTCAGTTTGGCATTTAAGAAAACTCCGATTGAGTTAATTTATACAAGATTTGTTGATGTTAGAAAAATGAAAACTGTTTGAATCTATTACACACTCCTGACTTTGAAAATCTCTTTATGAAGGTTTCCAAATTATCTCCAATGAAAGGCGTGTAACAATGTTTACATCTCCTCTAGACTTCCTTTTATTTTAGCCTTTGGTGTGCTCTGTCTTTTTGACATTAACAGTTACATAGAAGAACCAAAAATTGATCCAGAATCCAATATATTTTCTGTTTCCTAACCTGTATACCTTTCCAAATAGCTAGTGTTATGCAGCCCAAGTGAAGCAGAGCTGGACCCTAAACAGGTGGACACATCTGTTCTAGTCCATCAGACTTACACTGACTGTGTTCTGTAATCATGATGGTTTTTGTCCCAAATTACAGTGTCAATCTGTTCAGAATTAATATGTATTACTCTACCACTTGTTACAAAATTTTCAGTTTATTTATTGGACCATATCCCTGTCCTAATCACTTAGGCACAATTCCCACTGAAAACCTAAAAGAGACACTGTGTCCAGAGGTTATGTTTTCACCTCATGTCAAAAGATATTTTTGCATAAGTGAATAATACTGCTAATCCCAATGTGGATTCCTTATGTATCAATAGTGAGAATTTGTTTGAAATTTTTGGGCACTGATTTGAATCATTTGTAATCACTTTTCCAACACATGTTATATCCTAGTATGGTTACTTTCAGTACGAAGAGGAGGTTGACAAATTACTTACTTCACTAAGAATGAAGCTTATATTGTTAATCCTTGGGAAATTATAGTTTTAGTTCCCTTTTATCTTTTGTGTTGGGTAGTGTTAAAGACTGCGGGTCCCTGAAGCCACAATTCTGTTTTATTATAACATGATGAATCACTTGTGATGGTTAATACTGTCAACTTAATTGGACTGAAGGATGCAAAGTATTGTTCCTGGGTGTGTCTTTGAGGGTGTTGCCAAAGGAGATTAACATTTGAGTCAGTGGACTGGGAGAGGCAGACCTACCCTCAAACTGGGTGGGCTCGATCTCTAATCCGCTGCCAGCATAGCTAGAATAAAGCAGACAGAACGTGGAAGGACTAGACTGGCTGAGTCTTCCGGCCTTCATCTTTCTCCCATGCTGGATGCTTCCTGCCCTTGAACATCGGACTCCAAGTTCTTCAGCTTTTGGACTCTTGGACCTATACCGTGGTTTACCAGGGTCTCTCTGGCCTTTGGCCACAGACTGAAGGCTGCACTGTTGGTTTTCCTGCTTTTGAGGTTTGGGGACTTGGGCTGGCTTCCTTGCTCCTCAGATGGCAGATGGCCTATTGTGGGACTTCACCTTGTGACTGTGTCAGTCAATACTCCTTAATAAACTCCCTTTCATATATATGTCTATCTTAGTAGTCTTGTCCCTCTAGAGAACCATGGCTAATACATCACTTCACAGTCATTTTCTCTTTCCTCTTCTATGTTCTCTGAAGTTCACTAAATATGTGGATTCTATGATGGAGAAACGTTACTAATTCATAATTATTATATAAAGGTTGATCTGGCTAATATCCACCAAATAACTTTCCCACCAGCTGGTGATTTTCTTCTACTATTTTTTCCTGGTTGATTTGGAGATAGATGAGCCTCAGAAGTTGATGAAAATTAAAAGCAAAATATTTTTTCAAAGGTTAGTCCAGAAATGTGATGGAAGAAAAAGACACTAAGTAATATACTCCATGGATGTATATGTTAAGTTTTCAAAACCACAGAAAATAAAAAGGACAAACAACAGCCGATACTAGTGAGCATAATAACAAAATCATGAATGCATTTCCTTTCCACTCCAAGGTTAATTTAGAAAGAAGAGGAAGTTGCATTAACACGTTTCTAATCAGCAACTACACTGCCCTAACATAGCATATGAAATGGCAATAGTGCCTATGGCAATACAGATCCTATTAACTTGAGGCATCACATACGAAGAAATTAAGACACAAGTTGAAAACAAGATCAGAGAAGAATGATCAGAATTCCCCTTATAAAAAAAAAGATGCCCTTTTTTAACTTCTTCTTGGTTGCAACACAAAGGAAATGTTCTCCTCAGGTGTTACTGACTGAATGCCAGGCACTGCCCAATAACTCACTTCAGAGTCAATCATGCTAAGTATGCAAATCCTGACTAAATTATTTGAACAAACTGCATGGCAATTATTAGACATGCTATGAGAAAATGTGAACAGCTTGACCAGCAAATTTCCAATATATTCCCCCCTCAGGCAAGCCTAAAACTTAAAAATAAGACTCCAGAGAGTCTGACATTCTTCTCATCACATAACACATACCGGCAGAGAATAAAAAGGAAAAAGAAAAAGACATGAATATTTGAAAAGGCCTTTTGAATCTTGCAGGCATAAAGTAGAAGTATATATCATTCTCTCAGACCCGGAGTCCATGCAGATACACGTTGAAAGACATGCTTTGTACCATCATCCTCAGCTGATATGTCAAAGGAAAAGAATTCATTCTCACCTTTTCAGAGTGTCTGTCATTAGGTACATTAATATGGATGAACTACCACAAAATCAAAAAGCAGTAAGAGAGGTGAGTTTAAAGGAAGAAAGACCTTAAACTATATTTAACTTGGGCTTAAATTTGAGAATGAAACTTGGGGTTTCCATAATTACCTTTTTTTCTCTACTTACCTTAGAAGAAAAAACATTACTAATTAGACTTTCTCTTGAAGTCTATTTGCTAGCATTTCACTAAACATTCCTCAAGCTGTCCTATAAATGAAGGAATGGAACTGATGTGGACAAGTTGAGGAAGATTTCTTTTTCCTGTCATAACATCCCTTATTTGAATGCATCACATTTGACAGGAGAACACAGAAGTATTTGCTTTTCCAGTTCATTCTATAACATAAATAATGTTAATTCACGATCAGTTAAGTAGCAACCCAAATGCATTTTATTAACAAAAATTCTTACCAAAAATATCAATAAGCATAGACATTTCTGTAACATTGAATATTCAAAATAAGTTTTTGTTAATTCATCCCAGTCCTATATATAATCTCTGCAACACCTAGTTCAATATTTAAGTCATAATTGCACTGGATTACTGTGTATATAATATCATTATTTGGGAGAGAATTTGTCATTAATACACTAATAATGTATTTAATATCCAGACAATAAATTTGATACCAATTATTAAAGGCAAAGAAAAAAATGAGAGAACAATATGATGTTACTGATAGGGCAACAGCACATAACTTGAGATTTTATTTAAAATTTTTCTTATGTGTCAACCAAGGTATTATCTGTTACTGTTGAAATTTTAAGGTGAAATTGTTCTATCAAACCACTACAGAACTTATGTTTTGCTGACCCCAAATTTACTTTAAAAAAGAGAAAAGAACTTTATATTTGTTTGCTTCTTGCTAATTTTTGAATCTACCAAATAGTTTTCAATTTTTATATTCCGCTTTTTGTTGTTGTTTTTTTCTTTTTTTTTTTGAGGTGGAGTCTTGCTCTGTCGCCCAGGCTGGAGTGCAGTGGGGCTATCTCTGCTCACTGCAAGCTCTGCCTCCTGGGTTCACTCCATTCTCCTGCCTCAGCCTCCTGAGTAGTTGGGACTACAGGTGGCTGCTACCATGCCTGGCTGTTTTTTTTGTTGTTGTTGTTTGTTTGTTTTTGTATTTTTAATAGAGACGGGGTTTCACCACGTCAGCCAGGATAGTCTCGATCTCCTGACCTCGTGATCCACCTGCCTCAGCCTCCCAAAGTGCTGGGACCACAGGCATGAGCCACTGCACCCAGCCTCAACTTTTATATTTCATAATTAATATAATGTCTCAATGTTAATTTTGAGGTTTCAATCTGAAAAATGAGTTCATTTTAATGTCTGATCCCAACAGCTAATTTTAGCAAGAATTAGAGAATTACTCAGAAATGTCTAGTAAATTCTATTTTTAATATAATTGCATCTGATACACTAAATATTGAACAGATGCACAGATATTACATTTCTCTTTGTCTCTCCTTGATTAGGGGTTTTAGAGTATCTTATCTGGATCAAATCCAAAATTTTATTTTAGACAATTTTCTTGTGTTAATCGCAGTTTTAAAGGCGGTCGAGGTGGCCGGTTAGGCCTTAAGGGAGTGGCTATTAACATGGTGACAGAAGAAGACGAGGGGACTCTTTGAGATACTGAGACCTTCTACAACGCCTCCATCGAGGAGATGCCCCTCAGTGTTGCTGATCTCATCTGAGGGTCTGTCCTGCTACCTAGCCACATCCAGAGTTCAATCTTGGGGTGGGTTGAGGTACAGCACGAGGGGGAGAGAAGGAAGCCAAGGGATGAACATCTTGTCATTTCTTTTTCTTTCAATAAATGTCACTTTTTGAGGCAAAAAAAAATTATTTATAAATAATTTATAAAGAAAAGAGGCTTAATTGGCTCATGGTTCTGCAGGCTGTACAGGGATCGTAGAGGCATTTCCTTGGCTTCTGGAGAAGCCTCAGGAAACTTACGATCATGTTGGAAGGCAAAGGGGGAACAGGCACCTCACATGGTCAGGGCAAGAGGAAGTGGAGGGATGCTACACACTTTTAAACAAACAGATCTTGCAGGAACTCACTGGCTATCATGAGGACAGCATCAAGGGATTGGTGCTAAGCTATTTTTGAGAACCCACCCCTATGATCCAATGACCTCCCACCAGGCCCTGCCTCTAACATTGAGGATTACAAATACAATTCAACATAAGATTAAGGTAGGGGCACAGATCTAAACTACATCAATAGCATTCATCACCTTCCAACACACAATAAAATGCATTTAGTCACTATACTTATTGTTTATTGTCTGCCTCACCCCAAGAGGGCTGTACTTTTTGTATTTTTTCACTCATGTATTCTAGAAACCTAAAATCAAGACTTGCCTGTCATAATCATTTAGTTAATATGTGTTTATTTGAAGTATTGAATTACAATTTTTATTTGCAGTGAGTCTAAAGTAGTTTATGCTAAGTAACACAGGCCTTTAATATTTTAGTAAACTTTTAATGGGGAATAATTTCAGATTATTATTTTTGATAACATGGAGAATCGACACATATACTTTGCCCAGCTTTCTTTAATATTAACATTTTACATAACTATGGTACACTTGTCAAAATGAAGAAATTGACATTGGCTCAATGCCACTAAATGACAGACTTCATTCAGATTTTACCAGTGCTTTCATTAATGTCCCTTCTGTCTTCTGGGATCGAGTCCAGTATATCACATTGTCCTTAGCCGTATGTATGTCACTATGCCTTCTCAACTCTCTAACAGTTTCTCAGTCTTTCCTTATCTTTCACAACCTCAGCACTTTGAAGAGTTCTGGCCAAAGAGAATGTCACTCAATTTGAGTTTGTCTGTTTTCTCATTCATAAACTGGCTGATAGGGTGTTGAGGAAGAATACCACAGAGGTGTGACACCCTTCTCCTTACATCAAAACAAGGGGTGGATGTTATCAACATGATTTATCACTGGTGATATTAACCTCGATCTCTTGGTTCACATGGTGTCTTCCAGGTTTCTACACCATAAAGTCATTGTTTTCCCTTTCCATACTCTATATTTTGTAAGCAATTTCTTAAGTCTAGTTCATACTCAAAAGACATGAAATTAAGCTCTACCTCCTGGATGTGAGCATCGACACATATTTTTTGGAATGCACCTATAAGGAATACTGGTTTTTCTCCTTCATTTATTCATTTATTATTTATGTAAGTATGAATTTATCTGTATTTATCATATTCTTTGGATTATAATTCTATATAATCACTATTTACTTTGTTGCAAAAATAATTCCACCTTCTGCCATTGGGATAGTCTTTTGAGTTTGCTTCTGTTCATTAAAATATTAATAATTTTTTTCGCATACTCTACAATATTTCTGAAAATTTCCATAAGATTTTATTAGAAAATAGTCACTCTTCTTCTTAAATTCCCCACAATGCTTATAGCAAAACACTGTGTCTAGTACATCTTTCCTGAGGCTTCAGTAGTGGAGTAAATCACTGCACAGTACAGAAGGTAACTTAACAGGGGTTATACACACTCATGTTTCAAAATAAGATCCCCTCAATCACAGTCAGTGTGACCACTTTCTCTCTTAACATTCTGCAGTCTCCTGTGGCCTCTTGATCCCTCATGAGTTTTCTCACAGTTGTCCTCCTCTTGTGAACCTTGCAATCCCCAAATATACAATTTGTTTTTTAGATAGTCAATTCAGCTTTCTTATGGTTTGCAGTGAACTTACAGATAATTCCATGGGGCTTTATATTTTGCAATAAACACAAACTACCAATGTATTTTGCTATAGAATTCAATTTTCTTCCATGGGGGTAGAAGATGTTGCTTGTTGCAGGTTCAAATTTTTTTCTCTCGTTTGTATTTTGAAATATTCAGTGAAAAGAAGTTTAAAGAGTCTCCAGCAAGAGGCCAAAGACCTATGGCTTCCTAAAAAGACTTTTTTAAAGGAAAAATATATATAGTTTGGTCTTCTTTTAGCTCTATGCTAAAGAGATAGCTTAGCAGAAGTACATGGTACAATGTCTTAGAAATTAGTTTTCAGAGTAATTTCTTTGGATATATAAAAGACTATCACTGGATTTTTTACATATCTATGGCTTTTTCCTAATTTTTGATTCTTAGCACTGCAGCGAAGTATCATGGAATAGGGAGCTTTCATACACCTCAGTGAGGCCTAAATCTTTCCAAATCACATTTCCTATTTAATTCAATAGATTTTTCCCATAAGATGGACTGAAAGCACAGCCTAGTGGGAATATATGATGGGACAAGCTTAGGAAAAAGTGCAGACTGAGCAACTTTCAAAGATTGATGAAGTAATTCTTGGAGTAGATTATACTTTAAGATCTATTGCAAGCCAAACTGGCAAAAGGAAAATAGGTCTGGGAGAGATGCCAAGCAGAGTGAGTACTAAGGTGAATTTGGGGTCAACTCACAAATAAGGGAAATATAGGCCAGAATGTAAAGACTTTGCATTTTTAAAGTACTTGGCAAGAATGCAGGAGATGGATTTGGAATTAGATTCCTTTATGAACTATTTTGGAACGATTGTAGAGAAAAGCATTCATAACCAACAAAAACTATTTAGCAGAACCACGAATCCATAGCAACATCCTACTAGCAGTATCTAAGGCAGCCTATACAACTTCCGACGAAAGTGCCTGTAAAGATTCAGTAAATCATGAAAACATACACAATTAAAAAGTAAGACTGAGAAGCAGCCTAAAGACATCTTCAGTAGCTTAAGGTAGTTGATTCGGATTGAAAAAAAAACATCTGATTTCATTTAATGAAAAGTAATGACGATCTAGAAAAATGAAGAAAGCTGGTTCTTACTCCTACAATGACTTGCCTTTCATGCAGAAAGCAAGGGTCTACACACAAAAGGTCTTCCAGAAACCATGTGAGCAGAAGACGAAAATGACTCTTGGAAATGCATTATGTGCTGAGATGTGTAGCTCATATTAAAGTGGATCAAGAGATTTTAGGAGAGTCTAAATCCCATAGCAAAGAGCCAAACAACAAAGGAAATGAAGTTCTCTTGACTACTTGCTAAACATCCCAAAGGTTTGTATGTGCTTCTAAACACTTAAGAACTATGGCAAGCAAAGTATTATGATACTTAGAAAGTATTAATAGTACTGGAAACAACTGTGGCTGTAACTGTTTTACAGACCTCCTTGAGTTACCTAGAATGTTGTGCAGGATGAAGGGGAAGGGCTGACACCTGTTTAAATTTGGAGCCTACCAGAAAATTCCCCTCACTTTTTGGAGCAACAGAGACATATTTACCACGTGGCTAATAATACTGCAGTTACAGGACCCTTTACTCTTTTGGGTCATTTCCAAACCCCCATGCCAAACTTTACATTAATAAATTTACATTACTTTTTATAAAGGACTGCCAAAATTGTATAAGCCTGAAGCTTCACAAAACTTTGATCTGCTCCTGGGAGCAGAGGAGAAAGTTTAAGGCCATATGTCATGGCCCTACCATTGAACAAACACACACAAATCCTCCCCTTCTCACTATATTAGAGGTCATTACTATGTTGGATTTTAACCCAAACTCCAAAGCAAAGGTCTCTCTATTTTGTAAGAAGTAAAATTTAAGCGTATTTCTCCTACAGACTTCTATGACTTATCACAGCCCCTTCCCATGTGTCTTTTTATTATTCACACAGAGGCCTATGCATGTTATGTGGATATTAGTATGTTTACTTTAAGTAATACTTTTCTTATTATGAATAAAGGGATAGATACATGACAAATAGAGAAAAATTCAAAAAGAAAAATGCAAAAATCATACCATAATTTCATCTCTCTGAGATAACCACTACTAAAATGTATTTCTTTCCAGTTACTATTTGGATTTACATTTTTTAATTGAATTATATTTTGCATACAATTTGGTATACTATAATTTTTACTTAGCATTGATTTAGCTTTAAATATTTTTACTTTAAATATTTTACTTAGCATTGATCTGCTTTAAATATAATTTTTACATACTGAAAAAAATATTCTTTCACATGGATGTAGTCGAATTTACTTAGCCAGCCCCTTACTGTTGATTATCTAGGTTGTTTCCACTTTTTCCTTTTTATAAACAAAGCTCTGTTAAGCATGCCTAATTGAAATTTTTGTTCTAATTATTCTCTATGAATACATTCCTAGGAGTCAAAAGTTATCAATTTATTTAACTTTTATTCTAGGAATATGCCAATTCAGATCCCAAAACAGTAAGAATTTACACATGGTAATGTGTATTTACTACCACTGAGTATTAATCTTTAATTATTTATTTGAATACATATAATTGTATCTGTGGTTTTTGCATCCATATTTATTAAATTCCTGGAAAAATTAAATATATAATTAAGTTTTGGACTGTTTATTGTCTTATAAATTGGTTGATCATATTCTTTCATATTCTAACAGAACCTTCATATTTTCATATTAATGTTTTTGACAGCTCCATAAATTAACTTGACTGTTCTCATATCTCACATGTTCTCATATGTGCTCCTAATTTTCCCTTTGCATTATCACTTTATGATCTTCTTTGACTTTTTAAAAATGTCTCCATAGTCAAATCTGTCTACCTCCTTGTAGATTCCTTATATGTCAATGCAAGATATAAGGTCTTTTGAAAAATTCAATGGTGAAATTCACTACAACTTGCCTGAAATCCAGCCCTTCTCAAAAAATTATTCAGTGTATGCTATGGCTTAGCTGTTTGCCCTCCAAAATGAGGTTGAAACCTAATCCCCAGCAAAACACTATTAAGAGGTGGGGTCTTTAGAAAATGATTAGGTCATAAAGGCTCCACTGTCTTTGATAGGATTAGAATCTTTTAAAAGAGCTTGAGAGGGCAAATCCATCTCTCCCATCCGTTCGTCATGTGAGAGCACAATGTTCATCCCCTCCAGAGAACACAGCAACAGGGCTCCATCTTAAAGCAGAAAGCAGTTTTTGCCAGACATTGACCCTGCTGGCCTTAATTGATCCTGAATCTTGGACTTCTCAACCTCCAGAACTGCCAGAAATAAATTTCTATTGTTTGCAAATTACCCAGTTTCAGCTATTTTATTACAGCAGCACAAATGGACTAAGACAGTGCATCTAGTATTTGAGAGTATCTTATGCGGATGATATACATTCATTGTTCCCTATTTTATGACATGTAACAAGATAATAAATTAACATATCTGAATCATAACTCAGGATTGCACATATTTCAGAGATGAGTTAATTTTAAGCTTTCAGTTTTATTTTTAATAATCTCATTTCTTCAGAATAGTTTGGGATTTAAGAAAATGTTGCAAAGACAGCACAGAGAGTTCCCATATACCCCACACCCAGGTTCCTCTATTATTAACATCTTACATTAGCCTCTTGCATTTGTCATGATTGGCTCATCAATATTGACATACTGTTATTAATTAAAGTGCATACTTTATTAGTATTTTCTTATTTTTTGCCTAATATTCTCCTTCTATTCCAGGATACTATCAGGATGCGACACTGTATTTAGTCATCATGACTCCTTCATCACCTCCTGCCTTGACACTTTCTGAGACTTTCTTCATTTTAGATGACCTTGGCAGTTTTTAGGAGTGCTGGTCAGGTATTTTGTAAAATTTTTCTCATTTGGGATTTGTCTGATTTTTTCTCGTGATTAGACTGAAGTTAAGAGTAAGAAGAAGACAACAGAGGTAAAGTGCCATTCATATCACATCATATTAAGGATGCATGTGACATCAGGGTTGTGTTTTGATCTTAACCCCCTGGAAGAGGCAGTGTTTATCAGGTTTTTCCACTATAAAGTTACTATTTTTTCTGCCTTTCCATACTGCATTCTTTGGAAGGAAGCCATTTAATCCAATCCATAAGAAAGGAATGTAAGCTTATGTCCCACCTCCTTGAGAGCAGAATATCTGCATAAATTATCTGGAATTTCCTATGCAAGAGTATATTTGTGTATTCTTCTCCATGAACCTATTTATCCAGTCATTTATTTACATCAGGATGAGCTTATAAGTATTTATTTGATACTCTGGGATATGATTAAATATGTTCATGATCGTTCAACATGTTCCAGATTTTGCCATTTTAAGAGCTTTAGGAAGGCTCAAATGTCCCTTTGACATACCCCACACCCTCTTTATTGGGTGAGTGATGATGTATGTATATGGGTCTTTGTATACTTCCTTAAATTTTGGCACCACAAGATGCTCCAGGATTATATTATATATTTCCTGCCCAAAAACCAGTCATTTCTTCAGGAAGCCATGGTTCTTTTCACTGGAGGATGGTTTTAGAAACAAGGTCTAGATCCCAAACATGCTTGTTGCTGCTGGAATATCTTTGTTTCTTGGCCCTCTCAGATAACAGAGTAAAACAATATATGTGTGTATACTAACCAGTATACACACATATATTTATAAATATTTCTATATGTATCTATTTTTATCTATATTGAGCTAAACATAATTCATACTGATATCTCCAACTCTAATTCATTAGCTACCTTATAGGTAGGTAATGCATCCATGCTTCTCCCCTTGTTTGTTTGTAACTTCCCACTTCAAAAGTGAGAAAACTGGCTCTCACCTTCAGCCATCTATTACTTAATTTTTCAATTCCAGGATTCATGTATAGTTGGCTCAAAATAGTTAATCCATATTCCCGTGGAAAACAACTTTATCAACTAGAGTATAGTTTTCATCAGCTCATACAGTGCTTATAGGGCTTTTGCCATCAGTCTTAGTGTCCATTCCTTTCCAAAGTTGCTTAGAGTGGCACCCTTTTCCCACAGTGCCTTTTCATTAAGTTTTTCAGAAATTTGTAATAGTCCTCAAATTTCCTAGAGGACCAACACAAGAAATGTTTATTTGAAAAATTACGTATCTTGCTTCTTTATAAACATGTAATAAACACCTTCCTAAATTCAATAACAGATTAAAAAATTCAACACCCAGAAGAATATGTGTGCTTAATTTTATCTTTAAAGGTATTCTCTCAGAATAAAGTAACTAAATACCTAACTACTTTTCTTGTTTTACCTTACTTTCTGTACCAAAGCTAAATTTGAATCTCAAACACAGTAATTCCTTCTGCAGTGTCTAATAGTAGCTATCCCAGCTCCAATAGTAGCTTTCCCAGCTTCTTTTCATTGGTTTGGATTTCTCTTCAATTTAGTAAACCATCCTGTTTATATCCTATTTATTTTTAAGATGCCTCAGTAATTTTCATGAATTAGCAGCATTAAAAACATAAATAAATAAATAATCTGAATTATTGAGTCTCCAAAGTTCTGAACATACTGAAGTCTTCATGTCCATATGTATCTAAAATACGTACTACATGAAAACACTAACACCATGAAAAAATAAATTTCCCAAAATTATACACTGTGTGCTTACTCTGGGTAAAGTATGCACTGTGGGATATTTATAATAATCAATCTTCAAGTTCCTACAATTTAGTTAAGAAAAATAATATCAAAATGAAAAAAGAATTTAGGGGGTGTGGTGGCTCACGCCTGTAATCCCAGCACTTTGGGGGGCCGAGGCAGGCAGATCACGAGGTCAGGAGATTGAGACCATCCTGGCTAACATGGTGAAAACCCATCTCTACTAAAAATACAAAAAAATTAGCCGGGCATGGTGGCAGGCACCTATAGTCCCAGCTACTCAGGAGGCTGAGGCAGGAGAATGGCTTGAACCCCAGAGGCAGAGCTTGCAGTGAGCCGAGAGTGTGCCACTGCACTCCAGCCTGGGCAACAGAGCAAGACTCCTGTTAAAAAAAAAAAAGAATTTAGAGCTGGGTATGGTTGCTCATGCCACCAGTGACTTGAGAGGCTGAGGCAGGAGGATTGCTTGAGCACAGGAGTGTGAGGCTGCAGTGAGCTATGATAGCCCCTGTACTCCACCGTGGCAACAGAGTGAGACCCCAACTCTAAAAATAAAAATTAAAAAAAGAACTAAGTCTACAGGTGTATGAGTTAGCTTTTATGCTACTAATAAAGACATACCCAAGACTGGGTTATATATAAAGGAAAAGAGGTTTAATTGACTCACAGTTCCACATGGCTGGAGAGGCCTCACAATCACGGTGAAAGTCAAATGAGGAGCAAATTCTCATCTTACATGGGGGCAGGCAAGAAAGAGCATGTGCAGGGGAACTCCCCTTTAAAAAACCATCAGATCTTGTGAGACTTATTCACTATCACAAGAACAGCACAAGAAAGACCCAACCCCATGATTCAATTCTCTTCCACAAGTCCCTCCCATGACATGTGGGAATTATGGGAGCCACAATTCAAGATGAAATTTGGGTGGGGACACAGCCAAACCATATCAAGATGGCTATATAAAAAAGCTAATGAAAAAAGCGAATGGCTATATGAAAGCTAATAGAATGATACTTGGAATGGGAGAAAGCGGTATTGATTGGGTGTATTCTGGAAGGTTTCATTGTGAAAGTCCATTTGTTCATTTATTTTACAAGTATTCATTAAGTACTTTTGACATGCCAGAGACTACACTAAATGTCAGCAATCTAAAGATAAATAAGATACAGTCCTTGACTTAAGTAACTTAAGTCTAGACCAGATTTTCTCATAGATCTGACATTAAAAGTTTCATAAAATTGGAGGAGGTATAAAGCCAGGAAAAAGAGCTTGTTACATTTTATAGATACCTGATTACAAAATGATAGCTGAAGAACAGTAAGCAGACCCACCTGCAAAATGTCAAAAGTATCAAAATACAGAAAATGCGTAACTCTAGGTTGAACTCTAGGCTGAATATAGAAAACTCAATAAGTAGTTCAAATTTGTACTAGACTTTTAAAAATGAGTAGGGTTAACAGACACAGAGAAGAGTGTCAGGATAATTACAGAGAAAGAATTATGTATATATAGATAAAGGTATGAAGGCAAAATGCATTGATTAAGTAAATGGGATACCCTGTCTGAAGTGAAGAAATTAAAATATATTTTAGGACTAGAAAAATAAGCTGAAGCCAAAATAAAGATAACCTTAAATATCCTGATGAAAGTTGTAGAAAAACTGATTGGCTACACTTGTCTACTAGTTGTCTGATGTACAGAATGATATTTGAAAGAGGAGGGAGTACAAGTTAAGACGGTTTTCACAAACCCAGGCACAAAGTAGTGAATGTGAGGATAAAAGAAAGGAATAGGCATAGTAGCTATCAAAAGAGTTAGTTGTATAAAATATCATTCGAAGGTTTGAATCTAAGTGACTAGAATGAGAGAATTAGAAAAAATAGAAATTAAAGATTTTTGTTAACAAAAGAATGTCATTTGTAAGGTTTAATTTTATATCCCTACAATACCATTCTGTAAATATACAACAGTGCCTGTTCTAAAAATAGATAAGGAGATAGGAAGAATTGATTTGAGATTGACTTGGAAATCAGCTTCATGGAAGTAAGAGTTGATACTGTGAGAAAGGAAAGTATAAAGAGAGATGAGAAGAGAAGTACTTGGACTAAAGTTCAAATAATACCAACTTCTGGCAGAGAGCAAAAAGAATGAACCAAGTAGAAGGGAACAGAATCCGGAATTGGCACTGTGTCAAACTGCACTGATCCACCTCTCCAGGACTGGGAAAACTGGAAATGAGCCAATGAAAATCAGGAGACTGAAGTAAAATTATGTCATTTGCTTTTCTTAAATGTCTAGTCAATCGTTGTCTGTTTTTCTTGACCTGATATTTACAGAGTTGCTCAATAAGTTCTAGTAGTTAATATAAAGTCTTTTTGTTTGGTTTTTTTTTTTTTGGTCTATGGACATGAAATATGGATAAATGTAAGCCAAAGACTTTACAAGGAAAGGAGTTGTTTGTTCATCACAAGTTACAATAAAGCTAAACAAAAAGTTATTGACTGTCTTCCATTAATTAAAGTAGTTTCATCTCCTATGAGCACCCACTGAATACCCTGAATTTATTCTAAAAACTTCAAACACTCAGCTCACCAGCTTTAGCCTGATACTGGCCACCACCTGAACACATTGAATTTTTACCTATTGCTGAAGGACACGTCCAACTCCCCTGGTTTTCCTGCCTACCTTTGTTCCTTTCTCCTTTCTCTTTCTTCATCTCTTCCTCCTTCCAATCCCTAGTCTCTTCTCTGATGAAATTATTTGCTAGTAACATATACTGTCACTTTCAAACTGACCCTTTGGGTACCTTTATTTGAGTAGAATCAGTTTAGTAAGTGTAAATACAATCATTCAATGAACATATATTCCGAACCTACATGTTACAGGGCACTGTACTAAGCTACAGAAAAACAAAGTTACAATGAAGTGTTCAGTCTACTGCAGGATATCCCATTTTTCCTGAATTCAGTTTAAATATTCAGGTAACTATGGCCATACAAAAAGTATTTCCCCCGGTAGAGACTGGGGCTGTGAGAACCAGCCTATACTCTGTAGCTAAAATTTGAAGATATAACTTCAAATTTTAAGTTCAAGTTATAGCTCCAAATTTTAGCTACAGAGGAGCCATTTGGAGTCACCTGTCACACCTTAAAAACTCTAAACTCAATAGCTTATTAAGACCTTCAAGCGACTGATAAAGAAGGCTGGACAAATCAGGACCCCACTGAAAGGACTACAGTTTGATATAGTTCATGTTTAATGCAAAAATGCATGGCTAAATTTTGTTGCCTAGAATTTTATAGACATGGATAGAAACATTTTATTATTAAGCCAGTCATTTCAAGCCATATTGCCAATGGCTTGCAGTTTCTAAAGGAAAACTACATGTTTCAGATCAGTTTAATCTAAAATACTCTCTGGCCTTGCTAATTATTTTTTAATTTTTTATTTTCTGTTTAAATAAAACAGGATAATAAAGTATTGGTATCTTAAATTCTTATACAAGTCGTAATACTATATCTTCTTTTTTTGTAAGTGGATCATTTCAATACTGGCAAGTAGGTCATATAAATGTCATATATCTGGCCAATATCTAAGGTTATTTTTAATATTTCCAATTGTTAAAGAAAATTCTATCTGAAGAATTGTTATTGATAGCAATTTTGCCCTCTACCCATACTAAATTGTGTCATCTATATATAACTACTGCTCTTCTTTAAAATAAAAATTTCAATAATTTCCAGTTCTTATTTGTTGTTCTTTTACATAAGCTAGGAGTAATTATTTTACCTGAATATTTTAATCTTATTTTTACTCTTAAATTTTACCCAGTTAATAACGCATGTATAGTGATTTTAATTGGTTTGGTTTGTAATTATGCATATTCAGATTAAACAAGACAAATGGCAGGACTCGTAATGGCATCATATTAAAAATATAATACGTTTAAAATATATTTAACGGTATAATTATAAAAAAGAATGAGAGCTATTTTAAAATGTTTTCTAGACATAAATAATCACATTTACTAAAGGGTATTACAGAAATCTCATAAGCAAAAGATATTACAAAGGATTATTTAGAGAAACAATTGGAACTCAGACTTCTTAGTAACTACTTGCTACTGCTGACCAAATACAAAATGAGTGTAATCTACCATGATTAATTGCTTGTGTTTTTTTAAAACTGTATAATTGAGAAACAGTGTAATCAATGATATAAATGTAACTCTAATGTATCTTTCATACACAACTTTAATGGCTTTTATTCTCTCTAACTTTTCCTATACATAAGAGCAAGCTATATTTGCAAAAGATCAGTTTCTTTTATTGCCCTGATCCCAAATAAATTGTAAGTGATTTTTTAATCACATAAAGCATAGAAATATATATTAAGATGGAAAATTAAAACATGTCTTATTTGATAGTCTGACTGAATTGAGGTGGCAAATGGGCTCTAGAATATAACACACTAAACAAATATAAGAAGTTGTTATTATATCTTAATAAAAGCCCAAAATAAATAAATGACCTGATTTCCTGTACTTTGTGCAGTGTCTGAACTACTACAGAAAAGAACTGGTCAGGGAGTTGACTTGTGCCTGGCTGATTGATGCACCCCAATCTACATCATCCTTCACAATGAGCTTAGTAGCCCACCTGGAGTACTACTCAGGAGCCACTGACATCCGGTTCAATGACCCTTCATCACCTGGAGTCCTCTCTTAAAATTTCCCTTAAAAGAGGTCAAATGCTGCCTCACAGCCTGTTAGTAGTTCCCACCTTAAAGTCACCCAATTTTCATTTATGGTTTGTTAGCTATTTATGATGTATTCTTCATCAGGGCTTTTACTATAGCTTCCAATTCTTTTAGTGTCTTTTCTTCACCTGCTCAAAGAACTTCTTCTGATTGAAAAAATTAACTTGATACCATGGAAAATTGAATTTACTTCTACCTTTATCCTTTAAGATTTCTTTTCTTCTGGGTGATAGGTGATAAAACAGGATTTCCAACAACTACAAAGCTCCCCTTTCTGTGACTGATAAATTTAATATTAACCCAGAATACTTTTTTAAATTTAAAAAGCTAACAGAAATCTATGCTCTCAGAAAAGATCCCTCAAGTAAACACCATTTTTTCAAAATAAACCTGCGTGTTTTTATCTTTTGTACTCTAATTACCATAAAAACAGACAATCTCACATACAGAATTATTTCAAAATATTAATGCTTTCTTATTCCGGGGCAAGCAGAGAAAGCTATAAGAACATCACATAGAGACTGGTATATAGATTATTATTGCAAACAATTTTTATACTGATCTAAGATTCATTACTGAAGCACCTAGCATAAAAATGTTTACAGAATAAAAGAGCTCCCTCTCTGCATAAAAATGATCTCCATATTTACGCCAGCAAAGATAAAATTTATGATGGCTCTCAATTGTAAGGCTCTGAAGCCGGCACTCAGAGTCAATTGCACTTTTCAACCAATGATCTCCAAGTGCTTTACCAATAAGGGTTATTGAAAGTGTTTCATACAAGAGCAAATACAGATGACCTATCAATATCATGGAGCAAATTTCAAACCAGCTCATGAACTAAACACTATATGATGTATGTGTATTTATTTGTTTTAATGTTCACATTATGGTGTCTACTCCCTCGCTTTTGAAAAATTGAGGACTACTTTTATTAACAAGCACTACAAAATTATAGCATATGGTTATGTATTCATTTTAAAGGACACAAATATTATATATGAGGCTCATTATTTCAGATTAGCATGTCATTAAGATATGTATGAGTTTCCTTCAATATACAGGGAGTGAAAATCAGTTGTGAAATATAGTGAATTCTCAAATATCTGTTTGAATGGAGAAAAGAAAGTACATGAGTTGTCTAAACTGGGTGTTTTAACTATTTATATTTCCCTTAAATACTTTTAACTACATTTTTGTGTTTGGATGTGAAAATATTTTCATCCCAGAAAAACATAATTCATCAAACTGAACTGCAAAAACACATTATAAATATATGATGCGAGAATAGCAAAACACTGGTTAAGCTTCTCTGTGCACTCCTCTTTCCGAGTTCCATCCCAAACCCTCTTCTGGCCAGAAGGGAATAATCTCTCAGACAAAGGAAGCACACTCATACTCTTCATTTCTAAGCTTGCATTTTTCCTAGCTTATTCTGTCCCCACAGAGAAAATGATTTTTACATATTTTTGGTAGTAAGTTAATCTTTAATTGAAATATTTTAGGCTAATAACTATGATTGAGCTAAATGCCACTGTTCCAATTCCACCACAGTTCATGTAATACTGCACTATGACAGGTAGAGTCATATTCATTTCTGCATCTTTGTGAGAAGGAGCTGTGATCTCTTTCCTGTATGCTCAGTGTCACATACTGTGCCTACTGTAAGGTGGCACTCAGTGAGAGTTTGAAAATACATAAAAGAACAAATAGAATAAGGTATAATCAAAATTGACATTGGCTCATCATGTCTGCTTTGACTTTGTTTTCCACAATAACACTTCCAAAGACGGCAAAGAATAGAAAAGCTATCTCTGCTGCTTAATCCGCATATATTAGAAGAAGCAGCTTAATGTACCACTAATATGTATGCTATTTCTATAACAAAATGCCAAGCAAAAACAAATAGTAAATCTGCAACCAGTGTAGATGTTTTATATAGTGCAACGCTTGATAAAAAGAAAACTTCACATTTATTTATACAAAAACCTGGTTGTGTGTGTGTATATATATATATATATTTACACATATATAGTTATGATTCCATTTCATTATAGTACAAGTATATGTATGTCTTGCTTTTTCTTGTTCTTTTTCTCCTGCAGTTGAGGGAACTCTTCCCTCTATCCTTCTACAGGGATACCAGTAAGCAGACAACCCCAGAATCACATTTCTTAACACAACTCCAGGAACCCAGTGGCCACAGAAAAGCCTTCTTTCATTGTGACTAGTTTTAGGACCTCTGGGATATTAATTCATCATTGTGTCCTCTCATCACTTCATCCATTATGCCTGTCTATAGCTCACGGAGAGCAAAGAATGAGGCAGACGCCTACTGAAGCAATAGCGTGAGATTACCAACACAATGACTTTCAGTGTGGGTAGGGAATTGACGATACCGGCAGAAATGACTACAATCTGCTTTAGAAATATCCGTGTTGGTTTGGCCCTTTAAGGCTGCTACATAAGTGAGATTAGTAATATTAATCTATTCTTCAGCGAGGAAAGTTATTGTATGTGGAAAATTAAATAGGACCATCCATTTTAGAATTGAAATGCTAAGCTAAAACCTTCTTCTGCAGCCTCACCCTTTTTCTAGAGAGTGGTACATGTGTCAATGTTACAGGAAAGCATCCTTGCTCTCTTCCTTTGTTTGGATCCGGTTTTACAAACAACCGTAGTATCCATTTCCTCGGCTTATAAAACCTGTGAACAAGCACAGCCGAGAACCAGCCATTTTATTCTTCCTTCAAAATGCATGAAAATGTCAACTGCCTTTTCCATGCTTCCCCATAAAACATCAATGGACTGATAAAAAGCAAATGAGTGTGCCTAGTTAACCAATAAATGTAGGATTTTTTTTCATGTTCCTGTGAGTTAACTTGCAAAATTCCGAAATTAGCAACTAGTCTTTGAATGAACTAGAAACATAATTTTGTCCTCACAAATGTAGACGCTTTGTGCTAACAAAGATTTTTCTCTGAACACTGTTTTTCACTCCTTGAAATGAATGATAAGTAGGGGCTGAAAAACATGAAACTCACTTCTTTTTGAGACGGAAGCTGAGCGCCATCCCGTGGTTACAGGCCTCTATGACTCTCCGAGCATTGAAACTCAGAGGAGGAAAAAAAGGGCTGTAATGTTTTCCTATGTTGTTCTTTTTAGCAGCAAAGACCAGTCTTGACTTTTGTAAGGAAAACTTTTGAACACTCACATCATATCTGAAGGAAGCAATACACTAATGCAATAGTCCCAAGGTAAAGCATATTTCTATGCAGAATTTATTGCAATCTTTTTTACACATTTACAAGTTATATTTGCTTAACTACAGTTCTATGCGTTCCCTTAGAAGAGTAGGTCATCGGGGTACAGGAGGATGAAAAAAAACATTTAATTAGCCTCCTTGCTCTGCATGTGGATATTAATAGCTCTTATATTTGAAACCCAGTTTTCACAAATTCTTTTATCTATTTAACTTTTTAAATAAATTACTAAAATGTTACCACTCTATCGAGAAAAAAATTGGAATACAGTCTTACTACTTACTGATACTTACTAGTACATTTGTCTTTATTTAGTATTTTATTCTATTACCTATTTAGTCAACTGGACTGAGTCCAGCTATAGATTTGTGCACCAAATTAGCATTTTCAATATTTTTCCTACACTAAAATTCTACTGTTCATCTCTAGCAAAGCAGCTATACAACTGCTTTGCTTATCCCACATTACTCACATGGGAGTATGGTTACAAAGACAAACCGTATAAATTGAAATCTATTTGTTGCTCCATTCCTTACATTAGCAAAAAATACAAATATTCTAGTCATGTCAATATATTAAGGATCAGGAACTAAGCAGATGGGTATATTTTAAATAAGCATGAAAAAGAAAAGTTATGATTTGTTTTTCAGTTGCTTTACCAAATGAGACTTCTATAGATTGAAAAAAAAAGTAAAGCTTTAGATCTCAACAAGAAAATCCATTCTTACAGTGGATTTAGCTTGCTATCATTCTAGAGTCCAAGCCCGTCATAATAAGTGCAACCATAAATCCTTGGTCAGTGACTCTGAACCTATTGGCTTCACAAGGAAGCATTTCCCAACCATAAATATAAGCTGATTGAAAACCAAGGTCATGTCTTCATGATGATTTACAGAACTATTTAGGGAAACTGTCTAGGACTTAATCCAAATGAACAGGAACAATTTCCACAAATGTAAAAGTATGTTATATGGAAATATTAAATAAATAGATAGACACATAATAGAATTTTTAAACTATGTTCTCTTCATTTTATGGACAAAAGGCACTGGAAAAAAAGATAAATAACTAATTGTAAATACCACCAGAGAAAGGCTGGAGAAATGAAAAAAAATAGCAATGTTTAAGGAGAAAGCTGGAGTATATTTCTGGGCATACATTATCATACTGTGAGAGCTCACTCATCCCTGTCCTCTTCAGCCCTGAAATTCCTTGTGATATTATCCCTATCACTATTCCTTCATGGAAATCTCAACTGACCTCTCTGACTAGGTCTAATTGCCCTATTATATACTTCATAGCACATGTATCTCAACTTCAAAGCTTTTATCACAAATGCAGTTTTATGTGAGTACTTGATTAATTTCTGTCTCTTATATTGAACAGTACACTTCATAAGGATATCATTATATTGCAAGTGACACAGATATGCATGGTGTTTAGAATAGAGATTGGCCTCAATGAATAAATGTTCACTACATAAATGAATAAAAGAATCAATGAAAAAAAGTAAAGAATTTGACAGTGATTCAAGTTTATATCTTATTTTGGATTTGTATCTGTATGTATTATATGTGAAGCCCTTGTTCAATCTACAAATAAAAAACCTAGCAATAACAAATGGAGTTGAGCCAAATTCTCAAGAATGTAAGATATGCATTTGAAATTAATTGGGTTCTTGAGGAAGACTTGTAAACAATGCTATGTCATTAAGTCAGTAGCATTCCAATATTATTATAGACTGCATCTTGTCCCTTTCAATCTATTCCCTTACTGCAATATGTCAGATGTCTGACCAACATTTTTGTTGTTTGCATGCTAACACTAACAAAGATAATAAAGTTTCTATTTTACATAAAATGCACTGCTAAGCTAAACTCAATACTCTAAACAGATGAGTGACATTGACATTTGCAGAAAATATTGCTTTCACAGTCCTGAGGCAGAGGCTGAAATATTTTAAAGCAGCTAAGGGTTAGCAGCATTGTTTCAAAGCTGAAACAGAATAGAATTATACAGAGAAAAAAAAAGGGGCTTGTTGAGTAGCAACTATTGCATGAAATGTCTTCCCAGATATATTCTTGTATGTGTGTGCTCATGCACTGATGAGGATGTAAAATATATTATTCTCTTAGGATAATCAAAATATGTGAAAGCCATTGTGCTTAAGCAGAGGCTAGCAAAAATTTTTCCCTAAAAAGCAGATACTAGAAAATTTAGGTTTCATGGCCATATACTCTCTGTTGCAACAACCCAACTTTGCTTTTCTAGCATGAAAGCACCCATGGGCAGTACACTAAGAAACATGTGCATCTGTGTTGCAATAATCTTTTTTTTTTTTTTTTTTTTTTTACAAAAACAGGCATCCAGTAGGCTTGGCCCAAATTCCACTGGATCAAAAGAAGTGAGGCTCTTCTCATTTAGAATTTCTACAAATAAGAAAACTATGTATTAATTTGGCATCAAAAAACTCCAACGTCAGTGATAATGTGATTCTCATTTGAACAAAGAGACAGGATATGACATTTTTACAGTGTCCTAACATGCTCTCTGATGGCCACCTTCCATTTTACCTTTATTGACACAATGTTTCACACTAGCCTCCAAAAGATTTATAAAATAATTTCTACTTTTACCTATTGAGAGCCATTTGGATGAATAATTTCCAATTAATTCTCTTAATCTACTTCATATGCTTTTTTGAAAGTCTAATACGTTTACTTTCTTTCTCTTTCAACTGATAATCTTCAGCATTTCACAGCCAGTGATATTGCCTTGACTGGGCCCTCAGTACTTTTATGTGTCAGATTCTTCAGCTTATTTACCAGACATCATTCATTCTCTGGTAGAGTATATGACTCAGGCACTGCTCAATCCACTGTGGAAAAAAAATATGATAATAAATTCACAAACATGAAATCTTGGCTTTTCCACATCTCTCTCTTTTCCAGTTGAGACCTTGGTAAGAGCCCTGTGTCTGCATAAATTCAATAGGCTCCAGAGAGTTAGGCCATTAACCTGGTGTGATTCTCTAGCAAATTACAGTCATACATCAAAGATAATCTGTGACACTATTTCATGGATCTTTGAAGAGTCACTTGATTTTGTGTCAATGTCTTTTCTGGGGCTTTAGTAATGAGGTCTTATAAAGGACCCTAGAAAGACCACAAAAGAGAGACAAGAAATAACTCCTTTTGGAAACCCTTTAGAAAATGGCTGTTTTGGAAAAGGAATCAAGAAACTAAGTTTATCTTATGAAAATTAGATGGTCTGTGAAAACACAGCTTCGTAGACTTAGAAGGGTTGATAAAGGATCTAAGTGTAATCTGTTCCTCATATTTAAAAGACCAAAACTAAAGAACCAATTTAAGAGTAAGCAAGGAAAAGTCTGTGTGTCTCAAGATGCATCTCCAGAAATCTTGTCCAGAGAAGATTTATCTGAAAGTCGTTTCAGACAAAACCTAATTTCTATCAAATTAATTTATACACATTTCTACTAATTTTCTACTTTTAAATGACTTCATTTCTAGTAGCTAATTTCTGCTGTTTAAATTCTACTGAGAACTGGAATATGTCTAACAACAAACTTGAGATCATTTTGATATTTAAATAAAGAATCCCAGCTTTTCCAACACATAAAAGAAGTCCTTTGTAACTGTGATCTAACATTTCTTCAAAACACTTAGCCCAAAGCTCACTAGCTAGGAAGAAACTAAACCTCAGTGTTATGATTGGTTTTGTGATTATAGACCTGGTTTCTACAACAGTTGTATATTAGTCAGCTATTTCTATGATGATGCTGTGTAACAACCTTAAAATCTCAGTAGTTTACAAAAAGCAAGTGCACACATCTTACTCATGTATCTGCAGATGTTCTCAGCAGCTCTGCTTCTAGAGGTCCAGTTCAGGTCAGCTCCAAGTGCCTCTCATTCCAGGAGCCTGGTCAAAAGAACAAGATGACCTGGGACATGCTCTTATGGGACAGGACAGGAGCACAGAACAACGAGAAGAAACACTCATTGCATCTGAAAGTCCGAACTCCTCACTGTCACGCTGAACTTCTCCCTATATTTCACCGGACAATGTAAGCCACATGGTCAGGATTCAGGTCAGTGGATTGAGGAAGTATGCTCCACCTACGAGGAAGCCTCAGCAAGGGTGTGGAATAGTTACAGATAACAAACACCATATACCGCTCACTGCATCAAAAATCTATTAAAATAAACTTCGTATAAGCTCTTAAAGTCAATATCCAATGTTTACAAAAGACTTTTGTGGCAAGAAAATATGAAAGCAAGTGAAAGGAAGGCACCCACATGATGAATTGCCATGAAAGCCAGGCAAAGACTTTTGTATTTGATAATGACAACTCCAAGGAGCACAGAGAGCGGAGAGTTATTGCAGCATGTAATTCCTTCAGCTTGGGCTAGTGCGTGGAGAAGAGAGAAGAAATGTAATTTTCATTTCACTGGCAAACTTTATGACAGATTTGTTTTTCAAAAAAGAGGAAAGAAACAAAAATGTTTTTAAGATGCATTAGAGTGCTGACAAATTAGGAGAGCCATTTGGGCAAACAAAAAGATGGCAAGTTCAATTTGGGACACATAGAATTTGAGGCAATGTCAGCTCATAAGAATCAGAAATCTAGATGTGATCATTAAAGCTGTAGGCATAAAGGGTGTCATCAAAGAATATGGAAAATGAGGGAAGAGTACAGAGCCATAGACGGAGGTCTGAGTGACGTCCAGTCTTAAAAGTGGGAACGAAGGAAGACGATAAACATGAGAAAGGGAAGACATCATTCAAGTAAGTGTGTCCTAGAGGAAGGTATTTATGAGGCAGCCTAGGAAATGGGATCAAGCCAACTGTGGCATCAGAGAGACCTGAGCGATGAATCCTAACACTGCCTACCCAGGAAACACTGGAGAAGTAACCTCACTGAGCTTCAGTTTCCACATGAAACTGGCCTAATAGCATCTGCCGAACAGTGAGGTTTAGAGATATATCAACTTTTAACTAATATCGTAGTTCTAGATTGTGAAGGTAGAAAAACAAGACTTCATCCCAACCCTCCAGTAGGACCTTAATACAAAGCAAGTGAATGCCAGCTAAATGATTATTAATAATCAAGTATCACTGTTCCTTTTACTGATGTGATAGGCCATCTGCCTTTTTCCTAATTCCTGCTCATTCTTTAGGCATCATTTGAATTGAAAGCCTTCCCTAATGCTCAGTCTGAATTATGCAACCTGTTGTTCTCTTTCAAAGTACCTTATTCTCCTCCATAGCACTTATATTTATCTATTTGTATAGTTTATTATCTATTTGTAATGTCTCTTCCCTATTAGTCAACAGTAAAAGTCATGCCATTTTTTGATACTGCCTCCTCCTAAGGATAAATCATGTCTCTTCAGAAAAAAATCAATGCTGTCAGAGGCAAAGCCTTTCAAGTTTTCATTTTACTGTACTATTTACATTTACCTTCTTTCATCTTATAGAAAGTGCATTTCCTACGAATCAAAGTTAATTATTTGCAGTTCTCACATGTGCTGTTTTTATCCTGTAAGACTTTGTAGTCACTCTCTCTCTCTCTCTCTCTCACACACACACACACACACACACACACACACACACACATTGGCAACCTCTTCTAGATCATTTCTAGAGATTAAGAACATTCTGGCATGACTAGTCTTTGTCATCTTAAAATAATTTCTCCTCACAATTTACTTCTCTCCAGTCATATGCTCTTCCTTTTGTTGTTTCTATAGCTCCACTCCTCTCTAGAGCACTCCATGGTTACTGTGTCTACTTTCTGGTTATTCATCCTTCCTCAGGCCACTACAATGAGGTTCCATCCACAATAGTTTAACAAAATTGCTGCGGCAAATACCACCCATGATTTCTTGATTAAAACAAAAACATATAATTAATCTTCATTTTAACTTTTATTTTAAGTTCAGGGTCACAAGAGCAGGTTTGTTACATAGGTAAACTTCTGTCATAGTCTGTACACAGATGAAATAATCTGTACCCAGGTATTAAGTCCGGTACCTATTAGTTATTTTTCCTTATCCCCTCCCTCTTCCCACCCTCCACCCTCCGATAGGCCCCAGTGTCTGTTGTTCCTCTCTATTGCGTTCTTATTTAGCTCCCACAACTTACGATACCATTTGACAGTTAACTGCCCCATATTTTTTTAATTTATTTTATTTTACTTTAAGTCCTTCGATACATGTGCAGAACGTGGAGGTCTGTTACGTAGGTATACATGTGCCGTGGTAGTTTACTGCACCTATTAACCCATAATCTAGGTTTTAAGCCCCACATGCATTATGTATTTGTCCTAATGTTCTCCCTCCCCTTGCCCCCCACCCCTCAATAGGACCCAGTGCATGATGTTCCCCTCCCTGTATCCATGTGTTCTCATTGTTCAACTCCCACTTATGAGTGAGAATATGCAGTGTTTGGTTTTCTGTTCCTGTGTTAGTTTGCTGAGAATGATGGCTTCCAGCTTTATCCATGTCCCTGCAAAGGACATGAACTCATTCTTTTTTGTGGCTGCATAGTATTCCATGGTGTGTATGTGCCACATTTTCTTTATCCAGTCTACCATTTATGACTGCCCCATTCTTAAAACTCAGTTTTACCTGACTTCTGAGATACTCATCTCTCCTGTTCTCTTACACTTCTGACAGTTTCTACTTAGTTCCCTTTGCTGATTTGTGTTCTACTTGTTCTTTAATATTAGTAATTATCAGAGTTCTGTTTCTCCTTACTTTAAAGAAAAAAAAAAGCCTCATTTCTGAATGACACTGTGGTTTCAAAGATGTATCATGAAAGAGTTTCCAAGCAAGGAATGAAATTAGAGCTGCTTTCTGAAAATTGCACATACATCAACAACGTTTATTGTCTATGTGCGTGATGGTTACTGAGGACACGGTATTTATTGATCATAAAAAAAATACTACCACACTGGCATTTCTAAACCATGTCATTATAACCCACTATAACCTATATCTGATATATAGACCAATATTTTCAAAGTCTATTAGATGTAAGCCACATGTTTGCCTCAAAAACAATATGTCCAAATTGAGCTCATCAAATAGCCTACCAAATTTGTTCTTTCTCCCTGTATTCATGCTGCAGATAAAGACAAACCTGAGACTGGACAATTTTCAAAAGAAAGAGGTTTAATAGACATACAGTTCCATGTGGCTGGGGAAGCCTCACAATCATGGTGGAAGGCAAGGAGGAGCAGGTCACATCTTACATGGAGGGCAGCAGCCAAAAAGAAAAAGAGCTTGTACAGGGAAACTCCTATGCTTAAAACTATCAGATCTCATGAGACTTATTCACTACCATGAGAGCGCACAGGAAACACCCACTCCCATGATTCAATTATCTCCCACCAGTTCCCTCCCACAACATGTGGGAATTATGTGAACTACAAGATGAGATTTGGGTGGGGACACAGAGCCAAACTATATTACTCCTGTATGCTTTCTCTCAATAAATGGACCACAACCTACCCAGGAAGCAAAGTAAAACACTTGGTTACATATAGTCTGCTACTTCCTTCTCCTTCTATACTTCAAACCAGTCAGAAATCTAGTTAATTAGATTTCTTTAATATCTCTTATATTTCACTATGCTGGACATGGGCTATTTTTGTTTATCCAACCAATATGTAAGAACCATCACCTTAGATAGTAAGGAAGCCATGAGTTACAAGTTTTACACTTTGTGCTGACAAGAAGACATTGGGTTTGGCAGAAGATGATCAATAAAAATAAATATTTAACTTATTGGCGGAATCCGATTCCACGAGTGAGTTTTGCCAGATTCAGCTAACAGTGAATGCAGCGAGCATAAACCACATTTCTGTGGCAAAGAGTATCTGTAAGTAAAGGAAGTTGGTGGTCCCTGAAGTCGCATAAAATGAAGAAACTTGATTATATTTCATTTTGTATATAAGAAAGAAATAATATTAGTGACTAATTCCCATTTTAGGTTTTTAAAATCCTATTCCAAATACAATTTTCCTATTAGGATCACATGTAAATAAAATGTGTAAATGCTAATTTATTCAGATTTAGAATGTATAATTATAGTCAAATACAAACTGTAAAGTTCAGATTAATGTATTCTCTGAAACATTTCTAGAGTTAGCTAATAAGTGAATCCAATTGCCGCTGTTATTAGTCTGGCACTTATTATAAGCGAGGCATTTTGCTATGTACTATCTATGGATTATTTTCCTTATTCCCTGTAAAACCTTGTGAGTTAGATATTGTTTTATCAATATTATTCTCTAATACAGATGAGGAAACTTAGGCTTAGAGAGAAAGCTAGAGCTTCCCTAAATATGTACAATCTGAAGTTCTAACAATCCTGTATCTACCACATTGCTCACCTCTATTTTGATATTTTCACTTATCTAACTCATTTTATATTGGCATTTCCATTTGGGTATAATAAAATAGCATTGATTTTTAAACTATTTATAGTTCTTGTTTTGGTTAAAATAGACTAGCTTTTATCTTCTTAATTGTCTCCTTTATGTCTTCCTTGTTGTTAAAATTAGTCTAATTTTACTATACATATTACCACGTTACTCATCTTATTGACATCCAGCATTCAAATTTCACAGAATATAGACTCCAAATAGACAGAGACAGTGCAGTATACTCTAAGAAGATACAAACTTGATCCCAGAGGTATTAATATTTGTATTTAAAATTAACAATTAAATATTTGCTTGAAGTGACTATAGCAGATAAAGATTGAAATCAATTCAGAAAGATACAGAGATAATGACAGACAAAATTATCTAAAAGCATGGTGCTGTCAATTAACCCGAAGTAACTATGATAATTTTTACTCATTTTTACCTTAGATATCAACAGTGATAGTGGGTTCCCTGCTAACCTTCAAACAATGAAGCAAGCATAAATATTAGCTATGATATTTTTTCATAAGCTAAAAAAAACTTGATAATTCCATGTGGAACCTAATTTTAAGATCATTTTATCATACATTCTGAGAATCTCCCACATTTCCAAACAGAACCCCCAAGCCCCTCTCACATCATTCTTTCCTGTTAAGAAAGTCATGAGCTCCTAAACACTTCAACTGGTTTTCTTCTTGAAGGACAGAGACTCGTGGAGGGAAATCACCATACGCAAAGTAGCACAGAGTGAAATACCATTTCTCTTGCAGGTGTCAGAGCAGAGAGATTTGGGGTGCTTGCCTGACTGGAGCTGCGTTGTCTGTGACAGTAAATAGCCTGGCACAGCAGTGACTACAAAGTGCAATCTGTTTTTTCTCTGTGCATTGTGTGGGTTGGGATTTTTCATTTCATACTTCATTTGCACCTGCTGAGTGATGCCACAGAATGGCAAGACTCCATCTCCTCCCACTTAGGAAGCAGCACATTACACACAGCAGTGGCACCCACGCCAGTCATCAAGGCCCTGGCCTAATCCTTGTTGTGAGCGCAGAACTATCTTCCTTTTGCAGTCCTGCATAGGTGATAAAAGAAAAGTACTAGGATTTGATTAATAAGGGTACAAAACAAAAGTAGCCTGCAATTCACTCTCCCTCTCTCTCTCTTTACTTTTTAATTATATCTGCTCACCAATGCTTGGTTTCCATCAAATGCTGTTTTTCAAGAAAAAGCAGTGTCCTTTAAATATAGAGTATAATTAACAGGCAGTCAGGGAGTGAGAGATGTGAATCACTTTTAAAATTTTGGGGATACCCCTGTTTTGACTTGTATGATAATGATTTTAAATCTAAATATTTATCAAACATTTCAACATGATTTGAAAACATGCACATGTCAATGTTTAAACAACCTGTCTATACTTAGAAGCCCTACTTTTTACTGAGGACATGCTCACATTCACTAGTGGAAAAGTATGCCTGGAATACTAAACACTGATTTAAACATAAGCTTAGTGGAAAATACATATCACATTCAAATTAAGTAATTTCTGAAAGAAAATCAGAAATAAAAACAGAGAGTCTGGATTTATGAAACTTGCCCTCAAAGAGACCAAAGACACATTGGACTCTGGAATGAAATTGATTAACCCATCATTTCTAAGATATATCTGGAAATATATACATATATATAATTATATTAAGGAAAACAAAACAAACACCTAAAAATAATAAAGATCTACTTAAAGCAAAAATGTCCTATTCAGAATATTAATTGTACTTAAAAGCATGGTAACACAGTCAGGAACTCTACTGAGTCCAATTCATCACATGATTATACTAGAAAGAATGCTATTGAAAGAGTGTATGCAATATATGATTGTATAATAGATGATTCTCACAGTCACGAAGGGGTAGATCATTTCATAATTTAAAAGATCCTGCATGATTTTAGGAACAAGGATGTAGAGTGGACTTAGATCTTCTGCACAGTACTCTGAGAAGAGACTAAAATGTTAGTAAATATAATAAGTGAACTTCTTGTAAATATGGTCTTTCTTTAGAGATCTTTGAACAATCTGGAAAAGTTAACTATTGTGATGATACTTTGGATGTCTGCTCCAAGTAGCATGTGGAAATGTAACCCCCAGTGTTGGAGGTGGGGCCTGGTGAGAGTTGTTTGGATCATGGGGTCAGATCCTTCATGAATGGTTTGGGCCATCTCCTTGATGATAAGTGAGCTCTCACTTTGATTTCACACAAGATCTGGTCAATTAAAAGTGTGTGTCACTTTCCTCCCCACCCCATTGTCATTCTCTCTCTCTCTCTCTCTCTCTCACTCACTCACTCTCTCTGTCTCTCACTCTCCCTTGCTCCCACTTTCACCCTGTGAGCTGCCTGCTCTTGCTTCGCCTTCTGCCACAATTGAAAGCTTACTGATGCTTCACCAGAAGCCAAGCAGATGCTAGCCCTGCACTTCAGAACCTTGAGCCAATTAAACTTCTTTTCATCATAAATTACCCAGTCTTAGGTATTTCTTTATAGCAATGCAAGAAAAGCCTAATACATGAGTTTAGTGATTACATGGAAGCCAATTCATTGCTAATCATGAGATTCAAGTTAAGCTTTGAAAAATGCTGATACAAAATAGCTCCTGTATATGCAAATACCCCTTCACCACTGCAGTCTAATATTTTCCAACCTATTGAAAATTAATCGTAAGCATATGTGGATGAAAGTCTCATTAAAAGAGCATAGTTCTCTCACAGAAGCATTCTAGTCAACAAAAAATTAATTGTGCTGGCAAAATTTCATAAAACGCCATCAAATATCAATAACTAATATTAAGAAATTAGAATTAAATACAGTATATGGACAATTTATGACAATCATAGTTGAAACTGCCTTTGATGATTCAGAAGTTGCCTCATCATTGTGAAAATGATTAGGAGCAGTGTTAAAGGTTGTTTTGCTATGAAAAGCAATAAGGCTAGGTTTTATAATAAGTTTCAAAAATTTATTCATTTTTTCAAAACAGTTTATGGAAGGACTGCTCTATCTCATGCATTGGGCATGTGTGTGCAATAGATAACCATACTGACTCTTCCCTGACCCTCCCCTCAAGGACTTGACACTTTAACACTGAAGATAAATGAAAACCTCAATCCACGACTGAAATTTTATAGGCATCAAGGGATGATAACAATCCATACGCCCTTCTCAAGAAGTCTCAAACCAAGACATCATGACCATCACCACTTTTCATAAATGCCTGGCTATGTTGCAAAATCAAATTGACTAGGGAATTACTCTGAAAATAAACATCCCAGATATACTTATAGCAGGCTAATTTGTTAAGCTATTAAATTGTATTTGCAATCTTGATATATTTCTCTCCATCCTTTCTGATGAGACTGTTCAATTTTGCCTAGGGATTTTTGCCAGGCTGAAAGCAGAAGCTTCTGAGACTAAACATTTCTCACTGCTTTTTACAAACATCTAAACTTCTTCAGGCGATTAGCCCAAGAGTGCTACACAGGAATGAATAAAATTTATTCTTCTGGGGACAGCGAGAGAGAAAAAAAAAGATGACCCTGAAATTGGGAAATGTCCTTGAAAAGCCTGTGTCAGTAATTCAGCGAGGTGGCTGTTTTCAGTATATGGGAGCTGTGTCATGCACATAAGGAAATTCTCCTGGTCGGGGGGAAGAAACAATGGGAGATCTGAAGAGGCCGTGCGGGCTCCATAAGTGACGTTTCAGAAGTGACGGATGGGGACCTAAAACTGGAGGAGATTCTACCATGTTTAAGTATTTCATAGAAACCAGGGAATTTGTACAATGTTGCAGGGGAGAGAGAATCTCAGCAACAACTGAGGTAAAATTCCCTTCAGAAAAGATTTGAGTTGATTTAAAGAAAATGATGCAATTTGATAGTTTTTGTTTAGCCGAGTTTGTAGGCTAACGTTTATTCTTCGTATGGAATTATAACTCATTTCTCCTGGTTCTATTCCCCAAAAGGAATAATGCATTAACCATGCAACATTTTCAAATTTTCTATTTTAGTAGGCAATGCATATACATGGCACGACATTTAAGATATAGCAGTAATTTAAAATAAGGTTTTCCCCCAAATAAGCCCTAGTGGAAGAGGGAACTAAATCAGAGAGCAATGGAGAAGGCTCTCTTTTTTGTGATGCCAGTTTTGAAAGTATAGATAGTTGCTGACTATCTATACTTTAGTCACAGTCACACCATATATCGTGTGTGTATAGTGTTTGCTTTCTCATTATTTTATTTCTTTTTACATATACCTAATGAGAGTAGTTACTCATTCTCTTTTGTTTTGTCATGTCAGGCAAGACAATTTCCAGGCAGCTTTTCCTTTTGACAACATAGAGTTGACAAACTTAGAAAGCCTGAAATTACCTATGACTGTATTGCAGTCAACAAAATATGCTAATACAATGGGATTTTGGCAAAATATATATTTCAGTAGTCATCTATTTTAAACAGTTGCTGGTAGCTTAGTAAAAATTTGAGTAACAAAGTTGGAACTATATCTAGACCATCAGTCTACATACTAACAGCTATGGATATCAGGAAATAAATGTATTGGAAAGGCAACAGATATTGGTTGCCTGCAGAGAGGATGGGCAAATTAAATGTCCAAGTATCTATAAGTTATAAAAGCTGTCTATAAGTTATAAGTTGTCCATAACTAACTACATAGGTTGCAATGAAATGGCATTATAAATAATCCCAAAGAGATTGAGAAGAAAATATTCACTTTGGGCTATGATTTGAAGACAACTTTTACCAGAGTTACCAAAGAGCTGGAGTGACGTTACCAAAGAGGATGAGGAAGGCCAGTGCTCCCTGAAACAGTTTGGAAAAAAGGAATGTGGCACTTGGCAGGGCCTAATGCTAACAGCCTGGAGTGTCCACATTAGGGGAAATGTGTATGGAATCTTCCTATATACAGTCCATACCCCCAGTCCACATCAGGAATTCTAGTTGTTACCACCATTAAATGAACCTGAAATCAGAAAAAAAACATCCATTTAAAGACAACTTGGTCATCAGAAATGATTATGAACACCACACCCTTGTGTCTTGAAGGGAAAGGCAGTCCTGTTACCATCCTTTCAATGGCTTTAGTCTCAGAGAAAAGTCAAATGCAGTAATGCAGACCCTTCTCTGAGAAACTTGGTCTCAAAAACATGCCCAGCCCCAGGGTCCTGGAAAATAACTTTGGACCTAAATTATAGGTGTTTCAGCAAAGTGTCTTATCATTGATTATTTCAAATATTAACTTTTAAGGCTTGCCTATTAGACCGACTTTCAGTATATAGTTTTGAGAAAAAAGAGAGATATTTCCATATGTTTGTATTAAGGCCCTTGGGACAAAGATCCATGCAGGCACTGAACAATCTGATTTGGACATGCACACATGATTTCCACACATAGCGCCAATAGGAAAACTGGCAAATTCTGCAAAGAAATGTCCTACACAGTCATGAAAGGAAAAATACAGAGGCAAGGTCACCTCTTGCCTCCTCGGCGAGCTTTTTGTTTTCCTTTACCTGGGTTGATTCATAAGAAACCTGAAAAGGATGGCTTAGTCATAATATCATTATTAGTATACAAATTACAAAAGAATAAGGGCCCTCCTACTTAAATGATATGGAACAATCAGCACTTGGTAAATATATTCTAATAATTCATGAGAACATCAATACCTAATTGTAATCATTTAGGCTTTCTAACTTTCACTAAGATGAAAAATGTTTATACAGAATACCTAATCTAATATATGGGAAGTCATATATAAAATAATTAACATCAGGCCTTCTTTAAAGGCTTTGAATCTAGATAAAATACCTGATAAGAATAAAAGCTTTTGTTAAGCCCTTGGTACACATAGAAGAAAAGAAATGTCATGTTTATAACAGAAGTTGGGTAAATTATTCTTACATTTGCTGTGAAAATTGTAGCTTCAGGAAGAAAGCTAATCTTCAGAAAAGTTCCTGCTGAATTACAATCAGCTCTATCCTTAAAAAAAAGATACTCATGTTTTTGCCGCATAGCATTTTTGTTCAATAAATAGATTTTTTAAATCTACATTAGAAGAGGCACTGAGAAAAAAATAATGGACCTGGCCATAAATAAAATGCCAAATGTGTAACTTACAGAGTAGCCATTTGTGTTCCTAGTCATATGACATTCCGTGTTTATATTTATATAGCATTTAATTTAAAGAGTTAATGAAAGAAGGATTTGCTGTATAGTCCTCGAGCATTGCAGTCTCTAGCAATAATTTCTGACATGCAAAAGCATTGGATAGAGATTTGAAAATTATTGCTTGAGCTGAACGGGGACAGGGGAGGAAGAAAGAGAGAAAACAATCTAAATGTGATATTTGTAAACAATTTTTAGTCTTTCATGGTAAAATCTCTGACTGTAATCATCAGGTATTCATCAATTCAAAGCTCTTGCTCTCTCTGTCTCTCTCTCTCTCTCACACACACACACACACACACACACACACACAATATGCCCAATAGATGTGGCTTCTGTTTGGCGTCAAATAGATTTATTAAGATTATATTTCCCATTATAAAGGCAGTCGGCATTCAGGAGTCAGGAACATTTGTCTTTCCCTAGAAACATAATTTATTCTAATTTGGTATATGATGTGTAGGTCTTAAAAATAAGCACTATTAAAAATGGCCAGATATACTTAATAGGTACATTGCAGCTAGAGCTAATTTTGCTTGTTTTCATTTTTGTTTTGAGGATTTTCTTAAATAAAATAATTCAGACATATCCAAAAATATAAAAACAGTAAATAATCACCCGTAAGCCAAATACAGCTTAAGAAATGTAATACCATAAGTACAGTTAAATGCTCTCTGTCCCTCTTCCCAAGTATATCCTTCTTCCTCCCTAGAGGACAGCACCATTCTAAATTAAATGTTTATTATTCTCGTTGTCTACCTTTATACTGTCACTACTTATATACTTCCAACTAAATATTTGGAGTAATCCTGTGTGTGTTGTTCCCCAAGAAGCTTTTTCACTCAACACATGTTTGGAAGATTTACTCACAATGACACAAATGGTTCTAGTACAGTTCATTCATTCTTATTACTTGAATTCTACCATATGACTTTTCCACAATTTACCTATTCATCCTGCTGATTATAGTTATTTACATTATCTCAAATATTTCCATTTCAAACAATGAACTATGAACACTCTTATGTACACCTCCTTTTTCTTTTTAAATTATTTTATTTTATTTCATTTTAAAGTTCCAGGATACATGTGCAGGACATGCAGGTTTGTTACATAGGTAAATGTGTGCCTCGGTGGTTTGCTGCACCTATCAACCCATCACCTAGATATTAAGCCTCACATGCGTCTCCCTGTCCCCACAACAGGCCCCGCTGTGTGTTGTTCTCCTCCCTGTGTCCATGTGTTCTCACTGTTCAGCTCCCACTTGTAAGTGAGAACATGCAGTGATTGGTTTTCTGTTCCTGTGTTAGTTTGCTGAGGATAATGCCTTCCAGCTCTATCCATGTCCCTGCAAAGTACATGATCTCATTTCTTTTTATGACTGCATAGTATTCCATGGTGTATATGTACCACATTTTCTTTATCCAGTCTATCATTAATGGGCATTTGGGTTGATTCAATGTATTTGCTATTGTGAGTAGTGCTTCAGTGAACATACACATGCATGTATCTTTATAACAGAGTAATTTACATTCCTTTGAGACTACACCCAGTAATGGGATTGCTGGATCAAATGGTATTTCTGGTTCTAGGTCTTTGAGGAATTGCCACATTGTCTTCCACAATAATTCATCTATTACACCAACAGTGTAAAGCATTCCTATTTCTCCACATAAGCAATATTATACCTAGGATACATATCTAGGAATTGCTGGGTTGAGTGTATGTCCATTTTCATGTTTATTAGATAATAGCCACTCTCTTCAAAATTATTTTACCTAATTTTCAATCATAATAGCACTGTGTAAAAGTTTCCTTTGCTGTATATACTTGTCAACATATTCAACTTTTCACTTCATGCTAAGCTGTGACATAGAATCTCATTGTGGCTATAATCATCATTTTCTTAGCTATTTATGAAGTTGCATGTCATTTCATGTATGTATTGGCCAATAACATGTCTTTCACTCTTTCTATCTCCTTTGCCCATTTCCCACTGTGGTATTCGACTGTTTTACTATTGATTCATAGAAAGCATTGAAATACTCTTGGTAGTGATCCTTTGTCATCTCTATACACTGTCTCTATACACTACAAATATCTTCATCTAGTCTGTTCTCATGATTTTTCTCTTTTTCACAATGCCTCTTAATGAACGGAGGTGTTTAATTTTACTATAATTCATTTTATTAACAATGCCCTAGACTGTTCTAGACTTTTGTGCTTTAAGAAATTCTTTATTATCGAAGTAATATCTTTCTTTGTTTTCTTCATAAAGCCTGAAAGTTTTGGATTTTTTAGATCTTCTATTCAAAACAGCATTTTTGACATTATTGTTTATAATTAAAGATAAGGATATTACCTGGATAATTAATAAAAGTCCATCCTTCCCCACTGATTTTAAAGGCCTCATCTCACATGTATATAGTTGTATGTGTGTGTCTGTGTGTGCGTATGTGTGCGCACATATCTGTGTATGTTACGTGTATATATATATGTATAATATATATAAAAATATATATTTGGCTTTCTGTTTTAATTGGTTCATTAATCTATGTTAATACCAACACTGCCTTTTCTTAATTACTATTACTTTAAAATGTCTTGATATATAAAAGGGGTATCTCCTTGAGTTGTTCTTTTTTACAAAAGCTTGTCTAAATAAGCTGTCTCAGCTTTTTTCCCCTTTGCTCTTCTATATGAATGTTAGAATCATCTTGTCAAGTTCTATATAAATACTGGTAAGACTTTTATTGGAATATTGCTTTGAATTTATACATAAATTTTAAGATAATGTATATCTTTCATATTTTGACTTTTTCTATTGCATACAATATATCTCTCCTTTTATTTAGTTCTTCTTTAATGACTTTCAATAGTTTCATAATTTTCTTCATAAAAGGCTTGCACATCTTTTGTTAAATTTATTCCTACTGTTTTACATTTTAGTTGCTATTGTGAAATGCTAACCTCTTAAAATTACGTTTTAAATGTTTCTTACTGGACCTTACACATAATAATATGTTGAAACCTCGTATTTTAAATAATTTAATTGTAATTTCTCTTGAGTTACCTATTAACCTCAAATATAGAGAAAACTGGTTATTCCTTTTAACCTTTATATTTGCTTACTCCAGTTTCTGGGCTTACTGATCTGGGTGGTACAAAGTAAAATGAGACATTCTTTTCTTATTATTCTTTTTAATGGGAATATTCTAATGTTTCACCACTATGTGAGATGTTTGGCAAATTAAAATGTTTTTCTATTCCTACTTTTCTAAGAAATTTTATCACAAAAGATCATTAAATTTTGTTGATTTTGTTTTCTCTTTTTATTGCGATTATCCTGTGATTTTTTCTTCATTAATCTGTTAATTGATTAATTTCTTTAATAGTTTTTTCAGTGGTGCATTATCCTTGCATTTCAGTGATAAAACTCACTTGATCATGTTGCATTTTTTATACATTGTAGATTTTGTTTGCTAATTGATTCGTTTCAAATTTTTTTTTATTCTAAGTTGATGTAGTGGCCTGGCTTGTAATTTTCTTTTTACCAATTTTCCTTGCAGCTGTCTGATTTTAGTTAAGCTGTTCTATTAAAGAGTTGGAGAATATTCTTGCTTATGCCATTCCCTGGAATAGTCTATTCTATATATGGCAATACCGAAGTTATGTTACTTGAATATTTGGTATAACTTGCCTGTGAAATCAGTTTGCCTAGATAGTGGTGGTTGTAGAGGGAAGGGAGGAGGTTGATTCATGGTAGACATTTTAAAAACTGTTTCAGTTTATGAAGTAGTTAGAGATCTTTCAATGTTCTCTACTCCCTAAGTCATATTTTTACAAGTTGTATTTTTTAAACAAATCATGCCTTTCATCCAAGTTCTCAAAATTATTGTCAATAACATGACCATATTTTTTAATGTCTGCTTTGTGTGTGATTAAGTCACCTCAGTTATTGTTTATTCCTGCCTTCTCTCTGTCAGTCTTGCTTTTTTCTACTACTTTGAATTTTTCCTGTTGTTCTCTTACTAAGTTCTTAAGTTAGTAACTGAGCTCATATTTTTCAACCTTTTTTTGCAGTAAATCCCATTTTGAACATTGTTTGAGTCATAGCCCATAACTTTTGATATAGTGTATTTTCTTTATTTTTCAGTTATATTGTCTAATTTCCATTATGACTTCTTTTGTGAGTTTATATAGAAGTGCAATATTTCCAAACATACAAAGGTTTCTTCTCCCATAGGATGAAATGTTTTTCTGTTCAGTTCTTTTGTTGAGAATTCAGCACTTTGAGGGCACTGGCTTTAATCAAGTAGTTTGATGCAAGTCTCACCTTGTTCAATTCAAAGTCCTTGACTCCTGTTTCTGTGCAGCAACCAAAATCCAATCATCTTGTGATTGGCAATGCCCAAAGCCACAGCTTTTTATTTGCTTCCCAGTTCTTTCTTCACTTTCCAGCCTTACGGTCCTTTACTTTCTTTCAAGTTAAGTTGTATATTTTTAAAATGTTTTGTAGCAGGAAGTTTCAGACTGTCTAGTCAACCATATTGCCAGAAACAAAAATCTGAAGATAGGTGTTCATTTTCACATGGTAGCTTGGAAAAAGTGTAGGGGCGTGAAATTTTTTCCACATTTGTCCTTTTTGTTAAGTAAATATAATTCCCAAAGGAATATTAATTTGTGAAAAGGGTCTTCATGAAGGGGATTACATCCATTTCAGTGTAGATTACTGATGGTATTGATTCTTTTGGCTCTTCGGTGTATCTATCATTATATCTATAATGCCTTTAGACTCTGGGACTTGGACATTTCTCCCCAGTGCCATAGTATGTCGTGTCTAGATGTCAAAATGGTATTTATTCAGGACCTATATCATTATACAAAAGAGTAAAATTACTTAGAAAATCTTCATATAAGGGAACAGTAAAATAAGTAATTGAGAACAATTAGGAAAGAGGTGAGGAAGAATTGGGTAGAAAAATAATAAATCCAAGCAAAAAATTACCATGCCAAATTAGTATCATACAGCATTGTGCAATTACTGGAAGCGAACCAAATTTGCAATTTCAAAAGAACAAAAAGCAAGAGAGAACCATTATTCATTACAAGAATCAAAATGTCCCTAGGATTAAAACAGACCAGTTGGCAAGGTATGTGACCAAATATGATATTATAATAAGGTAAAGCCACGTTTAGTCCTGTGTAAATTCTAACACAGTATTATATAAGCTAAACATGTGCCCTGGGCAAAAGCAAACAAATCCACCAGAAAGTGTTGAAGGATGCATTTGAAATGAAACTTAGGAATAGTATAGAATTTTCCCTATGTTCTGCATACAGGCTAGACAAAGTGATTTTTTTTTTCTTTCTCTCTTTTTTTTTTCTTTTTTGAGACAGAGTCTCTCTGTAGCCCAGGCTCAAGTGCAATGGCACAGTCTTGGCTCAGTTGAGCTGAGTTCTCAAGAGGAAAGTTTCCAGCTTTCACCCATTCAATATAATGTTGGCTGTTGGTTTATCAAAGATGACTCATTATTTTGAGGTATGTTCCTTGCATGCCTAGTTTGTTGATGATTCTTGTCATAAAGGGATGTTGGATATTATTGAATTTTTTACTGCATCTAGTGAGAGGATCATATGCTTTTTGCTCTTAATTCTGTTTATGTGGTAAAACACACTTATTGATATGCATAAATTGAACCACCCTTGAAACCCAGGAATAAAGCCTACTTGATCATGGTGTATTAACCTTTTGATGTGCTGCTGGATTTGGCTTTCTAGTATTTTGTTGAGGAATTTTGCATGTATGTTCATAAGAGATATTGGCCAGATATTTTCTTTTTTTGTTGTGTTCCTGCCAGATTTTGGTATCAGGCTGATGCTGGCTTTGTAAACTGAGTTAAGAAGGAGCTCATTCTTCTCAATTTTTTGGAATAGTCTCAGTAGGATTGGTACAAGTTCTTCTTTGCTCTTGTGGGAGAATTTGGCTGTGAATCTATCTGATCCAGTGCTTTTCTTGGTTACTAGGTTTTTTAACATTATTACTGATTGAATTTCAGAGCACAATATTTGTCTATTCGGGATTTCAGTCTCTTGCTGGTTCAATTTGCACGCATAGAGTTGTTCATGGTATTCTCTGAGAATCTTACATATTTCTGTGGGATCAGATATAATGTCATCTTTGTCATGTTTTGTTGCACCTATTTGGATTCTCTTTTTTCTTTGTTGATCTAGCTAATGGCCAATGTTTTTTTTGTTTTTTTTTTGTTTTTTTTTGTAACCAAGTCATGGTTTTGTTGATGTTTTATATGAATATTTTGGTCTCAATTTCACTAAGTTCTGTTCTGTTTTTAGTTATTTCTTTTCTTAGGCTAGCTTGGTTTTTTTTTTTCTCTAGTTCCTTTATGTGCTAAATTAGATTGCTGATTTGAGATCTTTCTAACTTCTTGCTGGAGGTGTTTGGTGCTACAAGCTTTCCACTTAACACTGCTTTGACTGCATCCCAGAGATTTTGATAAGTTGTATCCCTATTTTCATTAATTTGAAAACATTTTTAAATTTCTGCCTTAATTTCTGTCTTTACCCAGGAGTTATTCATGAGCAAGTTGCTTTATTTCCATATATTTGTGTAGTTTTGAGAGATCTTCCTGATATTTATTTCTAGTTGTATTGTACTATGACCTAAGAGTGTGCTTGGTATAACTTCGATTTTTTTAATGTATTCAGACTTCATGTGTCTGAGCATGTGATCAATCTTAGAATATGTTCTGTGGTCAGGTGAGAAGAATGTAGTTTGTGGATTTCGAATGGAGCGTTCTGTGGATATCGATTAGGTCTATCGATTGGTCAAGTGTCAAGTTTAAGTTCAGAGTTGCTTTGTGAGTTTTCTTCCTTGATGATCTGTCTAATGTTGCCAGTGGAGTGTTGAAGTCTTCCACTATTATTATGTGGTTGTCTAAATCCTTTCATAGGCCAAGAAGTTGTTTTATGAATTTAGGTGCTCCAGTGTTGAGTGCCTAAGCCTTCTTGTTAGATTATACCCTTTATCAGTTCATACTATCCTTCATCCTTCTTAATTTTATTGGTTTAACGTCTGTTTTATCTCATATAAGAATAGTGACTCCTGATCTTTTTTGCTTTGTGTTTGCGTGGTAGATCTTTCTCCATTTCTTTACTTTGAGCCTGTGGATGTCATTACATGTGATATGCATCTCTTGAAAACAAAAGATGGCTGTGTCTTGTCTCTTTATCCAGCTTGCCACTCTATGTCTTTTAATAGGGTGTTTTTCCCATTTATATTCAGGGTTAGTATTGATATGTGAGCTGTTAATCCTGTCATTCTGTTGTTAGCTGGTTGTTATGTAGCCTTGATTGTGTAGTTGATTCATAGTGCCTGTGGGCTATGTGCTTAATTGTGTTTTTGTGATAGTAGATGTCACTCTTTTGACTCCATGCTTAGCACTGTTTTAGGGACCTTTTTTAAGGCTGATCTAGTTGAAATGAATTCCCTCAGCATTTGCATGTCTGAGAAGAATTTTATTTCTCCTCCACTTAGGAAGTTTTGTTTGGTGGGACGTGAAATTCTTGGCTGGAATTTCTTTTTTTTTTTTTTTTAATTTTTTAAGGATGCTGAAAATAGGCCCCCAATCACTTCTGGGTTGTAAAATGTCTGCTAAAAGGTCTGCTGCTAGCCTGATGGTTTCCCTGTGTGCATTATGTTACCTTTCTCTGTAGCTGCATTAAAGATTATTTCTTCTGGGTTGACTTTGGTGAATCTGATGACTGTGCACCTTAGGACGGCTGTCTTCTATAGTATTTAGCCAGTGTTCTCTGTATTTCTTGAATTTGAATGTCAACCGCTCTAGTGAAATTAAGAAAACTTTCAAGGACTGTATGGTCAAATATATTTTCCAAGTTGCTCATGCTCTCTCCTTCTCTCTCAAGAATGCCAATGAGTCATAGATTTAGTCTCTTTACATAATCTAATATTCCCCTTTTTCTTTATTTCTGTTTGTCTGACTGACTTGATTTGAAGGATTTTTCTTTGAGCTCCAAGAGCCTTTCCTCAGTTTGTTCTATTCCAGTTGTATTATAAAATTATTGTCTTGAATTTTTCAGCTCTAAAATTTCAGTTTGGTTCTTTCTTAAAATGAATGTTTTTTCTTTTAGTTCTCAGATTCCTTGGATTCCTTGGATTGGGTTTTAACTTTCTCCTGAATCTCAATGAGTTTCCCTGCCACCTAGAATCTGAATTCTATGTCTGTCATTTTAGTCATTTCAGACTGGTTAAGAACCATTGCTGGACAGCTAGTATTAATAGACTCGTTTGGAGGTAAGGGTACACTCTGGCTTTTTTACATAGCCAAAGTTATTGCACTGATTCTTTCTCAACTGGAAGGTTTGGTGTTTCTTTCTTTCTTTCTTTTGTTTGAGACAGAGTCTCGCTCTGTCACCCAGGCTGGAGTGCAGTGGCGCTATCTCAGCTCACTGCAAGCTTTGCCTCCTGGGTTCACGCCATTCTCCTGCCTCAGCCTCCCGAGTAGCTGGGACTACAGGTGCCCACCACCACACCCGGCTAAATTTTTGTATTTTTAGTAGAGACTGGGTTTCACTGTGTTAGCCAGGATGGTCTTGATCTCCTGATGTTGTGATGTGCCCACGTTGGCCTCCCAAAATAGGTTTGGTGTTTCTTTACCTGTGATGTAATTTGGGTGTAATCAATCGACTTCATTTCTGGATGTTTACAGAGGTCCAAGTCTCTGTACAGGGTCTTTATTTGTGGCTGAATTCTTGCCCTTCATTTCATAGGGGGATATATTGTTAAAATATTTTTGGTGGTATAGTTTGGGCTGTAATCCAGTAGATGACACTTAGATTAATGAGTGTTAGACAGGCTCTTAGCCAAGCAGCTCCTCTATATTTCCTCACATTTGCAGCCATGCTCTGTGATGTGATGGGAAGAGAGGTAACCCCTTCACCAAGTTTACTCCTGGCCCTTGGGGGATACCCCCTTATCACTGACACTGTGCCAGCATTTCTTTTATTAGGTTATTAGGTATTATCAGCCGCAGGGGTCCCTGGATGGAGGCCTTGGCAAGGAGATAGGCCACTCCCTTTCCAGGCCAGCCCTGTAAAGGGAGGCATGCCCTGCTCCCACTCCAGCCCATGACTTACGTATTTCACTCCTCTCAGTGCTCTGAGAGTGTGGGCTTTTCTGCTCAAGGATCAGCCGCAGATTTTGACTCAGCACTCCCAAGCTGCACACTGTAGACTTGGAGTGCTGGGAATGGCTTGTGGCTCCATCCTCTTGACCCTCAGAGTCAGGTTCCAGGTGTGCTGGGTGATCCAAAGTGCTCCCAAGCAACCAGGAAAGGAATCAGGTAAAGCAAAGCACCCCTGCTAGGCAGTGGTGGCTGCACTGTTCACATGCGCCTGGCAGAGTGGCTGGGCAGGAGTCCTGGGAGGGGATGGCAGGCAACAAGACCTGCAGAACAGACATGCCCCAGTCCTGTGTAGAAGTCAGTCCCTTTCTCCTGGCCTGGCTGTCAGCAGGGACTCAATCTGCCTGGGGGATGAAAGGGGTATCCCCAGGTGATGGAAGCCTATGGCCACACTCTGCCAAAGCTGCGCCATGCACAAAGGCCCCTATTTCTGTGCTGGCTGAAGCCCTATCTCTGTCTATTTTCAAGGCAGATCCCCCATCAACTCAAGCATCCATGGAAGACATGAGGTCTCCTGTAGCCAAGATTCCAGAGGTCCACAGAGAGCATGGGTAGTCCCACAGGCCCTTCACTCATTTGTTCCCCAGAAGCCATTCAAGGCCGGAACTAGCCCCAGCATTTGAGTACCCTGTGCATGGTTCTCAGCCTCGTCTCTCCTCAGCCTCAGAGTGTACATCACATCTCCATCCACTTTTGGTGTTTTCTCTCTGAAGATCTGTCCAAATTATCTTCATTCACTAAAAACCTTATCTCTCTCTTTGTGGGAATGGCGCTTTAGCTATTTCTAGTCAGCCATCTTCAATGTACTAATTTTTATCAAATATCTATAAGTCACATTATAAAACTATAAATGGTTTGGTTTTATGGCAACAGTTGATACACCAAGATTATATTCAGGCTTCCATACATGGAAAGTAAAATCCATTTAATAAATAAAATCTGCCAAATCTTTAATCATTGAGATAGGGTGTTATTAAAAACTGATTGTATTATATTTTGGTGCATATAAATAGATCAAAAATAAGTATTGAGTAACTTATGTTGTATACTAGTGATATAATTTGGAGAATAAATTAAGTGCAAGTCAATAGGAGCCTTAAATGTGTGCTGTAATTGATTGATACCTTCTTGGAATGGAAGTAAGAGGTATGCAACACTAATGAAATAAGAGGTATGCAAAAAAAATTAAAGAATATTTTCAAAAGAGCATACAAATATTAAGTAAATCTATACAGAGAGACAGAGACATATTAGCAAATAAACTAGCCCTAGGGAAGTTTGGAATAAGAAAACAAGGTGACATTGTTGTACTCTGAGGTAAGGCACCGTTTCTAAAGGAAGCAAGTTTTCCATAACTTTGTAAAAAAGAGATGAAGTAGATAAAACAGCTGGAGGAAATACAGGGAATACTAAAAATTATATTCGTGAAGAAAGTCATGAGAATAAATGATCTGCATGCTGGTAACAGCAATAAGACTCACCTTAACAGAGAGAGAATGAGTTGAGAATAATGCTTGGAGAAAAACAAAAAGGTAAAGTGCCTTGGTTTTAGAGATAGTGAGGGGTCGAATCAAGGCAGTGGTACAATTACAGTAGTCCTTTGTTCTTAACTGTTAAGTAATAGTGGTTTCTTTAGTTGCATTTTGAGTATTTTGGATTCCAGAAACCAAGTAGGAAATTATTGTAATAACTAAGTAATCATCAAAACTCAAATAAAAGCAACTTTTATGAAATGGGCAGAGGAAAGAAGAAGACTAATCTATTTGACATTAAAAACAAACAAAAAAAACCAAAGATTTTTTTTATGGTAAAGATTGGAGATAGATTCTAAAAGGAAGAAAAATAAATAATGTTGCCAACGTTTCAACCACAGAGAACTGCGAGTTTGTTAATACAAATGTCAATGAAGCTGGGAATTCTTGCTGAAGGAAGAGAAGCTAAAACTGTATGTGCAATCTCCAACTAGCTCTCATCTATTGCAGCAACTTTCAGGAAACAGGAATAGGTTTAATCTTTCAACCTGGGGAAACACTAGCCGTTTTTAAACTAAACAAAGTAATTTGCCGCCATCTTGTGGCGAGTCTGAAAATTACAATATGTTTTAGTTTTTTGATTTTTTTTTTTTTTTTTTTTTTTTTTTTTTTTTTTTTATAGTTTAAGTTCTGGGATACATGTGCAGAACATGGAGGTTTGTTACATATATATTCACATGCCATGGTGGTTCACTGCACCAATTAACCCGTCATCTACATTAGGTATTTCTCCTAATGCTATCCCTCCCCGAGGTCCCCACCCCCCCAACAGGCCCCAGTGTGTGATGTTCCCCTCCTTGTGTCCATGTGTCCTCACTATTCAACTCCCTCACTATTCAACTGATAAGCGAGAGCATGCGGTATTTGGTTTTCTATTCTCGTGTTAGTTTGCTGAGAATAATGGTTTCCAGCTTCATCCATGTCCCTGCAAAGGGCATGAACTCATCCTTTTTAATGGCTGCATAGTATTCCATGGTGTATATGTGAAATATTTTCTTTATCCAGTCTATCATTGATGGGCATTTGGGTTGGTTCCAACTCTTTGCTATTGTGAATAGTCCTGAAATAAACATACATGTGCATGTGTCTTTATAGTAAAATGATATATAATCCTTTGGATATATACCCAGTAATGGGATTGCTGGGTCAAATGGTATTTCTGGTTATAGATCCTTCAGGAATTGCCACACTGTCTTCCACAATGGTTGAACTAATTTACACTCCCACCAACAGTATAAAAGCATTTCTATGTCTCCACATCCTCTCCAACATCTGTTGTTTCCTGACTTTTTAATGGCTGCCATTCTAACTGGCGTGAGATGGTATCTCATTGTGGTTTCCCTAATGGCCAGTGATGATATAAGCTTTTTTTCCATGTGTTTGTTGACTACATAAATGTCTTCTTTTGAGACGTGTCTGTTCTTATACTTTGCCCACTTTTTGATGGGGTTGTTTGTTTTTCTCTTGTAACTTTATGTTCCTCGTAGATTTTGGATATTAGCCTTTTGTCGGATGGATAGATTGCAAAAATCTTCTCCCATTCTGTAGGTTGCCTGTTCACTCTGATGATAGTTTCTTTTGCTATGAGGAAGCTCTTTCGTTTAATTAGATCCCATTTGTCATTTTTGGCTTCTGTTGCCATTGCTTTTGATGTTTTAGTCATGAAGTCTTTGCCCATGCCTATGTCCTGAATGGTAATGCCTAGGTTTTCTTCTACAGTTTTTATGGCTTTAGGTCTTACCTTTAAGTCTTCAATCCATCTTGAGTTAATTTTTGCATAAAGTGTAAGGAAGGAGTCCAGTTTCAGTTTTCTGCATATGGCTAGCCAGTTTCCCCAACACATTTATTAAATGGGGAATCCTTTACCCATTGCTAGTTTCTGTCAGGTTTGTCAAAGATCATATGGTTGTAGATGTGTAGGCATTATTTCTGAGGCCTCTGTTCTGTTCCATTGGTCTATATATCTGTTTTGGTACCAGTACCATGCTGTTTTGGTTACTCTAGCCATGTAGTGTAGTTTGAAGTCAGGTAGCATGATGACTCCAGCTTTGTTCTTTTTGCTTAGGATTGTCTTGGCTATATGGGCTCTTTTTGGTTCCATATGAAATTTAAAGTAGTTTTTTCAAAGGCAATGGTAGCTTGATGGGGATAGTATTGAATCTTTAAACTACTTCGGGCAGTATGGCCATTTTCATGATATTGATTCTTCCTATCCATGAGCATGGAATGTTTTTCCATTTGTTTGTGATCTGTCTTATTTCCTTGAGCAGTGGTTTGTAGTTCACCTTGAAGAGGTCCTTCACATCCCTTGTAAGTTGTATTCCTAGGTATTTTATTCTCTTTGTAGCAATTGTGAATGGGAGTTCACTCATGATTTGGCTGTCTATTATTGGTGTATAGGAACACTAGTGTTTTTTGCACATTGATTTTGAATCCTGAGACTTTGCTGAAGTTGCTTATCAGCCTAAGGAGATTTTGGGCCGAGACAATGGGGTTTTCTAAATAATACAATCATGTCATCGGCAAACAGGGGCAATTTGACTTTGTATCTTCCTATTTGAATATTTTTATATGTTTTTCTTGCTTTATTGCCCTGGCCAGAACTTCCAATACTATGTTGAATAGGAGTAGTGAGAGAGGGCATCCTTGTCTTGTGCCGGTTTTCAAAGGGAATGATTTCAGGTTTGCCCATTCAATGTGATGTTGGCTGTGGGTTTGTCATAAATAGCTCTTATTATTTTGAGATACCTTCCATCAATACCTAGTTTATTGAGAGTTTTTAGTATAAAGGGTGTTGAATTTTACCAAAGGCCTTTTCTGCATCTATTGAGATGATCATGTGGTTTTTGTCATTGGTTCTGTTTATGTGATGGATTTCATTTATTGATCTGTGTATGTTGAACCAGCCTTGCATCCCAAGGATGAAGCTGACTTGTTCGTGGTGGATAAGCTTTTTGATGTGCTGCTGGATTCAGTTTGCCAGTATTTTACTGAGGATTTTTGCATCAATGTTCATCAGGGATATTGGTCTAAAATTCTCTTTTTTTGTTGTGTCTCTGCCAGGCTTTGATATCAGGATGATGCTGGCCTCATAAAATGAGTTAGGCAGGATCCTCTCTTTTCCTATTGATTGGAATAGCTTCAGAAAGTATGGTACCAGCTCCTCTTCGTACTTCTGGTAGAATTCGGCTGTGAATCCGTCCGGTCCTGGACTTTTTTTGGTTGGTAAGCTATTAATTATTGCCTCAATTTCAGAGCCTGTTATTGGTCTATTCAGAGATTCAACTTCTTCCTGTTTAGTCTTGGGAGGGTGTATATGTCCAGGAATTTATCAATTTCTCTAGATTTTCTAGTTCATTTGCATAGAGGTGTTTATAGTATTCTCTGATGGTAGTTTGTATTTCTGTGGGATTGGTGGTGATATCCCCTTTATCATTTTTTATTGCATCTATTTGATTCTTCTCTCCTTTCTTCTTTATTAGTCTTGCTAGTGGTCTATCAATTTTGTTGATCTTTTCAAAAAACCAGCTCCCAGATTCAATGATTTTTTGAAGGGTTTTTTGTGTCTCTATTTCCTACAGTTCTGCTCTGATCTTAGTTATCTCTTGCCTTCTGCTAGCTTTTGAATGTGTTTGCTCTTGCTTTTCTAGTTCTTTTAATTGTGATGTTAGGGTGTCAATTTTGGATCTTTCCTGCTTTCTCTTGTGGGCATTTAGTGCTATAAATTTCCCTCTACATACTGCTTTAAATGTGTCCCAGAGATTCTGGTATGTTGAGTCTTTGTTCTCATTGGTTTCAAAGAACATGTTAATTTCTGCCTTCATTTCGTTATGTACCCAGTAGTCATTCAGGAGCAGGTTGTTCAGTTTCCAGGTAGTTGAGCGGTTTTGATGAGTTTCTTAATCCCGAGTTCTAGTTTGATTGCACTGTGGTCTGAGAGACAGTTTGTTATAATTTCTATTCTTTTACATTTGCTGAGGAGTGCTTTACTTCCAACTATGTGGTCAATTTTGGAATAAGTGTGGTGTGGTGCTGAGAAGAATATATATTCTGTTGATTTAGGGTGGAGAGTTCTATAGATGTCTATTAGGTCTGCTTGGTGCAGAGCTGAGTTCAATTCCTGGATATCCTTCTTAACTTTCTGTCTCGTTGATCTGTCTAATGTTGACAGTGGGGTGTTAAAGTCTCCCATTATAATTGTGTGGGAGTCGAAGTCTCTTTGTAGGTCTCTAAGGACTTGCTTTATGAATCTGTGTGCTCATGTGTTGGGTGCATATATATTTAGGATAGTTAGCTCTTCTTGTTGAATTGATCCCTTTACCATTATGTAGTGGCCTTCTTTGTCTCTTTTGATCTTTGTTGGTTTAAAGTCTGTTTTGTCAGAGACTAGGATTGCAACCCCTGCTTTTTTGTTTTCCATTTGCTCGGTACATCTTCCTCCCTCCCTTTATTTTGAGCCTGTGTGTGTCTCTGCACATGAGATGGGTTTCCTGAATACAGCACACTGATGGGTCTTGACTTTTTATCCAATTTGCCAGTCTGTGTCTTTTAATTGAAGCATTTAGCCCATTTACATTTAAGGTTAATATTGTTATGTGTGAATTTGATCCTGTCATTATGATGTTAGCTGGTTATTTTGCTCGTTAGTTGATGCAGTTTGTTCGTAGCCTTGATGGTCTTTACAATTTGGCATGTTTTTGCAGTGGCTGGTACCAGTTGTTCCTTTCCATGTCTAGTGCTTCCTTCAGGAGCTCTTTCAGGGCAGGCCTGGTGGTGACAAAATCTCTCAGCATTTGCTTGTCTGTAAAGTATTTTATTTCTCCTTCACTTATGAAGCTTAGTTTTGCTGGATATGAAATTCTGGGTTGAAAATTCTTTTCTTTAAGAATGTTGAATATTGGCCCCCACTCTCTTCTGGCTTGTAGAGTTTCTGCCAAGAGATCAGCTGTTAGTCTGATGGGCTTCCCTTTGTGGGTAACCCGACCTTTCTCTCTGGCTGCTCTTAACATTTTTTCCTTAATTTCAACTTTGGTGAATCTGACAATTATGTGTCTTGGAGTTGCTCTTCTCGAGGAGCATCTTTGTGGCATTCTCTGTATTTCCTGAAGTTGAATGTTAGGCTGCCTTGCTAGATTGGGGAAGTTCTCCTGGATAATATCCCGCAGAGTGTTTTCTAACTTGGTTCCATTGTCCCCGTCACTTTCAAGTACACCAATCAGAAGTAGATTTAGTCTTTTCACATAGTCCCATATTTCTCGGAGGCTTTGTTTGTTTCTTTTTATTCTTCTTTCTCTAAACTTCTCTTCTCACTTCATTTCATTCATTTGATCTTCAATCACTGATACCCTTTCTTCCAGTTGATCAAATCGGCTACTGAGGCTTGTGCATTCATCACGTAGTTCTCATGCCATGGTTTGCAGCTCCATCAGGTCCTTTAAGGACTTCTCTTCATTGGTTATTCTAGTAAGCCATTCATCTAATCTTTTTTCAAGGTTTTTAACATCTTTGCCATGAGTTCGAACTTCCTCCTTAAGCTTGGAGAAGTTCAATTGTCTGAAACCTTCTTCTCTCAACTTGTCAAAGTCATTCTCCATCCAGCTTTGTTCCATTGCTGGTGAGGAGCTGCATTCCTTTGGAGGAGGAGAGGCGCTCTGAGTTTTAGAATTTTCAGTTTTTCTCTTTGTTTTTTCCCCATCTTTGTGGTTTTATCTACCTTTGGTCTTTGAAAATGGTGATATACAGATGGGGTTTTGGTGTGGATGTCCTTTCTGTTTGTTAGTTTTCCTTGTAACAGTCAGGACCCTCAGCTGCAGGTGTGTTGGAGTTCGCTGGATGTCCACTCCAGACCCTGTTTGCCTGGGTATCAGCAGCGGAGGCTGCAGAACAGCAAATGTTGCTGAACAGCAAATGTTGCTGTCTGATCATTCCTCTGGAAGTTTCATCTCAGAGGGGTACCCAGCCGTGTGAGGTGTTAGTCTGCCCCTAATGGGGAGTGCCTCCCAGATAGGCTACTCGGGGGTCAGGGACCCACTTGAGGAGGCAGTCTGTCCATTCTCAGATCTCAAACTCCATGCTGGGAGAACCACTACTCTCTTCAAAGCTGTCAGACAGGACATTAAAGTCTGCAGAAGTTACTGCTGCCTTTTGTTAAGCGACGCCCTGCCCCCAGAGGTGGAGTCTACAGAGGCAGGCAGGCCTCCTTGAGCTGCGGGGGGCTCCATCTAGTTCGAGCTTCCTGACCCCTTTGTTTACCTACTCAAGCCTCAGCAATGGCAGGCGCCCCTCCCCCAGCCTCGCTGCCACCTTGCCGTTCCATCTCAGACTGCTGTGCTAGCAACGAGCGAGGCTCTGTTGGTGTGGGACTCTCTGAGCCAGGCGCAGGATATAATCTCCTGGTGTGCCATCTGCTAAGACCATTGGAAAAGCGCAGTATTAGGGTGACTTTCCAGGTGCTGTCTGTCACAGCTTTTCTTGGCTATGGTAGGGAATTCCCTGACCCCTTGCACTTCCCGGGTGAGGCAATGCCTCTCCCTGCTTCGGCTTATGCTGAGTGCACTGCACTCACTGTCCTGCACCCACTATCTGACAAGCCCCAGTGAGATGAACCCGGTACCTCAGTTGGAAATGTAGAAATCACCTGTCTTCTGTGTTGCTCATGCTGGGAGCTGTAGACTGGAGCTGTTCCTATTTGGCCATCTTGGAACTGCCACTTTATCATTTTTAATTGTGTCTATTTGATTCTTCTCTCTTTTCTTCTTTATTAATCTGGCTTGCAGTCTATCTATTTTGTTAATCTTTTCAAAAACCAGCTCCTGGATTCATTGATTTTTTTGAAGGGTTTTTGTGTCTCTATCTCCTTCGGTTCTGCTCTGATCTTAGTTATTTCTTGTCTTCTGCTAGCTTTTGCATTTGTTTGCTCTAACTGCTCTAGTTCTTTTAATTGTGATGTTAGGGTGTTGATTTTAGATCTTTCCCACTTTCTCCTGTGGGCATTTACTGCTATAAATTTCCCTCTAAACACTGCTTTAGCTGTGTCTCAGAGATTCTGGTATGTTGTGTCTTTGTTCTCATTGGTTTCAAAGAACTTATTTATTTCTGCCTTAATTTTGTTATTTACCCAGTAGTCATTCAGGCACAGGTTGTTCAGTTCCCATGTAGTTGTGCAATTTTGAATGAGTTTCTTAATCCTGAGTTCTAATTTGATTGCACTGTGGTCTGAAAGACCATTACGATTTCCGTTCTTTTGCATTTGCTGAGGAGTGTTTTACTTCTATTATGTGGTCAATTTTAGAACAAGTGCGATGTGGTGCTGAGAAGAATCTATATTCTGTTGATTTGGGATGGAGAGTTCTGTAGATCTGTATTAGGTTTACTTGATCCAGAGCTGAGTTTAAGTCCTGAATATCCTTGTTAACCTTCTGTCTCATTGATCTGTCTAATATTGACAGTGGGGTGTTAAAGTCTCTCAGTATTATTGTGTGGGAGTCTAAGGCTCTTTGTAGGTCTCTAAGAACTTGCTTTATGAATCTGGGTGCTCCTGTATTGGGTGCATATATATTTAGGATAGTTAGCTCTTCTTGTTGCATTGATTCCTTTCCCATTATATAATGCCTTTATTTGTCTTTTTTTTATCTTTATTGGTTTAAAGTCTGTTTTATCAAAGACTAGGATTTCAACCGCTGTTTCTTTTGCTTTCCATTTGCTTGGTAAATATTCCTCCATCCCTTTATTTTGAGCCTATGTGTGTCTTTGCACATGAGATGGGTCTCCTGAATACAGCACACCAATGGGTCTTGACTCTTTATCCAATTTGCCAATCTGTGTCTTTTAATTGGGGCATTTAGCCCATTTACATTCAAGGTTAATATTGTTATGTGTGAGTGTGATCCTGTCATTATGATGTTAGCTGGTTATTTTGCCCATTAGTTGATGCAGTTTCTTCATAGTGTCAATAGTCTTTACAATTTGGTATGATTTTGCAGTGGCTGGTACCAGTTTTTCCCTCTCATATTTAGTATTTCCTTCAGGAGCTCTTTTAGGGCAGGACTGGTTGTGACAAAATCTCTCAGCATTTGCTTCTCCATAAAGGATTTTATTTCTCCTTTGCTTGTGAAGCTTAGTTTGGCTGGATATGCAATTCTGGGTTGGAAATTCTTTTATTTAAGAATGTTGAATATTGGCCCCCACTCTCTTCTGGCTTGTAGAAGAGATCCACTGTTAGTATTATGGGCTTCCCTTTGTTGGTAACCTGACCTTTCTCTCTACCTGCACTTAACATTTTTTCCTTCATTTCAACCTTGTTGAAACATGATTATGTGTCTTGGGGTTGCTCTTCTTGAGGAATATCTTTGTGGTGTTCTCTGTATTTCCTGAATTTGAATGTTGGCCTGTCTTGCTAGATTGGGGAAGTTCTCCTGGATATATCCTAACAAGTGTTTCCCAGCTTGGTTCTATGCTCCCTGTTACTTTCAGGTACAACAATCAAATGTCAGTTTGGTCTTTTTACATAGTCCCATATTTATTGGGGGCTTTGTTTCCTTTTCGTTCTGTTTTCTCTAATCCTGTCTTCATGCTTTATTTCATTAAGTTGATCTTCTATCTCTGATATCCTTTCCTCCACTTGATCGATTTGGCTATTGCAGCTTGTGTATGCTTCACGAAGTTCTCATGCTGTGTTTTTCAGCTCCATCAGGTTATTTATGTTCTTTTCTAAACTGGTTATTCTAGTTAGCAATTCCTCTCACCTTTTTTCAAGGTCCTTAGCTTCCTTGCATTGGGTTAGAACATGCTCCTTTAGCTTGGAGGAATTTGTTATTACCCACCTTCTGAAGCCAACTTCTGTCAATTCATCAAACTCATTCTTTGTCCAGTTTTGTTTCCTTGCTGGCAAGGAATTGTGATCCTTTGGAGGAGAAGAGGTATTCTGGTTTCTGGAATTTTCAGCCTTTTTGCACTGTTTTTTCCTCATCTTCATGGATTTATCTACCTTTGGTCTTTGATGCTGGTGACCTTCAGATGGGGTTTTTGTGTGGACATTCTTTTTGTTGTTGTTGATGCTATTCCTTTCTGTTTCTTAGTTATCCTTCTAGTAATCAGGCCTCTCTGATACAGGTCTGCTGGAGTTTGCTGGAGGTCCACTCCAAACCCTGTTTGCCTGGGTGTCACCAGTGGAGGCTACAGAACAGCAAAGATTGCTGCCTGTTCCTCCCTCTGGAAGTTTCGTCCCAGCAGGGCACCTGCCAGGTACTAGCTGGAGCTCTCCTGTAAAAGGTGGCTGTCGACTCCTGCTAGGAGGTGTCTTCCAGTTAGGAGGCACAAGGGTCAGGGACCCACTTGAGGAGGCAGTCTGTCCCTTAGCAGAGCTTGAATGCTGTGCTGGGAGATCCTCTGCTCTCTTCAGAGCCAGCAGGCAGGAAAGGTTAAGTCTGCTGAAGCTGCACCCACGGCCACCCCTTCCCCCAGGTGCTCTGTCCCAGGGAGATAGGAGTTTTATCTATAAGCCCCTGACTGGGGCTGCTGCCTTTCTTTCAGAGATGCCCTGCCCAGAGAAGAGGAATCTAGACAGGCAGTCTGGCTATGGCAGCTTTGCCTAGCTATGGAGGACTCTGCCCATTTTGAACTTCCTGGTGGCTTTGTTTACACTGTGAGGGGAAAATGGTGTACTCAATCCTCAGAAATAGTGGACACCCCTCCCCCCACCAAGCTTGAACGTCCCAGGTCAACTTCAGACCGCTGTGCTGATAGCAAGAATTTCAAGCCAGTAGATCTTAGCTTGCTGGGGTCCTTGGGGGTGGGTTCTGCTGAGCTAGACCACTTGGCTCCATAGCTTCAGACCCCTTTCCAGGGGAGTGAACAGTTCTGTCTCACTGGCGTTCTAGGTGCCACTGGGGTATGAAAAAAAACTCCAGCAGCTAGCTAGGTGTCTGCCTAGTTTTGTGGTTGAAACCCAGGGCCCTGATGGTGTAGGCACCCACGGGAATCTCCTGGTCTGTGGGGTTCAAAGACCATGGGGAAAGTGTAGTATCTGGGCTGGAATGCATTATTCCTCATGGCACGTTCCCTCATGGCTTCCCTTGGCTAGGGGATGGAGTTTTCTGACCCCCTGAGCTTACGGGTGAGGCAATGCCCCACCCTGCTTCGGCTTGCCCTCTGTGGGCTACACCCACTGTCTAACCACTCCCAATGAGAAGAGCCAGGTACCTCAGTTGGAAATGCAGAAATCACCCACCTTCTGCATTGATCTCACTGGGAGCTGCAGACCAGAGCTGTTCCTATTTGGCCATCTTGCCAGCCACCCTGTTTTAGTATTTTTAGAGAACATTTCCAAAAGATTTGTAAATATATTTCTCTGAACAATTGTTATAAAGGATTCTCACAAGACCATTATACTTGTTTTCCAAAGAAACTACATGATATATATATATGTATTAAATTTAATTAAATCATATAAACTACATGAGATATATATATATTAAATTGAGATTTCAACTCAACTTATAGTCAAGTATAGAAAATGTTTAGGGATACATATTCCAGTGTATTCCCTTCTTTTAATGGTTACACAAAAATTAATAAACAAAAAAAGTGTTTCAATGACACACTTCTTTGTCAACAACTTCAAAATCTGTGGCAGCAAAAAGTAAAAGGAACAGGAATCTTTTATTTATGAGATGAGAGTTTATACTTTTAGAAATTATATAATGGTAATAAAAGAACTGATTTCTAGTTTTATCCTTATATTTGATAGTTCTATGACCAATAGAAATTATTTAGCATATTTCACCTTTTTTCTGTGCTAATCTGTATATCTCATAAAGGAGAGGTCAAATGAGATGACATATGTGGCAGTACTTTGAAAATTGTAAAGCTCTATTTTAAAAATAAAAGATAAAGCACTAATATATGGACAGGGCAATCATAAACTATAAGCCAGAGGACAGTTCATCCATCTGATCAGGAATATAGGTATTGTGGGCCCCCAGCCATGACACAGTCTTCCAAAAACCAATGCAATCACCCAGAGAAGCATCAGCCAAACCCAGGCCTCAGAAATAACACCACACATCTACAACCATCTGATCTTTGACAAACCTGACAGAAACAAGCAATGGGGAAAGGATTCCTTATTTAATAAATGGTGTTGGGAAAACTGGCTAGCCATATGCAGAAAGCTGAAACCGGATCCCTTCCTTACACCTTATACAAAAATTAACTCAGGCTGCATTAAAGACTTAAACGTAAGACTTAAACCCATAAAAACCCTAGAATGTAAAAATTGTTTCAAAAAAAAAGTGAAAATGCTAAAGTAAAATATTTACAAGGTGCAGCAAGAGGTTTCAACAATAGTAAAGCATGGATCCGTTATTATTTTTGTTTAAAATGGATTGTTTGTAACAAAGAATAAATGCTTGAGGCAATAGATACCCCATTTACCCTGATATGATTATTACGCATTGCTTACCTGTGTCAAAACATCTCATGTAACCAATAAATATTATACACCTACTCTGTACCCAAAAAAATTAAAAATTAAAATTAAAAAATACATAAAAATAAAATTATGATAATAGCTTTAGATGATGGGATAAAGCATAGAAATTAAGTTTATGAAATAAATATTGACTGTATTACCCTGATGCTAAAAGTTGGAATAAAAGAACACTCAATTTGTTATACAAAAATTCCAAAACATCTGTGTATTTCATATTAGCAATGTCAATACTGTCTTCAAGGAAAATCATGAATTGTATTATTTCCAGCACATTAAAAAGAGAAATCCACTAGACTAAATGCATTTGAGAACTCTGAGACTTGCATGTGCCACCTCATTCTTCAACTGCCTCTCCTTGCTGAGTCCCTGAAGCAGGCCTGCTAAGTATAGTTTAAGCCCACTGACTTAGACCCATTCTGAAATAGAACTGGTTAATCTCATTGACTATTTTTAACATCTAAGAGAAAAAAAATTAGGCTATAATTTAAGGGAAGTACAAATAACTTTATTGATCCGTTAAGAAGATAGTTTATTTGAGAACGTAAGTCACATCTTCACGATGTCTGCTAAGACTGGCCTTTTGCAGCCTGCCATATGGATGGTAGCTCTTCTAAAAGAAACATAAATCCAAGCCTAATGACTTGGTGAATTTTAACCTAGTTTAACAGTTGTTGAAATGTGTATTTTGGTTCAATAGAAAGATGGATAATAGATATAAGATACCAAAATCAGATACTCAATCAGGATACAAATATTCAAAGAAAAGAAAAGAGCTCTTGTGGAGCTGTGGAGTCTCTTCTTCTGAAATCCTTGGGGAAAGATGTATTTAATAACTCAATTTTTATAATTTTAGAAAGATAGTACAGGAGGCTGAGGCAGGAGAACCGCTTGAAGGGGAGGCAGAGGTTGCAGTGAGTTGAGATCATGCCACTGCACTCCACCCTGGGCAACAGAGCGAGACTCCATCTCAAAAAAATAAAAAAGAAAAGATAGTATACCATATGTTATATCACACCCTCAGTGAATATCATATGTGAAGATTTCTGCAACAAAACGTATGTATATTCCCAACAAGTGGGTTAAATAAGGTTTATAAAGATTATAAATAGCCTGATGTTAGGTATTGCTGTCAAATAATTATATATGTGTATACATATAATTGTATATTGTATTATAGATATACACATATATACATACATACATTCGGTTCTATTTTCTAAGAGCTATTTAGATCTCAGAATTGTAGAGAAAGGATTGTAGACCAGTTGCTAAAAGCCACATATACAATACTGTCTATCTACATGGGAAAGAAAAATAAAATTAAAAGGATTTCTTATAAAAGAGAAGATCAAGACATGGGGGAAGTATCTCCTAAAGTCTAATGAGAGAAGTTTCCACAGACACTCTCAGGAGATTGACAGATGTTCTTTTCCTTAGAGAGATATGGTGAACTGGTGCCTTGCTCTTGCCCGGAAAATTCAAAAGAGAAAGAAGGGGCTGTCTAGGAGAAGTAGCTGCATGGAGAGTCACCGGCATTCCTAAAGTTTGTTGGGACAAAGGATGCCGGATTAGTTCTCATAGGCCACAAGTGGCCATGAGGTTCTTCTAGCTTTTAATCAGTAAAATCACTTGGTGGAGTGTATTAGTGATCTCTCTTGAAATCACCCAAAACTGTAGCTTAAAACAGCAATTTCTTATTTTCTCCCAGTTGTGAATTAACTAGGCAGCTCACCTGCCAATATCACCTGAGCCAGCACAGGAGGGCTCCCTCAGCCAGCTGGCAGCTTGGATCGGGGGGACAGGTTGGTGTAAAACATCCTCACTGACATTTCAGGAGCATTAATTGGAGTGACTAGAAGAACTGGGATGGCTGAGCCAGTCCCGCTCTCTATCCAAGTTGTTTTTCGCCTCAGGCTTCCTCGCATAATGACAGAAGTATTCACATAATGTCGTTTCCAACACATTCTATCATATTTAAGCAAGCCACAAAGCCAATCCAGATGCATAGCATGATGAAGTGGATTCTGCCTCTTGATGAGGGGAGCTATAAAGAACTTGAGATCATCTTTAGTGTGCCACAGGTATACTAAGAAGCCACAAGCAAAGAAGAGGAAGAATAAAAGAGGAGGAGGAGGGTAAATTTAACTTTAAGTCAGGTTCAAAGTTTGATTATCATATGGTGCTAGCTACTATTAATCGCAAAATTATAGCGTATTTAAAATGACCATAATTTTTTTCCAGAGATCTGTAAATATACAGAGCTACCTGAGAGGAAATAATTGCCTCTGTAAGTAAATATTAAAGGGAAGATGAAAGACCAAAGTAATGATATTTTCTGGGTGATTTCTATTGTTATTGATGTTATTGATCCTGCAAGTGGAACTTCAATGTGTATTTTTGGTAGTGAGAGGTGCAATTCATACTCCATGAAATATGTTGGTTCAATGTATCGATTTACTTTACCTGAAGAAATGGTGAAGCATGAGAGTACTACATTGCCTACACACAGCAAATTATTCTGAAAATTATCTTTACCCCTGTCCTTCCCCAGAGTTTCACAGCTCATGGTTCTTTCTCACATCTTTCCTGTTTTCCTTTACGAACACTACAGCTCACTGGCTCTCGTCTAGACTCTCCTGTCCTTACAACAAGTATCTCCCTTTTTCTTCCAGAGGTGGCTCCTTGCCAAGCATTCATTCACATACACACACATATAACACATATAATGGAGAATCTACAGGTATTTCTTTGAAAAGGAAAATTTCTCCTGCATTTAATTTTGAAAGCTAGATCCCTAGGAAATGAATAAAATTGTTAAACTTTTTTTTTACAAGATAGGAAATACAATGAAAATAACAATATTTTGTGTTTTCTTTTCTTTTTTAGCTTTTAAGTTCAGCAGTACTACTGCAGGTTTGTTACACAGATAAACTTTTGTCATGGCGGTTTGTTGTATGGATTATTTCATCATCCAGATATTCAGCCTAGCACCCATTAGTTATTTTTCCTGATCCTGTCTCTCCTCCCACCCTCCACCTTCTGACAGGCTCCAGTGTCTGTTGTTCCCCTTTATGTGTCAAAGTGTTCTCATCCTTTAGTTCCTACTTATAAGTGAGAACATGCAGTGTTTGGTTTTCTGTTTCTGATTCGTTTGCTAAGGATAATGGCCTCCAGCTCCAGCCATGTCCTTGCAGACGACATGTTCTTGTTTTTCTTATGGCTCCCTAGTATTCCATGGTGCATATGTACCACATTTTCTTTCTCCAGTCTATTGTTAATGGGCCTTTAGGTTGGTTCCACGTCTTTGCTATTGTGAATAGTCCCGCAATGAAATACACATGTATGTGTCTTTATAATAGAATGATTTATATTCCTTTGGGTACATACCGAGTAATGGGATTGCAGGGTTGAATGGTATTTCTGTCTTTAGGGTTTTGAGGAATCACCACACTGTCTTCCACAATGGCTGAACTAATTTATACTCCCACCAACAGTAGAAAAGCATTCCTTTTTCTCTACAACCTTGCCAGCATATGTTATTTTTTGACTTTTTAATAATAGCCATTCTGATGGGTGTTAGACTGTATCTTGTAGTTTTGATTTGCATTTCTCTAAGGATCAGTAATGTCGTTAAAATTAACCTGATGGTTATGAGCAGGATGGATTCAACAAGAAGGGTTTCAAACGTAACAACAGAATTTGAAGTGACCTCAGGGGAATGGAGATAATATGCAGTTATATGGAAATAATAGCAAGTGATAATTAACATAGGATGGAGAACCATGCTCTGCAGAAGAAAAATGATTAATGGCTATTCACAGTTAAGTTAAAAAAAAGGGCCTACTTTTAAAATATTATGATGTTCATGAGTAAATATAATTAGAAGTTATATTCACATCAATCAAAATCTCAGGAATTCAGGCTTTCTAGGACCTCAGTGTTGTGTGATAGATTAGGAAAAGATGGCAAGACTGAAATTTGCAGATGGTATCTCTATTAAAAAATGTGTTAAGTAATTATCAAAATACTCCAGATGGGCAAAAGCAAGATTCCAATGTGTTGAATCATCAAGATTGGATATCTACATTGATAAAAGTCAAGCTATTTATTTATTACTTATTTATTTATTTTAAAGTCTTTTTTCATAGACATTTATTCTTTATTTAATCTAGGTTAGTTATCATACACATTTAAAATGGCTCAAATTTATATAATAATGTCATATAAATCATTCAATATTTAATATGCTTTAGAAGTATTTATAGAACATTTAGAATATAATAGGAGCTTTATTGGGTACTAAGAGACAGTTATGAGACAGAAACAGGTCCTGCCTTTATATAGTGCACTGTGGGATTCTTACCAAAGAAACCCAGAAAATTATTAAGCTCCATGATGGGCTATGATAGGAAAAATATAAGATGCAGTGTGGGCTCGTAAGAGGGAAACCTAATTCATATTTCCCTAATTCAGGGAAGGAGTGAGAATCAGAAAAACTTCCAGGAGGAAGTGACATTTAAATAAAAACTTTAAGATTCAACATTTGAAATATCAGTAATACAAATATAAAATAAATCATATTTCATTTCAAATGGGGCAGGATGTGCAAATATCTGGTCATAATAAAAAATACGGTACATTTTAAGAATTGAATCCGTGTGGAGAGAACAGGGAGATGTGGCAAGAGACAATGTAGAGAAGTCTAAGTGAGCTGTGTTGTGAAGTCAGGCTAAGACGCCACTGCAAGGTTTGAAGCAAAGGGGTGATATAATTCGATGTGCAATTTTGAAATATCACTTTGGTTTCAAAGTGGAGGATAGAACGGAGACAGCAATGAGAAGAAACTAGAGAACCATACCAGGCTGCTGCAAAAATCAAGGTAAAAGCCTCTCACAATCTGGACTGTGTAGCGATAGTGGCGAAATAAAAGGAAAGTGGACAGACTCCAAAGATAATCCAGAAACAGACAGAATGGGGAATGATTGGAAGTGGGGATGACAGAAAGGGGAGAGGGGGTGGCGGACTCTGCCTGATTACTTTATTTATTTATTTATTTATTTATTTATTTATTTATTTATTTTTGAGACGGAGTATGGCCCTGCCGCCCAGGCTGGAGTACAGTGGCGCGATCTCGGCTCACTGCAAGCTGCGCCTCCCGGGTTCACGCTATTCTCCTGCTTCAGCCTCCCGAGTAGCTGGGACTACAGGCGCCCGTCACCACGCCCGGCTAATTGTTTTTATTTTTAGTAGTGACGGGGTTTCACCGTGTTAGCCAGGATGGTCTCGATCTCCCGACCTCATGATCCGCCCGCCTCGGCCTCCCAAAGTGCTGGGATTACAGACGTGAGCCACCGCGCCCGGCTGATTACTTCAATTTCTTTGAGAGGTAGAGGAGCAGCTTGTCTCTGGGATGATCCTACAGGTAGGGAGAGCAGGATGGCGAGTTTTCCAACACAGGCTTGAGGAGTGCAGTGAATGTTTTAGAGTGTCATCATGAAGAATGTGATCTAGGCCTCCCCACGAAAATATAAAAAGGCTATTGGTCAAATTTCATTGCCCAATTGAATGTGGAGACCAGATTCAGAATGGAACCAATAAAGGGACTGTGTTTTTTTGGGGTTTTTGTCAGTCTGTATGTTTGTTTGTTTTACCATACATTTATCTTCTTTACTCTGTAAACATGTTCCTCTTTCATCAATGATTCTTTTTCTATTTTTTAAATTAATAAGGAAAATTCCATAAATTTATAATGTACAACATGGTGTTATATATGTATACTGTGTGGAATGGCTAAATCAAACTATAATTACTTCACATGCTTATTTTTTGTAGTGAAAATGCTTAAAATCTACCATCATCATTTTTCAAATATATAAGACATTTGCTATTAGCTATAGTCACCATGTTGTACAATAGATCTCTAGAACTTATTCCTCCTGTCTACTGGAATTTTGTATCCTTTTACCAGCATCACCTCAATCCCATCCCCTCAACCCCTCTCTTGCCTCTAGACTCTAGTAAGCACCATTCTACTCTGTGTTTCTGTGAATTTCCCTGTTTCAGATTCTGCATACACATGCGATCATGCAGTACAGTCAGCCTTCCATATCTGTGAGTTCTTCATTCATGCATTTAGTAATCCACAGACCAAAAATATTTGGAAAAAAATATATGTATATATATGGTTACATCTGTACTGAACAGGTACAATCTTCTTTCCTTGTCATCATTCCCTAAACAACACAGGATAACAATTTACATAGCTTTTAGATTGTGTTTGGCATTATAAATTATCTAAAGATGATTTAAAATCTATGGAAGGCTTTGCATAGGTTATATGCAAATACTAAGCAAATTTATATAAGAAACTTGAGCATCTGTGGATTCTGGTGTCCACAGGGGTTCCTGGAATCAATCCCCCATGGATACCGAGGGATGACTGTATTTTGTCGACTGTGTATATGGATAAAGAAAATGTGCTATGTATATACAATGAATACTATTAAATGATAACTTTCTTAATAAGTGGTGTCGCCAAGCATGCAGCTGTCCAAGCCAGAAACATGAGATCATCCAGGACTCAAATCCTTACTTTCTACCTCCTTCATGTTCCTCAAATTCATCTACATCCCTGCAATTCTACTGACTCTTTTTAGCACAACCTGGATTCCTATAACAGTTTCATCCTAGAGTTTGCCATTAGCCTTATTCTCTCTAGTGTTTTAAGGTAACCCTTTACCTCCAGCACACGTGGCTGCTTGCTACTATTACTGTCATTCCGTATGTAATCATTACAGTTGAAGGAGGTAATAAGCGCTCCTTAGAGAAAGTTTGAGAGTCCACTTTCTCCGTCTAACACTCTAACACTTACTATTCCTCACCTCTCTCTCATCAATCTGTTACCCATGTTGTGGCCTGCTTAAGAAGAGGAAGGACTAAAGTAGAATAAGGCGATGAGAGTTGGAGCTAGACCCATTGCTGAGTATGAGTCACAAAAAATTCTTGCTAATTTTTGCTATCTTACAGAAGCCACAGGCAGAAGTGACTGGAGAAAGTACTCAGTATGCTGAATATTGAGTCCACTGGGAAGCCCAACCAAAAAGAGGCATGCAGGGATACCATGGGGAGCAGAGGAAAGTGCCTGCCCAGGCTTCAAAGGACAACTTGAAAGTAGAGAGCTGTGCCTAGATGTGCCCAAGTTCAATTTTATGCTATCAGCTAAGTCTTTGGTAGTTTGTGGTGAATATGTCTTTGTTAGTCTCCTCACATGACTTCTGTTTGTCAGAAGTCATGAATTCTGACAAACAGATTTGAATTCTCTATCATGAGAATTCAAATATGAGTAAGACACTGTCCCTGCCATCACAGACTTGTTGGAGAGGAAGCTGCAAAAGAGTCGATTCTTGTAGATTCTGCAAAAATATTACAATAGAAAAAAAAACACAGCCATGCTTTGTTTTACTGCACTTCACTTTATTGCCTTTCACACTGTTTACAAATTAAAGGTTTGTGGCAACCCTGCTTCTAGCAAGTCTATTGACACCATTTTTCCATGAGCATGTGCTCACTTCCTGTCTGTGTCATATTTTAGTAATTTTTGCAACATTTCAAAAAAATTTGTTGTCATTATATCCATTATGGTAATCTGTAATCTGGGGGTCTTTGATATTAACATTTTAATTGTATTGGGGTGCCATAAACCACACCCATAAAAGATCGTGAATTAATTGATAAATGTTGTGTGTGTTCTGACTGTCCCGCCAAAGGGCTATTCCCCCATTTCTTTTGCTTTATATTTTGGTAGTCTGGAATGGAACACACAATATCTCAGAGGTATGCCTATAATGTCCAAGCTGAATCTTAAATGATTATTAAGGATTAGTAACTTTTTATCATGAACCTCATGTACCCTATCCATAAAAAATATGCCTTTATGAATTATATACATGCATTACCATCAACAGTTAATGGATAATAAAGCACAAATTACACACAAATAGTGAGGTTGTTAAGAATACTATATATATATATAAAATCAGGACCAAAAAAGTGACAAATACACATGCGATCATTCTGCAGGTAATAATATAGGAATGACATTCATAAACCAAATTATCAGTTGGTTGGAAGTAAATACAGATATTCACACCTGCCTTATTTTTCCACACTAAATGACACCATTTTCCCATATCTTAAAACACAGAATGTGAAAAGACAAATTGTAACTTAAATAAATATTGTATGTAACATCTTACTCTAATCTTCTTGAGAACTTTTTTAGTTTCCTGGCCAATATATTGTCTAATTGTCTTTGTTTTGTGTGACTAGAAAACAAAGCTCATACAATAGTTGATATGTCAGTTTTGTTCTCTTTTGTCACTTGCTTGTTCTTGCAATAATAATATTAAATTGTCTTCAGTTTACAGTTTCTATTTATAAAACATTTATGACCTTTCCCCATTTTGTGAGGATCAATTTATTTAGAAAAAGAGTATAACCCATAAATCCACTTAACTGGGCATGCATAAACTACAAACATTGCTCTGCACAGTGCTAACAAGAATGAGGCATCTGCCATGCCCTTTCCTCATTGTGGAACTTCCTTTCTTTTTCAAAATCCCTCAAGGGCATCATTACTTAGTCAGAGTAAACATTTATAACATTTTACTCATTCTTACTTCATAGATAGAAATACATAAATAAGAATTGCATATTTTCTTCCCACTTTTTGATGGATCATCCTGTGCAAACCCTGTGATACACAGCATGCCTCCTATTTTGAAAACATTATGGTACAATTTAGCCAGGCATTGGACAAAGAAAGCAGGGCACGCAAAGCTCCTGAGGCAAGAGGGAACATAGTCTTTTTGAAGAAGCACTGCACTGTGAGCTTTGGAGTCAGAGCTCCTGGTCTTTGGGCTATTGCTGTGAACAAGATATTTGCATTGTCACTGTGTTAGTTTTGTTTTAATAAATGAGAGTGATAGTGTTTATTTGATAGTGTTAAGTTGGAATTTAATAATAATAATGTAGCAAAATAGTAAATTGGAATATTAATCTGTGTTATTTTCTTTTTCTGAATTCCTTATATGTGAATCCCCTCCCAGCCCCATAGGTAAAAATTTTCACTATTGTGTTAGACAGAAATAGAATTTTATAGTGCAAAAACAAAACAAAAACGATCAAAATATAATCAGTGTCTGGTTTCTTTTATTTTTTACTTGTAGAACAGACATTTTAGAGTATTATTTTTAAAAAAAGAAGAAGGTTTTCACAGCCAAAGTAATAAATATGGAAAGAGACTGGAAGAAGAATTAGATCATTCCACCCACACCCCCTTGAGAAATCAAGGTGAGTCACCTGTATTGATGTAGGAGGGATGGGGGAGTTGGTGAATAAGGTACGGCCTTATTGGACATCAAAGGTGGGAGAAAAGGGAGCTGAATCTGAGATGAGTAGGTGGAGAGAAGTGGGGTCAGTATGCACAGATGCACAAACACTCTGGGAGCTGCATGGAAGCTAAGCCAACAGCAAGAAACATTACTCAGAGTAACGTTTACTCATACAGAGAAGACATGCTGGCTGTACCTCTCCTCACAGAGGGGTGTGGGCCTCTGGTCATCAGGTCCCTTCATGAGAATTGTCTGAGCTCCATGCAGACTTCCTGGGTATTCATGTGCACTCTTTTTTGAAGGCCCCGAATATTCTAAGTTTCCAAAAATTAATCTGGAGGTCTTTAATGTACAGAAGGGTAGAAGTGTCATAGAAGGAAAACCCCAGCATTGAGAACAGTGCTTGAGTAAACTGGACAATGGGACATTCCATTCTACTGTGGCAACAATCATACTGAGAAAAGTGACCAGCATTTTACAGAACATCTACCATTTTATCAGGCACTGTACTATTAAACACACCATATACATTGCATCTTGTAACCCAGTTCTTAATCTCTACACTACACTATTCTTAATATCTACACGCTACTGCCTCCCAGATAAAATGACAAAACAGATTTAAAATATTTATATGTATATGGTGCTTGCTTATGATTTTCACATTAATATCATGGAAGAAGATGGTTGAAAATGGGGAACATACTGGTTATCTGCTGTAATACCAAAGGAGTAAAGACTGCATCAGAAACTTTTAAGACTCAGATATTAAAGTTCAGAAACATTTGATTTATTTTTCTAGATGGATTTTTTAAATTCACAAATAGTTTCATTTTCTTATTTCATGGCTGAACATAAAGAGACAGGTCAGGAAATGAGAGTTTCTCTTCTTTCCTTGTTTTTTATTCTCTAGGTTAAAAGACAATAAATGCCTACTAAGGCTTAATGTTCTCACTCCATTTGCTTCACCTGTCTTCAAGATACTTTGAATCATCTCTAAATCTTTTCTCAGCATTCTCCCCTTTGAGGTGTTTGCTATTTCTCAGGTATCCATTGATGGAAAATAATTTTTACTCCTCTCTGGTCCAAAGCAAGGAGCCTGACTGTGACTGAGGAGTGAGGTTAACTGTGTGAGGGTGAGAAATCAGTAACCCTGCAATGGCCACACATCTAAGCCAAGTCCTCCAACCTATATCCAACTTCTGGATATATCTCTCAAATGATTCCAAAGTAGGCATTTATTGATTGATCTGCCAAAATCACATAATACAAAGCAAAAAGCCAGAACAGTAGTGTCTGTTTTAAGAATGTTTCAAAATTATACTTAAACATTATGAAATTGTATCAATATTATAGAGTAGTGTTATATAATGTGCATTCATTCTTCGAGCATTTATTGGATCACCATCACTTGCTAGACACCAAGGATATAAGAATGAGAAAAACATACAATTCTTATAATTCTGGGGCTTGGTATGTAGTAGGATAGACAGACATCAATATTAATCAAATAGCCAAAAATAAATGTGAAGCTGCAATGGCAACAGTCACTAAAAAGCAGTGTTACATGGTACTTTGAAAGCACATCACAGGAGAACTTGACCTACTCATCAAGGCCAGGTAAGGCTTTCCCAACGAAGTGGAAATTGAGCTTAAACCTGAAGGAAAAATCTTCCCAGTTGAGGGGACTAGCATACACTCAGCATCTACGTTGTAAGTCCTATTTAAATCATTTCTTCGCTATGAGCATTCTCTTTCTATATAATTTTGTTTAAAATGAAAATAAAGCCATGGATATGCACATAGAGATCACAGTGGACTTAAGAAGTTCCTTTCCAAAGTAGCTAACATGGCAAAATGTCTAGTTCAGAAATTAGCTAAGAAAAATGTTGCAAAAAATACCACCATCAATTGACCAAAAATCAAAGGTCATTAGCCTGGAAATATAGTAGTTAGAATGTCAGTGAAAGGAAAGCAGTTAGCATACTGTAACTAGCAGCAGACATAAACAAAACATGGGAAAAGGAAATTGTTTGAGTATTTCAACCTTTCTGATACGTATTTGTTTTTCAGAATTCCTAACTATTCTTTGTGTTTAGGCATAGCCTGAAATAATGTTTTCATTAACTTCCACAAACTTATTTTGGCACAAAAGTGGTAAACTATAGTTATTTTCCAAGATGAAACAATTTCTGCATCTGCATATACAGCTGCACGCAGCCAATCACTGAACCCTAAAGCAAACTTTTTTTTTTTGTTTTTTTTGAGACGGAGTCTCGCTCTGTCGCCCAGGCTGGAGTGCAGTGGCACAATCTCGGCTCACTGCAAGCTCCGCCTCCCGGGTTCACGCCATTCTCCTGCCTCAGCCTCTCCGAGTAGCTGGGACTACAGGCGCCCGCCACCACGCCCGGCTAATTTTTTTTTTGTATTTTTAGTAGAGATGGGGTTTCACCGTGGTCTCGATCTCCTGACCTCGTGATCCGCCCGCCTCGGCCTCCCAAAGTGCTGGGATTACAAGGTTGAGCCACCGCGCCCGGCCTAAAGCAAACTTTTAAAAGCCATGACCTATGTAAAACAAAACTGGAATCCTTTTCTCAGAAATCCATGCGTACAAAAACAGCTTCTAAAATAAGTGTTATTTATGCCAGGGGAGCACCATGGTGCAATTGTGGTATTTATATGTTCCTTTAAGGTATTGTTAATTTTTCTATTTCTAAACTCCCTACATAGTTGCAGACTGCAAGAAGATTTTGATTATGTAATAATTTGTAAATGTAATAAAATGCTATTTTGAAAGCACTGTGTGCCCCCCGCCCCCCGCTTGTTACCTCTCCTCAAAGGACCTAAATAAATTTTATCAATGAACTGTTGCTCTAATTGCTATTTACCAAATGATAAACTTGAGCTAAAAAAGAAACTTTAATAAAGCCAAATTTAAAATCGCTATGTTTCATTCTCATGCAAACATGACATTTAAATTAATAGCAATCTATCTTCTTCCCTTAGGACATATAGTATAATTTGAAAAACTACATATGTATATTCATTTCTTCCTGGTTCAGACACATTGTTATTGAGAATTTAAAATACTGTCCTTGCAGTTGCTTTTCATCTTCACCAAGTTCAATTTAAAAATTAACATGGATTTAATAAAGCCCATTATGTCTTTAAGGAACTATCAAGAATATAAACAGGTAACATATTATCTTTACTCCATAAGCAAATAACATCTTTGATGCTTTTCTTTTCTAAACCAGTCTGGATCATAAAAAAGGAAGCATGGTTTGCATGTTTCACCTGTGTCAAAAAGTATCTCAGCTTCTGTGACATTTTGAAAGCTTTATAAGCAAGAGAAATGTTGCATATAAATGATATCACACCCTATGTTTTAGCTAGTTATGCCTCAATCCTTTATTGATTGTAGGCCATATAACTTCAGGCAGACAAAAGAAAAATAATCCCTATCATGTTGAGTGCTGGTCTGCGGTGTTTGTGAGTACCGCCTGCTGGGTTAAATGACTTACACATCTGTCAGGTGTGCTACATTATAGCCACAGGAAAATCTCAGTACAGGTTGTGTGCCAGGCAAAATTCTTTGTCTCAGACCTTGTCAATCCTGCTGATGGATGAGTTCAGTATTCTAATGAATAAGATTCTAAATATGTTTATACTTTGCCAGATCTCCAGATTACATCAGGAGGAACAAAGCTCAGGCAATTGGAAAGAATACGATCATTTTTAAAGGACAGTGCTTCTCCTGACTCATACAAATGTGTGGGTTTTAAGCTATCCTGATGAGATGGTCTCCTACCCCTTTGTAATCCTTTTTTTTTTAATAAGCTTCATTTAACAGACCAATTTCCGTTTACTCAAAACAAATTAATTCCAAGCAATTTGCAAAGGCTACCTTACTTCCAAAGAGTTTACTTACTGTTACCTTTATATTGTGCATAGTACAATGTCTACAATCAATGGGTTTGCAGACATATTCCCAGTGAATTATATTTTAAACTGTGCTAACAGTGACTAAATCAGATGAAATTGTTTCAGTAGGTTGGTACAAATGTGTTCCATTTAGATAATGTATAAGTGATAAATCCAACCACTTTTTCCATGACCTTTCACATTCTAATTTTAAAACTGAATGGTGTTTTAACTGGTTTTAGGAAGAGCATCATAGAAAATATATCCCCTATTACATATCAACTATTTGCCTTTACGGTTATATAATATTCATATCACAGTCTATATAAAGTTGTAAGTCCTTCCTCTAGTAACAATGTTTTAAAGAGATTTAAGACTTTGTAAAACTAACATTCAATGTTTACTATTTTTAAACTCCACAGAATATCTACCATGAATTCTTTTAAATTATATTTCAGATAAGGTAAAAAGTCACATCATTAATAGGGTATAGTATGACAAACAAAGATAATGAAAATGATGAGACGTCGGTTAGAAATTACAAATCAATCTCTTCTTTTTAAAATGTTGTACTTACTGAATATAACATTTGCAAAAACTCATTAAGAATATAACTTATTTCCAACAAGACAACCATCATTTCCATTAATACCCTGAAAATTATGAAACCTATATATTTAGCCTTTATGATTAAACCAACAGTTTTGAGGTTAATAATTTAGCATTCCAGATGGTACCCAACTTACAATGGTTCAATTTAGGATTTTTCAGCTTTACAATGATGCAAGAGCAATATGCATTCAACAGAAACTGTACTTTGAGTACCCATACAACCATTCTGTTTTCCATTTTCTGTACAGTATTCAATAAATTACATGAGATATTCAACACTTCATTATAAAATATGCTTTGTGATTGATGAATTTGTTCAACTGTAGGCTAATGAAAGTGTCCTGAGCACATTTAAGACAGTCTAGGTTAAGCTATGGTATTCTATAGGTTAAACACATTAAATGCATTTTTGACACATGACATTTTCAACTTATGATGGTTTTTTGGGGACATATCCCCATTGTAAATGAGGAGAACTTGCACATGGAAAAACAAAAATTCCAGTAACACCTATGGATAGTAAGTATAGACATTGTTAATCACAAAAGGAGATTTGAGTCATTTACTTATTAACCCATTTATTCATTTATTCATAGTACTATAAATACAGTAGAAAGCAGGCTGAAGAAAGTAGACACATTCCTTCCTCTTGTCACTTAAAGAGTTCAAAATCTATAGTCCCACCACCCACATCTGTTAAAGGGCATCCTCCTCACTACACTGCAAAATCCTCAATCGGTTGACGTATAAGTGTGGTCCAAATCTGGTCTTTGTATTCTGTACCAGTAATAGAAACATGAACAAAATACCCAGAATAGAAATATGAATGAATAACTTGATCAGGCACGTGACAAAAGAGGCTATCCACATAGCCAATCAACATGTGCAAATTTCACCAACATCATTAGTCATCAGAGAAATAACAGTTACAACATTCAATATTCTCCATAATGGCTAAAATGCAAAGGAGAGACAATAAAAGAATTGGAATGGATTTGGTGGAAAGGAAACCTGCTTACATTGCTAGTGGAAATACGTATTTGTATATATAATCAGTATAAAAACATTAGGTAAGGCTTTCTAAAGCTGATTATATACATCGTAGGACTCAACAATTTGCTTTATAGATATAAATAGACCCAACAGGAAAAAAAACTCATATATAAAAACTCACAAAGAAGTACTATTCGTAATAGACACAAACTAGAAACATCCCAAATAACCAATAGCAATAGAATGGAAAAGTGTATAGCAGTATATTGATAAATGAAATTCACTTCAACAATAATAATGAACAAACTATACACAGAACATCATACAACTCAATAGAATAAAAAACTGATTTTAAAATGAGCAAATGACCTGATCAGTCATTTTTCCAAAGAAGACATACAAAAGGCCAACAGGTACATGAAAATATGTTCAATCTCACTAATCATCAGGGAAATGTAAATCAAAACCCAAATGAGGTATCGTCTCACACCTGTTAGTATGGCTATTATCAAAAAGTCAAAAGATGTTAAGTATTGGCAAGGATGAAAAGGGAATCCTTGTTCACTGTTGGTTTGAAGATGTTTAATTCTGCCAGGGACTTAGAGTAGACCCAGGTGCCACAATAGCCCCAACACTATGAGGACAGCTGAAAGGAGGGAAAGAGCCCCAGTAGCTCTACCACCTGCATGAGTCCAGTGAAACAGGACACTCACACAAGTCAGCGAATGCAGATGTATTATTTATAGACAGGCAGCAAGAAGAAACAGAAGCCTAGGCTCCATGGCAAGCCAGTCCCCCAAGACTCAGAAAAGCAGCCCATGGCAGATGAAGCTCATCTGGGCTCACTGAGTGTAAGCACTGGAGAACATCCTGTTCTCTAAGAAAACAGAGGCACAGATAAGCATAAGGCTGTTATCCTTATCTCAAGATGTCACATGTTTTGGTACATTCTGCGGAATGTACATTATTCGGAGAACTGCAAGTGACAGGGGGAATAGCTGTGTCAGTCAAAGCTATCGGGAATTCAACCTCCTTACTAGGTAGGGATGTAAGTTGGTAGAGCCATTATGAAAAAGAGTTTAGAAGTTCCACAAAACATTACAAATAGAACTAAGATACAATGCAGCAATACCACTTCTGGGTATAAAGAAAATAAAATCCATATGAAATAAAATCACTATATTAAAAAGATATCTGCACTCCACGTTTATTGCAGCACTATTCACAATAGCCATGGTACAGAAGCAATAAAAGGAAATACTTTTTTTCAGTCTTTGAAAAGAAAAGAATCCTATCATTTGCAACAATGTGGACATTATACTAAGTGAAATAAGCAAGACACACAAAGACAAATACTATATGATCTCACTCATATGTGGAATCTAAAAGAAACATTGAATTCCTGGTAACAGAATAGGTGGAATAGCAGTGGCCAGGTTCTGGAGGTGAGGAAAAGAAAGAGAAATATTTGTCAAAGGATACAAACCTTTGGATATAAGATGAATAAGTACTGGAGACATAATGTACAGCATGGTGAGTATCGTTAATAATAATGGGTTGTATACTTGATTTCACTGAGATGTTGTCTCACTCTGTCACCTAGGCTGGAGTGCAATAGCATGATCATAGCTCACTGTAGCCTCAACCCCCTGGGCTCAAGCAATCTTTCTGCCTCAGTCTTTCAAGTAGCTGGGACTACAGGTGTGTGATTCCACACCCAGTTAATTTGTTAAAATTTAGAGATGAATTCTCACTGTGTGGCAGAGGCTGGTCTTGAACTCTTGGCCTCAAGCAATTCTTCTGTCTTGGCCTACTAGGTCTCTGGGATTACAGGCAGGAGCCACCGCAACTGGTGAAATATTTTAAGAGAGTAGATCACAAGTGTTTCACCAAAAAAAAAAAAAAAAGAAAAAGTGACTATGAGAGATGTTGGGAGGTGTTGGATATGTTTATCAGCTTGATTGTAGTAATCATTCCAGTATACCTCCATATATATGTAAATATGTACATCACATTGTATGCCCTAAATATATACAATTTTTATTTGTCGATCATACTTTCAGAAATCTGAAAAAAACTATATACAAAGCAACATAAAAACATTTCAAACAGACTGTAGAGTGAAAGAAAACAGACACAAAAATACATACTGAATGATTCCATTTATACAAAAAGTTAAAAACAGGCAGCAGTACTGCAAGAAAAGCATGATAGCAGAGATTTTTCTCTCCTATTCCCTTTTGAAACAAAAGCCTTAAGCTGCTGAATACAGGGCAGAAAATCCTGTTGCCTTTTAGAGCACTGGAGAAGACATTCCCCGCAAGGCCCTGGAACTGCTGAAGGAAGAAAACAGAAAATGCCCTTTACCCCTGAGAGAGGAGAGAAATAAATTCCATGCTGAAACCTACAGGGGGAGCAGAGCAGAAACCCTGAGACAGCCCACCCACCAGAATCCAGGGACACAGTGTCTACCTAAGATGGAGGCTGAACCAGAACCATAGAGGGTGTCTTTCTCTTCCAGCCTATACCACCACTTTAGCAGCACAAAGTGACAGACGGCTTCTGCTTGGAAAGGGACAAAGAGGGGTGAACAAAGACCCCCGCTGAGGCACAAGTTCAAAAAAAAGACCTAGAGCTGAGGATAAAGCAAATATTGAGAGAATCCTTGTAGTAAACCAACCCCACCTTAAACACAAGGTAATGCTAGAGGAATTCTAAGTCTGTGGTGCACAGGGGTTTACCATAACAACAAAATAGCCCAACCACCATTTCATTCCTAACTTGTTGACTCAGCCTTCCACACCAGAGGACTAGCAAAAGAAAATATATGCCCATTTACAGATTTCCAGGCATAAAGTCAATTTACCTCAGCCTCTATTGTCCTACACAAGATGTGAGCTTTCAACAAAAAATTTAGGCATAGACAAAAATTCAGTAAGTACTTAGTAAACCTGAAAAACATTATAAATCGCTTCATTTATTTGCTATTTATGGAATACGCCACTAAATAATAGCTGAATATATAGTCTTTTCAAATGCAAATGGGACGTTCTTCAAGAAAGATCGTATTTTAGGCCAAAATCCAAACCTCAACATAATTAAAGGATTGATATCCACAAACAATTCTCTAACAATTCCCTAGGAAACATGTTCTGTAACAATAATAGATTAAAATTAGAAATCAGTAGCCAAAAGATACCTAGAAAGTCCCTCTGCATATTTGGAAATTAGATAATACAGTTCTAACAGGCCATGGAGGTCAAAGAGAGCATAACAGGGAACTTAACAATATTTTGAATTGAATGAAAGTAAAAACATAGCATAGTAGAATTTGGATGATGCCACTAAAGCAGCACTTTATGAGAATTTATATATTAAATATATAAAATGCATATGTTAAATGTTTACATTACATGAGAGAAAATACCTCAAGTCAATATTCTAAGATTCCATTTTAAGAAACATAGAAATAACAGAGAACATTAAATCCAAAGCAAGTAGAAGGAAAAAAATAAAACTAATTAATAAAAAATAAAAGCAGAAGTCAATGAGAACAAAAAAAGAAAAGAAATAAAACTAAAATCTCATTCCTTTAAAAACAAATCAATAAAACTGAAGCCAATCAAGAAAAAAGAGAAAATACAGAAATTATGAATATAAGAATCAAACAGGAACTATCGCTATGGTTAATAATACTATGAGTAACTCTACATCCATAATTTCAAAAACTTAGATGAAATAATAAAATTCTTTGAAAGACTCCCAACTCTAAAAAATCAATGAAAAAAGAAATAGATAAACTGAATATTTCTAAATCTACTAAATAATCAAATTGATACTTAAAAACTCTCCAACAAAGTAAACTGGAGGCTTATATGGTTTTACTGATGGACTTGGTCAAATATTTAGGGAAGAAATAATGACAATTTTACAAAAATGTATCCAGAGTACAGAGGAGAAGGAAATGCCTCCTTGCTCATTTTATGAGGCCAATGTTACCCTAATTCCAAACAACAGAAAAACTTACAAAGAAGAAAACTAAAAAATAATATCCCTCGGGAACATGCACACAAAACTTTTAATAAAGTACCAACACATTAAATACAACAGCAAGCAAAAAGAGTAACACAAAATCACCAAATGGGATTCATTTCAAGAATGTAAGAATGTTTCAATATTCAAACTTCAATTAGTATACAATCGATGCTCATTCATAGTAGTTATGTTCTATAAAGTGTACATCAACATTGAAGTAATGAATACTGAATCATTGCTCCTAGATGAAATGCAAGATTAGGTTCCTCTGAGTTTCTGGTCACAACATTTTCAACAACCGATCAAAATATAACCCTGTTGGATGTGTGTTTCTGTTTCAAAACACTTTATTTAATATATATTGCTAATTAATTAACATTGAACTCATATCCAAGAGCACCTTAACTCATACCTGAACAAAGCTTGAACACACGTATTCTCCCTGTAAGGAACGCTAGATAGTACTTCAGTGGTATGCTTGGGGACCACTTTAAACAGCGAAATAATTACTAAAAAGCACAAACATGTAAAAAATGTGCCAATCGATACACCATAAAAAGGATGCTTGGTCATAGTATGACAGCTGAAACAAGGCAGAATATAGCCTTGCTCGACCTCAGCTGGAAATGTGCACATTGGGTGACTCAAATTTTTCACTCCTCTGTGCATGTCTGCAAATGCAGCAAAAGCACCACAGGTTTTGACTTGAGGCTTACAAATAAATTTTAGCAAGTAGATAAATTCACAAATACAGATCTATGTATAATGAGAGTTGACTGCAATTCATCATATCAAGCAAAAAGAAAAGCTTTATTATTATCTTTTGGCAGATAAGAAGTTTGGCAATTTCAACAGCCCTTCATGATAATACTCTCAGCAAACTAGTAATAGAAGGAAACATTGTCAAGTTGATAAAGGGCATCTACAAAAACAAAAAAAACAAACAAAAAACTACTGCTAAAATTACACTTAGTGAAAAAAAGACTTAAAGTTTCCCTTCTCTGTGATTGTGTAAAAGACAGGGATTTCTGCTTTCACAACTGTATACAAAATCTTATCAGTAGTCTTACCCAGTGCAATGAAACAAAACCAAAAATAAATAGAGACACAGACTAGAAAGAAATATAATTGCTCCTTATCGTAAAAAACAAGATTGTCTACCTAGAAAAATCTGGAAGATTATATATATTCTTCAAGATTATATATATATATGTACACACATATATATGTATACATATATAATATGTAAATTTTATATATAAATTTTATATCTATTTATATAATATATAATCTATACATATATAAATTATACATAACATAAATTATATATTTATATAATATATAAATTATATATAATATATACATATGTGTGTGTCTATACATATACAAATATAAATTACTCAAGGTTTTATATATATATTATATATGTATGATGGAAGAGATGTGTTAAACTCACCAGTCACTGTCCATTTTTCTTTTTTTTTTTTTTTTTTTGAGACGGAGTCTCGCTCTTTCACCCAGGCTGGAGTGCAGTGGCGCAATCTCGGCTCACTGCAGGCTCCGACCCCCTGGGGTTCACGCCATTCTCCTGCCTCAGCCTCCCACGTAGCTGGGACTACAGGCGCCCGCCACCTCGCCCAGCTGATTTTTTGTATTTTTAGTAGAGACGGGGTTTCACCGTGCTAGCCAGGATGATCTTGATCTCCTGACCTCGTGATCCGCCTGCCTCGGCCTCCCAAAGTGCTGCCATTACAGGCGTGAGCCACCGCGCCCGGCCCCCATTGTCCATTTTTCTATTTCTCCATTATGTCTGTCAGTTTTTGCTTCATGTACTTTGGAGTTCTGTAATAAAATATATATATATTTTATATATCATATACATATGTGATATCTATATCTTATTACAGAAGATATCTATATCTTATTACAGAAGATATATATATACCTTATTACAGAAGATATATATATCTTATTTCAGAGGATATATATATCTTATTACAGAAGATATGTATCTTATTACAGAGGATATATGTATCTTATTACAGAAGATATATATTTTTATTATAGCAGTTATATATCTTATTATAGAAGATATATATATATTTATATATATACATCTCCCAGTTTCTTAATGTATTAATCCTAGAATCATTAGGAAATATTCCTCTTTGTCTCCTGTAACCCTTCTTGTCTTAAAGACCTTTTACTTGCATTAACACAGTCACTCTACCTTTCCTAGACTTACTATTTGTATAGTATGCTTTTTCCACCTGTTACTTTCACTCTATTAGTGTCTTTGTGACTAATTGTATCTGTTATGGAATGTATATAGCAGCTTCTTGTTCTTGCTTTTCATCCACTTGAAAATCTGTATGATTAGAATTTTTTGCCTATTTTATTTGAATATAATTATTGATATTGATATGGTTTTATTGAGGTCTGCCATTTTTCAGTTTGTTTTCTGCTTGCCTTATTTATTTGTTGTCTTTGTTTCTCTTTTTTGTCTTTTTAACTTAATTTGTATTATTTTGAATTCATTTTCATCATTTCAATTCCTGTCTTGACTTCCTAGCTTTATCTTCTTACATTATATTTTAATGTTTGACAAGACTTACAATATCCATCTTTAATTTATCATAATCTTCTTAGTGTTAATGTTTAATTACTTCAGACACAATATTGGAAATTAGCAGCAGCCTATCTACAGTTATACCCCATCCCTTGTGTTATTATTTCTACATGTCTTACATCTATATGTATTATAAATCCAATAATTTAGTGTTAAAATTTTTGTTTTAAGTCGCCATGTCTTTTAAATAATTTAAGATAAAAAAGAAAATGTAATATTTTATTCACCAATATATTCATTATTTCCTCTATATTTCATTTCTTCTTCTGGATATGAGTTCATCTGTATTTTTTCTTCACTAAACCTAAAGACCTTTCTTCAGAATTTTGTACAGAAGCTATGCTAGATTCATTGTATAAGGTATTCTTGGTAGATAGAAGGTTTTTCCAGCCATTTGAATATGTCATTCTAATATCTCCTGGACTCTAGTTTACATAATAAGTCAATTGCTAATTGTACTACTATTTACATACATGTAATTTGTTATTCCTTTCTGGCTGCCTTCAGGATTTTTCTCAATTTTTTGACTTCTAGTAGTTTAACCGAAATGTGTATGTGCGGTTTTCTTTGTTTTCATCCTACTTGATTTTTCATTACAAATTATTGAATCTGAACTTTACTTTTCCACCAAATTTGGTGAAATTTTTACCATTATAATTTCACATTTTTTATTGTATCTTTCCTTCCTCGTCTCTTAAGAAATAAACTACATATATGTTGGACTAATCGATATTGTCCCACAGGTCTTGAGCCTCTGTTTATTTTTTTAAAAACTTTCCTCTGTTACTCATGTTTGGTAAATTATAATAATCTAATTTCAAGTTTTCAATTTTTTCCACCCCAAATATATCTTTGAGCCTGTCTATAAATGTTTCCTTTTTGGTATTGAACTTTTCAGCTCTAACATACATTTTTTCAGTAGTTTCAATTTCTCTGTTGATTTCCTCTAACTTTTTACCCAGGGGACCAAATTTTCTTTAATTATTTGAATATGTCTGCCTTTAAATGTTCAACACATTTATAATGAAAATTTTGATATTTTCATCTGCTAAATTCAGTTTCTGAATCCACTCAAAGTCAATTTCTATTGATCGTTCTTTTTTCTTATTTTTTTTTTTTTAAGTGTAGGTCACACTTTGCTGTCTCTTGGCAGGTTTAGTGTTTTTTCATTGAAAACTAGACAGTATAGATATTGCAATCTGTTCTGAAGGTTTTTTTAATTGTTATTTGTTGTTGTTGTTGTTTTCTATGTTTACTGTTGTTGTGGATCTGTTAGGCAATTCCCTAGACTGGACTCAAAGTATTAACTCTGTATACCCTGCATTTGGCAACAGCTGAGAGCACAATTTGGAAAATGACTAAGTTAAAACACAAATCTTGACGAGTGTCTTTCTGTCTTTCAAGATGACTTTCCTCTTTGATAGTTGCCTGGTTTTGGAAAGTTTCTAGATTTGTTCCTCTACACATATAGTTTAGCTGTGAATTAGGGATTCAGGCAGTTTATACTCAGTTTTGTTCTCAATAATTCTGTAGTCTCACAGTATTTCCCGCTGAAAGTTCCAGTTATTGTTCCAGCCTTGAGTTGAGTTTATTTTTGTTTGTTTGTGTCTTGGTCATCTCCAGCAAGTAAAACTAGTTTTCTGCTGCCATAGACGTAGTGGTTGGGAGAAACTGCATGAAAAATAGCTACAAGGTCATGACTTTTATCCTGTATAGTTACAGTTTTTCAAGAGCATAATCTCCAGCTTCTGTCTAATATAGGATGCCTTTCAGTGCTTTTATATGTTTTTTCATATTTTGTAAAGACTTTGCAGTCGTAACTGTATTAACAGTTCATTCTACCAGCAATACTGTATTTAATTCAGACCTTGACTTTTTCAAAAGAGCCCTCTTTTTTTTTTTTTTTTTTTTTTTTTTTTTTAAGACGGAGTTTCTCTCTTGTTGCCCAGGCTGGAGTGCAGTGGCGCGATCTCGGCTCACTGCAACATCCGCCCACCGGGGTTCAAGTGATTCTCTTGCCTCAAGCTCCTGAGTAGCTGGGATTACAGGCGCGTGCCAACACAACCAGCTAATTTTTTATTTTTAGTAGAGATGAGGTTTTGCCACATTGGCCAGGCTGGTATCAAACTCCTGACCTCAAGTGATCCACCTGCCTCGGCCTCCCAAACTGCTAGGATTACAGGCATGAGCCACCACGCCCGGCCTGCGAGCCCTCATTTTTAAAAATTATAATTACAGAAACAAAACATGTTTATTGTAGTGAATTTTGAAAACATGCAATGAGAAGAAAATCAGAATTACTTGTTATCTAGCTCCAGATAAACATTGATAATATTTTGTAGTCTACTATCTCTGCAAGGAGATTACTATATTAGATTAGTAATTTTCAACCATAACATTCTTGAAAAGTATTCTGAAGTAACTTCTGAGAATAAATTTAACATTACAAGATATCAAACCTAGAGATAGTTTAAAAACAACAAGGAAGTATTATGAGCAATGTAATGCTGAAAAGGAACAACCTAAACAAAATTGCAAAATGCCATGACACAATTTATCAAAGTTTCCAAAATCTGTGCAGAGGAGAATGAGTCCATTTTAACCATTTAAGCAAATGGATATGTGTCTGGACTTTATGAGACAAGATGAGCTGTAATTACAGATTTGGGGAGTTATCAATAGCTAGATAATACTGAAGAAACAGTGACCATATTCTCTTGGTCCTTGTTGGAGCATTAAAATAATTTTCTCTTTATTCTAAGAGCAGTGGAAACAATTGACAGATTATTTGCAAGGAGTTGATATTATGAGGTTTTCCCTTTGAAAAGGGAATTGATATTATGAGGAGTTGATATTATGAGGTTTTCCCTTTTTTTTTGCACTGCAAAAAAAAAAAAAAAAACCTGATTGGAGTAGAGAGAAAAGGTATGAGGAAAATAAGTTTAATGACTATTCTATAGTTCAGATGAAAACTATGGCAACTTGGACTACAGTGATTTTGATGAAAGAAGTAGAAAGATTTATAAAATATTGAGGAATTATATGAAGTGGCCTTACTGACAGATTGATATTTAAGATAAAAAAGCACTTTCTTCTGACCTAAGTAACTAGCACATGACAGTGCTATTTTCTGAACTAGGGAACTTGCACGTCATATATTCACTAACTTTTTTATTAATGCCTACTTGGTAAGTGTGTAAGTCTTAAGAGAAAATCAGTTTCTACATTTAAAACCTCTGATCTTAACATTAGCATGAATATCCTGTTTAGATACACAAGACTAACCAAGGCACTCCAGTTGTCTAGTACTATCATGTCACTTACATTATGACTATGAACAATCATGTTAACATTGTTACTCCTGTCTCACCTCAAATTGTTTCATCCTAAACTGCCAGTATAACTGCAGCTTCAGGTACACAACTCAGCCTTTTTCTGGGTACCATTTCTTCTACATTTTTAAATTACTTTTAGCATCTTCTGTCACTAAATGAACATGTTCCTTTAAGTCGTCCTTATTGCTGATCTTACAGCCTATCCTAAAACTATTCACCAATTATTACATGAAATATTATGCCAAGCAATGACCTATTGCTACAAGAGGGGGAAAATGTTAAAATATGTATTTGTAGCATATAAATAGTTAATCATACCAAAGACAGAACATAAATAATATTTAGCATGAGATCCTGGACAAATTTATCTTTTTCTTAAAACATTGATAATATTCTGTGATTATTGCTTTGTGTTACATTGACTTTCGTGACACTACCTAATTGCTTTGTTTCATTTGTTTTTTAAAAAGTCCTTCATTTTGATAGAAATCATATAAACACATTTTGCAAAATGTCTACTCCTAGTAATTAATTCAAGCAGAAAATGTTAAGCTATAAGACTACAAAGGACAGGTTTTTAGCCCTTAAGATTAAAGATAATCATTTAGTAAAACTTAAATTACAATATGCAAGCAATACTAAGGCTACCCAAATGTGATTCTTTAGGCTATATACCAGTTATTAATTATATTTTACTATATGATATACCCCACACCTATGTATTTTAGTGCAACTATAAAGGAAATATTCATTACTTCAAAACATATTTAGGCAATTACATACAAAATATTAAAATAGGAGGCCTAGAAGGTGCAAAGTTAAATAAAAGCAAACACTTATTTCTAAGGACTTTAGAGGAAATAAATGAGGTACCAAAATAACTGTACAGTGATTTCAGACTACATTTAAACTGAGATTTGTGTAAGTAATAAAACAGATTTTATTCTTTCATTCAACAGTTACATTCTGTGTGCTTATTATACTATAGAACATTTCATAGCTTATCTGTTGAATTGAGTTTGACCTCCGTGATCTTTTCACTTGAGATAGAAGTGTATGAAATCACTTATATTATAAGAGAAAGAAGACCTAACTGTCTCTATCTATTTACACCCAGAAGACTAGTATTCAGTTCTTAGGAAAAGAGAGGGTGAACAATTTGCAGAGAGAGAGAGAGAGAGAATAAAGCGAATAAAGAAGGAATGGAGGAAGGAAGGGAAACAAATGGGAAAGCAGAAAAAGTTAAAAATATATATATAACTAAACTATTCTGGACATGTACCAGAGCAAAAAGCCTCCTCTTCGCCAGTCCCTACCTGCAACAGAATAAAACATTGAAAGAGGTCACAATATTTATTTTGTGTCTCCCTAGACCACTGAGTAGTTTTGGTTGCATGAAGACTCCAGTTTATCTGTTTTGGTGCCCCATGGGAAAAGATAAAAATGATAACGTTGCTGGATAGAAGTCTTTGGTGCCCAGTGGAAAACAGCAGCTGGCCTGACAGGGACATCTTGACTGCAGTGTTTGGTGGTATCCAGGGATGCAACAGTCATCAACAGCAGTGCCTGGTGGGCATTTCATTACTCAGAAGAAGCAAAAGTGGTTCCAAAGAGCACAACAGGATCCAGAAAATACAGTACAATTTAGTAGACACGACAAGACTGCCCACTCCATAACATGTGATTATCCAGTCTATCTGTCACTGAAAATATATAAAACATTCATTGGGAACCCCCAGAAAATTATAGATGGAGATGAGTCTTTTACAAGATCCCACATGAGCCAAGTGAAATCTTGACTTTTATTATTAATATAACTTCATGAAAGACCCGAATAAATAGATAATCCTGATGGACACTTAAGGGAAAAGCAGAAGGGAGAGTTTATTTCAATCCTTACACAAGTTCTTGAGAAAGATGTTTATATGTTGGGCTTGCTGTCAACAAAAAAGAAAAGTAGCATCATCCAGTAACTTTTTCATTGGTAGTAGGGCAAGAAGAGAAGTTGTTTGGCAATAAAGATAACATCGTGACTCCACTTGGGTCATGGTAAGAACATCACTGGGACCTCACCTCAACTGCTTGATCAGGGGAAGCTGAGGAGCTGAGTCAAGCCTCACAGAATAACCTGAAACAGCAGGACGCTCACCAGACATGGTAGTCTTCCTGTTGAGTTTGGCAGTCTTTTTATGGTGTTTCTCTCTAGCTCCTGCCTTCATAAATGAGAACTTGTGCTTCACTAATTCATCTTTCCTAAAGCAGCACTTATTTATCAATGTCCCAAGTGCAACTGTATTTCTTAGTGCATCAAAATAGAGTGATACCAAGAACTGTCACCTTTTCAGTCATTTTGGCAGCATTTCTTAATAAGAACTAATTTATTTTTGCTTTTGTAAAACATTAAGTACATAAATATTCTGACACTTGTTTTTCTGTCTTCACTTACCAGTGTGAGTAATTATAAATCAATGTTTTAAAACTCTCCTAGGAAGCTGTAAAACTGTAAGATAAACTCTATGAGGGCAGAAATTGTTACCTGCTTTGTTCACTGCTATATCCCTGGAGCCTAAAACTGTGTTTAATGCAGGTTAGATTCTCAATAATTTTTAATTAATCAACAAGTGATTAAGTTTAAGGTAGAATTTAAGAAGTGCCACCAATTTTCAGAATGAGGACAGTTATTTTCAGAGTCTGCAAATAGTAGAGGTGAGTATTCCAGGCTTAGGAAGCCAGGAATCTCTAAAATAAATCCTGAAGAATAAAGAGGAAATGAGTCATTAAGAGATGATAAGAAAAAAACAGTACATGTAGAAGCCAACAATGTAATCTAAGTCCCTGGTGTTAGAGAGTACATCATGTGTACAAAGAAGAGCAAGCAATGCAGGGAACGGGTACATGAAAGAGAGAAGGGAAAAATAACACTGGAAGGGCAGATACGGTTAAGGTCACTGTAAGGTAGGTATAGAGCCCTGAATGGCAAGCCAGGGGATGTGAATTTTATTCTCTCAGTTTGTAGAAGCTGCTTTGTTTCTGAGCACGAATGTGAAAATCATATCTAATTCATAGAAAAATTAATCTAGCAGCACTCCAGATTGATGAGGACAGAGATGGAGGCAGAAAGTACAAAAGGAAAGCATTTCATGCCATTAATGGATGATCTAAAAACAAAACCTGATAGGAGGGGATGGTTCCTTCCTATTGAATCCATCTGATTTTAAAGAATGTGAGTTTCTATAGCTCAATTCAAATGAAAAAAAGATTAAAGGCAAAATGCTATAAAACCAAGGATTGTGGTTTTCTTAGATCATGTATGAAAAACTGATTCTTTCTTATTCTTAAAGGCCTTTAGGCACCAACCGTAGAATAGTAAAACAAAGAGTAAAAATAGCTTTTAGTGTAGAAGATAAGAACACAGAGAAAGAAAAAGCCCAATGGCAATAGACTTCAATAATATGAGAAAGGTGTGTTTGGCAGAAAGAGCAAAAAAATACAAGTAGGAGATGAGAATGTACAGTGTGATGTGATATCTACAAGTGGATTCTGAAAGAAATAGTCCAGGCTAAACAGTGCACAATCCATTAGGATGCATGTATTATGGAAAGAGAGAGTTTACGAAAAAAAGTTAAGTTCAGTTATAGAAATTTGTAACAAGGGCAGTACAGCTTTAACAATTGATTATCTAAACCTCAAGCAGGTAAGAGGATTCGTCTTTCATCTTTCTGCAATTCCCAAGAAGAAACCAAAGGAGCCAAAATATTGAGGTCACAAGAGCAGAAATAAAATACTGATCTAAAATAGCTACATCTAGATAGGAAACTATTACCAGAACACGTGAGGTGGTATTAGAGGGCACAACTAAATGCACCAACATGGATTTGACTCCCATTTCCTGTGATGTTGCTAGTTCAATCTTGACAACGATCTGTCTTCTAGTTGAAATGCTATTTTGGCATTATTTCATGAGACAGCAAGTCTACTTTCCATGGTTTTGAAGTATAAGCACCAATAGGAGTGTAACATCTGACTTAAAATACTAAATAACTCTGAACATAATTCTATCTCATACTATTCACTTTTGTTTGAAATTTCAAATGTATGTGTTATTATTTTCTAAAATTCATTTATATTGTTTAAAGGAGAAATGTCTGAATCTGGCTATGTTCCAGCAAATAATTTCTTTAACCTTTGTTTCAAACTTTATCCCCAGGCTTCTTTGACTTCACTAGCTGCAAAGAATGAATTGTATATAAGCAAAAATGAAAAACGCTGCAGTGTCCAAGAGTTTTGGACTTAAAAATATTCAAGGTCTAGATTTTATCTGATCCATAAACAATCTGTTTAAAGCAGTCATAATAAAATAGCAGCTCCCAGTAACTTCCGTGAGTTTTACCTTCTCCAGGAATTGACTCAATTCAGTTTGACTCATTCTTGGAAGCCTCATCAAAATTCTCCACAAGATCTGAAACTTCATCATTGTCATCCTTTCCGGTAGCAAGCGGTGCTTTCCCCCAAGAGGTTTTTGGGCAGATCTTCAGGCAGTCTCCCTTACCTAGTCAGTCTGTCTGTACAAAGCTGGTTTAAGATGCTGGGTAGCATTTCTGTCAACTGCTTTGTCTCAGCCTGGCCTGTAATGGTGAAAGCCTTCTCTGACCAAGATGCCCAAACTTCAGGGTTGTTAAGGTGGATCACTGTTCCTTGGTTTGTAAACATATTCACCTTTTCAATACCAGAGACATTGTTTATCCCTAACTTCTTTAAGGAGAACTAAAATTTTTCTTATCATCTGCTGTGGCTGTTCTATGAACCATCTTCTTTCTGCGAGCAGTTCCTTTCCCACCAATACGCACTTATACCTGCAGTTTGGCGAGTTTTTCTTGGTTCATGATTGCGTCTTTCATCTTCTCGGAGCCAATAAGGGTCTAGATGGGGAATTAGGATGATGCTCAGGGAGTCTGGTGGACCCGCTGAGAGTAGGCGCACGCACGTGGGGATGCAAGAGGGCAGCTAGAGGGGACCAAATATTTTTTAACCTGAATTGATTTTCAGGTAACGTTGTACATACATGGTTTATGTTATATCCTGAGGACTTTCAGGATATAAACACCTCCTATTAGGCCCCACCTCCGAACACTGCTGCATTGGGTATTAAGTTTCAACATTAGTTTTGAAGGATACAAAGACATTTAACCCATAACAGCCATATACTACGATGTTCTGAGAATTGTTCCTATTTACCTTTCGTGAACCACGCTGCTGTGGTTGAAGGGGAGTAAGGAAAATCGCCATTGTTTAACCACAAAATAAGAACAGAAAGTGAGAACCAGCCTCAGAAAAGTGAGCCCTGACTTTTACCTGAAGACTGAACAGAATACATGATGAAGCTGTAAGAAACACGGGCAGGAGAGACGTGTTGTCCAGGGAGACGAACTGGGAAGAAAAGGATACCCCGAAGCCTGAATATTTACCAAAAAACAAATTGATTTAAACTGAAAGTAGTGGCATTTTAAGCAAGTAAATGATTTGAATATGTGCTTTGAATTCTTTTGCATGCACTGACACATCTTGCCCCATTCTGGAGAAAAATAAACTAATCCATAATATTGGATTGTCAAGACAAACTCACAGCAATCAGAGATCATACCCTGTAGTATGCTTTAGTAAATAACTTTAAGTCTATGTAAAATCAAGAGGTTCAAGCAAAGCAAATGGAAGTCTAAATAATCAAACGCAACTCCCCAAGTTCTTCCTTCTCTTCTAGAACGTGAACCACCAGCCCAGAATACATGAGATTCAGAGAGTTCCTGACATAGCAAAAGTGTTTATATCATAAAATATGTCCAGTTTTTCACTCGAGAGTGTTGAAGAGCCTTTGTGCTATTATTCAGGAAGCCATGTTTTAGATCCTGGGTTCTACTTACTATAATCTTTAACCAAGAACATCCTGTTAAGGGCATTTAAGAGATTAAAAAAATGCATTTATATATTTATTTATAGGTCCAATTGAGATTAGGTCAGGTCACCTGTTTCTTTTTCTTTTTTTTTTTTTCAAAAGATTTTCTTCTTTGCACCTGTGCAAAATAGATTGCAGGCCAGCTGCTCTCTCTCCCATGCAGTAAGTAGAATTGTAGAAGACTTTAAAAATTAATTACTGCATTAACCCAGATTTGATTCCCGTTTCATGTGATTTTGCTAGTCTAATCTTGACAATGATCTGTCCTATAGTTTAAATGCTATTTTGGCATTATTTCATGAGACAGCAAGCTCCCCTACAGTAGTCTACTTTTCATAAAGATTCTGGGTATTTTTTTATGTTGATTTGAATGTATATTTTGGAAATCTTAATAATGTCCCCACATGTAAGAAAAAGATTTAAACTGACATCAAGAGACAAAGAGCATATTTAAATGGACAGAAATTCAGTAACTAATTGTTTAAGTTAAAACCATTTTTAAATATGCTATATTAAGGATAGAAAAGTCACCCAAACATGTACTATGAACATTTTAATGCAACGTAGAAATTGGACAGCTTCTACTATCTAGATACACAGGATGCATTTACTTTAAGACTATGATGATTTTAATAGATCTATATGCTTAGAGTTGTTAAATTAAGTAATAAGCAGTCATAAACAAGAATACTGATGTGTGATCCAAGAAACAGATGCTAAAATTAAACTTTAAAGTAATTAAAAGTCTGTTGCTAAATTGTAATAAAAGCATTACATTTTTCCTGCAATATTTGGAATGGGAATTATTAATTCTTACGTTGAAACAGTTTATCTTTTCTTTAATAGTATTCCTTATATAATTCTACTTTGTAAATGTTAAAGAAAACTTCAGTACTGCCTATTTGACTATTTTTTGTATTTCAAAAGAATCTCTTGGGATTGCACATTTTTGAAATATATTTCAACTTTTTTGAAATATATTTGAAAATATATTATATTTTACCTGAATGCTTAGACTCTAATGTGAAATTATATGATGCAGGGATTTTCTTCAAAATCATCTGAGATGATAACGTAACTGCAACAAGATTTGAAATAAGTTGATAATTATTAATGTGGTTTATGGGTACTTGAGGTTTATTATATCATCTCTCTACTTGAGAATTTTAACTCCAACAAGATAATTATCAATAAATTGATAATTATTAATGTGATTTATGGGTGCCTGAGGTTTATTGTATCATGCCTCTACTTGAGAAATTTATGCTTGAACATTTTTATAAAAGGCTTTGAAAGTTAAAAGTGGGCTATGATTCTTGTTAGGTATTCTCTTGGTACTTTAGTACCTTCATTCTAAGAATTTATTGCCAAGAATTTTCTTTTTCAGTTCTGATTTAACACTACAAGTTAAAAATATTTGATGAGCTGTTTATCTTGTTTATGAGATTTGGCTTTTTGTCCCATCACTCTGAGTCTCTCAATGCTGTTTACAAAAAAGTAATTTCCTGAACACTTCAGGAAAGAGCTTCGGACATTCCAATTTTGTTGTTACTATTTTAGAAAAAGGAAAGAGATTTAAAGACTTGCTCAAGGTCACAAAGCAATTTGCTGTAAAAATCAGCCCAGGAAACCAAAACTTCATGGTGCTGGAAATGAGTTCTAATCATTGAACGTTGCCTTGATTGAGACTAAATTTGAACTGTTACTTTGATTGAGACAGAATTAGATTATAGACAGGCCTATGCTTTCCCATTCTAGTGTTCTCTTCTCTGAGATCTTTGGTATTTATGCACTAATTCAAATGAATCACCTCCAAATTTAAATTGAAAACGTGTTTGGCAAGAACTACAGCTTTATGGATCCATGCAGAAAATTCTGGGAGTGTTCTCTATCAGTCATAGTCCTATGACTCATACCAGTCATCATGAGTAATGCCTGTCAAAGTCACCACCACAGACCCTGGCTGAAAAATCAATGCTATGCACCCTAGTGTGGTAAGTTGCAGTGGTTAATGAGATTGATGTTGTCATATCCATGAGAACAGTTAAGCTCTTACAATTATTTTTAGACCTAATAGGGAGAGTATTTCCTATTCTGGTAGCCACAATTATTCTCTAATGAATAAATGACCAAACTGTGAGTCTATATATTAAGCTTTGACTGAAATACCTATTTTTCAGGGCTGATTTCAAGGTCATTTCATTAAAATAGATTTCCCAGGGGAACAGAATGTCAATGTACTGCCCTGAAAAAAAGGTTGAGATACTAAACGTGTTTACATTTCCCCTTTTGCCCTTGATTAACGAAATGTAGTACAGAACATTTTGATTTAAAGTTCATAGTTCATCCAAGGTTCATAACCATGAAATTATTTCATACCTCACTCTGAAAAAGTAAAATGAAATTGTAGTTGTCATTCCTATTTAAACAATGTGTTAGATTTTATGCTGTGTAACAAATTATCACAAACTTAAAGGCTTATAACAGTACCCATTTATTAGTTCACAGTTCTGTAAGTCAGAGGTCCCTCTCAGCATGGTTAGGTTCTCTGCTCAGAATGTCACAAGGCTGAAATCTAGGTATCAGCCAGAGTGAGTACTTGTCTGAGGATCTGGGAAAAATCTCATTTCATGGTCATTCTTTGTGTAGACAAAATTTACCTCCTTGCTGTTGTAGGAGTCAGGACCCATTTTCTTGCTTGCTATCAGCTAGAGCCATTCTCAGCTCCCTGAACCTGCCAACATTCCTCACCACATAACCTCTTTCACCTCCAAGTCAGCAGCTATGGGTCAAATCCTTTCATGCTTTGTATCTCTAATTTCATCTTCTGTGACTAGCCAAAGAAAAGGCTCTGCTTTTAAAGAGCTCAACTGATTAAATCTGACCCACATGAGTAATCTCTCCATTTTAAGATCAACTAATTTGGGACTTTAATTGCACCTGCAAAGTTTCTTTGCGACAGTACTTAGATTACTATTTGATTGAGTAACTAGGAGAAGGTGTATATGCACCAGGGGCCTTCTTAGACTCCTGCTTATCACAAATTGTGTTATATAAAAATGAAAGTTTAGGCTGGGCACGGTGGCTCACGCTTGTAATCCCAGGACTTTGGGAGGCGGAGGCGGGCGGATCACGAGGTCAGGAGATCAAAACCACGGTGAAACCCCGTCTCTACTAAAAATACAAAAAATTAGCCGGGCGTGGTGGCGGGCGCCTGTAGGCCCAGCTACTCGGAGAGGCTGAGGCAGGAGAATGGCGTGAACCTGGGAGGCGGAGCTTGCAGTGAGCCAAGATTGTGCCGCTGCACTCCAGCCTGGGCTACAGAGCGAGACTCCATCTCAAAAAAGAAAAAAAAGAAAGTCTAATATATCTTCTGCATTCTGGTATTTATACCAAATTATCCATAAGACAATTCCTTATATATCTTGTTAATACCGTATTAATATATACCCTTCTATCAAGTATTGGAGATGGAATTTTATTTGGTTTGATTTGGTTTTTATTTATTCTGGTTGTTTTAAAATTGCTTATTTTTAGTTGGAGATATATATATGTCTTCAATTGGAGATATATTAAAACCATTATATACAACAGTTGTCACCTTTGTAATATAGACCCAGATTTAGCAATTCATTGTTTTACCAATGTACCAATACAACTAGGCTAAAGTATGCACTCTTGTTTGCTAGCTCAGTGGCCTTCTGAGCAATTTTGCAGATACTCAATATGACTGCTTGTGACAAATGGTACTGTATATAGATTTGGAACAGTACAAATCTAATTGATTACTATAAATAGAGCCTTCAACTATACTAGTCTACTAAGTACTATCTGTAAATGAAGACTATGATAATGGTCCTCCAGATCTCTGTGATATTAATACTATATTTATTACAAGAATTTCTAGTTTATTCCTGAAATGAAAATAAATCTGAGTGTCTTATTGCTATCGTTCTCCTTTCTAATTATAGGAAGATTTATTTTCTGAAAAAGTATTAGATAAACTCAAGGTCTATCATGACTAAAGATCTTATCAAAGTGGCTCCAAAATAATCATATTTTAAAACTGTCATTTTTATTGTGTTTGTATTGACTAGCGGCAGACATAGTTACACATGTAATAATATCTAAGATGAAATGGCATATCATCATAAAAATTCTTGCCCTTAAGAAATAATGTATTTTCTAGAAAACAAGCTTTTTACCAGGTCCAAAGGAACTAAGTTTTGCATAAGAAAAAAAACATTATTTCATAAATTCTGTATATATTAGAATTTGGTCATGAAAAGTGGTAGGCAAAACTCACTGAGGAGCTGGACCAGAAAAGGTAGATCTAAAATCAAATACAAAATGATTGGTTGAAATGAGTCTGAAATCCAGGGTCTCAAGCCAAGATAGAGATAACACCCAAGATGCCAAATCAATGAATCAGAACCAATATCCAAAGATACAGATTGTGCAAACACCTAGTTAAAAATAGAGTCTGCATACCAGTAAGGCTTCAAAAGCAAGGATCTTGACTGCATATAAAAAGAGTAATATTATAAAACCATAAATCAGATTATTCTTAAATTCTTCAAAATCTCCCTATTGTACTTAGAATAAAATTCAGATTTCTTGATGTATCTATCAGGATTCAGTTGGTAGAATAAGAACCACTCTATAAATATTTTCTGTAAGGATTTAATTTAGGAATCAGGGGTTTACACAACTGTTACAGGAGCTGGTGCTGCGTGAGTCAAAGGAGCTGCCATTAGAGGATGGGGACTGACATCAAAGCATGGAACATTAATATTCTCAGGAAACTTTGTTCATTGCCTTGAACAAAATGCACTAAATTTTTTATATTGATCTCGTATCTCAAGACCCTGCTAAACATGTTAATCAGTTATAGTCATGATTTGAGCGGTTTTCTACATAAGACATCATATCATTTGAGAATAAAGACAGTTTTATTTCTTCCTTTTCAATGTATTTAATACCAACCTCAAACATTACTTGCTTTATGAGTCAGTCCGCTTTTTATATAAAGGGCCAGGCAGTTAGTATTTTTGTTTTTGCAGACCATACATTCTCTATCACAACTGCTTTGCTGTTCAACTTAGCTGCTGTATTGCAAAAGCCACTATGTAAACAAAAGGTTTCAACCAAGATGCAAAGTAAATATTTACAAAAACAGTGACAGACCAGATTGGATCCATGGGATATAGTTAGCTGACTCCTAACTTATTGCACCCACTACAATCTTATTAAATGTTGAATAAAAAGGGGGAAAAGGTGAAAATTTTCATTTCTAATTTTAGGAGGAAAGAATTTAGTCTTTTAGTAGTAAATATGACATTAGTTATAGGTTTTTGGCAGGTGTCTTTTATTGGGTTGAGGAAGTTCCCTAGTCTTCAAGATTGCTGAGAAATTTTTGTTGTTGTTGTTGTTAATGGGTGCTGGATTTTTTAAAACATTTTCTATGTCTAATGAAATAATAACATGTTTTTTGTCTTTTATTCTACTAATATATTGTATCCTATTAATTGATTTTTGGATTTTAAACTAAACTTGAACGCTGAAATAAGTCCCATTTAATCATAGTATATCATCTTTTTTTAATATGTTGATAGATTTGGTTTCTAATACTTTGTTGAGAGATTTTGGTCTGTGATTTTCTTTTCTCTAATGTCTCTGTCTGCCTTCGGGAGCACAGTAATAAAACATGGCAGAATGAGTTAGGATGTGAAGTTTGTGAAGAATTGGTAAAATTTTTTCTTTACGTATTTGATATATATAACCAATAAGGCATCTGGAACTGGGGATTTATTTGAAAGAGGATTTATAATTACTAAGTCAATCTTTACTTGTTATGAGTTTATTCAAATTTTCTATTTCTTCTTGTGTCAGGTTTAGTAATTTCTATCTTTTTAGGATTTTTTCCATTTCATCAAAACTTACATATTCATAATATCCTTTATAGCCTATTTAATTTCCATAGGATTCTATGTCCCTTTTTTCATTCCTAATTTTGTCAGTTTGTGTCTTCAGTCATTTATTTTCTTGATTACTCTAGCTAAAGTTTAACAATTTTATCTTTTCAAAAACTGATTTTGGTTTTATTAATGATCCCTATTACTGTTCTGTATTCTATTTTTTGGTTCTAATTCATACTAGTCTGTATCATCGCACCCTTGTACTTGATTTGGGTTAAGTTAATGGCTTTTACGTAGTTTCTTAGGGGCAAACAGATTATTGATTTGAATTTTTTTCTCTACTGATATATAAGGTGTTTCAAGCTATAAATTTCTCTAAGCACTGGTTTAATCATATCAATTAAATTTTGTGTTTTCATTTTCATTTAGACCAAAATATTTTCTATTTTACCTTGTGATTAATTCTCTGACTCATGAATTACCTAAAAATGTTTATAATTTTACAATATTTGGCAATTTCCCCAATTTTTTCTTTTGTTGATTTCTAATTTGATTCTAATGTGTTCATTTGATTTGAGACCTTATTATTGAGATTTGTTTTAGGGTCCAGTATATGGGCTATTGTGAAGGGATCTACATGTATTTTAAAAGAATACTTATTATCTTGTCAATCTATGGAGTAATATATAAATTTGAGTTGCCAAGTTTGTTGAAAATGTTGACCAGATTTTCTGTATACTTTCTGATTTTTGCCCAGTATTCTATATTAATTTTCAGATTTAGGAATTAAATTATCCAACAATTATTATCAAATTCTGTATTTCTCTTTTTAATTATATTTGTGCTTTACTTAGTTTGGGGCTATCTTGTTAAGTGTGTATACACATAATTGTTATGTCTTTAAAATATATTGGCCATTTATCATTAGGTAATATCCTTCTCTGTCACTAGTAATATTCTTGTCTTAATGTCTATGTTGTCTAATATAAAAATAGCCACTCCAATTCTTTTATGGTGACTGTTTACATAGTGGATATTTTTTCTTTCTCCATTCTTTTACTTTCTACCTATCTGTGTTTTTTAATCTATTATGTGTCTCTCCTACGCAGCATATAGTTGGATCTTGATTTTTTTATTCAGGATGACAATCTCAGCCTTTGAACATGAGTTCTCAGCCCATTCACATTTAATGTAATTATTAATATGGTTGAATTTATTTATTTATTTTTGTTATTATTATTTTTTGAGACAAGATCTCACTCTGTCACCCAAGCTAGAGTGCAGTGGTGTCACCTCTGCTCTCTGCAACCGCCACCTCCCAGGATCAAGTTATCCTCCTTCCTTAGCCTCTCAAGTAGCTGGGACTACAGGCCATGCCACCACACCCAGCTAATTTGTGTATTTTTTGGTAGAGACAGGGTTTCACCATGTTGGCCAGGCTGGTCTCAAACTCCTGAGCTCAAGTAATTCGCCCACCTCAGACTCCCAAAAAGCTGGGATTACAGGTGTGAGCCACCACTCCTGAACTGATACGGCTGAATTTACACTTGCCATTTGATTCGTGTCTTGTTTATTCATTTGTTTCTCTGTTCCTCCTTTTCTGCCTTTTTTTGTGCTAAGTAAAAATATTTAGTTTAACATATTAATATATCTTGATATATTGCTACATTTACTTGTTATTTTCTTAGCAACTAATCTAATTTAGTGACATCATAATCTGCCTGAGATTAACAGTTACTTAATTCTTATAAAGCAGCAGTCCCCAACATTTTTGGTACCAGGAACCAGTTTCATGGAAGAAGGAAGACAATTTTACCAACGGGGAGATTGGAGATGGAGGTGGAGGGAGGGTTTCCGAACGAAACTGCTCCACCTCAGATCATCAGGCATTAGTTAGAATCTCATAAGAAGCCTGCAACCTAGATCCGTTGCATGCACTGTTCACAATAGTTTGCGCTCCTGTGAGAATCTAATGCCTTGAACTGCCAAGAGGTGGAGCTCAGGTGGTAATGCCTGCTCACCTGCCACTCACCTCCTGCTGTGTGTCCCAGGCTCTTAACAGGCTGCTGACAGGTACTGGTCTGCAGCCTGGGGGTTGGGGACCCCTGCTATAAAGTACAAAAATTTTGTTCTGTTATAGTTTATTTTCTCTCCCCTCTATTGCACTGTAGCTGTGTAGGTAAATATAAGTTCTTTTTTAAACTTTTATTTTAGGTTTAGGGGTACATATGGAAGTTTGTTATTTAGGTAAATGGTGCATCACAGAGGTTTGGTGAGGAGATTATTTCATTGCCCAGGTAATAAACATAGTACCTGATAGGAAGTTTTTCGATCCTCACCCTTCTCCCACCCTCCACCCTTAAATATGCCTTGGAGTCTATTGTTCCCTTCTTTGAGTGCATGTATACTCAATTTTTCACTCCCACTTAGAAATGAGAACATGCAGTATTTGGTTTTCTGTTCCTGTGTTAGTTTGTGTAGGATAATGGCCTCCCACTCCATATTGCTGCAAAGGACATGATCTTGTTCCCTTTTATGGCTACATAGTATTCCATGCTGTATGTATACCACATTCTTTTTATCCAATCTACCATTAATGGACATTTAGGTTGATTTCATGTTTTTGTTATTGTGAATAGCGCTGTGAGGAACATATGCATGCATGTGTCCTTATGGTAAAATGATTTATAGTCCTTTGGGCATATACCCAATAATGGGATTGCTGAGTCTACTGGTAGTTCTGTTCTAAGTTCTTTGAGAAATCACTAAACTGCTTTTCACCATGGCTGAACTAATTTACATTCCCACCAGCAGTGTATAAGCATTTCGTTTTCTCCACAATCTCAGCAGCATGTTATTTTTTGACTTTTTAATAATAGCCATTCTGACTGATGTGAAATAGTCTTTCATTGTGAGTTTGATTTGCAATTCTATAATGATTAGTGGTGTTGAGCATTTTTTTTCATATGCATGTTGGCTGCATATATGTCTTTTTTGAATAGTTTCTGCTCACATCCTTTGCCCACTTTTTATTGGGGTTTTATGCTTGTAAATTAGTTTAAGTTCCTTAAAGATTCTGCATAGTAGACCTTACTCGATACTGATATGGTTTGGCTGTGTCCCCACCCAAATCTCCACCTGAATTGTATTTCCCAGTTGTGGGAGGGATCCAAGGGGATGTAACTGAATCATGGGGGCCCGTTGTTCCCATGCTATTCTTGTGATAGTGAAAAAGTCTCATAAGATCCGATGCGTTTATCAGGGGTTTCTGCTTTTGCTTCTTCCTCATTTTTCTCTTGCCACCACCATGTAGGAAGGAAATTTCGCCTCCCACCATGTTTCTGAGGCCTCCCCAGACATGTGGAGGTATAACTCCAATTAAACCTCTTTTTCTTCCAAGTCTCAGGCATGTCTTTATCAGCTGCATGAAAACAGATTAATATAGTAAATTAGTACCAGTAGAGTAGGCGTTGCTGAAAAGATACTCGAAAATGTGGAAGGGACTTTGGAACTGGGTAACAGGCAGAGGCTGGAACAGTTTGGAGGGCTCAAAAGAAGATAAGAAAATGTGGGAAAGTTTGGAACCTCCTAGAAACTTGTTGAATGGGTTTAACAAAAATGCTAATAGTGATATGAACAATAAGATCCAGGCTGAGGTGGTCTCAGATGGAGATGAGGAACTTGTTGGGAACTAGAGCAAAGGTGACTCTCATTATGTTTTGGCAAAGAGACTGGTGGCATTTTGCCCTGCCCTCAAGATTTGTGGAACTTTGAACTTGAGGGAGGTGATTTAGGGTATCTGGCAGAAGAAATTTCTAAGCAGCAAAGTATTCAAAAGGTGACTTGGGTGCTGTTAAAAGCATTCCATTTTAAAAGGGAAACAGACCATAACAGTTCAGAAAATTTGCAGCCTGATGATGGAGTAGGAAAGAAAACCGCATTTTTTGAGAAGAAATTCAAGTCAGCTGCAGAAATTTGCATAAGTAGCAAAGAGCCTAATGTTACTTCCCAGGACCATGGGGAAAGATCTCCAGGCCATGTCAGAGACCTTCATGGCAGCTCCTCACATCACAGGCCTGCAGGCCCAGGAGGAAAAAGTGGTTTTGTGGGCCAGGCCAAGGGTCCCCGTGCAGCCTAGGGACTTGGTGCCCTGTGTCCCAGATGCTCCAGCCATGGCAGAAAGGGGAAAACATAGAGCTCAGACCATGGCTTCAGAGGGTGGAAGCCCCAAGCCTTGGCAGCTTTCACATGGTGTTGAGTGTGTGGGTGCACAGAAGTCAAGAATTGAGGTTTGGAAACCTCCACCTAGATTTCAGAAGGTGTATGGAAATGCCTGGGTGCCCAGGCAAAAGTTTGCTGCAGGGGCAGGGCCCTCATGGAGAACCTCTGCTAGAGTGGTGTGGAAGGGAAATGTGGAGTCACAGCCCCCACACAGAGTCCCTATTGGGGCATATCCTAGTGGAGCTGTGAGAATAGGGCCACCATCCTCCAGACCCCAGAATGGTATATCCACTGCTTGCACTGTGAGCCTGGAAGCCACAGACACTGAATGCCAGCCCATGAAAGCAGCCGGGAGGAAGGCTGTACCCTGCAAAACCACAGGAGTGAAGCTGCCCAAGGTCATGGGAACCTACCTTTAGCATTAGCATAATCTATAAGTGAGACATGGAGACAAGGAGATCATTTTGGAGCTTTAAAATTTGACTGCCCCGCTGGATTTTGGACTTGCATGGGGTCTCTAGCCCCTTTGTTTTAGCCAACTTATCCCATTTGGAATGGCTGTAGTTACCCAATACCTGTACCCTCATTGTAGCTAGGAAGTAACTAGCTTGCTTTTGACTTTACAGGCTCACAGGTGGAAGGGACTTGCCTTGTCTCAGATGAAACTTTGGACTGTAGACTTTTGGGTTAATGCTGAAATGAGTTAAGACTTTAGGAAACTGTTGTGAAGGCATGATTGGTTTCGAAATGTGAGGACATGAGATTTGGAAGGGCCAGGGGTGGAATGATATGATTTGGCTGTGTCCCCACACAAATCTCAACTTGAGTTGTTTCTCCCAGAATTTCCATGTGTTGTGGGAGGCATCTAGGGGGATGTAACTGAATCAGGGGGGTCAGTCTTTCCCATGCTATTCTCATGATAGTGAATAAGTCTCACAAGATCTGATGGGTTTATCAGAGGCTTCTGCTTTTGCTTCTCCTTCATTTTCCTTTGCCATCACCATGTAAGATGTGCCTTTCACCTCCTGCCAAGATTCTGAGGCCTCCCCAGCCATGTGGAACTGTAAGTCCATTTAAACCTCCTTTTCTTCCCAGTCTCAGTTATGTTTTTATCAGCTGCATGAAAACGGACTACTATAGATGTCTAGTTTGCAAATATTTTTTCCCATTATGTCGGTAGTAGTTTGCAGTTTTACATGTAAGTCTTTGATCCATCTTAAGTTGATTTTTGTACATGGTGTAATGAAGGGGTCCAGTTTCAATCTACCAGAACTATGCCACTTTGGTTATTATTCCTCTGTATTATACTTTGAAGTTAGGTAATCTGATGCCTCCAGCTTTGTACTTTTTGCTTTGGATTGCTTTGTCCATTAAGGCACTTTTTTGGTTGCATATGAATTTTAGAATAGTTTTTCTCTAATTCTGTGAAAAGTGGCATTGATAGTTTGGTAGGAATAGCATTGAATCTGTAAATTGCATTGGGCAGTGTGGCCATTTTAACAATATTGATTCTTCCTATGCATGATCATGGAGTGTTTTTCCATTTGTTTGTGTCAACTCTGATTTCTTTCAGCAATGTTTTGTACTCCTCCTTGTGGAGATTTTTCACCTTCCTAGTTAGCTCTATTCCTAGGTATATTATTTTTTGTGTGTGGCTATTGTAAATGGGGTTGCATTCTTGATTTGGATGTTGTTTGTGCATAGAACTGCTACTGACTTTTGTACATTGATTTTGTATTCTGAAATTTTGCTGAAGTTGTTTATCAGATTTAGGAGCTTTGGGGCAGAAATTACGGGGTTTTCTAGGTAGAAAATCATATTGTCTATGAACAGAAATATTTTGACATCTTCTTTTCTTATTTGGATGCCTTGTATTTTTTTGTCTTGCTTGATTGCTCTGGCTAGGACTTTTAGTACTATGTTGAATAGGAGTAGTGAGAGTGAGCATTCTTGTCTTGCTCCAGTTTTCAAAGGGAATGATTCCAGCTTTTGCACATTCTGTATGATGTTGGCTCTGGGTTTGTCATAGATAGCTCTTACTATTTTGAGGTATGTTTCTTCAACGCCTAGTTTGTTGAGAAGTTTTAACATGATGGTTAATTTTACTGAAAGATTTTTCTGCATCTATTGAGATGATCATGTGTTTTTTTGTTTTCAGTTCTGTTTATGTGATGAATCACATTTATTGATTAGCATATGTTGAAACAATCTTGCATAAAGCCTACTTGGTCATGGTGGATTAGATGTTTGATGTGCTGCTGGATTTGGTTTGCTAGTATTTTGTTGAGGATTTTTGTATCTATGTTTATCAAGTATATTAGCCTGCAGTTTTCTTTATTGTGTTTCTGCCAGGTTTTGGTATCAGAATGATGCTGTCCCCATAGAATGAGTTAGGGAGGAATCCCTCCTCCTCAATTTTTTTTTTTGGAATATTTTCAGTAGGAATGGTATTAGCTTTTCCTTGTACATCTGGTAAAATTTAGCAGTAAATACATCTGGTCCTAGGCTTTTTCTGGTTGGTAGGCTTTAATCACTGATTCAATTTCAGAACTTTTTATTGGTCTACTCGGGGATTCAATTTATTTCTGCTTCAATCTTGGGAGGTTGTATGTTTACAGGTATTTACCCATTTGCATTAGGTTTTCTGGTCTGTTTTCCTAGAGGTGTTCATAATAGTAGGTCCGAGGGTTTTTTGCATTTCTGTGGAGTCAGTCGTAATGTCCTCTTTGTCATTTCTGATTGTGTTTATCTGGACCTTCTCCCTTTTTTTCTTTTTAGTAGTCTAGCTATGGTCTATCAACCTTATTTATTCTTTCAAATAATCAGTGCCTGGATTTGTTGATCTTTTGAATGGTTTTTCATGTCTCAAGTTCCTTCAGTTCAGCTATGATTTTGGTTATCTTGTCTTCTGCTAGCTTTGGGGTTGGTTTGCTCTTAGTTTTCTAGTACCTCTAGGTGTGATGTTGGGTGGCTAATTTGAGATCTTTCTAACTTTTTGATGTGGGTGTTTGGTGCTATAAACTTTCTTCTTTATACTGCTTTAACCATGTCCCAGAGAATCTGGTATGTTGTAAATTTTTTTTCATTAGTTTCAAAGAATTTGATTTGTCTTAATTTTATCATTCACTCAAAAGTCATTCCAGAGCAGGTTGTTTAATTTCCATGTAATTGTATGGTTTTGAGTGATTTTCTTAGTACTGATTTCTACTTTTATCACGCTGTGGCCTGAGAGTGTGTTTGGTATGATTTCAATTGTTTTGCATTTGCTGAGGATTGTTTTATAGCTGATGGATCAATTTTGAGTATGTGCCATGTGTAGGTGAGAAGAATCTATATTCTCTTATGTTTGGGTAGTGAGTTTTATAGATGTCTGCGAGGTCCATTTGGATAAGTGTTGACTTCAGAGCCTGTATATCTTTGCTAGGTTTCTGCCTCGATGATCTGTCTAATTCCATCAGTGGGGTGTCTCCCACTACTATTTTGTGGTTATCTAAGTATCTTCTTAGGTCTCTAGGAACTTTTCCATGAATCTGGGTGCTTCTGTGTTTGGTGCATATATATTTAGGTTTGGTCCTCTTGTTGAATTGAGGCCTTTACCATCATGTTATGCCATTTTTTCTGTCTTTTTTTTTTTTGTATTTGTTGGTTTAAGGTCTGTTCTTTTTTCTGAAATTAGAATAGCAACACCTGTCTCATTATGTTTTTCTATTTGCTTTGTAGATTTTCCACCATCCCTTTACTTTGAGCAAGTTGAGTCTTGCTCCTTTATCCAACTTCCCACTCTGTGTCTTTTATTTGGGCATTTAGCCCATTTGCATTCAAGGTCAATATTGATATGGGCAGATTTGATCCTGTCATCATGTCATTAGCTGGTTATTATGCAGACATGATTTTGCTGTTGCTTTATTGTGTGAATGATATATGTACTTCAGTGTGTTTTTGTGGTGACCACAAAAACTTTCCTTTCTATATTTAGCACTCCTTCAAGGATCTCTTGTAAGTCAGGTCTGGTGGTAATGAATTCCCTTAGCATTTGCTTGTCTGAAAAGGATCATATTTCTCCTTCACTTATGAAGCTTAGTTTAAGCAGATAAAAAATTCTTGGTTGGAATTTATTTTATTTAAAAATGTTAAATATGGGTCCTCATTCTCTTCTGGCTTGTAGGATTTCTACAGAAAGGCTCACTGTGAGCCAGATAGGGTTCCCTTTGTAGGTGGCTTGCCCCTTATCTCTAGCTGACTTTAACATGTTTTACTTTTATTTTGACCATGGAAAATCTGATAACTGTGTGTCTTCAGGATGATCATTTTATTAGTCAGGGTTCTCTAGAGGAACAGAACTAATGATGTGTGTGTGTGTGTATATATATATATATATATATATATATATATATTAGATTATATATAATAGATATATAATATACATATAAAATAGATATATATGTATAAAATAGATATCTTTATAACTAATGGTATATATATATAACTAATGGTGTGTGTGTGTATTTATATAACTAATGGTATATATATAATTAATGGTATATATATATAACTAATGGTGTGTGTGTATATACACACACACACACACACACATATATATATATAAAGTACTAACTCACATGATCACAACGTCCTATAATAGGCCGTCTGCAAGCTGAGGAGCAAAGAGAGCCAGTCCAAGTTCTAAAACTGAAGCACTTGAAGTCTGATGTTTGAGGGCAGGAAGCATCTAGCATGGGAGAAAGATGTAGGCTGGCAGGGTCATCTTGTGTAGTATCTTTCAAGGATTATCTGCATTTCTTCAATTTGAATGTTGGCCTCTTGGGGAATTTTTCATGGATAATATCTTCAAGTTTTCCAAGTTGCTTGCTTTATCTCCCTCTCTTTCAGGGACACCAATGAGTCATAGATTTAGTCTCTTTACATAATCACATATTCCTCAGAGGCTTTGTTCATTCTCCTTTACTGCTTTTTCTTTCTTATTGTCTGACTGACTTATTTCGAAGAACTGGTCTTTGAACTCTGAGATTTTTTTCCTCAGCTGCATTGTTTCTGCTGTAAACACTTATGATTTTATTATTAAATTCTCCAAGTGAGTTTTTCAGCTCTATTAGATCAATTTGGTTCTTTCTTACAATGGTCATTTCGTCTTTTATCTCCTGTATTATCATATTCCTTATATTCTTTGGATTAATTTTCTTCTGACTCTTGGTGATCTTCATTCCTCTCCATATTCTGAAATATATTTCCATCATTTAAGCCAATTCAGCCTACTTAAGAACCTGAGGAATTAGTTTGGTCATTTGGAGGTGAGAAAACACTCTGGCACTTTGGGTTGCCAGAGCTCTTGTGTTGTTTTTATCTCATCTCTGTGGGCTGATATTCCTTTAATCTTTGAGGTTAATGTCCTTTGAATGGGATTTTTTGCTTTTACCTTTTTTGATGCCCTTGGGGGTTTGATTGTAGCATAAGGTGGTTTCAGTTGAATGCTTCATTTCTGAAAGATTTTCCAGGGCTACTGCTCAGCTCAGCACTCCTGGGCTGTGTGCTGTAACTCTGAGGAGGTTGGTACCAGGCCCCCCAGTTTTGTTCTCTGTCCCCTCGAGGTTAGGAACTTGCTGCACCAGAGAGGCCAAGGTGTTCCCAGTTCTCTGGCCACAACACTACAATGGGTGGTGCTGGCTAAAGCCCTTCATCAGAGCAGTGGCCAGGTGATCCATGCTCACTTATGCATGCTGTCGGCCACGGCAGCATGGTGGGGTGCACGCGCATTTCCTGTGGTGGGGTTCTGGCAGGAGCGGAGCTGCAGCATTCCTATGTGCACTCACACTGGCAGCAGTGGGCCACATAGTGGGAGCAGGACACTGGCAGGAGCAGGGTTGTCAGCATCCATGCTCGCACTGAGCCAGCAGTGTTGGTGACAGGGGCAGGGCATTTGCAGGTGCATGGTTGCTGGCATCTGTGCACACATTCACACCAAGTATAGTGGCACTGCAGAGGGGTAGTGCCACTGGCATCTGTTACATGCATTTACACTGGTGATGGTAACACAGCCAGGTGCCCACGTGTTAGCAGTTTGGCAGGACAGTGGGTGTGCTCATGCCATTATCAGTTGCATAGTGGGGTATATCAATGGAGGATAGGAGGTGAGGCATGTGCATGCCAGCAAAATGGGGGAATGGCCATTGGCAAGTGCCTACCAGCAAAGTGGCACAAGACAGGCTGCAGTTGGGGAAGGTACAGGTGGGCTGTTATGCACCAGTGGAAGCTGGTCTGCTGGAGCTCTCTGGTGGTCAACTGTGGTCTGCCAGTGAAGGAGCTGTGATGAGGGCCCTCAGGAAGCACGCTGGTTGGGCATCCAAGACTGTGCTGCAAGCAGGTGTGACTAGACTGGCTCCCCAAGAGAGACCAGCAGACAAGGAGGTCCTCAGATCAGACTGGCCCTATCTCATGGGCAAGACCACCCTCTTCTATCCAGGTCCAAGAGTCACCCTAAGGTTAAAGTCTCCTAGAGGAGTATGGCAAGCTTTCGGGGATAGTTGTCACTGGCCATGTTCCACTTTAGACATTCCCACACCAAACCTTTTGGGCTCCACGCAGGCAGGAATCCTGCCTCTACTACCTCTCTAGGCAGCTCTCCCTTCCAGTTCAAGCTTCCATGGGGGTTGTGAGGTCTCCTTCTGTCAGGCCCATGCCAAAAGTGGACCACTCCTCTCCTGTTCAACTCACTGCTTCCCCAGAAGTCACTGGGGACCAGGAACCAGTCCCTGTGCTTGATAGCAGCATGCAGGTTTCCCGACTTCCTCTTCCTTGAGACCAGAGTCTGTGTCCTTCCTTCATCCACTCTCAATGCCTTTCCTCTGAAGTTCTGTTCAGAGTGTGCCAGTCTTCCCAGTGTCCCAGTCTCTTGCTGGGAGATGTTCCTCCTGGCTATGTCTACTCAGCAACATTGGCTGTCCTCCCCTCAATACAAGTTTTTTGGGTGTTTTTGTTTGTTTGTTTTTGAGATGGAGTCTCTTTCTGTCGCCCAGGCTGGAGTGCAGTGGCGCGATCTCGGCTCACTGCAAGCTCCGCCTCCCGGGTTCACGCCATTCTCCTGCCTCAGCCTCTCCGAGTAGCTGGGACTACAGGCGCCCACCACCATGCCTGGCTAATGTTTTGTATTTTTGGTAGAGACGGGGTTTCACTATGTTAGCCAGGATGGTCTCAATCTCCTGACCTCGTGATCCGCCCACAGAGGCCTCCCAAAGTGCTGGGATTACAGGCGTGAGCCACCGCGCCCGGCCTCAATACAAGTTTTAAGGACATTTCCTCTCACCACAAAAAGGGAACTTGCGGAGGGTCCTGAACATTTCACCTCAGATAAAGACTACATTATGGCTGAAAGTCCTATCACCTGTACCTGTACCTGTCTTCACACAGGTCTGGAACTAAGAAGCACACCAATTAAGGAACAGACTTAAGAATCTTACCCATCTCCCAGAATCTACAGGAAAACAAGGATCTCTCTATACTTTTTTAAAATCCACAAATTTTGCTTCATAAAAATTCTATATTCTTCAAAGTTAAGAAAATGAAGTAGAAAAAATATATTTCTATTTTTTTATATTTGCCATTTCCTGTGATTTTCATTTTTTCCTGTGGATTTGAGTTGCCCTGTAATGTCATTTCCTTTCAGCCTAAACAGTGTCTTTTAATATTTAATATTTCTTGTAAGACAGGTCTACTAGTAACAAATTATTCCTGTTCTTGCTTACCTAGGAATGTCTTTATTTTGCCTTCATTTTTAAGAATAATTTTGCTGCATATAGAATTCTTATTAGTAGCTCCTTCTTGTGCCATACTAAAAGTCCTTGTTTTGTTTTTTCTTTGCATTTTAAATATGCTATGTCTCTGGCGCTCTGGCTTTCATTGTTTATGATGGAAAATCAGCCATTAAGTTTACTGTTATATCCCAATTTTTTTCCCATTATGTTCAAGACTTCATCTTTGTCTTTCAAAATTTTTATTTTGAAGTATGTATTTCTGGCCGGGCATGGTGGCTCATGCCTGTAATCCCAGCACTTTGGCAGGCCAAGGTGGGTGGATCAGCTGAAGTCAGGAGTTTGAGACCAGCCTGACCAGCATGGTGAAACCCCAACCCTACTAAAAATACAAAAAAATTAGCTGGGCATGGTGGTGGGCTCCTATAATCCCAGTTACTTGGGAGGCTAAGGCAGGAGAATCACTTGAACCAGGGAGGCAGAGGTTGCAGTGAGCTGAGATTGCACCATTGCACTCCAGCTTGAGCAACAAGACCAAACAAACATCTCAAAAAAATAAAAAAGAAAAGAAAGAAAGAAAGAGAGAGACAAAAGAAAGAAAGAGAGAAAGAAAGAAAGAAAAGAAAGAAAAAGAAAGAAAGAGAAAGAAGAAAGGAAAGAAAGAAGAAAGAAAGAGAAAGAAGAAAAAGAAAGAGAAAGAAAGAAAAGAACGAAAGAAAAGAAAGAAAAAGAAAGAAGAAAGAAAGAAAGAAAGAGAAAGAGAAAGAAAGAAAAGAAAGAAAGAATGAATTTCTTTGTGTTTATCCTACTTGGAGACTGTTGAGCTGCTTAGAACTATATGCTAATACTTTTAATCAAATTTAGGAAGTTTCTGACCTTTGAATCTTCTAATATTTTTCTGCCTTTTTTTCCCCTTTTCTCTCCTACCAATATTCTCATTACACGAATGCTGGTACATGTAATGATTTCCCACCGCTCCTTTAAACTCTGCTTATTTTTCTGAAATAGTATTTTTTTGTTTCCATTCCTTAGATTAGATTATTTCTATTGATGTATTCTCCAAGTTACTTACTCTTTCTTCTACCATCTCAGAGCTGCTGTTAAGCTCCTCTAGTAAAGTTTTCATTTTAGATATTATTCTCTTCAAAGAGAGAATTTCCTTTTGTTTTTTTAATAGTTTTTAATCTCTTTATCAAGATCTAGTTATTAAACAAGTGCCATCATGCTGTCATTCAATTCTTCAATTGTTTAAACTTGTTTTTCTTTAATTATCTGAACATAATATAATAGCTCCTTTGAAATCTTTGTCTTCTAAATGCATCATCTAGGTAAACTCATAAACATTCTCTAATTGCTTCCTTTTTACTGATTATGGCTGTATTTTTCCATTTCTTTCCCTTTCTCATAATTTTGTTGAAAGTGAACATTTCAATCAAAAATGTATCATAAACACTCCAGATTCAAATATTTCCCTCCTTGGGGTTGTAGTTATTGCTGTTTATTTGTTTAGCAACTTTTCTGGACTAAATCTGGGAAATACGTCTCACTTGCAGTGTGTTACTACTGATGCTTATATTCAATTTTTATTAATTCTCTTTTAATTTTTAAGATTCACTTCTTCTGCACTAGCCCCATGTTTCCATAGATTAATGGTCCGGCAGTTATATGTCATAAGCTGTGCTCAAACACTTTTATCCAAGAAAGGCTTCAACCTTCTTTCCAAGTATATGAGTGCTGCTTAGAAAGCACATTAAAATTTCAGAAGTTTTCAGGTACACTCCAGGTTTTACTTTCCATCAGGCCCTCTTGCTTTTTATCTGTGCATGCAGACCACCACTTTTCAGATATGTGAAAAGTCTAGACCTTGTTCAGTCTCCCATGCACATTTACAAACTTCCAGTTAATTGAAGATGCAAAAAAGCATAACAAGCCCTCCCACGGCTACCTCATTTTTTGGGTCTCACCGTTAAATTTCTGTCTAGTTCACTTGTCTTCTGCTTGCTGCAGCCATGATGATGATCTCAGACTAGCAGAACTATTGGCCTTCACTGGTGCCTTGTCATCAAGATCACTAATTTTACTGGTAACACTTCTGAGCATCAGACTTTTCACCTTCCACTCAAAAAAAAGAGGCACCTCCAGCGGTGAAGCTTCTGGTTTTCCTGGCCTTCTCCATAATGGTAAAATTACTGCACCATCCAAACTGAGAGGAAAGGGAATAGCCCCAGGCAAGAATGAGACTGATTCTCACTGTATTTACATGATGTTCAATAATTTTTCATGAATTCACACTTCTCACTTTGTTGCCTGCCTTTGGTAGATTTCCAGTTATGAAATGGTTGTTTTTGACAATCTGTCCAATTTTTTTTTAAATTATAAAGAAAAAAATTTATTTCTTACAGTGATGGAGGCTGAGAAGTCCAAGATCAGGGAACCACACTTGGTGATGGCCTTGTTTCTGGTGGGGGCTCTCTGCAGAGGTGGTACAGGGGGCTGAGCATCCTAGCTCGGGTCTCCCTTCCTCTTCCTCTAAAGCCATCAGTCCCATTCCCATGATAACCCATTCATCCATTAATCCATGACTGGATTAATTCATTCTTCAGGGCAGAGCCCTCATGACCCAATCAGCTCTGAAGGGCCTCATTTCTTTTTTTTTTTTTTTTTTTTGAGTTTAAGAGTGAAAGTTTAATAGGCAGAAGAGAAAAGCTCCCTTGTGCAGAAATTTTATAGTTACTTTTTGAGAAGAGAATTTGCTGATCTCGTCTTTGATCAGAATTTGCTGATCTTTCTATATCTGAGATGGAACTTTTAGTATAGCTCCTTCTTGTGCCATACTAAAAGATCCACCTTAGATTTGACATTTTTATCTAAAGTCAAGGGCTATCTTATATTTGTGTTGCTGCTTTCAAGCAAAGTACTTCTATGTTTATAGTTTGTCTTCACTTAAATAAGATTCTTAGAGGAAGTAATTTCCAGTTCCATTACCCAGTTGAATGAGGACAACTCAGTAGTAAAAACAAGTACCAATTAGTTAAATGAAAACTTCAAGCTGTGCACTTATCTTCAGGGCTAAATGCAATGATCTGAAGGGCGGCTGTGAGCAACAAAGTATACAAGCAGGACAAAGTAGATACTCTGGAGGTGAGACCTGTCTATGTTGCTTTTATGTTGTTCACTATAAAGACAGGTAGATCACAGATAGACAATATATGTATGTATAAAAATAATGTATCTTATTTATGTATTTATAATATATAATCACATAATTTACTCAGACTGTAGCTGGGATTGAATGCAGGTCATTGAATTAATTGGAATAAGTTACTCTGAACAGATACAGTGATTTTATTTATGAAACAATTATCAAGTATAATCCTATTAACTGAGAATATAACATGTTTAATATAGTTTCTTAAACATTTTGATGTACATTTATCATAACAAAAATGCTACTGTATAAGAAGTAGATAATGTTATATTAAAATTAAAGATTTGCAGTAATTTGATTTTTTAAAATGAAAAGCAACTAAACATTGAGGGAAGTAAGCAATTTTAAAAATCTATTACTCTCACATATTGCTAAGAATGTGGGAAAATCATGAGACCTCTCTATATGCTGGTGGAAGAATAAATTTTTATAGCCACTTTAAAGAACAATTTAGCATTATCTAATGAAGTTTTTTAAAAGCACAATCAGACAACCCGTAATTCCATTTCTTCCAGGGAGATAAATACAAAGAAATCTCAATTAAACTGAATGAACTATATCTAAACGTATTAAAACAGATAGATTTAAAACATAAGTGGGAAAAAATAAGTTGTAGAAAGATATTAAGTATGTTTCCATTTACAGAATTTTTAAATGTATATTGTTTATGGGTACAAACATAAGATGTTAAGGTTTAACAACAGAGAGTGGAGGAACATAACTCCAAATTTATAATAGAGGTTGACTCTCAGGAGGACATAAGAAAAATACAGTATTGAAAAGAAGTAGAAAGGGAGCTTCATATTTGTCAGTAAAGTTTTATAAATTAAGAAAAAAATAATGGAGACATAACCTGGATTAATTCCCACTGATAGTATGGAGGTGTGGGTTATATTTTTTCATGTAGATTTCTGTAGTTTTTAAATATCTAGCTTTTTAAAATGTGGTAAGATAATTTTGAAAGCAAATGGCACTATAAAATAAATGACTCTTTGGTGTACCCATCTAAATTACCAGCTAATAATACCAACTAATACATTTCCAAGGTACTGCCTTAAGGAATATTAACAGGTGATGGAAATTTTAATAAGCCCATCTATACCAACTCTTTTCTAGCACTTATATTAACACATTACTTACATTTAGCATGTAACTATTTAAGACACTCCATATGATGCAAAAGGCATTTACATAGAGAGCCAATTAAAGCAAAACTTGACATATTATTTCTTCTTTAAAAATATGCCTTCACTACAGTTTAGGAGATCATAGGTTTCTTTTATTCTTCCACTATTTCCAAATAAAATGCTGCACTAAAGACAGTACACTTTTTCGCTAACAATTTGCCTTCAGTGCCCACGCCTCACCAAAGACTACCTTACCCTATATACGCCTTATTCCATAGCAGTACCGTAACCCTAAATAACAATATGTTTACATCCAAAGAGTTGAAAAGGAAATTTAAACACTTTAGATAGATTAAATAACAGCTTTTTGGCTTTAAAGCGTGCTTATTTTTAACCTGATCTAGGAGTCAGGAGACCTAAGTCATAACTCTGGATTTCTAGTTTAGAAACCTGAGCTGATTTGGGCCTTGTCTCTAAGGGGGATGGGGGAAGAAGCAGAAGAACAGGTATCTTTAGTGCCCTTCCAGACATAAAATACTTGTCAAGTTATCTGGACAAGTCACTTAACATGGCTGTGCCTAAAGTTCTTTATCTTTAAAATACTAGCCAACTTACCTAGAAGGATTAGTGTAAAATTAAGAGATAACACATAGAAAGTGCTTGGAACAATGTTTCGCATATAACAAGCACTTAGTAAGTGTTAGCTATGATCATTAACATCATCCTCATCATCACCATCACCATCTCCATCATCCTCACTATTTGTGTTATATCATTAAGAGTTTTTTGTTGCTGTTGTTGTTTGGTTTGTTGCTGTTGTTGTTGTTTGGTTTGTTGCTGTTGTTGTTGTTTTGAGATGGAGTTTTGCTCTTGGTGACCAGGCTGGCAGGCAATGGCGTGATCTCAGCTCACTGCAACCTCCACCTCCCATATTCAAGCAATTCTCTTGCCTCAGCCTCCTGTGTAGCTGAGATTACAGGCATGTGCCACCATGTCCCACTAATTTTATATTTTTAGTAAAGACGGGGTTTCACTATGTGGGTCAGGCTGGTCTCAAACTCCTGACCTCAGGTGATCCATCCACCTCGGCCTCCCGAATTGCTGGGATTATAGGCATAAGCCACAGCACCTGGCCACACTAAGAGTTTTAATAACCCAAAAACTTAGTTTTATAAAAATCATTTGAAACATTCACTTATTTATTGCATCTTTCAACATATTAATCTAACTGCTTTAAACTTTCCGTATTTTTATTTAGATAGGTGATGAAAATCCAAATAATAAAATATTTATGATAGCAATTATAACAAACATCCTTCAATTCCTCTGTGGAAAGAAAAAGCAGAACATAAATGCACAAATGTATTCAGTATGAAATTGTAGTGTTTCACTGGTATGCTTGTAGTAGAGGAAAATAAATGAGTAAATAGACAATGAAATCTATAAGGCTGATCCTCACTTAATTCATCAGTTTTATGTTGCTTAACCCCTTATTTCACCTTTATTACTAGAACTGTTGTCATGTCACTTCCTATAAAAGAACAGCTTTCTTCCATTTTTTCCCATATTCACAAGTAATCTTCCCTTCATTATCTCAAATAATAATTCGAGGAAGAGATGATATTTCTATAAAAATGTTCAACCTGACCAAGTGCAGGAGCCAGAATCTTTCAACACAACTGACAAAGGCCTATAATCCATCTCCATATTGTACAGTTTATGCTACTTATAATCTGTGTTAATAGGGTTGTTTCACTGAGGCTCATTTAGTTGTGTGGCAGAAGCATTTACTACACACTGCCTATCCATGCGCGCCCCACCTTTCAGAGCCCTCCTGCAGTTTGACAATATTATTGAACTAACTCTGGACAACAGACTGTGTACAAAAATGATGTGTGTCCGTTCCAGACTGAGGCATTTGAAAGCCAATGTATAGCCCTTCTGCTCCCTTTCCCTGCTGTGGCAACAGTGGAATCCATTTATTGAGAAGGCAAAGTCACAAGATTAAAACAGCCTTGAGCTCTAGGTTTACCTTTAGAAGGGAGCTATTTTTGATAGCTGCAGATCCTATGTAAGAGAGAAATTAGCGCCCAGCCGCCCCGTCCGGGAAGAAGTGAGGAGCGCCTCTGCCCGGCCGCCCCGTCCGGGAAGAAGTGAGGAGTGCCTCTGCCCGGCCGCCCCGTCCGGGAAGAAGTGAGGAGCACCTCTGCCCGGCCGCCTCGTCTGGGAGGTGAGGAGCGCCTCTGCCCGGCCGCCCCGTCCGGGAAGAAGTGAGGAGCGCCTCTGCCCGGCCGCCTCATCTGGGAAGAGAGGAGCGCCTCTGCCCGGCCACCCCGTCCGGGAAGAAGTGAGGAGGGCCTCTGCCCGGCCACCCCGTCCGGGAAGAAGTGAGGAGCGCCTCTGCCCGGCCACCCCGTCTGGGAAGTGAGGAGCGCCTCTGCCCGGCCACCCATCGCCTGGGAAGTGAGGAGCACCTCTGCCCGGCCGCCCCGTCTGGGAAGAAGTGAGGAACGTCTCTGCCTGGCCGCCCCGTCTGGGAAGAAGTGAGGAACGTCTCTGCCCGGCCGCCCCGTCTGGGAAGAAGTGAGGAGCGCCTCTGCCCGGCCACCCCGTCCGGGAAGAAGTGAGGAGCGCCTCTGCCCGGCCACCCCGTCTGGGAAGTGAGGAGCGCCTCTGCCCGGCCACCCATCGCCTGGGAAGTGAGGAGCACCTCTGCCCGGCCGCCCCGTCTGGGAAGAAGTGAGGAACGTCTCTGCCTGGCCGCCCCGTCTGGGAAGAAGTGAGGAACGTCTCTGCCCGGCCGCCCCGTCTGGGAAGAAGTGAGGAGCGCCTCTGCCCGGCCACCCCGTCCGGGAAGAAGTGAGGAGCGCCTCTGCCCGGCCACCCCGTCTGGGAAGTGAGGAGCGCCTCTGCCCGGCCACCCATCGCCTGGGAAGTGAGGAGCACCTCTGCCCGGCCGCCCCGTCTGGGAAGAAGTGAGGAACGTCTCTGCCTGGCCGCCCCGTCTGGGAAGAAGTGAGGAACGTCTCTGCCCGGCCACCCCGTCCGGGAAGAAGTGAGGAGCGCCTCTGCCCGGCCACCCCGTCCGGGAAGAAGTGAGGAGCGCCTCTGCCCGGCCACCCCGTCTGGGAAGAAGTGAGGAGCGCCTCTGCCCGGCCACCCCGTCTGGGAAGTGAGGAGCGCCTCTGCCCGGCCACCCATCGTCTGGGAAGTGAGGAGCACCTCTGCCCGGCCGCCCCGTCTGGGAAGAAGTGAGGAACGTCTCTGCCCGGCCGCCCCGTCTGGGAAGAAGTGAGGAGCGTCTCTGCCCGGCCGCCCCGTCCGGGAAGAAATGAGGAGCGTCTCTGCCCGGCCACCCCGTCTGGGAAGAAGTGAGGAGCGCCTCTGCCCGGCCACCCCGTCTGGGAAGTGAGGAGCGCCTCTGCCCGGCCACCCCATCTGGGAAGTGAGGAGCGCCTCTGCCCGGCCACCCATCGTCTGGGAAGTGAGGAGCACCTCTGCCCGGCCACCCCGTCTGGGAAGAAGTGAGGAACGTCTCTGCCTGGCCGCCCCGTCTGGGAAGAAGTGAGGAGCGTCTCTGCCCGGCCGCCCCGTCCGGGAAGAAATGAGCAACGCGTCTACCCGGTCGCCCCGTCTGGGAAGAAATGAGGAGCACCTCTGCCCAGCCGCCCCATCTGGGAAGAAGTGAGGAGCGTCTCTGCCTGGCCGCCCGGTCTGGGAAGTGAGGAGCGCCTCTGCCCGACCGCCCCGTCTGGGAGGTATACCACGGAGGCCAGAAGCAATCTGGGGGCTGGACGTGGTGGCTCACGCCTGTGGTCCCGGCACTCTGGGGGGCCGAGGCGGGTTGATCACTTCGGGCTAGGAGTTCGAGACCAGTCTGGCCAACATGGCGAAACATATGAAAAATACAACAGACAAACCAACCAACCAACTCAGTGACAACAAAACAGGTCTATCCTGGAGTCATACTCTAATTTTTTCTATTTTCCTCCCTTTCTGATCCTTTATCCCACTTTCTTTTTCTTCCTCTTCCTTCTCCTTCTTCGTCAAATAGAGGATTGAGTTATTATCACTGATCCATATAAAGTCCCTCTCTCATTTATTTTGATTCCCACTCCCCATTTCTATTCCCCGTCTTCCCATGTGCAACCTTCCTAATATGTTTGATACGCATCTTTTTGTTTGTATGTATTTTTAGAAAATGTTTATTGTTTTTGTGTGCAAAAAAAATTAATTAAAAAAAAAGAGAGAGAAATTAGCTTTTATATGTTAAACCACAATAATTTTAGGTTTGTTTTCCTTTTTCTGTCTTTTTTTTTTTTTTTTTTTGAGGCAGGGTCTCACTCTGTTGTTCAGGCTGGAGTGCAGTAGTGCAATCATTGCTCACTGCAGCCTCAACTTTCCAGGCTCAAGCAATCCCTCCACCTCAGCCTCCTGAGTAGCTGAGACTACAGGCATGTGCCACCATGCCAGCTAATTTATTTTTATTTTTTGTAGGGACAGGGTCTCCGTATATTGCCCAGGCTGGTCTTGAACTCCTGAGCTCAAGTGATCCTCCTACCTCAGCCTCCCAAAGTGCTAGGATTACAGGCATGAGCCATCACACCCAGCTAGGTTTGTTTTCTTAACAGAACATAGTTAGAAAGTAGGAAGAAAGATTCAAGCTGGCAGAAGCACAAAAAAGACTTATGATAGGGACACATGTAAATAGAAATTAGAACTGAAAAGTCATCAGTCAGAGAAATAAGTTCTCAAAATCATTTCTAAATCTGTTAATTTCCTTCACACTTATTTCAAGGACCATAGAAGAAATTTTGAAGTGCTGTAAGTGGCCCTTTCCAAAAGCTGCCATTGTCATATACTTTATGTTCATGTCATATACTTTATGTTCATATTTATGTAGATGTCATGAACAAGCAGTGTTCCTTGAATGCCCTGGATTAGTCACCTTAATGAGCTTATGGTGGAACATTGCTATGGAAAGGAGAAAAGAGAATTCAAAAAATACCCTTTCCCATGTCTTCCTCTTCCACATTTAGGTATGGATTGGGAATTAGGACCATTAAATGTAATACAGACATAATATGAAAAAAATAAATGAAAGAAAATAGATTAGCAGATTATGTAACTGTGAGTTTTTCTTATATATCATTCCTCCTACTAAACTACGAAAAGGATTTGTGGGTGTTTTAATGCTTTGTGAAGATTACTTAAGCACTAACATTAAAAATAAGTGTGTGTTGGGGTCAACAGTAACTTATTCTATTCTAAAATAACTTCAACAATTATCCTTTATAAATGTTCTCTGCTATAAATCCTAATTATTAGTTGTCCTATAATTCAATAAAGGTTTAAGAGCATGTAAAGTTGTCTTTAGATTTCCAAATTAGTATTTGGTGTGATCTGTTACAGTCCACTTTTGACCCAGATCAAAATTTTCAAAATATGATATTAATTTTACTTTTTCTATTTTTTAAATTTGTTATATTTTGAATAAAAGGAGAGAGAGGAAGAGCATTAGATCCCAAAGACATATTATTTTATCTACTAAGAGGGTTTATATTGTGATGAATATATAGTGCTCTATAAATTTTAATGGGTTACAGGCTAATCAAGTGACAAAGATTATGCTTTCTACAAATTTTAGTCATTCTACATGATTACTTTTAATTTATTTTGATAATATGATGTCATAGATATGTTGAGAATTCCAACTTCTAGTCTTCAGAAAGAAGGTATTTCTTGCATGATTAAAGAACAGAAAAACAAAACAAAAAACTTCTGAAGACTTATTTCTACTGGTCCCTTTAGCTAGGAGAAAATGTGTACAATCAAGAGTACATGTAAACATCAAAAGATCTTCAGCTCAAATGACACCTAGTTTTCTGCCAAGATCAATTCTATAATCTTCAAGTCACAATTTTATTCTATTTGAAGAGGGCAGTGCAAAGCACAGTTTGTCTAATTAACATCCTTCCCTAGTTTGGCTCTCAGTACTTCTGCTGTCAATTAGCACTTCGATACCCATCACCTCTGCAGGCTCCAGCTAAGCCTAGCCAGGTCCTAATCCCACTGCTCTCCTGAGGACACCGCTCTACTGTGGCTGCCCCCACCACCAATCACTTCAAATGCTTAATATTAACCACTAAGAGTCACAAATCCTCTGTCTCTCCAAAAGAAGATATTTCTTCTTTAACAAAATGGTTCTTTTCATACATTAAGAGATATTACTCCCTTTTTATTTGGCACCTGAAATGGTAACATTACCTTTTCAGAGTCAGATTTCCCCAGATAATGAGGTTTTATCACATCCACAAGGTACTGGACAAGAAACATCTCATTTGCCGCCATTTTGTGAAGCATTCTGTTTTTCTTGTGAATACCACCACCCAGAAGAAATCCTCCATCTTTCAAGAGCTCTCTTGTTAAATGATGAATGAACAGGCTTCATGTTAATTCATTGTTTTCATGTTCAGGAAACTAGAAAGTTCCTTCAGAAGAAAATCAGCTTGTTACCTTCTCCCATGTGATCATTTGGCCTGTCATAGTTTTAAAAGTCTTTACTATGACTCGTTACCTATTCAATAAAATTTCAAGTTTAAGGTATTTGTAAGTCATTGTGAATTTCATCCCATGTCATTACAATTTTTCAAATGTGGAAGGCTTGTCAAGCTATTTTAGGCTCACCATTGTGTTCCCTACGGTTTTTACGAGGATTATTATTATTATTATTATTTATTTTTTGAGATAGAGTCTCGCTGTGTCTCCCAGGCTGGAGTGCAGTGGTGTGATCTCAGCTTACTGCAACCTCTGCCTCCCAGGTTCAAGCGGTTCTCCTGCCTCAGCCTCATAAGTAGCTGGGACTACAGGCGCATGCCACCACGCTGTGCTAATTTTTTGTATTTTTAGTAGAGTCGGGATTTCACCGTGTTAGCCAGGATGGTCTCTATCTCCTGACCTCATGATCTGCCTGCCTCAGCCTCCCAGAGTGCTGGGATTACAGACATGAGCCACCGCATCCAGCCAAGGATTATTTAAGGTAAAGGAATGTGTGTTAAATATGCCCTAGCATGCCAAAAAAAAAAATCAATATTAGTTATTACAACTTATTATTATCCCAATCCTACTTCATTTGTAGTGTCAGATTCTACCTATTATAATGTATATCTAATTTAATATCAATTAAATATTTGATAAAACAAAAAATATTTTTAATTTTATTTCATGCTTTCTTTTAAATAGAAAGCCTTAAATGAGCTAAAAACCTAATTTATAAAGCATTTATCAAATGCCTAATAGTATTAGCTAAATTATCCTTAAAGTTTTATTAAATTATATTATTTTTCTCTTGTAGTAGATTGAATGGTGGTCCCCCAAAAGATGCGTCCACTTGGCCGGGCGTGGTGGCTCACACTTGTAATCCCAGCACTTTGGGAGGCCGAGGCGGATGGATCACGAGGTCAGGAGATCGAGACCACGGTGAAACCCCGTCTCTACTAAAAATACAAAAAAATTAGCCGGGCGTGGTGGCGGGCGCCTGTAGTCCCAGCTACTCAGAGAGGCTGAGGCAGGAGAATGGCGTGAACCCGGGAGGCGGAGCTAGCAGTGAGCCGAGACTGTGCCACTGCACTCCAGCCTGGGCGACAGAGCGAGACTCCGTCTCAAAAAAAAAAAAAAAAAAAAAAAAAAAAAAAAAAAAAGATGCGTCCACTTGTGAATAGTACCTTATTTGGATAAAGGGTCTTTGTAGAGGTAATTAAATCAAGGATGTTGAGATGATATCATTCTGAATTAGGATGGACCCCAAATCCAATGACAAGTTTCCTCAGAGGAAAACAGAAGGTGATGTGAAGATAGAGGCAGAAACTAGACTAATGAACCTCCAAACCAAAAAATACCAAGGACTTCCAGCAGCTAGTGGAGAAACATGGAACAGATTCTCCTTCAGAGCTTCCAGAAAGAATGAGCAATACCAATACCTTGATTTGAGACTTTAGGCTTCCAGAATTATGAAAGAATAAATTTTCTGTTGTTCTAAACCACCAAATTTGTGGTAATTTCTTACAGTAGGTGTAGAAAATGAATACATTAAATTCATGTCATTAAGTGTATGTCTGTTTATTTCTAAGGGTCAGATTTTTTTATCTACCCTATCTGTGAGTTTATTATGTGCTTCAATGAAACAAATAAGTGAATTATTATTAATATCGTTGTTGTTGTTATAGCTACATTTTACAAAGGCTAACCATAATGCAGATACTCTATATCCATGCTTTATTCCCTTAATATATACAATATTATCCACATTTTACAGATAACAGACTCAGAGAGATAAAAATAACTTGCCCAAATTTACACAATTAGTGAGTGATAATCAAGTTTCAAACACAGGGCCATCCCTCTCCAAAAGCTCGGTTCTATAAAGTTTTTTATCAAATGAATGATGCCTTGATGTAAGTGATCTACAGCAACTCCTAGATTTTGATGTTCAATCTGTGACATGCCTATGAATGCAAACAGCAGGTTGCACACTTGTTTCCCCTCTAGACCCCAACCCAGCTTTTCAGCCCACCTCGTATCTGTTCTCCTTGCACAGCAACCTATCTGCAAAAGAAAACTGACCCAATGGTATCCCTAACATCTCTTTATTCCCTGCTCAGGGCCATTCTATGCGCAATTAATCCCATACATGCACACTCTTTCTTTCCAAATATTTTTCTGCTTGTGACAAAATTTAAAAAATATCCTTTCATGGATCCCGTGACCTCCATTTCTTCTCAAATGCTTGTTCTTCCTTCTTAAGTTAACAAGAATCTAACTAAGGCTAAAAGAATTCTAGCTATCCAACTTAACCATGATCCAATTAGGGCTATGTTATAGCTGAATTGTATTCCCCTCAAAATCCATATGTTGAAGCTCTAGCCCCCAGTATTTCAGAATGTGACCTTATTTGGGGATAGAATCTTTTAAAAACATTTGCATAAATTTACAGGGTACAAGTGTAGTTTTATCTTTGAGATAATTCAAGTAAAATGAGGTTACCAGTATGACTGGTGTCCTTATAAGAGGAGATTAGGACACAAACATGTGCCCATACAAGACAAAGACTTTATGAGGACACAGTGAGAAGGTGACCATCTGCAAGCTAAGGACAGAGATCCCAGAAGAAACACCCTGCCAACACCTTGATCTTGGAATTCTAGACACCAGAACCTTGAGAAAACAAATTTTTGTTGTTTAAGCCACCCAGTCTGTAGTATTTTGTTATGGCAGCCCTAATAAACTAGTACAGGCTAGAAGAATTATAACAATTCACATGTTTTAAGAAATATGAGAGTTATGTTAGAAAATGACATCAAATATATGTATAAAGAGATCACATCTATCTTCAATATGTAATATCTATCAAAGTGTTCAAAAGTCTCTTTCAAAAACTCCACAGATTTCTCTATTTAATTCTGTAAACAAGTTCACTTCCCTTTGAGCACTAAATTGCAAAAAAAGAAATGAAATAATTCCTTATCAAGTTTGGACTTTAATTTTAATTTATGTTTCTGACTTAAATTGGTTTCATCTATTTTCTGTTTGACAAGATTTAACCTACATCGTGGACCAAATTACTTTGTGAGTTGGGCTGAAAGACAAAAATCTTAATTATAAAAATGTTTATTTGAAAAACAAGCTGTGAGTTTCAAACAACCAATTCAACATCGATTTTCCAGAATATAATCAAATGTAATTTGGGATCTACCTTGTATCTTAGTATGCAAAGACATGTATATAAACTTATAACACCTTAAAAGTATGCATAGTATATCTTAAAAGCATATTAACTGTGCATAATATGAGCATAATTTTTATTACAGGGTTCCTAGATTTCCTTTTTTATTGGCACTCCCTTGAGATAAGCACTAACTGTTAAGAACACAATTCAGGCCTGGCACGGTGGCTCATGCCTGTAATCTCACCACTTTGGGAGGCCAAAGTGGGCAGAGCACGAGGTCAAGAGATAGAGACCATCCTGGCCAACATGGTGAAACCCTGTATTCTCTAGTGAAAATTTTGTATTCTCTAGTGAAAATACAAAAAAAACAAAAATTAGCTGGGCGTGGTGGTACGCACCTGTAATCTCAGCTACTCGGGAGGCTGAGGCAGGAGAATCACTTGAACTCAAGAGGTGGAGGTTGCAGTGAGCCGAGATCGCGCCACTGCACTCCAGCCTGGTGACAGAGCAAGACGCTGTCTAAAAAAAAAAAAAAAAAAATCAGTTAGAGACCACATTATTTAGAATGATGGTACTTTGCTATTTATTTTTACTAGTATCCTTTAACTTATGGTGATAATATTGTTCTCTGACATTTTTTTGTCAATCTCTCATCATCTACTACAGCTTTTAAGTTGTCCATCGAGATGTTTCCTGGTAAGATAACTGCTGATGTTACCTGAACTCCTGAATAGTAAGGGCTGAATTTACATTTTACTGTTTAATGCCTGGATATGTGTTTTGTTTCATGATTGATCTGTGGCATAATTAAATACCTAAATTGCTTCAAAAGGAAGTTGCTATCATTGGCATTAGTTACTGAGAACTGAATTAACCTAGGTGACATATGAGCACACTATCCAAGCTGCCAAAAAATTAACAGTGTAAAAGCAAGTCTATTTCAAATGATGAAGAAAAAAATCCCTCTCTATATTTTCTTAAAATCTGTCATTATTCACACATGTTTATAAAAGCCTCCTCCTTACTGAGGTTATTAATCTTGAGAAATCAAAAGGCAGAACATCATGCAATCAAAGTGTGGAAAAGATATGTTCTTATTTCTCCTGCCTGTGATTGTTATTTTAATAGACACCTACCACTTTTGTCACTTTCCTTGAATGCAGTCAGATTTCACTTCTCTGCTATCACCATGTTGTGTTTTTAAAAGCAACATATTGATTTAACTTCCATGCACTACAGTTTTCAATGGTGGTGGAACTCTTCGTCTATCCTCCATGTTTTACATTAATACATTTACAGCTATAGAAAATGGAACTGCCACAATGGTAATAATACCTGTCTCTGAATTATCTCAAAAACATACTTGTGTAACTAAGAACAGGAGAAAATTTATGTTCAGATAATTGACATTTAAGTATACAGAATGCAAGACTACCATTATTTACAAGTGGTTTATTACTTTCTTTCCTAAATAAATGTAGAGAAGTTTCTTAATTATATACTGCAAATGTGGGAAAGATATTATTATACCTTTTGAACGTCTCCTTTTTTCTATAATTACCTTTAAAGTAAGACGAGCATCCTTGTACTTCCTTAGTTGTAATAAATGCATATTCTCTAATACATTTTCCATACCCTAAATACATCATTACTTTTTTAAAACTTTGTCATCAGAAATACGCTTTTCTGTTCTAAGAGTTTCATAAGTGTAGGGGTTCAAATGTGGTGAGTTACACTGTAACTCTTTTCTTAGACTACACTTGGTATACAACAAATAGTCACTGACAGCCTACAATATAAAAGGTACTATTCTAAAGACTTTAATGAACTTGGAGGTAATTGACCTTGTTCCTGCTCTCTGTGGCAGCAAAACTGACGCTTTACATTGCTGTCACTATAAATAAAAATGTGCAATCAGGCCAGGTGCGGTGGCGCAAGCCTGTAATCCTAGCACTTTGGGAGGCCAAGGCAGGCGGATCACGAGGTCAGGAGATCGAGATCATCCTGGCTAACATGGTGAAACCCCATCTCTACTAAAAATACAAAAAAATTAGCTGGACATGGTGGCAGGCGCCTATAGTCCCAGCTACTTGGGAGGCTGAGGCAGGAGAATGGTGTGAACCTCGGGCGCAGAGCTTGCAGTGAGCCGAGATCGTGCCACTGCACTCCAGTCTGGGCGACAGAGGGAGACTCCGTTCCCCATCCCCCCCCAAAAAAAATAGAAAGTGCAATCATCCCACGGCCAAGAGTAGGGTGCGCTGGGCAGATGAACACCATACTTTGAGATAAACTAAAAATAATGAGTACACTAACTAGCTCTTCAGAATGAATGGGATCTTCAGCACTTCCTATAAGTTCCTGACTTCCTATGAGAACAACTATATCCCTGACTTTTATAATGCTAATGTCTGAAGATATATAATTACCTATGTGGAAATGGTAATCATATGATAAAATTGTTTTATTTTCCATCATGAACAATCTAATAACATTTGCTAACTGATAATCTGATAGGGTTTATTGTCTTGTTTTGTTTTTTTCTGTAAATGCTTCTTGCACTTTTTACTCAAAGAGCTAGTTCTCCTAAAGTCTGAATTCAGAACTGAATTCTAAAGTAACCTCCATGTACTGAATTATGGACAATCCCAGATATACCAGAAACTCAGAATTCTGTTTACCTGTATAACAATGTAGCATAGTAATGTTAAAGAAAAAAAAATTTATGACACTTGTTAAAGATGGTAAGGCAGACTGTATTCACGGAGTGTCATGGCCAATAGGTGTAGGGGCCACTGCAACAGGGTCTTGCAGTGGAGCAGAGAGCTTGGACTCAACTCCAGCTCTGACAAAGACAAGTGGGGATTTATAACCAAGAAGTAAGATGGGGTCAGTGGATGCAAAATTCCTGAAACATCAAGGATAACTGGTTTCTGGCCAAGCTGACTTGATAGAATTATTGCTGAAGGCAGGCCAGGTTGATAAGGTATTGAGGGTGGTCAGATACTATAGGTGAAGGATTTTCGTATCCAAATCCATATGATTACCACTTCCACATAGGTAATTATTGAACTAGCTTAGCGGGATTCTTGCCCAAACCGGGTTCTACAAGGACAGAGAGGAAAGTCCAAGTTCAGGCCTCACCAAGCAGAAGACTCAGAAGAGACTGACTAAAGTTTTGGTGAACAAAGACTGTCTTTTTTGGTCATGCACTAAATATGTGTGAAATTGAGAGAGAAGAGGACAGTTACGTTTCTATTAATAAAGAACAAATAATTACAAACAAATTAACTTAGGATTTAACTCGAAATGTTTGAAAAGTGAAATAAACCAGGAGAAAAACCCAATAAAATTTTAAAATATATTATAATTATTAGAAGCCAATAAAGCAATAGAACTATAAAATAAAAACCACGGTCTGATTTTTTGAGAAATCAGTAAAAGAGACAAACATCTGTCAAACCTGATTAAGAGAGAGGAGAGAGAAGATGCATACACAACTAGAGGAATGAGAACATTTCTTAAATTATAAAATGATAGTAATAAATAAATCTCATATGAAATGAGAAATACCAAGGCATTGTCTTAATATTTCAGAAGTATATACAAATAAAAAATAAACGTTGTTCTTAATAAGATTTTGAGACTTTCTGACTAAAGTCAGGATTAACAGCAAGAGGCACTATTATGAATACTATTCAACAGTTTTCTTTGAGGACTTAATTGATGAAGAAATAAAGGAAAATAGAAAGTATTTTTATAATATAAGGGTGAAAGTTTTACCATAATCATTATTTGTGGATTTTAGGATTTCTGCCTAAAAATCCAAAAATGAACACCAGCCAGGAAATTAACATAGCCACTTAAAAAAGAAATGTTAAAAAATAACTTTAATACATACTACAAATACTAAAAACAGCCATTTATGGAATAGAATTATGGTAGATACTGTTAGTGTTTCTCACTTGTGTCAAGGTTTGCTATTCTAGTACATGGTAGTGGCTTCCAGATACCCATCTATAACACAGCCTAAAAGGGCCAGGAAATTAACACTCCTGAAACTCAGAAAATGATAGACAGCAGCTGGAGTATAAATAGCCTAGCTTCACATTCCTCTAGTAGGATACCTGCAGTATTTTATGCGCTGCTTTCCAGATTTTTCAACAAAACTAACTCTGAATTGCCCACAGTAATAATAGACTCAAAAGCACACCCTTTATTAGCTTCCTTTCCTTCCTTGTCTCACTTCTTCTTTTCCCATCAGTGCTTCTTGGGATCAACACCCAAATAACCTATTTATACTCAAATTCTTATATCTTGGTCTAATTCTGGGAAAACTTGATCTAAGACACATAATAAAAGAGAGCTGGACTCTGTGAATTAAATTCTGGAAATTAGATCATTCTGGTCAGATGGTTAAAATGGTCCCATTGCCAATAGGAAGCAAGGTGGTAGTAACCCATGGTGAACTGTAGTAACAAAATGTCTAAGAGTTATACCTATATTGAATTGGGATGAAATGTAGGATGAAAGCAACGGTGTTTATTAGGATTGCAGATTTGATTGGCTGTTTTTAACTGTCACTGAAGCCAGAAAGAAGAAAATGACCAGGTACAGATGGAGCCACTAACCAACTCAGGACGCAGTGTACAAGTCAAAAGGCATCCATAAAAGCATTTAAGGACATCCTCACTTCCTATAGCCAAAATGCTAACTGTGCTGAAAACCCAACCCAAGAACTGATTATAAAAGTGGTAGAATTACAAAGAAGGTGAATTCACAACCAAAACAAGTATCGTATGCTAAAGTCAGGGAACTCACAGGGAAAGAACAGAAAGGAATAATATAGAAAGAGAGGGACTCTGAGAACTAAAGTGAGAATATTTGGGTGGATACACTTGAAAATCAAACACCTTGGCTTTAAATGTCTAGTCAAGAAGTGCCCATTCCTCTTGCCTTGAGGAATATGCAGCCTGCCCTTGGTTGAAGAGGATGCCTGAAAATATCATTCTCTCTCATCTCATCAAATACCCTACTTTCCCATTTTGCTTCTAGGAAATAACTAGGGACACATCTCCAAATGACTCAAAGATGAAATATAATCTCTGCTATAAGGAAAAAAATTGTTTCCCAAAATCTTCTGCGTCTGGCTAATAAATGCTAGCAGAAACTGAGTTGAAAATGGATCCAACTGAGTGGGAAAACACAACTGGAAATGCATCTAAAGAATATTGAACAAAGTGGGAAATGGGAAAGAATAAAAGACAGAGTTTACTAATAATTTGGCACTCTCCTGTGACTCAGATATAATGCCCGGGCAAACACAGCTGAGCTGGGAAAGCTCCTTAAAGCTTCAAAGAAAAAAAATATGACTAATGATAAGTGAAGATGCAAAAACCCATGTTGGCAGAATACTGAAGGAAGAAATGACTCAGAGAGGCAGACATGTAGAAGTGAATGTAAAAGATAAGACCAGAGAATATTCTAGCTTACTATGTTCCCTCAGGAAGGCCCAAAAGACTCTTTTCACTAAAGCTGTAAGAAATGTACTAGAGAAGGGAAGGTCATAAGTAGCTGTCTTTTGTAAGCCAGGGTCAATTATAGGGGAGTCTGCTACAGAAATGAGCTCTGTAGATTCAATGGGAATATAAAATTTTGAAATAGCAGAGTCAAGGTAACAGCATTTAACCATCTAAAGCAAGGTGACAAGGGAAGACAAAGCTGTGGGACATACACTACCTGATTTCAAGACATACTACAAAGCGGCCGGGTGCGGTGGCTCATATCTGTAATCCCAACACTTCAGGAGGCCGAGGCAGGCAGATCACCTGAGCTCAGGAGTCTGAAACCAGCCTGGTAAACATGGCAAAACCTTGTCTCTACTACAAATACAAAAAATTAGCCAATAGGCTATCCACCCAAATATTCTCACTGTAGTTCTCAGAGTCCGTCTCTTTCTATATTATTCCTTTCTATTCTTTCCCTGTGAGTTCCCTGACTTTAGCATAAGACAGTTGTTTTGGTTGTGAATTCACCCTCTTTGTAATTCTACCACTTTCATAATCAGTTCTTAGGTTAGGTTTTCAGCACAGTTAGCATGCTAATTAGTGGTGGCATGCACCTGTAGTCCCAGCTACTCAGGAGGCTGAGGCAGGAGAACAGCTTGAGCCCAGGAGGTGGAGGTTGCAATGAGCCAAGATCTTGCCACTGCACTCCAGCCTGTGTGACCAAGCAAGAAGACTCTGTCTCAGAAAAAAAAAAGAAAAAAAAAGACATATTACAAAGCTGCAATAACCAAGACAGTGTAGTATTGGAGAAAAGACATGCATATAAATCAATAGAACAGACAGTCCAGATACAGATCTATGCATATATAACCAATTGATTTTTTTACTAAATTTTAAAAGTAATACAAATAAGAAAGGATAGCCTTTTTGGCAAATGGTGCAGAAAAATTTAGACATCCAAAGTTTTGACATATGTAAAAGAATACACGGTGGAATTATATATATATATATATAATTATATACGTATATAATTATATATATAATTATAATTTTTATTTATATATAATTTATATATATTAATTTATATATAATTATAAACATATATAATTATATATATAATTATATATATGTTATATTACTACATGATATACAGTAGTTTTATACTAAATGATATATAGTAGTTATCAGGAGGGGAAATGCTTCAAGATCCCCTGTGGATATATGAACTGCAGATAGTTCTGAACTCTATATATACTATGTTATTTTCTTAACCATACTGAACTAAGATAAAGTTTAATTTATAAATTAGGCACAGTAAGAGATTAACAATAATAACTAATAAAATAGAAAAATTATAACAAAATACTATAATAAAAGTTATGTGAATATGCTTATAGGCTACCTCTCTCTCTCTCTCTCAAAATATATTATTGTACTGTACTGCAGGTAACTGAAACCACAGAAAGCAAAACCATGGATAAGGGGGTAGTACTGTATACTTCAATCCCTGTCTCATGCTATATACAAAAATTAATTCAAGTGGTTAATAGTTGTAAAATCTAAAACTATAAAACATAAGATAAAAATCATTGTGACTTTGGGTTAGGCAGATATTTTTTAGATATGATACTCAAAGCACTATCCTTATAACAAAAAAATGATATTAAACTTCATCAAAATTAAGAGCCTTTGAGCCGGGTGTCGTGGTTTATGCTTCAATCCCAGCACTTTTAGGAGGTAGAGACAGGAGAATCACTTGAGGCCAGGAGTTCAAGACCAGCCTGGGCAACACAACGAGACCTCTGTTTCCAAAAAGTAAAAATAAACAAGAAACTCAGCCATGGTGGCACATGCCTATAGTCCCAGTTACTCAGGAGGTGGAGGCAGGAGGATGACTTGATCCCAAGAGTTTGAGGCTGCAGTGAGCTATGATCACGCCATTGCACTCCAGACTCTGTCTCAAAAAGAAGAAGAAGAAAAAGAACTTTTGCTCTTTGAAATTGTTAAGAGAATGAAAGTACAAGCCTTTGAATGGAAGAATATATTTACAAATCATTTATGTGATGAAGAATTTGTACCCCAAATGTATGAATAATTCTCAAAATCCTAAAATAAAAAACAAACAACTCAACTTTTTTAAGTGGGCAAAATATTTTAACAAAAACAGATGGCAAATAAGCACAGGAAAATACGTTCAACATCATTATTTATCAGGGAAATTCAAATTAAATCACACACCGATTAGTGTGAGAAGAAAATATTAACAATACCAAGTGCTGGTAAGAATGCAGAGCAACTGAAACTATCATGCATCGCTGGTGGGAATGTAAAATTGTACAGCCACACTGGAAAGTTGTTTGTCAGTTTCTTGTCAAGTGAAACATACACTTGCCATATGATCCAGCAATCCCACTTATGAATCTCTATCCTAGAGATGTGAAAACCTTTGTTCACAATAAAACCTGTACCTGAATGTTTATAACAGCTCTATTTATAATTACCCTAAACTGGAAAAACCAAATGTCTCAAAAACAGAAAATAAAGAAATTATGGTACATTCCATAAAGAAATAATCTACTATTCCAGATGTGATATCTCTACTAGAACAGATCATCTCAGCCTCTTACACATAATATGTGACTATTAATTCTCAACTACATTATCTTCAGTCCCCAGCAGAAAGAGGGACCAGGAACTATTCTCATTAATTTGGGATGGACAGCAATGTACATTATCAGTTTTCCCCCAGAGTTACATTGACTCTTTAGCTCTCTATTATACCATAGGCATTAATCACACAGACATTCTGTGGAACTTCACTCCGGTACACAGTATTAATGATATTATATTGTTGGGCCTGGGGAGCAGAAAGTAGCAAGACATCTGGATGACCTGGACATATATGCACTGGAAGATGGAAGATAACCCCAACCATTCAGGGGTTCAGTTGTCTGGAACATGCTGGATAAAGAACAAGTTATTGCAAATTTGTACCTCCTGTCACAAAGAAAGAGACAATGCTACTGGTAGGCTTCCTTGTACTTTGCAGACAGCACTTTTGGTACCTGAGAATACTACTTCGGTTCTTTTACCATTTTAAAGAAACAGGTTATCAGTGGGACCAAGAGCAAGAAGGGGCTCAGCAAAAATTCAAGATGCAGTATAAACCGCCCTGAAATTGAGTGGTCTAACCAGTAGTACACTTGATCTTAGAGGTATCTGTGGAAATAAGAGTGTTGGATGGAGTCTGTGCTAAGCAACAATAAGAAAGTCACAGATAAGTCCCCTACAATTCTGGTGCAAGGCTATGTTTTCTACAGTAAAGAATTATTCACAGTTCAGAAGGAACCTTGTGAAATGTACTGGGTCTTAGTAGAATTTAAGCACTAACATGGGATAACAAGTAAATAGGCAGCCAAGGTGATGAGTCAGAAGCACATTACAAACCCACAAATTCATAACGTTGAGCGGGCAAAGCATTAATTCGTCACACCACAGGAAATTGTCTTTCCAGGGTTTAGCCTGAGCAGGACAAAAGGACACACATAATTTAAATGGATTGTCCTAGACACCCATTTTACCAATTTTTTTTAACCAGTGTCCCCCTCATCTCACACCTATGACTTCATGGGAAATTTCCAACAACTGGCTGACAAATGAAGAAACAACTCAGGCCTGATTCATGGATCAATCAGCTCAATACGCTGTGCCGACTAAAATATACTCCTCCCACACTACAGTCACACTCAAAAGTGATGCTGAAATACAACGTTGAAGAGAAATTTTCCCATTGGGAAGAGCTTTAAAGGGTAAAATTGATCATCAGTTTGGTGAGAAAGATGAAGTAACCTGAGGTAAAGATATATATGAACTCCTGGAATGTGACAAATGGCTTATCTGGTTGTTTAAGGGCTTAGAAAAATCAAGATTAAAAGATCAGAGTCAAAGAGGATTGCAGAAGAAGCATGTGGATGGACCTAAGAGAATGGGCACAAAGTGTACAAACCTTTGTGTTGCATAGCAATGACCCTCTAAGAGCCTTCATCTCAAACAACCAATTGTATAAGATTCTTCCAGTGAGGCAGCTTGCCTCAGTTCTCAGCCACCTCATGGCACAATAGATACAAAAGAAAATATATATTCAGCTAAAAGTCCCTAGGCTCAACTTTTAGTCCCTTGACTAAGTAAATGGATTCCCAAGAAAAGTTCCAATCTTACTAAAGATTAATGACATTAAAGAGTGTAAACATTTTTATTAGGAATTCTAACATTTTACTAAAAGTATATTATCAATTATAGCATACAAGCAGGTTTTATCATAGACCAAATTTGGATTTTTTCTTTAACAGTTCTTTTTGATCTAGGCTACCATTAATAATCTCTCTTGTTCAGGTAAGGTTTGTCTCACTGGATTTCTACACTAAGGTTATTCATGGAACTGTGGTGTAATACAGGACTTACAAAACTAAGGCTGGTCAATCAAATGCAGCTAATTACCTGTTTTTGTAAATAAAGTTTTATTAGAACATAAGCCTGAATATTTATTTATAAATTTTCTGTGGTTGCTTTTGAGCTACAATGGCAGAGGTGAGCAGTTATAACAAGAGACTGTATAGTCTGTAAAGCCTAAAATATTTGCTTTATGACCAATTACCAAAAAAGTTTGCCAACCCCTGCTGTAAAGCAGAAGTAAATTAGTGTGAGCTTCATTATACATGTCAATGTAAAATGTATCACAAAAATAGCATAGTAGCAGACAGGAGAAAATAAAAATATACCAATGTAAGATTTTTACACTGTACATGAAGTTTTTGATATTATTTAGAGGTAGAATGTAATAAAGATACATATTGTGAACTTCAGAGCAACTACCAAAACTACAGATGAGTTATAACTAGTGAGCCAACAGTAGAAACATGAAATTACAAACAAATTAATTAATCCAAAGATACACTAAAGAAGAAAAAAAGAATGAAATATAGAAAGAACTACAAGGGGGAAAATCTTTAAAAATAGATTTAAACATAACCTATTAATAATTACACTAAAGATTTAAATAATTACTGCAATCGAAAGAAATAGGCTGTCAGGCTGAATTAAAATGTTTTAAATAGTCAAGAGTAAAGCAGCAGCACAGTGGTGTCAGGAAGACAGTTCTCCAACTTTATTCCTTCCTTCCACAGAAATTCAACTAGCAACCAGTCATAGGCAAGAATACCACCATGAATATCTCAGAACACAGGAGGGAGGCTCAGAAACTTGCTTGGACCACAAAACCAAGAAAAGCCACAGCCAAAGAATAAATGGAACAATTTTCTTTGACTGTGTCACTGCTCCACCCAGCCAGCAAAGCATCACACACAGAGAATTTTTCAGGACCCAGTTTCTACAGTGGGAAAAGTGAATTAGAGGCAGACATTCAGCATGCCCTTTATTCTGGAATTCATTGCAGGATGCTCACTCCTATCTCATTCCATGAGAATACTTGAAAGTACTGGCAAGACTAGACCAGCAGAGGTCAGTTAAAAACAAACAGTAGTGATGGGGCTCACAGCAACAAGTGTGCAGTTCTCAGTGTTTGCCTTGCATTCTGGCCAATGGAAACACCATACCAAGGAAACCAGCCAACAGTATTACACTGTAAGAAACATAGTCTACAGGTCTTCCAAGCTCAAATCTTGGCCAGCTTCTCTGAACAACCTAGGTAGTCTCATTGAGTCTTTCCCATGTTCATTCTAGTCAGCCACTGCTCCAGCCATGGAAAATCAAAGGATGCTAGCCCAGTCAGCACCAGCTGCAGGAGTCCCGGGCTTAGGGACTACACAAGATAATCTGCTCAGAATTTCTGAGCAGGCTTCCTGTTGAGAGACATTTCTAGACAAAGCCTAATTGCAAAAACTGGAATAAACACCTAATTCTTCAATAGCAAACACCAACAAACAACCACAAGGAACAATAAGAAGCAGGGAAACTTACTGTAACCAACCAGAAAAAATAAGGGACCAGTAGTTACTGACCCTAAAATTATGAAGATGAGTGAAATTACTGACAAAGAATTTAAAATAGCTGTTTTCTAAAAGTTCAGCAAATGTCAAGAAAACACAAAGAAACAATTCAGAAATTTATCGAGAAATTTAACTGAGAGAATATTAATTTTAAACATATTAGAGGTCAAAAATACAATGAACAAAATTAAAAAATGCAACAGAGATCACCAATAGCAAAATTGATCAACCAGAAAAAAGAAAATGTGAACTAGAAGACAAATTATTTAAAAATATACAGGCAGAGTGTATCTTTTCTAACCACAATACTATAAAACAAGAAATCAATAACAGGAAAACCTTTGAAAAATTTACCAATACATGAAAATTAAACAACGTGCTCCTGAACAACTAATGAGTCAATGAAGAAATAAAATGGAAATTTTAGAATGTCTTGAGACAAGTGAAAACGGGAAAACAACATACCACACCCTATAAGATACAGCAAAAGAAGTTCTAAGTGGGTAGTTTATAGCAATACATACCTCCATCAAAAAAGAAGATCTCAAATAAACACTCTAACCTTGCACCTGAAGGAACTAGAAAAACAAGAACAAATTAAGCCAAAAATTAATAGACAGAAGGAAATAAGGATGAAAGCAGAGATAAATAAAATGGAAACTAGAATAACAATGGAAAAGATCAACAAAAGAGATGTTTTTTCAAAAGATAAATAAAATTAACAAACTTTCAGCTAGACTAAGAAAAAAGTGATGACTCAAATAAATAAGATCAGACATGAAAAAAGAGACATTACGAATGATAGCACAGAGAAACAAAGGATCATAAGAGACTACTATATGTAATTATATACCAACGAATTGGACAATCTAGAATAAATAGGTAAATACCTAGATACATACAACCCATGAAGACTGAATTATGAAGAAATAAAAAATCTGAAGAGACTAAAAACTTGTAAGGTAATTGAATTGGTAATAAAAAAAACTCATAAAAACAAGCCCAAAACCTGGTGATTTCACAGCTGAATTCTGCCAAAACTTAAAGAATAACTGATGCCTATTTTTCTCAAATTCCTCCAAAAAAAAAAAATGAAGGGAAAGAAATATTTCTCAACTCATTTTATAAGGCCAAAATTACCCTAATGCCAAAACTAGACAAGGACACACAAACACACACACAAAAGAACTGTTGGCCAATATCCCTGGTGAACACAGATGCAAAATTCTCAACAAAAGCCTGGAAAACCAGAATTTGCTGTTGGCTATAAGATAAGCACAATGTTAGAAACTCAGGAAAACTCCGTCCAGCAAGATTAGGCTTAAAACTCTGCCCCTTGGCTGGGCGCCGTGGCTCACACCTGTAATCCCAGCACTTCGGGAGGCCGAGGGGGGTGGATCATGAGGTCAGGAGATCGAGACCATTGTGGCTAACACGAGGAAACCCCATCTCTACCAAAAATACAAAAAGTTAGCCAGGCGTGGTGGCGGGCACCTGTAGTCCCAGCTACTCAGGAGGCTGAGGCAGGAGTATGGCGTGAACCTGGGAGGTGGAGCTTGTGGTGAGCCGAGATTGCACCACTGCACTCCAGCCACATAGAATATAGCCCCATCGGATGCCCCCAGGAGACATACCACCAGGCCAGCTGAGCAGCCTTGTTTCTGTGTCTCGGGCCTGAGAAACAGCCCTGCAGTTTCTCACCAGGCCTAAGAAGTGGTCCCACAAGGCTGCTCCTGGCATGCACGCACACATGCTGGCTGAACAACAGTGTGCCTGTGCTTTCAGTCAGAGTAACAGCCCCATGGCTCCAAGCCCACAAGCCAGACCTCAAGTTGGCTAACCCACGGTATACACACATCAACCATGAAAAAGCAAGAAAATATGTTACCTTCAAAGGAAAACAATAATTCCCCAGTAAGAGATCCCAATCATAAGGAAATATCTGAAATGCCAGAAAAAGAATTCAAATTAACAGTCTAAGAAAATTCAGTGAGATACAAGAGATTATGTATAAATAAATGAAATCAGGAAAACAATTCATGACTTGATGATTTAACAAAGGGATAGATATCATTTTTTAAAAACTAACAGAAATCCTAGAGCTGAAGAATTTAATATTTAAAATAAAAAAAATCTATTGAGAGATTCAACAACAGATTAGACTAAGCACAAGAAAGAATTTCTGAACTTGAAGATTGGTCGTTTGAAATAACACATGCAGACAAAGAAAAAATTAAAAAGAATGAATAAGATTTACAGAATTTATCAGAAATCATTAAGCAAACAGACATTTGTTTTATGGGCATTCCAGAACGTGAAGAGAAGGAAAAAGTTGAGGAAAACATATTTAATAAAATAACAGCAGAAAACATCCCAAGTGTCAGTACAGTGATGAAGTAAAGAAGCTCAAAGAACTGCCCAGAACCTAAAACAGATCCTCTCCAACATACATTATAGTCAAATTGTCAAAGTCAAAGACAAAGAAAAAATTTTAAAAGCAGCAAGAGAAAAGCCTTAAGTCACATATTAGGAAATTCATATTAGACTAACAATAGATTTTTCAGGATAAACCTTACAGGCTAGGAAAGAATGAATGATACAGTCAAAGTCTTGGAAAAAAAAAAAAAAACTATTGTCAAACAAGAATATCATGCTCAGCAACACTATACTTCAAAAAATGAAGGAGAAATATATCTTTCACAGACCAAAAAAAAAAAAAAAAACTAAGGGAATTCATTACCACTAGACCAATCTAACAAGAAATGCTCAAGGGAGTGTTACATCTGGAAATGAAAAGATGATAACCACCATCTTAAAACATGATAAAGCAGCCCTATTCATAAGAGCAAAGACATGGAATCAACCTAGTTGCCCATACAGGGAGATTTGATAAGAAAAAACTGGTACATATACACCACGTGATATGAAACAACCATTTTTATGAACAAAATCATGTCCTCTGCAGCAACATGGATGTGGCTGGAGACCATTATCCTAAGTGAATTATCACAGCAACAGAAAACCAAACACTGCATGCTGTCACTTATAAATGGGAACTAAACATTGGGAACACATGGACATAAAGATGACAACAAGAGACACTGGGAGCTCCAAAATGGGGGAGGGAAAGAGAATGGCAAGGGTTGGAAAACTACCTATTTGATACTATGTTCTCTATTTAGGTGACAGGTTTCATTGAAGCCCAAACCTCAGCATTATTCAATATATCCATATGACAAATCTGCACATGTACCCCCTAAATCTGAAATTTTAATAAATAAGAAAAATAAAAACATGAAATTATAAAACTCACTGGTATACTTAATATACAAAGAAGAAAAGGAAAGGAATCAAAACTTATGACTACAGAAACCTCTCAGCCACAAAACAATAAGTGAAGAAATAAAGAAAAAATGATATATAAAACCAGAGAAAGTCAATAAAATGACCAAAGTAAGTCCTCATCTACCGATAATAATTTTGAATGTAAATAAATTAAATTTCCCTTTTAAAAGATGTAGACTGGCTGAATGGATTTAAAAAAAAATAAATCCTGTAAGAACTCACCCAATATCACAAGAACAGCATGGAGGTAACTTCCTCCATTATTCAATTACCTCCCACCAGGTCCCTCCCATGACACATGGGCATATGGGAATAAGACAAGATTTGGGTGGGAACACAGCCAAAACATATCAATAAGCATATTATTTATTTGTTTTTAAGACAAGTGATATTACATTATGCATATTGCCCACAATGTTTAGGTAATTTAACAATATGCATGGGATTTTGTTCCATTTCAGTATATTCATTTGATTCATTCAGTACCTTAAGTGCCTTCATTAATTTAGTACCTTCATTTCAGCTCCTCATTTTTTAAAAGCTGAATGGTATTATAGCATACTATATAGATGCAATAAAATTATTTTAGCTCTTCTTCCAAAAACAGAAAGAGACCCAACTAGAAAATTATTTTCCAGGTAAATGTAAACCAAAAACCAGCAGGAGTAGCCATTTTCATATCAAACAAAACAGATTTCAAGTTAAAAGCTGTAAAAAGAGGCAAGGACATTATATAAAAAAGAGATCAATTCAGCAAGAAAATATAACAATTGTAAATGTGTATGCACCCAATACAAGAGTGCCTATATATATAAAGTGAATATTATTAGATCTAAAGGGAGAGATGACCCCAAACAATAATAGTTGCGGACTTCCCCATCCCACTCTCAGCGTTGGACAGATCATCCAGACAGAAAATCAACAAAGAAACATCATATTTAAACTACATCATAGAACAAATGGACCTAACAGACAATTACAGAACATTTCACCCAACAGCTATAGAATACACATTCTTTCATCAATGCATGCAACATTCTCCAGGATTAACCATATGTTAAAACACAAAATAAGCCACAGAAAAATTTTAAAAATCAAAATCATATCAAGTATCTTACCTGAGCACAATGGAATAAAACTAAACATCAATGATATGGTTTGAATTTGTGTCCCCACCCAAATCTCATGTCAAATTGTAATCCTCAGTGTTGGAGAAGGGGCCTGGTGGGAGGCGATTGGATCATGGGGGTGGATTTCCCCTTTGCTGTTCTTATGGTAGTGATATGAGTTTTCAGGAGATCTGGTTCTTTAAAAGTGTGTAGCACATCCCCTTATCTCTCTTTCCTGCTCCAGCCATGTGAACACATGCCTGCTTCACCATTGCCTTCTGCCATAACTGAAAGGTTCCTAAGGCCTCCCCGACCATGCTACCTGTACAGACCATGGAATGGTAAACCAATTCAACTTATTTTCTTTATAAATTACCCAGTCGCAGGTATTTCTTTATAGCAGTGAGAATGTACTAATACAATCAATAACAAGAGGAACATTCAAAATTGTACAAATACATGGAAATTGAACAACATGAACTCTTAAAATACCTTAACACAAATGAAAATAGAAACATAGCATACTCAAAGCCCTCAGACACAGTAAAAGGAATACTATGAGGCTAGTTTACAGCAATAAATGCCTTCATCAAAAAACTAGAAAGATTTCAAACGAACAACCTAATGATGCACCTGAAGGAATTAAAAAAGCAAGAAGAGACCAAACCCAAAATTAGTGGAGGGAAAGAAATAATAAAGATCAGAGCCAATATACGCACAATTGATACTAAAAAATACAAAAGATGAATAAAACATGGAAAATATATATCATGCAAACACTAGCAAATGAAATGAGTTACTACATTTTACCAGAAATGTAGACTTCTGAACATAAAATATTTTAGGGGACAAATAAAGACATTATATGATGATAAAGGGATTAATTCAACCAAAAAAAGACAAATTTAACAGTGTGTGCACACAAAGCAGAGTTTTGATACACATTTCTTTAAAGAGGGCTGTAGAACTGAAAGAATAGAAAACATCCACAAGAAAACACCAATACTCCTCTCTAGGCCGGGCGCGGTGGCTCACGCCTGTAATCCCAGCACTTTGGGAGGCCGAGGTGGGCGGATCACGAGGTCAGGAGATCGAGACCATCCTGGCTAACACGGTGAAACCCCATCTCTACTAAAAATACAAAAAATTAGCCAGGCATGGTGGCGGGCGCCTATAGTCCCAGCTACTCGGGAGGCTGAGGCAGGAGAATGGCGTGAACCCGGAAGGCGGAGCTTGCAGTGAGCGCCGAGATCGCGCCACTGCACTCCAGCCTGGGGACAAAGCAAGACTCCATCTCAAAAAAAAAAAAACACTCCTCTCTAAGTGATAGATAACATAAGCAGACAGAAAATTAACTAGGATACAGAAGACTAGAACAACAATATTGGAACCTGGATTTAATTGAGGTTCAAGTGCACTTGGAACTCTACTAAGGTAGAATATATTGTGGACTATAAAACAAGTCTCAACAAATTTAATAGAACTGAAAACATGCAAAATATGTTCTAAATTCACAAAAATTAAGATAAAGATAAATAACAAAAGTATACCGTTAAATATCCACAAATATTTGAAAATTAAATAGCATTTTGAAATAATCCATAAAAACACAAGAAAAAGAAAATATTTTTAAATACATGGAAATGAAGATACAACATATCAACATTTGTGTGATGAAGTTAAGAGAATGTTTAGGGAAAGTTTTTATAGTGTTAAATGATTTTATAAGAAAATAAGAATTCCAAATCAATAATCAAAGTGTCTCCTTATAAAAACAATGAAATAAGAACCAATTAAATTCAACAAAGGCAGAAGGGAACACTATCAACATGACCAGAAATCAGTTAAGTAGAATATATAAAACAATATGAAAAAATGAACCAAAAAAAGATCTTTGAATAAACTGATACAATTGAAAAAGACATAACCACTCTTTAGAGGGAGAAGAAAATAGAGAGAGAGCAAGAGGACAAATTACTAACAGCAGCAATGAAAGAGGAGACATAAGTACAGGTAAATTTGATAATGTAAAAATGGAATCCTTGAAAGATACAAACTAAACAAAAGACCACAGGCATCATGATTCCATTATACAACATTCTGGGAAAGAAAATTATAGGGACAAAATTATAGCAGTTGCCAGGGCTTTATATTTTGGGAAAATGATTAACAACAAAGTTAATCACTTTGGACTGATGAAAATATTCTACATCTAGACTTTGGTTGTGGTTTATATGAGAGTATAGATAAAATTACAGTACATCTGAAAATGGTGACTTAAATAAAAAATCCAACGAAAATGCATTGTCATGTCTAGATGTGATACTTGGAAAAGTGGAAACCATCCTGCCATTCTAAGGGAAACACGTCTGAGAAATGTAGTTACATCCAAAGACGAGAGAACTAAATGGGAGGAAGAGTCTGGGTTGCTGATGATATTTTTGATGCAATTAATTAGCCAAACCTGGAGCTGGTTGGAGCTACTCTTTCCAAGGACTCCTCAATATATGCCATAATAGGTTTGGCGCTGTGGCTTACACCTGTAATCCCAGCACTTTGGGAGGCCAAGGAGGGAGGATCACCTGAGGTCGGGAGTTCGAGACCAGTCTCATCAACATGAAGAAATCCCATCTCTACTAAAAATACAAAATTAGCTGGGCGTGGTGGTGCATGCCTGTAATCCCAGCTACTCAGGAGGCTGAGGCAGGAGAATTGCTTGAACTCAGGAGGTGGAGGTTGCAGTGAACCAAGATCATGCCACTGTACTCTAGCCTGGGCAACAAGAGCGAAATGCCATCTCAAAAAAGAAAAATATATATATGCCATAATAAATTTCTCTAATTCAAAAATATGTATCTAATCAAACTTAGAAAGCATATATTAAAATATTGTTTATACAGGAATGATTTTACCATCATAATTTGAATGAGGAACAAGTACATTTACATGAAGCCAAGAATACATAAGTAAAAACTATTGTGGGGTTACCATGTGTTTCTGCTTTTTCTGTCAATACTCAATTTCTAAGAAGATAAATTTCAAATAACAAAAGATTATTTATTGATTGCTTCAGTGTAGAATTAGTCCAACTTAAAATTAACTATGAATTTTGGAATTACATTTTAAGTTGAAATAACAGCACAATAAAGCCATGTGGATGTTATTCATTTATTAGATAAAATTAATACTCTAAGATTTTACTCTGGTGATGCAATTGAAATGATATTGTAAGTTAATGTAATTGGCAGCATTGCCCAAAGTTTAAAAGGACTATTTCTTTAAACAAAGACAGTGTCTGACATTTATTTCAGATGAAAACAAATATTTACACTATTTTTCCTTTCTTTACATGTAAATAGCCTTAAATGTTCTTAAATGTAATTACATGTATACATATAAATATATATATCTATATTTGTATGATATTATATTTGTATGTATACATATATATATATATGTTTGTAGGATATTTGTTATAAGGCATTGGCTTACATGGTTAAGGAGGCTGAGAAGTCTCATGATTCTACCGTCTGAAAGCTGGAGACCCAGGAAAGAGGAAAGCTAGTGTTACAGTTCTGGGAACCAGAGGGCTCATGATGTTGGTCCCAGTGTAGGGCAGGAAAAGACTGATTGATATTTCAGCTGAAGCAGTCAGGTAGAGATATGAATTTCCCCTTGCCTTTGTCTATTGTTCTAGTCAGGCTATCAACAGATTGAATGTACATGTGTGTGTGGATTGGATGTGTGTGTGTGTGTGTATGTATCTGTATGGGACATAGGTATAGATATAGATATATCCTATTGGTTCTGTTTCCCTAGGGAACCCCAGGGAACTAACTAATAAATGTAGAAGAAATGGCAGGACTAGAAAATCAGAAATAAATACCCAACATAGCATTATTAACTCAGCCCAGAAACATCTTTATCAGATAGTCTACAAAAATAGCTATCAAGTTCTTTTTCCCTGTACACAATGCTATTTCTCACATCAAGATGTGAACTAAATATAACTTGTTTTACAGATAAAATACACTGGAAGTAATGTTCTAGTACAAGAAGTAATGCTCTGATATAAGAAGCCTTGCAGTTTCCACCTCGGTTTCTTGGAATGGACACTCAGAACTCCCTTTCTCTCTCTTGCTCTTCCTTTCTCTCTTCTCTATTCCTCTGTCTCAGAATTTAGTCACATGATATAAGAAGCTTAAGTTACATGGAGAGGCTATGATTGAAGACCTCTGGCAGCCCCAGGCGACCTTCCAGTCAACAGTCAAACTCAACTTTAGATCTGTATATGTCAGTGAGCACCTTGTACATCCAGCCAAGACAAGTCTTCTGATGACTTCAGGCCAACTTTCATTTGACTTCAGTATTATGAGAGGCCAAAAAGGAATGACTTAACTCAGCCCACTCAACCCAACAGATCTGTGCAATAAGAATAACACAGTACCACTCTAATCTATCAAAAGTGCATAACCTGAATCCAATTACATTGAAAAATCAGACAAACCTAAATTTAGAGACATTCTATTAAATAACTGGCACAAAATTTTCAAAATGTAGAAGCTATGAAAGTCTAGAGAAGACTGAGAGACTGTTTGAGTTTGAAGAAGATTAAAAAAATAACATGAAACCAGCAATGAACAAATAGAATTGGAAATTAGAATTGCAATATCATTTATATTAGCATCAAAAAATGCAATTCTTCAGTAAATCCAACAAAGTTTGTACAATATCTATATAAAGGGAAACCATAAATCTCTGATGAAAGAAATCAAAGGAGAACTAAATAAATGGAGAGATGTTCCATGTTTATGAATAGAAGCATCAATATTGTCAAGATGCCAGTTCTCAAAATTATCTGTACATTAAATGCAGTCTTAATTGAAATCCCAGAAAGGTATTTCATGCATATCAACAAACTGATTCTAAGGTTTATATGGAGAAATAAAGGCTCCAGAAGAGGCAACACAATATAGAAAAAAAGGAACAAAACTGGAGGAATAACACTACCTAACTTCCAGACTTACTGTACAGTTATTGTGATCCAGACAGTATGGTATTGGAAAAGAAAAGAGACAAACAAACCAAGAGAATAGAATAGAAAGCCCAGAAATAGGCCCATATAAATACAGTCAACTGATCTTTGACAAAGAGGCAAAGGTAATACAATGAAAAAAGATAGGTTTAAAACAAATGGTATGGGCACAAACTGGACATTCACATGTCAAAAACAAATAAACCTAATCGCAGACATTATACTCTTTACAAAAATTAACTCCAAATGGATCACAGACCTAAATTGTAAAATGCAAAAGTATAAAACCCTAGAAGAAAATATAGAAGAAAATCCAGATGACTTTGGGGGTGGTGATGACTTTTTAGATACAAAATTAAAAGTGTGATTTTATGAAGAAAAAAATAAACTGCACCTTATTAAAATTAAAAGAATCTGTTGTGCAGAAGACAATGTCAGCAGAGTGAGAAGACAAGTCACAGACTGGGAGAAAATATTTGCAAAAGACTTATTTGGTAAAGGACAGTTACCCAAAGCTCAATAGTAAGAAAACAAAAAACCTAATTTTAAAAAATGGGCAAAAGACCTGAACAGACACCTCACCAAAGAAGACATAGGTGGAAAATAATCATATGAAATGATACATTATTAGGGAATTGCAAATTAAAACACCATTGAGATACCACTACACATCTATTGGAATGGTGAAAATCCAAAATACCAATAACACAAATGTTGGTGAGAACAAATCGCTACAGGAATTCTCATTTGTTGCTGGTGGGAATGTGAAATCATGCAGCCACTTTGGAAGACAGCTTGGCAGTTTCTCACAAAATTAAACATACTCTTACCATATGATTCAGCAATTGCACTCCTTTGTGTCTATCCAAATGAGCTGGAAATGCATGTATACACAAAATCTTGAACACAGATTACAGCCGCTTCATTCATAATTGACAAAACTAGGAGGCAATCAAGATGTCCTTTAGTGGGTGAATCAATATATAAACTAGAGTGCATGCAGACAATGGAATATTATTCAACACTAAAAAGAAATGAGCTATCAAACCATGAAAAGACATGGAGGATACTTAGATACATATTACTAAGGGGAAAAAAAGCCATTCTCAAATGGCTACATACTATGTAATTCAAATTAAATAACATTCTGGACAAGCCAAAACTGTGGAGACAGTAAAACGATCAGTGGGTGCCAGGGGTTAGGTGGGAGGGAAGGAGGAATAGGTGGAGAACAGATTTTTGTGGGCAGTGAAGCTATTCTGCATGATATTACAAAGGTGGATACATGTCATTATACATTTGTCAAATATCATAGATTTCACAGCACCAAGAGTGAACTTTAAGGTGAACTATGGACTTTGAGTGATAATGATATATCAATGCAGGTTTATCGATTATAACAAATGCATCACTGTGTTGCAGGATCTCAACAGTTGTAGCACAGGAGATTATTGGGGGAGGATGAAGGTACTTGAGAATTCTGTACATTATGTTCAATTTTGCTGTGAAGCTAAAGCTATTCTAAAAACTAAACTATTTAATTTTTTAAAGTGACAGTTAAATGAAATATACAATGTCATTGAACTTTTTGTTCCTGACATTGGCAAAAAAAATTGGAACTACAGATTAGATGATAGTAATGTTTCAATGGTTTTTTTAAAATTTTCATTACTGCATTGGTAGAAGAATGTCTTTGTAAGGATTACAGAATGAAGTATTTGGGAATGATGGGGCATAGCATTGATAATTCACTTTAAGCGGTTTAGATAAAATGTCACTTATACTGGTCTTGCAACTTTCCCATACATTCAGACTTCCTTCAGAATAAAACTTACTTTTAGCATTTTAAAAAGTAGAAAATGAAATATTCCTTAAGGCCACACTCTAGCCTAGTCTAATATTATATAGACATCAGATAAAATATAAGGAGGCAACACAGCCAGAAATTTTGCAAAAATTGTAAAACATTAGCCAGGCATAGTGCATGCTACTGTAGTCCCAGCTACTTGGGAAGCTGAGGTGGGATGATCATTTGAGCCAGGGAGGTCAAAGCTGCAGTGAGATATGATCATGCAAGTGCACTCCAGCCTGGGCAACAGAGTGAGATCCTGTCTCGAAAAAGAAAAAGAAAAGAAAGAAAGAAAAAAAAAGTTGGGGGTGGGTCGTATAACCTGGAAAAATGTCTCTGACAAAAAAGGTTATTTTTTCTTTAAATAATTCAAATAAAAATATTGTTAATGATGTAGCGTTTAGGCTAATATGCTGCATTCTTGTTGTTTGTTTTGTTGTTATGGTTAATAATTTGACCATACATTACATATATTCTTTTGTATGTATCAGATATTACATTGAAAAAAAATCTGGGATGTGTCCCCCTAAAGTATGCACTGCATTATATAAACATAAGAATGAAGAATCTCAGACAAAATTAATTGGCAGCATCCTCCAGTAAAACACAATTAATGGTTTTAACTTTTAAAACCACTTCAAGTTTCCCTGGTTTTTTGTTCAAGTTGTTCAGTTTAGAGCTTATGAAGTTACAGATTCTTCAAAAAGGGAAAACAAAGATATTAGCTGAAGAGTTTTTACTATAAAAGAAAAATAACTAATTACCAGTGGCATCTGAAAAATGAACAAAAAATACTTGGAAAATAAGTGGTGTCAGTGTTTAATAGCCAATATGAAATTTAAGTACATGCACAATGTAGAAGCAAAAAGAAGAGCAGAAATTTTTTAAAATAATTTGTTATTTCCCAAAAAAGCAAGAAAGATTTATCAACTGAAATACGACTTTTTTTTTTTATTGCCACATGTTGCTTTTATCACTAGTACTAATTTAAATCATTGGAATGTGAAAATAATAAGAACAAGTCATTTTGTTAACTATTGTGTCTTCAGTGCCTAGAAGAGTGCCTGAGCAAATATTCAAAAACAGATTTCGATTGAGTAAATAAATGCATGACATTTATTATCTGGGGATGAGGGACCATAATCTTTTTGCTACTTAGGGTACCTAGATAATCGCAATCCAGGCGTGGCCACCAAAATACACTGTACTCCATTTCAAGCCTCAATTTAAGAAAAATCTGAAATGGTCTTCTTTTTTATTTATAAAATTAGCAGTAATGTAGGTGAAAAATAATTCCACTTTTCATGGACCTTACTCAATAGTATTTCCATCTTTGTTCTTTTACAAGTTAAGCATTAGGGCTTACAGAGACAGGAACCAGAAAGATGTGAAGTTGATAAAATGCGAAGTTGATATGTTCATTCCTGCCACATGGATCAAGCATAGTATGATTGTCTTTAAAGAAAAGAAATTTAAGTTACAAGGTGCTGAGGCAGTAAGGAATTGTGGGAAGAGGGAAGAAGGACAAAGAGGCAGGAGATTTTTAATCATAGGCTTTAATTTAAATCAGAAATTTCTGCTGAGAATTCCTTTGATAATTGCTTTTAATTTCTCTATCATTTGTCTTTTATGTTTTTAGCTATGTTCATTATGGGTAAGATTTTAAATTTATAATAATTGTGCATACTGAATTCTCTATTGCTTCAATTTTCATTTCATTACATTCCTTTAATATTATAATGAACAATGTATTCTGATGCATCCAGTTATTAAGGAACATTTGACTAGTCAAATACAACTTTAGAAACCTTAGCTTCTATTATTTTGGTGTTCTATTTTAATGCATTCTTATAGTTTTTTATTGTTTTTATTATACCAGTTTTCAGATCTAATTAACTCTGCCAGCACAATAGCTTGTTAAAATGCTTTGAGACAGTAAACAGTAGAAATATATGCTGTATATATATACACAAATGGTTTGATTATTTTAAGTAAAGTGATTAGATGTTAATTGCTTGCAATGGGTAAATTCATTCAAAACAGTTAAGTCTTCTGTGTGTATTAAAAAACTACAAAATCAAAATAAGAATGTTGGAAGCTCCATATGATGCTACTCCATTTCTAAAAATATTCAACAACAAGCAGTGTATTTTATATTGTACTCAGAAGGATTGTAATCCAATTTCTAGTAAAAAAAAAAAAAAAAAAATTCAGGCCTGGTGGTGTCTCACACCTGTAATCCCAGCGCTTTCGGAGGCCAAGATGGAAAAATTGCTTGAGGCCAGGAGTTCAAGACTAGCCTGGGCAACATAGTAAGACCCCATCTCTACAATTTTTTTTTTTAACAGCAATGCGTAGTGGCATGCACCTGTCATCCCAGCTACTTGGGAGTTTAAGCGGGAGGACTGGTTGAGCCCAGAAGTTTGAGATTTCAGTGAGTTATGATCGTACCACTGCACTCCAAACTGGGCAACAGAGCAAGACTTCATCTAAAAGAAAATCAAAAAACAACAGAAAATCATGTTTTATTTCTAGACAATTTATTGATATTGGTTATCTACTGCATTAGGATATAAGTTCAGCCTAAATTTAAAATGGCTTATACAAGATAGACATAATTATGTAGGCTGATACACTGGGTCTTCTGTCTAAAAATTACCAGGTATCCAGGCTCCTTATTGTTTTTTCTTTCTACCAACCCTAAAGTGTCACACCTTTCCTTTGAAAGCATTAGCTGGAAGTTGTACACATTACTCTCATTTATATTCCCATGGACAGACCTCGATCATATGAGTACACCTAGTTCTAAGGGAGGTTGCCAAGTAGTCTATATGCAGAGCAGCCATGGCCCAAATAAAGATTGTGAGAATAAGGAGCACTCTCTGCCATAAGAAATGAACGCAATAAAAGCTCACAAAATGTATAAAATTACATTCCATTTAAAAGTCCATTTCACAGCTATATAATTAAGAATTTAGAGCCTCTATGTTAAGGAGTCATAACTGAATTCCAAAAGGGAATTCAGTTCTCAAATAAAGAACATTTGAATTTTTTTCAATATGACTTTGCATATTTTACAAAGTAATACAAGCTCAGTGGAGCCAAACTTTACTAGAACATGCTACACGCAAAATTTATCATTAAAAAACAGAGGTTTCATTTACTTACACTCTTTCCTGTGTTGGGCATTGATGATCACCCAGTATTCTTTCTTCCTTTTTGCTCTTCCCTTTCCTAAATAACTCCAACTTAATTCATCTATGCACATGAGAAGCCCCCCCGCCACACACACACACACACACACACACACACACACACACACACTGGGCAAACACAAAGCCATCTCACATGACAAAGAAACCAGCCTTTGTATAAACTGCTGTTGCAGGCAGCAGAGTAGAGAGGCTGAAAGAACTGGAATGCTCGATGACAAGGTTAAGCTGCTGAATCAACTCACCTTGATGCCATCTCTGGAAGATAATAAATTTTCAATCACTTGCTTCACAAACATTCTAACTGATATGTACATATTCTAGATAACTTTTTTCATTACTTTCAGGAACACTAAGCAATATGACTTCTAGAGTTCAGATAAGCTATATTTACAACTCTGAAATGCAAAATTTTCTAAAAAAAAAATGTCAAAATTTCATGAAACAATCCCATATACATTTTGAATGAGTTTGGATAAGACTAACATGATACAACTTAAGTTTAAGATTGAGCAAATCAAAATATTTTAATTTTTAAAATATAGGTTTCATTAAGAATTCACTAAAACCCACGTAATTTCTCATCTAATAATGTAAGAGTGTGACTCTCTGAAGTTCAACTGAGTACAAAATCAATGGCAGATGCTTGTTTTTCCAGCCCTAGGGAACTGTTCTGCTAATATGTGTCTACTAACATATTTTTAAGACTTTTTTTTTCCTTTTTGCAGCAGCAGCAGCAGCACCAGTAGCAGCAGGCTTATCTTTTCCATAAGAAGAATCCTGGAAGCTTATCTATTTTCACCAGGGCAGAAGTACTGCATTTTTCAAATGGAACTTCAAATGTTCTCACTTTGCAACAGAAATTATTCTTAAAAGGTCTTGAAATAGATAGATTCTATTGTAAACAAGCAGTTATTTCCCATACTTAAAGAAGAAACCATTGTATACCATTTGACTGATTTTTTCAACTTTCTTCCTTTCATTTCATTATTATTCTTGATTTGATTATAATTTATTATATTTTATATCACAAGATATAAAAATTGTCAGTGTTAAGTTTTTAAAAACAGTAAAAGGGAAAGATGTTTAAAACCTCTGAATAAAAAATGAAGTAATAGTAATGTGATTCAATGTCAATTGCTTGAGTAAAACAGATGATCTAATCATTTATAAACAAAATATATTTTGAGTTAAAATAATTCTAACAGAACAAAATAAGGCCTCCTAAAGGAATGTATAGAGACATGTATTGGCTACTTATAATTTCATGGAGTACATACAGAGTATTTCTCAACTCATGGCAATTCATCAGAAATGGGTTCCCTACATATTAAATACTAAATGCAAAAAAAGCATTGATACATTCTATTTAATAGCACAAAGCCTAGCAAATCATACAAATGATTAAAACAAAATAAAAATTTGATATTACAGCTTTTCATTTCACAAAGCATAGAGAAATAGAAACTGCGGATGATAAATGAGAAAATTATGCATCTTGTTTGAACATATGGAAAGGTTAACTTTTTCTTTATTAAACTTGTAAATAAATAAAGACTATTAATACATTTCAAATAAATTAGTAGTGTTTTCCAAAATCATCACAATAAGATACCAATAATAAGCAGTTGGTTAAAAGCATAAAACCAGAATGCCAGGGTTCAAACCATGGCTCTACCATTTATTGACTGTATGCCTTTAGTCAAATTAATGAACTTCTCTAGACCTCAGCTTCCTCACCTGAAAGATGGAATGATGATAATAATAGTAGATAGTTCATGGGGCTGTAACAAGGATTAAAGAATACATATAGGTAAGTATGCAGGAAACTATACCTGCTGAAAAAATTATTAGTAACTTTATATGCATAAATTTTTTAATTCACTTGCTATATATAACAATGGTCAATTAAAAGCATACTTCCATGTTTTTTGTTTCAACTTTTAACAGTCATACAAATATATAATGATAATTCTTTTAGAATGACTGTTAAAAATAAAATTTAAAACTTCAGTCTGTTTTCTTACCTGTCTAAGTGCTTATTTCTCCAGCTATATGTTTTTAAAATAATGATTACACTAGTGATATTCACGAAGTATAAATGCAGTTCAACTAGGTGAAAATCTTTTTGAATACATTTATTACATTTAATATATGTAAGCCACTTACTTGGCCCTTCATAAAAAAAAAAATGCTTACTATTTTCAACCAGTATGTGGGTCAGATTGTTTTTAGACAACTATTTCTCTTTGACTTAAATAAGCAGAGAATTCATTTGCATTTGCGACTTAATTACATTTATTCTGCTCCCAAAATTATAAGTGTTAACTTGCCACAGTATGTCCACATGAGATATTTTACAACCCATTTGGAAGTCAAATATTTTTTCACAATCAACAAACATTTACTGCATGCCCGTCAGATTTAGGACATCTCTTGGGCTCCAATCAAATTATCCAAAGAACTCAGAACCGAAAGAACATCAGAATATGTTGGACGACTCTCTTCTTTCATAGGTGAAGAAATTGATGTATACAAAATGACTTAAATGCAGAGAACAGCCAAGATTACTGAATCTAGTCAGGGAGATAATTCAGATTTCAGGCAGATGCTTGGTGTTTTCAGGGTCCCTGTCTTTAAGTTATGGCCAAGTTACTAGAAAACTGGCTTCTCTGTAGAACAGTTAATAGATTTGATTTTAAAGGCATTGTTATGGCCTTTTATAAAGTTGTATTGAAACCTGCAGAAGGTCATGTCTTCAATTCCACTAAAGATACAGCACTATTAATAGACAAAAAAAGAAAATTGGTGATATCCATAGACCTTTCTAAAGTTTATGATGGAATCATTATGTTATCCTGATTAAAAAAAAATTGCTCTCCTTTGGTCAATCTGCCCCAGCTATTATCCGAGAACATCTAATCAAAAAGTGCTGGGCGACATGTTCTAACAAGAAAAGATGCAGTTGTGAGTTATTAGATGTTGGTTGACCCTTTATTTACAGTAAGAAAAAAAAAACAAACTGCAGTAAGATATTATTCTACCTAATGAATATATCTGTGTAGATGTCAAACCCTAGAATTCTATAGGAAATTTTACTTATTTTTTCCATTCCTTTTTTAATTAAAATTTCTGATTAATTTCCTTAATCTCCAATTCTCTTTGTTGATATAAATGCAACCACAGAATAAGCAGGAATTTAGGAGCACTTAAAATGAAGAGAATTTCCATGCCTCCTTGACTCCAATTTGACAAAATGGTTTTTTTTTGCTATTTCTTAAGATCTACTTATATCAATCCAATTATTAAAAATAACATGGATGCTTAAATACAAATTTGGCAAAATATTTATATTCAAATAATCTTAATATGAACACAATTATTTTGTTTCTCTCTCTTCTTTTGCCACACTAGAAAGATAGTATACCATTCCCATTTCTCACAGAACATTTTAAAGATTAAGCTCTCTGGTGCAAAAAAAGAGATAAACAATATCTTTGGTGGTAATAATTCAGATTGCAGTTTTAATGAGTATCAATGTCAAATATGAAAAAATAATAGAAGGAAGGTGGAGTTTAAGACAGGATGTGGAGTTCATTCCTCTGAACATGAAATAAGGGGGTCTAAGGAGGACCCAGAGCAGTAGGAAACTTGCTGCTTATTCCTGACAGAATTCCTGAAGGAAAGACCCTGAAATTGAAGAGAAGAATGGCTGTGTGGTCCAACTGAGAAGGTTGGACTAAAGGCACAAATCAGCCAAACAGAGTTGATTGCTGGGTTGACCATTGTTCTTTGGCCTAAGAATAACATAGAAGCAGCAATAAGCTGATAGACCTGAAGAAGCCATTCTCACTGGTATTCAGTATTGATAGATGATTAATGGCTTGAAATTCTCTTACCTTCAAACCATGGCACAATCCTCGTTGAGGCTTGGGAAGAAGTTTTGTTTCATCGTTCACTGGCTGTTCAGGCTGTGCTGTAGGACAGAATATTACATGAGTGTAGCCAATGTTAAAAGGCAGGTAAATGCCACCCAGGGGGTGAAAAAAAAACTGTGTATGATTCAAGGTCACTGAGAACAGACAACACACACACACACACCAGATTCAAGAAGTGCAGCATCTACTCACAGTAAGAGAGAGGAAAGAGTGCACTAAATCCATCCCTTTGTAATACATCTGTCTCTCACAGCTAGTGGACTCACGTCACAGCCCTCACGGGCAGTGTGGCTTTATATACCCCACTTGGTGCTGCAGTGGAAGGACCTCGACCTCTCCTCTGTGGTATCTGAAAAAAAATTGTGGGGAGAGGACATGTCTGAGGGCTATTGAAACACCCACTTAAGCAGAACAAAGAACTACACATTGAGTCTGAAACAGCAAAACATATTCCCACATAAGGCCATGAGCCCAGTACTTCCTGTGTGGGCCCCCTTACCTACTGGTAAGGAAGGGTTCCATGCCCATTCTTATGTGGCCCAGTGGGAGTGAAAAGACAGCACACAGGAGAATGTCTTTCCCAATAAGCTTCAAAAAGCATAGCTGGATTATGACATCATTAATTTAGCTCTTCTTCTGAATAAATTTGATGTCTCCTGCTGAAGGTGAAACCTAAACACACATTCGGAGATAGCTGAAACCAATAAAGAAATAGTTTCCCTCTCTAGTGTTTTTGTTCTGGTATTTGTTTTTACTCCTTCTTCTTTACAATCAGCTTCCCCGATTAAAATTTAAAATCCATTCTATTTTCCTAAATATCTTTAACCAGTGTCTGTTCAAAGTGCATGACTAACCTTTATTTAAATGTGATGACCATCTACTTCTATTTTACTTCTTTCACAAACTTCTCGACATCTTCACTGCTTCTACTTCCACTATTTTTACAGTCACTTTTACTTCTCACTACTTCTCCTTGACATTCTGAAATCTGCTTCGGTTGATGTCGATGGAAACTAATATGTCAAAAAAGATGTATTTGTACAAAAAGGCCACTGATTATATATGCCCACATATCCTAAGAATGTTTTGCTTATTATCAGTGACTCTTTATAACTATCTCTTTTTCTCATTCTTCCTTCGTCATCCTGTTTCTGCTAACCTGTTGATTTTCAAAATGTGTGTGGACACACACACAGCTACACACCTACACACACAAACACACAGCTGTGTACCTAGACACACACATACACATACATCGAACCAGTTCGTCCATTTTGACTTAGTGATTTACTTGGACTATTTTTATAGAAAAAATATTCAAGACTAATCGTGAATCATAAGTGTCTCTAAACTTATAGATTCACGAGCTCACACAATTTTATAGCTAGTCTAAGCTAATTACTTGATAGACTGAATTCAGAAAATAAATGGTTAAAATGCTGGTAGTTTAAAAATAGTTTTTGTTACTTTATTCTAGGCTATAATGATTATTTAGAGAGCCTACCTATGCTGGTGGCAGTTACTAGTTATCAATAATTAAGCCCCTTTGGGCTATAAGGGATTAACCACTTCTTAACTTCCTCTTAATCATCTATCTTGAACCCTTTTGCTCTACATTTCCTTTCAGAAAAAATAAAAGTTCTCTTTCTATCACAGAGCAATATTAATCACATAAGAATAGAAAATCTTCTCATTAAAGCTCTGAAGCTCATTAGGGAAGTTTAAGTTATTCTAACAGTTCTCTGATATTGTTGTATCCGTGTAATGAAGAGCACTGACTTCCTTGCCAGTCAATTGTCTTGTAGGAGCTGACCTAAAAACTGAAGTACGTGTGCTATGCTGTGCGGAGGACAGAGTTTTAGCTGACTTTATTAAAGCAATTAATTAAAAATTTATCTGCCAAAACACTATTCTTCTCTTAGTGCTATTACATTAGCACATACTTGTAAGCATGTTACAGATATGCTTCGTTTTAATACAACTGATACGTTTCTGAAAAGTCAGGGGATGGAACTCATCTTAAGTACAGAGATTTCAGACTAAAGGAAATCCATGTAAAATACTTTGTTAACTGAAGCATCCTGAGGTAAACAGCTATCCCTTAATGCATGTTTTCTTGTAAAATCACTGTGGTAGCACAAAAATAATAATATTCTATAAAGCTGAAACAATATCAGCAAGACAAAATCTAGAATGTCAGAAACGAAAGGAAGAAAGCAAAAAGGCAGAAGAAAGAGGACACACAGACTTGGCAATGTAAGGATGGGGACAGGGGAAAGAGAGAAACTCAGCTCCCAAAAGCAAGCCCACCTAAAACTAATTAGCAAGGAATTTTGGAAATCATCTGAAGCAATGGTGAGCAATGAGGGAAGCCATTTAAGAAAAGGAAAAAGACTCCTATATTATCTACAAAGTAGAATGTTTACAAATGAAATATTTCCTCTCTTATGTAGTCCCTGAAGTAGAAAAGGTATTCATGAAGCTGAGTATCAATTTTAAAGTTGTAGGTCTCTCAAACTAAATAGAAAATAGTATGACAAATGTTATTCATTTTTTACACTCCATGGGAACTGCTGGATTAAACAAGCAAAATAAGTATAATTTTCCACAAGCTTTTACTTTTCAGAGTTTAAGTATGTTAGCATATATGGTGAATCTTCAACAGAAAGATAAAGCATTTCACAAATGCAAACCACATAAATGTTTGCTAAAATTATTTCCAGATATTAAAGATCAGAGCACCAAAAATTACAAACAAAAATTGCACTTAAATATAAATTAAAATGATATGAAGCATAATGACATTAGGATAGTGGAAATAATTTCAGTACAACAGCCTGATTAAATTTAATTTAAAATTTCAAGATTTTGAGTACTTGTGGGACTGGACATAAATGGCTAGTGTAGAATAAAATGTCTTTCTTGACAATGCTATGGAGAGGAGTCAAAAGGTGCTACGTGCCAACTAGAAAAAGCAATAGTCTTGATTACTTCACGGGTTTCAAAGCATTAAGAACATGCAAACAAATTAAATCTATAAGGCTGTTTGATATCTTCAGATTAAAATTTATGGAAAGGTTATAGGCACAAGTTTCAATAAGCTAGAGCAGGAAAAATAATAGCTAGAAAAGGCTTAAATCCCAAGATGTGCCAAACTTTTGTGGTTTGCTTAGCATATCCCAAATATCAGGCACTTTATAAAATTTTCTGCATTATTTATATGTATTATTGCTTCATAAAACACAGTTCAGTATCATGATATATAAGCTACATTATGAAAGCCTTAAACTTTTCAATTACCTAGAACAGATCCTATTTTAATGAACATGTGCCAATGTGATTCGTGATGTTAAGCCAGACTTATGGTTAAAAACCTAGGTTTTGACTTACACAAACAATGGATAGTGAATTAAAATAAGGAAATTTGATAAGGAGCTAAGGGGTTCAGTTTTGACTGTGTTGGTCTGGAGGTGCCTGTGGGATATTAAGATGGGGATTTTCAGTAAGCAGTTGAATGTTCACATCTGAAATTCAAAAATAAGTTGGTCTAAAGGTAAATATTTAGAATTCATTAAGAATTTATGGTAACTGAAATGAAGGAAGTAGTAAAGATCAGTCAGATGGCCTGTTCAGATGGGCAATATACAGTGACATGAGAAGGCACTAAGACGAAAAAAAAAAAGAAAAAACCTGAAGAAGAAAAACTTATTATTTAATTCTTAGTCAGGGAAAGATAACAATTCTGGCTCACACCTATAATCTCAACACTATGAGAGGCCAAGGCGGGTGGATCACAAGGTCAGGGGATCGACATCAGCCTGGACAACATGGTGAAACCCCGTCTCTACTAAAAATAAAAAATTAGGCAGACATAGTGGTGCATGCCTGTAATCCCCAAAATTTGAGAGGCTGAGGCAGGAGAATTGCTTGAACCCAGGAGGCCGAGGTTGCAGTGAGCTGAGATCATGCCACTGCACTCCAGCCTGGTCAACAAAGCAAGAATCTATCTTGAAGAAAAAAAAAAGGAGGTGGAGCCAAGATGGCCGAATAGGAACAGCTCCAGTCTACAGCTCCCAGCATGAGCGACGCAGAAGACAGGTGATTTCTGCATTTCCAACTAAGGTACTGGGTTCATCTCACTGGGGAGTGCCGGCCAGTGGGTGCAGGACAGTGGGTGCAGCATACCATGCATGAGCTGAAGCAGAGCGAGGCATTGCCTCACCCAGGAAGTGCAAGGAGTCAGGGAATTCCCTTTCTTAGTCAAAGAAAGGGGTGACAGACGGCACCTGGAAAATCAGGTCACTCCCATCCTAATACTGCGCTTTTCCAATGGGCTTAACAAACGGCACACCAGTAGATTATATCCTGCACCTGGCTCAGAGGGTCCTACGCCCAACAGAGCCTCGCTCATCGCTAGCACAGCAGTCTGAGATCAAACTGCAAGGTGGCAGCCAGGCTGGGGGAGGGGCGCCTGCCACTGCTCAGGCTTGAGTAGGTAAACAAAGCAGCTGGGATGCTCCAACTGGGTGGAGCCCACCACAGCTCAAGGAGGCCTGCCTGTCTCTGTGGGCTCCACCTCTGGGGGCAGGGCAAAAACAAACAGAAGACAGCAATAACCTCTGCAGACTTAAATGTCCCTGTCTGACAGCTTTGAAGAGAGTAGTGGTTCTCTCAGCACACAGCTTGAGATCTGAGAACGGGCAGATGCCTCCTCAAGTAGCCTAACTGGGAGGCATCCCCCAGTAGGGGTGGACTGACACCTCACACAGCCGGGTACTCCTCTGAGACAAAACTTCCAGAGGAACGATCAGGCAGCAGCATTTGTGGTTCACCAATATCCGCTGTTCGGCAGCCACCGCTGCTGATACCCAGGCAAACAGGGTCTGGAGTGGACCTCCAGTAAACTCAGACAGACCTGCAGCTGAGGATCCTGACTGTTAGAAGGAAAACTAACAAACAGAAAGGACATCCACACCAAAACCCCATCTGTACATCAACATCATCAAAGACCAAAGGTAGATAAAACCACAAAGATGGGGGAAAAACAGAACAGAAAAACTGAAAATTCTAAAAATCAGAGTGCCTCTCCTGCTCCAAAGGAATGCAGCTCCTCACCAGCAACAGAACAAAGCTGGACGGAGAATGACTTTGATGAGTTGAGAGAAGAAGGCTTCAGATGATTGAACTTCTCCGAGCTTAAGGAGGAAGTTCGAACCCACGGCAAAGAAGTTAAAAGCCTTGAAAAAAGATTAGATGAATGGCTAACTAGAATAACCAATGCAGAGAAGTCTTTAAAGGACCTGATGGAGCTGGAAAACATGGCATGAGAACTACATGACGAATGCACAATTTTCAGTAGCCAATTTGATCAACTGGAAGAAAGGATATCAGTGATTGAAGATCAAATGAAAGAAATGAAGTGAGAAGAGAAGTTTAGAGAAAAAAGAATAAAAAGAAACAAACAATGCCTCTAAGAAATATGGGACTATGTGAAAAGACCAAATCTACATCTGATTGGTGTACCTGAAAGTGACTGAGAGAATGGAACCAAATTGGAAAACACTCTGCAGGATATTATCCAGGAGAACTTCCCCAATCTAGCAAGGCAGGCCAACATTCAAATTCAGGAAATAAAGAGAATGCCACAAAGATGCCCCTCGAGAAGAGCAACTCCAAGACACATGATTGTCAGATTCACCAAAGTTGAAATGAAGGAAAAAATGTTAAGGGCAGCCAGAGAGAAAGGTCGGGTTACCCACAAAGGGAAGCCCATCAGACTAACAGCTAATCTCTTGGCAGAAACTCTACAAGCCAGAAGAGAGTGGGGGTCAATATTCAACATTCTTAAAGAAAAGAATTTTCAACCCAGAATTTCATATCCAGCCAAACTAAACTTCATAAGTGAAGGAGAAATAAAATACTTTACAGACAAGCAAATGCTGAGAGATTTTGTCACCACCAGGCCTGCCCTAAAAGAGCTCCTGAAGGAAGCACTAAACATGGAAAGGAACAACCAGTACCAGCCGCTGCAAAAACATGCCAAATTGTAAAGACCATCAAGGCTAGGAAGAAACTGCATCAACTAACGAGCAAAATAACCAGCTAACATCATAATGACAGGATCAAATTCACATAACAATACTAACCTTAAATGTAAATGGGCTAAGTGCTCCAATTAAAAGGCACAGACTGGTAAATTGGATAAAGAGTCAAGACCCATCAGTGTGCTGTATTCAGGAAACCCATCTCACGTACAGAGACACACATAGGCTCAAAATAAAGGGATGGAGGAAGATCTGCCAAGCAAATGGAAAACAAAAAAAGGCAGGGGTTGCGATCTTAGTCTCAGATAAAACAGACTTTAAACCAACAAAGATCAAAACAGACAAAGAAGGTCATTACATAACGGTAAAGGGATCAATTCAACAAGAAGAACTAACTATCCTAAATATATATGCACCCAATACAGGAGCACCCAGATTCATAAAGCAAGTCCTTAGAGACTTACAAAGAGACTTAGACTCCCACACAATAATAATGGGAGATTTTAACACCCCATTGTCAACATTAGACAGATCAATGAGACAGAAAGTTAACAAGGATATCCAGGAATTTAACTCAGCTCTGCACCAAGTGTACCTAATAGACATCCACAGAACTCTCCACCCCAAATCAACAGAATATACATTCTTTTCAGCACCACACCACACCTATTCCAAAATTGACCACATAGTTGGAAGTAAAGCTCTCCTCAGCAAATGTAAAAGAATAGAAATTATAACAAACTGTCTCTCAGACCACAGTGCAATCAAACTAGAATTCAGGATTAAGAAACTCACTCAAAACCGCTCAACTACATGGAAACTGAACCACCTGCTCCTGAATGACTACTGGGTACCTAACAAAATGAAGGTAGAAATAAAGATGTTCTTTGAAACCAACGAGAACAAAGACAGAACATATCAGAATCTCTGGGACACATTCAAAGCAGTGCGTAGAGGGAAATTTATAGCACTAAATGCCCACAAGAGAAAGCAGGAAAGATCCAAAATTGACACCCTAACATCACAATTAAAAGAACTACAGAAGCAAGAGCAAACACATTCAAAAGCTAGCAGAAGGCAAGAAATAACTAAGATCAGAGCAGAACTGAAGGAAATAGAGACACAAAAAACCCTTCAAAAAATCAATGAATCCAGGAGCTGGTTTTTTGAAAAGATCAACAAAATTGATAGACCGCTAGCAAGACTAATAAAGAAGAAAAGAGAGAAGAATCAAATAGATGCAATAAAAAATGACAAAGGGGATATCACCACCGATCCCACAGAAATACAAACTACCATCAGAGAATACTATAAACACCTCTACGCAAATAAACTAGAAAATCTAGAAGAAATGGATAAATTCCTTGACACGTACACTCTCCCAAGACTAAACCAGGAAGAAGTTGAATCTCTGAAGAGATCAATAACAGGCTCTGAAATTCAGGCAATAATCACTAGCTTACCAACCAAAAAAAGTCCAGGACCAGATGGATTCAAAGCCGAATTCTACCAGAGGTACAAGGAGGAGCTGTTACCATTTCTTCTGAAACTATTCCAATCAATAGAAAAAGAGGGAATCCTCCCTAACTCATTTTATGAGGCCAGCATCATCCTGATACCAAAGCCTGGCAGACACACAACAAAAAGGAAAATTTTAGACCAATATCCTTGATGAACATTGATGCAAAAATTCTCAATAAAATACTGGCAAACCGAATCCAGCAACACATCAAAAAGCTTATCCACCATGATCAAGTGGGCTTCATCCCTGGGATGCAAGGCAGGTTAAACATAGGAAAATCAATAAACATAATCCAGCATATAAACAGAACCAAAGACAAAAATCACATGATTATCTCAATAGATGCAGAAAAGGCCTTTGACAAAATTCAACAATGCTTCATGCTAAAAACTCTCAATAAATTAGGTATTGATGGGACATACCTCAAAATAATGAGTTATCTAAGACAAACCCACAGCCAATATCACACTGAATGACAAAAACTAGAAGCATTCGCTTTGAAAACTGGCATAAGACAGGGATGCCCTCTCTCGCCACTCCTATTCAACATAGTGTTGGAAGTTCTGGCCAGGGCAATCAGGCAGGAGAAGGAAATAAAGGGTATTCAATTAGGAAAAGAGGAAGTCAAATTGTCCTTGTTTGCAGATGACACAATTGTATATCTAGAAAACCCCATTGTCTCAGCCCAAAATCTTCTTAAGCTGATAGGCAACTTCAGCAAAGTCTCAGGATACAAAATCAATGTACAAAAATCACAAGCATTTTTATACACCAATAACAGACAAACAGAGAGCCAAATCATGAGTGAACTCCCATTCACAATTGCTTCAAAGAGAATAAAATACCTAGGAATCCAACTTACAAGGGATGTGAAGGACCTCTTCAATGAGAACTACAAACCACTGCTCGATGAAATGAAAGAGGATACAAACAAATGGAATAACATTCCATGCTCATGGGTAGGAAGAATCAATATCGTGAAAATGGCCATACTGCCCAAGGTAATTTATAGATTCAGTGCCATCCCCATCAAGCTACCCATGACTTTCTTCACAGAATTGGAAAAAACTACTTTAAAGTTCATATGGAACCAAAAAAGAGTCCACATTGCCAAGTCAATCCTAAGCCAAAAGAACAAAGCTGGAGGCATCATGCTACCTGACTTCAAACTATACTACAAGGCTACAGTAACCAAAACAGCATGGTACTGGTACCAAAACAGAGATCTAGACCAATGGAACAGAACAGAGCTCTCAGAAATAATGCCACATATCTACAACTATCTGATCTTTGACAAACTTGACAAAAACAAGCAATGGGGAAAGGATTCCTTATTTAATAAATGGTGCTGGGAAAACTGGCTAGCCATATGTAGAAAACTGAAACTGGATCCCTTCCTTACACCTTATACAAAAATTAATTCAAGATGGATTAAAGACTTACATGTTAGACCTAAAACCATAAAAACCCTAGAAGAAAACCTAGGCAATACCATTCAGCACATAGGCATGGGCAAGGACTTCATGTCTAAAACACCAAAAGCAATGGCAACAAAAGCCAAAATTGACAAATGGGATCTAATTAAACTAAAGAGCTTCTGCACAGCAAAAGAAACTACCATCAGAGTGAACAAGCAACCTAGAGAATGGGAGAAAATTTTTGCAACCTACTCATCTGACAAAGGGCTAATTTCCAGAATCCACAATGAACTCCAACACGTTTACAAGAACAAAACAAACAACCCCATCAAAAAGTGGGCAAAGGATATGAACAGACACTTCTCAAAAGAAGACATTTATGCAGCCAAAAAACACATGAAAAAATGCTCATCATCACTGGCCATCAGAGAAATGCAAATCAAAACCACAATGAGATACCATCTCACACCAGTTAGAATGGCGATCATTAAAAAGTCAGGAAACAACAGGTGCTGGAGAGGATGTGGAGAAATAGGAACACTTTTACACTGTTGGTGGGACTGTAAACTAGTTCAACCATTGTGGAAGACAGTGTGGCGATTCCTCAGGGATCTAGAAGTAGAAATACCATTTGACCCAGCCACTGCATTACTGAGTATATACCCAAAGGATTGTAAATCATGCTGCTATAAAGACACATGCACACGTATGCTTATTGTGGCACTATTCACAATAGCAAAGACTTGGAACCAACCCAAATGTCCAACAATGATAGACTGGATTAAGAAAATGTGGCACATATACACCATGGAATACTATGCAGCCATAAAAAATGATGAGTTCATGTCCTTTGTAGGGACATGGACGAAGCTGAAAACCATCATTCTCAGCAAACTATCACAAGGACAAAAAACCAAACACCGCATGTTCTCACTCATAGGTGGGAATTGAACAATGAGAACACATGGACACAGGAAGGGGAACATCACACACTGGGGACTGCTGTGGAGTGGGGGTAGGGGGTAGGGATAGCAATAGGAGATATACCTAATGCTAAATGATGAGTTAATGGGTGCAGCACACCAACATGGCACATGTATACATATGTAACAAACCTGCACGTTGAGCACATGCACTCTAAAACTTAAAGTATAATAATAATTTAAAAAAAGAAAGAAAGAAAGAAAAAGAAAAGAATTATTTATAGAATAATGACTTAAAGCAGCCGGGCATGGTGCGGTGCACCTTTAGTCCCAGCTACTCAGGAGGCCGAGGCAGGAGGATTGTTTGAGCCCAGGAGTTTGAGTCCAGCTTAGGCAACATAGCAAGACCCTATCTTTAAAAAAATGACTTAAAGCTTCTCTTATATGAAAGTGCAGCATATTATTGGCTTTCATTTCGAGTTCATTTTCTCAGTACTTGCAAATAACATACACACAGATGACATACACAGACACACACAAATGCAGACTTTGTGATTATGGTATAATATCATAATAGCAGTAACTTCTACAGAATACATAATATGTACCCAGCACTGTGCTGTTTTATACACAGTAAATGATTTAATCTTTATAATAGCCTGTTCCAGTTATCTTTTACCATGTAATAAACTACTCCAAAACTTAGTGTCTTAAAACAACAACCATTATTTTATGGTTAATGAAAGTGGGTCAAGAAATTGACTTGGGTTATAATGGGTGATACTAGTTCTACACATGAAGTCAGCTGGGATCACTAGATGCTATTCACCTGGTGGATGGGGCTGTTATAAAGGATACCAGGAGGCTTAACACACGTGTCTCATGCCTTGCCTGGAATGGCCAAAAAGTTTAGCTCAGCTGGCAATGTTAACCAGAGAATCCACACATGGATCTCCAGCATGAGATCCCATGTCTCGTGAGTCTCAGAGTAGTCAAACTTCTTATATGATGGCTAAAGGTTCAGAGTAGTCAAATTCTTATGTGGTGGCTAAAGGCTCCAACAGAAAGACTTTTAAGAGCAGCATTCAAAAAGGGATCAGCAAAAGCTTCAGAGCTTCATATGATCTAGCCTCAAAGGTCTCACAATATCACTTCCATTATTATTTATTGCTTAAGAGTGTCACAAATGCCAGCCCAGACTCAAAGGGATGAATATTAGACTCCATCTTTCAAAAGGAAGATTAGCAAAGTATTTATAGCAATCTATATTCTACCACAGAGCTCTATTAGGTATATATGAATATTATCCCTTTTTATAGATAAGAAAACTGAGTCCACTGTGGTTAACAAATTGTCAGGATCTGTTAGTCAATAGCTGTACCAGTATTTAAAGATGGCAATTCTAACTCCAGTGCCTTAGCTCTAAACTGCTGTTTTAGAAATGCTTGATTGTGCAGCCTATTCAAGGAGCTATTTCATTTGTTAATCACCAGATTCAATGTAATTAGTAAAACTATAAAATCTTTGATAACTTGAAAGATACAAAGTAATTTTTTAAAAATATTAATGTATACAGAGCACTCATAGACTTTGCAGAAAATACAAGACTTACTAACACATAGCCCTCAAGAAGTTTATGATTTAGTGGATGGCATGAGAGGTATAAACAGTACAAAATAATTAAAACATAGTGTGACGCAAGTGCTGTAAAATAACTATACAAGGTCAGAGATGGAAAATATCCGAATTTGCTCTAATCTTTATAGAATGTGCTCTCTGCCATGACTATCCTCACAATTCACCACTCAGCCACGCAAATCCTGCAAGGTTCAACCTCAAATGCCGTATCCTACTGGAGGCATTCCTGAATTGCCAAACTGTGTACAAGCACTCTATCCTTTAAACCTCTATTGCACACCATTTACATTTATCTCAGGGTACTCTTTTACCACTTTATACACACTTGCCCTTGTCTAATATCTCCTCTGTTCTCCAGCTCATTTGGCTTACCTTTGACTCTTGTTTAGCCTGTATCCTAAAGAAAAAGAATCAATAATTACTTACAAATTAAAATGACAAATGAATCTATTAAAGAGTTATTGGACATCCACTCAATACTTATTTACTATCTACTATATGCAAGCACTAAAAAATAGCAACATTAATAAAATGGCCAAGCGTTGACAGAGTTGACAATATAGTTATCTATTAGGTCTAAATCTAAACATTTAATTTCAAGGATTCACAGACAGCAGTAGAGTTATTGGTAGTCATGATAATGTCTTAAATCAAATTTAAAGTATAAAAAAAGTATCTAACACATTTTTTTTTTTTGAGATGGAGTCTCACTCTGTCACCCAGGCTGGAGTGCAGTGGCGCGATCTCGGCTCACTGCAACTTCTGCCTCCCGGGTTGAAGCGATTCTCCTGCCTCAGCCTACCAAGTGGCTGGGACTACAGGTAAGCACCACCACGCCCAGCTAATTTTTGTATTTTTAGTAGAGATGGGGTTTCACCATGTTGGCCAGGATGGTCTCGATCTCTTGACCTTGTGATCCGCCCACCTCTGCCACTCAAAGTGCTGGGATTACAGAAGTGAGCCACTGCTCCCAGCCCCTAACACAGATTTTTAAACTTCGTTCTTTACAACTTACAAGGACCTGAACATTCAACTAATCTTACAAGCAGGGCCTATTTTTTGTCCAAATAGGGGTAAAGCTCTTCCCTCATCATACAGCCATGTTGTTTGCAATTTTTTAAAAGGTAGAACTAGTGAGTAGAAAACTAAGTAGTAGCTCAAGTGCTGAAAATTAATGATAACATTTGATTGCTAATAGCTTCAGAATATCAACAGTAGATCAATATCCTTATTAACACATGTAACTTAAATCCTATTTTACTTATTGTTTGAATTTATCACCGCTACATTTTTCATTAAAGTGCCATGAATGAAAAAAACATATTTTCATTAAAACGTTTAGCACAGATTTATAAAAATTAAATTTCACTATTTCCAATTCATGATGATTTTGTCAATGATGCTGTCCTTTATTTAAATCAACAACAGTAATTTTCTAATTTGAAATAAAAACCGAAATATTCAGGGAATGATGTACATCTTTTGCACATAATATGTTTTTATAATGGTCATGATCAGCTCTATTTTTTCCTCTGTAAGTCAGCCAGAACTCAAAGTGACCTACAATGGAGAGAAAATTCACAAATTAAATTCATCTTTTAAACAAAAATCTTTTTGTGTTCATTTCCATTGTCAGTGGACCCTCTCACAGCCACCTCAGGAATTCTGCTAGTTCATTTTCAAAAAACTCAACAACGAATTCAGCCGGAACAAAATATATAATGATTATAAAGTTTAAAGGGTTAATTTTTTCACAGATAACTGGGTTTTAGCAAGGCACAGCCTTAAGCCAAGATAAATAATTTCTAGTAGAGAAACTTAGACATGAGCTAGTAAGTGAGCATAGTAACAGGTGAAAAGGGCCTTTCTGGATCTACCGGAGACTTGTGACATACAAAACCCAACATTACATCAAAACATAAGTTTGGTCCTAATAGAAAATTAGAAAATAATCACTATCCTACAAGAATGAACATTACTCTCTTCATTTTAAATATAGTATATCTAATATTAAATTGTAGTTGAAGAATTATTCATTAACAATAAAGGCAGCTTTGTTTAATTTCCCTAGTAAATTCCCTGTCAAAGTTATCTGTACAGGTTATTTCAAAAGAGGACACTTTATAAGCTATTTAGTAAGCAAAGCTTTTTGAATCTAATTCAGGAAAAGCGGAGATTAAAATGTATTTTGATCTACTAAGAATGTATTTTTCCTTGCAGAATTGGAGGTAGAATCTGACTCTTTTCCTTCTATGTGAAACTGACTAGAAACAGATTCACAAGGCGTAGATAAATCACAAGAGAGCTTTAATATTGGTCCTATTTTCCCGAGACAAAATAAGTTGAAGAAAATAGAATGCAGAGACTCTTATCCAATAAAAGATTATTATTTTTCACAGTTATAGGCACGTGTAAAACACAGTCTACAGAAAAATAAGCGTGGTATTATTCCTCCAATTTAAGGGTCCATTCAGAAACCGTATCAATCTTTATCCTTTTCACAAAGAAAAGACTGCACATCATCAGGAAACTTCAATAGGATCAACAAACAGCACAAACCATAAAGTGGAGAGTATTAGTTGTCTACCAAAAGATACTCTCCTTTTATTCCTGCATGCAAGACTAAATGGAATATTCCAGCCTCCTTTTCGTAGTGGACTTCTTTTCTGCATGGAATTTAATGTGATAGCTGTCCCTTATGGACCTAAGTCTTAGGACCATGTGTATGCTTCCATGTTATCTTTCCCCTTACCACCAGCTGGAAAGGCAGCTGACCCTGCCTCTGCCATGCAGAAGATGACAGTCCTAGAGGATAATACTGCAATCAATGGAAAGAACCTTAATTCCTGAATAACTTCATGGAGCAAAATTGAACCATTCAATTTGGATTGTTATGTAAAGGACAAAACCAGTTCTATCTTCTTTAACTTACTGAATCATTGTTCCCTTTGTTACACCCTAATTCAGACTAATATTTCCTCTTAACTGAAACTGTCAAAGAAATACCATCATCAGTACTTTCTTTCATTATCCTTGATCAATATAGGCCTGGCTCCAACTGGGAGTGGCTAAACATTCATATCTCCAAGTGTAAACAATCTTTGAAAATGTACAGCTAACAGGTATTCCTACCAATGTTGCCCAAACATGGTAGAACAGCAGTTGAACATAATTAGGTTTCATAATTCCACTTTATATAAAAATTTGGAAATCTCTTATTGCTTAGGGGCAGTCTGGTGACCAACTTTTTAAAAAATACTGATTAGAAAGTAACATTTAGCATTTTAAAAAATCATCTAGATCTTTTTCAACAGGAAAATATACATAACCAGTCTAGATTTTTTATTTTATTTCAGGGTTCGCATGACATATAGGTGAATTGCTTCCAAACTAATTGATATTTCAGGAAATGCCTAGCTTTTCTTTAATAGAGTAAAATGTCTTTTATTACCCAATTCAAGTTATCTTGAGATAATATTCTGAGAAGTAAAAGCAATTTGAATTTATACCCAGTTATAAATGATTGGTTTCAGAAGTTTATCTGAAAACAGTTTTTAGTAGAGGATAGAGTGAGAGAAAAAGTAAAAATGAGACAGGTATTTCTTCAGATGAAATGGTGTAATTTATCTACTATTCAATTTTGTTAGGATTGGTTAGCTCCACTGCAAATGAAATAGTAGTAAAAAGAAAAGAAATCAGCAGATAGTTGAAATAGCCAAAGAAGGGAGCAATACAGCATTGTTAACAGGAGATTTGTGATTAAATCTACAGGCTAGAATTAGCTAAACATTGAGTATACATGGACACAAAGAAGGAAACAACAGACACCAGTGCCTACTTGAGGGTGAGGTGAGAGGAGGAAGAAGGTCGGAAAACTACCTGTCAGGTCTTATGCTTATTACTGGGGTGATGAAATAATCTGTACACCAAACCCCCATGATACACAATTTATCTGTATAACAACTCCATATATGTACCCCTAAACCTAAAATAAAAGTTTTTTTAAAAAATCAGCTTTATATGGAGGCAGTTAACCATATTTTATGTTTTTTCTAGGACTTATGCAAGGAGCTCAGTTTCTTCCTCTGAAATTTATCCCACTTGATCATTGATAGCTGAAATTATTTTGTTAAACTGACAATAATCCAGGATATTTAACATCTCTAAGCCAGTTTTCCCATCTGTAAAATAACAAAAAATAACACCTACATTATAAATTCATTTTAGGGTTAAGAAAATTACATATGTGGACTGTCAACAAAATTCTTAGCATACACTGAGAATTTTTTTGTTTTTCTTTTCATTCTTTTAACATTACATAAAATGTAAAGATTTTCAGATACTTCCTTTGCCTAAGCCAAATACCAGAATCCAGCAAAATATTAATATATTACACAATTACTATGAATGCATCAGCTTTGTTTTGCCAAATTTTCATTATTATAATAAAGGCTTAACATTTGAAGTATGCTTACAAATTTATGCCACAATCTTTAAAAGGTTTTACAGATGCAGAAAGTGAAATGCAGATTCATTAAGAAACTTGTCCAAGGTCACATGGCTGGTAAATTGAAGAGCTGGAGTTTTTACATAGGAAATCTAACTCCAGAGCTCATGGAGGTCAATTTTATTTTCATAATAGTCTATCTGGACATAAAATTGCACAGTCTTAATTCTATATTTGCTATCTCACAGTTCTTAAAAAGATCCACTCAGCCGGGCGCGGTGGCTCACACCTGTAATCCCAGCACTTTGGGAGGCCAAGGCGGGCAGATCACGAGGTCAGAAGACTGAGACCATCCTGGCTAACACGGCGAAACCCTGTCTCTACTAAAAATACAAAAAGTTAGCTGGGCGTGGTGGCAGGGCCTGCAGTCCCAGCTACTCAGGAGGCTGAGGCAGGAGAATGGCGTGAACCCGGGAGACGGAGCTGGCAGTGAGTGGAGATTGCGCCACTGCACTCCAGCGTGGGCGACAGAGAGAGAATCCGTCTCGGAAAAAAAAAAAAAAAAAAAAAAAAAAGATCCACTCTGCAGCTGGGTGTGGTGGTGCCCATCCGTAGTCCCAGTACTTGGGAGTGAGACTGTAGTGCACTATGGTCATGCCTGTGAATAGCCACTGCACTCTACTAGGCAACAGAACAAGTACTCACCTATTAAGTAAATAAATAAAGGTCTGCTCTGAACCTACGTCTTTATAATCCCCTTATTACACACAGCCTTCTATTCACAATTATTTTCATTTCATCAAAATATTGGCATTATTATGTTTATCAAATATTGCCACAATTCATCTAAGAGTCAACTTTCTTATGGTAAGTATAATAAAGATGTTTTTGAAACTATTAAACTTCAGAACTGGAGGGAGTTAAAAACAAATCTGCAATTTCACTTTTTGCTTCTAAATTGGGCATTACCCTTAACCAATTAGAACGGATTAAACAGAAAGGATTTAAATCTCAGTTACTCTGCCAAGCCCATCATCTTACAAAATTAACTATTTAAATGATGCATTTTATGGACATCAGCTCCACAAAATTATAAGCAAACAAAATATTTTCTTATATTTTCTTAATGAACAGGGACATTTCATTAAGACAAAATATTGCCTTAATGAACAGGGACATAATACATTAGGCAAAAGTAGACAGAGACTAGACTTTAATTATAAGCTGTGCCATATTTTGTTTTAGCATTTTTAGGATTATCATTCTATTATTTTCTGGATTTCATTATTCATTTTGAGAAGAAAGGTAACACTCTTATTTTGCCTTTATTTGCTCCTTTGAAGGTAATATATATTGTTTTATTATCTATTGGCTGTTTTTAAGGTTGCTTTTTTTCATCTTTGGTTTTTGGAAGTTTTATTGTGATGTGACTACCTGTGGTTTTCTCTGCCTTTACCTTATTTGGGGTTCTTAGCATTTCCTGTCTTCATATTTTTACTCAATTTTGGAAATTTATTCTGTACTATCCCTATTATTTCTGCCTCATCTTCTCGCTGATCTTTCTGCTTTGGATCAGATCTTTATCACCAACATAAATTCTTTCAATAGGCTTCTAACTATCCTCCCGGCCTCTAGTCCTTAAATATATCTCCTTTACAAGATCATACTATTTTCACAATAAGCACATTCAGTGCCTGTAAGATAAAAGTCCAGTGTCCTTAGTAGAATGTATCTACAAGACCCTCCATGATATGACACCTAGAAATTATTTCAGCAGGCTGGGCCCGGTGGCTCACGCCTGTAATCCCAACACTTTGGGAGACCAAGGAGGGTAGATCACTTGAGGGCAAGAGTTCAAGACCAGCCTGGACAACATAGTGAAACCCCATCTCTACTAAAAATCCAAAAATCCAAAAATTAAAAATAAGCTGGGCATGGTAGCATGTGCCTGTACTCCCAGCTACTCTGGGGGGCTAAGCAGGAGAATCATTTGAACCCAGGAGGCAGAGGTTGCAATGAGCTGAGACAGCACAACTGTACTCCAGCCTGAGTGACAGAGCAAGATTTGAGACTCCATCAAAAAAAAAAAAATAGCAAATTGTGGCCCTACTGTTTCTAGTTTGTTACTTTAACCCTAAAACAACCTGTTGCTGCTTATAGTTCTGACTCAAATTCATACTAGGTCTTAGCGATACATCTTATTTCTCCTGAGACAGCACTAAAATAAAAACATAAATGTACAAAAATAGAATTAATACATAACTAAGAAGAATGTAGGAAATAAGTTTTCAAAAAATGAGGAATAATAACGATCTCTAACAACTGGAAAATGCAGAACAAACTACTAAATGAAATTAACAGTAAAGATCTAGAAAATAAAGTAGAGAACTCTGCTACAGTGTAAAGCAGAAATGCAGAGTCAGAAAGCATGAGGGAACAGATAAAAGACCTATAGAGGTGGTATGGATGCCCCATATCTGAGTAATAGAAACCCAAAAACAACATGAATACAGAAAATGGAGAAGAAGAAATCAACAGAGAACTGATAGAATCAAATTCTTCCAAGTTGAAAGATATGAGAATTTAAAGTGAAAAATGCCAAGTGGAATGATTATAGTAAAGACCCCTACCCAGAGATAATCATAAAAGCTTCCAAGATTAAAAACAGGTTATCTAAAAATAAATGAGTTAGCCAGGTGTGGCTTACACCTGTAGTTCCAGCTACTTGGGAGGCTGAGATGCGAGGATCACTTGGGTCCAGGAGTTCAAGGCTGCAGTGGGCCATGATCACACCATCGCATTCCAACCAAGGGACAGAGTGAGACCCAGGTTCTATTAAAAAAAAAAAATAGAGAAAGGATTAGTTTAAACTTATCACCAACATTGAATGCTAAGAAAACAGACCAAAACCTTACAGTTTTCGAGAAAATATTTTTGACTTAAAAATGATATACCCAGTTCAATCACACGCATACAGATACACATGCATACACACACACACACACACACACACACACACACACACACACCAGAATAAAAGCATTTGCTAATATGGTATGTATTTACCACATACCTTTTAAAGAAAATAAAGAAATTAAAGAAAATAAAGAAAAATAAGAAACAAAACAAGAAAAAAAAAAAGGAGTAAGAGAAGAAAGAGGAGGAGAGACAGGATAAAAGTGTGGGTCACACCCAGGAAAGCAATGCAGGATATTCCTGTATGGCAGGAAGGATGGATGGTGTCAGGAGGAAGGCATGTGAGAAAAGACCTCCATTTGAGAATCACTGGGAGAATGTGTGAAAAACACAATAAAGACACGTTACCTCTTTAAAACAATAACGTGCTAATATAGTGAAGCCAAAAAAGACAGAGACAAAAAGAAAGAAAAGTTGATGGCTAACCTAAAGAAAATAAAGGAAGAAAGTTGTGTAAAAGGCTATGATACAAATGGAAAAAAATTAAATCTCTGGCATGGTTTTAAGCAATTGATAGTGAGAAAAGAGAACGTATTCTGTCATAGCACAATGCATGACTCAGCATAGTCATAAAAACGTAACTTTCCAGACTTAATTCATGGAGAAAGGGTGAAAGATTTGGTTGCTGTTTAATTTCAAAGTACAAATTATAACAGTCTTAATAAAATAAAAATAGCTAATAAATGGTGGGAACTAAGGGAGGTAAAAGGTGGATGAAAGAGTGGGGATGATAATATCTCATAATGTGTTAGGGTATTGCTATTATCACAAAAGTAACCTGTGGAAGTAATGAAATGATAAATAACTCTAAACCACCCAAAATAAGTATAATATAATTAGTACCATGAAGGAATCACAAAAAGAAATGCAAACAAAATATTTAAAACTCTAGCCTGGGCAACATGGCAAAACCCTATCTCTACAATTTTTTTTTTAATCAGCCAGGTATGGTGGGCTGCACCTGTGGTCCCAGCTAATAGGGAGGCTGAGGTGGGAGGATCAATTGAGCCATGAGGTCGAGGCTGCAGTGAGCTGTGATCGCACCACTGCACTCCAAGCTGGATGATAGAGTGAGACCCTGTCTCAAAAAAAAAAGAAAATTAAAAAAAGGTATTTAAAAGAGTTCACAGCCAGGAATCCAAATAGCTGTTGAAGAGAAATAGTTCTGTTATTTTTATCATAAGCTCTTCTAAATTATTTGATTATTATTACATTTTTGTGTAAAATATCGATAAATTTTTAAGATAATTTTTGAAGACAGAGATTAAACGACATTTCTTCCATGAAACAATCTGAAGACTCACGTGGCCTTCTTCTATACTTCCATAGAACCCACTCAGTACATACCTCCAGTGTGGCACTGATTTTACGCTATACATATGACTACGTGTTCATCTCCTCCACCAGACTCTGAGTCTCACTGGAGTAGGAACTAAATTTTATTCAACACTCTATCTTCATCATCTCTTATAGTATCTGGTACAGAGCAGATAATGATTAAATGGTTAGTTAATGAGTAAATAATTAATGAGTAAATAATCAACCATATTGCACAATCTATATTAAAGTTAATATTTAAATCCATTATGGGAATTAATAGACATCAGATACACTACTGAACTCCTTCTTTACATCATTGCATGTTTTAACTTTCTAATAACAGTATAATGGGATAGAGATAATGTAAAGCTACATGTTTCCAAGCCACCAGCATTTTATCAGATACCCCAAACTTGAACCATTAATGTAATATTCAAAATTCTTCACAACTAGATTTTGAACATTATTCTGAAGTTGGTTACAAGTCCATCTGGTTAAATCAACTTATCGTGTTCAAAAATGTTAATATCTCTCACTAGCTCACAGCATGACACTATCAGCTTTAATTTGGTATTATTTCATAGCAGTGCTGCAATTAAAATTTGGTCCACATTGATCAGTAAAAGTTAAAGGGCAAAATTAATTAGTGGAAATAGAAAAAGGGCAAAATATTAATATGATGATACATCCAAAATGCTTAGAGTGTAGAGAGACACTGTTATTTTGAGATTATCCATGTTGATTTGCAGAAGAACAGAAGGAGAAATCTGTGAATAGAACTGAATTTCAACACACAAAATTGTATGTCAACATTTTTTTAAATAATTACTAAAAATGATGACCACAAGTGAGTCTCATTATAGATGTGAAACTTCTGACTAACAGACCTAACAATGACTAATGACATTACAAATAAGCTGTGAAGAAAATGTACAGCAGCTGTATTAGAACTATGCCTTCCAGGTTGGTGTGTGGATTTATCTCAAAGCCTAATAAAAAACCATGATTCATTTTCTATTAAAGTGCATAAAAAGTTTTAGACACCATATCATATCAAGTAGATAATTTTTTAAGTTTAAAAGATTTTTCTGATAAATCTTATTTGAATACATAAGAAACAATATAATATTCAAATAATTCAACATATTTGAATAATATATGGCAACTTAAGATCAATCAAAGCAGTTGGTGACAGGGAATATTCTTATCTTTGGAGGGTTTGCCTGACTTTCAGAGTTCCAACATAAACCCAATCCAGAAATAAAATTAGAGAGTCTTACATTTGCTATTTATAAACCTCCATTACTTACAGTTCACTTGCTCTTGAGAATAAATTTCAGGGTTACACCTAGCAGGTGTTTTGAACTCCATTTTAGATAGACGGAACATGAGAGAGGGTAGAATAAGAAACCAATGTCAAAGTTATTAAGTATTAGAATGAAGTATAGGATTTGGGTCTTTTGAAGTTCTATAGTCTTTCTACTAACTGCTAATTTCCAGTTCTTTTCAGCTACTAAAATACACATATCCTATCAGGTCTCAATTAGGAGTTATTTTGTAAAATACTTAAATGTGTTATGAGCCATGATTATAGCCTACCTGCACTATAAGCATCAAAAGCCCCTTTTATTGTCAAACTGCATTCCATCAACCATTAGTAGTTGATAAATAGCTTAATGAGTCTCAACCAGTAAGTTTTTAAATAGAATATAATAGAATAGAAACTATCAGAGTGTATCACAAGTAATAAGGGTATTTTGGAAAATTTTTGTTTCAGCCGTGTGTGTGTGTATGTAGATACATGTATTTGTGACCTAGGTCATGATGTAACCTGTGTTTCTTACTGTGGGTTGAGGGATAAGCATACTGAAAACTACCACTGTAAGACAGATAACAAGATTAGGAACTTAGGTCAAGTTGGAATTCGTTTACCAAAGTGGTTAATGGGTTACTCAATAGAACTGAGAACCTCACAGGAAGTTTTCGATGAAGGAAGCCTGGGAAAAGAGAAAATTACCGTGCATGGCTGCTGACTAAAATCTTGAGAAGAAGATTGCAGTGGGGAATGTGGAACAACCATAGGGCAGCATGAGTTGCTGAGCACTAGAACCGAGGAAGCTGAAAGCAGTCACACAGAAGAACAGTGATTTGAGTTAGCAATAATTTCACCTTTGTATATTATAAAACTGTGTCAGCCAGGCGCAGTGGCTCACGCCTGTAATCCCAGCACACTGGGAGGCAGAGGTGGGCGGATCACAGGTCAAGAGATCAAGGCCATCCTGGCCAACATGGTGAAACCCCATCTCTACTAAAAATACAAAAATTAGCTAGGCATGGTGGCGCATGCCTGTAGTCTCAGCTAACTCAGGAGGCTGAGGCAGGAGAATCACTTGAACCCAGGAGGCAGAGATTGCAGTGAGCTGAGATCATGCCGCTGCACTCCAGCCTGGTGATGGAGCAAGATTCCATCTCAAAAATAAAATTAAATTAAATTAAATTAAATTAAAAACTGTGTCCAGGGATCCTCTCTTTATGCTTACCTCTGCATATCTAGATATAAAACAAAGATGTTACATCTATATATAAAGCAAATATATTAGTTCCTGCCTTTGCCTCCTTCATAAGTGTACCAAGGGATAGGAGCTATGAAAGTGCTTTGAGTTTGTCAGAATAAGTCATTGTGATGGGAGTTACCTGCAGCTCATGAGGAGCTGAAGCTCAGGATCACTTGACCTCCCTACTTTATACAGTACGGCCTTAGAGTCATCAGAAAGCCAGTTTTAAAGAAAAGCTTGTATTAATTTATTCTAATAATTTACCATAGTGCTTGGTAGGTCTTCAATTTATGCTTTTCACTTTTCTCTCCCCCTTCTCTCCTTTTTTTTCCCCCTTTTTACCAGCTTAAATTCCATGACCAATCATTGCAATGACTCCTTTTTGCATCCCCAATTCCCTTACCTGTCTTGTTCAGAGTCATTTGTCTGAATCACAACCCTGGTTACATATTATCTTCTGTCTTGCTAGTTCTGGAAGCCCTACAACTAACATGACTTAAGAAAACATACAGCATGTAAACTTGTTTCATTGACATTCACGACCATGCATTTCATGTATGTCCATAACACTACCTGACAATCATATTAAATTTGCCTGGTCTTTTACTCTCCCACTCTTCTTGATGGCGTTTTCATGCCTAATCTTTCCTACTCACATTTCTAGCACTTCCAATATCATGCTCAGTTTTAGCTGACCTTGCTTCCTAGTCCATTGAGAAAACTGAAGTAATCAGAAGAGAATACCCACAACCTACTGAATCCATGTACTTTGCTGTCCCCCCTGGAATGAAAGATGGCTATCAGTACTCCCATCTAAGTCCAACCCCTTCCAATTTGGGCACTTGATCCCATCTCACTTCCCTACTCAAACATATGCCTCCAGCAATTCTACCCCTTCTCTATGCCATCACATTTTACTTTTACCTGTCTACTGTATCATTTCCATCAACAAGTAAACGTACTTTTCTCCCATTAAAAAACCCTCTCTTGGTTCCACCTCCTCTCTAACTAATGTTTCTTCTCTTGCTTCCCTTTCAGCAAACCTGCTCAATAAACTGTCTATACACTATCTCAAATTTTTCTTCCCATTCATTTTTAATCATCACCCAAGAGGCTTTTATCTCCACATTTCTAACAAATCTGTTCTCCTCATGATTACCAATGACCTTCATGTTGCTAAATCCAGTCAATTTTCTCTTCTCATTTTACTTGGCCTATCAGCAACATTCGATGCAATTGATCACCAACACTCCTTTCTTTAGCTAATCAAAAGGGTGATTATTCAGATCATGATGGATGGATCTGTCCTATAGGAGCTGAGAGTGACCTTAGTTGAGAGGCAGCAAGAAAACAGAGACCACAGTCCTACAACCACAAGGATCTAAATTCCCTCAACAACCTGAACAACCTTGGAGATGACCCTGAGTTCCAGATGAGAACCAGAGCACAGTCAACACCTTGATTTCAGTTTTGTAAGTCTTTGAGCAAAGGGCCCAGGTATTTTGTGTCTAGACTCTTGACCTGACCCACAGAAACTAGAAAAAAAAATAAATTAATGTTGTTTTAAGCCTTAAATGTGTATTAATTTTTTAGGCACCAATAGAAAACTAATACACTCAGTGATGTCCCCTGGCTAACATATTTGAAATTGCAAGCACTTTTTTTTGCACTTCTTATCTCCTTTATTCTTCTCTATTATATTGTTCATGATACTAATGTATTTTGTTATGGCTTCTCCATCAATTGCAGAAAAGCAAAGGTTTTCATCCATTTGTTCACTATCTTGTTCAACTACAGTTTCTGGCATGTAGTAAAAGTTCAACAAATATCTCTTAAATGAATGAATAAAACTAGTATTAAGTACATGAATAAAAGACATAATAGTATTTTTCCTCAGAATACTCAAGTTAATCATTTATATAATTTAAAAAACTAGGTATACAAAATTCTTAGCTACATTTGATATTTAGTTAATAAAACTTTAATATTTAACTTATTTTAGATATGTAAAATACTAATATTAAAGTAATAAAAATCCTTTTGCATTTGTGAATTTCAATACTGTAAACAATAATAAAAATGTTCAATCTTAATTTTGGGCTTACCATTTGCCTGGTACACTTCAAAGTATATTCCTTATAAATTTAGCACGTTTTATCCTCAGAAAACATTATGAGAGAATTAGCATTATTAACCCCATCTTGTATCGAATAAAAATAAAGTACAGAGGTTTAATAATTTACTCAAGTTCATATAGACAAAAAGTGATAGATTCAAACCCAGGTTTTAGGTTTCAACTTCATTATATTTTCAATATCTGAATATGCATAAAACTTACATTTGTGTGTAACTAAATATTGTAAATAGGCTAAAAAGACCAATAAAAACTATAAAATATATTTGAGCCAGATGACAAAGGGTTAATATTTTTATCTAGAAAAGCCATTAAAATTAATAACAATAGCACAAAAATTCAAATAAACAATGGACAAAAGACAACAGAAAGATCATAAAAGATGAAATTTAAAATGTAATAAATATTTGTAGAAATTTCCTTCAATCTTGCTGGTACATAAAGAAAAGTACATTAAAGGTAGTTATAGGTATCATATTTTCCTTTTAAACTGGCAAAAGAAAATTTAAAATTTGGTGGGGGTTCATTAAGACAGATACTTTTTTTTTTTTGAGACAGAGTCTCGCTCTGTTGCCCAGGCTGGAGTGCAGTGGTGCAATTTTGGCTCACTGCAACCTCCGCCTCCTGGGTTCAAGCCATTCTCCTGCCTAAGCCTGCTGAGTAGGTGGGACTACAGGTGCATTCCACCACTCCTGGCTAATTTTTTCTATTTTTTAGTAGAGATGGGTTTTCACTGTGTTAGCCAGGATGGTCTCGATCTCCTGACCTCATGATCCACCCGCCTCGGCCTCTCAAAGTGCTGGGATTACAGGCGTGAGCCACTGCACCCAGCCAAAACAGTCACTTTTATAGATCACTGCAAATGTACACTAATACAATTTTTGTTGCTGTTGTTGTTGTTGTTGCCGGAGTCTCACTCTGTTGCCCAGGCGGGAGTGCAGTGGCACTATATCAGCTCACTGCATCCTCTGTCTCCTGGGTTCAAGGGATCCTCCTGCCTCAGCCTCCTGAGTAGCTGGGATTACAGGCGTGCAACCCTACACCTGGCTAATTTTTGTATTTTTAGTAGGGTTGGGGTTTTGCTGCATTGGCCAGGCTGGTCTTGAACTCCTGACCGCAGATGACCCACCTGCCTCGGCCTCCCAAAGTGCTGGGATTACAGGCGTGAGCCACCGCACCCAGCCACAGTAATGCAATTTTAAAGAAATACAATTCACCAATATATAGTAACTGTTTATTACAAATTCATACTATGTGATCCCTCCCCACCAAAAAAAAAAAAGAAAAAAATCCTTGCCCTTAAAAAATCTATTACAAATAATCAAAGTTGGAGAAAAAGTTTATGTGCAAAGATATATATCTCAAGTCATTTTAATAATGAAAAATTAGATACCACCTAAATGTGAATCAATGATTAATGGACAGTGGTTAAATTGTTTATCATTATCCATAAGTTAATATAGATATTTGTAACTATAGGTTTTAAAAATAGTTATGTGGAAATGCTCACAGTATAACAATAATGAACAAAAGGCTGAACAGAAAATATACCCACAAGATGACCCAAATTATTTAGAATATAGGCTTTACTTTAATAGATGATGTATATTTATTATCCTCTTTATAATATACTAGAAATTTTTTACAGGAAGTCTGTGATATATAAAATCAGAAGTAAACAAAAATTAAAGATATTTCAAGAAATGTGTTAATAAATGTAAACATTTCTAACTCATATAAGAATAGGTACGTCATATTCTTAACCCTGTGCTGATCTACATGGTTCAGTGAGATGGTGTCATGTCTGCCTAACAGAAGACATCTGCATCATAAAAACAAAACTGGAAAGTTCCACACAGAAAAATTATTCACGGGAAGGATGAAGCTTCTCACCCAGCAACTCAAAATCCGTTTTATATTATAGAGGTTTTTTTTCAGAATTTGGACTATTTTATTTATTTAAATACAAACATATTACTTAGAAGCTGTGTATCTGTAATTGCCACTACCACTTGGTTATTATTTGATTAATATTAATCAGCTGCATTTTACCTAGGACAAATACCCATTTCAAATAGACCTGGTAGTGAAAAGAAAATCAGGTGATTAAACCTCCCTAGTTATGATTAGTAGTTCCACCACATAAGAAAGGGAAAACTTATTCTATTTGGTCAGTGGTATCTATCAGAGTTTATCTGCGGAAAAAGCAAAAGACATAGTAAGAGAACAGAATAAAAACAAAGAGAAAAGTAAAGAGAATAACCAGAGACCATCATCAATGGCAGCAATAGCAAGGACTTTAGTGGCAGCTATTACAGGGGGTGACAAAGTGATATTCCAACCACAAGGCAATTCAACAGGAGAGATTGGTATAGAATCAAAAGACAAAATGTCTCTTCAGCTGAAAGGTTCAAACACTCATCTGCATCAAACACTTTTATATATCTACACTATATTCACAAGAAATTTATGAATTCATCAGTAAATAACGCACCCAATATTTATAGCATGCATGGTCCCTGTATAAACTCTAGTTATGTCTCTTTAACTTTACTACAAATGTTCTTAAAAACATGGAATCGTGGCCAGGCACGGTGGCTCACGCCTGTAATCCCAGCACTTTGGGAGGCCAAGGCTGGTGGATCACGAGGTCAGGAGATCGAGACCATCCTGGCTAACACGGTGAAACCCCGTCTCTACTAAAAATAGAAAAAATTAGCCGGGCGTGGTGGTGGGCGCCTGTAGTCCCAGCTACTTGGGAGGCTGAGGCAGGAGAATGGCGTGAACCTGGGAGGCAGAGCTTGCAGTGAGCCGAAATTGCACCACTGCACTCCAGCCTGGGCAACACAGCAAGACTCCGTCTCGAAAAATAAATAAATAAAAATAAATAAATAAATAAATAAATAAATAAATAAATAAATAAAATGTGGAATCGCTACAGTACTTGGGGTAGGAAATAGATATGGGAATGTTACATTCCTTAAAATGTATTTTACTTATTTACTTGTTTAATGTCTATTTTCCTTAACTGGGAAGTTAGCTTAATAAAGGCAGAAGAGGATTTTGCCTCCATTATCCAGTGCTATATTCTTAGCACCAATAATAATGTCTAGTGTACAGTATGTGTCCAATATGTATTTATTGAATAAATGAGAAAGTTTACAAGTAATTCATGGATTTCATATGATTCTCTATATCTTGTTTACATCAAAGACAAAATGTTTCATATTTCTTAAGAGTAACTACAACATGTTCAAAAATTTGGTCTATCAGCTGAAGTGTATCTCAATTTGATAATTAAAGAAAAAGTTTACATTTTCATGTAAGCCCTTCCAAATACTCTAGCACACATATGTGAAAATCAGATATTCTCCTTCATGGCCCATCTGCAGACTTGTAGAAAGTGAGAACCTGGGGCACAAGTGGACGTGAATGGGCCTGGGTTCTATTTTTCCATGCTGTAAAAGCCATAAACAGTGTGGTTAATGATGCTCCCATATCTGACTTGAAGCCAGGGTACAGTGGATTCGCGTAAATGCTGAAGGCTAGCTAGTTCTGGTGGCTGAACACCAGCTGAGGGCAGCAGAGAGCTACTTGAGAGAAAATAGATCCAGGAAGGCTTAACAGCTCTCAGCTGAGAGTAAAGTGCTTGGCTGGGTCCACAGTGTGCCGCTGAAAATGCAGCCGCTTGGAAAACTAGTCCACAGGGTGGCCAGCAAGAATGGAGTAAACAAATGTATTAATGCATAAAGCCAAAAACCCAGGGAGATGGGTAGGAAGCAACACCAGAGAACTCACAATAATTTGGACTCCCATTTCACACAGTTCTCAGGAGCCATTGATTCGGACAATCATCTCACTCCAGAGCTGCTGAATCACAAAATGTCTTAGATTCCCTCCAACTCTAAAATCTTAGTTTCCAAGATAATTAATAAAAATGTTTAGAGTACAACCTTTTTCCAAAGATTATCCTTCCTGTAGAAAGAATATAAAATTGTTGGTGTTAAGAGGGGAAAATCATACATGAATGAGGAGTAGCAAACACAGACTAGAGGTCCCAAAATTCTTTTAAAGTTGAGATTTCTCAAATATATGCGGTGGAATCCTGGTGAAGTTTAATGAACAGCCTCAGCCAATCCCCTTGTTTCCCAGTGTGAAGGCTCCAACCCTAAAAATGACCAAGTGTAAGTTGCAGCCTGCCCAAAGCCAGGATTCACACTCCTTTTCTGTGTCTTCCTAGTGATGTGATCTTAAGCAAGTAATTTAGTCTGTCTGGGTCACCCTCCTCACTTCTAAAATAGAATAATACCTGTGTTTATGAGGTCTGTGAAAAATCTCCAGAAGAAAACATGTCTTGTGAACTTTATACAGCATAAGGAATTTTAAATAAAAGTCCAAGTAGTAGGAAGAGTAAGAAGTTTTCTAGGGAACAACAAAAGGGCATCTAAAAAAGAAACTTTTGATATATTTAGAATTTTCCCTGTAATGAACTTGTTTTTTTCTATCAGCCCAGGTCAATGTAGACATGATACTCTATATACATACATATATACATTTATGTGTGTATATATATATACACACAAACACACACACGCATGCATGTGTTTGTGTGCGCGTGGGTATGTGTGTGTGTCTTCAGCTTCCCTGAGGTCTATATTAAATGCTGAGCATATTTGCATCACGGAGTGATATTTGCCTTCTGTGAAGAGTCTTATTGCTAAAAGTGTGTAATGATGTTCCTAGTCAGATTGAATTTGGAGACATTTTATTGCATCCTCCTGAAGATATTTATTCACAGGGACACAGAAGCAGAGAGAAAAATGTGGGCTATTCGCAGCCAGAATACTTTGGCTCTGGTTCCTAAAAATAACAATAATAATAATAATAATTAATCATCACCATGAGGATATGGGAACATGTTAAAAAACTTGAATACAGCTGCCTCAGCTTTGTGTTCGGTTTGGTCCTATCTCACATTATGATTTTTCTGGATGGATAGCAAGGGAGAGCTGAGTGCATGCCAATGAGTTAGTAAATGGTGACTAGAGTGTCTGAGATTTTTGTTATTTTTAAAAGCAGAAAAAGGGAAAGAACAAGACAGGAAGATAGAGAAGATGGAGGGCTGCCTCATCAATTCTCATTTCTGATGAGATGCCTAACTAGAGAATTCAGGAGTGATACGGAAGAGTTGCAAATAACAATGAAGACACCAGAAGAGAGTATTCTCAAATGAAGGGTGATGATTTATTGACTTAAAAATCTTTTGAATTATAAGGGATAGCAGATTCAGCTTTCTGATTTTGTGCATAAGAAAACTAAGGTTCAAGAGAAGTGTTGTGACTACCTCAAATTCCCCCAAGTGTTAACATCTTGTATATTTATCTTACTATTCCAGAACTATCTAGATAGCATGCCAGTGACCAAATTTTATAGTAAAATCTAGGAAATATTGGTGAAAAATAAAATAGAATAAACAAAATTGGTTTCCCTTAAAGTTACAAAACACGAATCCATATTCCAGTAGTCATCAGCTGCTTTGCTATTAGGAAATTAAACACACACTTCAGCAAGTGCATGCACAAACTACACCCATGCACATGGCCAGCTTATAGTCACAGGGAATGAGAAGAGGTCTACTCTCTCTCTTTCTCTAACATGTTAAATGCCAAGCAAATGCTGAAATTGTTATTCTGAAAAGTTTGGGGCTCTGCAGTCTGCCATTGCTAAGATTTTTCCTGTGCCCAGATAGTTCATTTAGTCTTTGCTGTAAGAAGAAGAAACAGAATCCATATAGACATAGGAATTCCATTTCTCTGAATTCTAAAATATTTTCAGCCAAGGTAATATAGACAGGGCATATATGTGATTACTTAAAACATGGTGTTATTTTTAGTATGTTCCCTGATATTCAATAGATAATTATCTCCAATCAATGTGGTGAGTTCAGATAAAAGAAAATATCAAAAATTTCTTTTTTTAAATTTTGTTAAGTATTTGTGTAGAAACACATTTAGTGATAATTTGGAAAATTAGGTAAATAAATTGCAACCCCCCTCAAAATAAAATTACTTTTTAGAACTAGTTCCTTGACATGGAATTTAAAGCATTGGAAGAATACTCATAACAAACTTTAATTGCCCTATGTGCATATTCGAGGTAAAAACCGTTGTCTCTCTATGTCTTATTACCATAATCAAAGCTTAGAATTTTTTTTCATTATCAAAAGACTATTGTTTGCCCGACAGACAGTCAGGATTTATTAGAAAAGCCTCCATGGCTCTCTCCTCCAAAAACTCAGTAAACTATTCCATACCTTCACAGCTACAATTGAGCATTATGGGCACTAGATGTCGCTGCTGCTGTTTGAATGAGATTTTCTTCCTGCTTCCCCCCAACCAACCCAAAAAAATATTTTCTAAAGATTCTTATGGTTTTTAAAGTTATATTTTAGTGGTAGTATTGTTGGGAATTTGATGAATGAATGATATGTTATATATTAATGATTGCAGGTCACTTATTTTCCAGATTAAGAAAAAACTGGAAAGATGAAATAACTTGCCTAAGGATCCATAGGAAAAGAGTGCTAGAGCCAGAGTCGGGAAAACAGTTCTCATGTCTGCACTTCACCAGCTTTTAAGAAGTAAACGTGTTCCAGCTGTGAACAATGACGATATTCATCTTTTTAAATCAAAACCCACTGGGTAATATTTATTACCCTTTAAGTCAGTTTCACTTGCATTGCCCCTGATGGTCTTCTCCTTGGACACTAGGTACGTATTAATCATGAGGGCAGATGACTTTCCCAGGCTAAATTTGCTTGAAAGAGTAAGAAGCCTAATAGACGGTCATTATCTAAGTTAAGGTGATTCCGTGCTCCAGAAAATCTCCCCATAGAAGAAAAATGTCAACAAGCTCAGGAGAGTCTCCCTCATAAAGTTATTAAAACTAAGCAAACATACACAACACCCACACACAATCCAATACAGAGGGGATCTCCAACCCAGCTTCCCTGTCAATACAAAAGAAAGCCAGTGGAGCTTTCTTCAGAAGCCTGGGGCTAGGAAGGGTGCAGAAGGACTGTGAGGGCAATCCCCAACTGCTTTCACTGACTAAGGTGAGGAGAAAGGAAAGTCATGACTGGGAAAAAAAAAAAAAAAAAGAAGAAGAAGAACGCAAGTTAACTGAGAGAGGCAACCAATCTACGCTGAGGCTTCCATAGTCATGCTCTCTAGAGAAAACCAAAAATTCACCACCCCACTTGATGGATTGGCAGGCAAGAGAAAGGGGGGAAACTTCACACACTCGCTTAGAGTTGTTGGACCCTTTTTCCAGTCCCCATCTCAAGAAAAGAAGAAGGGGGCAGGGAGGAATGGACGTGCCCTGAAAAGAAAAGAAAAAGGAGCCAACATTGCAGCTAGCCTTGGGAAAATCTCCACAGATGAGCATTTTTGTTGCGTTAAGTGGCCGGCATTAGCAGCCTAAACACGTAGGGAAAGGCTAACATCGCCGTTAATATAATGCGGGAGAGGAATGATAGACCTGGGAGTTGAGAGTGGAAGCGCTAGTTTGCATAAAACAAAACAAAACATTTCTGAGGGCTTAAGCTCCTAGGGGGTTGGGTGGAGTGAATTTAGGGAGCGCCTCAGTCCATGGAGGAAGCATGCACCGGGGCATCAGTTTCAGAGGCTTATTTTAAAAATATATATTTATTTCAGCTGCCTTAAAAAATAATTTCACAGTCAGAAAAATAGCTTCTTAGACCATGGTTCTGAGGTCCTCTCTGGGAGGGAGAAGAATCATCTCCGGGATGTCTTTCAAACTCCAGCATTGGGACTAAGAATTGACAATTAAGGAGGTTCTGGAAGTCAGAATGAAAATGGTCACCTCCATCACCTTCACGAGGCTTCATTTCTCTCACATTTAGGGAGGTAGATGAGATACAGTTAGACGGACATAGAAATAGTGAGAGAGATAGGGAAAGGGAGAAGGAGAGAGAGGAAAGAGAAAAGGGAAGAAAAAGCAGGAAAGGAAGGAAGGAAGGAAGGAAGGAAGGAAGGAATAAAGAAAGGCGGGAAGGCAGGCAGGCAGGCGGGAAGGAAGGAAGGAGGGAAAGAGGGAAGGAGGGAAGGAAGGAAGGAGGGGACAGGAAGGAAAATTAGAAGAAATGAAACCCAGTTGAAGTCTTATTATTAATAACTATTTTTTTTCAAAACTAAATCAACTCTGTCTACCTTCCTCGCCTTTCTAGGAAATCCTCAACTTGAACAATATTCTAAGTGCCCTAAAGCAATAAAAACAAAACTTTGGAGGAGTGGGGCGGGGAGACATTCCTGGAGGGCCAGAGCGGGGATCGCAGCAGAATCTGCAGCACTGGTGTTAAGGAGAATTTGAGCGCTCGAATGCTGTTGTTAAATTTCTTCCCAGAGCCCCATGCTCCCTCATTTAGCATCTCCCTTCCCCAGTAATTACTTGAGAGGATGAGCTCGAGATTGAAGAGTGAGGTTGGCTTTTTTGTGTGAGGAGCCGATAGGATCCACCAAGACTAAATTCCAAAAAGGCTCCTGGTGCTTCCGAGTACAACCCCAAATTCTCCCGCACAGTGCCCAAGTTTCTTGAAACTCACTTTACACTTGAAACTGACTTTACACTGAGGCTCAGCTCAGTGTAAAAACATGGGGGTTCTCCTGAGTCGGTCTCCCTGACCACAGGGGGACCCCTGCAAACACGGCCTCCTCTTTAATACCTTTGTAACTCAGTTCTTCAAGCAACCCACCTAGGAGAATAAAAGGACTCACTGAGCTCCAATAACTGAGTAGATGATTAAATAAAGCAGAGATCTCAGATCTTTGCGTTTGGGGTGGGGAGTGGGGGCGCTGGGGAAAAGTCGGGAATATCCCCGCGGTACCTGGGGATCCCAGTTGTTTTTTCTAAGAAAGCCCGGGGTTAAAAAATGCATTGGAATGTGGCGATGCCTCCATCAGCCGTCACTTTATGAGCCCCCAAGTCAGGCTGCTCTAGACCATTGTGGATGAAAGTGGATTGTCTCTCCAGAACCAAATATTCCCTGACCTGCTTCCCCAAGGCGCCCTCACGCTTTCCTGGGAGAGCACAGCGCTGCCGGAGACGCGGCGCTTCTGTCAATTGTGCAGAGCAATTACTAAGAAAATATTGTGACGATGTTGTAGGGCGAAAGGGGACGTGAGGAGGAAAGGGAGGGGGAGTTAGTTTGGAGAGCAATTTGCAAAGGAATATTAACTTTGATTCCCGGGGTCACCGCGGGAAAAGGGGTTCCGGGCTGCAGAGCTCTTCCTCTAGGTGGCGGACTTTGGTACCAAACAACCACTAGATGAGCGCTGACTTCAAACACAGGATTAAGCTTCTTGCTGGTTAAAAATAATCAGTGATAATATAGAGGTGTGGGGCTGTTTTTCCCCCTTTTGGATATTTATTTATTGCAGGGAAAAGTCATTGATTTTCCTAAGCAAACTGTGTTTCTCCTTCACTTGGTGGAAAATAAAAACTGTTTGAATAAATAAGTTATTTCTGAACATTTTGTTGTCAAAGTGTTAAATGTTCCCGTCATTTTTATTCAAACACTAACATGATTACAGCCAATTATATATTCACCAGTGTTCTTTATTTTAGAGTAATTGTACTTGTCACTAATAAAACAGAGGCATAATGGATCGCTACTGTTCTAGATTTTCAAGCAATTTTGTGTAATTTGATAGAATTATACATCTTATCTGCTACTTTTTTATTTTTATATTTGGGAATCCTATTTTCTTGAAAATTGCAGCTCTATGCTTGTTTTGTTGTTTCTCCAGTAACGTACACTTCGGTAACACTGATAAATAGAAAGAGTCCCTTTGAAATGTCAAAAATCAGCTGTTTTTTTCCACACCTCCTCCCCGCACTTCAGCATGGGGAAGACCTGAACTCTGCGCAGCAAGGGAGTCTGAGCGAGTGGGTGCACTTCCCAGAAAAGTTCAACGTCAAGATAAATTCCCCATTGGCCCCAAAGACAGTCACCTTCCTGCCTGGAGTCTTTGGGGGCTCTGTCTTTTTCCTGTAATGATACTGTTGGGCGTCTGGGGCTTCAAACATGCTAAGACAAGTAGACCATGGGTTCATTTCATGTGCAATATGTATCAAGGGAAAGAATATATACGGCGGAGCTAAAAGATCAACTGTATTTATTACTCCAATTACACAAACCCCAAAGGTCCTACCTACCAACCCACCCCCCACACCGACAATTAAAACAATCATCTATTTGCCTATGTTCTTTTGGTTCCAAATATACGGAAAGAACTGGGATCAACACTTTCTCCCTCCCCCCCCCTTTTAAACCATTTCAATAATTGTTTTAAAAAGATAGGAGGAAAAGATGCACACATCTTCCCATTGTTCACATATCGGAACAATCAAGAAATAAATGTGACAGCAAGCAGACAGACAATATGATATGATCTTAAGGGACCATCTCCAAAACTGAAGGAGCAGAGAATGTGTAAATGTTTTCCCAGTAAATCCTTCCAGTTCCTAGGACAAGACTCAAACGTCCCGCTAGGAGCTGCAGCTGCGAGATGGAGCCAAAGGCTCTGACAAGTGGCTTGTGTATGACCCAATATTTATCAATAACAACAACAAAATCAAGTGAAACCAAGGCTGGTGATTTTGAAATGCTTCTGCAGCCCTGGCGTGGATATGCACGTGAGCGAAGTAAAAGTCGCTGGAGATGAGTTGGCTCCACTTGTCCACCCTGGGGAGCAATCCTGGGGCAAAATCCAGTGCTAATTGATCCCAACCAGCCACATTATCAGCTGTAAATGTTCAAGGGGACAAAGAATGAGCATTGTGTACTAAAGATACTCCAAGCATTTTTTTCAAGTAAATAGGGACGTGTAATCAGTAGCGTGTGTATGCATATAAATAGGAAAAGAGAATTATTTTAATTAATTAGGAAAATAAGGTTTCATGTGTAATTCCAGATTTCTCTAGCGTCTCCCACTGTCCGACCGTTTTGTGATTGGGACTTCCTCTAGGAAAACCTGCGGGCCCTGTTTTGTGTTTCGAGCGGGAGAGCAGACACTCAGCTCAAATAGAGGCCTTTCTCTCGTCTTTCGGGGTGTTTATTCTATGGCCAAAAGGTAAGATGGCCAAGGCAGCGATCTGAGCGTGATGTCTGGCCCCGCGGGGGGCCCAGGAGGCCCAAGTTGGGACAGCTCCGGAGCTACCCCAGTGCCCCTTAGCTGGGGGAGGGCGCGCGGCAGCCGCCTGCCAGCCCCACAGGCTGCTCTCCAAAGGAGCTGGGCTTTTTCAGCGTTTCTATTTCCTTGTAGCCTCATCTATCTTATCTAACAAGTTCACGCTCCGGGAGAAAAGAAGAGGGTGAGAAAAAAAAAAAAAAAGAAAGAAAAGAAAACCTCTTCACCGCGGTGATTCATAGTTCATAGGCTCCGGAGCCAAATTTGCCGACCCAGCTTTTTTCTCGAACATTACTTTCTCTCCTGCGTGCCTTAGGACAAACCCAGAAGGAAGACACTAAAATTGCTGAACAAGAATCTAGGATTGTTTTAAAAATAAAAGTGACCCCCCACAGACACCTTTGATGTTGTTGATTCTGACACAGAGGAGTCGAGTTGTTTTGTTTACACATGATAACCGTAACTTGCTCCTGATGCCGCTCTACGCGTAGCTTAGTCTGTCCTCTCCTCTCCTCCCCGCAGGCGACTCCTTCCAAAGAGCGGGAGAGAAATACGGGTATTACTGTTCTCCCCCACTGGGTTCGATACCCCTTACATGTAACTGAATATTCGAATTAAAGTCACCTTCATGCACCCCAGTCTTTTAACTCTGAAATGTGCTTTATAGCAATACAGACTTGAAACCTTTAACTGCTTTCCATATCCCCGCGTTTACCGTGGCAGATGACCTCTTAGCCCAAAATTGATTTGGTGTGTATCCGGTCTGATGTGCCAAAAAACGAGATACCTAGGCTGAAAAGGCAACTTTTAGGGGAAACATTTAGAGAGATGACGCCTAGAATCAAGGCCTCTGGCTCGATTGCGTTCGGCAAGCGTCTGCAACAAAGGAGCGCCGGGCAAGCTCGCGGGTATGCGCAGGGAGCAGCGGCGCGCAGACCTGGGAGCCCCAGCTCCGCGAAGCTCCTCGAAGGGAACCCTCGCAGTTACAGCCTCAAGAGGCAAAGCAGGGGAGGGAGAAGAGCTGGACCTTTTGAGAAACGCTGCTCCAACAGATTTTCCATGGCCTCGTGTTGGAGAAGGGGCGCGGGGGAGGAGCGAGGGTTGGAGTAGGAAGACCTACTGGAACCGACACCGGATAGTGAGGGCCAGGTGGGTGTAAGATGAGCACAGAAAAGTAAAAACTTGCCCATTGGTTTGTCCAAGCAGGTTTTTTGAAAGAAAGCAGATAGATCTGATTAGTAGATATTACTTTCCCCACACAAAGGGAGACTTTGGGGTGAAGGGTTCTCTGCGTGCTTCCTGGCTTCCTTACCCCACTCATGAAGTTTTCTCTCCTCTCATTCCTTCAGACCTTCAGTGGGTGCAAGCATTTCCTATAAGATACTTATTAATCTCATATACGGACTTTGAACTGTCCAGTGTTTTCCGTGTACATTTAAATATTGAGCGGTGACTAGTTCAAAGGTGACCGGCTAAAAATTGCGAAGGAGTAACACCTTTCCATCTTCTCTCACACAACTGGAATTTGGGGGACCATTTGGAGGTGTGTTTCAAAGGAGAAGTCTTGGTTCATCCGCCACCCCCACCCCCATACACACACATCCCTTCTCTAAAAGGTCCTGTAGCACTTCCAGAAGAAGATTGAGGCTTCTACCACAAATCACATTGAAGCTCCAACTAATTAAGAACAGTGATGGGATAGTTAGGAGCTCCAGCTCTTAAGAGCTCAGCATTTTTAGCCCTGTAAGTTTTTGTTTCAGCTATATATATATATATATATATATATATATATATATATAAAGTTATTTTCTTTTTTCCTCTTTCGGTGCCCCACTGATGGAAACTCCCAGGTAGTATTGTTTTGTGGGCTGGCTTTTGCCAAGTCTCAGTGTCTATGGGATAGAGCTGGGGGTTAAAACTAAGAACCTGAGCTCTAGCCTCCTTCATTCTAGTTCACCAACACCCCTTCAGCTCTTTGTTTTGTTTTGTTGTGCTGTGTTGTGGTGGTCTGTGGAGCTTCCCCTATCTCCTTTGAAAGACTGACTACACCATTTCCTTGGGTAACTAGGAAAAATAGGAATTGGCTTCTCAGGGGCACTTCCCCAGGCTGTGTGGGACCATTTCTCACAACTGGATCAGGTCTAAAAATGGAATAGGTCTGCCCTCACACTATCAGGGACTCAAGTCCTTCAGCAAATCACTCAACCTCTGGAGGGCACTGGCAAAGAACGCGAAACAAGTAAAAGGGTAGTGGACATTATGTTTACAATGTTTACAAGAGATGGACAGAGTATTCGACTGAGAAGTTTTTCCAGAGACTAAAGTCCCTTGGCCCTCTGGTGGTATTTTATCATGGATCTTTCCACACCCGGCTCTCCCTTGGCTAATGTCGGAACAAAGCTTCTCCCATGCACATTTTGCTGAAGATCACGGACTTTTCTTTTGGCTGCGTACGTACTTGGCTTCAGAGAGCCTGGAACACCTGGCAGCGTCACAGAGACTTGCCTGGAGAGTCCCAGGGGTCTCTGTCAAGGCCTTCTCCTCATCCTTGTCCTCTTCCTCCTCCTGCTCCTCTTCTTCGCCTTGGACTTTCTCGCTTTTAAAGTGGCTCCCTAGCTTATACAAGCTAAACATTTCCACTCTCATAGACGAGGCTCTCCCATAGATTTTTTTACTCGAGGTTCTCAAGCAAAATTGCCGGTGCCACAATGTTATGATGGAAGGATGCTGAAATGACAGGCCTAGTAGACGCTTGTCTTAATCATCGGCTTCTTAATTTAGTTTTAGTGCTGTGAGTGTGTGTGTATGTGTGTGTGTGTGTACACACACGCGCGAATGTGCGCGCCCCCGGGGACGTTGAGGGTGCGCGTGCGCGCGCTGAGAGCAGCCGCTGACAACCTGCAGCTCCCTAATGAGTGACGAGGCAGGGCTGCTGCAGAAAAGTAACACTTCCCTGGTGTGAAGACCTCTTACTGAGAAGTTTAGTTCACTACTGTTCTCGAAAACCTAATCGTATAACCTGTAACCAAAACCCACAGAACAATGATACAACACGCTAAAGAGTAACTTCTAATCACTAAATGTTAGCACCATTACCTGCTGTTAGGAAGATATTACAGACGAGTTGGCTCCAGCGAGGGCAGACCTCACCTGCCACAGGATCTCTGGAAATACCTGGATGCCTCTGTATGGGATCTCCTCACTCCCAAACGTCACAAGGTCAGAAATTCTCTGTGCATCTGCAGGAAGAGAACTTTAGCTAGAGCTTGGCGCTGGGTGCCACTCCAAGGACACCCTGTCCAGGGAATGGAGAGCAGAGTGGATTTTAGGTAAATGGGGCCCACCTTCCTTTAACCAGCAGCTAGCAAGAAGAAAAGAGGCAGATCACTGACTGAAAACAGGAAAGAGGCCCTGAAGAATACTTAAATAACACCGCCAAATGGAAAAATGAAATGTTCTGCTCCCTACTCGGATGAAGTATGCTGTGTAGCTTTGGTTATTAATTAAAACTCCAGAAGGAATAATCTAATTCATTTCCTAAGCAATTCTTCCATTGGAACTGCTCACTCTTTACAGGGCCTGACCTCTTTGGGGGAGCTGGGGGACTGCAGACAGAGCAAGAAAGAAGTTCATTGTGATACATACAAGAAAATTACATTTACTTTGACTTCTGCTTTTATTCATTAATAGTACACATTTGTAGACTTCTGTGTGAGAGATCAAGGTTAGATCCATCATGAGAAAAAAATTAGAATGATAGAGAATTTGTTTCAGGTCTGAGACAACTGAATTCCCTCTGTCTTCTGAAGGTAATCACAGTGACTGAGTGGGGCTGAAGATGGGGCTTCAAGTGCTTAGGGAAGAGGCCCGAGGTGGACAGAGGCAGGCCTTCAAATCCAATTTGCACCCAAATTGGCTGGTAGGATATACAAAGCCCCATCCAGAGACTTTCAACTTGCACAATACTCTGTCCAGGACCCCCCTCCCCCTCCATTTCAGCTAGTAGCAGTTCTTTAAAAAAGCTATTGCTGAGACAAACACGGGGTGCTGAGTAAACAGTGCAGGTTTTGTTGAACAAGCTATCTATCTATCTATCTATCTATCTATCTATCTATCTATCACCATCTCGACATAAAGTGTAATTTAAATTATTAAAAAGAACTAAAACTCACTTCTTGCCAGATTACAAATAACTTTTGTCATTAGGAAGAATAGATTTTTAAATATTACATTAAACTATATACTATTTATGCCCATAAGGATATCCTATTTTGAGAGACTTGCGTTCATGCAATCCTTAAACTATGTAACATAGTCTTAATTTGAATGAAAAACATTTTCCCAGTCAATATGAGCTCCTAGCATATAAAATCAGATTATTACAGTGCTCATTAGCAAACCCCAGTTTTTGCTATTTGAAAGTAAACAGAAGAAAAACTTATTTTCACCTGCTCAAATTTTATACAAGATTACAAAACAATGCACGCTCAGATTTGACCTAAGAAACACCTTAAAACATTGAAAATTCATCAGTCAGAGCTGGTGTTGTATTGAAGGAAAGCTCCTCCAGTTTGCTGCTGAGCTCGGATTTGAATAAAATGTCCAATGTTAACAAACAATACCCACGTTTGGCACTTTGTGTATTAAATTGATCAAACAGATTTTAGGAGGCACAATGCACAATTTGTACAGACCTGATTGAGTTAATATAATATCAGCAAATTTTACATCGAAATGATTCTGTTTCTTTTCTTTGTGTTTAAAACCAGCACAGATTACAAATTTTAATGATCTGAAAATGTTTGGTATACAAAATCATGCTTATTTCAGTATTAGCAAAAACACAAGAAATTTTTCAACACAAACACCCAGCTGTGTCTATTTTAAAAGCAGTTCAATGACAGCTTGCACTTATGAGCATGCAATCAGCTAATTTCGTTTTTTTTTCTTCTGTGTTAATCAACACTTTCCTTCCTGCATATCAGAGTACAAATAGTATAGTTACTCCACATCAGTAAATGTTTACGTAACCTGTCCTTTCCCAAGAATCCGGTTACACCGAATCATTTCACGCTAGACCGACTACGAAAACGTACCGGGCCGTCCACCTCAGAGGGAGCCCTGTGTGCCATTATAAGTGGTGGTGAGAAGGGGGGCTGTAGGGGGAGAAGTTGGGAGGAGTAGGTGGAGGAATGGAGAGACAGAGGAATGGAGGGTGGGGGGAAGGGGTGGGGGGAGCTAAGGGAGAAGGAGGGAGGAGGGAGGAAGGAGAGTTGAGGAAAAGTAGGAAGAACGGGCCTGAAGAGGGGAGAAGGTGGGAGGAGGAAAAGTGAGTAGGAAGGGGAAGGCCCACAGATCTCTCCAGCCGGTAGGCAAAGCCCATTAGCTCACCCGGCCCTGCGAGAAATCCAGAGCTTGGAAATCAATGTTTGGGGCCATGTCACTATCAACAATGATTGCTGGAACCCTTGAATTTTTCCACACGTAAATACAGTTTGTTTTAAAGTGAGAAGATATGTAGACATACGAAAAGACACATACATACAGTGGAAGGACATTTGAGGTTAGTCCAATATTCAAAGCTCCTTTGTGGCATTCCTAATAGATGCATATTTAAAATTCACTAGCTATTTGTAATTATCTATTATTCTCTCTAGTTTCCTCCCCCCACCCCCAACCTTTTCTCTTTCTCTTTCTTAAGACTGGGGGTGGGGAGGATGGAATAACCCCCTATTATCCTGCGAATTCATCAACCGCATTCTTTATGTTACAATTTAACTTTAGCATCAAGCATAAGCACCAATTTTCCTTCCTTCGTTTTCTTAAATACCAAATCTGCCAGATATCTTAATGAAAGTTTATCAAATGAAGAAATGCTTACATTTTATAATTATTTACCTTCTAGAGGAAGGAAAAGGTGCTTTTCATTTATGCTTCTCCTCCACCTCCCTCTTCTCTGGGGCTACATCCTCCGTAAAATGTGGTATGTTTCGTGCCCATGTGGGATGAAACAGCCTTTGATCAATGTGCTCCCCACTAAATTCCAATCCCTGGGAAATGCTGGGCCTTAGCCCTGCCCCTGGCCACGGGATCCTTTTAAAGCCCCCGATTCGCAATTTCCCCATTCACTTCAACCTCCAACCGAACCTTCCCAGTTCCAAGAGGCTGGGACTGTGGGATCCACGTTCCTAAGGCTCCCCGGTGCTTTCCAGCAGCGCTCAGGGTTGGCAAGAGCTGGCTTCAGTATACTGTTATTTCAGGAATGAGGCCCGCACAAAATAAAAGCATTTGAGAAACGGAAAGAAAAAAAGGGAGTGAAAATAGGAAGGCTTAAAAAAAAAAACCCGGAAAGAAATAGACGCCCACCCTTATTTTCCCTCCAATGTCAACAAGCAAAACGAAAATATTTCCAGGGTGATCGCTCGCAGCTACCCGCTTCCAATTCGGATTAGAAGCTGAGGCTGGAGCGGCGAGGAGAAAACGACATCGAGTCACCCCGCGCGTGAGCGACAGTCTGGAGCAGGAGAGAAGGAAAAGGAAGAGACTCACGTATATAGCATGTGTTACCTGATTTATTTCGAGATTGTTTGGTACTGTTTTCTCTCTGGGCACCTCTCATTTCGGAAGGCCATCAGAGGCGCCCACTACTGAGCGGCCCCGGCCCGCCGCAGCAGCACCCGGAGCCCCAGGCCCGGTTTCCCCGCGGCGCCGGAGCCCGGAGCTCGCCGCCGCCCAGGCCTCAGGAATCGAGTAAGTAACCCCGGTTTGGCCCCGCGCTCCTCTGCCCACTTCCTCCTCCTCATCTCATCGCTCCCAAAGCTCTCCCACACCCTCCTCCCCCGAAGTAAAGGACACCCCAGGACATACGCCAGCGGTGGGCCTTCTCTCCCCCCTTATCCAAAGCTGCGTTAGACTATTACCTACAAAGGGCACAATTTTCCTGCTGGCTCAGAAATGCCAGACACTGGCCTGCAGGTCCGACTCGGGAAAATAGTGCCTTGCCTCTACCTCCTCCATTTCCTGCCCTCTCGCATCCTCTCCCTGCACTCCCACTCTTCCCACTACCACCACCACCCCCGCTTTCAAAAATAAAATTGGATACAAACTTTAATCACTAAGGACAAATATTGACGCTTAAACGAAAATGACCCAGTACAATGAGGAAGAAGCCGGAAATATGAGCTATTGGCCCTAGGAGGGGAATTTCGGTGGAGCGGAGCCGGCGGGGTGGAGGGGGTGGCGGGGGCGCAGGGAAGGGCTGCGGCATCGCGTGCTCCCGCCGGCGTATCCCTACGCGGCTCCGCGCGGCCTCGGGGTCCGAGGCCCGCGGAGAGGGGGAGGCGAGCGCCCGAGGGGGCGGCAGCCGGCGGGCGGGGCGGGGCGGGGGTGGGTGGGCCCGGCCCCTCCGATTGGTCGACGGCGAGAGAGACGCTCCCGCACGCCGCCGGCTCTGATTGGCCCAGCGGTAGGAAAGGTTAAACCAAAAATTTTTTTACAGCCCTAGTGTGCGCCTGTAGCTCGGAAAATTAATTGTGGCTATAGCCGCCTCGATCGCTGTCTCCCCAGCCTCGCCGCGGCCGCTCCGGGACGCGCCCGCCCGCCGCCCGGCTCTCCCCCCCTTTGGGCTGCTGCTGCTGCTGCTGTGACTGCTGCTGCGAGAGGAGGAGGAGGAGGAGGAAGCAGCGGGGGGGGGAGCGGGGGGTGGGGGGGGAGACCAAGAAGTACAGTTGGGAGCGAGGGAGCTTCACCCCCGGGGCGGTGGTTGTTTCTTTTTTCTTTCTTTCTTTTTTTCTTTTCCTTTTTTTTTTTTTTTTTTTTCTAATTCCTGAGGGGTGGTTGCTGCTTTTGCTACATGACTTGCCAGCGCCCGAGCCTGCGGTCCAACTGCGCTGCTGCCGGAGCGCTCAGTGCCGCCGCTGCCGCCCGCGCCCCCCGCGCCCCGTTCGGCACCCACCGGTCGCCGCCGCCCGCCGCGCCGCTGTCCCGCTCCCGCGCCGCCGCCGCCGTTTCCCCCCGACGACTGGGTGATGCTGGACATGGGAGATAGGAAAGAGGTGAAAATGATCCCCAAGTCCTCGTTCAGCATCAACAGCCTGGTGCCCGAGGCGGTCCAGAACGACAACCACCACGCGAGCCACGGCCACCACAACAGCCACCACCCCCAGCACCACCACCACCACCACCACCATCACCACCACCCGCCGCCGCCCGCCCCGCAACCGCCGCCGCCGCCGCAGCAGCAGCAGCCGCCGCCGCCGCCGCCGCCCCCGGCACCGCAGCCCCCCCAGACGCGGGGCGCCCCGGCCGCCGACGACGACAAGGGCCCCCAGCAGCTGCTGCTCCCGCCGCCGCCACCGCCACCACCGGCCGCCGCCCTGGACGGGGCCAAAGCGGACGGGCTGGGCGGCAAGGGCGAGCCGGGCGGCGGGCCCGGGGAGCTGGCGCCCGTCGGGCCGGACGAGAAGGAGAAGGGCGCCGGCGCCGGGGGGGAGGAGAAGAAGGGGGCGGGCGAGGGCGGCAAGGACGGGGAGGGGGGCAAGGAGGGCGAGAAGAAGAACGGCAAGTACGAGAAGCCGCCGTTCAGCTACAACGCTCTCATCATGATGGCCATCCGGCAGAGCCCCGAGAAGCGGCTCACGCTCAACGGCATCTACGAGTTCATCATGAAGAACTTCCCCTACTACCGCGAGAACAAGCAGGGCTGGCAGAACTCCATCCGCCACAATCTGTCCCTCAACAAGTGCTTCGTGAAGGTGCCGCGCCACTACGACGACCCGGGCAAGGGCAACTACTGGATGCTGGACCCGTCGAGCGACGACGTGTTCATCGGCGGCACCACGGGCAAGCTGCGGCGCCGCTCCACCACCTCGAGGGCCAAGCTGGCCTTCAAGCGCGGTGCGCGCCTCACCTCCACCGGCCTCACCTTCATGGACCGCGCCGGCTCCCTCTACTGGCCCATGTCGCCCTTCCTGTCCCTGCACCACCCCCGCGCCAGCAGCACTTTGAGTTACAACGGCACCACGTCGGCCTACCCCAGCCACCCCATGCCCTACAGCTCCGTGTTGACTCAGAACTCGCTGGGCAACAACCACTCCTTCTCCACGGCCAACGGCCTGAGCGTGGACCGGCTGGTCAACGGGGAGATCCCGTACGCCACGCACCACCTCACGGCCGCCGCGCTAGCCGCCTCGGTGCCCTGCGGCCTGTCGGTGCCCTGCTCCGGGACCTACTCCCTCAACCCCTGCTCCGTCAACCTGCTCGCGGGCCAGACCAGTTACTTTTTCCCCCACGTCCCGCACCCGTCAATGACTTCGCAGAGCAGCACGTCCATGAGCGCCAGGGCCGCGTCCTCCTCCACGTCGCCGCAGGCCCCCTCGACCCTGCCCTGTGAGTCTTTAAGACCCTCTTTGCCAAGTTTTACGACGGGACTGTCCGGGGGACTGTCTGATTATTTCACACATCAAAATCAGGGGTCTTCTTCCAACCCTTTAATACATTAACATCCCTGGGACCAGACTGTAAGTGAACGTTTTACACACATTTGCATTGTAAATGATAATTAAAAAAATAAGTCCAGGTATTTTTTATTAAGCCCCCCTCCCATTTCTGTACGTTTGTTCAGTCTCTAGGGTTGTTTATTATTCTAACAAGGTGTGGAGTGTCAGCGAGGTGCAATGTGGGGAGAATACATTGTAGAATATAAGGTTTGGAAGTCAAAATTATAGTAGAATGTGTATCTAAATAGTGACTGCTTTGCCATTTCATTCAAACCTGACAAGTCTATCTCTAAGAGCCGCCAGATTTCCATGTGTGCAGTATTATAAGTTATCATGGAACTATATGGTGGACGCAGACCTTGAGAACAACCTAAATTATGGGGAGAGTTTTAAAATGTTAAACTGTAATTTGTATTTAAAAAGCATTCGTAGTAAAGGTGCCCAAGAAATTATTTTGGCCATTTATTGTTTTGTCCTTTTCTTTAAAGAACTGTTTTTTTTCTTTTGTTTACTTTTAGACCAAAGATTGGGTTCTAGAAAATGCACTTGGTATACTAAGTATTAAAACAAACAAAAAGGAAAGTTGTTTCAGTTGGCAACACTGCCCATTCAATTGAATCAGAAGGGGACAAAATTAACGATTGCCTTCAGTTTGTGTTGTGTATATTTTGATGTATGTGGTCACTAACAGGTCACTTTTATTTTTTCTAAATGTAGTGAAATGTTAATACCTATTGTACTTATAGGTAAACCTTGCAAATATGTAACCTGTGTTGCGCAAATGCCGCATAAATTTGAGTGATTGTTAATGTTGTCTTAAAATTTCTTGATTGTGATACTGTGGTCATATGCCCGTGTTTGTCACTTACAAAAATGTTTACTATGAACACACAGAAATAAAAAATAGGCTAAATTCATATATATCTTGATACTTTTGTCTCTTTTATTAAGTAGAGCTAATTTTTTAAAGACCAATCAAGTTATAGGGAATTCAAAGGCTTTTTCAGCCAAACTAAAATTTAAACTGCTCCTTTAATTTGAACTGACTCTAAAAATGAAAATAATATTTTTCCCTTTGTGAACAAATTTTACACGGAGCAGCCTATTTAACAAACACTAGCTTTAAACAAAGTATAGGCTTTTCAGCTGATACCTGTAAGTTTCTGTGGATATACAGCAAAAAGAGATATAATTTAATTTTCTGTGCATAACTCTTTACCCTGTGTTTATTTCCAATACGTTAATAGAATGCCTTTTATATATTTTGTTTCAGGTATATTGTTAATAGAGCTTGGCAAATTATAAATAAATATATGTATATGGTTAGATAGAAGTGAATATAATGCACACATATGTAATATATATAGACACACAGAGCCCTTCAGTTCAGGTACAATTTGCGCTATGAATGCTGCAAACATTTTTGTTTAAATATTTGTATTTATACTTTCTAAGTCAGCATTTATTTTTGTGGCTGTTTACCCACAATGAAAGAGTTCTAATAAAGATGTGCTGAAGTTGCAATATAGATTTTGCTGAAGTGATCACCTGTTTAATGACTTGCAGATCAATGTTTATATTTTATTTTAAAATTATAACAATTTAGAATTCTAGATATTCAGAAGTAAAATGCCTCTTTCCTTTTTTTTAATTTTTACAATGTAGAGGTATTTATTTGATTCCCTTTTAAATGTCTGTGTAATTCAATCTAGAGATTTGTTCCTTTTGCTTACAGTCATAATTTTGTTTTAACTTTCCATATGCATATGTATGCATATACTGTATATGCGTGTATATGTGAGACAAAATGAAAACATTTTTTGAATTGTTTCAGGCAGCCCAATCACTATAGTTGCAGAAAATAATTAGAAAACCCTAGTAAAAGGTTTAGTAACTAATTGGATCCTGTGGTGAATCTGTGGAGGACAAGTTGTTCATTTGTTACAATTGTGTAGTCTGAAATGTGTTCTGCAGTATTGGAATAAGCTGGTTACTTCTTACAATGGGTCCAGTGAAAAATAATCTGGCCCTAAGATGTTATCAGCAAACACTTAGAGAGTTGCTCAGGGGGAGGAAAAAAAAAAGCCTAAGGGAGAAGCAAGTTTACTGGAATAGATTTGAAATTGAAATGCTGAATACTTAATATTGGAAAATAGAAGGGGATGGACTGTGGAGTGGAGAGAAGGAAAGAGAGAGGATCTTTATGGTGAAAAAATAATTACCACCAAAAAGAATGCATGAGAGAGAGAGGGAGATAAGGTGAGTGATAAAGAGAGAGAGAGGCCTAAGAAAAATATATAAGGGTGAGGAAAATTAAAAGAGCTGGAACCAAATATACACAAATGGGGAATGGACAAAAATAGGCCAAGACAGCTAGTTTAATTATCTCCTTTAAGCAATTAGACATGATTTTATTTTCTTAGTATAAAAACAGTTTCACCAGAGGTCCAAGTTTTCTTGAAATTTAAGTTCTTCAGAATGAAGCATAAAAACATTTCACAAAAAATTATTGTGTCAAAAGTCAAATTTATGGCTGATATTAAAAATAGTAATAAAGTCCAAGTGAATGGTTTTAGGCAAAGGAAATCCCCATTATACATTTTGAAACAAAATAGCTCAAAGAGAGACATGTGTCCAAGCTGAAAAAAAGGTGATGATTTATTGTTTGCTTTTGCCATGGATTTTATTTGTGGAATAAGAATGTCTTATCACAGGGGAAATATAGAATTTTGCTTACCAAACGTTAAAAAGAAAGTTGAACTCTTGTGCTAAGGTAAAGGGATACAGATATAGAAGAAAGTTTTCCTGCATGAGTATTTTTTTTTGGCCGCATTAAATAAGTATACTTATTTGTATTTATAAGTGTTTATTTGGGTGACAGATAAATAGAATTTTAATGGCAAACATCATACTTTGAAGTCAAGGGTAAAACTGATTTCTTTGAATTCATAGAAACGAAGTACTGGAGTGGGAGTTCTGCTTGGACCGATGTCCAAATTACATAGAATGGATATGACTAGAAGTTTGTTAGGTATACTAGACATGAAGGTGGATATATGGAGAGAGAACTTTGTAAAGGCTTCCTGAAGCCCAATATGAACATCTCATTTCCCTTGATCTATCCCATCATCCCTCAACTTATCTTCTCAAAAAACACATGACAGTCTGGCATGGCGTATAATACATTTTTGCATCGAACGGGTTGTAATGTTGTGTTATTTGTTGTCTCCAACTTTGACCGTTAAAATTAGTTTATGTCAGAGATACACTTCAAAACTTTTAAGGATTATTTTCTTTCGTATTATAATTGTTCTTAATAAGATGAAGGTTGTCCTTTGTGAGACTTTGGAACTGAAACTGATCACAACTTAAAACTTGAAATCCCAAATTAAAGTTTATTTCCAGGTTTAAAGTATTTTACTTGAATTTGTCTGTTGTAAAGTTAACAAAAAATATTAATATGTAAAACACTGAGAAAATGATGTAATTGAACTAGAGGAGTTAAAGTATTATTTCAAATATGTTTCTTCAGCCTGTTACAAAATTTGGAACCAAGTGAACATAAAGTCTAGAACTAACAAGGTTTAATACAAATATCCTTATGGTCATCGAAGCCTTCATGTAGTTTATGTGACTTGCATAAAATCAAAGGCAGAGAGGCAAAAATTTAGTCTCATAGTGTATTGATTTTAATATATATTTAAGTTGGTGCATATTTCACCCAAATACGTGGATAAATTCAATATATTTAGAAGTCTATAGAAGTGTAGTTTTTTAAAAAGTGTATTTTCTACAACATTGTTGAGGAATTTGCATGCATTGGGAAAATTTTGCTTTTGAGAAATTAATTTTATGAATAGCTAAAGTGGCTGGTTGTGTTTGAGACTAAAAGCCTGTTGGAGAATTAGACTAACAAAGGGTGAAGGTGAAGATCATTAGAGGTTTTAGAACTGGCTGAGATGGGTTGCTGGGGTTGTGTAACTGTGCCTAGAGGGCGGGGTTCCTGTACATTCCTACTTCACCAGATAACCTGCCCCCAACACCACTTCAGCTTCTGCCAGACAGATGGAACTCTCCAGCATGAAAATCTGCGCAGCCATTCCAACAAGCAGGGTAGGTGAAACTTGAATTAAAATTCTCCCCTCTTTATTTTTCTACTTAAGGCCAGATCCTGGAGATATGGAAAGAATAGAGGTCATCTAGATTCTCTCTTTTGGGCACACACGTCTGCATTCTTCCTAAGAGCTACCTACCTGTAAGAGTTAAAAGGTGCTAGAGATCTTTCCCAGTTAGTACTTCATGCTAGATTTTCTTTTGCGTGCATTTTTTTTAAAAGGATTTCTTTTCTCTATACCAATCATTCCCCTTTTCTATTCTCCCTTCAGGGCCCTTTCCCACTCAATCACCAGCAGTTAAAATAACCCACCTCAGATTTTGGCTCCCAAAGGCACCCATTCCCCACCCTAGCGGTCAGTTCTAGGGACCTTATCCTGAGGATGTAGGCCAAGGGGGCTCCAGGCTGGCAAATAGATGATGTATTGCTATGTTTTGTGCCTCTTGTCTCCCTCCCGATTTCTACTGTGTTTTGTTTTTGTTTTTCCCCACCACCTAAGGCTCTGCCTGAGGTTTTCCGAAGGATGCCGAGGGATATCAGGACTGGAAGCGCTCTTACAGCAAGATCCGTAAGTGAAAGTGTTTTTCAGAGGGGAAGGGGTGGGGTAGGGAATATGTGTAACTGACTGCTTTTGACTGAGTTTTAACACCTGACTTTGGGGTCCTGGCCTTAAGTGTTCATCTTTTCTTAGAAAATGTTAGCAGGCTCGCTACCAACAGACGTAGCTGAAAGGATGCATAATTTTTTCCACGTTGACAGAAATCACGGTGAATCCCCAGGTCAAAAGGATGTAGACACGGCAAAGGAACATGGAGAGAAAACGAGAAAAAATTATACGGAGAAGGGATAGTGGGAGACTGAAATAGGTCCTAAAGTGTAAATTAATTCATTTCGTGGAAATATGATTTCTGAATCTTATGGTTGCTACAGGAACTTCCGGGACGTTCTTAACGCTCAAACACAGGGTTATTAGCTATCCTTATTTCAGCTAAAGCTCTTTGCCCCAGAGCCAAGAACCTGCTTCTCTCTAAAGTTCTTCTTTGGATCGCCCTTCTCTGTTTGCACACTAACATCGCCAACCTTCCCCAGAGCCGGCCCTCCGCCCCCAGCTCCTTGGCCTGGGTCACACCAGGTCGGATTTAGCCGGGCTGCTCCGGGTCGGGTGAGGCACTGGGTGCGTGTGGGAGTCTTCTCTTCTGTCTCTTCGAAAGACTAGGGAAATGAACACCGTTCTGGGCTTGACTTTGTCCCTGCTGGGAATATCCCAGTTCCTGGCTTTGGAAATCTCAGGCAAATAATTGATTCTTAATGCACACTTAGGAGACGTCGGTAGTACGCTCCAGAGCCTCTCTGTCCCAGAGTGGCTGAGAGCACGCGCCAGACACAGGTTGGCTCGGCCCGAAGCAAATTTGGGACTCTCGTCGCGGTGTCCTATTAATTAGCCTTCCCGGCGCCTCAGGGACTCCGGGGCGAAGATGGAGAGGTGGCATAATGGTGGGACTCGAAGTCGTTGTAGCAGGGACCCGGCAGCGTTGTTTTCTCCGGTTTGGAACCGGTGTGGAGAAGTAACTTAAGCTGCTGAGTTGGGGCCGCCCTGGCTGCGCGGTGGCCAAGGAGGAGAGGAGAAGCGCTCTCTGGACATTGCGGCGGAGATCCCCGCAGAGGGTGAAGCCGGGCGCTGAGCAGGGAGCAGCAACATGAGGGCGCTCTTGCCCAGGACAAGCAGAGCTGTACGTTTGGGTAGCTCATATTGGCTGATGCCAAGAAAAGTGACTTCAGAACCTTGGCTGGCGCGCTTCCCTACCTTTTCCCTTTCTTCTTAATCTTCTGTGTGCCACCACCTCTCCCCAGCCTTTTTTCCCCTCCCAAAGTTGTTTCCTTTTGTTTACCCGGTGCGGTTTCAGATCTCAGCACTTCTCAACTAGTAGATAAAATGATTTGCTCTGTAATGGACATCTCTTCTCCTCTGCATTTGTTACCCCACTCGCCCTTCGCTTTCTACCCCATTTTGCTTCTCTCTGCCCAAGCCTGTGGTCCAAGGTGGAGGGGTCTCACAGGAAGAGGTAGCCTCGGGGTGGGAATTCCCAGAGCACCGAAGGCGGCCGGTTGTTGGCCAGAGGGAGGCCGGGACTCCGGTGGGCAGAGTACCCCGCGAGTGCGGAGATTCTCAGGCGGTAATCTTCAGTCTGGGAAAGGCGATGGGAAGGAAGGGCGATGCAGAATAGAAGTGGTCCACTTCCGACTCCCCCTTCACCCGCCCTCCCCTGCAAGTAAGACTCAATTTCTATGATTCAAGACCGCCTTCACCAGCTCCTCTATCAAACCTTGAGGTAGGCAGACATTCTGAAAGTGTTGTGATCAGAAAAGGCATTTAAAATAACAAATAACTCACAAATTATGTTTGTGAGGGTGGGAGGGAAAATAAAATGCCCCATGTTTTTTCGTGATCTGTTGCTTAGCACATGTAATCTTTTTCCCTATCTTCGGTCCTATCTTCCCTATCTTGCAGAAAAGCTGCATAGGAGGAAAGCATGTTGGACATTTACAGATTTGAGATTCGTGTTGGAATGAGAGGGAGTGTTTAATTAACAAACATATTTGGGTGTTCATTTTCGGCTTAGGTTGAATTTGCCTACTCCGCTGGCACTCCCAGAAACTGGACTCGTCGCTTTCGACTTTATTCCTCCTCATCTCTATCTATTGTCTCATTCTTTGAATCAATGCGTTTAAGGTGAAAACATATCTTCCTGCGTAGACGTTTTTGATTCCGTTGATTGAGCACGAAGACTAAAATCTGTAATGGGGTTATGGAGAGTTGTCTCTCAGTTCTTTCATTTTCTCATTGCTCTGAAATTTAATGACCTGATCATTGTTGTTTGAAGTTAAATTATCTGTTAAATTAGCCCTAAATAATAACTGATGATATTTTCCTTTTGGATTCGGTTGCCCTTGAATTCTTGGCCCTGGATGGGAGAGAAGTCTAAGAGAGTGGTTTGTGATACAATATTACAAAGACAATCAAAATCAATATTTGTGTGCCAGTGATATCACATAGGAAAAAAATCCCTTTCAAAGTAGCTGAATTTCATAAAGAAGACATTCTTTTAAAGGCTTGTGCTTGAGAAGCCTGGATTCAAGAATGAATGTAAATAAGCATCTTTGTTGATGAAGAAAAAATATGAACACTGTATTTTCATTACTCTCCAGAATCTAAATATTCAAACTCATCACATACTGGTGCTTGCTAATCTAAATCAATTCGGCCTTCCAGGGATACATATTCTCAAAAAGAAAATTTAACTTTTAGCAAAATCTAAAACATTGTTTTAGATGTGAATTTCTAGAAATCCAAAGTATATTTTTTCTTTGAGTCAGATACTAGTTTGTTTTGCAATCATTATATGAAACAATATTGAAACAATGCAGTTTTTGTTCTCCTTGCTTGCTTCATGGTGCTTCCATATACAAGTATAGGTGTGGGAGCTTCCATAATGTACTGAGGAAATGACATCTTATTTGTTTTAACAAAAGGCCCAAAGAATCTTTAAACCAAAATGTACTACAGTAGTTGAAAAAGATCTTTAAAAATAATAAGCACTATTGTGTGTTTTTCCTATTAAAATGTGCTGAATGAATAATTAGAGGCTGGGATAAAGGTTGAAAAATTCAGAGCAAGAATTAGCTGGTAATTTTATTATTTGATACTTTTACAATTTATATAATTAATGATGTCATTTTAAAGTTTGGCAAAGCTTTCGCAGAAAAAACAGAGTACTCCTCCCATCCCATCAGAAATACACTAGAAGGAATAAAGTAGATCAGGTAGAACTGGCAGAAAGATATTTTTTCCAGTAGTAGTAGTATTAGTGGAGTTGAAAAATATACTTTTAATTATACATTGCAAGCTCTGATTGCAGGTTAGAAAACTAAAATCGATCATTCCTACATCAATAGTGTTGTCTATTACTATATTGATTTGTGTTTATTTATGCAGAGACTTTCAGTTATTTACTTACATATTTCAGCATCTGCCTCTTGATTATTATCGTGGGTTGCTTTTAATGAAAGAGCTTATATAGGAAGCGAAACTTGACAGATCCATTTTAAGTAAACCTGATAGTGAATTATGGCAACCCAAGGAGATTATGAAATTACTTATTCATACTTGCTTTTTAGCAATTAAGAATGTTTCTGATTAAAACCTCATGCTGCTTGAAAACTTCCATTCTTTTCTTCATACATTGTATTGATGTGCTTCAATAAAATAGAAAAATAGATGATTTTGTGATGTCAGATATAATAGAATGAAACTGCTAAATGAGCTTGGTTGTCTTTTTCCATTGGCATGATGAAGTTACCCTCATAACAATAAGCTGGCCATTGGGTTTAGTAATGCTGTTTATGAAAAATCAAGTAGCAATCATTTGAATATAGACATAATACATGTGTTTTAAAACATCTATTAACTCTACATTATGCCAGGGGTGCTTAGGCTGAATGAGACAATCTGGAGTTCTTGAGTATATAGTTTATATATATACTCATATTTTGTATTATTTAGCATTATGTGTGATTATAACTTACAAAGATAGACATTTATCTTGAACTAATACCTCACAGGAATGTTATATATCAGAATTCATTTGAACAAATAGGAAAACTAAAGATCCCGTAATGTGTCTTTTATAAGCACAGAGCAACAGCGGGATATTGAGATGCGTTAATGTCTGTGCCTCTCCTATCACCATTACAACATATTGAAAGATGACTTTAAAATTGAGAGAAAAAAGTGACCTAATTTATTGAGGGCTATTTAATGCTCATGTTATAGGACTTTTATTGAAGTTTGGAGAAGTAATTCTTCCTTGTTAACAGTTTGGATACATTTAGCAAATACTGTTAACAGCCCTATTCTTCATCTTTTGCGCGAAGCAACCACCCCCAGTCCGTGCAAGGAATATAACAATTTTTTTTTTTTAGAACGATAGGGCCTTGGGAGATGGAAAAGGAATTAATCTTCTCACCCTGGCGAGTTTTCCTGAAACTACTTATCCTTAGCGTCAGCGCTGTGAGAGGTGGAGCCGCTCAGTCCCGCTGGTGGCTGCAGACAGAAGGTGGGCGAGTCCTCCTGGGACTTAAAAAGTTTTGGAGAAGGTTGAAAAGAGGAGCAGAGGGAGAGTTTTGAGTTTATTTATTTTCTTTTTTTTTTTTTTTTGTCTTGTGCCAAGCCCTTGAAGTTAGCGACGACGTGGTCCTTGTAGGACCAAGCATTCTTGGCATTCTGTCGAGATTGAGATTCCAGAGCATCGGATGAACGGGACTTATAGCTAAGGCGTACTCACCCACCCCTCCCTTCGTCTTTTTACGCACGCAATAACTCGTCCTCACGTGCATAGGGGTAGTGGACAGTGTTGACTTGAATTGCTGTCCCTCGTTCCAAGCCTTTCCTGTGAATGAACCCGAAAACACTCGACAGGTCGTGAATAATCGTTTTAATGAGTGTGCAAAGCGTGCGACGGGGTGCACCGAGCTGTCGGGTTAAACAAACAACTTGTACCCTGACCAAATCCGATTGTTAAAGTGCAAAGTGATGTCAGTACCATTTCCATTGCCTTTCGGAAATCCACAGATCTGACACGCGGGAGTCCAATTTTCCCCATTAAAGAAAAATAACAATATTTTTCGACCGTGTATGTGATCTTCTTTAATATTAATCTGAGCCAAACAAAACCTCATTTGGAGAATCAGAGAATTAGTCGTGTCTCTCTCAAAGAACAAATCGGAAGAAAGGAATAAGGAGGAAGAAATCAGAACAAATATAAAATGTCTGAGGGATAATTTCTTATTGATAGCTCACATATTACTGCTGATCAATGTTGTAAAAATCTTCCTTTTATATATTGCTTTATAGCTCACTAAAGGCGAATTTCAGGTTACTTGTATCTAAACAACTGGACTAGTAATTTAGTCTTGTACTAAGATTGAATTTGTAGACCTGTAAGGGCTTTTTCTATCAGACATTTAACGAATATATTTGTTGTTTGTGTATTAGCCTGTGAGAGAATAAAGGTATAAGTCGTTTGCATATTTGTGCTTTCAAGGAAAGGAGTTTGGAGGAAAGTAATGGAAAAAGAACCCTAGCTGGCTATTATCTAAAATCATAACAAAAAAATACAAATTGAGATTTTCACTGATTATACCCTCCCCCTTTTTTTGCAAAACTGCACTGGAAAATATTTTCTTTCTCATTCAGTAAGAAAACCTATTTGAAATCAGTCGCGTGTTCTCCCTTCCTTGTTGATTCTTTTATCCTCTTTCATAATTCCAAACATTAAATATCACATGAAGATTAAGAAAAAAACTTCAAAAGATTTTTATAAAATCTTTTACACATTCCCTCTAAAATATCTGTGGAAAGAAGAAATATGTAAAATATTTCCCCTACCAGCATTTTTTATATATTCACAATTCAAACAAAATGGCCATGATGCTTGGAAATCAGTATTCTAGTGCCACAGATCTAGCTTCTTCAACTCAGTAACAACATAGGGAGACCAAAGCTTATATTTTTATTGGATTAAGTATTCTATAGTACATATTTTCTATATGAAAGACAAAAAATATATGATTCCCTGCAATCTGCAAGGTTATTTGTTCTCTTTTAATTGTAATCCATTTGGAGAAATGAAATTTTAGGGATTTGGTACACTTGAATGTGGAAGCTCAGCATTTACTCACTTAACTCCTATTGGCCATAATGTTATCTACATATCTGTGTCTGTCTGTGGTGACCATCTATTTCACATACAAATATGTCTATATACACCCAATAGCAATTAAGAGAGTTAGTTCAACTAAAACATACAGCTGAGGTATTTGATAGAGTAAGCAATTTTTTATGTAAGTCATTGTAGTTATGTTATTGTGGTTGCTGGTTTTTATACGTCTGTCAATTTAGCACCAATTGGATAAAATGGAAGAGATTGAAATTCAATTTCCATCATCAAAACTTGGAAAAGACAACCAGGGTTTTAGGACAGTGTTTTTGTTTATTTTAACCGTTCTCTAGTAAATATCCGTATCAGATTATCAATTCAGAATATCCTTTATTTTCTAGGAAATTTAAAAGAAAAATTAGTATTAAATCCTAGGGGCTTACAATTTTTAATTGTTTTAAATATTTTTGAGTAGGCAACAGACTGTGCAGTTTTTACCTAAACAGATTCTTCTCTGTGGGCTGGAGTTGAGGAATTTTAGGAGTCACTCAAAGAACTGCATCCATTTCTGCTTTAGATCACAAATAGCAAAGCTAGAGGGTATGTCTGTTTTTGTGTGTATATATGTAGTTAAAGAACTATGCTATCAAAACATTAATTATATTTGAAAGAGAACAGAGCATGTTGTGAAGAAAATTGCATTATTGAATTTATATTCCACAGAATCTGTCTGAGAGGGCTGAAATTGTATACCTGTCTTATATGATGCATCCTCTTCAGAGAGGTGCCTAACAAGAGCAAAGAGATGAAAGAGTCAAACTTGGAGGGGAGTGATCTTAAATGTTTGGTGGGTCCTGAGCAGAGGGAATCCACATGAAAATGCAAATCACATGAAGAACTACATGGGATCTTTGTTCCCTGTCAACAAAAACAAATAGAATTTTTTTTTCCTCTACCAAGCAAATACAGAATAATCTTAGCTGAATTTGGGGGAGGGGGAGTGATTGAATGACTAAGAAAATTTCAGTTATCATATTTTTTTATCCCCAAGTCCTATTTATTTCACAGCTGCCAAATTTTATGTCCAAAATTTAGGTTCTCTTCCTCCCAAATCCTACATTAGTATGAATCATCCCTGATCATTTTTAGTTTTTGGCTTAATTACTAGTTTTCAGCTTTAAATTACCAATAAACTAATTAATCTGACTAATCTTTCTAAACTTCTGTTGAATAGTATAATAGCTGCAACAACAACAAAAATAAATAACAAAAATTACAATAATGACAAAAATAAACTGTTAATAATAATAATGCAAATAATAGCAGAAACAATTTTAAAATAATTTATCTGGCTGACAGGATGAAGATGTAATCCATTTCAGTCTGAAATTTGTGGTTCACAGCTGCAGTCAGGCATTTCTCTGATTTCTTGTTCCACTGGTTAAATGGATGATCTATTCCAACCCAAGTTTCCTAATAGAGACTCCCTTGGTCTAATATGGTAGGTCTTTTTAATGGCACTGAGTATTTTTGTATCCACTCCCCTTTATTGCTGTGGACATGCTGCCCTGCAGATGACATTCCCAAATAAAGCAACCTTGGCAGGGGGTAGGGACGGGAAACTGGGTGCGGAGGCAGACATGTGAAGCGATTCTTGGGTAGAAGGACCAGGTGCCTTCTGACTGGAGCCCTGCTGGTGAGAGGGCAAGTTGTCCTATTTGGGAAGCAAGTTCACAAAGCTGAGGAGTTTGAGAAGGGCTGAGTCACTGAGGTTCCTATGAGTCTAAAGTGATCACTGGCCCTAAGGAAGCCAGCCCATAGGGCAAGACATAAGAAGTGGGAATTAGATCCCCCAGGATGAACTCTTTTGATTCCTTTTGGGATAGAGAGACATAAAGAGGATAATGAAGTGAAGGGAGTATACCTGGAGGGAAGACAGCAGGTTAAAGATGTTAGTAACTGGTGTTGGTCTGGCAAGTAAAGCTCAGCCCATTTCTTCAGGAGAAGGGAAAAATGCCTTTGTGAGCTGTAAACTTGCCAAGGTTTATTGTTTAGGTGAAAGAACAGCCACCAGTTCCTAGGACTAGCCTTGAAAGTATCTGCCAGCGAGTCTGTGTCTGCAGTAATTCAACTCTCCTCTCAGCCCCATGTTCTTCCCATCTCATGAACCCCCAGGCACCATCATCCCCCCCAAAAGGAAATGAATGAAAACTAAAAAATGGATTGGGAGGGAATTAGACTCAGTATTTATCAGGAAGATATTGAGGTGAAAGCAGGTTGTTTTATAACTAACTTCCTTCTTTTGTGAGAGGGAAAAGAAAGCTGGTTAGGAGAGGAAGGGTGATTATGGAAGAGAACAGAGACTGAGACAGAAATTCTTTGGCAGTCCAGCAGCCAAGGCCAAATGGAGAAGGATCTTAGCTATAGAAGGACAATTTTAGGTCAAGGAAGAGTAACCATTGAACATATTTTCTTTGTTCTGTTTTCTTGAAAAGTAATATAGCCTAGTAATGTATATAAAAGCAAGATCTGTACATCTTAAAAATTACAAAGAGAAAGGCATAAATATCAATAGCAAGTTTTATCCTTTAGAAAATTTTAATGAAGATATTGTCTTCAAACTCATATATACACACTATCCCAAAACCAAACAGTAGTTGAAGGAAGAAAGGGAGGGAAAAAAAAAAAAGGATGCAAATTCCCTGCTGTAGTACCATGCATCTGTCTTTTCACTTTTCACGGCAGGGAGGCTGAACAATCCTCTTTCATTTCATTTCTTCCTGGTCTTTTCATTGTAAAAAGTATGAAAAAAATTCCAGTTCATGAGAATATTATTTCACTAAAGATCAGCAAAGAATGAGGAGCTTTCATTTCTGATGATAAATTCTCTGAGGTGATGTTCAGTCTTATCTCGCCTAAGTCTGCAATGGGAGAAATGCAGCTCTGGCTGTAACTATATATCAATCTATTCTTCAATGATACCCCCAGGCTTTCTCACTGCACTAATCATAACTACTAAATTCACTCCAACTCTTCTGGAAGTACAGTTCTGCAACTTGAAATCAAACAGGAGCTTTCCATATAAAATGAAATTCTAATTAAAATAATATTTTAAGAAAAATACTCTGTTATTATGATAGTTTCTTCTTTGTTTGAATTGTTTCTTTGATTAAGAAACAATCATTTGTTTCAATAAGAAAATGAAAAGAAATCAGCACTGCCAGTAAATGTGGCCTTCAATCCTGTTACATTTACTCCCGACTGGCTTTTGAGAATTCATTTTCCAACATTTTGGTTTTAATAGTATATAACTGAGAACCTCCAACTCAACAGAAAAATGCATAACTAAAATAAATTGTGTAATACTTTTGTCATGACAGAAAAAGAAACAATAAAGGCAGTTATTTCAAAGTAGTAAGTCATGCAGACACTATTACACATGCAGAGTTTATGCACCCATTTAACTAAATTAATATGTTTCTATATCCCAGTATCTTAATGACTGTTTAGCTAACCAGATACTTAAACCATATATTTAAATGCTTATGCACCTATATTACATATACCATGCTGCATATGGTTCAAATATGTATGTTCTTTACAGAAACTGAAAGCTGAACAAATATTAGTATTTCTAAGTTTTTGATTACTCATAATTGGGATTTACATGCTATCTATAAACACTGAAGGAAAGCCAGAACCACTATATTTTGCTTAGATTACATTATGAATCAAATAAAGGGTTCTTTTTGTCTTGGGGTGTGCAGGAGTGAGGAATTTAGGGGTTGATAGAATTAAGATACATATTTTTTTTCAGTAAGTCAAAATGTAGTAATTTTATTCTTTTAACATTCTACTACTAAGTAAAATAAACATATACAGTTTCAAAAGCAGAAGCCGTAAGCCCAAGTCAAGAGATGATATTTCAGAAAAGATATTCAAATGAAGCTCAATAACATTTTTTCCAACAAAGAAAATTTCAAGGCAGATACAGCCAGATCTGTTGCACAAGTGGCAAAGCAAAATATTTTAGTAATGGGCTGTTGGGGAATTTAATGGACTGACACTCTGAATATTTAAGAAGAGTAATATTCCTTTGAAGAGGATTGTGTGATTGTCTATCAAGCTCCTTAAAAGGGGTGAGGGAAGGAAAGGTTTGGAGGGTGGATTATGTCCAAGCATCTCAGCTATTGCTAGTGGTGAAAAGATATGACCTGGGTAGAATGGGAAAGGTTTTGATGACATGAGAGGATCTGCAAGAGTCTATTGGCCCTATCATGTTTATTCTCTTTTAGGTACATAAACATATCCTTTCCAAAAGGCTCTCGTTTGCAGTCGCGGCTTCACAGACAACAACCAGCTTGCATTCAAGTGTGGTCCAATGCATCGGTCTAGTTTTAAGAGGAAAACAATGGACAGGAAAAATAAAGTTACAGTCTTATCAATGAAATTATTATTCTCAGTTGGAGAATAGGGAAAAGGGAGGCTCCAAAACAGGGGGATGGGAGGGGAGCAATAACTCTTTAGGTGAGTTTTGGGAAAATGCTAAGTAAAACGCTGTTCAGAAATTGGGATTAATCGAGCAGTTTAAATACAAATCTGCCGGAAATTGGAAATCGTGCTCTGTGCGAATGAAAATGAAAGACTTTATGCATATTCTAATTTTCTCTCTTTGGCTGCTATTTTGGAGGAAGAGACTTCTTTTGCTGATGGTGGGACTTTTTTGTTCTGCACAGGAAATGTGTAAATGAACACAAATGTTTTTTCTTTTGCCTTTCCATTCCTCTTTTCCATTCTCCCCCTCCCCCCTTCAACAATCTGAAGTTGTCAGGGTCCGCAGTTCTGCCGCCACCCATCCCAGTGTTACTTCCCATTCCCAGGATGTTAGAGGGCAGGCAATGTAGGCAGGACAGGAGAGTTAGGGCTCCTCTGGAAATTAGACCTTTGGAAATCAATGCAGAGTTTCTATTACATTTCTGGACATTCAGAGAGCTAGAGGATGAGAAAGACTCTTGGTTGAATATTATGAAAAATCATCCAGATGAAAAATCGTCTAGAAAGCCATTTCCTCTCAAACCGAATTCTCAGTGACAACTAGATGGAAGAGAGCTTAAAAGTGATTTTATAAACCACGCTGTGAAAACCTACTGACGATCAGTCCCCTGTCCAAACACTTTTCCTCCCACTCCTTTGGGAACATACAGGGATGGTGCATTTTAATTACATTAAGACCAGCAATAAACTCTTGTTTTATTCTGATGTAAATCAGTCACCTAATGCTGAGAAGGACTGAAGTGGCTCATATGGTCGTTCTGTGTTTTGTAGAATACATAGGGGACTCCTGAAATGTGTGGGATGTAGGTAGGGGCGGGAGGGACTCTGTGGGGAGAGAAGAGAGAAAAAGATTGAGAGAAGGAAAGAGAAGTGTATTTGCAAGGCAGGCTGACAATTTCTCAATTAATTTGGGGCAGAGACAGAGAGACTCCGAGTTTCTAGCTTCTTTTCTACACCCCAGATAAAAAACTGAAGACAACCTTATTCTAACAACTCAATTTGAAAAGAGCCCCCCTGCGTACGTCCCCGCACCCCTTTCGCCCCAGCGGCCGCTCACAAAGCGCCACCCGCGCCTCGGGCGTCCGCAGAGGCCGGAGCCAGTTCTCAGCCCTGATCGCCGCCAGCCGCCCCGGCTTCGGGGAAGGAGGGACGGGAGAATAATGCGCCCCTCTTTCAATAAACGCCACTGCCAACCACTCCAACAGACACACTTTCGGTGCCCCCGAGTGACCGCTTTCTGCGATCGCGTCCGCCACGACCCCGTCCCTCTTTCCCCTTCAGTCTTCAGGGAGGGGGCGCCGCTCCGCATTAGCCGGGCAGTTCAGCAACCCCGACCCCACCCGCGTGGCTCCAGGTCCAGGGGTCCGTTCCCTTTCCCGTCCGGTTTGGGGGACGCCAATTCGCCTAAGAAAACCCTGGGAGAAGAGCGCGGACCCTTCACTACAAACCTCACGTCAGGGTTACAGCCACATTTAGGAACCTCTTCGGAAAAGCTGAGAAATCCCTGTTTTGCAAAAAGCCTTCTGTACTGTGATGGGGCTTTGTGGTGAGAGGAACCTCTGAGAGGCCTCGTGCGGCCTGAGTTTAGAGTCACGCCCTGCCCAGCGACATACTCCCGCGCACCGGAGAACTTGCACTTCCGGTCTCCAACCCTCGCGGGCCGTGACTCTTCCCCTCCTCCGCGCCGGGCCCTGCATTTCCGGCCCCCTTGCTCTCCTGCACTTCCGCCCAGTCACATGGATGATGGATAGCGTTGGGAGCTGTTTTCTCTATCTTCCAGGTGGCTGCTGGGATCCTAAACTTGTTTCTTTAATTTCTCTTTAAAATTTGAATGTCCTTTAGTTTTTTTCACTTCCTTAAATTTGAGGGTCGAGAAAGCTAGAGGTGGAGAGAAAAGGCTCATTGAAGACAAATCTTTTTTTGGCTTTTCAGATCACTTGCCCCTTTCTGAATTCCCTGTACAAATTCATACCAGTAACTGAGATTTAGGCCTCCAGGGCCTAGGCCAATGTCTGCACTTAGTAGGCACGCAATACATGTTGAAAGAATTACTGGATAAATGATATTCTGTTCTTTAGGCATATTGTGCCTAGGGTTAATGGGTATCATCAAATCAGTTGACTTCTGTTTTTGGCTGAATTCATTTGAAAAGTTGATAAATACATGGTTTTTACAGGCACTTAAGTGTTATTTATTTAGGGACTCCCCAAAACAGGTGTGGGGGAAATCACCAAAAATTGTTGGAAAAAAAAATATAGGGTTTTTTTGTTGTTTTTGTTTGTTTGTTTTTTCTGATACAGGGTCTTGCTCTGTTGCCCAGGCTGGAATGCAGTGGTGCGATCTCAGCTCACTGCAACCTCTGCCTACCCGGCTCAAGCAGTTCTCCTGCCTCAGCCTCCCAAGTGGCTGGGATTACAGGCACCCACCACCATGCCCAGCTAATTTTTTGTCAGAGGGGTTCTCACTCTGTTGCTGAGGCTGGTCTGGAATTCCTGACCTCAGGTGATACACCCACCTGGACCTCCCAAAGTTTTGGGATTACAGGCCTGAGCCACTGCACCTGTGCTGAAAATATTTTCTTGGACTTCTTTATACATATGAGGTAAAATGCTGTGATTTTTAGGTTTTTGAGTTTTATCAACTGTCACCCAGGGTGGAGTGCAGTGGTGCCATCTTGGCATACTGCAACCTCCACCTCCCGGGTTCAAGTGATTCTCCTGCCTCAGCCTCCTGAGTAGCTGGGATTATATGTGTGCACAACCACACCCAGCTGATTTTTGTATTTTTAGTAAAAACGGGCTTTTGCCATTTTGGCCAGGCTGGTTTTGAACTCCTGGCCTCAAGTGATTCTCCTGCCTCAGCCTCCCAAAGTGCTGAGATTACAGGCATGAGCCACTGTGCCCAGCATTTTGCATTCTTTTAAAACAGCTTTATTTGATAAGAGGTCAAGACCTTATGAAATGAATTTAAATTCTCATAGTGAATTTCAGACAGAAACTACGACTCCTCTTTTGTTTTTCATGCTGCTGTATTATAGTTTAATTCACTTCCGTGTTGTCTTCTGCCTCATTTGGCAGTTCTTGTTCTCTATAATAACTTTTGTTTTTAAATGCCAAAAGAATTTTTTTGTGACCAGTTAAGAGTTGTGAAGTTGTGAGACTGAATTCGGTCGCTCATCATGTTTTAAATGCATATCTACTCAGCACCGGTTGTGTAATCCACAGTCTGTTCCCTAGAGCATTTAATGACCCACGTTCATTGACTGTAAAATACTGAAAATATATAACCAGTGAGCTAGTAATCGTGACAGTAATTTGAAATGTTATAGTTGCAAGTCAATATAAAGCATATTTATTAGCATCATTATTAAGAGGTGTCAGAGGGATACAAATAAGACCTGGTCCTACCCTCTGGGAACTTACAATCTGGTTGGGCAAAATAATGAAATGTAAATTGATAGAAACAGCTACTAACCCATATACGGTGTCTGGCATATTGAAGGCATTCAGTAAATAATTACCTCACAATAATTGCAGTCCTGTCATTCTTAGAATAGAATATCATATTGATAAGAAGTAAAGGAAGGAATAATTAGTAAAACTTTAGGAAATGAATTTGTCCTGTATGTGTCACACATGGAGATTGGAATATGCAAGTTGATTGTGTGTAAGAAGAATAAAGGGGGCATAAATAAAGATGAGAAAGATGTTTGATGAGATGGAGTTTGGTGGTAAATTGAAGGAAAACTTAAAGACCATTCAGAGGAATTTCTATTTGATAGTAGAGGTAATAAAGACCCACGGTGGCCCTATGAGCAGAGGATGACATTACTAAAATTGAGTTTTATTTTAAAAATGATTCTAGGCTGGGCACTGTGGCTCATGCCTGTAATCCCAGCAATTTGGGAGTCCGAGGTGGGCAGATCACCTGAGGTTAGGAGTTCGAGACCAGCCTGGCCAACATGGCAAAACCCTGTCTCTACTAAACATACAAAAATTAGCCAGGTGTGGTGGCATGAGCCTGTAATCCCAGCTACCCAGGAGGCTGAGGCAGGAGAATCGCTGGAACCCGGGAGGCAGAGGCTACCAGTGTAGCCAAGATTGCGCCACTGACCTCCAGCCTGGGCGACAGAGCAAGACTCTGTCTCAATAAAATAAATAAATAAATAAATAAATAAATAAATAAATAAATAAATAAAGATTCTAGCCAGCAACTGAATATAGGGAAAATTGCAGGAGAAAAGACTGGTGCAGTTCTGGAATGTGGACTTACTGTTAGAGAAGGGCTGTAGTCAGAGCTGTCATTACGTCCCTTCTCAATTTTTATACAATTGAAATTGCATTGAAATGATGAAATCAGGAATGAATCGTGCATAGAACAAAAGCCAGAGTACCACTGGAATCAGTACTACCCCCTTATTCTTCATTATTGATAGTGACAGGGGATGTTAGACATTGAGAGAAGGCAACTAACCCCAAAATATCTTCATCACCAGTTAAGCTCTAGATAATTTTTTTTGCATTTAGCATATCCACCCATTATGCAATTGCAGTGGTTCTCAACTGGGGTGATTTTTGTCCCTTCCCTCCCCTGGGAGACTTTTCACAATGTCTGGAGACATTTTTTAGTTACAGCACCTCTGGGGCCACTACTGACGTCTGGTAGATAGAGGACCAGCGTATTGCTGAACATGTTAAATTCACAGGATGGATCCCCACAACCACAGACTATTATGTCCAAAATGTCAGCTGTTCTGAGCTTGGAAAACCCTCAGTTATGGGAACGAAGCATGAGCTCCAACTCTGGAGAGCTGCACTATGGGTCCCAGGTCTTAACTTCTATTATGGCAACAATTTCAATCAAAGAAATGTTTTGCTTAGTGAGACAAATATAACTCTGAATATCCCAGTAACTTTGCCTACCCCTGAGGCCTTAGAAACAAGAAAATCAGAAGGGTACCTGCTTGGATTTTCTACTTTTTATAAAATAAAGTCAGAAATCTTCTTAAGGATTTGTCTTCATCTAAATGTTATTTATTAAATTAATAAAATATGCCTTTGGAGTTGCTTAGCAACTTAATGGAAAGCTTGCTTTTTAGAAGTTCATTTGTTTGTTTAAAACCTGGATAGGTTGCATATTATTAGCTACATTACATAAATCAACAAAGAAATGTACACTGAAAATGGAATAAGATGTTTCAACACATTTTCTTCTCTCCTGTCTGGCAATTAAAACACTCTAATTGTCTGGTAGAATTGCATCAAGTATTCGACAAACATTATTTATGTATGAAACTTCAACATAATATTGAGTATGTAAGAGAACCAAAGGGGAAAAATTAAGCAGGTTTGTCATAAAATATGTGTTTATCTTAACCTTTCTTCTTCAAAAATCTTATCTACTAAGTACTTTTATCAGACACTAATTATACGCTTTCTGAATAGAATTTCTCCAACACCCTTCAGTGCCTGCACCCTTTAATCATATCTCATTACATCTACCTAATCCATATCTGTTTCGCATTGCCAGGGCTCATTAACAGTTTTAAAAGCCAATCTTGGACATTATCTCTCCTTGTAATCGAAATGAAAATAATGCCAATAATGTTGTATGTCTGAAATAAAATGGATTATTTAAATTTTGTTCTGAAGCCATTTCTTCTTTAAATATTAATGAGAAATTAACTTTCAAACATGCATGAAGCTAGCAGGACTGGTAAGATGTGTCTGAAAACCCTGAAGCACCTTTTCAAAGAAGTTATTTTTATAAGCTGTTTTAACAGTGGATCATCAGTCACTTTGAAGGGAAGTGATCCTTGATTAACTGTTGGCTGATATTGTGTTTCCACAGATGTGTGGCAGCAATACAGGTGCTATGCATGAAATAGTACAGGTAATTCACAGGATAAATGCATTTTCTTTTTCTAATTGAAAAAGATGAAATGCTTCTTCATCTTTATATATTGCCCCCATTTAATAGTTATTGACAAGACAAACCAAATGTTTCACTGAAATAATGAACTACGGCACCGCGTTTCCCATAAATTTAAAGAAATCATTGTCAATTTGGCTAGTACTTTGTTCTTTTTGATTTCCTGTTTTTAGAAAAGAAAACCCTTACAAATCTGCAGTTACATGACTAAAGTAGAGCATCATGATAATGACTTTTTAGGACTTGAAAGTCAAATCTTGTCTCTCAGAATATAATTACATAGGACTAACAAGTTATTCTCTAAAATGGAAGCTTCCTCCACCATTATAATCAAGCTTCAGATTCTTTCTTGAAAGTAATCAGGAAAAGTTTACTGGCCCATTATTTATTTATTTATTTATTATGCACATACTATTAAGTTACAGAGTTCAAAACAACCACTAACCAAAGTCATTGTCCAAAAGTACAGTTTTTTGAGGTGGTGTGCACCTGTGATCCCAGCTACTGCAGAGGCTGAGGTAGGAGGATCACTTGAGCCCTGGAAGTCAAGGCTGCAATGATCTATGATTGTGCCACTCCACTCCAGCCTAGGCAACAGAGAGAGATCCTGTCTCAAAAAAAAAAAAAAAAAAGTACAGTTTTTGGACAAGTATCCCAAGCTATTGTTCATTAGTAGTGAAGACATAATAAAGTTTTCATTCTTCTTTGACTTATTTTCCCACTCATCAGTTTAGCCAGATAGCAGTGATCTCTTATTTCGAGTGTTTTATCAGCTGTTTCTTCCAGTTTTTCTTTGGAGTGTATGTATTTTTTCTTTCAGAATTTTGTGTTTCTTCTGATTTCTCTCCATTAATGTGGTTCATCTTGTTGCTGACTACAGAAACTTTTTAAGCAGAATCAAATGAAACCATATAGTTGCTGAGTTTGGTTTGTAATGTCATATCTTTTATAGTTGTACAGCTGCTAATAATCAAATACAGTAATACAATTAGATGTGTAGAATCTGTAAGATTTTTTTTTCCAAAACTCACTTGGAATTTTCTCTTTTAAATTCCTTTTATTTCCTTTTATTTATTTGTTTATTTATTTTTTTGAGATGGAGTCTTGCTGTGTCACCCAGGCTGTTGTGCAGTGGCATGATCTTGACTCACTGCACCCTCTACCTCCTAGGCTCAAGCGATTCTCCTGCCTCAGCCTCCCAAGTAGCTGCGATTACAGGCACCCGCCATCATGCCTGGCTAGTGTGTGTGTGTGTGTGTGTGTGTGTGTGTGTGTGTGTGTGTGTATTTTTGTAGAGATGGTGTTTCACTATGTTGGCCAGGCTGGTCTCCAACTCCTGATCTCAGGTGATCTGCCCGCCTCAGCCTCCCAAAGTACTGTGAGCCACTGCACCTGGCCCCTTTTATTTATTTAATCATTTTTTTGTGTGTGGGGGATAACATTGCATATGCTCAATTATGCACAAGTAGTTTACCTTTCTTTGCTTTACTGAAATAGCTTGAGTATTCAGACCTTACCAAATTTTTATGGTGACATGATAGACAATCCTTATTTAAATAAAATTTCCTTCACTTTATTATCAATTAAATTAACTATAATAAATATAAAACTTGGTGAACTTAACAACATAGCAAATCACCATAACAATTTTAAAATTACAAACATGGTATTAATATAACTTAAAATTGTTTTTGCTTTGGTAATCAGGTTTTTATCTTTGTTTATTTCTCTTATTAAGAAATTCTGTCTTTTCTATACTGATAATCTTTTTCCTTGTCCTTTTCATGTTGTTATTTTCAGAGGTTTTTCATTAGTCAATACAGTGAAGGCTGGCATGATCATCAGCTTCCCATCAAATAATATCTACTCATCAGTGTGCTGTTGTCAATCAGAGATTTTCAAGTATGAGTTCTCCAACTCAAAGAAAAGTAGCTGGATCCAGGAAGAAAGGCATTTGGGGAGGAACAACGTTCTTTACAGTGCTCATGATGTGTCTCCAGAGAAAGTTACTTCAGCACTAAACAAACAAACAAACAAACAACAACAATAAACAACTTTCCTCTTCAGTATCTTCCAGGGTCTAAACTATTAGACAGATTCCTAAGTTTATCCAGATCTCTCCTATGTCTGAATTCTTGGTCATCTTCCTTGCCTCTGGCTCCACAGGTAAAGAAGAAATAATAATAAAGGAACAAAAATTATATGTTTCTGTCAGGCTGACTCATTCCACTTTTGAAGCACCCAGTGGATTAATTAGTCTTATTATTGCATTTACTGTCACCTACACACTTGTTTGTGGGAAGGCCCTCCTCTTGGCATTTGCCTAGTGGAAAAAGGAACCCTAAGACTTTAGCCACTGGATAATGCTCTTGAAGTTCACGGCACTGTGGCAGCATAAACTTGAACAGACCTAGCTTTTTTATTGATGGAGTGCAACTGATATAGCACCACCTTTCTCTGACACTGTATATTAGCTTTTAGTTATTATGAACTACTTCCTTCCAGTGCAGCAGTTGTTGCCTACCATTGGTACCAGTTTGGCACCATTATAAAGAAACATTGTACCTCTTGTAGGAAGAATTTGGACAGTTTTGGTATGGTAATCAAGATGTGTATTGTAATACTTAACTGAATTCTGTGAACACACTGTTACTACCTTAAGTGAAAGAAAAAGAGAACAGCTGCAATTATTTATCTTCACTCATTTCTCATAGATAGCCAGGATTTTTCAGTGTACATTCTCTTGTCCTGAAATTATTTTCAGTTCTTGTTGATTCTTATAGATTATGATGAGAAAGGCACCAGCAAGAAATTTGAAATAATGAACACAAAATGAGATTGCCCTTTGATTGTTAAAATTGCAGATCAACACAAAATAAATCAGCAAAATATGTGCAAAGTTATCTTAACAGATTAATTCCTATCCAGCAGGCTTTGACAAAAACTAATAGAAGGTATTACATATTTACAGAAAAAAAATTTAGGCATGAAAGCTGTTAGGTAACAGGAGCACCCTAATGGCGCTGGTTCCGGGTTCTTCGTCCTCCCCAACACAGGCCCGCCAAAAAGGAGCCAACCAGAGGTCACGCCTTCCCGCCTCGGCCTAGGCCCAGCCCCTCAGCCAACCAGCAACCCCCACGTAACGTCCCCGGGCATGAAAGACGGAGGCCGCAGAGCTCTCTCTCTGTCTTCCCTTCCGCTTCGGCTCTTCCTCAGACTCCTCCAATAAAGATCTCTTGACTGCAACCGGTGTGGCGTGGTCTTAGTCTGAGCCTACAGAGCCACTCTTTCAAAAGCTACTAAAGAAAAGCCAGAAACAGCGTAAGAATACCCTACTCAAATATGGTTCAGAGACGAGGGTGGGGACTTTATTCCATTGGACTTCAGTCCCAGTGACAAGGCCACTACTATTGTGAATTAATATCAGGCTAATTAAACTTGATGTTATTAAATGTTCTATCCATAAAAATTTTTCATTCTGAATTCATGTTTTTCAAACAACATTCTGGATTATTATTTAGCTGTCAAAGTAGCTGTGTTCTTAGAAAATACATCAGTCAGGGCTGGGTACAGTGGCTCATGCCTGTAATCCTAGTGCTTTGGGAGGCCAAGACAGGAGGATCACATGAGGCCAGGAGTTTGAGACCAACTAAGTCAACATGGTAGGACCCTGTCTTTATCCCCCTCTACCCCCCAAAAAAATTAGTCAGGCATAGTAGCACGTGCTTGTAGTCCTAGCTACTTCGGAGGCTGAGGTGGGAGGATCGCTTGAGCCTGAGAGTTCAAGGTAGCAGTGAGCTGATCGCACTACTGCACTCTGGCTCATGCAAGATAGGAAGATCCTGTCTCAGAAAAGATTAAAAGAAAATAAACTAATCACACAAATTTCAAATATACTATTTATAATGGTAGAAACATTTTAGTGAGCAATGATCCTGGCCTTTAGCGAGGTTTTTCTCATAACAGTTAATTTGTCATAAATGAATAATTTCTGGGTAAAACATTATAATTTCGTTTTTTCTTTCTTTATTTTATTTTATTTTTTTTGAAACAGAATCTCATTTTGTTGTCCAGGCTGGAGTGCAGTGGCACCATCATGGCTCACTGCAACCTCTGCCTCCCAGGCTCCAGTGATCCTCCAGCCTCAGCCTTTTGAGTAGCTAGGACTAAGGCATGCTCCACCACACTCAGCTAATTTTTGTATTTTTTGTTGAGAAGGGGTTGTGCCATGTTGTCCAGGCTTGTCTTGAACTCCTGGGCTCAAACAATCAGCCTGCTTTGGCCTCCCAAAGTGCTAGAACTACAGGCATGAGCCATGGAGCCCAACCTGTGATTTTTTTGCTGTGTATCCACATTCGATAGAAGGATAATTTTTTGGCATGTTGATAAAAGTCAGAGTGTAAAGTATCCAGTATGAGGGGTAAAGCCAGGATTATAATAAATTTGTCAACTTCAGGTTTTCTTGCTAGCCTTTTCTGTGATATGCAAAGTGCACATACAACTACATGGGCAGGAGAATCGTTGAAGTTACCATTGTTCAAACAATAATTTGTTGGAACCAAATATCACCCACAATGCAATTGTCTACCTTAAAAGAATAGCCATAGAGTCAAAAACTTTCTTTTGAATCCTGGATTCACTATTTATTTGATGTGAGATCACCTTTACTTTTTTTTTTTTTTTTTTTTTTTTTGAGACGGAGTCTCACTGTTTCGCCCAGGCCGGACTGCAGTGGTGCTATCTCGGCTCACTACAAGCTCCGCCTCCCAGGTTCACACCATTCTCCTGCCTCAGCCTCCTGAGTAGCTGGGACTACAGGCACCCGCCACTGTGCCCGGCCAATTTTTTGTATTTTTAGTAGAGACGGGGTTTCACCGTATTAGGCAGGATGGTCTCGATCTCCTGACCTCGTGATCCGCCCGCCTCGGCCTCCCAAAGTGCTGGGATTACAGGCGTGAGCCACGGCGCCCGGCCCACCTTTACTTTCATACCATCAATTTCCTGAGTGTAAAGAATGTATTATTAAAATTCCCTCGTAGGGTCACTTCAAAATTAAAATAAATAATTCACATAAATGCTTAGCACTGTGCCCAGAGTATGGACATGAATGTAAAATAATGCCTTAACATTTTATCACTAAGAGTAATAATATTATTATCATAATAAGATGATGTTGATTCAGGATATGATTTGGGAAGCAAAATTTTCACAGGGACCAATTGCAGAATACTTGAGATCATATAGTTTCTAGAAATTATTTCCACTCTAATATTTAGATCGATTACGGTCCCGCCTTTGCCGTCCTCTGAAGTATCAGATCTTATATTTATTCTTTATAATTCTTTATCATCTATAGTATTTGAGGAATAAATTAATGAATGAATAATCTTCTAGACTCTCCCAAATCTCTCTCAATGGCTTAATACTATCAAGATTTATTATTCCCTCATGTCACATTCCAGTGCAAGTTGGATGAAGAGTCGGGTGAATCTGTTTCACTGAGTCCCATTTAGTCATTCAGAACCCTGGAAGTGACTCTGCCATTCTTTAGGGCTTTGGAGTCTTCCAAAGGATACACAACATTGGTAGGAGGGAAGAAAGCTTATTGGAGAGCCAGCAGGATAATTCCTTAATCCCATTGACTTGAAGTCAACCACATGGCCCAACCTAATTGCAGGGGAGGTGTGGGAATATAATTTAGCTGTGTATTTTGGAGGAAAAAGAAATGGGCTGGCACAGTAGCTCACGCCTGTAATCCCAGCACTTTGAGAGGCAAAGATGGGAGGATACCTTGCATCCAAGAGTTTGAAACCAGCCTGAGCAACATAGGGGGACCATGTGTCTACAAAAAATAAAAATTAAAAATCTAGCCAGATGTGGTGACATGCACCTGTAGTCCCAACTACTCAGGAGGTTGAGGCGAGAAAATTGCTTGAGCACGGGAGGTTAAGGCTGCAGTGAGCCATGATGGTGCCACTGCACTTCAGCCTAGGTGACAGAGTGAGACCCTATCTGAAGGAAAAAAGAAAATGGGTTTGTTGAACACACAGCATTACTTCTGCCCTACTAATCAACCAAACACTGCCACTAACAAAATTAGTTTTACGATTCTTCTATAAATTTTCAGTTACCTAAAGATGGTGAGGAACTCTTGCCTAGGAAATTAATTTGCACATAGTTTTATAGAACAATATATCTTATATTAGAAAGTCTTTGTCAACAAGGATTGGAAAGTATCACTTTTTGATAAGTCTTTGTTCTGTAGGAATTCTCTGGATAACTTTTTGTGAAGCATTTATCCTACTTCATTTCTACTTAAAGCTCGTATATATGACAGAGATTATATCCTTAAATGAGCATTTCCTTGCTTTTATCATCTTGTGTCATTATCCCAACATTCTTTTATTATAGTTGTTATTGAGAGCATACTTTCAGATTTAGCATAGAGATTAACTGTGAAATAAGTAAATAGTGAGTTGTTTAGTTGGAATGAAGTATAAAAGTCAATGCTTTTAAGAGGTTTTTTTTTTTTTTTTTCAATTTTAACTGCTATTTCTTTTTTTTTTTTTTTTTTTGAGACGGAGTCTCGCTCTGTCACCCAGGCTGGAGTGCAGTGGCGCGATCTCGGCTCACTGCAAGCTCTGCTTCCCGGGTTCACGCCATTCTCCTGCCTCAGCCTCTCCGAGTAGCTGGGACTACAGGCACCCGCCACCACGCCCGGCTAATTTTTTGTATTTTCAGTAGAGACGGGGTTTCACCGTGGTCTCAATCTCCTGACCTCGTGATCCGCCCGCCTCGGCCTCCCAAAGTGCTGGGATTACAAGCGTGAGCCACCGCGCCCAGCCTGACTTTTTTTTCAACTTTTATTTTCGGTACAGGGTACATGTGCAGGCTTGTTGCATGAGTACATTGCCTCCAGTCAGTGAGCATTGTACCCAATAGGTAGTTTTTCCATCCACACTCCCGTCTCGACCTCCCCGCTCTAGTAGTCTGCAGTGTCTATTGTTCCCATATGTGTTCAATGTTTAGCTCCACGCAGAAGTGAGTATGTGAGGTATTTGGTTTTCTATCACTGCATTAATTTGTTTAGGATTATGGCCTCCTGAAATAAAAGGAACAAAAGACTGACATTCTTTAGATGATTATATATTCATGTACATACTTCTGCTTCTAGTGATTATAGCACTAACTTAATTCTTATATAAAATATTTATTGTTTTCCAACTGCTTTTTAGTGCATGCGTTTTATAGTTTTTCATATAATTACCTGTTTGCAAATTAAAGGAGGCTAGAGAGTTCATTGTAACATCACAGTTTTGTTTTTTATGCCAGCCTAACCAACTTTAGCCTTTATTAAATAAATAAAAGTTGAAAACGAATGTTCATAAATACATTAGTTATATAATTAGAAATGCATATTTTTAATTGAACAATTTTGTGAGAGAAAATGTCTGCAAATATACATTAAATAGTAAAAAAAAAAATGGCATTTTACTATTTTGTTAAGTAGAAATATATTAAGTATGTAGCCACATAAGAACTGGGATAAGGCCAGGTGCGGTGGCGCATGCCTGTAATCCCAGCACTTTGGGCCGAAGTGTCTGGATCACAAGGTCAGGAAATCGAGACCATCCTGGCTAACATGGTGAAACCCCGTCTCTACTAAAAATACACACACAAAAAATTAGCCAGGCGAGGTGGTGCACACCTGTAGCCCCAGCTACTCGGGAGGCTGAGACAGGAGAATTGCTTGAACCCAGGAGGTGGAGGTTGCAGTGAGCCGAGATCATGCTATTGCACTCCAGTCTGGGTGACACATTGGGACTCCATCTCAGATAAATAAATAAATAAGAAGAACTGGGATGAAATATTTTTGGCCTTATGTACTATAAGCTCAGTGATCTTGCATTAGCTATCTTTGTATATAGCTTTTTGTTGACTATATTGTTTGTATTATACAAGTTATTTTCTTGATGTTTAAGAATAGCAGTTGATTGATGAAGATGTGGTAGCATTTACTGAGAAAACAATTTGAGTTATTTTACCCTTTACACAACCAACCTAAAATTTTCATTTTCATCTACTCTAGTGAATGTGAGCCTGTTAAAGAATTTTACAGTTTTCAGTCTACTTGGACATACAAGTTATTGAATATTCATATACAAAATTATTACCTTGAGTGCTGCATGTTCTGTATGAGATTTTATATCATGTGTTAAGTATTTAAAAGGGTTTAAGTGCTCTAGACTTTAAACTATTTTATTTCTTTTGTTTCATATCTTAAATCAGCATTATAAATTCTACATTTTTATCATTAAACTTTTATATTATAGAACATACACATTTCAGCTTAAGGTTTTATGCATATTTGACAAAAATAATTTCAATTCTATAGTAGTTATGTAGAAATTATTTTAGCATTTGAAGTTGTGTGTAATGTAAATGTTAATTAAAATTCATTGGCAAATCATTTAGGATTTTATGTAAGTTGACTTCAAGACATTTTCTTCCAAAACAGTTGTTATATTTCTCCATGTTTCCTGCATGGTGGATTTTGAATTTAGCATCTGACATGTTTTCTCAACTCTAGTTTATAATGAAAACATGTAGGTACTCAAGGGAATGTGTTAAAAGCAAAAATTCTATGATCCTTGAAAGGTAAATGACAGCGCTGAGATAGTCACATCTGGATCAGAAATGTTTCATTTGTTTATCTAACTAAACAAACACAAATAGAGATAATTAGGATGCTAGCAATACATATTTTAACAAACAACTTATGCCTTTGATTAGGTCAGAACCCAGTTTTTGGTTTTTCTTTGTTCCCACAAATTTGTAAAAATGAATTGACTTTCAGCATTAAGTGGCTTTGAGTGATTACAGTAAATCTATTATTTTCTATGTTGAAGTCTGAAGATTAAATTAATTCCTGGAATTCAAAGAATCATGTACATTATATATTTAAATATATATTTTTACACATACACACATAAACACACACACATAATCATATAGAGTATAGTATGCCTAATTATTCACTTCAATTTACCTCACCTTATTTTTATTCTTATTAGAATTGCACTAACATGTTTCAGAATTGCTAAGCTTTAGCTGTGAAAAATCAGTCACACACACAGAAGAAAAACGAATCTCTTGGTAAAATCACAATTGTTTATATTTAAAATAGGTTTTTAGCATTATAGTGACCTGTTAATTGACTTTTAAATTTAGTTTTGCGTGTAGATTCGTAGGGCGAAGAAGAAATTTTAATGTAAATGAATATTTTCTAAATCATATTAGTTTTCTCTCTTAAAAGTGTTTTTTATATCCTGAAGACAGGAACTTAAAATATTCTGTTTACATTCTGATCATATGGCACAATTTTAAATTAGTATAATCATATTTCTTGCTGAATTGAAATGTTTTTTTAAATTCTAGTCAAAGGCTTTTTATTAAATTAATATAATCATACACTCTTGTTCAGTTAGGAGTAAAGTAGTTGTTTAATTAAACATGATATTTGTTTATAATGTAGTGTTTCAGAAATACTAGTTCAAAAGATAGAATAAGGATTTATATCAAATGTTTCAATCTGACAAGTAAATTACATTTCTTCCACCATAAAAAGGTAAGCAGAAAACTGTAGCAGCAATGAAAAGACATATTCTTACTATCTAGTGATATGATATGCACCAGTCTGCAAAATATGACATTTCCCACTTTCAAGATTCAGCCAAAGTTTTTACAACCACTATAATAAGGATCTTAGTTTTGGCTTTCGGTTCTTTTAATATGATGTTAAAACTGCCATTCCTTTCATTAGTCAACTCAGAGGACAAAAAAAGAACAGGATGGGTTTCTATATGAAAATCTGAATATATTAAAATCTAAGTTATTACACAAATATGAAAAATAGTAGGTCTCAGTAAATTCTATGTTCAAGAATGAAACGTACAAAATGGCCCCCATTTGCCACAGCAGAATCAAGAGGATAATGTACATTTTTAATAGGTTTCATTTCAATAAGTGACCTTTATTGTGATTTCTCCTTTCCACAAGCTTTCGCTTGTATACCAATTACCATTGCTGTTACATCAGTAGAACGTATTCTCTTTAGTTAAGACTATGAAGTGAAAAGAAACTCAATAAGAATTATATATGTAAAGTCAAATATTTATATAATGATTAATTTGCATGGAAGTCTGGGTAATCTAAATTTGATGGAATTAGAAAACAGATTTTATATTTTGACTATTTTTGATATAACAATACTGTTACACATTTTTAGAGAACAACTTCCTGTATTTGGTTTTCCCATTGGAATTAGAATACTGTATAGAAAAACTAAAAGGTTACAAAAGGTTATACATAAATTTGTACTTTATCAGAACAAGACAAACTGTTGTTACTAAGTCACAAAACATAAACAACTGGACTTTCTTTTCTTTTTCCCCCGAGACAGAGTCTTGCTATGTCACCCCAGGCTGGAGTGCAGTGGCACGAATTCGGCTCACTGCAACCTCTACCTCCCAGGTTCAAGCAATTATTCTGCCACAACCTCCCAAGTAGCTGGGATTACAGGCCCCCCCACCACCACACCTGGCTAATTTTTGTATTTTTAGTAGAGACGGGGTTTCACCAGGTTGGCCAGGTTGGTCTCGAACTCCTGAACTCATGATCTGCCCGCCTCAGCCCCTCAACGTGCTGGGATTACAGACATGAGCCACTGCTCCTGGCCAACAATCTGACTTTCTCATGTTTGTTCAAAGTTTAGCTATCATGAGCTTGTTAAACATGTGTTCAAAATTGCTGAAATATTGCCTCCCTGTTCTATGAAATACAAGGTGTATATAAACGCTTATTCCCTCAGTCTCTAATTGATTCCCTGTGCATCCCTCTGTTAGGTTTTCAAAATTATTATGATAGAAATATTGATATAACTAATGTTTATTTATTTTGTTTTTAAACTAGTATTTAGCGATTATTATGTGCCAGACACTTACATATGTTTACTATTTGGATAAATTTGGTCACTTCTTTTACCCAAACACACACACACACACACACACACACACACACAGTTATATTCACAATACACTTGCATTTTATTAAGTAGGTTAGAATTATGTATAAAAGAGAAATTGCGGACCAGTCCTTTTGAAATTAAGTTAATGAACAGGGATGTTAAAGTGTAGTAAAACCAATCTGGTATTATTTTATGTTGGCAGTTATATTTTTTCTCCCCTCAGTGAACCACAAAGAAAGAAGATGGGTATGATTTGTACGGGGGTGAAATAGGTTGTCTGTCAGTTGGGGTTAGGCGACAGTCTGTCTGCAAGCCGTAAGATGATCTGCAGAGCGCCAGAGGAAAGCAGGCAGGATTCCTGGCTTGTAAGAATAGATATTGATCTACCTTAGCCACCTAAACAATGCCTCACCTGTTTGCCTTGTCCATACCTTATTTTACGCAGTCTAATGCTTGTTTTGTTTGACTTTTCTTTTATTTCTCTGGATCTGAGCTTTGATACACTTTGGGGAGTACATAAACATAGTGTTGTACTTGAACATCACCATACTTCTGAGTCCTCTGGTAGTTTAAGACCACCCCTCCCTCTTGAATAGCTCTGTTATTGAAAATTATGAACCAGAGCTAAATTACTAGTCCGCATACAGAAGTGGCTGATCCAGCAGTCTAGTGTCCAATAACACTGAATGTGAGATGCTGCTAATTGCTGCCCTATAGACCTCGTTTAAAATTTCTCAAATTTCAACTAGTAAAGGACTTTATTATTATTAATTCTTTCTTTCCCCAGCTGATAGTTGAAAGGTAAGTTACTATAGCATTTAGAATTCTATCCACCTATTTTGGAGCAAAAATATGTTACTCTGTACTGCCTCAAGCACTAATGAAATACAAAACTACACTCAGCTTCCCAGTAAACTATAATATAAATATTTTACCAGCACTTATTATTAGTTTGCCATTTCCTGCTGACAGCTATTCCAACTTTGCCAGCAGGCACTGGGTCTCACAATTGTATTATGTTTTGAACAAATAGTGACAAACAAAAATTCTCACAAAATAAATGAACAAGATTTCCTGGGGAAAAAACCTATTCCAGTGTTAAATGAATATTTCTTTTAAACTCTGACATGTAATATTATTTAATTTTCATATTGTGCATTTCACTTTTACTGGAAAACAATTAAGTTAATGAGGAACTAAATAATGTGCACTCAGAGATAATTTAATATTACTGGTTGTCTGATTTTAGTTTGTTTTTTAACTTTCTGCTATTCTAGAGCAGCCACATCATAATACTTTTATTGATAATGGAGGACTCTGATTTTCAAATGAATCAATTTAAAGAACTGCATAGAATAAAAGCAACTATTTCAGAACCACAAAATGAAAAGGTTCACATGAAACTGTTTTTTTTTTCTCCTATGCTGTTTCCCCTATGCTATCAAGGAATACCATAAAACACAGCAACTGATGAAATCCAAAGATGCTTAAAATGTGTCTTGGTTTTAAACTAGTGTGACCTTCTAAAGACCTTATGTCAATGATAATCATTTCCCTGAAAACACCGCATACCTCTTTGCTCTACTCTTGCTTCATTATGATCAATTGGATAAAATACAACTTTTGTTAAATCAAACCCTCAACCTACTCTGCATTTGCCCACTTGCAACTGAATGCAATTGGAGAAAAAATACAAAACAATGCTGACCTCACCTTAAGTTTAGAATCACTCATCTCAAGTGGCTCCTTTATGCTGTCTAGCAATCACACTATATTTTTCTAGCTCCTTCCTAAAACTTAGATGATTATTTTATACCTTCTCTCATCAAATCTCCCACACCTCTTTCCCCATCCTTATCCTAAGTGGTTGACCATGATTTCCACTTTACTAAGAAACTTGAAGTAAACAGAAGAGACTTGGCATGAGCTTCTGTATGAACATCTATTGACCTAAGTCAATAGATGTGTATTTGTGCTAATTTACTTGAACTTTCATTTCCATACTCCTAACAAAGTGTAGCCCTCAATTTTTGTGCTAGATTCAGTTCCCTTCCTACCTACCTTAAGATGTAAATCCAGCAACTCTCTTTCTTGTACCACACATATTTTTCTTTCTTGTACTACGTATACTGCCTTTACTACTGGATGATTCACATAGCACATAAACATGTTTCTGTCACTTCCATTTCTAAAGCCCTCTCTTTTGACTCCACTTCCCTTTCCAGCTTATTCCCTTTACAATCTTCCCTCTTCTCTAATTTCATTTACGACAAAATTTATTGAAAAAAGATGTGTATTAGTCTGTTCGCACACTGCTGATAAAGATATACCCAAGACTGGGTAATTTAGAAAGGAAAGAGGTTTAATTGACTCAGTTCCACACAGCTGGGGTGGCCTCACAATCATGGTGGAAGGTGAATGAGGAGCAAAGTCACATCTTACATGGTGGCAGGCAAGAAAGCTTGTGCAGGAGAACTCCCATTTATAAAACCATCCAATCTCGTGAGACTTATTCACTACCACGAGAACAGTATGGGGGAAACTGCCCACACAATTCAATTATTTCCACCCGGACCCACCCTTGACATATGGGGATTATTACAATTTAAGGTGAGATTTGAATGGGGACACAGCCAAACCATATCAAGATGCTTCTACATGAAGTTTCCAGTCTCTCTCCTTCTATTCTTTCTTGAATCCATTCCAAAGAAATTTTCAGTACCAAAATTCGACTAAAACTGCTTTTATTCAGGTTACCCATGAACTCCATGTTGCTAAATTCTCAGTTCTCATCTTACTTGAACTCTTGTTAACATTTGACAAAATGGATTACTCTCTCCTTGAAACACTTTCTTTGCTTGGCTTCCAAAACAATAAACTTACACCGTCGTTATGTTTTTCCTATCTCTCTGGATGCTCCCTCTTAGAATTTTTTTTTTTAATTTCCTCCCAATCTCCTTGGCTTCTAAATATCATAGTGTCTCTAGTCTCAGAACTCACATCAATTCTTTTTTCTATGCTTAATAATTATTTTGCTGAATTTCACTCTTCTCAAGACTTTGTCATTGATACACTGATACAATATGTAAGTATATTTAATATGATAATATATAAAATATTCATACTCTATGTAAAATATAGAAGTATAAAATATATAAATCTATACACATTTCTAAATAAATATATAAATATGTCATATTTCTTTTCTAAATTCCACTATTTATAGCTGCCAATAAAATACCTCTGCTTGGGTAGCAGATACACATCTTAGGTTCAACATGTGTAGAATTAACTTTCTGTTATTCTCCCATAACCTGGTCTTCACCTAGTCTTTTCCTTTGCAGGGATGGGCAACTCCTTTTGTCCAATTGCTCTAACCAAAATTCTGTCTCTCTTTTTCTTTTTTTTTTTTTGAGACGGGGTTTTGCTCTTCTTGCCTAGGCTGGAGTGCAATGGCACCATCTTGGCTCACTGCAACCTCCGCCTCCCGGGTTCAAGCGATTCTCCTGCCTCAGCCTCCCGAGTAGCTGGGATTACAGGCATGCGCCACCATGCCTAGCTAATTTTTCATATTTTTAGTGGAGACGGGGTTTCACCATGTTGGCCAGGCTGGTCTCGATCTCCTGACCTTGTGACCCACCCACCTCAGCCTCCCAAAGTGACCAAAATTCTTTAGACTTGTCTTTGGCTGCTAACTTTCACTTAAACACCCACTTTATCATTAGCTTTTGTTGGTGGCTGTTTTCAAAATGTATCCCAAAGTCATCTACTTTTTACATCCACTGTTATTGCCACAACCCAAGTCCACATCATCATATCTTGCCTGGATTTTTACAATAGCCTACTTTCTGCCCTTGTCATTCTTTAGGTTTTATTCAACTGGTAGCAAGTAAATGTTCAAATCTGACGTGGATAATGTCACTTTTCTGCTCGACTTCTCACTATTTTTTTTTTTTTCCCATCTCACTCAGGCTAAAAGCCAAAATCATTGCAAAGATAAGCAAAACCCTACTTACCTTTCTGACTTTGTATTCATTCATTTACTCTGTTTCTTCATTGCTCTGTCTGGCCACTTTTGCCTCCTTTTCTCGAGGATATGCAAACTGTTCTTGCCTCAGGAAATTTGCATTTCCCGTTCTCTCTGCTGGGAACACTTCCCCTTCCACAGGCATACTAACATACACACACTCCTCCTTTCCTTTACGCAGATACCAATGCACATTCCCTAACCCACTATCAGATATTCAACCACTCCTTCGTGCTTCTTATGACCTTTACTGTTTTATTTTTCTTCTTACCGTTTAACATATATTTTATTTTTGTCTCTCTCACTAGAATGCATGCTCCACGATATCAATAATTTTGTTTTTTTAATCTTATTTTGTCGGTGATAAACTTCCTTGTTTGAAATACTTGAAATTATAATTGGGGCCCGGCGCCGTGGCTCACGCTTACAATCCCAGCACTTTGGGGGGCTGAGGTGGACGGATCACGAGGTCTAGAGATCGAGACCATCCTGGCTAACATAATGAAACCCCATCTTTACTAAAAATACAAAAATTAGCTGGGCGTGGTGGCGGGCGTCTGTAATCCCAGCTACTCAGGAGGCTGAGGCAGGAGAATCGCTTGAACCCGGGAGGTGGAGGTTGCAGGGAGCCAAGATAGCATCACTGCACTCCAGCGTGGCGACAGAGCGAGACTCCGTCTGAAAAAGAAAGAAAAGAAAAGAAGAGAAAAAAAAAATATGTACAGTTGGAAGGAATGTGTGAATATGTCTTTCCCCTCTAGAACTTTGCACCTACTTTTCCCTTGGTGCTGTGTACTTTTACTCCTTTTTCAACTTTTCAACCTCTGTTCTCGAAGTCTCAGCACAGATACTTTCTTAATAGTCTTCTGACCACTTCCATCAACTGCGGGCTTGGTTAAGTGATATACTTACCCGTACTCCGACACTTATCATACTTTGTAAAAGTATTTTTTTGTTTTTCAGCCTCTTATCACAAAAACACTTTAAAATTACTGCAGGCATGGTGTTTGTCTTATTCTGTTTTTTATACACATCATATAATTTAGTCCCCAAGGTATGAACATTAATAAGGGTCTACTCTGCTAGGCATGACCCCGGGGCAGGACTTGAACAAGGGCTGTGTCTACTTTGTTCATGCTTACATTTTGTGCTTGTGCATAATAAATATTTAACATATGGATGTTTAATAAATGCAATTTTACATTGGAAAATTAAAAATGAATATAGGCACATAAAAACATATTTCTTCTTATGATCTTTAATGGTAAGATTCAAGAGGATTTCAAGAACCATCATCTAATAAACATATTCTGTTAACATAAAGTAAGTATATCCTAGATTATGGATACTATCCTAGATTATGGATACTGTCCTAGATTACTGATACTAGACTATGGACACTGTCCTAGATTTTTGGTAGTTTCCATCATAAAAATATTTATTTATTTATTTTTTTGGACTCTTGTTTCCTCCTAAAAGCCTGAGAATGTTTTTCATGAAGAAGTTGTATTCCTCTAGGACATTTTGAGGAAAATCCTTTTCCCAAAAGCTAATCTGAAAAAGCCTGATTTGTCAAATTTACTTGTTTAATTCTTCAGTTTTAGTAGACAATTTTTTATTTTGTTATTACTGTAGCATTTTAAGAAATATCCATTTTTTTCCCTCTCTCAGCTCCCTACGATACATGTGTAGAGTAAGGGGTAAGGAGTAGAGGAGACAGAGTAGAGAATGTGGAGATACTAAGGGGCATTGAAAATTTCTTTTCACCAACTTCCGATTATTTGTGCTATAATATGGAAACCATCATAGCACTCAATTGCAGGAATTGGATTTGCTGTTGTTCTGTTCTCAAGTGCAAGTAGTTGCTGGATGAGTAAACATCCTCCCTAAATTCATACAAACATTGCACACACACAAAATCACTTCCTACAACTCTAGTCTAAAAATATAATTATATTAAATTTTTAGGTTAAAAGTATATTCTAACTCATAGGTTAGGAGAAAATATTCATCATTTACATATATGTTAAGGAACATGCATCCATAATATGTAAAGAATTTTTACAACTCAACAATAACAAGTAACTCAATTTTAAAATGGGCAAAAGATTTGAATAGACCTTTCTCCAAAGAAGATATTCAAATGGCCAATAAGCATATGAAAATATACTCAATCTTCAACATCAATAGTCATTAGGGAAATGCAAATCAAACCATAATGAATTATTACTTCACACATACAAGGATGGCTAAAATAAGACAACAATAACAACAAACAATAACAATATTGAGAAGGATGTAGACAAAGTGAAACTCACACATCGATGGTGAGATTGTAAAGTCATACAACTACTTTGTAAAACAACTTGAAAATGTCTCAAAATACGAAAAATAGAATTATTGTGGGACTCAGTATTTCCACTCCTAGGTTGTACCCAAAATAAATAAAAATATATGTTCATGCAAAAACATTATTTATAGTAGCCAAAAGGTGGAAACAGCACAAATGTTAATCAACAGATGAATGGATAAACAAAATATGGTACATCCACACAAAGAAACATTTGGCAATAAAAATAAATGAAGTACTGATATATGCTATGTATCAGTGTCTCAATGTTCAACATGTATGAACATGAAGGCATTGTGCTTAAATAAGCCAGCCACAAATGACCACATACTATATATATAATTCCATTTATGAGAAATGTCAAGAATAGGTAAATCTGTAGAGATACTGAATATATTATTGGCTGCTAGGAGTCAGAAGAGGAGGGAATGAGGAGTGACTGCTAGTGGGTGTGGGTTTCTTTGTGGAGTGATGAAATATTCTAAATTTAGATAGTGATGATGGTTGTACACAACTCTATTTGTATACTAGAAACACCAAACTGTACAGTTCAAAAGGATGAATTTTATGGTACATGAATTTTATCTCAATAAAGCTATTAAAAAAACAACATTCTGTGGTTATATGTTTTTGACTGTAAATACTGTGTATAGCTTTTAAGTGTATGCCCCCTTGATTGCATTTACTTTCTAATACAACTTTTTGTTTTTCCTAGAGCTTGGTTCATAATTACATTACTTTACATTTGTTTAGTTGTTTTTTTTTTATGTGACCATTGTTATTTCAGAGCCAAATTTCTACCAAAATTATAAATCTTGTTTTTTATACCCAAATACATTACATAACATATGTATTTCCTTTTTTTATTATTGCTTTCTGAATATATCTATTCTTCTGACCCAGACTGCTCTATGGCAGTTTTGTTTAGTTTAGTCAAGACCTACCGTGTAGCTGTTTTTCTCAACCATTTTCTCATCATCCTGGAAATTACTTTTTTCTCTTTCCTAAGTGTGATTCCCTTTTTCCTGGATTTGATATTCATTGACTTATTTCTTTGATTTGGTGGAGTATATCCTCTAATACCTTCCTGAGAATGAATGGCTACCTAGAAGAAAAATCATTTTAGGAATTACTTAAAAATGATTGTATTCTACTCTTGCCCTTGATTGATAGTCTGGTTGGAAATAATTTCCTCACAGGATTTGAAAATTATTGCTCCATTGTTTTCCACCTTCTGTTAAGAGTGATGCTATTGAGATGTTAGATATGATTATGTTTCTTGATTCTTTGTATATGCTCTGTTTTCTCTCTTTTTCTTTCTCAGGGATGATTCTTTTCTTTTTTTTAGGATTTTTGATGGTTTTTTTTCTTTTTAACTTTTATTTTGGATACAGGGGGTACATGTGCACATTTGTTACGTGGGAATATTGCAAGATACTGGGGTTTGGAGTACTGATCCCATCACCCAGAGAATCAGCTTAGTACCCTATAGGGAGTTTTTAACCCAAATCCCCCACCCCACTCTAGTAGTCCATGGTGTCTATTGTTCCCATTTTAAAATTCTGTAATGCTATGTGTCTTTGGTGTGGGACTTTTTCACTAATTTTGCTGAATTCTTGGTTGTGACTTTCAATCTGGAACCTCATGCGTTTTGGGTCTGGGAAATATTTTTGTATTATTGCCCTGATAGTTTCCTCTCTCATGGTTTTTTTTTTTTCTTCCTGTTTTGGAAATCCTGGTATTTGGTTTTTTACTTTCCTGAGCTGACTCTTTGATTTTAGGATTTTTAAAAAACTATTTTCTATCTCTTTGCCTTTTTGTTATGCTTTCTGAAAGACTTTTTCTTCTTTCACATACAACCCAACTTGAATTTATGATAGTCTATTTCAACTCTCTTAATATTTCAAAGAACTCTTTCTTGGTCTCTGAATGTTTCATTTTTGGTTTATTGGTGCAGATATTCACTCATCTTTCTCAGGATATTAATTATAGTAAAATTTTCTTCTCCTTGATTTTGTGTCCTCTCAGTAATACTTTTTTCTTTTTGTCGCAATTGTTATATTTAACATCAGAGGCTTTTCATTAATATTTGAGAACTAAAGAGCACCAAAATGCTGTTTGAAAACTGTATATTTGGGGAGTACTGTGTAGTGAGTTTCACATCAGTTGATAATGTAGAGATTAGGACACTTTTGTGGGAGATGCCCAAATTTTAGTATTCTTTAATTGGAGGAAGCTTGTAATCTCCTACAAGAAGGGGCCAACCTGGGTTGTCAGCAAGGAAGAGGAAGCAGGTGTGCAAAGTTTTAATTAACCACTCTCTTTTTAGTTCAGCAACTCATCTTGGCTTTGGCTCCATTGGATGTCCTCGCATGTAGTCTAGCAAGTCAGTTTCTACCATCCTATTCTATCCGCAATTTCTAAATTTCATTGGTATATTTTATCGTTTTCTTCTCCCATCCCATTGTTCTTGTCATTAATAAGATTTTCGAAGGGAGCAGAAATACACACATGAATTCAATCAAATAAACGTGCATTTGTTAACATGAAAGTTATCGGTTATTTTAAGAAATGAAACCATTTTTAAGCATCTTCATCATCATCCAGAAATACATATTGAAAATTTTCTGTGTGTAAAATCCTGTTCTGGGCAATGTAGTGATGCTAAGGAACAAACATATCATCCCTATTTTAAGGGTTAGGATGACCAAAGTATTAGAACCTAAATATTTATAATAAGTAAATGTATGAGTGTTATAAGCAATGATACTAGAGTTAGACTGTTTATGTTTAATCTTTAATTATTAATTGTGATCTTGGACAGATTACTTAAGCTCTTTACATCTTAATTTCCTCATTTATAATGAGAATGTATTAATGCCACCTATTGCTAAGGACACCGATAGTTAACAGTAAAAAAATCCGTTATTCTCATATGCCTTGTTAACAGATTCCTAATTTTGTTATGGATTGGTACACAGCTAAAAAAATCTGTATAAACTCATTGTCTCTTACAGCTAGCTGTGACCTTGTGACACAGGTGGGGCCAAATAAATTTAAGTAGAAGTCACTAGGCGAGGCTTCTAGTAAAGTTTATTAAAGCAGGAGGGTTTGGCTGGCAAGTGCTTTCTTCTGTCTCTCTTCCCTTCTCCTTGACTGAAATGTTGGATCTTGTATCCAGGCTCCTTTGGATTTGAAATTTTTCTGTTCAGCCTTTCTTAACATGCCATTTTTGTTCTCGTGTTTGTCAAACTGAGTTCTACTTGGTAGAATCAGGGAGTGCTTCCCAAAGAGGATGAAGTGAACTAGGTCTTAACGTCTGAGGAGACATTAGTGAGGTAGACAAGATGAGTAAGAAAGCTCCAGATATAGGGACTGAACATGCAAAGTGGCAGAAGTGTAAGAGCTTTTGGCAGAAGATGAAGCTGGAGAAGTAGTCAAATGCAGTATCACGAAAACCCTCAGAGGCCATTTTAAAAGGTTGGGACTTTTCTTGGAGGGGATGATGAGCTATTGAAGATTTTCAGCCAAAGTCAGAAGATCAAATTTACATGCTTGATAGAAATAATTCTGGCAACTGTGAGGATGTTTGCTAGGAGGTGATTCAAAGCAGAAAAACAAGCTAAACATTTTTGATGAGGGCCTAAACAAAGGTGCTGGCAATGGGGGTATTTAAAGTCACTTTAAAATAAATTTAGAGGTTGATTTGATAACATTTTTGACTTTATGCATTGTGGGTAGGGAAAAGAAGAGGTATAGGATGACTTCTAGAGATAGGAAGCAATTAAATAAAAGATGATGAACTTAGTTTTGTGAAGTTGATTTTGAGATGCTCTTATGATATTCGGGTGTCAAAGCCCAATGAGCCTTTGAACTCAAAAGAGAGATCTAGACTGAAGATAAATGTTTGATAGTGATTAGTAAATAGGTAGTATATGAAGCTATGAGTACGGATAAGATCATTCAATATAGCTTTGTAAAACTCTACTTCATATTCTCTGAAATCATTTCTAGTCCCAATGGATAGTTTTTATTATCACTGGCAGGTTTCTACTTCAAACTCTTTAATCTCCGTTTCTCTGACCAAGAGCTTTTTCCAATGCCATAAGAGCTTGCTCAGACATCATACAGGGTAGCCGGAATTTAATGTCCTTAGGGGCAACCTTAGGAAATGGGGACGTGAGGCAGGGGATAAATGCTCAGGTTCTCTCTCAGTTGAACAATTCCGAGACATACTCTACAAGATACATTAAAGAGTTTTTAATGGATTCGGCTTCAGTTTCCCACAGTGGAAACCCATTCATGAACATATTCTTTTATGTTTTGCTTTTTCCACTTTTTTTTAATTTGTGCTTTCTGGTATTACTAACAAAATAATTTGTTTGCCTTGAAGTAGCTGACTTAGAGTCTGCAATAGTGTAAACCAAATTAAGACATAAAAGAAGAATGAATAAAGTAATAAGCAAGAAAACCTAAGATGGAACCATAGGAAGTACCAATTGCAGGATGAGCAAAGAAAGAAGGGCCTATGAAGAAGGCTAGGAAAAAGCTGTTAGAGTAGGAGGAGAAAAGGCAGGAGAAACATGCATTGCAAGGCCGATGGAGAATTTCAAAAATAAGAGCTTAGTTAGCCTAACCATGATGAGATCAAGAAAAGTGAGGTCTAGAATGATTTAGCTGACCAAAATAAGAGAAATTTCACTGGTCTGGTAGTGAGAAGTGAGGGACACATCTGGTTGTTGAAAATAAATTGAGTTGAGCAAAGTATTTTTAACTATATTAGCCCTATAGGGCACAGGTCGTAGGTCCTATAAGCTTTCTAGAATTATTCCAAAATGTTTGAAACAGAGAATCTAGTAAAAATGTCTACCCATATGCCCCACAAAGTGACCTGTTCTCCTCCAGAGACAATACAAGTTACCAGTTTCATCTGTGAATTTTCACTCAAATTAAAGAGTTTGTACCTAATTCATTTGGAAAGTTGGGAGCCATTGAAGGCTTCTGAGGAGGGAGGCAAGATGACCAGGCTTCAGGATAAATTAGAGCGATAAAAGAACTGGAGTCACAGATATCAGCTTTAAGGATGAAGAATGCTAGCTGACTACATCAAGGATGAAGCATGAACCCAGAGAAGCATAGAGACTTGAACAAAGCAACATGAAAAGTAAATAGTTTAATTGGCTAGAACCACTAAGCCCAACAAATGAAAACTGGTTGGTGGTAAATTGTCATTCCTTATAGGAAGAATTTTCTAGAACCAAGAGCTGCACAGAAAAATGGAAAAATTTTATGGTGGTAATATCTTCCCCATCATTAGAAGGAATCAGACAGACGATGGGGTACAACCTCTCAGTGATGTTATGTACTAGGAAGTGCTTAAATGAACTTACAATTCCCAGATTTTGTTATTTTCTTTTTTTTTTTTTTTTTTTTAGATGGAGTCTCATTCTGTCACCCAGGCTGGAATGCAGTGGCACGATCTTGACTCACTGCAAGCTCCGTCTCCGGGGTTCACGGGTTCACGCCATTCTCCTGCCTCAGCCTCCCGAGTAGCTGGGACTACAGGCGCCCGATACCAGGCCTGGCTAATATTTTTTTTTTGTATTTTTAGTAGAGACGGGATTTCACTGTGTTAGCCAGGATGGTCTGGATCTCCTGACCTCGTGATCCGCCCTCATCAGCTTCCCAGAGTGCTGGGATTACAGGTGTGAGCCACTGCGCCTGGCCCATTTTTTTTCTTTGTTTACTTGTTAATATTGCAAATGTAATTAATGCTCCTAATTCTTCTAGGGCAAACCTACTCATTTAAAGTGAGAAGGAGTATTTCTGAAATAATTGGGGACATAGGATGATTTAGAATCCAGTTTAATACTTGAGACAGTGTATATTTCTGAATAAATTTATCCAATAAAAATAATCTGACTTCACTAAATTTTGCTTACTTCATTATTAATAGAATTTCTTATGCTATACATTAGATACAGTTCTTATTCTTAGAATTGTGGGCATATCCTCAAACTACAAAAATCTTAGAAGAAAACCTAGGAAATACCCTTCTTGACATCAGCCTTAGCAAAGGATTTATGGCTAAATCCTCAAAAGCAATGAAAACAAAAATGGACAAGTGGGACCTAATTAAACTAAGGAACTTCTGCACAGCCAGAGATGCTTTCAGAGCAGTAAACAGACAACCTACAGAATGAGAAAATATATTCACAAACTATCCATCTGACAAAGTCCTAATATCTAGAATCTATATAGAACTTAAACAAATCAACAAGCAAACACCAAATAATCTCATTAAAAAGTGGACAATGGACGTGAACAGGCACTTTTCACAAGAAGACACACAAATGGCCAACAAACATATGAAGAAATGCTCAACATTACTCATCCTCAGAGGAATGCAAATCAAAACCACGATAAGATACCATCTCATACTAGTCATAATGGCTGTTGCTAAAAAGTTAAAAAATAAGTGTTGGCAGAGCTGCAGAGGGCGCTTATACACTGTTGATGGGAATGTAAATTAGTTCAGCCATTGTGGAGAGCAGTTTGGAGATTTTTCAAAGAACTAAGAGTTGTACTACCATTCAACCCATCAATCCTATTACTAGGTTTGTACCCAAAGGAAAATAAATTATTCTACTAAAAAGACACCTGCACTTATATGTTTATTGTAGCACTAGTCACAATAGCAAAGAAATAAAATCAATTCAAGTGCCTGTCAATGGTGGATTAGATAAAGAAAAGCAGATATACATACACCATGGAATACTACACAGGCATGAAAAGAACAAAATCATGTCCTTTACAAACATGATGCAGCTTGAGACCATTACCCTAAACGAACTAACGTAGAAGCAGAAAACCAAATAGCATATGTTCTGACTTGTAAGTAGGAGCTAAATGTTGAGTACACATGGACATAGAGATGGAAACAATAAACCCTAGGGAATACTAGAAGGGAGATGAAGGGAGGGGGCAAGGGTTGCAAAACTACCTATTTGGTACTATACTCACTTCCTGGGTGACAGGTTCAATTGTACTCCAAATCATTATCTCATGCAATATACCTTTGGAATAAACCTGCATATGTACCCCCAGAATTTAAAATGAAAGTTAAAAGGGTGGGGGCGGGAAGAATGGTCAGATGAGACTTAACACATAGTGCTGGATCATCAACTAAAATGAAATCCTCTTCTGTAAAACTATTTTCTTTACAATTACGACAGTGTCATTTTGTGAAAAAACAAGCTTTCAATCACCAAAGTAAATGATCATGAAACGGAAGAGTAGATCTCAGCTAACTGCAACCTCATCCTCCTGGGTTCAAGCGATTCTCCTGCCTCAGCCCCCCAGATAGCTGGGATTACAGGCATCCACCAGGACACCCAGCTAATTTTTGTATTTTTAGTAGCGATGGAGTTTCACCGTGTTAGCCAGGATGGTCTCAATCTCCTGACCTAGTGACCCGCCCACCTTGGCCTCCCAAAGTGCTGGGATTACAGGCGTAAGCCACTGCGCCGGGCCGAGTAGAGCAAATATTATAAAAAGAAGAAAATTTTTTAACTGACAACCCATTTGTTTATATTTATCATATAATTACCTCACCTTCTGCAACACTTTGTGAAATAAAGGGTTGAAGAAATTAATTGGATTAATTCAGTCAAGGTAGTTGCCAATTTTTATTTAAATTGTTTCCAAAGGTTTTCTACCGGGTGAGAGGGTGGGTGGGTGAAAAGACATTATTTGTCCTCCTACCCTGAGAGTATATCAGTGTTGAGACGATGGCTTTGTGTGGGTATGGGGAGATGGGGCATGCATATATTTTGTAAAAGATCCCCAGGGGATTCAGATTCTTCTGTCCTTTTCATAAACCTGGTTAGGGCCAATGCGGGCTTGACTTTTACTTTACAGTAGCCGTTTTTCTCAGCTTTTCAATTGCCTTATATCAACCTAGCACTGCTACTCCCCCCACTTCTTCATTTTTGGAAGGGCAAGTGATTGTGATGAAATGAGACATTTTGTAGTAAAAAGGATACAGTTTTAAATACCTTTAAAACATTTCAAAAAGCAATACAATTAGCTAAGCACTTATATTTTATTAGTAATAGCAAGCAAAATTAATAAGTAAATTCAACTAAAAATGATTATGTGTCAAAGTGTATAGTTTTTACATTGACATTTCACATAATCTGACTTTGCTTAGAAGAGAAATCACTCGGCTGTTAAAATTACTTTTAAAGAGCTGTCAAAATTGGAAAACGTGCTGTCAAAAATATGATGAGAAAAGTTTAAAAATCGTAAAGTATGTTGACTTAGACAAAAAACATTACCTTCATGAAGGAAAACTTGAATATTTATCATTGTCTTCAAAAGAGATGATCTTGCCTTCCTGAAATTGGACATCTTGGTTTAAAAATTTACATTCTGGGGCCGGGCCCGGTGGCTCATGCCTGTAATCCCAGCACTTGGGGAGGCCAAGGCGGGCAGATCACCTGAGGTCAGGAGTTTGAGAACAGCCTGGCCAACATGGTGAAACACTGTCTCTACTAAAAATACAAAAATTAGCCGGGCGTCCTGGTGCATGCCTGTAATCCAAGCTACCTGGGAGGCTGAGGCATGAAAGCTGCTGGAACCCAGGGGATAGAGGGTGCAGTGAGCCAAGATCACACCATTGCACTCCAGCCTGGGCAACAGAGAGAGAATCCATCTCAAAAAAAAAAAAAAAAAAAAAAGAAAATTCACATTCTGACACTGTGTTTTCATTTTCACAGCAACATGAATGATACCATTTATATTGGTACCAAATGAGAACATCTTTAAGTGCAAAAAAAAAAAACTAAAATATTAATGCCATCTATAAAACAAAACAAAATAAATATTGGTAAAAACAAAGATAGATGGCATACACTTATTTTCAGCTTCTCTTATTTTATGTATAAATATATTAATACTTATTAAGTAAGATATGTTAACTAATGGAAGAATGTAAATCTATGTTTTCTGGAAAGTTTGCTAAGGATTTCATATTTTTATTCTGCCTATTTAAATTATAAGCCATATCAGATGCTCAATTATATGCCATTGAGAATTTGAATTCCAAAATAATTTAGTTTTGAGGCTTTACACTAAACTTCAGCTTCTGAAGTTTATTTTTGGCTTCATATATATATACATATATATATATATATATACACATGCTTATTAAGTAAGATATTTTAACTAATGGAAGAATGTAAATCTATGTTTTCTGGAAAGTTTGCTATGAATTTCATATTTTTATACTGCCTATTTAAATTATAATCCATATCAGATGCTCAATTATATGCCATTGAGAATTTAAATTCCAAAATATTTTAGTTTTGAGGCTTCACACTAAACTTCACTTAAAGATTGATTCTTCTGTCCCTGTCATAATATAATTCCAAAAGAGACAAATCTTAGAGAGCATTGCATTTAAGGACAGATAGATTAGTTAAAAAAAAAGCCTCTCTTAAACTCTTTCCATTTTACAATGAGCAAAATATATCAATAATTTAAATCTCAAAAAGTTCCATTTCTCTTTGAAATAGAGAGCCAATAAAATTCTTCAGCATATCCTAAGCATTCAATTGTCAGTTCTCAATAAAAATGCATAGGTGTTTACCTGTAGATGAATAAAATGTGTGAATATGAAATAAAACATAAGATTTCTACCCTAGTCTTCTTCATCTACTACAAATAATGTAGGACTTTAATGTTAATATCGTGGGTGACTACTATATTGCCAATTTATCATTGTTGTGTGACCTTATGTGTTTGCATCCTTCTCCATATATAAAATACAATTGTAGTTATCACCCATCTAGCACAGTCACAAAAATCTTATGAATATTAGTATATAAATGATTGTAAAATTCTTTGTAAATGTAAATGTTTAAGTAGCCCTATTTTGTTTATAGAGAAGAAATTCAAAATAAAAATATAGCTATAATGGGATACATTATTTGAGCTAGAATTAGAGAAGAGAAAAATTTTCTTGCAAAAAATAATTGCCCATCTTTAACAAAGAATATTATTTTGTGGCATCTATTATTTTACTGTTTATGTGAAAAAATTTGGGGCTGGCTACTAAATTTCCTAATTTTCAATTAAGTTTATATTTTAACATCACTATATTTAATCATCAAAGTTTTTAAAATTAAATTTCACATCCACATGACATGTGTATCCTAAAACATGCGAGCTAAAGAATAAAAATGCTTACAAACATTGCCACAAATAAGATCAGTGTGACTTTTAATGAAATTGATCTAAAATGCCAGCATATTTTTAGGGAATGTCAACTAAATAGAAAATTAAGTTTGAAGGTAGCAAATCTAAACACAGCTGAATGTGACTATATAAATCTTATTGTTCTCAGAAACATGTTAATTTGCCCTTATTACACAAATGGATAAGAAACTGTAAATTAAAACTCTAACCAGTAATCCAATGTACAGTATATGTACGTTGGAGAAAAGTTTGTGTTGCTATGGGAACTTTGGTTTTTGTTTATATTATATGGGAAACTATATTATGTGCCTTGGTTCACCTTAATGACTACCTTCATATATTGCTAATTATACTATTTTCCCTCATTCACTCTGATGATTAACTCCTTAAGGTTAATATTGCTCATCTTTATTGAGTTAGTTCATATTTTTCTTGAATACGGAAATATGAACTCACATTTAACTTCATTTGTGAAAATTGCATTATGCATGCCACCATCACCTATTCATTACATTATGTAAAAGGAGTTTTAGTTTTTATGAGATTTGCAAAATTACATTTATGAAAATTATAAGCTTGACCTCGTTTGCCTATAGACACATTTCCAAATTGTGGAAAATAAAATTTGTGAACACATTTTTGTTTTGAGCAAAAAATGTATAATTTTCTTTCCTTTTTTTTTTTTTTGAGATGCAGTTTCGCTCTTGTTGCCCAGGCTGGAGTGCTATGATGCAATCTTGGCTCACCGCAACCTCCACCTCCCAGGTTCAAGCGATTCTCCTGCCTTAGGCTCCCGAGTAGCTAGGATTACAGGCATGCGCCACCACACCCGGTTAATTTTGTATTTTTAGTAGAGACAGAGTTTCTCCATGTTGTTCAGGCTGGTCTTGAAATCCCAACCTCAGGTGATCCGCCCACCTTGGCCTCCCAAAGTGCTGGGATTACAGGCATAAGCCACTGCGCCTGGCAAAAAATGTATAATTTTCTTATTCAAAATCGCCTACAGCATTTTAAATGAGGAAACCTAAACTATTAAGAAAAAAATTGTTCACATTTTCAATGTATAGGCAAAGACATGTCGAAATATTCGTTATATGTGTACGGAATTCCCTGAGTTAGTAGGACTCTACAGAGCCAGTTAGTAAGTGAATGCATTATACTATCAATATTAGGACTTTTTTTCTAAAGAATGATGAAACTATCATGTATGATACTCAAGTGATGGATGCACAACAGTATGCATTTGTCAAGACCCATACAACTTCATAGCACAAAGATTGAATTTAACATATGCAAATTTAAAAAATTATTTGAAAGGTTGGGAGTTCTCGAATGAAATGCATACTGTGACAAAAGAATCTAACTGTATAACATGTACAAAACAATCTCACTAAAAAAATAAGGAGAAAAGGTTCTGGCTTAAGAAAGTTTGAAAATGAGTGGAGTCTGTAAGACTAACAGCAAAGAAACTTCACATAAGTATTGAATTTTAGTTGATATTTGTTTTCCGTGGTAGAATGGATTAATGATTCTAAAACCACTACACATGTATATTAGAATTAAACATTTAAGTCAATGGATGTTTGAATGATGGAAGTCCTTTTTTCACTGTTGAAGCTAGAGGATACAAATGAGAGAAGGCTAGAATGATCCATTGGGTGATATAAACATCAGCATGAACTCATTTTTAGCTTAATATAGATTCAGATGGATACACCTAGAAATATTTACAGATATATGCATATACAAAGGTCAATATACTCACGTATATTTCCTTATTCTATTAGCTGAGAGGGTCTAGAAACAAGGATACTCAGGAGCAACAAACATACCTCACATTCAAATACTGGTTTCTAGAATTATCCAATTAGAGGAAGTAGGGCTTCTTAAAGTAACGCCTGATTCTAGGACTGAAGCAGAAAACATACAAGATGAACCCAGAGAAACTTGTAGTGTCAGAGAGGAAGAAAGTGCTCAAGACACACACACACACACACACACACACACACACAATCAGTCAATGACGGGGGTAAGTCAAGAGGAAACATAAGAGTTCCCAATGGGCAAAGCTGGAATGATTTCAGCAACAAAATAAATAAAATAGTATTGGATTATAGCCGAAAGTATAAGATAAATATCCAGGAGTCCATACTGATATAAATAAATGAGTAAACAAACAAATAAAGAGTAAACAAACAAATAAAGAATAAACAAATATTCTGTGCTAATAATTTATGTAGATACTCTACCTTCAAGGAGAAGGAACATAATCCTTCCTCAGTCCTTAAGTGTGAACTGTGCATAGCGACTTCCTTCCAAGGGGTACAGTATGTAAACGGGGGCAAAAGAGTAACTTTATAGCCAAGAAAACTGACAAACAGCCAAGTGATCAAGATTAACATTAACAGGGACAACTCATGTTGATAATACCTACTCTTGATATGATGTAATGAAAAAGGCAGTTCTATGCTCTTCCTCTCCAAAACACATAATCCCAGTACAATTGTAAGAAAAACATAAAGCAAATCCCCAAAGGAGGACATTGACAAAATACCTGACCAGTACTGCTCCAGACTGTCAGGGTCATTGAAAACAAGGAGTCTGAGTAATTGTTGCAGCCAAGAGGCGCCTGAGAACATGTGACAAATTAATGCAGCATCTTCGATGCACTCTCAGTCCCAAAAAGATCATTTGATGAAAACTAAGGACATTTGAATAAAATATGGACTTTAGTTAATAATAATATATCACCATTTATTTATTAATTGTGATAAATGTATCGTACTAATAAGATGCTTATAGTAGGACAAACAGTATGAAGTATATGGGGGTTCTCTCTATTACCTTTACAACTCTTTAGTAAATTTAAAACTATTCTAAAATAAAAAGTTTATTTAAACAAACCCTTATTAAGCACTCTACTTGCTACAATTCCTGCATTCTACAATGCCAGACTGAGTTTTCCAATTTTTATTTTCAGCGCACCTCTATTACTACAGGTCTGGCTCAGTCAGAATCAACTCTCACCAGCTTAAGGATAATGTGAGAGCAACTTAAACTGACAGAATCAATTGCTTCAGGTTGTCTTTGCAAAAATACCTGGTGTTATGTATCTGTCCTGTCTCTCCTATTTGTCTACCTCAGCCGCTATATAACTTCTTATTGCTTATTTACTTGTCATAGAATATTTGCCAAGATCTACATCTACAGCTCAAATAGTGACTGTTTGCAGACTTCAAATGCATCATATGGTTTATTTAAGTAAGAGTGTATGTGTGTGTGTTTGTGTGTGTATGCACAGATGCACACACGTGAACATTTTGCCAATGCTTTAATTTTTGTTTTTAATTTTTATAGATTCAGGAAGTGCTTATGCAGATTTCTTATAAGGATATATTATATAATGGTGAGGTTTGGGTTTCTGGTATACTCAGCACCCAAATAATGAACATTGTATCCAACAGGTAATTTTTCAACCCTCACCTTCTTTCCGCCCTCCCTCGTTTTAGAGTCACCATTGTCTATTATTTCCCTCTGTATGTCCATGTGTACCCACTGTTTAGTTCCCACTTATAAGTAAGAACGTGAGGTATTTGATTATATGTTTCCAAGATATTTCCAATGATTTATTTATTTAAAGTAGGTCTCTCTCCAACCTCACTCCATGACAAACCCCCACCACAAATCTGAAATACTTTTTTCTAATTTTTATCATCCCAACTTTGCCAAATAGATTTGTATCACTCTATGTTTTCATATAAAACCTTATGCCATAGTTTATTAAATTCTTGATATGAAAGAGAAGAAATTTAGTGCAAGTAATGTATGCCCCAAATATTGTTTCACTTCACATTACATTTTTTAGTTTTATTATGTTATTAATATTATCACAGTATTATTTACAACATTGACTATTATTTGTCACATATTTGTAAATGACATGATACCAATATATTTTTAATTTTTTAATTTTGAAATAACTTCAAATTTACAGCAATGTTGCAAGAATATTACAGAAAACTCCTAGATATTCTTTTTCAAGCTTTACTGATTTACAAAATTTTAATAATTGCATCAAAAACAATACATTGGTTAAGAATTAATTTAATAAAGGAGGTGAAAGATCTGAACATTGAAAACTGTAAGATATTGAAGAAGACACAAATAAAATGGAAAGCTATCTTATGTTTATGGCCTGGAAGAACTATTGTTAAATGTCCTTACTACCCAAAGTGATCTACAGATTCAATGCAATCCTTATCAAAATTTCAATGCCACTTTTCAAAGATATAGAGAAAACAATTCTAAAATTCAAATGAAACTGCAAAAGGCCCCAAATAGCTAAAGCATTCTTGAGGAAGAATAAAAAAGCTGGAGATGTTATACTTCCTGAATTCAAACTATATTACAAAACTATACTAATCAAAACAGTATGGCACTTCTCTCAAACAGATACACAGACCAATGAAGTTGAATTGAGAGCTCAGAAATCAACTCACACATATATGATCAACTATTTCTTGCCACAGTTTAAAGAATACACAATGGAGAAAGAATAGTCTCTTCAAGAAATAGTTTTGGGAAAACTGGATGTCCACAAAAATGAAACTGGACTCTTTTCTTACACTATCCACAAAAAGGAGCTCAAAATGGATTACAAATTTGCATATAAGACCTGAAACTATAAACTTCTAGAAGAAAACATAGGGACAAAGTTTCTTGACATTGGTCTTGGCAATGATTTTTTTGGATAGAACAACACAAGCACACGCAAGAAAGGCAAAAATAGACAGGTGAGATTACAGCTAATTAAAAAGCTTTTGCACAGCAAATGAAACGACCAATGGGATGAAAAGGACACCTACAGAATGGAAGATTATATTTGCAAACCATATATATAATAAAGAGTTAACATTAAAAAAATACAAGGAACTTGTACAATTCAATAGCACAAAAACAACTCATTTAGAAAATGGGTGAAGAGCATGAATATATATATTCTCAAAGAAAACATACAAATGACCAACAGGTATATGAAAAGGTCCTCAACATCAGTGAGCATTAGGGAAATGCATATCACCTAACACTTGTTAGGATGGCTATGATAAACAAGACAAGAGATAAAAAGTGTTGGTGATGGTGTACAGATGGTATGTTTCCCTTGTACACTTTGGTGAAAGTGTATATTGGCACAGTCATTGCGGAAAACACTATGGCGATACCTCTAAAATTTAAAATAGAACTATCATATGGTCCAGCAATCTCACTACTGAGTATATATCCAGAGAAAATGAAATCAGTATCTCAAAAAGATACCTGCACTCCTATGTTCATTGCAGCATTATTTACAATTGCCAACATATGAAAGCTACCTAAATGTCTATTGATGGATAAATGGAAAAATAAATTATGGTACATATTGTATATACAATTAAACATTATTCAGCCATAAAAAAGGAAATCTTGCCTTTTGCGACATCATAGATGAACCTGGAGGACGTTATGCTGTGTGAAATAAACCAGTTATAGAAAGACAAATTGTATTATCTCATTTAAATATTAAATTAAAAAAACTCAAACTCACAGAAGCAGAGAGTAGAATGGTGGTTGCCAGAATTTGTTTGGGTCAGAGGTGGAAAAAGCGAAGATGTTGGTCAAAGGGTACAAACTTTCAGTAATGAAAGGGATCTAATGTCTTGTGTGATGACTATAATTAATACTACTGCATTTGTTTACATAAAATTTGCTAAGAGAGTATATCTTGAGAGTTCATACACAAGGTAACTGTGAGATGATGAATGTATTAATTAGCTTGATTGTGGTAATCATTTTGTAATATATAAATATATCAAATTATCACATTATACATCTTAAATGTATGCAGTCGTGTCAATTATACCTCAATAAAACTGGAAAAAAGAAAAATTTTAACATTTTAGTACATTTATTAAATTAGTAAATGTAATCTTAGAACATGTATTAGTATTTGTACAATTAGTAACAGCGCTTTCTCTATCTGTAGAGATATATGTGTATGTATAATTTGTATTTATATGTGATTTATTCTTTTTTGTGTTTATAACTTTTATTTGAAACATTGTTGATTCTTTACTTAAATGTTTTGTTTTCCAATTTAAGAAAATATTCACTTTTAAGCTATGTATAGTTTACAGCAATTTGGTAAAGTATACTTTTCTGAAAAAGGGTAGAAGCATTTTCTTTTTGTCCTGATTCCTTCAAAATTTGAAAACCATTTATGAATATTCTTGTGGCAAGGTGGTTTATCTGTGTAAGTCCAATGAATAGTTGTGATTTAATTTTCAAACTCATTTGAGAGTCAGTTGCATGTATTAACCCTTTTTCTCACTTAAAACTTCAGTAGTTAGAGTTGATATCCTAAAAAAAAGATATTCTCTTATGTAATCAAGGTGTAGCTATCAAATTTAGAAAATTTAACTTTGATAGAAAATTCTTATGACTTTTAACGAAATATTCCCAATAATGTATTTTGTAGCATTTTTAAATACAAGTACAGTATCTAATCCAGGATTACATATTACATTTAATTATCATTTCTTTATTTTAAGCTGGAAACTTTCTCAAACATACACAAATCTTTCATAACATGGATTTCTTTCTTTTTTTTCTTGCCTTTTTTTTTTGAGACGGAGTCTTACTTTGTCATCAGGCTGGAGTGCAATGGTGCCATCTCAGCTCACTGCAACCTCCGACTCCCTGGTTCAAAGGATCCTCCTGCCACAGCCTCCCGAGTAGCTGTGAGTACAGGCACAGGCCACCACGCCCAGCTAATTTTTGTATTTTTAGTAGAGACAGGTTTTCACCATTTCGGCCAGGATGGTCTCAATCACCTGACCTTGCGATCTGCCCTCCTCGGCCTCCCAAAGTGTTGGGATTACAGGCGTGAGCCACCACGCCCAGCAACATTGACTTATTTGAAGAGTACAGGTCAGTTATTTTATAGCGTGTTCCTCAATTTAGGTATGTTTTATTCTTAGACTCAGGTTAAGCACACTTGGCTAGACTAACACAAAAGTTATATTGTTTTTATGGCATCATGTCCATAAGCTCACATTATTGATTTTAATTTTGATCCCCTGGTCCAGATGTTGCCCAGCCCTCTACTTTCTGGTTACTGTTTCCCCTCGTGCAGCTAATAGGCATTCTGTAGAGAAACATTTAAAAACCATGTAAATAACCTGCTTTTCATTAAAATTTTACTCCTACATTCAGCATCCATTGATGATTCTTGTCTGACCCAATCTTAACTATGATACTTGAAAAATAATGATTTTTTAACTCTATCAATCACTCTCTTCATATTTGTCAGTCAGAGCTTACTATAATGAAGATCTGTTTCTTACTCTTTCCTTCCATCTGTTTTCAGTATAGACTTATGGATTCCTATTTTAATCTTTGGGTTACACTCTATTACCATCTTATTTGTTTTGATGCTCAAATTTTCCTGGATTTATTCAATGGAAGACCCTATAGGCTGGATTCTATGGGTTGTTTTTTTTTTTTTTTTTTTTTTTTTGAGATGGAGTCTCGCTCTGTTGCCCAGGCTGGAGTGCAGTGGCACAATCTTGGCTCACTGCAAGCTCCGCCTCCCGGGTTCACGCCATTCTCCTGCCTCAGCCTCTCCGAGTAGCTGGGACTACAGGTGCCCGCCACCACGCCCCGCTATTTTTTTTTTGTATTTTTAGTAGAGACGGGGTTTCACCGTGGTCTCGATCTCCTGACCCCGTGATCCGCCCGCCTCGGCCTCCCAAAGTGCTAGGATTACAAGCGTGAGCCACTGCGCCCGGCCCTATGGGTTCTTGATATCACTTTTTAAGCACTATCCCCCTGACACAACAAGATCATCCAGACTCATTTTGTACTTCCCCTGACCTTCCCCTGGTATCTTTAGTGGAAAATAGCATTTAGAAAACAAGATCTGGGCAGAAATTATGTTCATTATTGGTGTGTTATTACTTCTTGACCTCTCCAACAAACAGAGCTATGATATTTATATGCATGTGTGTATATATCTAAGTAAAGTAAAAGTTCATATTAATACTTTCAATTGCAAACCAAACCTACAAGATTTTTCTATATTTCTATCTCCCTGCCTCCACAGTGGAAACCCTCACTTGCGATAACATCAGCTCATTTGTTCAATCATGTGTACTACATGAATAACAAACCTACTAATAAGAGTTCAAGATTTCTTAACAGTTCTGTTTTTTTTTTTAACCTGGATTGAGAGTATATAATCAAAATACTTGTGATCAAAAGTTACTTGTATTAGTTCTTTTATTTTTTCTTTTCAGCGTATTTAGTATTTTTTATTTGGAATTACAGTTGGGTTCATTTGTTTTTGTTTGCATTAGTTTTAGATCTTTTCCCCATTCTTGTTAAATATTGATTGAGTTTAAGTTTTTGAATACGAAGAATACTTCCAAAATGAAAATTATTCAAAAAGACATAGTCAGAACAGTGTTACTTCCTTTCATATCCCTTCCATCTGCTTCTTTACACAACTAAACACAACAGATTTTAATGTTTTCTTTATATTATACTTACACTGTTCAAACTTTATCTTATACTTACTCTATATGGTTTCTTTGACATGACTGAACCCTGACTGAAACACTTTTATCACAGAGTATCTTCAAACAATATTATACCATTTCCATCCCACCCTTTTTTGTGCCATTTTTGTCTCACATTTTATTTCTACATAAAATTTCAATCAATTTTGTTCCTATATTTGCCTTACATACTCAACTTTAAAGAAATTAAAGAAATCTTTAAAAAGAAAAGTACATTCATCAAAATATTTACCCTTTCAAGTACTCACCATTCTTTTATATAGGTACAAGTTTCCATTTGGTATATATATGATATAGATACAGATATAGATATGTGTGTGTATATATATATATATATTTTGCTCCCTGAAATCTTTTATTAACTTAAAAAATATATAGATTAACTCATTGCCTGAAGAAATATCCATTTTCCCTTTAATTTTGAAGGATTTTTTTTCTGGGGATATAGAATTGTAACTTGAAATGATTGTTTTTTCTTTCAGCACTTTAAAATGTTTCACTGTCTTCTGATTTGAATAGTTTCTGACTGGAAGTCTGCATTCATGTTTATCTTTGTTCTTTTGTATGCAATGTGTCTATTTTCCTCTGGGTGCTTTTAAGATTTTCTTTTTATTACTGGTTTTAACAACTCCCTCCTGTTGTACTTTCGTATGTTTTTCTTTGTGTTTATCCTACTGGAGTTTATTAATTTTGTTCCTGAAGATTTCTTATTTTTATTAAGTTTGTAAATATTTTGGCTATTATTACTTCCAATATTTTTTCTGACCCTCAGTGTCTCACCTCTTCCATGAATTCCAATTATACTAATGTTATAGCAGTTAATATCGTTTTCCAAGTTACTTGGTATCGTTTACCAAGTTACTTATTCTTTTTTAGACTTTTTTCTTTCTGATCTGTATTTAGGGTAGTTTCTACCACTGTCTTCAAGTTCACTGATATTTTTCCTATCATGTCTAATCTACTGTTAATTTCATCCAGTGAATTTATTCTTTAATACATTTCTTTCTCTAGAAGTTTGACACTTTTTGTCCTACATTCTAAGTGTTCCTTCATTATGTTCATGTTACTCTTTACACGCTTGAGCAGTGTTTTGGTAGCTTTTAAAAGTTGGTGTCTGCTAATTTCCTCATTTCTGTCATTTGTGATCTATTTGTAGTGACTGGTTTTTCTCCTAGATGTGGATTTAATTTTCTTGCTTTTCCACGTATATAACAGTATTTGAGCGCTGGACATTATTAATTTCATGCTGTTGAGTGTCGTATTTTTTGTCTTCCTTCAAAATATGTTGCTCTTTGTTCTGGCAGGCAGTTAAGTTTCTTGCAGTCCAGTTTTGTCCATTCTAGCCTTTCTTTGAGGCTTTAGTAGGGTGAGTTTAGAACAATCTTTACTGTATGCCTACTATAGCCCTCTTGGTATTTCTACAGAAAGTTCTGAGTATTTAGTGAATAATCGATACTCTGGCTTCTGGGAACTTGAACTTTTCTCAGACCTGAGTAAGGGCTGGAAATTGTTTGACACACAGCTTCCTTTTTGCTTTTTGCCTTGGCCTATATATGCATGACTTAGTGTTCAGCAACTGACTCCAAGACGATTGCAAAGATTTCCTGATTTACTTATTTATATGTTCTCTCCTTTCCTGTTGTCTTCCATTCAAAATTTCAGGCTCAAAAACTCTAAGCACTCTGATCTCTGTCTACACAACTCAGTGTAACCACCTAGCTCTGCTTGGAATCTACCTCCTGACAATGTGGTTCAGAAAGTTCTTCTGCGGAGAAATCCAGTTTGATTATAAGACTCACCTAAGTTTTTTTCTTCTCTTACTGACTATAATCATATAGTACGTGTTGTAGGATGTCTGCAAACCCTTTATATGCATTATTTTTTCTATTTTTCTAGTTAGTTATAATGCACAATTAAGTCTTGCTCCATTCACCCTATCATGACAGAAGCATAAATCCCTTGCACTGTACTGAATTCTGTCATAATCAGTGACAGCTTTTTTCTTCTAATTCTCTTCCAAATCCTGCCAGTTTGCAATTTATTTTCTTTTATTGTTTTGCCGTCTATTCCTTGAGTTCTGTCTTTCTGCTTTGTGTCTTCCTTCATAGTGGAGTTTGCTTTATAAAATATTTTAAAATTCTTGCTAAAATATTTGCTATGGTTTTACTTTCTCTGTATCATGCTTTCCTGTTAATATTCTTCTCTTTTGTTGCCTATACTTTACTTTCTTCCTCCTTTAATGTCTTCCTATTTTTCAGTGTTTATTGCTGAATTATTTTGTATTTCTTAAACTATGTGCAAGAGATTTTTGTGCTGGAGAACAGTAGGAATTGATATGTAAGTTTTCTGGCTTTCACAACATAGTGTCCTTTCTACTCAAATACCACAGAAAAACGCCTTTAGAACATGTGCAGTGTCTGTCGTTATTTGTATATTATTGCTTCCTCTATTCTTGGAACCAGACTGGGTCCAGTAATGTTATTGCTGCCAGTCTATCTTACTCCAGTTCATGCACCCATAGCAGAAGTAAGATGATAGATTTTTGCATTTCTGGGCCTATCCCTCCTCTTCAGGAAGTGTATCTTTTGCCAGAAAATTTTGAGATTTGATATTATAAGGCTCCCTCTTTGCTTATATTCCTCTCTACGGTTTTTAATTTTTACTTTATCCCATATAGCTTTTGCGATCTCTTTCATCAATTTGGAAGCTATAGATTGTAAATGTCTTCCAATTTGCCAAAAATTGGACTTCCGCATGATTATGAAAAACTTTTTCCTATTTTCAATTATTTTTGAGAAAAGAAATGCAGAATCCTGATTGCTGCAGCTATATTAATACCAGAAGTACCATTCTTTTGTTGATTCTTTAATGCCTTTAGAGTGTCATGCTTTAATGCCTTTATACAGTTGCAACTTAGAGAATTTTTACCTCCATGGAACTTATAACTTGAATGTACTGTAGGTACTGGATGATCAGTGCTGTGAGATTAAAACTATAGATTCAAATATCTCAGATAGAGATTTGTAATCATTTGCATAATCAGGATGAGTACACTGTCAAAAATGAGGGAGAATGTTAAGGATACTGGTTGAAGAGGAAGCAGAAGTGTCAGAGTTGAGTGACTGCTTAGAAACTGAGAAGCATGTAGAAACCAGTTATTCAGATGGAGCAATTAATCCAGGGCAGGTAAGAGGCAGAGACACTATGCTAAAGATGAGAGAATCTTGGCCCGGCGCCGTGGCTCAACGCCTGTTATCTCAGCACTTTGGGAGGCCGAGGCGGGCATATAACCTGAGGTCGGGAGTTGGAGACCAGACATGACCAACATGGAGAAACCCCGTCTCCACTAAAAATACAAAATTAGCCGGGCGTGGTAGCGCATGCCTGTAATCCCAGTTACTCGGGAGACTGTGGCAGGAGAATCGCTTGAACCCAGGAGGTGCAGGCTGCAGTGAGTCGAAATCGCGCCACTGCACTCCAGCCTGGGCAACAAGAGCGAAACTCGGGGAAAAAAAAAAAAAAAAAAAAAAGACAAGAGAATCTTAAGACCAAGAGAAAGCCTGCTCTCGCTCTCTCTCTCTCTCTCTCTCTCTCTCTCTCTCTCTATATATATATATATATATACATGTTTTTCTTCTTTGAAACGGAGTCTCGCTCTGTCGCTAGGCTGGAGTGCAGTGGCATGATCTCATCTCACTGCAACCTCTGCCTGCCCGGTTCAAGCGATTCTCCTGCCTCAGCCTCCCGAGTAGCTGGGACTATAGGCTCGGGCCACCACACCCGGCTAATTTTTTGTTTGTTTGTTTGTTTTAGTAGAGACGGGGTTTCACCATGTTAGCCAGGATGGTCTCTATCTCCTGACCTCGCGATCCGCCCGCTTCGGCCTCCCAAAGTGCTGGGATTACAGGAGTGAGCCACCGCGCCCGGCTGAAAGCCTGACATATCTTTGTACCATAGCAAGAACTAGCAGCACCTTACCCAGTATGAGACCAACACAGGTCTGCCTTAATATATATCTAACACTTTTTTTTTTTTTTCGAGAGGGAGTCTCGCTCTGTCTTCCAGGCTGGAGTGCAGTATCGCGATATCGGTTTGCTGCAAGCTCCGCCTCCCGGGTTCACGTCATTCTCCTGCCTCAGCTTCCGGAGTAGCTGGGACTACGGGCGCCCGCCACCACGCCCGCCTTTTTTTTTTGTATTTTTAGTACAGACGGGGTTTCACCGTGTTGGCCTAGCTCTTCTCAAACTTCTGACCTCGTGATTCCCCCGCCTCAGCCTCCCGAAGTGCTGGGATTACAAGCGTGAGCCACCGTGCCCGGCCAACACTCTTGACAACAGTGCTGTGCTGAGAACTTGGGGGACTTCAAAAAGTTCACCAGTTCCTGCGTCCGTGGTAGGTAAACATTTTTAAAAGTACCTTTTTATTTATCTTTCCATATATTTATTTCGCTCTATCGTAACAATAAGCTGTATACTTCATATGTACAAGTCAGTTGCCTTTTGGTCTAATTTTCAGACTAATAGAGTCATATCAGATTCTTACCTTTATGATATTGCTCAGAAAGATTAGCTGAAGTTCAAGGCAAGAGCAACTTAAGTAGGACAGATCTTTGAAAGATTTTTCAAAATCCATAGGAACAATAACTCAAGTAAGGTAAATCTCTATAAAATTTTAGAAGATGTGTGTCTATAATTTAGGAGGCCAAAGACATTTTTAAGAGAAGGAAATAAAACTCTATAGCTTAAAGTTTGGAAGCCTCAGGAAGAAAATGTATAATTTCAATGGGATTTCTTAATAATAGTATTTTAGAGAACAAGTTTGCAGCTACCTTTAGACAACACGAAAGAAGCTCACAAGTAATTTACCAGGAGATGACATTGAATAGATTGGGACACCAAGGAAGATACTTAACTTTAACGAGTTTAAGTATTATAGATATTTACTTTTAAGCTGTTCATTTCTTTAAAACAATGTGATGAAAATATAGCATAATAGGAATATATGTCCTATTTTAGAAGTAGGGCAAAGCAGGCTGTTCAATGCAAAATTGTGAGTGAGATAATTTGAAGCTAAGAAAACATAAATACAGTATGAGCCCACATACCATGAAAAGTTAACAAATAGGGAAGGGAAACAGCGGGGAAAACCCCAGAGCATTTAATCTTATTTTATGGTGGCATTCATGTACTGAAAAGAGTGAAAGAACAGCCCCCACACTTCCAGAAATGAGTCAGTTTCATGTCTCAAGCTGATTATAAACCATTCAAGGGCGGCAGCCTCCCACAGCTGACTTTAACTGTGATTAGAATAGAGGATGGTCGTTAGTTTGGGCATGCCATATGTGCCCTGAAGTCTCAAAGCCTGATCATCAGGTAAACTTGAAGTTTCTTTAGGACCAGCTTACAAATAACTTTTCATATATGTATCCTGAAAAAGACAGCTCATCAACAGGCCGGTCACATATGCTTAAACCATACTCCAAACCATTTGGCATGCACTAGAGCAATTTTACAAGTTTAGAAACTCCATCTTAATTTTAAACCACTTCAGTTCTCCAATCCTTTTCCCATCACAAAGAAAAGTATTCCATCTGATGAACGTAGGTCATACTGTTTCGTACAAATCCCCAGACTCTTGTGAGAATCAGAATTTTTATCAAACAGTATGGATTCAGGACCGCTTATGGTCTGAAAGAGGAAAAAAAAAGTCCTAGTTAATGTTATTGTCTTTGATTACAAAGCCCCGAGTGGAGGTGCTTGTAAAAATCATTTTTTCTTATTTTGTTCTTCTTTAATAACACAAGGGATTTAATACTTAGAGAAATCCTTTTAATCCTTTCATTTGAACAGAAATTTATTTATAATACCTATAATAAAGCATTTAAAATTTCTGTTTGCGGGGTGAAAAGATTTTCTACATCTTTCCTTGACTAGAAACAGAAGTCCTGAAACAAGGTATTCCCAGTTATGTTGCACATTTTCCAGTATTTAGATGCAGCCATGAAATAACTTTTTTAATTCTGTGGTCAAGTTTGATTAAAATAATTATGATAGTATCAGAGCCACAAGATAGTGTGTTCTCTCTTAGCTGGCAGACAATTAAAAACAATATATACGGGATATTTTTATATTAGGTATACCCCAGTATATACAACAAGTTACTAAAATTGTAAATTGTAGATTTAAAACATTGCAGACTGTGATTAAAGAAAAAAATTTCATCTTCATGAAGTTATCATCTTATTTAAAACAGAATGTGGAAACATTTCCCAGTATAATTTATGACTACTTCATATTAACAAACAAATACACTTACTTATTTGTGGAAAATTAATTGAAAAAATGGAATGTTGAATTTAAGATAAATGGAAGTTAGTATTTTAAATAATTATCTTTTTCCTGAGCTCAATTTAACCTGTTAAACCTCATTTAAAATTGATACATTTAAAATAATTGTAATGGAGGATTTGGAAAGAAAAATCCTTTTCCTCCCACACTTACAGAAGTGCAAACCAAATTAAAAGAGCATATAACCCAAAGTTGCATAGTGATATATTCAAAAGGAAATTTCAAAATTTGAAGATGTGGATCATAATACAGGAGTTATATGTGTTCATTTTTCACAGTATTTCCTTAGCTTTGCTCTCAGACAGACAGATTTTAAAAGTAAGCTGAATTATTAAGGCTCCAGGATGCTTCCCACTCTTACCTCCACTATCATGACAATAATGAAATCTACTCCAATACAAATTCGCATTCCATTTTCTCCTAGGATGTTTATGGCAAAATTAAATTTTAACTTATTTTTCATGTGAAGTAAAAAGTAAGAATGGTCACTGTGCCACTTCATTTTTCTTCCAAAGAAAAACAAATACAGCACATAATTAATCCAGGACAAGTAATTCAGGATTAACATAAGTGGCACTGCACATTTCTGAAATGTCCTCCAAACTAAAGGTTTATAATGAGTGAGACAAGAAATTATAATTCACTCTATCAAAAATCTGAAGAGGGAGGGAATATTTTTGCTATGCACAAGCTGAATCAAGTTAATGAGGCATCTAACATTGCAAAAAGAACGTTGTCTATAAATAAATTCAGTCTGATTGGGATGTATTAGTTGTCTGATAATATTCTGTAGCCTACAGATGCTTTGGGTGGAATGTAGATTTCTTAAAAGAGAAAGGCCAACGGAATTACTTCAGCAAAGCTCCAGGTCATTTTCTTTAAATGGCATTAAAAGAAAATGTCCCTTTAACATATTTTGCAATCACAACAATATTTTCAAAGTAATACATTTAGCATAAGACAAAATATGCTCATCAGCTGAAATCCACCGGAACTTTAGAATTTGGAAAAAATATCTTCTCCCTCACTCATATTTTTTTTTTCCATTGAAATCTGTCTCTTAAGGTGCTACTCATGGGCAACATACCTAAACTCTAGAGAATAGGAAGAACATGCACTTAGAATCTCTGCTGTTGCTCAGCCTAGACCTAAACCTAGTACATGTACTTATGCTTATTGTTTATGGGAGGGCTAGACTTTTATTAATGAGTACAAGTTATTTCTGACTAGTTACCAGATGTTCCTACAGAGTGGTGAGAATCTAATTGTTCCAATCAAATTTAAAGTTCAGGTTAAGGGTACTTGTTTTTTTAGTAGGATTGTAGAGTCTAGAAGTGGAATACATTTTATATTGTCTATTCTGTTACCTCCTCCTTGGAGAACTCTTAATTTGCTCATTTACTCAAATTTATAATAGCTCTAAAGATATGTCTCCTTTAAATCATTTTCCGTATATTCAACATAAAATTACTTTCATCATTTTTATCCCTCTGAAATTAGTTTTAAAATATAAACTGTATGAATCTTTACTGAAAAAAGCTCAAAGACTAGAGAAAGGTATGAAGTGAAATTAGAAGTACCCCCTTTTCTACACACCTGACCCATCTCCTAAAATTTTCAACTATTAACATTTTCTTGTGTATTATTTCAGAAATATTTTCAGAATTCTGTGAATTCTCAAGGAGCTTATTCTCATGATCATTTCCTCACATCTTGTTTTCCCTAAATTAGTTTCCATGCCTCATTTTCCCAGGCTTCCCTGTGTTTTAGAATGAGTCCTTGTAGGTAAAGGTTGGCTGGTTATCTCTCCGCCTACATGAAATCAGGGGACGTATGTATCAACTCTTGGAATTCTCCCTTAATTTTACCGACAGATTTTACAGGTTTTAGACTTGCAGTTCTGGGAGTTTTATGGACTTTATAGATGATACTGTTTTTCTATCATTTCAGTATTTTTGTTTGTTTTATATTAGTGTCAGGCTGTGGAGTAGAATAATATCTTCATATTGACATCTTACACTTAATTTATTCTCTTAGATAAAAGTTTGCTAAATTACACATTTTTGTTGTTCAGAAGTTCTCTCTAGCCACACTCAATTCACCTACTCTTTTCTGTCTTCAGATTCTTTCCAAATGGAACCCCAGATCTTAGGGTTGAAAGATATTTTTAAAGTATATAGTTCAGCTTTCAATTAATGAAGAAATCCTTTCTGTGATATTCTCCATAACTGTTTTCTATTCTCTGTTGGACAACATCAAGTGATGAGAAATGCATTACTTCATGACATGTGCATTTTATTGTCGGCTTCTCAATAACTACCTCTTATTGCTCCTAGGTACACCTTCTTGAGGCTTACTTGGTGAGTCTAATTTGTCTTCTGGCACCACTGTGAATTTGAAGGCTTACGTCTTCTTCCCTGATCGTGTTTTCTACATGTCAGGGTAAAACATTGCTATTTCTTTTAAACATTTGTCAAATGCAATAGCTGTCTATCCCTTCATGATTTCAATTCATTCACCAAATCCTTCATTGAGTAGCTACTATTTGAATGGTCTATGCTAGGTGTTAGGTCTATAATGACTATATAGACTAAAGGCCCATCTTGGTCACTAACAGTTTCCACCTTCCGGTCTAATGCAAGGGGCTCAGCAGAGTGTAAAGCAGCATAACATGTTTATTTAAATATTATGAGAATAAATAGGATTGCGGCCAAATACATTTATTGTCAGGCTGACTATTTCAATGGCTTCTGTTTCTATTTAGAACAAAAATCCAAATTTCTTTTGATGATCTATTAATTCCTGTTTGATATGGCCTTTGCCACCTTCTACAACCTCATCTCTTACTGTTCTTATGCCCCTACTACACTTTAGGACTATTAGCCTTTTGTAAATTCTTCTAACAAGACAGCTTTTTCTTGACTTGAGGCCTTTGCATGTGCTCTTTCTTTTGCCTAGAAGACCTTGAATTTGCTGAGGGTTTAATGCATATTTGTTGAATGAATGAATCAATCAATTTAAACATAATTTTCTCCCTTTAAATCCAGGACTTCGCAGAACTTTTAGTATGTAACTAGACAAGCTAAATTTTTAAGAGAATGATATAGTATGTAATGACTCCGAAATTTATTTGACCATAGTTTTTTTCATGCAAATCTCTAAGAACAAATTTATCATGTACAGACTAGGAATTATGGCAGAGCAAAAATCACATTTGAATCCTGGCTGCCACCAACTAATTGATGTAATCTTGGGCAAGACAATCTCTCACAATCTCATGTTTGTGCCTCTGACAGATCAGCAGAATCTACTTTTATTTTTTCCAGGTTTCTGGAAAAAATAATAAAATAAGTGCCAGATAGAAATTAAAACATTTTATTTCTAATGAATGTCAGTGGGAGGACAGAGCTTAGTGTGAAAGATAAATGAATCTGCAAACTGGACCCCAGAGACAGGTATTGATGGACTATTTCAGGCTCTGCACAGTTTTTCATTTATAAAGTATTCTATCTGTGGCTGGAGAAAATTGCCCATGGGAAACTCCAGCCCAAGTGAAACATTTTATACCATTGCAAGGAAGCAAACTTACTAAAGGGGAAGAGACATTCTATTCTAAGTTTTCTCATGTGTACAATGTTGAAACTACCCTATTATACCTGTTCTAAAGAGTAAATAATCTATGTGGAGGACCTGGAATACTTAACAGAGGCTACTTTGTAAGCATCAGTTCCCCTTCCTTCTGATTTTACACATTCAAATACCTCTCTAGGTAGAATTTCAAGAACTGGAAGCCTTTAAACTAAGTCCCTCTCATCAAATACTGAATCTGAACAAGTCTTACAGAAAATAGTTTAGAAGCCATTACAAAATTTAAGTGTGCTGTCCAGAATTTTGTAGTTTTCCATATATATATGGCATATATATGGCATCTGACCTCTCTAATGTACACCCTAGGCACCAAAGTTCCAACTAATAAACAGCTTTTTCTCACCTTCCTTGGATTTACCCAATTTAGACAATCAGCTTTGTGTCTTTTTATCTTGTTTAGCACATGATTTCCATTCTAAAATTTGTCCTGGTGTATTTGTTATTTAATGTGGTCTTGATCTTCTTAATCTCCATATCTGTAGGTAGTTAGAAAATAGTTTTGAGGAAGAGATGACATAATTCAACTGTGATGTTTAAGTGATAACTGGAAAAGTGGTAGCTGGTAGATGCTGATGGTGAGTAGCAGGTCTCCGTTCAAAAGTTATCTCTTCAGAAAGGCATTTACGACCATCCTATCTAAAATAGCTCTACATCTTAAATCACAGGTTACCTGCATACTCTGTTTTCTTTTCTTTTTAAGAAGATATTCTCTGCCAGGCATGGTGGCTCACACCTGTAATCTCAACACTTTGGGAGGCCAAGGTGGGTGGATCACCTGAGGTCAGGAGTTCGAGACCAGCCTGGCCAACATAGTGAAACCCTAGTATCTACTAAAAATACAAAAATTAGCCGGGCCTGGTGATGGGAGCCTGTAATCTCAGCTACTCGGGAGGCTGAGGCAGGAGAATTACTTGAACTTGGGAGGCAGAGGTTGCAGTGAGCTGAGATGGCACCACTGCACTCCAGCCTGGGCGACAAGAGTGAAACTCCATCTAAAAAAAAAAAAAAAAAAAAAAAAAAATAAGAAGATAATCTCAAGAAACATATTTTATTTGCTGTAATTTTTATATCATAATCTGAGACTATATTATTGATTCGTTTGCTTATTTATTATCTCCTATTATAGAATATAATGTCATGAGGCCAGAAGCTTTGTCCTGCCTAATGTGTTATTTCCAGACTGAATAAAACACCTGAGTCCTGATCAGTGCTCATATGATTGGCTCAATAAAAGAATAATAAATGAATTGGAAAGGGGAGACAGTGAAGGATATAGGAGGTGTGTGCCTGATAGCAACTTACTGCCTCTCAGCTCAAAATTCACCCTTCAAAACCTTTTCTACACCAATGGATAGAATTCCTGTCAGCATTTCTCTTTTACATTGAACACAATGTTAAGCTTCCTCAGTGGAGGACCCTAGATGGACATTGCAGGAAGAAGGGACTTCCCCTATTGGACCTAGAGGTTGTAACAGCATTGTAGGTGGGAGGACATCCACTGGCTCTTTGCAATAGCCATGTGTCCATAAAGTATAGTTCCTCAGCAATCTCATTGCCCAATCTAGGCTTGGCAATCACCCTCCTGCAGCCTTATCCACACATTGCTCCAGGCCTCAAGCCCACAAGGCATCCTCTCACTCTGTATGTCCTCACACCTGACTGATTCGTCTGTGCCTCATGTGTTTGCTTCCTGCTTGCCTAGTAACTATAGATCAGTTATGTCTTTGGGAAATCAGGAAACTTCTGTGCCTTCCATTGGGATGCTTCTATGCCTTCTCCAGTAAAGTGTGAAGTGTATTTTTGTGGATAGAGCTCCTTTCCATGCTTTTCCTTATTTTGGTCCTCTCCGTCAGGCCTAGGGAGACTTACCGTATTTTTAAAAATCTTATAGTTACTCCTTTGTCATACCTCAGTAATTATTTATATTAAACTTATGTTTAAATCACTGCGGGCATTTTTTTTTTTTTTTCTGAGACAGGCTCTGGCTCTGTCATCCAGGCTGGTATGCAGTGGCTTCAGTCATAGCTCACTGCAGCCTCCAACTCCTAGACTCAAGGGATCCTCCTGCCTCAGTTTCCCGAGTAGCTGGGACCACAGGCATGCACCACAGCATCCAGCTAAATTATTATTATTATTTGTAGAAATAGAGTCACACTATGTTGTCCAGCCTGGCTTGTACTCCTGGACTCAAGCAATCCTCCCATCTTAGGCTCCCAAAGTGCTTGGATTACAGATGTGAGCCACCACGCCTGACTGTTGTTTTAATCTCCTGAATACATCCAAACTGATTCACATTTGGTTTCAGAAGTGGTTGGGTTGCAAGAGGTAGATCTTTGAAAACGGCATTTTGAGATTGTTTGGCCATGCCCTTGAGCTTTAGCATGGTGCTGAGCTTCCTTTGCCAATGGGAAATGGGTGCAATGTCATCACAGTTACTTAAGCTACTAGCTGTGGATTGAGATAAAACACCAACTGAAGCACATGCTTTGTGAATTCAAGTGATTATTAAACATGACCAAATGGCAGGACTGAATTGGAAAATGACAAGAATGTGGGATGAAATTTTGTTTTGTGTGCACTTGAGTGCTTATAGAATAAAAACACCAATCCCAAATCAATTATTTTTCAGCTTAAATCACAGCCTGAGAACTAGAATGCTTTAATGATGTTTATAAAAGCATCTTATTTCTTATAGCCACAGGACTGATATTGGTGAAAACCAAACACAAAATTTAATTGTGTGCAAAATTACATTGTTAAATTATAACGATAGGTAAATCTACACTATTGCTAACTATCTCATGTAAAAGTTAGAACATTGACAGGAAAAGAATGGGATTCCAACATCTGTAATGGGGACATTTGGTTGGAACCAAATGAAACTGACCATCTTGAATCCACATGCCATTCCGCACCTCTCTTATCAGTGAAAGTGGCTTGTCCTCTGGTGTCCAAGGAGACTAGCTTTTTCCTGTGTGAAAAGCCATGTGATAACCACACTTAGATGCCCTGGGAGGGAATGCTTATTCTCTTCAAGATTGTTTCATGAGATGTCCATTTCACTCAGGCATTAATAGTAGTGAGAGAAGTACCTACAGCCTTGAAAAGCTTTGTGCTTGGTCTCATTTTTAGACCCAATATGACTGGAAGGAATTTCAACATGGGGATGGGCTCCCTAATTTTAATGGGGATGATGGGAGCCCAGCATAGCTAAGCCTAAGGGGCCACACAGTTGTCAAAGACAAGATGTGGATGTCAACTAATAAAGGGCAGCAGAGACTTACAAAAAAATTAAAACGTCTTTGCCCATAGAGATCTTTGGTAGTGACTAATTGATCACAGAGTTCCTAGGAAATAAATAGATAGGCATCCTATCAGACTATTTCTTGAGCTATGTAATGGGAAAGACTCTAAGTCTGGTATCCAAACATCTGATTTGAGTTGTCATAGTTTCTCACCCAGTTTCAAGAAAGAAGTCCGTTCACAGATTCAGAAGCCCTTAATTGGAAGATAAGCCAGCTGCCTTTGAGGAAGGACCCTGCACCACTGCTACAAGTACATACTGTAAATCTCCCTCCAAGTTTTCTCCAAAGGGACCAGCAGCAAATATCTCTTTAGAAAACTCAAATGTTACATATTTGAAGAACCAGAGGACAGAGTTTAGGGCAACCATGGCTACTGGAAAGTAAGGAGAGAATGTACTAGAAAGAAGGCAGCTGGAGAGGGTAACCCCAAATCAAATTTTGCATAATATTTGCATAAATCTTTGGCTGATCCAAGCACAAGGCAAATTCCAAGCAAAATGAGACATGATTAAACGGAGAAATAGACAATTTCATAATCATAGGTAGAGATTTTAACTCTCTCTCAGCAATTGATAAAACAGACAAACATCAGTAAAGACCTAGAAAATTGGAACAACACTATCAATTGCTTTTATCTAATTGGTACAAAACAGGGATGTGATACACATTCTTACTACTGTACAGAATATGTTCACCAGGGCAGACCCAAGGCTGGGATATAAAAAAGAGTGTTAATAAACTGAAAAGGATAAAAATCTTACAAAGTATGTAAATAACGAACTATGTAAGCATAGTGCCTAGAACATTTTGGTACTTAATTTTAAAAAATCTGTTGATTGAGTGAATTTATGCATGAATAGATCAGGGATCTTGGTTATGTTAATTAACCTTTTGGCACAATATGAAGACACAATATAAACTGTGGGAGATTTGGTAATAGCAGCCATGTAGTGGATGGTATGAAGTGATGCCAAGATCCTCCTTCTGGAATGAAGGCCTTACTCCCTCTGCTGCTATAAGCGCTGCCAGGAAAAAAAAAAAAAAATCCCTCAAGAGATCACCTCCACTGTAGAGAGTGCTCTTGTTCAAATTCTGATAAACTCAATGACTACTTGAAGTGACTATTTGGGTGTAAACATCCAAACCCTTCACCCTGTCTCAGAATAATTCTGATGGGTCATTCAGCTTCAGAATTCCCTGTAGTTTTCACTGAGGCTTCCATTTAGACTCCATTAGAGTTCAGTTTCTCCCACTGATCAATTCTACTTGCTTCCATTGCCTTCTGCAGTGTGGTTACCAAGAGTACTCCTAATGAACCTTTTGTACACTAATCTCCATCTCTTTCTTTTTTCTTTTTCTTTTCTTTTTTTTTTTTGAGATGGAGTCTCGCTCTCACCCAGGCTGTAGTGCAGTGGCGCAATCTCGGCTCACTGCAAGCTCCGCCTCCTGGGTTCACACCATTCTCCTGCCTCAGCCTCCCAAGTAGCTGGGACTACAGGCTCCCGCCACCATGCCCTGCTAATTTTTTGTATTTTTTAGTAGAGACAGGGTTTCACTGTGTTAGCCAGGATGGTCTCGATCTCCTGACCTCGTGATCTGCCCCCCTCAGCCTCCCAAAGTGCTGGGATTACAGGCGTGAGCCCCTGCTCCCGGCCCCTAATCTCCATCTTTTTCTAGAGACAACTTGCAACAAACCCTTAAAGAGAAAAGTGCTAATTGACAGAATTAGTGTGTCTTCTTGTAAATTATTTTCCACTTTCCTAGCCATTATGTTGTTGTTATTGTAGTAAATTCTTTGTTTCTGCTCTAGATCCTTGAGGTTTCCAAAGAATCTTCTAAGCAAGCCTTGGTCTATTGGTTTTTGATCATTGCCATAACAAATTACCACACATTTAATGGATTAAAACAATATACATTTATCACCTCACAGTTCCATAGGTCAGAGGTCTGGTGGGCTCAACCAATTTCTTTGATTTCACAAAGCTAAAATCTAGGTAGAAGTCACTCTGGGTTCTTAGCTGGAGGCTCTTTCCACTAAGAATCAACTTCCAAGCTCATTTGGGATGTTGGCAGAATTCAGTTCTTTGTGTTTCTAGTAATGAAGTATTATTTCCTTGCTGGCTATCAGCAGGGAGTCTCTTCTTAAGGCTACCAGCATTCTTTGTCATGTTTCCTTCTCCATCTTCATATTCTGGTTTGTCCTGCTGCATCTCCTCTGACTTTAGTCAGAGTAAGTTCTTTACTTTTAAGGACTCATGTGATTAGATTTGACCTACTGGAGTAATTTAGGATAATCTCTCTGTGGAAGTCTGTAACCTTAATTACATCTGAAAAAAATTTCTTTTGCATGTAAATTAACATTTTCACAGGTTCTGGAGATTGGGGCATTGATATCTTCCTGGGGCCGTTATTTGCCCTGCCACTTGGAATAGGTGCTTATAAGCCATCTCCAAGATAATGTATAACTTGCAACTTGATCAGTGATTTACATAATGTGTATGTTTTTCCTATTTGCAAAGGCGTAGGCAAGGGAGTAAAGCCAAACTTTTTACCACATGGCAAAAATAATTGTATTTTGCAACAGACTAAAATCTTAATGCTATACAGACTTTGGGTTGGTGGAGTTACTTGAGGATTTACTCCAGCAAAACAAAAAAAGAATGAAAGAAAGAGAAAGATAAAAATATGAAAGAAGCAACAGGCCTATTCCAGAAATGTAATGAAAAAAGGCCACAAAGTTTGACAACTAGGTATTAAATTTACAATCAGTCCAAATTAGAACGGTAGTCAGATTGATATGAGAAGTACATTTTCAAAAAGATGTACTATACCAAATAATATGAGTACAAAACTCTGGATGATTTTAGTAATAATGTGAAGACACATATTTCTTTTGACAATTAAAAAAAAGAAGAAAATGAATTGGAAACTCCAGGAAACTTCAGAAAAGACAAACTCTGTAGAAAGTAATTGTCTAAATGAGAGGTGAGGCCAGTGGGACTTCCTGGATTGGGTGGGGACTTGGAGAACTTTTCTGTCTAGCTAAAGGATTGTACACATACCAATCAGTGCTCTGTGTCTCGCTAAAGGATTGTAAACACACCAATCAGCACTCTGTAAAAATGCACCAATCAGCACTCTGTAAAAATTCTGTGTCTAGCTAAAGGTTTGTAAACGCACCAATCAGCACTCTGTTAGAATGCACCAATCAGTGCTCTGTGTCTAGCTAAAGGTTTGTAGACGTACCAATCAACACTGTAAAAACGCACCAATCAGCACTCTGTAAAATGGACCAATCAGCGCTTTGTAAAATGGACCAATCGGCAGGACGGGGCCGGAGCCAAATAAGGGAATAAAAGCTGGCCATCAGAGCCAGCCAGTGACAACCTGCTTGGGTCCCCTTACACCCTGTGGAAGCTTTATTCTTTTGCCCTTCACAATAACTCTTGGTGCTGTTCACTCTTTGGGTCCGCACTACCTTTATGAGCTGTATCACTCACCGTGAGAGTCTGTGGCTTCACTCCTGAGGTCAGCGAGACCAGGAACCCACTGGGAGGAACAAACGACTCCAGAAGCGCCACCTTTAAGAGCTGTAACACTCACTGTGAAGGTCTGTGGCTTCACTCCTGAAGTCAGCGAGACCACAAACCCACCAGAAGGAAGAAACTCTGGACACATCTGAAATCTGAAGAAACAAACTCTGGACACACCATGTTTAAGAACTGTAACACTCACCGTGAGGGTCCCTGGCTTCATTCTTGAAGTCAGATCAAGAACCCACCAGAAAGAACCAATTCTGGACACATAAATATGCAGCAAAGTACAATATAGTATGATTTTGAGCAATTGATGAATATATAGAAAAATTATTCAATCCTGATGTTTGAAATATGCTACTTTGAGTAGCAGCCTGGTAGTGACCTAAATGTATTTCTATAGATACAATTGAACTATGTGGTACTATAGTGAATAATGTGTGTTACAATATAATAGAATGCACAATTGTATACGTGAAGTTTAGAACACTTCTACATTTTAATATATGTAATATGATTATACTCATATATGTGTAATCAGATAATCAGATTTTAAAACATAAAGTATAAGTGTTATTGTTTGTTGTTGTCTTTCTAGGAAGATGGTGAGGTTTTTTTTTTTTTTTTTTTTTGAGTCTCACTCCATCACCCAGACTGGAATGCAGTGGCATGATCTCAGCTCAATGCAACCTCTGCCTCCTGGGTTCTAGTGAGTCTCATGCCTCACCCTCCCTTTTAGCTGGGATTACAGGCGTGTGCCACGACACCCGTCTAATTCTTTGATATTTTTAGTAGAGATGGGGTTTCACCATGTTGGTCAGGCTGGTCTCAAACTCCTGGCCTCATGTGATCCATCCACCTTGGCCTCTCAAAGTGCTGGGATTACAGGCATGGGCCACCGCATCTGGCCAATCGTGAGAATTTGAATAGGCTACTGAAATAGATACACTTTAATAAAACTGATAAACTAAAAACAAATGATTTAGAGTCTGTTCAATGTCAGAATCAAGAATACAGAGGATGAAAACACAGAGCATAAGTTAAGGAATTTACCTGATACTAATTCTGGTAGGGACTTTGCTTTGAAAGCTTCAGATTTCTAGACTGAAACTCCAATTAGAGGAAAGAAATATTTTGGTTAGTATGAAAAAGTGTTTATAAAATTAAAATAACATTATTGTGTGAGTTAAAATGACCACGGAATTATCAGTATCCGATTTAGGAATGAGAGGAAACTGCTTGTGCATGAACTCTCCTTGGGTGATCATATAAGCCACTTGGCACGTTAGTGTATGGGATTAGGAAGGTCAGGAAAAGGGCAATCTCATTTGCTTCAGTTGAAGTTGAAGTTGGAAACGGATCATGTTGGTGAATGAGATAAACACTAGTATTTAAAAAAAAGAAAAATAAATTCATTTTAAAACTAACCCCTTTATTGAATTATTTTTAAAGTATTCACAGCACTAACCATTTTTCCTTTTTTTCTTTTGACTTATAACTTCTCTAAAACGAGAAGCAATAATTTCAAATGAAAAAGTTTCTGTTTGCAATAGAGGAAATATACCACAGTCTGTTGGTACAGTGGTATGTACTGTTGACATAAATCAGTGCAACTTCATTCTTTGAAACAAAAAGCTCTGATGGTATTTCTCAATACGGGTTAAGAATTCTTAATTTAAAATCTGAAATATGGCCCACATGGCATATTATGGATTTACTAGCCTCCATAATAGTGTGAGCCAATTCCTTATAATACTCTTACACACATACACACACAAACACACACATATGTCCTGTTGGTCCTGTTTCTCTCGAGAACTCTGTTTAATACAGAAGGTCATATAGGTTCTTGACTAGAAGACAATTCAGAGCAATTGTGGCCCATTAGGATCATCACCTTCTTGAGGTTGGCAATTGGTGTCTTTCTTCCTCAAGTTTTCTTTTTATTCTTTTTAATGCTGTAGCCATCAGCCTTCCAAAACCTCTATGATAAATACAAGAGTAATGTTCTGAGGTCAAAAACAAACATTCCTTCCTTCTTTCCTAACTTCCTTCCTCCTTTCCTCCCTTCCTCCTTTCGTCCCCTCTTCCTTCTTCCCTTTCTAACTTCCTTCTGTTTTAGTTTGTTTTTATTTAGCACTCTAAGACCACAAAGTCTTATTAATTTTCTATTACCCTTTTTTCTACAGAAATCATTTTAGTGGATATTGATAGCTTACATATAATAATTTATATAGAAAAAATATATTCTAAGTATGTGCCTCCTTTTACTTCCTGCCTCATACATTTTTGTTTCCTTCTTCAAAATTTTAGGACAAATGCCATGGACTCATTCGTGATTTTGAATTACCTGAATTCAAAATAGACTGAAACAAATTTTTGTGTTTTTATTTGTGTGATGAGATACTGCTTTGCCTGGGGTGCATATAGACAGCAGGATGAGGGAATATGAAGAATGTGGGCAGAGAAGAAAGGAAGAGAGAAGAGTTAGGAAGAGATAGAGAAGCAGGCAATTATAAACAAAAACAAGTTTGAAATCTATGAAGCAAAAAGAGGGTATGTGAGTTAGAGATGAAGAGAGAGAGTTTATTTTTCTAAGAGATGGTATCCCTTTGGTAGACATGTGCAGGCTATCCAGAACTGCCATGAGTATCCACTTGAATAAAGCCCCATCCCAGACCCCCTTCCCACTACCATAGACTTTTTCATAGGTGCCTTTTAAGTTTTTTCCTATACTATGTAACCACCTCAAAATGACTTTATCCATTAAAGCATTTATCCTTCAGTGTTTAAAGAAAATAATAATGATTAAAATTTTTATTTAGTAAAATTTTATGATGTGTAAATTCTTTGAGGTTTCTTTGCATACCATTAGATTGCCTGCAAGTAACTTGACATTTAAAGTGTTTATCGAGGTCCGCTCCAAGATGACTGAATAGGAACAGCTCTGGTTTGCAGCTTCCAACATGATCGACGTAGAAGACGGGTGATTTGTGCATTTCCAACTGAGCCTCCCCTGGTGATACCCAGGCGAACCGGGTCTGGAGTGGACCTCCAGCAAACTCCAACAGACCTGCAGCTGAGGGGCCTGACTGTTAGAAGGAAGACTAACAAACAGAAAGGAATAGCATCAACATCAACAAAACGGACATCAACATCAAAACCCCATCTGTAGGTCACCAACATCAAAGACCAAAGGTGGATAAAACCACAAACATGGGGAGAAACCAGAGAAGAAAAGCTGACAGTACTAAAAACCAGAGCGCCTCTTCTCCTCCAAAGGATCCCAGCTCCTTACCAGCAACAGAACAAAGCTGGATGGAGAAGGACTTTGATGAGTTGACAGAAGTAGTCTTCAGAAGGTTGGTAATAATGAATTTCTCTGAGCTAACGGAGCATGTTCTAACCCATCACAAGGAAGCTGAAAACCTTGAAAAAAGATAAGATGAATGGCTAACTAGAATAAACAGTGTAGAGAAGACCTTAAATGACCTGATGGAGCTGACATGGCATGAGAACTTCATGACGCATACACAGGCTTCAATAGCTGATTTGATCAAGTGGAAGAAAGGATATCAGTGATTTAAGATCAAATTAATGAAATAAAGCAAGAAGAGACATTTAGAGAAAAAGAGTAAAAAGAAACGAACAAAGTCTCCAAGAAATATGAGACTATGTGAAAAGACCAAATCTATGTTTGATTGGCATACCTGAAAGTGATGGGGAGAATGGAACCAAGTTGGAAAACACTCTTCAGGATATTATCCAGGAGAACTTCCCCAACCTAGCAAGGCAGGCCAACATTCAAATTCAGGAAATACAGAGAATGCCACAAATATACTCCTCGAGAAGAGCAACCCCAAGACACATAATTGTCATATTCACCAAGGTTGAAGTGAAGGAAAAAATGTTAAGGGCAGCCAGAGAGAAAGATCGGGTTACACACAAAGGGAAGCCCATCAGACTAACAGTGGATCTCTTGGCAGAAACCCTACAAGCCAGAAGAGAGTAGGTGTCAATATTCAGCATTCTTAAAGAAAAGAATTTTCAAACCAGAATTTCATATCGATCAAAACTAAGCTTCATAAGTGAAGGAGAAATAAAATTCTTTACAGACAAGCAAATGCTGAGAGATTTTGTCGCCACTAGGCCTGCCTTACAAGAGCTCCTGAAGGCAGCGCTAAATGTGGAAAGGAACAACTGGTACCAGCCACTGCAAAAGTATGCCGAATTGTAAAGACCACCGACGCTAGGAAGAAACTGCATCAATTAACGGGCAAAATAACCAGCTAACATCATAATGACAGGATCAAATTCACACATGACAGTATTAACCTTCAATGTAAATGGGCTAAATGCCCCAATTAAAAGACACAGATGGGCAAATTGGATACAGTCAAGACCTATCAGTGTGCTGTATTCAGGAGACTCATCTCATGTGCGGAGACACACATAGGCTCAAAATAAAGGGATGGAGGAAAATCTACCGAGGAAATGGAAAGCAAAAAAAAGCAAGGGTTGCAATCCTAGTCTCTGATAAAACAGACTTTAAACCAACAAAGATCAAAAGAGACAAGGCCATTACATAATGGTAAAGGCATCAATTCAACAGAAAGTGATAACTATCCTAAATATATATGCACCCAATACAGGAGCACTCAGATTCATAAAGCAAGTCCTTAGAGACCTACAAAGAGACTTAGAGTCCCACGCAATAACAATGGGAGACTTTAACACCCCACTATCAATATTAGACAGATCAATGAGACAGAAGGTTAACAAGGATATCCAGGACTTGAACTCAGCCTGGCACCAAGTGGACCTAATAGACATCTACAGAACTCTCCACCCCAAATCAACAAGATATACATTTTTCTCAGCACCACATCACGCTTATTCTAAAACTGACCATATAGTTGGAAGTAAAGCACTCCTCAGCAAATATAAAAGATCAGAAATCACAACAAACTCTCTCTCAGACCACAGTGCAATCAAGTTAGAATCCAGGATTAAGAAACTCACTCAAAACTGCACAACTACATGGAAACTGAACAACCTGCTCCTGAATGATGACTGGGTAAATAATGAAATGAAGGCAGAAATAAAGATGTTCTTTGAAACCAATGAGAACAAAGACACAATGTACCAGAATCTCTGGGACACATTTAAAGCAGTGTGTAGAGGGAAATTTATAGCACTAAATGCCCACAAGAGAAAGCAGGAAAGATCTAAAATCGACACCCCAACATCACAATTAAAAGAACTAGGGAAACAAGAGCAAACAAATTCAAAAGCTAGCAGAAGGCAAGAAATAACTAAGATCAGAGCAGAACTGAAGGAGATAGAGGACACAAAAAACCCTTCAAAAACTCAATGAATCCAGGAGCTAGTTTTTTGAAAAGATCAACAAAAGTGATAGACAGCTAGCAAGACTAATAAAGAAGAAAAGAGAAGAGAATCAGATAGACTCAATAAAAAATGATAAAGGGAATATCACCACTGATCCCCACAGAAATACAAACTAGCATCAGAGAATACTATAAACACTTGTATGCAAATAAACTAGAAAATCTAGAAGAAATGGATAAATTCCTCGACACATACACCCTCCCAAGACTAAACCAGGAAGAAGTTGAATCTCTGAATACCAATAACACGCTCTGAAATCGAGGCAATAATTAATAGCCTACCAACCAAAAAAAAGTCCAGGACCAGATAGATTTACAGCCGAATTCTACCAGAGGTACAAAGAGGAGCTGGTACCATTCCTTCTGAAACTATTCCAATCAATAGAAAAAGAGGGAATCCTCCCTAACTCGTTTTATGAGGCCAGCATCATCCTGATACCAAAGCCTGGCAGAGACACAACAAAAAAAGATAATTTTAGACCAATATCCCTGAAGAACATTGATGCAAAAATGCTCAGTAAAATACTGGCAAACCGAATCCAGCAGCACATCAAAAAGCTTATCCACCACGATCAAGTCGGCCTCATCCCTGGGATGCAAGGCTGGTTCAACCTATGCAAATCAAAAACGTAATCCATCACACAAACAGAACCAATGACAAAAACCATATAATTATCACAATAGATGCAGAAGAGGCCTTTGACAAAATTCAACAGCCCTTCATGCTAAAAACTCTCAATAAACTAAATATTAGTGGAACATATCTCAAAATAAGAGCTATTTATGACAAACCCACAGCCAATATCATACTGAATGGGTAAAAACCGGAAACATTCCTTTTGAAAATCAGCACAAGACAAGGACACCCTCTCTCACCACTTCTATTCAACTTAGTGTTGGAAGTTCTGGCAAGGGCAAGCAGGCAAAAGAAATAAATGGTATTCAGTTAGGAAAAGAGGAAGTCAGATTGTTCCTGTTTGCAGATGACGTGATTATCTATTTAGAAAACCTTGCTGTCTCAGCCTATAATCTCCTTAAGCTGATAAGCAACTTCAGCAAATTCTCAGGATACAAAATCAATGTGCAAAAATCACAAGCATTCCTATAAACCAAGAAGAGACAAACAGCCAAATCATGAGTGAACTCCCATTCACAATTGCTACAAAGAGAATAAAATACCTAGGAATACAACTTACAAGGGATGTGAAGGACCTCTTCCAGGAGAACTACAAACCACTGCTCAATGAAACAAAAGAGGACACAAACAAATGGAAGAACATTCCATGCTTATGGATAGGAAGAATCAATATCATGAAAATGGCCATACTGCCCAAGGTAATTTATAGATTCAATGCCCTCCCCATCAAGCTACCAATGACTTTCTATACAGAATTGGAAAAAACTACTTTAAAGTTCATATGGAACCAAAAAAGAGCCCGCATAGCCAAAACAATCCTAAGCACAAAGAACAAAGCTGGAGGCATCACACTAACTGACTTCAAACTGTACTACAAGGCTACAGTAATCAAAACAGCATGGTATTGGTACCAAAACAGAGGTATAGACCAATGGAACAGAACAGAGGCCTCAGAAATAACACCACACGTTTACAACCACCTGATCTTTGACATACCTGACAAAAACAGGAAATGGGGAAAGGATTCCCTCTTTAATAAATGGTGCTGGGAAAACTAGCTAGCCATATGTAGAAACCTGAAACTGGATCCCTTCTTTACACCTTATAAAAAAATTAATTCAAGATGGATTAAAGACTTAAATGTTAGACCTAAAACCATAAAAACTCTAGAAGAAAACCTAGGCAATACCATTCATGACATAGGCATGGGCAAAGACTTCATGACTAAAACACCAAAAGCAATGGCAACAAAAAACCAAAATAGACAAAAGGGATCTAATTAAACCAAAGAGCTTCTAAACAGCAAAAGAAACTACCATCAGTCTGAACAGGCAGCTTACAGAATGGGAGAAAATTTTTGCAATCTACCCATCTGACAAAGCGCTAATATCCGGAATCTACAAAGAACTTAAGCAAATTTACAAGAAAAAAACAACCCCATCAAAAAGTGGGCAAAGGATATGAACAGACACTTCTCAAAAGAAGACATTTATGCAGCCAACAGACACATGAAAAATGCTCATCATCACTGGTCATCAGAGAAATGCAAATCAAAACCACAATGAGATAACATCTCACGCCAGTTAGAATGGCAATCATTACAAAGTCAGGAAACAACAGATGCTGGAGAGGATGTGGAGAAATAGGAACACTTTTACACTGTTGATGGGAGTGTAAATTGGTTCAACCATTGTGGAAGACAGTGCGGTGATTCCCCAAGGATCTAGAACTAGAAATACCATTTGATCCAATGATTCCATTACTGGGTATATACCCAAAGGATTATAAATCATGCTACTATAAAGACGCATGTACCTGTATGTTTATTGCATCACTATTCACAACAGCAAAGACTTGGAACCAACCAAAATGTCCATCAATGGAAGACTGGATTAAGAAAATGAGGCACATATACACCATGGAATACTATGCAGCCATAAAAAAGGATGATTTCATGTCCTTTGCAGGGACATGGATGACTCTGGAAACCATCATTCTGAGCAAACTACCACAAGGACAGAAAACTAGACACCGCATGTTCTCACTCATAGGTGGGAATTGAACAATGAGAACACTTGGACACGGCGCAGAACACACCAGGGCCTGTTGGGAGCTGGGGGTCTGGGGGAAGGGTAGCTTTAGGAGAAATACCTAATGTAAATGATGAGTTGATCGGTGTGGCAAACCAACATGGCACGTGTATACCTGTGTAACAAACCTGCACGTTGTTTACCTGTACCCTTGAAATTAAAGTATATATATAAAAAAAAAAAACGGCCGGGCATGGTGGCTCACGCTTGTAATCCCAGCACTTTGGGAGGCCAAGGCGGGCGGATCATGAGGTCAGGAGATGGAGACCATCCTGGCTAACATGGTGAAACCCCGTCTTTACTAAAAATACAAAAAATTAGCCAGGTGTGGTAGTGGGTGCCTGTAGTCCCAGCTACTCGGGAGGTTGAGGCAAGAGAATGGCGTTAACCCGGGAGGCGGAGCTTGCAGTGAGCCGAGATTGCACCACTGCACCACAGCCTGGGCAACAGCGCAAGACTCTGTCTCAAAAAAAAAAAAAAGAATACCTATTTTGAGAACAAACATAAAAAAAAAGTTTATCATTTAAAATGTTAAAAGGAAAAAAAAGAATGATTAAAAATTGAAGTTACTCAGATTATAGGAGTTACTATTTAAAAATGTATTAATGCTTTGGATACTTTATGTATTCTTAAGACCACACATTGAAACGTATTTCTCCCTTTAATACTTACACACATACACAAAGACTGTTTTACATAAGAACAAAAAGTGTAAATTTTTCTTTGCTTTGAACACGGTCATTTATATCAGTCCAACTAAATATGGTGGTGTCATGAGAGTTATGTAGTATACTCTGTGGGTGGTAGTGCATATGGCTGGAAGCATTCAAATCTCTGGTGAGAGGCATGTGGCTGGGCAGACCTCTGCCTCATGCTGTGTTGATCTGGTGAAACTAGCTGGGTTCTCTTTCTGCTCTTAACTTACTGTGGTGTTCTCAGGGCTTCTTTAAATTTCTTGTATGCCCATGGCCAAGTGATTGTTGCTTAGGAAGGTCTTTGGTTTATTCCCTGTTCTAGTACTTTACTTATTCTGTCAGCATAGAAACACTACATTTCTATTTGGTTTTGCTGGTACTTCTGGGAATCTCAATTGCTGTGGTATGAGGAGAGTTCCTGAGAATATTTCTGCTTCAGCAGAAGTATTGGAGGGAGGATTAAATACATTCTGTTGTTTTAGTTTTCTAAAGATAGGCCTCTGACCCTCGAACAGGTGAAACTGTGATGATGACCATTTTCTCTCTGACATCCAGAACTTCTGCTGTGACAATGTTGATAGAAGCCCAACAAATCTCTTTAAATATTTTAATGTGTTGACCCATTTTTCCCATGATGTCTCCCACAGCCCAGATGAGATGGAGAGATTCCAATATCCCATTCTGGATAGTAGTGATGATGAGGAAATGGGCTGATGTGCTGAGGGGAAAATGGAATGTAGAAGTTTTAGTATATATATATGTCTGTGTATATATATATATGTGTGTATGTATATATATATGTATGTGTATATATATATGTGTGTGTGTGTATATATAGATGTATGTGTGTACACACATACACACATACACACACATAGTGTAGTGTATGAGGTTACTCCAGTCACAGATTTTGAATACCAAAGTCATCAGATTCAACCCTGGGATCAGATTGGCCTGTTGATAACAAGTAGCACATAGCTTTCAAAGGTTTTATGCAGCTTCTTAATACTGTATGCCTCATCATTGGTGTGGGACTCAAGGATTTTTTCAGGGTTTAAAATGTTCGAATTCTGAAACAGTGTGGTTTTTATCTTGTCCCGGCATCATGTTCAATTTTCTTCAAGCATCCTTCTCTTTTTTTGATATATCTTCAGACAAGCAACTGTAGGGTGATATTTTCAGAGGAATTTTTGCAGTTGGTTTGGTCTCATCACCCCCTTTCTGCATGATTTCAAGAATTGTAAGGCATGCATCAGAGGTTCCACCTGAGGTGATAGTTCCACCATAACCACGGATAGAGACAGGTTTTCCTAAATTTCAGAATTCTCATTTCTATAGATGCTAATCCAGGACAGGTTTGTTTAATACTAACCTTTTTCATCAAGTCTTGCTTTCTAATGATTACAACAACCACTCTGTGGGGTCTATGATCTACAGAAGGGGTCCCCAACCCCTGGGCATGGACTGGTAGTGCCGGTCTGTGGTCTGTTAGGAACCAGGCCACACAGGAGGAGGTGAGCAGCAGGCAAGTGAGCATTACCACCTGAGCTTCACCTCCTGTCAGATCAGTGACAACATTAGATTCTCACAGGAGTGCAAACCCTATTGTGAACTGCGCGTGCGAGGGATCTAGGATGTGTGCTCCTTATGAGAATCTAACTAATGCCTGATGATCTGAGGGGGGACGGTTTCATCCTGAAACCATCCCCTACACCCTGTGCCAGAAAGGTTGGGGACCACTGATCTACTGGGCAAAGAAATCTGTTTGGAATAAAGTTCCCCAGGAATATGATCTTGCTTCAGGTGTGGTCGTCATACTAGAAAGGAGCATAATATTTTACCCAGGATGTAAGAAATCTTGACAGAGTAGTTCCAAAACTGATAAAATCTTAGCTTCTCAAGGTATATTTCTTTTTTTTTTTATCTGTTGCATGTATTATAATACCAATGACCATTTCTATACATATTGGTACAGATTTGATCGACATTGTTTATTCCATTAAAAGCCATTGCAAGAGTCCATGCAACATGTCCCAATTCAGGTAAAGGAAGTTTTTTTGTTTTGCTTTTTTGTTTGTTTGTTTTTGTTTTGTTTTGTTTTTTTGAGACAGAGTCTCACTCTGTCACCCAGGATGGAGTGCAATGGCATGATCTCAGCTCACTGCAACCCCCGCCTCCTGGGTTCAAGTGATTCTCCTGCCTCAGCCTCCCGAGTAGCTGGGACTACAGGCACGTGCCACCGTGCCTGGGTAATGTTTTGTATTTTTAGTAGAAACGGGTTTTCACTGTGTTAGCCAGGATGGTCTCGATCTCCTGACCTCATGATCTGCCTGCCTCGGCCTCCCAAAGTGCTGAAACCATAGGTGTAAGCCACCCCACCTAACCTTGAGGATTTTAAAAACAACTTTAGTAGCCAGGCTTGCTGGTGACTGACTACTCAGGAGCCAGAGGTGGAAGGATCACTTGAACCCAGGAGTTCCGTGCTGGCCTTTATAACATTAAAAAACAAAACAAAACAAACAAACAAAAAACCTCCCAGCATTATTGAGTTATAATTGATAAACAATTGACACATATTTACCGTGGTTGATTTAAAGTGTTTTTTTTTTTTATTTTTGTTGTTGTTTTAGATGGAGTCTCACTCTCTCGCTGCCAGGCTGGAGTGGAGTGCAGTGGAACAATCTCGGCTCACTGCAACCTCCGCCTCCTGGGTTCAAGTGATTCTCCTGCCTCAGCCTCCCAAGTAGCTGGGACTACAGATGCCTGCCACCATGACCAGCTAATTTTTGTATTTTTAGTAGAGATGGAGTTTCACCACGTTGGCCAGGATGGTCTCGATCTCTTGACCTCGTGATCTGCCAGCCTCAGCCTCCCAAAGGGCTGGGATTACAGGCATGAGCCACCGCTCCTGGCTGATTTAAGAAGTTTTAACATAGGTCTGCATCCATGAAACTATCACCACAGTCAGAATAATGAACATAATCCAATACCATGTGAGGGAGGAAACATCACTGAAAACATTTCCTCATGCCATTTTGAATCTACTTTTTTGTTCTTTAACCTTTCAGAGACTGAATAATCAACTTCTATAATTTGTCATGTAAGTCTGCATTATCCAAGAAAGTCTTAATAGATCAAATGGTACAATTCTGATGAAGGTAGGTAGATTTAGCAGAACTCATTCTGCCAACAGAATCTTCCTTTACTTAACTTGAACTCTTTATCTTCTCTTTTGCCCCTTCTTCTTTCTTGTTCTCATTCTTGTTCTTATTTTTGTTGTTCTTCACTTTCTCACCCTTCTCTTCCACTGTTCCTTCTTCCTCTTCTTCTCTCCTCTTCTTATTCCACTTTTTCTTTCTCTATCTTCTCTGCCCACCTCCCATCCTGGCCTTTTGTCTGTCCACCATCCATTCACTACACCTTCGGCCTGGCTATCTCCAGAACAACAAACCAAACCTCCTTCTATATTGACATAGTTTGGATTTGTGTCCCTGTCCAATTTTCATGTCAAATTTTAATCTCCAGTGTTGGAGGAGGGGCCTGGTGAGGGGTGACTGGATCACGGGGCCAGATTTCCCCCTTGCTGTTCTTGTGATAGTGAGTTCTTAGGAGATCTGGTTGTTTAAAAGTGTGTAGCACCCCCCGCCTTCATTCTCTCTTCCTCCTGCTCCAGGCATGTAAGATATACCTGTTTTCCCTTTGCCTTCTGCCATGATGGAAAGTTTCCTGAGGCCTCTACAGCCATGCTTCCTGTATAGCGTGCAGAACCGTGAACCAATTAAACCTCTTTTCTTTGTAAATTACCCAGTCCCAGGTATTTCTTTATAGCAGTGGGAGAATTGACTAATACATATATTTTATACTGTAAGAATAGTAGGTGCTCAAATGTATTTCCAAAAGATAAATTAAAAGTACCATGCTTCCCAGAAACAAGCACTCCTAATACTATTTTGAACAAATGGTGTCATTCTCTATACACAGTTCTGCAACAAGCTTTGCTTGTTTCACAATATCTTGTACACTTATGTTTGTCGCAATAAATACAGCTATGTCATTTATAATTTTAAAATAGCTGAATAATTTTTTTATCAATTTTGTGTCAAATAACTTTTGGCATTAAACAAAGCTGCTACTGATATATTAAACATATATCTGTGTATGCATATATCTATCATATCCAATTCAAACCCCTCTTGAATTACAGTAGAAATATATATTTCTTTAGAGATATGGCAGATTTTTCTCTCAAAGATGTTGTACAAGTGTTTAACAATATTTGTGAAGAATATGCAGTATTCCATCATTTCAAAAAATATTGAACTACATATTGTGGGTGCATCATAATAATTTCCATTAAGATAAAATATTTTGAATAGAAGAAAACATTTCAATTATTTACAAAAGCAAGCCAGGCTTCTACTTCACTTTAACAAGTATTACATTTTTGAAAAGGCAGATGAGACCTGGGCAAACATTTCTACTTGCAGGTCTTAAAACATACCTAAATGGTGGGATTTGTTGGATTATGTTTGATGAAACAAATTTGTTTTTTCATTGTTTTGGTTTGTTTCATTTTGTTTTTTGTTTAGAAAAAAGGAAATTGTGTTATGGGTAAGTTTTATAAATGAATATTGGTGAACAGAAACTGTTTAGCTTATGGGAAAGAGGTTTTGGTTGGTAGCAATAGTTGAACCAAAAGTCAACAGTAGGAATTTGATTGTGAACCATCAGGCAAAGGAAACAATAATCTTTGCAGGTGGGTTTGAATTTTCCAAACCTTGTAGCAAATATTTAGAAGTTCATATTAGAAACAAAAGGAAGCTTAAAGCGACTGTAGCTTTCAGCTGTGTTTCCTTTCTTAAGTTGCATTTCAATTTATTGCCTGATTGCAAGCAGCATTTCAAAATATGACAGAAGAAACATTTGAGAAGTTGATCAAAAGTGTTTCATCTATTAAAACAATAACATATTAATAAAGTATATTATGTATATAAGATAAATTAATATAAACATTAGGATAATATGATTATCCTCTATGTTCCTCAGAATAGAGGTGTAAACTAGGCAGTGTTTCTGCAAGATTTCCTTCTAAATTACACATATATTAAATAAATTTTGCCCTCAAATACATTCTATGCAAATACAGACCATAACAAGTGCCCAGTATAGACCTCATCTCCAGTTTCAAAATAGAGAAATTTCTTGGAATTACCTTCTACACATTCCTTTAAATGAAAATACTATAAGAGTAACTTTGCTTTATTTCAGGCCTCCCCACATTTCAGAATTGTATTCCTGTCCCAAATCTGGATAGAACTATTATTTACAATTTATAGGGGCTATTTGATTAAATGTATTCACACCTTTAAACATGTTCACAGACACTTACTGTGGGCTGAATTGTGTACCCTCAAAAATTTCATATGTTGAAGTCCTAACCCCTACTACCTCAGAATGGAGAAGAGGCTGCTATGTACTGGAGCATCTTCCAGGAAGTCTTGCTGTAGAAATGATAGAGCTAGTTCAGAACGGCAATCTTTATCATTATCTCAGTGGCCATGTCACAGAGGCGATATTCAGAACTTGCCCAACCCCGTGGTGGTGAAGGGATTATACAAGTCACTGTGTCACTGGGACCCTTTCAGTGCTGGCTGGAGTGAAGACACAGATGCCTTTACTGAAACTAGGGTCATAAGAATCATGTGGACCACCGTCTGTGTCTTCCTGTTTTGCTAGGGAATTATCGGGGTTGGGTTCTGCCTGCCTCTGCAATGGCTTTGACTTGTCCAGCTCCATCCTGTTTGGCAGTGACTAGCTTCATCAAGTTCTGGCGGCACACATTAGCCACTCCTTGATACTTTTCTTGAGCTCATTGCAGGACAAACAGGCAAGATTGCAGTCAGGATGCCAGAAGAGTGGGGCAGCATGGTACTGCCAGTGTTAAATGAACTCTCGCATTTAGCACATGGCTGTCAGCTGGATCACATTGTCTGTGATCTGGCAGTGCATCACCAGGATGCTGATCATCTCATCTTAACACGAGGTTCTTTCTGATTTCTTTCAAGAATTCTCCAGACACCACTTCACACAATTTTGGAATTTGTCTTTGTTTCCCAGAATTTGGAAGAGTTCATCTAGTATGTCTGGTAGGTAATCCAGCAGGTTAAAATCTGGCACAGGCTCCAGAACCAGGATCCAAGAGAGGATGAACTGACAGGCCTACTGGTTGTTGGACCAAATCCTCTCTGGCAACAAAAGATTGGAGCCTACCATGTCAAACTTGTTTTTCTCAATCACAGTGTTCTTTAAAAAAGGAAGTGTAGGAGCTCAGATTTGCTTTTCATATTGTGTGTGATCAGCAGCCAATTTAGCCCATCAAAGAGAATGTTGAGTGTGGCAGCACGGTGCCTGGGGCGACCTTGATTAAGTTGTAGATGTACTAAGCTCCAGTTTAGTAGTGCGGTCCGCTGTCTATGTCATTGAAGCAGGTCAACATCAGATCAATCAACTTCTTCATGTAGAACCCTGAGTTCCTGTTCAGTGGCATAGAGCTGGTGATCAAACCAATGCGCCCCTTCTAGCTATGGGGATGCTAAGACAGGGCAAACTCCTGGGGCAGAGGTGATCTGCCCTGTGTTCTGGGCCATGAACTCCCAGACGACCTTTTAGATCTCCAGTGCTGCTACCTTCTTCTTTTCATACAGCTTGTCAATGAGGACTCACATGATGTTGGGTGTGATTGGTGTGAAGTCTTTCTCTGAGTTCATGGTGTCAGCTCACAGCACACCCGCAAGCCCTCTCAGCAGCAGCTTCCATCGTCCTCTGTGAGCCCCCAGTCTCTCTTCCTTTTTTTTTTTCTTTAGACGAAGTCTCGCTCTGTCGCCAGGCTGGAGAGCAGTGGCACGATCTTGGCTCACTGCAACCTCTGCCTCCTGAGACAAGCGATTCTCCTGCCTCAGCCCCCTGAGTAGAGGGGACTACAGGCGTGCACCATCATACCCAGCTAATTTTTGTATTTTTAGTAGAGACGGGGTTTCACCACGTTGGCCAGGATGGTCTCAATCTCTTGACCTCGTGATCCGCCCACCTCAGCCTCCTGAAGTGCTGGGATTACAGGTGTGAATGACCGCACCTAGCCCCCCTCTTCCTTTTGTTAAAAAAGTTGTTTTATCAGAAAGCATATATCCCTATTTGGTTTTCTGCCTTGAGCTTTATAATTATGTATATCATCTGCTATTTGTTTTTAAAAATTCAACATTATGTTACTCGGAGTTGTTTATGTTGATTTGTGTAGTTCATTTAGTTTCACTACAAATAAGTTGTGTGAACGTAACAAAATTTTTTTATTCATACACCTGTTGATGAACTTCTGGTGGATTCATATTTTTTGTAAATTTTTGAGAAGTCTCAGCTGTTATCTCTGCAAATTGCCTCTCATCCATTCTCTCTTTTTCTGGGATTCCAATTAGATATGTGATGTAGTCTCATTCTATCCATACTTTCATTCATAGTTTTCTCTTTCTGCATTTTAGATAATTTCTTCTGATCTATCCTTGTGCTCACTAATTCTCACTTTATCTAATATGCTATAAAACATATTTGGGTTTTTAACTACAAAATTATATTTTTTATTTCTAAAATTTCAATTTGCCCCCCTTTCAAATCTATGCTTATGTTTTTATTACTCTCCTGCAATTTTATAACTGCATCTTCTATTTTCTTAAACATTTCATTTGTAGAAATTTCAGATTTTGATTTTCATAATGTCAATATCTGAAATATTTTGAAATAAATCAGTTATTTGTTTTTTCTACAGACTCACTCGTGATGGCTTGTTTTTTGTTGTTGGTGGTGGTTTTTTTATTTTTATGTCTGGGGATCTTTGATTGAGAGCTCATGTTTGTTTGATCTTAATTTGTGAGAATCTTGGATACCTCTATGCAACCACAACATGTTGTGAGTGTTCAGCTTCTCCTATCAGAGCAGATTGTATTCATGTCTCTCTACTGTTGAAACCTAAGACTCTTCACAGTACCAACCTCTTCTTTCCTTCATTAAATAAGCATTTCATTATTTAGGAGAAGATTACTGACCTGAGACCACTCTAGGTTTTTCCTAGAGTCCTTTTATAATATAAGAGTCTAAGTTTCAGGTCCCCTTCCTTGAAGGTAGATCAAGATTGTTTCCTGATGCAAAGAAAGTATCAGCCCAAAACTACTTAAACTTTTCTCTAGAGCCTCTGGCTAATACAAGAGCCCTGGGTTCAGTACTGCTTCCTTAAGGCTTGCTCAAGACTTTCCTGATAAAAATGCTAATATTGGCATTTACCTTCAGAAAGCTCCTCAGTTCTCATTTGAACCCAACTCAAGTTTAGCAAACAGATTTTTCTCCCATAGAAGGATGGCTTTGGTAATTTCCCTTACATATACTGTGACCTTGCAATATATAGAAAACTAGGTTTTATCATGGATCTGGTTGCTTTGTAGGAGGAAGGTTCTTTGGGCTATTTTTGGGCCATGATACTGTACATGGACTTGGATTTTGCATTTTAAGTAAGGTCTTCCCCATATTTTACACATGCATACCAAAATATGAGAATCAGTGGTATAGACTAGGCATGAAAATGAATGGCCTCTTCCAGCAATGGTGAATGTTCCAGTCTGACAGAGCCCCAGCCTGTGTAGGAGTACATTAAATTGAAAATGTTGATTAGATTCAGAGGCTTGATGGACTTTAAATGTAATCTTAAGGAATTTGAATTTTTTCTGGCTATGGAAAGTAACTGAAGTGTTGTAAACAGAATAATTATATTTAAAATTTGTGTTCTAGAAAGATAAGTTGGCTTAAAGAAAATAGAGACTAAAGGCATAGAAGCCAGTTTGAACAGTGTTTCTTAACTTTGGCTTCATGTTAAAATTACCTGGCAAACTTTAAAAAATACTGATTTATGGGCACAGAACTAAATCAATGATTGTATTGTGCAACAATGGTTGTGAACCACTGAACTAAAAGTCTGCATGAGATTTGATGAGGAACATGGCAGTGAGAAGTGAGGCACACTGAGGAAGCATGGACAGGACTTTGTGACTGATTACACATGAGAGGGCAGGAGAAGTTAAAGATGACTCCAAGCCCATACACTAAAGCTGTTATCAAGCAAGGCGCGGTGGCTCACACTTGTAATCCCAGCAGTTTTGGAGGCCAAGGTGGGTGGATTACTGGATCACGAGGTCAGGAGATGGAGACCATTCTGGCTAACGTGGTGAAACCTCATCTCTACTAAAAATACAAAAAGTTAGCTGGGCGTGGTGGCACATGCCTGTAATCCCAGCTACTTGGGAGGCTGAGGCAGGAGAATCCTATGAACCCAGGAGGTGGAGGTTGCAGTGAGCCGAGATTGCCCACTGCACTCCAGCCTGGGCGACAGAGCGAGACTCCGTCTCAAAATAAAAAAAAAATTAAAAATTAAAAAAAGGTAAAAAGATTTTCTTATGCCTGGACTATGTTTATCACTTCAATCATGACTTGATTATCTTGGGGAGAATTTTGTAATTCCCCTTCTCAAGAAATATAGTCGTACTCAGTTTATCTGTTTTTCCTTGCGTGAGTTTAGCTAGCACTTCCAGTCTGATGTTTAGTAAGACTGTTGAGAGAAGACATACTTGTTTTGTTCCTATCTTTGGAAGAAAACAACTACTTTCTTACCACTGTGCTGTCAGGCATAGTTTTTTTGTGTGCATCTGTCTATGTTCCTTATCAAGTTGAGGAAGTTACCCTCTATTTCTATTTTGCTAAGACTTTAAAAAATCATGAATGGCTGTTGGCCTTCAAAAAAATGCTTTTTCTGCAAGTATTTAAAATTTTTGAAATAGATTTATGGGTTATAAGTGTAGTTTTTTCTAACATGAATATATTGTGTAATGCTGCAGTCTAGGCTATTAGTGTAACCCTCACCCGGATAATGTACATTGTACCCGTTAGGCAATTTCTCATCCTTCATCCTCCTCCCACCTTTCTGAGTCTCCAGTGCCTATAATTCCATTTTTCATGTCCGCATGTACACAGTATTGAGTTTCCTTATATATGGGAACATGTTCTGCATGTATTAATAAGATTATAATAGGATTTTTCTTCTCTAGCCTGTTAAGGTAGATTACAGTAATTGCTTTGCAAATGTCGAACCAGCCTTGCATACACGAAATAAATCCCACTTGTTTGTAGTGTATGATTCTCTTTACATATTGTTGGATTTGATTTGTTAATATTTGACAGTTTTTGTATTTGTGTTCATGAGAGTTAATGCTCTACAATTTTCCTTTCTTGCAATATCTTTGTCTTGTTTTAGTGTTAGAATAATGCTGGTCTCATAGAATGAGTTAGGAAGTTTCCTTTACTTGTATTTTTTTGGAAGAGATTTTAGAGAACTGGTATTATTTCTTCCTTAAATGTTTGGTGAAACCATCTGAACCTGGTGATTTTTGTTTAGGAAGGTTACTAATTGTTGATGCAATTTCTTTAACAGATATAGAACATTCAATTTATTTTTTCCTTCTGTAAGTTTTGATAGATTTTGTCTGTCCAGGAATTGGTCCATTTTATCTAAGTTATCAAATTTGTGGGCTCAGAGATGCTCATAATATTTCTTTATATCCTTGCTATATGCATGGTATAAGTTATGATGGTCCATTCTTTATTTCTGATATTAGTAATTGGTGTCTTTTTTTTCCTTGCTTAGCCTGGCTAGAAATTTATCAATTTTGTTTATATTTTTCAAATAACCAAACAAAAAATTTTGTTTTGCTGATTTTCTGTATTAATTTTTGTTTTTAATTTTTATTAGTTTATGCTCTAATTTTTGTTATTTCCTTGTACTTGCTTTGGATTTAATTTGCTCCTCTTTTTGTAGTTTTCTCATGTGGAAGCTTAGGTTATTGATTTTAGATATTTCTTCTCTTCCAATGCATGCATTCAGTGCCATAAATTTTCTTCTAAACATTGCTTTTGCCGAAATCCAAAAGTTTCTGTTAGTTGTATTTTTATTTTCATATTTGATTTAATTTTACTATATTCACATATGCTAAGAAAATTCAGAGTCATTTAAAATTGTATTTCTACATCTGATCTGATTTTATTGTGTGGTCCTGCCTTTGTTGGGTGTTGAATTTTTAAAAAATTCTTATATTTTATTGAAATATATAAGCTTAGTCTACTCCAATAATTTAATTCATTTTTATAGGTGTATACTTTGTTTCTGGTTGGTGGAATCTAGTAAATACTATTTTTTTTGGGGGGGGGGGCAGGGATCTTGGAGACAGACCTTCCCCTTCATGATGGAGTCTAGGATTATTAGTACAAGTGTAGCCAGGCCCTTCTGACTTGGAATTCTTTGGGTCTTCTTTAGATGTGGCCGGGATTCACTGGTCTAATCTTTGTGGACTAGGTCCTGCTGAGTCTCAAGTGGTGTCATTCTTGGGCATCCCTTCAGCCTATGTTATTGAATCCTGCCACTAGTATAACTTATAATCTAGTCTCTTAGCTTGATCAGGACTTAGTGTTTCTGCTTGGCTGAACCAAGTTTCATTTTAGTTTTTGCTAGTCCTGTGGACCTTTCCAATTCTATGTCAAAGTCTCCATTCTGCTCCTGGCCTATGATAGCTGCACCATAATCTGTGTTGTGGAGTTACTTTGATTCTCACCACATAGGCCCACTTGTAGGTGTCTAAGTATCAATTTATCTGTTTTCTTTGTCCCTATCCAAAAGTTAAAGGAAACCCTGAGTACTTTCTGTGTTATGGAACAGCTCAGAACAACTCCGAGATATTAGCTCAGGTCTTTACTTCTGTGTAGTGCTACCAAGATTTCTTTGTTGGGGCCATCTTAATACTGGCATACTTGCATTTCTTTGTAGACAAGACACTGGATAGAAACTCCAGATAGTTTAGGTGGCTAATAACATCTATATAACCTATATTTCAGTATTTTGTACAATGATCCTACAGAGTGTAATATTTTTTAAATGTCTTACTGTATGTTTCTCAGTTTATGTAATATTTCTAATCTTGCCCAAAGAGGAAAGAAGAGGACACATGTCTGAATACTTGCTTTCTCTTGCACTTTCTCCTTCATCTCACAATTCATTTGTGTGAGAAGGGGATGATTTATTTGTAATCCTCCTATGAAGATCCCCCTTATATTAAGTTATATAGCCAAGCGGGCAGGCCTATCTTTTAAAAAGCCAAGAGAAAAAATTGAAAAATTATTAAAACCTTCTCTTTCTCTTAGTGTATTCATTTCAAACCTACTTTAAAACTTGAAAATAGCTTTTAAACACATTTTGAAATTAAAATTTTATTTTAGATATCATCAGCTGAGGCTCTTTCTTTCTCTATGCATTTCTGTTATTAAAGCTTTTATTTCTCGTTGCTCTTTTTCTGTTTATCTCTCTTTTCTCCTTCCTGCAGATGGCTGCCTTGATTCTACTGGAAAGAGATCATCTGCAGAAAAGTACAAAAGAGAAGAGCATATTAAAATATTTTTTAAAAAACAACCCCATAGTTTAAGCAGGAAAATACTAAAATTTATGTTCTATGGATGTCATTAGCCCCCTAGACATTATACAGAGAGAGTGAGAGGAAAAGAGAAGTTTTGGACATGTCATCATGTCATTTTTATGTGGTGAACTAATGATTTTTATTCTGTAGCGTAGACTTAGATGATCTTACTGTGACCCACCATGCTTTGTGCTAGAAAACAAAGGAAATAATGACATAGAGATGGGCTGCAAAATTAAGAGCAGCATCAGGTTTTTCTTTCTTTTTTTATTATATTTTAAGTTATGGGGTACATGTGCAGAATGTGCAGTTTTGTTACATAGGTATGCATGTGCCATGGTGGTTTGCTGCACCCATCAACCCGTCACCTACATTAGGTATTTCTCCTAATGTTATCACTCCCCTAGACCCCCAAACCAAAACAGGCCCCCTTGTGTGATGTTACCCTCCCTGCGTCCATGTGTTCTCATTGTTCAACTCCCCCTTATGAGTGAGGACATGTGGTGTTTGGTTTTCTGTATTTGTGTTAGTGTGCTGAGAATGATGGTTTCCAGCTTCGTCCATGTCCCTTCAAAGGACATGAACTCATCCTCTTTTATGGCTGCATAGTATTCCATGGTGTGTATGTACCACATTTTCCTTATCCAATCTATCATTGATGGGCATTTAAGTTGGTTCCAAGTCTTTGTTATTGTGAATAGTGACACAATAAACATACATGTGCATGTGTCTTTATAGTAGAACAATTTATAATCCATTGGGTATATACCCAGTAGATTTATAATACCCTTTGGGTATATACCTGGTGGACCCATAATGGGATTGCTGGGTCAAATGGTATTTTTAGTTCTATATTCTCGAGGAATTGCCACACTGTCTTCTACAATGGTTGAACTAATTTACACTCCCACCAACAGTGTAAAGCATTTATATTTCTCCACATCCTCTCCAGCATCTGTTGTTTCCTGACTTTTTAATGATCACCATTCTAACTGGCTTGAGATGGTATCTCATTGTGGTTTTGATTTGCATTTCTCTAATGACTAGTGGTGATGAGCTTTTTTTCATGTTTGTTGGCTGCATAAATGTCTTCTTTTCAGAAGTGTCTGTTCATATCCTTTGCCTGCTTTTTTGATGGGGTTGTGTGTTTTTTTTTTTCTTACAGATTTAAGTTCTTTGTAGATTCTGGATATTAGCCCCCAATTTTTCTCCCGTTCTGTAGGATGGGAGAGGCCTGTTCACTCTGATGATAGTTTCTTTTGCTGTGCAGAAGCTCTTTAGTTTAATTACATCCCATTTGTCAATTTCGGCTTTTGTTGCCATTGCTTTTGGTGTTTGAGACATGAAGTCTTTGCCCATGCCTATGTCCTGAATGGTATTGCCTAGGTTTTCTTCTGGGATTTTTTATGGTTTTTGGTCTTACGTTTAAGTCTTTAATCCATCTTGAGTTAATTTTTGTATAAGGTGTGAGGAAGGAGTCCGGTTTCAGTTTTCTGCATATGGCTAGTCAGTTTTGCTAACACCATTTATTAAAAAGTGTCTCTAATTGATTTCTCTTAAAAAACAGAAACAAACAAACAAAAAAACTCAGAAAGGGGAAGAAAGCCATTTGTCAATCAATTTATATAGAATAGGGGAGCAGAAATAGTGGTTACAAACACATTATGGAGACAGAAGAGCTGGGTTTGAATCCTAGCTTTGTCACTCACAAAATGTGTCACCTTAGACAAGTTATTTTCTCTGTTTCTACTTCAGTTTGCTCATCTGAAAAATTGAAATAATTTAAGAAAATTAAATGAGCTTAATTTATGTGACACACTTAGAACACAACCTGATACATAGTGTATGCACACACACACACACACACACACACACATATACACAGACAGAGCATCTTCAACTTACAGTGGTTTGACTTATTTTTCCAAAGTTACGATGCTACAAAAGCAATATCCATTCAGTAGAAACTTTTCTTTGAGCAACCACATAACCATTTTGTTTTTCACTTTCAGTGCAGTAGTCAATAAATTACATGAGATATTCAGCATTTTACAATAAAATAAACATTTTATAATAATAAATATTTCTTATAAATTAAATGCTGAATATCTCCTGTAATATAAAAAGGCTTTGTGTTAGATTATTTTGCCCAACTGTTGGCTATTGTAAGTTTTCTGAGCATGTTTAAGGTAGGCTAGGCCAAGCTTTGAGGTTCTGTAGGTCAGGTGTATTAAATGCATTTTTACCTGAAGTATTTTCAACTTAAGATTGGGTTTATTGGGATATAACTCCATCATAAGTTGAGGAACATCTCTCTCTCTCTCTCTGTCTCTCTCTCTGTCTGTGTGTGTGTGTGTGTATCCATGTTTACGATGATTATTACTATTGCTGTCATAATGTAACAAGGGATTTGAGGGATTACTAATTGTGACGGTATGCTAAAACAAGCTAAAGGGATTTTTTTAAATGATGCTATTAAAGATTGTGAGACATCTCTTTAATCATTTGTTGTATAAATTTGGTTTATTTTAACTAGTAGGAAGAATTCAGACTAAAATCCCTTTGGGTACAGCGCTCGTATTTTCTTTATTTCAGTTACTTAAGGCATCCTGTTTACAGCACTGTGTACTAAATGATAGCATAATTTAAAGAATAGAGCACAACTCTGCACAGGCTTTGTAGTTTGCAATCCTAGATGTGAATTCTACTTTAACTCTATTATTTACCTAATCTTTGAAAAGGTGCTTAATCTCACTGAGGCCCACATTTCTCATCTATAAAATTGGAATAGCAAAATAATCTACTTCCTAGAGCCTTTGAAAGGATTAAGTGATTTAACATTCATAAAGCTCCAAGGAAGTACATGTTCATTTTATCTACGACACTAATTCTGCTAATAGCAGAAATTGTAATAGAGTTTATCAGAGACAACCTGTCAAATGTTAGTTTTCAAAATATTGCTCTCCAAAGTCAGAGTTTGAAGAAAGCTACAGGAATTGAATGGAAAATTATTAGATCCATATTTACAAATTCAGTAAAAGAGCTGCCATACAGTTATATAGTTTGTTTCCATAATGTAGTCTTCACATGGCCTATTTTACCTGTGTGTTAAGGAAATGCCCTTAGAGACCAGATCATCTTTTCGTATTTAGCTTCCTAAAGCAGGAGCTTAGCCCAGCTGGCATTCTGGGAGTCTTTCCATCTTTGGTTTGACTTGATGATTCAGTGAAGGTACATGCTGTTCTTGCATCAGAAGTAGCAGTGTTAATTTTTTTTATGCCAAATACTTTAGCAGGAGCTCAGGCTGAGTTCCCTGGATGATAGCTTATTGCAAAGTCATCGAAGCAGCTGGTGGAAATGTCCACGCTGAGCCCTTTGAGACCTGTGCCTTTGCAAAACATTCTGAGTTTTTCTGTATTTCAGAGGAGCAAGTAACATGGTAGAAAACTACCAGGGAATCTTCTTTCATTTTCACTGGCTTGTAGGAACTCCACGGATAGCTCTGTAGCATCCTAGACTAAAATTGACTGTACAGTTTTTCATCTCAGGAGCACTGTTGAGAATGCAAGGGGCCATGCTTGATAATTAAGTTGGGACAATAGATTTAAACCGAGACTGTCTTGAGACAATCAGATTATATAGTCACTCTGCTAGACTACAGTTCCTGATCCGGTTATTCCTTTATATATACCTTCCATTTCAAACTTGAATAGCCCTGTTCCTCTACCTTCTATTTGCTGTGCAAGAATGAATGTCCTAATAGCCTATAGTTAGTTATTGCTTTCCTGCTACGGCCTTAGTTTTGCTGTTGCAAAAGAGTATTAATAGTTCATGGTTCTCATCAGCTAGTCAAAAGAGTTCCCTCATTTTAAAAACAGTGCTATGAACATCTTCCAGTAGCAATCCTAATCATTTATTTATTCCACAAGTATTTACTGAGTGCTTATTATGAGGCAAGAGCTGCTTTACGTGCAGGGAAACAAAAATGCAAATGACTGATAATATGCTCGCTTTATGGAGCTAACATTCTAGTGGGTAGACACAATATACAATATAGAATAAAGCACATATTTTGGATAGTGAAAGTTATGATGTAGACAATAACACAGGGATGATGACTTGGTGGAAGGAAACCACTTGAGATGGGCTGGTCTGTGAAGTCCTGAGAGAGAAGGAACCAGATATATGGGTATAATCTTCTTGGAGAAGAGTGTTGTAGGAAAGCAAACAGTAAGTGCAAAGGTACTCAGTGGGAGTGATCTGAATGTACTAAAGAAATAGAAAGTGTACCAATACAGAGAGAATGAGTGGAACAGTGCTGAGGGGTCAGATCTTATATGACCATGTAGGCCCTGATATGGAATCTGAAGGTTTTAACACTAATTGCAGTAGAAATCTGTCTAACAGTTCTAAGCATGTGAGTATCAGAATCTGATTTACAGTCTCTAAGAAAATCACTCTAGTTGTCAGGGGGAGAATACATTGTGAGGGATAAGATTATAGGGTGATCAGGTGAGATACTGTTGTAGTAACCCTAGCAAAAGGCTTGAACTAGGTTGGTAGCAGCGGAGAGGATAACAAGTGGTCAAATTCAAGACGTATTTTGCAAGTAATGCTTATAGGAATGGCCGCTGATTGGATGTGAGTATTGAGGAAAGGAAGAAATGAGGACTCAAATTTTTAATTCGAGTGACTACAGTGGCAGCTAAGTTGGGGAAGGCGGTATGTCTGTGCATGCACATGGGTGTCTGCCAGAGAGAAGTTCAGGCCTATTAGAATATATTTCCACTTCTGCACCTGTCTTTATAGCCTCAGAGCAGATGTTCCCATCCTAATCTCTTACAAAACTTAATATAAAAGAGGGGAATTGGCCGGCCAGGGTGGCTCACGCCTGTAATTCCAGCACTTTGGGAGGCCGAGGCAGGCGGATCATCAAGTCAGGAGTTTGAGACCAGCCTAGCCAACATAGTGAAACCCCGTCTTTACAAAAAATGCAAATATTAGCTGGGCATGGTGGTGTGGGCCTGTAGTCCCAGCTGCTTGGCAGGCTGAGGCAGGAGAATCACTTGAACTTGGGAGGCAGAGGTTGCAGTGAGCCGAGATCTCGCCGCTGCACTCCAGCCTGGCAACAGAGTGAGACTCCAGCTCAAAAAGAAAAAAAAGAAGGACTCTACTACCCATGTGTTCTTTCCCACTCAAGCATTTTCACCTTTTTTCTGTCTCAAAGATATCTGATTTCTTTATCTCTACGGTTGTACCACAGTCTTTGTGATTCAAACTGGCTGATTGTTAACTAAACATAAATTTAAATAATCTATCTCTGTCTCTGTTTCTTTCTCTCTCTCATACACACGCGCGCACGCACACACACACACACACACAGAGACATACCCTTTGATTCTTCCATATGTTTTCATTCACAAGTATTGAAGATTGTTTCCTCGGGTCATCTCTCAGGTTTACCATTTTCAGAGTCAATACACAACTATTTGAATGAAAAATACCTCTGTTGTTTAATTCAATAGTCTAAAACCAATCTTGTGCCCAATCATACTTTTTCCAAAGCTTATATACAGTTATTAACATAACCTCTGCTCATTATTCTGTTCATAATGCTTCTTCAGCACTTTCTTGCTTACCTTCAGTGCTTTCTAAATAAGAACTTCTCAGTCCTACTCTGGTAAACACAGTCTCATGTTCATTCTCATCTTCCTTACTAGGTATGTCTAATTTGTTAGGTGTGTCAATATGACCAGTGAAAAACAACAAGGGCAGCATTTCCTGCAATTTGGTGGCACAGTATGGTTCAAAGAGGTATAAAAGGAAGTCACAGGGTGAGTCTTTCATAAAAGCTCCTCAAAAGGGAATGCGAAAATAACACAGTCATATCTTGCTCTTTCCTTTTCTTTTGCCTAGAATTCAGTCCCAGCACTGTATTATGGGTTGAAGACATATTGTGATTATGAGTTCTAGAGCTTTATATTATGAATCATGGAGGAGAAAGAGGGAAGGAACCTGGGACACTGATGATATTTTGGAATTCTTGATTCATAGCTCTCAGGGCTGAAAGTGTTTCTAGCTGATGTGTGTGCTTTAAACATCATCTGCCAACTGGTGATCCACTCCTGCTCATTTCATAAATGGATTCTTATTCTTCTATATGGAATCATTAGTGTAGGCAAACAAGTTTTTTTTCGTTCTCTGAAATATTACCTGTGTTTCTGCTTGTGAGCCTTGACATATGCCATTGTTGTTTGCCTGTACATTTCCATCACTGGATGGAGAAATCAGGAGGGCAGGCACAGTGTGAGAATCTTTCGTGTATCAAAGAAGCTCTGAGCCTCTGAGGATAGTGCCTTGCCTATTGGAGACATTCAAACTTGGTTGAATGACATTTAATTCCCTTCTGGTGAGCTTATTTAGTCCCTGTCCTTCCCATCAAATAGTAATTACTTCAAAATCTGGCGTAAAACTATTTTTTTTTTCTGGAAAGTTTTCCATGATTAATCCCACCTGATCCTAATTGTGCTTCCACTTGGCATTTTATTGGTACTTATGTAACTCTGGTTAATAAAAGTGTTCAGCTAAGTCTTGATGTATAATCCTCGTTCTCCAATACATACTAAAATGCTTTGTGGGCAGGTATCTGGCACTGCACCCCCCCTTTTATGGACAATTCCTATATAATATCTACATAGTATCCTATTATGAAGTGGAAGCATAATAAATATTGTTGACTACATAAAACTGAGAGAAAGTTACTTGGGCAAATCTCCTACCTGATGTTATAATTTTCTCCCCAAAGGAATAGCTTCCTGTAAGAAGACTCAATTAATTAGATAACCACATTTTAAATTTATAAACAAATAGTTCAACAAAAATAACAACCTGTGATTTGGACATAATGGGATAGTTTCATTCTAAGTACCATATCCATGGTATTATTATTTGTTATTATGAGATAAATGTATACGTAGGCCAGGCACAGTGACTCACTCTTGTAATTCCAGCACTTTGGGAGAGCGAGGTGGGCGGGTTATGAGGTCAGGAGTTCGAGACCAGCCTGGCCAACATAGTGAAACCCCATCTCTACTAAAAATATAAGAAATTAGCCAGGTGTGGTCGTGGGCACCTGTAATCCCAGCTACTCGGGAGGCTGAGGCAGGAGAATCACTTGAACCCAGGAGGTGGAGGTTGCAGTGAGCCGAGATCACGCCATTGCACTCCAGCCCGGGCGATGGTGCGATATTCCGTCTCAAAAAAAAAAAATGTATAAATATACCTCATGTAAATATTGCTGAGGTGGGTGGATCACCTGAGGTCAGCAGTTTGAGATCAGCCTGAGCAACATGGTGAAACCCCGTCTCTACTAAAAATACAAAATTAGCTGGGCATGGTGGCTGGCACCTGTAATCAGCTTGGGAACCTGAGGCAGGAGAATCGCTTGAACCCGGGAGGTGAGGTTGCAATGAGTCGAGATTGTGCCATTGCACTCCAGCTGGGTGACAAGAACTAAACTCCCACCTCAAAAAAAAAAGAAAAATTCCCAAGGCACATCACATATACTGATGACATTTATATTAATTGGAATGTATATTCTTTGGATGAAGACTAAAATAATCGTATAGCATCATGTGTTTGGCATTGAATAAAATAAAAACAGTGGAAGAATAAGAACAAGCTGAAAAAGCAAAAATAGTTCATTTTGTTCAGGGTATGTGCAAATACACTGTGATCGGCAATAGTCTTTATTCACAGACAATTGATCATTAACTTATTTTAACTTTCTGAAGTTACTTGAACTAAGGGCAGCTACAGCTGTTAGTACATTACAGTACATATCCAATTCACTGGTTTGAATGTGTTTCAGTGAAAAGGTGTAGTACAATGCAGAATAAAGGAAATTGAGGGAACAAAGCATCATTTCCACTTAACACAAATCTAAAGGTTAAATAGATGAGAACTAAAGACTTGAATTCATTTCCCAGAACAGTGCTTTATTACCAAAATAAACTTGAGACCACCACTTAACTGCAAAGTGAAGTCAACAAAGATGTTTGATAGTCATTAATCATCCTAAATAAACAGTACTTTTAAGTGTTTGATTGACACTGTTAGCATAAATTGTGTCCTTCTTTTAAAAATATGCCTCGGATTTTTATCATACACCTACATAATATAATTTAATACCTACCACTCTAGAATTCAACATGAGAGCAGACATTGATAGGAAAAATTTTCTAGCCCTAAGAAGAATCCAAAGTAACCATGAAGATGTTTTGTGAATGTTCTTCTAGTTTGAATGTGAACAAAATTGTTACTTTGTCCTTTAAGAGGTTCTTAGCAATTTGAAACATTTGGCTGTTTTTAACTGACTAAAGCTACATAGAGGTAGCTTCAAAGTTTGTTTAAACAAATTATATCTGCCTTGGTCTCTTTCTCAGTATACATTTCCATGGTAAATATATGGCCATGCTGCATACTTACTCAAATCAAATAGTTACATGATTGAAACTTTATATTTTCATATGCAATTTTTAATGAATGATATGAATTAATGCTGTCTCATAAACCTATAGCAATCATATATTTTATAGCATTCTTTTTATATCTATATTCATGTTCACAAATGTTTCATAGGATTCTAAACTTTACATTTTTACCACAAAAAAGGCTTAGAATTTTACCCTTTCCCCCCTAAAATATCTAACCTTATATATATAGGAGTAATGTGACATTGCTTACTATTCTGTTTTTTATTCTTATTCATCTTATATTTCATTAAAAGCACAATATAGTATGTGCAAGAATTTGTAACTGCAATATGATACTAATCTGAAAAGCTGTCAACATCATTGTCATAAGTGCCAAGAATTAGTATAATCTGCTAAGATGCCATATATTGGCTATTTATGTCCTGAAAGTTTCAGTTAATTTAATTTAGTGCATATTTACTGAACACTCAATATGTGTTTAATGTGGGTTAAAAGTTAAACAAGACACCCTGTCCTTAGGATGCTACAATCTAGCCAGTAAAACATAAATCTCCACATGTTTACCAGCTCTGGAAATCACAAGACTTTGGCAAGAAATATCAAGGTGTAGTCTAAAGTCTAGAGTATCGAATTCTTATTTTGACTTAGCCATCAATTATTTGTCCATGAAGTTTTCCTCAATTTTATTCTATGTGATAAAATAATATTTGTTCTCAAAAACCTTAAAATATTAATCAAGATGTATAAAGTTCTTGTACTCAATACACTGAATATTTTAAGAATAGGGGTCAACATCAGGCCGGGCGCGGTGGCTCATGCCCTAATCCCAGCACTTTGGGAGGCCGAGGCGGGCGGATCACGAGGTCAGGATTTCGAGACCAGCCTGACCAACATGGTGACACCCCGTCTCTACTAAAAATACAAAAAAATTGGGCGTGGTGGTGCGTGCCTTTAATCCCAGCTACTAATGAGGCTGAGGCAGGACAATCGCTGGAACCTGGGAGGCGGAGGTAGCAGTGAGCCGAGATCGCGCCGTTCCACTCCAGCCTGGGCAACAGAGCGACACTCCCTTTCAAAAGAAAAAAAAAAAAAAGAATACGGGTCAACATCAAATAACATATATTGAGCTCACTGGAAAAAAAATGCTGTTAATTCACAAATTATGCATATCATTATGTTTACAAGTCACTATTATATGCCTTATGTTACTATTTTTAAAATGCAAGTTAAGTAATATATGCAATAATAATGCAAATCACTACTACCCACAGTAGAAGACTAGAAGACTGTCTAACATTTGGCAAAAATTATTAAATCAAGGTAGTAGGGAAATCCTCACTAAAAAGTTAACAAATACTTTAAGCTCTAAAAAAAAAAAATAGAAACATAAATAGGCTGCCATTATTTATGTAAATGTGGTATGATACGAAAGCTCAGGGAATGAAAAAACAGCAGGGAATGCAACTTAACCAACCTTAAAATATCTATGATATATTGTTCTTAATGAATCACATGGCTTTTATTGTATGATCAAAATTGAGCGCAAATGTTGTGGCTATTCAGTAAAAATAAGTGGCTGCCATTGCAACATATGCATTTCCTGGAGTATGTGTTACTTCATAATTAAAAGTGCCGTAAAGCACTTACAGTACTAACATTATTTTAAGGGGACACATTTGAAGGAGATGGCCATGTTAACAATTATTTTGTTATAGTCCTATCATGCCAATGTCTTTTTCCTTAAGTTTATTTGAAATCCCATAGTTAAGTTTGTTGATGGAAAACATGAGGCAAAAGGCTTTGTTTGTGGAAATAGAAAGGAGTGTACATGAGGGGCAGAGTGTGTTTTGCTTGGCAGTTCTTTTGCTACCATTTTGTTTTTGTTTTTACTGCTTGAGGGCAGCAAATTGGCAGGTGCAAATAAGGCTCTAGCTTGTTTCATACTGTATTTACAATCAGTTATTATGGGTTAAAATGTCTGTGATGCATAGGGAATTAGGCACACAACTTCTGTTAAGAGTAAAGGAAGCTTAATGCCTAATTTCCAATGGGGCAAAAGTGTACTTCTTCAGCCTACTCTTGCAATAATTTCCAATATTTATAAGGTGTATACAATGGATTATTAGGGATTTTTCTGTTTGTGTCTTATTTTGTACTTACATAAAGTTTGAAACTTTGAATATACATATTTATATGCATATTTGTATCTAAAATTCTAATACAGCATATAATTTCCCATAATAACAAAAACTGGAAGATAATGAATAAACATTCCTCCACAATTAACTTGAGAGAAGAAGGAAGAGGGAGAGGAGAAGGAAAGAGAGAGCTTTCTCAATGTTAAATGTTATTTCTTTTACAGTATCTATATAGCATATTGCATTTTAATTTTTGAAAATAGCAAATAGATATTTGTCTATCTAATTTGATGTAAAACAGAATTGTTTTATAATATGCTTTGCACTTTACTGTGATTTACATGTACCACATGGCAAATCATGTGTCAGACACATAGCAACCACTAGCAAATAAAGCTTAATGTCACATGATGACACAGAAAGCAAAGGTTATAGTATTTGTGCAAATATTGCTTTTTAGCAAGGAATTTTCAAGCCAATCAAAGGAGAGTAAGAATATTTTTATAAAACATTTAGAGTGGGTATTTCCACAAAACACTGATCCGTATGAACTTTTTTGAGAACTCCTGGAACGGGGCTCCCCGTTTCTGTATTTGCTGTGTGCATTCAGACAAAGAACCAAGATAATCTTGACTTTGAGGAAGAAGAGTGGAAAAGGATTATAGGAGGGGAGTATGAAATAAATAATAAATAAACAAGCGACTGTTGAATAAAACAATTAGTTTTGCCTCAGGCTTCTGCAGTAGCTTATGAATTCTTACCAGCCTTAGTTTACAGCTGTAACTTTAGGATATAATAGGAGATTGAATCTTATACAGGCAATGAAACAGATGATCAAATTCACAAGGGATTGTGTCAGGTTTTTTCCAGTACTAAAGAAACATATTAATCCTTGTCACTGTTTTCAGAAACGCTGTGACAGAAATAAACCTGTACTGTAACTTGGCCCTTTTAATGAGCTTCTGGAGTGTGGGCTTTCCACTCAGCACCTGAAAAACACAACAAAACACCTTTTATATTAAAGATGTGAGGTTTGCTGCTGGCTAAATTTGTACACAGAAGTCTATAAACCAGTGCTCAGCCAGCTGGGAAGCAAGAAAGCAAATTCAGATTCTGCCATGAACTTCACAGACCAATTATCTACTTGGAATCATGGGAGTTTAACAAACAAGTACCAGCCCCTGCTGAGCCTTTTCAGGCCAGCAGCTTATGGGTGATTCAGTTGCATCCGAGGCTTTTAGACTGATCAATTCTTAATCACAAAGCGCAAAAATTATTCTCAGACTCATGTCAGTTTCTTTGGACACCTTTGTTAACAATCTGCTTCAAATCATTTTTTTAAAAAGAAACTGCAGACACTGTTTTTATTGACTCCCCACTTGTAAAATGTTTATAGCTTGTTAATTTATATTTACCCCTTTACTTTTGCCTGCAAATCAACATCACTTAGCACAGTTTGGTTACACTTTGTCCAAAGGAAATTACAGAAGCCTGCTATGGGGCTAAAATGAAGGAAAGCTGCGGAAAATCAATACACTGCTGATTAAACAGATCGTAGCAAATTCACGGCTGTATGCTGCAGCATGGAGACATCAGTGTGATGCCTATCTAGCAGTTAATGTGCTTTCAGTCAGGTGAAGAAAATTTCAGAATAAGGCAAGATCACCCAGAAAAACAAGAACTACCTTACACAAGAATGCATGTGTTTATATGAAACCTACATTTTGTATAAGGTAGTATTCCACATGGGGAATTAATGGGATGCATTTATTTTAAGAAATAAAATGGTGTTATATCTTTATTATGACATTTACACTGAGTATTGTGAAAGAAACTAATAACATTGCAAAATCATTTCTATTTGGTACCACAAGTCAAGTTGTTTTATCTTTTTATGGAATCTTAGGTTTATCGACATTTTCTTGTATAATTTCTATTTGACAATTTGGGAATAGTCAAAATGACAGAAAGATAGAGTATTTGTAGAGGATATCCAAAAGTAATCATGATAGCCAAAGAAAATAAACAACTCAGAAAGAATCATTTTATTTCCCATTTTAGAGTAGAAAAATGAACACGAAATAAATCAGGTATAAAAAGAAAACGTAGTTCATGCATAATTAATTTTTTTTAAAAAAATGTACTGGGAATGCATAATATTAACACAGCACAGTTATAAAGACAAACATTTGTTTTTTTGAATCACAGACAAAGAAAAGCATTTGGGTTACAGGGATGATTTGAGGTTTCCTGGCTAAAGCAAAGGTACTTTGAGTTAAAGCATAAACTCTCATTTCCATGCTACCCAGTTCTTAGGTTCTTCAAACTTAATGCTTTGAGAACGGTAGGAAAATGAACATGTCCTGAGGCCGATTAAGAGGTGGTACCTCCTTAGTCCAACTTGAAGGACTGCATTGCATTGTACTGAGTGTGAAATAAGGAAATGAGGAAAAACAACAAAAAAGTTTAAACACAATTTTTTTGAAAAATACAATAAGAGTAATTTTTATCTCAACACCTCGTTAAGCTTTTTACTTGACAAAAATATTTATCCATTTACGTGTTATCTCTTTACCAAGAGTTTTGTGTTTTGTTTTGTTTTTTAACTTAATACACTGAAGGAAAGTTTTCAGCTATATTTATCATTGTTCATTCAAGATAACTATGACTTTGATATGTTATGGTATTCTGGCAGATAAGTTTTCATAGTAAATTCTTCTCCTAAAAAAAAACTTGAGAAAATTATGTTCTATACACAAGAGCCAACTTAAGCCTCAATCTCTGTTGTTTTTAATTCCCTCTTTTTCCAAATATCAAAGTCTTTCAAATGGTAACATGGTTAAGTTCTTTGCCAAATTTCATGTGTTAAAATGAAGGTGTTTTTGAGTCATCAAAGCTTATAAAAAGACCTTTAACAAGTAAACAGCTTTTCTCCTTTTTTTTTTTTTTTTTTTAAACTGGAAGATGTGGTATAAGAAAACACATTCATGGACACCATATGTGAACCAAGTTTCATCCCAAGATTTTGAGATTTTTGAGAATTCCTAGAAAATGAGGGATTTAAATTTATAGTCTTAAGAGGTCCAGTCAGTAACACTATTTTCATCTGTATCTATCTGTGTGTGTATATATGAATATAGGTACTGTATATGTATATATAAATCTCAAGGTGTTATGCTTTGATTATTCTATATAAAATACTTGTTAATCTTGTTTAGGGAAAAAAAAACTGGAGTAGGTCTTCAATAGTTCAGGAACCTGAAAAATAATCATTATTTCAGTATTTCTAAAATAATATCATCACTTTCTTGTATTATGATAGACTATCAAGTTTTTTCACATGTAAGATTAAAAAAAAGAGATCACTTATACTCAACAAAATAGTGTTTTGTAACACTAGAAGAGTAAAGCAGTGGATATCAATGGAAATAAAAAATGGTTTAGAAAATGTAGAAAAATATCTATATTTTAAATCCGTATTGGTTTGCTAGGTTGTGTTCTTGTGGATGTACTTTCAGATTTTTTTTCTTTGTGGCATCAAAGAAAACCTAAATTGAAGTGACATATTGGAATAGAAGAAGATAATGGAAGAAGGAAATGCTGAATAATGTGAGCATAAACTTCCAAGCAAAAATTATTTTTTAAGTCTTACAATAGATGTACATATTTTTATATTTTTATAGTTTAATAACTTAACATTGCTTGCTTGTAAACATACTTTATTGAAAATCTATACTCTGTAATTCTGATAGTTGGCAGGGGTTTGAATACTCTTTGGTAGAAACCCACTTTTTCGTATTAATACATGGTAATTTATCACCATTAAGTATAAGATCCCTCTGGAAAAAAAAAGCTGATGCACATTGCTCTCTAGACTATAATTTCAATGTTCATGATATTAATCTTTAATTAAATTATAGTTATTTTAGAAATGTATATCCTTAATTAAATTATACCATGCATATAAAGAAGAAATGACTATGGCACGATTAAAACATGTTTAAAAATATACTACTGAATTTTGAATGCTGTCTGTCATCTCCAAAGTATGACTAACTAGGCTTCAGAAATGACTACAAAGTCAACTGAAAAATTGCCAAGTAAGACTGGCTCTTTAAAGAACTGTGCATTAAAATTTTGGACAGTTTCTCAATTAAATCTAAATATACATCTTATATACAGTATTACATTTTTAAATTAATTGCCATACTCCCATTTGTTAAAGAATTTCACTCCATGGGAAAAGCAAAGTCTCACTAGACGTGAATTTTACACTGTGCTAGATCAATCCCAATACCAGTAAATGGATATTATTAAACAGCATGGGGTAGTGCAAACTGGGAAAGAAAACTTGTAGTGTGCTGCCTTTGAGCAGACCTGGCTTGCATGCTGTGACAGGGCAATTGTCGACATGCTTTTTCATGCCAATCTGCAGCTTTTTCAACTCTAGATGCTATGGCAACCAGGGTTTAACAGACTAAGCAGCTAACAAGCTTCCCTGATGGAATTGTCTGGTTGTGTGATTGCCTTGTCTTAGGGAAAATATAAAATAGAATGAAGACGCTTGTGGACATTTGTCAAACTGATTATAATTTGGACAGTTGAATCATAATTGTCTGTTGTGTACCGTACAGTAGTGACATGCTATTTTCCACGTTCCTTGCAGAGCACACCATTGCATTCCCGCATAGGCTATGCTTCCCTTGGGAACAATGGGTCCTGGTTGCTGTGGGTTTGGTGCAACATGGCAGTCCACATCACACACCAGATCATCTGGGAAAGAAAAGAACAAGGAATAGTTCTAATTTTTTTCTCTTTGAAAAGTCTTGTGTTTGATTTGAGCTATATTTGTATGAAATATAATGAACACAAGTTGATGTGAAAAGATATTTCTCTTTTATAAAATGTTCATGTTCATAGGGTAAGTTGTAAATCAAAATATGCAGGTGAATTAATTTGTTATTTATGATTGGGCATAATTTTAGTTCTTTGGGAATATTGATTTTTTAAATTTGCAACCACTTAAACATGTATTTGTGTCACCAATCATATGCATAATTTAAAACACTGAGAAAATAATCAAGCTTCTCTGATGGAATGGTCTCGTTTTAATATTGCCTTGTCCTATTGAAAAGGAGTAGAAGATACTCTCTTTATCATTTTAAATGATTAAAAGCCTACTAATAAAATTTAGGACTCTTTAAGCAGTCAAAGGCATTGTGTTTTCAAGATCATTTTTTACCAAACTTCTAGTTTTTGCTTAGAAGGGATATGTCTTTTAAAAAATTAAAATAATAAAAAATTTCAAATGAAAAGTGAATTATTATTTTTAAAAATCTGGGTTCCATTTTACAGGCAAACATTTAAAAAATGAACTATTTTGCAAGACAACCTCACTAATTATAGAATATAGATTTTATAGGTTGTCGTGAAACATTATTTTGTACTTTCAAAAACATCTGTGTTATGTCTTGAAGATAAAACTTGATATTTTTAGAACGCTCAGAACTAGTGGAAGGTTGTTAAGTTGATGGTAAGAAGATTTTAGCTAGTGCTTGGCCTCACGGAAAGGGTACAGATGATTCCGTTAGCACACTCATCTGGGCCACATCTCACCAACCACAGAGTTCTGCTGTTTTTTTATTTTTTATTTTGAAATACTTATTTAAATTTTGAAATACTTCAAATTGGTGTCCTTGATTTGAGACAATAGAATAGACCATTGTCCACATTGCCTTTTAAAAAAAATCTTCAAAATCATATACAATGTTTTATGTCTAGATGGTGTGATTCCTTAAGCAGGCCCATTTCTAGTTTGAGAGATCTATTTATTTTCTTAAACAGGCCTCAGAGTGAGAACAATGTCTTCTATGATGAGTGGCAAACACAACAAGGGTAAGCAATGAATTGGGAACATAGTGCTCACTATATAAAGAACATCTTCTAGACTAGGTTGTAAAAAAACTATTGCAGAGTTATAGTGTACCAAAATTAATAACCTAGGAATCACTGCCAAGAAAACTTTATTCGATACTAACATTAATAATTTTTCACAAAATAGTTTTAGTCACTGGGCTACCAGGTTTTCTCTTCTAATTTTATTTTAGTTTTGAAATTAGCCTTCTTTATTGGGTACCTCTATGCCTATCACTTTCCTGTTGTTAGCTAGTGTTACAACAGAGAAACCTTTGCTCCTTCTATCTCCTTGAAGAATATAACTTTTTCCCTACCCTTCAGGGAGCTTAACTGAGTCATATGCTATGTTAATATCATTTGAAGTTAAGGAAAAGCATATATTTTCAATGATAATGTGGAGTCTCAGTTTTCTTCTGAGTACCAAGGCTGCAGATTGGGATAACAGAGATGAGAGATTCTGCCTTTGAATTCACTGAAACTCTTTTTTATTCAATGTACTCAAGCTTAGAATGTGATAAACAGTACCTACTTTGGAGTTTAAAGAGCTATACCTGAAAGCAAAGGAATACTTTAAGTCACCATAGAACAGAGGTGAAAGTCAGGGTACTTTATATTAGTTCAATGATGATTTTCCAGAGTATAAGAAAATTGTAGTTGAAGGTGCAAGTATTTTTCTTCTTAAGAACTGAAAGCAAATAAGAAAGGGTATTTATTCAGCTACTAAAGAAAATTCCAGCAAAAATGGGGGGCCGCCATGCCTTTGTGAAACATTTTGCTTTATGCCCATTATTTAGTTATTATTTATCATCTAAAATAGTCAAATACTGACAACCCCACGTTACAGCTTAGAATAAAAGAGAAACCTTGAGTTTATGGGCTTACTCAAGAAGTTGTCAAATTATTAAAAGAGGCAAAGACGAGTTTTAACCTTTCCATTTTAAAATACTTCACATGTTTATAATTTTTTTCTTTGCCAAGACATATAATATTTTATTATTTCTGTCACATTAAAATCAATTCTCCATTTTGAAAGGCCCCATAAAGCTACACCATCCATAGAATCTCCTGCAGTGACTTTTCAGTGAAAAAATCTCATCATACCCATATTGAAATGGAATTAAAGTACTAAATTACTTCATTTACAATGGAACTGTTATATGGAAGTCATTAACATTTTAGTACAAGTTAGTTTCTAGTATTATCATCTTGATAATATTACCAAAGTTCTACTTGGAGTTGGACAGAGGGCTATGTCTGAATCCCCACTTGGCCATAGACTTCTGTACAAAATTCATATCATGAGGGATCTGGGGGAATCTTCCTGAGAAAGAGGAGAATGGCATCAATAATGGTGGTGTGCCATCTCCCTCAAATGGCTTAGGAGTCTCCGACTTCTGTGAGGTGAGCAGAGATAAAGTGAACCCCTTCTTGGAAACAACTGAAGCTCTTCCTTGAGAATGCCAGAAGGTGAGCTTTGAGGAAAAGATGAAGTGTAAAATTAAATAAGGCCTTGCAACAATTTGAGTATTTGTGTATGTGTGACCATTCTTATGGTCACAGGCAGGTGAAAAGGTGTTTAGAGTTTGACTGATTTTTCCATAAGCTGTAGTCGGACTGGGCTGATACTTAGATTGCTGGACCTCCATCAGCCAGAAGAGACTACTACTACGTTGCCAAAAGTTGTGACTTTTAAAATTTCCCTGCTTAAGTTCCATATTTTCTCAGTGACAATGCATATTTTAAGCTGATTTTGTTTTTGTGTAAAGTTCTCAGTTGAACCAAGCTTTCTAAAAAAAAAATGTATGAAAAAAAGTGTTATTTTCCCCGAGTTTAGAGTAATTGCTCCTAGGGTGTCTCCAAATTTTCATGGCTACACAGTGCTCCTCAGCCTCTTGGCAGGTTCTCTTAAGTACAGAAACTTCAACCCCTGTGGAAGGTTGCACAGATCCCTGGAACTAAGTGATGGGGCAACGAATCGAAAATCCAGGCAAGGCATAGCACATTTGGAGTGATTCTGCCAGAGATGGCAGGAGGATAGGGAACACTGAGGGGAGAAAACTAGAGAGACAGGGTGTGTGATCCCTCTGGGCAAGACCACAGTAGTCACTATAAGCCTTTCTTTTTCCCTGAAGTCTTTCTATTGTATTCGGATTGGCTGCAGCATGAATAACGGAGTAACAATTACACATTCACATACCGGTTCAGAAATACTGAGTTTTTGACATCTAGCTCTGAAATTTACCTACCCACAACATTGGGCTTCTTCCTGAGATTCTTCTTCCTTTTAAGTGTCTAGGGGTTGAAAATAAAATCTTTTCTTACAGCCAGGGATTGTGGCATGGCCCCTTTGTTCTAGCTACTTGGGAGGATGAGGGGAGGATCCCCTGAGCCCAGGAGTTTGAGGCTGCAGTGAGCGGTGATCATGCCACTGTACTCCAGCCCAAGTGACAGGGCAAGACCTTGTGTCTAACATGCTAAAATAACTCAGAAAGAATAACACATAAAAATCACAGGAAATTATTTTAAAATATCATGTATAATTTTAATAATGGTATTTTCTTTTAACTTTCAAAACTCTTTTTGCTCCAAAGAACAAAAGCAAAAAGAATGTAACAATAATAGTAATAGTAATAATCATGTTAATGAAAAAAGCAAATGTCTAATACCATATTCTAGGTTCACATTTGTTTTGCTGTTTTAATTTATTTAATCTTCTCAACAACCCTAAAAGATAGGTACTACTATTTGTATTATACAGATGGTAAAACCGAGGCACAGAAAAGTTATTGATTTGCTTGATTTTACACTTCTAAGAAGTTTAGAACCAGTAGTTTAACTCAGGATATCTTACTTCCAAATAAAAACTCTCTGGCCAGGTGCGGTGGTTCACGCCTGTAATCCCGGCACTTTAGGAGGCAGAGGTGGGTGGATCACCTGAGGTCAGGAGTTCAAGACTAGCCTGGCCAACATGGTGAAACCCCGTCTCTACTAAAAATACAAAAAAATTAGCTGGGCATGGTGGCACATGCCTGTAATCCCAGCTACTCGAGAGGCTGAGGCAGGAGAATTGCATCTGTATTTGCAAATAAGGAGACTGAGGTGTAAAGAAACTTTCACAAAAAGTAGTAAGTAACTAGAAATGAGATTCCAACCAAGGTATACCTAAATCCACATCTTTCTCTGAAGGTTTATTTGGAAACCTAAGTTATTTTCTACTGCAGAAATCAAGAATTGTGAAAATAAAAATTTAAATTTTTCTACAACATGATTTGTGGGAAAGAAAATGGAATAAGTTATGTTATTTGTGGTTTTATGGAGGTTGCATAAATTCAGTCTTTGAAGAAGTTATTTGAGAATGTATGTGGTCTTTCTCAGCACTTCAACTCATAGTGCTCCATATCTACCTCGTATTAAGGGTACAATTTATACGTAACACATTTTTTAAAAAGCAGTTTCTTTTACTATGGACTGATCTTGCTTTGGAGTCCAGCTACTGTTAATGAACAAAAGAAGTTTTAGTTTTTCAGCTACAGATAGTTCATCTCTTCCGGTGTAAAACAGTTGTGGTGAGTGTAAAGTATTTCCTATATTCTTTGATACTTATTTCTTCAGAAGATGGAGCCTGATTCCCTTCCCTTGAGTGTAGGCTTACTTAGTGACTTGCTTCGATCAAAAGGAATGTGGTGAAATTGACAACGTGTAACTTCTGACATTAAAACAGAAAAGCATTGTAGTTTCGTCTTTGCGCTTTCTCTGTATCATTCACTTTGAAGAAAGCCAAGTGCCGTGTCATGAGTACACTCAAAAAGCCCTATAGAGAGGCCCATGTGGCAAGGAACTGAGGCCTCTACCCAATAACTAGTGAGGAAGTGAGGCCTCCTGCCAACAGCCATGTGAATGAGTTTGAAAGCAGATGTTGAAGCCTCAATTAAGCCTTCAGATGATAGAAGCCCTGGCTAAAATCTTACTTGCCACTCCATGTAAAACCCAGAGGCAGAACCACTAAGCTAAGCCTTTCCCGAATTCCTGACCTGTAGATATTTGAGAAAATAAATGTTGTTTTTGTAAGCCACTGAGTTTGGAGGTAATATGTTGCACAGGAATACATAAGTAATACAGTCATCTTTGTCACCTAATATCCAGTCAATTCCAAATTTGAAATCCCTAACAGCGTTAGTTCTTCCAATATTCCTCAGAGGGTCTGTCTTTTCTCACCTCCTTTTCAAGTTGGTATATGGCTGCAGAGGAAAGCTCATGATCGGAGGTGTTTTGAACTGTCTTCTAGTCATTCTCCAAGGACTGAGAGGACCCTCATTCCACTTGGACTCTTTCTGTTTTCACTGCAGTCCACTGAGGGATTGCTCTCATTTGAACATCATCCTGGAATCTACACCTGTTGATTATTAACTTGGCCATTGCTTCCGGTCATAAAATACTTGCAACCTATAGTCTTTGCTGTGGCCCCAGTTCTCCTTTTATTGACTTGTATTTCCAGCAGTTGTGCATGTGGAACTTTGCCTGTCCTTCATAACAGGTATGGGCCCCAAGGAATCTGATGCTCCACCACCACCACGGATTATTATTAATTTGTTGCTCTTGAGGCACCATACTCTTCGGTGCTATGTTTTATGTGGAGTTTCTCTAAGGTCTTTACAGTTTTTCTTGGCTACCTGAGGACCAAGGAACAAATCTGTTCACTGAGAATCTCTCAAAATTGTCTTTATTACAATTACAAAATATTGGAAGCAGCCTAAATATCCATATATAGAAAAGTCATTAAACTATGGCACACAATTGAGTGCCACGTATATTTTCAGAATGTATTGCTATATGAAAAAAGCAAAATCCAAAAACATCTATACTATGTGACTGTTCATCTAAGAAATAAGGAGGTATAAGATAATATGTATTGCTCATTTATGGAAGAGAACTATAAGAAGGATAAAAGAGAAACCAGTGAGATTAGTTACATATCAGGGGTGGGTGGGAAAGAGGTGAACGTACGGGGAAATGGAAACATGGTATAGGGTTGGAGGAGAAACAACACTTTGTGAATGTATGTCTCTATAGCTCTTATTTTAAAACCATGGTATTACTTCACATACTCCTCTCCCTTGTACTCTCCCCCAATTTAACATTACAGGGTTCATTGTAGTCTTTTCCCATTCTCATTTGTAACCTCATTCTCTGACAGTCAGAAACAGGGGTCTTGTTATTTACATTATGTTTACTTACTTGTTCGAGTGATAGAGGAATCTCAACAGCCCACAAGAACAAAATTTAAAGAGCTCCCAATGGTAATAGCTGGACTAATTTGGAACAACTTAAATAATGCTAGATTTGGATTGTGACTCATAGAATAAAATAAAGATCATGGCTTCATATGGATATAAATATATAAATGAAGAAGTAAATTAGTGGGAGAGAAGACACAGGTCCCTTTTCTGGTAGAATATAAATTAATAATGTAGAAGGAATACCGAAAATAGAAAATCACTGTTAAGCAAATACCACAGAAATACATGTCATATCTATCTGTCTGTATATATGTTGTTCACACCATCAGCAGATGCTAAAATTAATGAGTGATGAGAAACAGGATATTTACAGTTTCAGAGTATTTTCTCACAAGATATTTATTAATTGTGAAGGGAAAATATTAGCATTACAATAGAGAAACCTGGTAGACAATATTTAGTGATTAGCATTAACATTACTAGTACTGAGATATTATGCCATCATATGTCTCATGATATGATGTACTGAGAATGGCATTACATCACTTCAGTTTTATTTTTGCCAAAAAGGAATAACCACAATCTAATTATGACAAAACATCAGATTGACACAAATCGAGAGATATTCTAAAAAATATCTGGTATGAACTCTTCAAAAGTGTCAGGAGCATGAAAGGCAAAACAATATTAAGGAACTGTCACAGATCAAGGGCCCTAAAGAGACATGATAACTAAATGCAATATGAAATCTTGGATCAGATCTTAGATCATAAAAAAGGATGTTAGTGGAAAACTGGCAAAATTCTAATATGGTCTGTATATTAGTTGATGATATGGTATCATTGTTAATCTCCTAGGTTTATTTATTCAGTTTTCAGAGAGGATCTCACTCTATAGCCCAGACTAGAGTGCAGTGGCACAGTCATGGCTCACTGCAGCCTTGACCTTCCAGGTTTGAGTGATCCTCCCATCTTAGTCTCCAAAGTAGCTGGGACCACAGGCACAGGCCCTCATGCCTGGCTAATTTTTGTATTTTTAGTAGAGACAGCGTTTCGCCATGTTGCCCAGGCTTGTCTCAAAATCATGGACTAAAGTGAGTCTGCCCGCCTCAGCCTCCCAAAGTGCTAGGAGTATAGGTCTGAGCCACCACACCTAGCCCAATCTCCTGGTTTTAATAATTGCACTACAGTTATAAAAGATGTTAGCATTATGGGAAGCAGGTGAATGTGGTAAAAGAATTATCTGTAGTATTTTGCAACTCTTTTTTTTAAAATTATTATTATACTTTAAGTTTTAGGGTACATGTGCACAATGTGCAGCTTTGTTACATATGTATCCATGTGCCATGTTGGTGTGCTGCACCCATTAACTCGTCATTTAGCATTAGGTATATCTCCTAATGCTGTCCCTCCCCCCTCCCCCCACCCCACAACAGTCCCTGGAGTGTGATGTTCCCCTTCCTGTGTCCATGTGTTCTCGTTGTTCAATTCCCACCTATGAGTGAGAACATGCGGTGTTTGGTTTTTTGTCCTTGCGATAGTTTACTGAGAATGATGGTTTCCACTTTCATCCATGTCCCTACAAAGGACATGAACATGAGTTCATTTTTTATGGCTGCATAGTATTCCATGGTGTATATGTGCCACATTTTCTTAATCCAGGCTATCGTTGTTGGACATTTGGGTTGATTCCAAGTCTTTGCTATTGTGAATAGTGCCGCAATAAACATACGTGTGCATGTGTCTTTATAGCTGCATGATATATAGCCCTTTGGGGATATACCCAGTAATGGGATGGCTGAGTCAAATGGTATTTCTAGTTCTAGATCCCTGAGGAATCGCCACACTGACTTCCACAATGGTTGAACTAGTTTACAGTTCCACCAACAGTGTAAAAGTGTTCCTATTTCTCCACATCCTCTCCAGCACCTGTTGTTTCCTGACTTTTTAATGAGGGCCATTCTAACTGGTGTGAGATGGTATCTCATTGTGGTTTTGATTTGCATTTCTCTGATGGCCAGTGATGATGAGCATTTTTTCATGTGTTTTTTGGCTGCATAAATGTCTTCTTTTGAGAAGTGTCTGTTCATGTCCTTCGCCCACTTTTTGATGGGATTGTGTGTTTTTTTCTTGTAAATTTGTTTGAGTTCATTGTAGATTCTGGATATTAGCCCTTTGTCAGATGAGTAGGTTGCAAAAATTTTCTCCCATTTTGTAGGTTGCCTGTTCACTCTGATGGTAGTTTCTTTTGCTGTGCAGAAGCTCTTTGGTTTAATTAGATCCCATTTGTCAATTTTGGGTTTTGTTGCCATTGCTTTTGGTGTTTTAGACATGAAGTCCTTGCCCATGCCTATGTCCTGAATGGTATTGCCTAGGTTTTCTTCTAGGGTTTTTATGGTTTTAGGTCTAACATTTAAGTCTTTAATCCATATTGAATTAATTTTTGTATAAGGTGTAAGGAAGGGATCCGGTTTCAGCTTTCTACATATAGCTAGCCAGTTTTCCCAGCACCATTTATTAAATAAGGAATCCTTTTCCCATTGCTTGTTTTTGTCAGGTTTGTCAAAGATCAGATGGTTGTAGATATGTGGCATTATTTCTGAGGGCTCTGTTCTGATCCATTGATCTATGTCTCTGTTGTGGTACCAGTACCATGCTGTTTTGGTTACTGTAGCCTTTATAGTTTGAAGTCAGGTAGCATGATGTCTCCAGCTTTGTTCTTTTGGCTTAGGATTGACTTGGCGATGCGGGCTCTTTTTTGGTTCCATATGAACTTTAAAGTAGTTTTTTCCAATTCTGTGAAGAAAGTCATGGGTAGCTTGATGGGGATGGCATTGAATCTATAAATTACCTTGGGCAGTATGGCCATTTTCACGATATTGATTCTTCCAACCCATGAGCATGGAATGTTCTTCCATTTGTTTGTATCCTCTTTTATTTCAGTGAGCAGTGGTTTGTAGTTCTCCTTGAAGAGGTCCTTCACCTCCCTTGTAAGTTGGGTTCCTAGGTATTTTATTCTCTTTGAAGCAATTGTGAATGGGAGTTCACTCGTGATTTGGCTCTCTGTTTGTCTGTGATTGGTGTAGAAGAATGCTTGTGATTTTTGTACATTGATTTTGTATCCTGAGACTTTGCTGAAGTTGCTAATCAGCTTAAGGAGATTTTGGGCTGAGACGATGGGGTTTTCTAGATATACAATCATATCATCTGCAAACAGGGACAATTTGACTTCCTCTTTTCCTAATTGAATACCCTTTATTTCCTTCTCCTGCCTGATTGCCCTGGCCAGAACTTCCAGCACTGTGTTGAATAGGAGTGCAACTTTTCTGTGAGTCCAAAATTGTTCTTAAAAATTTGAAAAAAAAAACTTGGCAAAAGTGGAACTCTAATGATTGCCCATTAAAAAAAATTTTAAAAAAATTCAATTTATAATAATATAATTGAAAAAATTTTAAAATAAATATTAAATATTTGAATAAAAAAAAAAACACAAAAAAAAAAAAAAAAAAATTATATAATTCTTTGGAAAAATGAAAAACTGTGATGACTCATATTTTTTTTTTTTTTTTTATGGTGAAGATTTATTTCCATCTGAAGGAACTGATACTGTTCGTACCCTTCTCCCTCCTCAAGCAGCATAACTTTAACCTTTACTGGGAATAAAATATCAGAAGTGTGGAAGGGCAAAAAATTAAGATGATTACTAACTCAAGATGCAGAGGCACTTAAAAATATTATTCCTGGAACACTTATAGACAGCTTAATATATTTTAATACCTGTATCCTCTCAGCTTTATTCCCAGAAGTTTAAGTTTTTTACTGCTTACATTTGAAGCAAGTTTGATATCTTATACATCATTTGTATCCCCATAACATATTAACAAACACCAACTAGTCAGTGCATATTATGGTGATGATTTGAAGTACATTCACCACAAATCATTGAGTATAGTATTAAAGAAATGTAGGGCAATAGCAAAGACATGGAATCAATCCAGGTGTGCATCAGTAGTGGGGTGAATTAAGAAATTGTGGTACATATACACCCTGTAATATTATGCAGCCATAAAAAAGAATAAAATCACGTCCTTTGAAGCAACATGATCACCAGACATCCTAAGCAAAATGCAAAAAAAATAAATACGTCTTTTCATTATAAGTGGAGTTAAATTGGTACATGACATAAGATGGAAAATAGAAACTGGGAATAAAGACATGGGAGGATGTGGAAAAGTTGAAAAACATATTGCTATTATGCTCCTACTGGTGATGGTTCAATGTACTCAAACTCAGCATCAAAATATACTTTAAAAAATCTGCACATGTGCCCTCTGAATCTAAAATAAAAGTTGGAAAAAGATGTGGAGGAGTGATCTATGAATAGCAAAGTCTATGATTCTCTTTCCTGCCAAAAAGGTTTGTCAATCATATGAAAAAGTTTGTCTATAGGTAACTTTAGGTTTACCATTTTTCCTTTCAGTACCAAAAATGTTTTCAGCTGTAGAAAATCATCACAAATACCATCTACTTAAAGCTCATACATATTATAAATAACTATGGGATCTATGGGAGATGAAAACCTGTGTTGGAATTCGAGGGCATCTGATTGAAAATGCTATTCATGACCTAAACCTTCATGCTTCAAAAAATTCTTGAAGAAAACCCAATTTCTGGTGGTGCACGGTGGCTCACGCCTGTAATCCCAGCACTTTGGGAGACCGAAGTGGGCAGGTCACTTGAGACCAGAAATTCGCGAACAGTCTGGTCAACATGGTGAAATCCTGTCTCTACTAAAAATACAAAAATTAGCCAGGCATGGTGGCGCACACCTGTAATCCCAGCTACTCGGGAGGCTGAGGCAGGTGAATCGCTTGAACCCCAGAGGCGGAGGTTGCAGTGAGCTGAGATTGTGCCACTGTACTCCAGCCTGGGTGACAGAGTGCGACTCTGTCAAAAACAAAAACAAACAAACAGACAAACAAAAAATTCGCTATTTGTATCATGAGAATCTATCTCCCTCATATGAAATGTGAGCAATTTAAAGATATTTAAAAAAAACTGATATGGGATCAAAAGGTGAGTAACCAATGGTGTAATATATGTGAAGATTTAATAGTAGAAAATAGCTCATACAATATTAGAGCTAGTTGAAAAATCAAAGCCTTAGAGTCAAAGGTATAGGCATTTTGCCTGGTATAGGAAAGTAAATTCTGAAAATGTTGTTTACCTAGAAAATATAATGATTTAATTTTCTAATTTTTATGTGCATTTAATTATATTTTTTAAACTATGACTTCTGTTTATGTGCTGACATGCTAATAATGAACTTGTATTTTTTACAGGATTATGTTTTAATCTTATTGAAAATTCTATATTCATACTGAACAAAAATGGTAAAGTGATTTAATTCATTAGAAAAAGGAGGACACTTCATCTTGAAGGTGTCAGCTGCTTTTACAAACAGCCTTGAGTAGCTGCTATTTTTAAATTTTCTTTTATTCACTATTTATCTGTGGATGAGCAATTGCATTTTTTTCACTTTTCATTATTTTAGAGTTGCAGATTACTGTAAAAATACCACTTTTGGCCCATTTAATTTAGGATAAATAGTTGCAATTGGGATAGTTTTTCTATTTTAAAAGGCAAAACAATTGTTAATTTCTTGTGATATTCTTTTGCCAAATTATGTGTGGTCATTCTAGAGAAGAGAAAAACAAAAAATCTTCTGTTGGCATTACTGGGTATTCCCCATGTACAATAATATTAATGCCAAACCCAGAACCATTATTATCTGCTCCGTTAACTGAAAGACACAATCCCTCTATCTTTTATCTGGTAGCCAACTGAATGCTCATTGAATAGTATCTTCTTATTAAGTATTGAAATATAAATTTTACTATTACTATGTTTATAAACTTCAACTTAGGAAAAGATGTGTTGTTACAGTTTTGAAATAACAATCTAAAGTGGAGTTATGATTAAATTGAAAAGGGACACGTTTGGGTGAACGCAGAGTCGGAAAAAACAATGATTCGGCATATCGCTAGCATACACAACAAGTGTACCTGTGTGTCTCTTGATCAAAGAATTTATACTAAAAATGGAAACAAATATTAAAAATAGGGCTTATGTAACATAATGATAATAGCTAACATGTACTAAGATCTTACTCTGTGACAGCCTGTTAAGCCCTTTTCATACGTTATCTTACCTATTTTTCATATAGGAGTAACATAACATGAAGCTGCTTTCAAAGAGTTCTCTGAAACAAACCCATTTGTTTCATAATTTTTCTAACTGTTAATATAAGTAGCCATATATTTATCTTTTCAATGTAGTTCTTTTATATGATGGATGTTTTTAAAGTTATACACTCTTTATTGAGAATCAGATGCTGATATTCCATGAATCTGCTTAAGATTGAATTCATCCTTATATTCCGAAAATTTTTATTTGAAAAACACATGAATTTACATGTTCGAGGTAAATAAGTCCCCAAAATAAACTTTACCTAGCATAGTAAAAAAATAAATGAAAGCTTAATGGATAAACCAAAATAAAACAATATCAATACCTGCATTTGCAATAATTGCAAGAATAGTAGAAATGTGCTTTATATTCCGGAAACTCCTTTAACTTTTACAAGATTTAGTCATCCGGCCTCAAACTTTAAGAGTTTGTGTTTTTTCTTCTGTTAAAGTATGCCCCTGGTCCACAGACAAAGTGGACTCCCTGTGGCTGAGGTGCTCAAAGTTAAAACAGAACCATACGGCCATATCCGGGTGAACCAGCAGTCACATAATCTGTGTGTTCAGGAAGATGTAAAAGTATCACAGAATCTCCCTTCCACAGTCAAGCTAAAGTAGTTTCTGTTGGTGCTGCTGGAAACTCCTTCCCTTCATTTGAAAGATATGTAGGACACAGACTTCTGGTTTTGGGCCTGGAAACCAACCAATCAAGGTTCATCTGCTCCAGCTATTCGGGGCTCAGTTTTATCAACTAATCAGAGCTCAGCTGTACTGCCTAATCAGAAGTCAGCTGTGCCACCCAATCAGAACTAAGCAAGCTTCAATCCTTCATTTGCATAAAGGGACCTAATTAGGATCCTGGGTGGGAACTTTTGCTCTAACATCCCATGGCTCTCTTAGTTCTCTAAAATGCATTTTTGTTTTACATAGAAAGTTGTATCTCCTGGTTTGCAAATTGTTCACTGGGAAAACTCTTTCCTCCAAATTCTTGTTCAGAGAACTTTTGGTCACACTTCGCTTACAATGTTTATATAAGCTTTGTTTCATTGTTGTTATGTATCTTATATACTTTATAAATGTATATGCAGTTGTAAGCAACAATTATTGGTTTTAACTTTAAAGCTTGCTTCTGAGGTAAGATACACAATTGTACAATTTATAATTTAAAATTAGTTTTGTGATGTTATAAATATCAAAACTTGTCTTTCAAATAAGATTATTTCCCTGTACTATCTCCTAAACTCAGTAAATTATTTCCTAGTTTGTAGATACCCAAGAGTGTACTGAGTTAAGTAGATTTCTGAGTTACTTTGATAAAGAATAGACTTAATACGATATAAAGCAAATGATGTTAAAAATTATAACCAGCTTGTGTGGAATACTTAATATGTGCCAGGCACTGGTCAAAGCACTTAAGATTGATTATATTGGTTAAACTTAATCTTCTGTGGTTGTTAATATCGTCATCCCCATCTTGTAAATAAGGGAAAATATTTAGAAAGGTCAAGTTATTTCCCAAGGCCACACATAGCGAAAATATTAAAGCAGCCTTCAAAACTGGGTTTTCTGGCTTTAGAGTACACGCTGAAATATTAACACGTGCTGAATATAGTCAAGATAAAAGTCATCCTAGGGCTCAGATAATGCTAGTCAAGTTACTACCTATAGAAAGTCTTAGCTTGTGTTAACTGTGATGTGAGGGGCAACTTAAAGCTGAGGGTAGATTCTAACAGGGTTGAATATTTATTTCTAATGAGGTGTATTCATCCCAAATAGAGATATGTTTCCCTTCAGTAGACAATAGCGTTGAAGCAGCTGTTCAAAATGACAGTTTCAGTGAAATGGGTCTTGGATAGGCTGGGAGGAGTGACTTAGCAAACTCCAGAGATGCAGGATCATGTTTATTTAGTGTATAGGATATTTCAGAAATCAAAATGTGCATTATTCCTCAGATTTGGGTCAGCCTGCTTTTAGACTAGACCAATCAAACCAATGGGGAATCTTTGGAGGACATTTTCAAGAAATTAATTTTGGACAAATTTCTTGAAAATAGTATGGAGTTGTATTAAAAATGTATAACACCATGCTAGTACTTGCCTCATGTAATTTTCCTGCTCAAATTGCCATACTTTGCTCTTCAAGGTTTCTTGCCTAAAACCAGTTGATGTGCATCTGAATAATACAGACACTTCAAAATGTAATTTGTTTACATTAGTATTTCATGCAATGCAGGTGTGTATAAAAAGTTACCAAAGAAAACTGAGTTAGCAATGTGTTTTAAGGATTAGGGATTCAAGAACATGGTAAATATCCATGGAAAGTTCCTAGTTATATGCACTTAAAAATTACAGTAGAGTCCCCCAGTAGGGTAGTCTGATCTCCAGATATTGGCTTTGGGTTTAATTAGGATATAAATTCAAGTTTATTGCCCTGCAGCACAAATGTCTGATCTACTTCCCTTTTGAGAGCAGGACTAGAAAGAGGCTTCTTACTTGGTTAAATTTAGAAGGTAGTAAAGTTATTAGTAATGAAGCATGCACATATTAATAGTGAAAGGAGGGAAGTGGCAACCTACCTAAGGCCTATCTGAGAAAGAGATAATACAAACACGCTTCAAGGACTAAATGCTGAAGGGTCTGAAATACCTTAAAGCCTAGCAACAAAGGTAATGTTACGTCTGGCTACTTCTTTGTGAAAATTGGGGCTTACCAATATCCACACTGTCCCCCAGTAAGTAAGTTTTTCTTTGTTTCTTTTAGTAGGAATTCATTACCACTGCCATTAAATACATCCTACTAAAAATTAGGGAGACAGACACATATTTTGAGATTGAGATTTTAAAGTGTTTGCATTTAATGACATTTAAAAATTACAGTTTTATTTATTTTTAAACCTGTCAGTGTCGATTTATCTCTTTGTGTTTTAAAAATTCAGTTATGTTTTACAAACCTGCAATATTTTATACCAATTACTAATAAACATCTTAGAAAAGGCAACAGTAAATCAATATTTAATTATTTAAGTAGGACTGTTATTAATTTGATACTATATAAAGGCAGAAAGAAAGAAATGCCTAATATTACCTTCATTTTCTATATTTTCATTATAGATGTGAGTCAGTTTTATATTTTAATAAGGATATCTTGAAGTTTGTGACATGTAAGTTTATGATAGAATAGTTTTTCTTAATGGAAAATGTGTTTCTTAGTTAACAATTTTTGTCAAGAAGTGGCTGTTAGATTTTCTAAATCAGAATCTAGTGGTTTATTCTGGAGTATTCTCTGTACATACACTGATGAAAAAAAGTTTGAAATTTAAAATCTAAATAAAAAATAGTTAATGCAGGATTGAAAATAGTTAATTTTAATCAGTTCATAGAGACTCAATTAGTCAACAAATGTCTGTGGTGCACACACTGTTTCAGAAATGAACTAATGTGTTAGAGACGTGTCCCTGCCTTCATGGAGCTGGCCTTGTAGAACGTCTGTCTATTTGTCACGGGTATTTCTTCCAGTAGTAATAAAACAAGGATTTGTATGTCTTATACAACTGTTCAATAAATGTCCTGCATTGCATAATGTAAAAGTAGTTGAGACTTTTCAAATTACACTTTTCTTAAGGCATATTGGTGCCATGGATGATTGAAATTACCTAAGCCTATTACAGAACTTTTTACAATTTTGAGACAATGGCAGTATTAAAATGTACAAATAGCATTCTATAAGGATTAAATGTGTGAACATAATTTACAGCCTTGGAAAATTCAATGTTTTCTTGATTTTCTGAAGTAGCATGGTGTACAATGATCCCATGTCACATCAATGTGCTCAGTGATAGAGAAGAAGATGATAAATATGTACTAAGAGAATTTGAGGTGTATTGTGATGATGTGGTCAATTACTTGACCTTTATGAACATTCATGGAATAATTGGTTTTATTTAATAAGTCCATTTGTGAAAATTGCCACTGCTGCACATTGGTTCTTATCAGAAGAATTTTTTCTTTGAGAGATTACACATGTTATGTATCAAACTACCAATTAATGTAATTTGTTTAGAGCTGTTTTTCTTTGTGTACCATCAAGGCATTTGCTATCAGAGGTCAATGGTAAAGTATCAAGCCAAAAATGTGTTGTGTGGCTATCCCAACAACTTAAACAAAGGGAGTAAGAGAGAACATATGTGTTACATTTACCCAGATATTTCCTTTAACTGAAGCTTTTATAAACTAAGATTGATAGAAAACAGTGTTTAGGAAGAAATAATGCATACTGATTTATATAAAATGCTATTCACTGTATTTTTCTTTTTGTATTAGCTTTAATGAATAGATATGCCTTTTTATTTTGTGGTACCCCACCATTAAATGATACCATCACTTTTTTTTTCTGCCTAAATAAATTCAAATTCTTGTCACCTACTAGCTGTACGGGAAGATTTGAAACATTATTCCTAATTGAGATTTTTACTGAATATCTTTTAAAGATAAATTTGTTTTATTCTTTTACCCACTATTTAAAAGGATTTTCACATTTTTATCTTCTAAAGGAATTGTCAATGAGAAACTAAAACTGCATAGACTATACATTAAAATCACTTTAGTTTTTAAGCTGTCATGAACTGTTTCAAAAAATGCTAAGTTGCTATTGTTTAATGTCTGTCATTTTATAATGCTTTAGAAGTTATCTATCCTGTAAAATTATTAACTGATGCTAAAATTGCCTTGTAAGTATTAGGACAATAGCAATTTTGTAACAGCTGGGGACACTGCCAATGTAAGATAAGTACATTTTGCTCTGTAGATTCATAAAGTGCTTTGAAATGGTTTGTAACTGATGGATGGATGCATTTTCTAAGTGTAGAAAGCAATATTTTGTAGAAGGAAATGGCTTGAAAGCTGACACACATGCATGCAAATGCCATTCTCTTCAGTAAGTAATTTGCTTTTTCTTTCAAAAGCATAAATGGCATAGTTAGACACATTATTTTGTATATTGCACATAACAATACAAGATGCACAAAAACAGCAAGTACAAAACATTTCATATTGATAGAAGAACCCATGGCTGTGGTATATGATTAGCATAAATGTATACACACTGAAGTAATGCCTTCAGGATTAAAAAGTGAAACTGAAAAAAATGGGAAAGTTCTACTAAACTTCAGGAAATGATAACATATATTATGCTTTCTCTCTTTTAATTTAATTTTGCTTCTTGATTGGAATACTGTGAATCTCATTTTAATTGGATATATTTTCCTTAAAGCACTAAATATTAATTATGTTGCCAATGCAAGCTTACAAAGCAATCACGTTGTTGTGCATGCCTGCTTAGTATGGCTAACAGTTTTCTTTTTCTTTTTTTTTTAAATAAAAGTCAACAGCATCTTTCCTACATAAAAAGTGTTTGTATAGGACTGGTTTTTATCCAGTCAAAATTGTTCTGTAACCTAAATTGGATGTTTCAGTTCTTTTAAAAAATGTAGTTGCTGATGTATGTTTAGTATCTAGGAAAAATTGGCTGAGGGTGTGACTAATAAATATTTGTATTATAAATTTTTCAAAGCATTTGCAAGAAAGACCAAGTTTGAATTGAATGTTTTTCAGAGACACTTTATTTTAAAACCACTCTTGGGCCAGGCATGGTGGCTCACGCCTGTAATCCCAGCACTTTGGGAGGCTGAGCTGGGCAGATCATGAGGTCAGGAGGTTGTGACCAGCCTGGCCAATATGGTGAAACCCCATCTCTACTAAAAATACAAAATTAGCTGGGCATGGTGGTGAATGCCTGTAATCTCAGCTACTCGGGAGGCTGAGGCAGGAGAATTGCTTGAACCCGGGAGGCAGAGGTTGCAGTGACCCAAGTCGCGCCACTCCACTCCAGCCTGGGTGACAGAGCGAGATTCTGTCTCAAAAAAACAAAAACAAAAACAAAAAAATCAACAACAAAAAACACTTTTAGCACCTCTGTACTTGTTGAAGAACACAGGCTTTAGACCCAGGTTGGTCAGGTTTGAATCCTGATATAAACATGTCTTAGCTGTGTAAACTTAGGCCAGTCTTCAGTTCCTGTTTGCTGTATCAATATAGTTATCTCTATTATTGAAGATATCCTCAGATTCTTCTTGATTTTGACACTTTCTGTGTGAAGCACTTAGACAAACTTCACTCATTAATGGGAATTGAGTAGAAAGAGAAAATCATACCTTCAAACTTAAGTAAAGCATATTAGAAGTAAAGTAAGTATACTTGTATGATTATGAAATAGCTACATTATTTAATGCTTAAAAACTATGTTTTATTTTATTTATACAATTTCTCATTTACTTGGCTATACTTTTCACTGTTGGTGGGAGAGTCTGTGATTATACATATAGTTTTAGTTAAAGCTGTTCTACTTGGTATTTATGATACCACTAGTGTTAATTAGAATAGTTTTCTTTCAAATCCCCTGTGAGAAATCCTCTGTGACAAAGGCATTTTTCTGACTAACTTCATAGCAAATGGGGATCATATAAATTTCATTACTATAAACCTAAAGCTCCTCATGAAGTATCAAAGGCATTAGTGACATATCTGATTACGGTCTTGGAGATGGGGCCGCATCCTCTTTTTTCTGTCATTGGTATGGATTTACTCAGGAATAATGTGCTTTTCTGCTGGTCATCTTTTTTTCTCTTGAGGAAATTTACCCAGTAGTGAAAGATTACATTTCTCTCACAGTAGCTTTTTAGACTTTTCATCTCTAAAGCCTGCTACTTACAGGCCAAACTCCTTGGGTATTTATATACTGTAACCAACTATAGGCAGGCTTTTGGCACACTTATCCTATTATTGATACTTTTTATCCTCTATCATTTTCTGAACAAATCTACTAGAACAAGATAAATTTGTTCACACCTTTTTTTTTTTTTTTTTTTTTTAACTTTGAGTCCACAGACTGGAAGTGCCTTTGGAATAAACTGCAAGAACACGATATAAACCTTTAGCCAATGCTTATATACAACCTTTTACCATGGTGTGAGCGGGTGTTGGTAAGAAGCTTAATGGCAGATGTCCTAGTGGGATAAACTAATTTCACATTCTTCCATCCCTTCTCTTTAAGTCATGTCATACAAATTAATGTTTCTTTTGTATCAGTTGGATAAATAACTCTCTTCTATGAACAACAGGAAGATGAACATTTTTCTATATGCTGTCCATAAGATCTTAATTATAACATATTTGTAGAAGTCTCAACTTGCAAACTGCTCTGTATTTACTTCCAGAAATTAAAAAAAAAAGTTTTAGGAAATACAGTGCCATAAACAAAAATGGTAAATAACCTCCAACATTAAATAATTTGTAACCAACCTGGTAATTTTACTCAAAAATATAACTTGGAAATGTTTCTTATTAATGCACATGACGTGGTTCTACTTCATTCTTTTTGACTGGTGCACAGTGTTTCATAATATGGATAGGTGATCATTTATTTGCCATACCCATGTTGATGAATAGTTAGGTTATTTGCAATTTTGTGCTACAGTGCTTGTATTTGTTCATTCTCATCCTGCTATGAAGAAATACCTGAGACAGAGAAATTTATTTTAAAAAAGAGGTTTAATTTACTCACTGTTCCACATGGCTAGGGAGGCCTCAGGAAACTTACAATCATGGTGGAAGGGGAAGTAAATATGTCCTTCACATGGTGGCAGGAGAGAGAAGTGACAAGTAAAAGGGGGAAAAACCCCTTATAAAACCATCAGATCGTATGAGAACTCACTCACTATTACAGGAACAGCATGGAGGTAACCACCCCCATGATTCAATTACCTCTCACCGGGTCCTTCCCATGACGTGGGGATTATGGGAACTACAATTCAAGATGAGATTTGGGTGGGGACACAGCCAAACCATTTCAGTGCTACAGTGAACATCCTCATATACATCCTCTTGTATATAAGTATGGTCTTTTCTTTAGGGAGAATAAAAGAGTTTGCTGGGTCATATAGAGTCTCCCAAATGGAACTTTCAATTAATACTCTCACACTTAGTGTAATACTGTACTCATTTCCCCATCTTTTAGCCAAACTGAACGAAATCAATGTTTTAATTCCTGCCAACCTGATTTTAGGTTAAGAGAGGTCCTCTTTATGGTTTTATTTCATATTTTCCTGTTTACTATGGGTTTGATCATCTTTCATATATTTATTTGTCATTTATGTTGACTCTTTTGCTAATTTCCTGTTCACAAAATTTGTATATGTTCTGTATTGATTATTATCTTTTTCCTTACTATTTATAGGGTGGCCTGTTAAAAATTTTTGAGTGCTGACATGATGCTACAAGTGGAAGATTCCACACCTGACTTTATATGACAGGTCACACTGAAAACTCAGTCAACACATTTTTCATACACAAAATTATTAAGAAGAAGAGTATTGTATAAATTTACCTTCATGCTAAGAATATGAGGTATATATGAAACATAGATGAATTTTGTGTTCACCTTGAATTCCATTCCTAAAATATCTAATTATGCATATGTAAATATTCCAAAATCTGAAACAAATAAAAATCTGAACCACTTCTGGGCCCAGACATTTCAGATAAAGGATATTTAGCCTGTATTCAATTGTAGATCTTTATTATTTGAGTAAATGTCCTTTCAACTTTGGTAAAAATAGGTCCTATTAAATCATATAGACAGAATTTCATTTGCAAGATAGAATTGAATTCTATGCCTTTCAAAACTTATCTAAAGCATATTTCCATGAAAAATGTGTTTGAACATTTAAATGTTTAATATTTACACCCTCCAACCATTTACAAACACTTTAAATTTTGTCTTTTAATTATACCAGCGTTTTAGAGAGATTTCTATGTGGATTGAAATCTTTTGGTCACAGTCATGTGAATTGAGCTCAATTATTTTTTTAAAAGTCCTGCAAAAGGTCTTACTTTGATATTATAATTGTAACACCTGTAGAAAAGTTATAGTTACGTTTATTCTATCATAATTTTAAAGTTTATGATCACCAACATGGGAGCTGGTTCCCAAATCTTGCTACCAGAAATAAATATACATTTTCTAAATAATTGCTTGTTAAAAAGTATCCACTGTATAGTTTCTTTCTTTGCATTGGCTGTCACAAAGCTCAGACCAAAATTAATAACACATCAGAATATTGGTTCAAAGAAATGATTAACATCCCAAATATATTTCAAGTTTCATAAACTTTATTTTTCGTACATTTATTTCCCTTATGATCTAATCTCTTTCCTTGCTTTTGAAATTATGTATAATATACAATTATATATAATTATATGTAATTATAAATTATGTAACATTTTTGCTACTTAATTTTACATATACATAGATACAATCTGCTTTTAAATAGATGTTATAGTGAAATTTTATTGTGCTAAAATTTAAAGCTTGAGTCATGTTAAATTTATAGAAAAATATAAAAAAAAATACTTAACTAAATAAAAAATAAAACAAATGGTAGTTTTCTTGTTCATTTTCCTAGTATACTTATTTATAAAACATTAAGACTTCTCAAGTGTAGTCGTGAGAAGGAGGAAAGGTAGAACATAGAATTTAATCTGTAACTAACTGTGAACAATCGAGATAAATCACTAGCTTTGGACCAGCCTATAGTTACTTTTCAATGCCATATTAATAAGAGATTATAAAATGTCCAATGTTTGTGTTCATAGAGGCTATAAAACTGACTAAAAATTTTGTTATGGAGCTTTCTTCCACAAAATACACTGCACCAGTTACCGTTTTTTAAATTAATATTTTAGTAAAAGTATAAAAATCAACTTATTAATAAATAATGTTTAAGGTAATGATTTGCAGTGATGAGAAATAATTAGATTTTAAAACTGGTTACTGTAGGTAGTTATGCATTAAATTGTGTCCCACAAAAAGATATATTCAAATCCTGAACCCCAGCACTTATAAATGTGACCTTAATTGAGCATAAGGTCTTTGCAGATGTAATCAAGTTGAGGTCATACTGGATTGGAATGAGCCCTAATCCAGTGACTGGTCTGCTTATAAGAAGAGGAAATTTGTCATAGACACAAGGAGAACACCACGTGACTACAGAGGGAAAGACAGGAGTGATGCTTCTGTAATCTAAGGAATGCTAAGGGTTGCACCAGAAGCTAGAAACTGCTAGGCAAGGCAGGATTGTGCCCTAAAGCCTTTGAAGGGGGCATGGGTCAACACCTTGATTTTGGACTTTTAGCCTCCAGAATTGGTAGACAATAAATTTCTGTTGCTATGAGTGATCCAGGTTTGTAGTAATTTGTTGTGGCAATACTAGAAAACTAATACAGTGGTCATTATATCTGGACAGAATTATATTAGAATCTAATAACCAAGAGAGACTGTATCAGGGACCAGTAATATCTAGTCTTCCCCATTTTGTTCCTGTGTAAGTTAGATCAGAAAAGATGCATGTTTGTGAATGAGAGTAAAATGTTGAATTTTGAAATTTGTAAACATCAATTAAAAATTTAAAAATAAAGAAGCTTGAGGAAGAATACTTATAGCAGAATTAAATTTCAAAAGAGCTTCAGTAAGCAATAGATTAAAAGAAATATGCAAACATAGGTTTGCAAATATGCAAACATTAGGTCAGAAACCTATCTGATCCCTAAAAATTAGGGCTAATTGTTGTATTTTAAACAGTAAGTCCTAGTGCTAATAAGGATTTTGTCCATAACATAACAAAAATAATTTACCTTATTTGTAGCTCTGAATTGATATTATAAAATTGACAAAGCTGCTCTTTACTTTCAATTGACTTGTTAAGAGATTATTACATTTTTCACTGAATCATTAAGGTCCAAAAAGCTGTCATGGGCCATTCTCTAATTAAATGTTATAAATGCAATTCTGTTACTTAAGTAAGGAACTGCATTGCTTTATGACTGACAACGCCAACATTCAAACAACCTTAATTACTTCTGAAAGATTGATGCTATTGGGCTTTCAAAGGAATTAATTTAAGGAAGCATGAGTCTCTCACTGGCTACTAGAGTATGTTGGTAGCTATCAATGAGATAATACGTAGTAGAGGATTAATTAGTTTTTATTTTCCAGGTATAGAGGTTATTGAAATCTTTTGTAATAGTATATGACTACCTTGGATAGGTGATTTTGTCACTTTGTAACTATAGAATTTTTATGTTCAAGATGGCTTTTATTTCCTTAACAATTTATGTGAGATGTGCCACAATCGTACTTTGCCTCAAGTACTTTTAACTTTTTCTTCACAATGCATCTCAGCCATAAAACTCATTAATCAAATTAGATGGAAGAAGACAAGTTTCCCATGGCTTGATCTTAACTTGTATTCATGATGATTAATCATTGCACAACAGGGGTGAAGTCATTGGAAACATGTCATTCTCATAGTCCACCATTTAAGTTCAAAGAGAGAGAAATAGCGAAGTAATGGTCAGGCAAGAAGACCTTTAAAAATGGTTCAATAGTAAGAAGACATTAAATTTTCATTAGAATGCATCAATAAATACTGTAAATTTTTCTATCTTTCTTGGAATTTCTAACGATTTTATTTCCTGCTGAGATATTTATCACTTTCAGATGCTTTTATAAAAGTTTTACATACATACATCCAGTTTATTCATGTGGCTTTTGCATAATTTCCCTGGAAAGAATTTTACTATAAAACTGGTTAAGATATATTTTATCTTAGTACCTTACATTTGTATAGCACTTGAAGATTTCAAAAGCTAATCATTCTATTCCCAAAATAGCATTTTTTTTTTCATTTTTTCTTCTTTCATTTTGTGAGGAGGTCAGAGAGGAAGATTCATAGTTGAGAAATAATTTTGAATAGATATTAGATTGATTCCAGTTTAAATTCTTAATATCTCTGACACAATATATAATAAATCAAAAGCTACAGAAGATATATTTAATATGTGCATTTTACTATATGTAAATTTAATTTTTAAAAATCTACACATGAAGATTTACCAATTATCTGTTCTTACTAAACTTCTGATTTGCAAGGATGAGAGATTAAAATTTATAAATATTATCTATTACATATTCCCATGAAATACTTTAGAAATGAAGATCTGATTTCCTTGCAGGGATGGTATGTCATTCTGAAATAATAAATTGAGACATTTGCTCACAAAATAGAAATTACTGCAGTTATTTTCATGAAGAGATCATGAAAGAGAATCACAAAGAGACCTTTGTGATACGGTACCTAGTATCTCTCTAATTTCATTTTTTAAATGTTCTCTCTTTCTGTGCTTCCATATTATCAAACTACATTCTTACACTTATTTATTCTTTTATTTCTTCTACATGTGTCAAATGCATTAGCATCACAAATTAATTGTCTATGCAAGAGCCTTGTCTTCAAACACTCGACTTTTAGGAACTCTCTGTTCCCGCTTCTCCACTGAAATTGCAGCCCAATGTTCTCTGTGTTGTTAGATTCAGGGGTCACTTCCCAGTCTGTACTTTATCTTTCAGCAGAATTTAATGTGGATAACCTACACTTTGAAACAAAAAAAGTCATCCCTCTGTGACACTACTTTGTTCTGATTTTCCTTTTGTCCACTCTTTATCCTCTACCACTTTTTAAGTGTTTGGTGACTTTGATTTCTGAACTGTTTGTTAGTTTCATCCTGGGACTTCTCTTCTCTATACTTGCACTTTGGAGAAGATATCCGGCATTCAAATTCCAGCCCTACCACTTACTAGCTGTGTGACTGTGGGCAAGTCTCTTAACACTTTTGTGTTTCGGTTTTATCATCTGTAAAATAAGGGTAATAATGCCACATACTTTATAGAGTTATTGTATTAAATGAGAAAATATGAACAAAATGCTGAGAACAGTGCCTGTGACTTAACATGTGTTTTATAAGTGTTAATTATGCTTATTATAAAATTTTCCCCCAGAGTATTTTCTCTGATGCAATGGCTTTAATCCTATATCTCTATGCTGATAAAAATCAAATTTATATTTATTTCAAATATCACACATGGATTTCAAACAAATATTTTAATCATAAATTTGATATATACATATGTATATGTAAAATGCATATCAAACTTTACATGTACAAAATGAAAATCTTTATATCTTCCCTTCAAATTAATGCCACTCCCTGTTTTGACACTACCTTCAATTTGGTAGCTCCAGTAAAAAAATCTTTGGAGCAATTCTTCATTCTTTATTTTCTCTTAATTTTACATTCTATCCATCAGCGATTCCTATTTGTTCTATTCCCCAGCAAATAGCTCAAACCCATTCATTTCTCTGCATACACATTGCTATCAGCCTAGTGAAAGTGACTATTTCTTCTTTTTTAAAATTTTACCAACAATTAAAAACTTTTTTTTTTTTTTTTTTACCAACTATTCTCACATACATATAACGCATATAGACATATGGACACACAGAAGATACTTCTTACCTGGAGTTATATACTAGCAATATTTTCTGCTTTCACTCTTGCCCTTCTGCAGTTTATCTCTATAAATCAGCTGTAATAAGAGAAATAAATTGGAAGTGGTAGATACTTAAAGTGGCTGAATAAGTCTACTCTGAATAGGTATATTTTCTTTTATTTTAAATTGACATATAAAATTGTGTTTATTATGTACAACATGATTGTTTTGAAGTATATATACATTGTAGAATGACTAAATACAGCTAATTTAAAATATGAATTACTTCACATAGATACTATTTCTTTGTGGTCAGATCACTTAATACACACTCTTGGCATTTTTCAATAATACAATATATCATTATTAATTATAGTCACTTAGTACAACAGATTTCTTCGACTTATTTCTCTTGTCTAACTGAAATTTTGATTCCTCCGACAAACATCTTCTCAGCTCTCTCCTCTGCCACTGCCCTAGCTTCTGGTAGCCAGTATTCTACTCTCTACTTCTATGAGGTCAACTTTTTTAGATTCCACATATGAGTGAAATCATGTGGTATTTCCCTTTCTGTGCGTGTCTATTTTGCTTAACACAATGTCCTCTAGACTCATCCAGGTGTTCACAAATGACATTTCCTTCTTTATGGCTGAATAGTATTCCATTGTGTATATGTGTATATACCACTTTTCTGTATCTATTCATTGGTTGATGGGGACAAGCTGATTCCACATTTTGGCTACTGTAAATAATTCTATAATAAACATGGAAATGCAGATATCTCTGATAAGATTTCATTTTCTTTGGCTATATACCCAGTAGTGGGATACCTATGTCATATTGTAGTCATATTTTTAATTGTTTGAGGAACCTCCATACTGTTTTTCATAATGGCTGCTCTAATTTACATTTCCATCCACTGGGAATGTCCTTTTCTCCACCTTTTCACCAACACTTGTTATATTTTGTATTTTATATGATAGACATTCTAACATGTATGAAGTTATATCTCATTGTGGTTTAAATTTTTATTTCTCTGATTAGTGATGTTGACCATTTTTTCATATACTTTTTGGCCATTTATATGTCTTCTATTGAGAAATGTCTATTCAGGTCATTTTCCCATTTAAAATAAGCTTATGTCTTTTCTTGTTATTGAGTAGAGTTCCTTATATGTTTTGGATATTAACTCCTTTTAAGATGTATAGTTTGCAACTATTTTGTTATATTGTATGAATTGTCTCTTCATTATGTTGATCATTTCCTTTGTTTTGCAGATTTTTAATTGGATGTAATTCCATTTGTCTATTTTTTCTTTTGTTGTCTGTGCTTTTGGGGTCATATTCAAAAACTGCCTAGACCAATGTCATTGATGTTTTCCCCTAAGTTTTCTTCTAGAAGTTTAATAGTTTTGTGTCTTAAATTTCAGCCTTTGTTCTATTTTGAATTGATTTTCCTGTATGGTAAGAGATAAGGGTATAATTTCATTTTTCTGCATGTGGATATTCACTGTTTATTGAAGAGATTGTCCTTTCCTCATTGTGTGTTTTTGGCACCTTTGTTGAAAATCAGTTGAGTGTAAATGCATGGATTCATTTCTGGTCTCCTTTGAATTGGTATATTTTAAATAGAACCTTGTATACTGAGAAGGCCCTACTCTCGTGAAGACTGTGTACAAAGAATTCCAGGAGAACATCACTGAGATGGGAAAGCTCTTGCCTGTTTCACAAAACTGAAAGACAGCCAATGTACATTGAACTTTTATGAGAAATAACTATGTTTGGAAAATTAGGCAGGAAATAGATCTTTCTGGATCTTAGTCCGGTAACTAGTACTGATTATTTTACTAGCTACAATTTTTAAGAAGGGATATGACACAAAACAATTTGTGTTTATAGAAGATAACTACTTCTTTAGTTTAATTAGATCTCATTTGTCTATTTTGGCTTTTGTTGCCATTGCTTTTGGTGTTTTAGTCATGAAGTCCTTGCCCATGCCTATGTCCTGAATGGTATTGCCTAGGTTTTCTTCTAGGGTTTTTATGGTTTTAGGTCTTATGATTAAGTCTTTCATCCATCTTGAGTTAATTTTTGTATAAGGTGTAATGAAGGGATCGAGTTTCAGCTTTCTACATATGGCCACCCAGTTGTCCCAACATCATTTATTAGAGAATCCTTTCCCCATTGCTTGCTTTTGTCAGGTTTGTCAAAGACAGATCGTTGTAGATGTGTAGTGTTATTTCTGAGGCCTCTGTTCTGTTCCATTTGTCTGTCTCTCTGTTTTAGTACCAGTACCATGCTGTTTTGATTACTGCAGCCTTGTAGTATAGTTTGAAGTCACGTAGAGTGATGTCTCCAGCTTTGTTCTTTTTGCTTAGGATTGTCTTGGCTATATGGGCTTTTATTTGGTTCCATATCAAATTTAAAATAGTTTTCTCTAATTCTGTCAAGAAAGTCAGTGGTAGCTTGATGGGAATAGCATTGAATCTGTAAATTACTTTGGGTAGTATGGCCATTTTCACGATATTGATTCTTCCTATTTATGAGCATGGAATGTTTTTCCATTTGTTTGTGTCCTCTTTTATTTCGTTGAGCAGTGGTTTGTAGTTCTCCTTGAAGAGATCCTTCACATCCCTTGTAAGTTGTATTCCTAGGCATTTTATTCTCTTTGTAGAAATTGTGAATGGGAGTTCACTCATGATTTGGTTCTCTGATTGTCTATTATTGGTGTAGAGGAGTGCTTGTGATTTTTGCACCTTGATTTTGTATCCTGAGACTTTGCTGAAGTTACTTATCAGCTTAAGGAGATTTTGCGCTGAGACAACAAGGTTTTCTAAATATACAATCATGTCATCTGTGAACAGAGACAATTTGATTTCTTCTTTTCCTATTTGAATACCCTATATTTCTTTCTATTGCCTGATTGCCCTGGCCATAACTTCCAATACTATGCTGAATACGAGTGGTGAGAGAGGGCTTCTGCACAGCAAAAGAAACTATCATCAGAGTGAACAGCAACCTACAGAATGGAAGAAAATTTTTACAATCTATCCATCTGACAAAGAGCTAATATCCATAATCTACAAGGAACTTAAACAGATTAACAAGAAAAAAACAAACAACCCCATCAAAAAGTGGCTATGAACAGACATTTCTCAAAAGAAGACATTTACGCGTCCAGAAAACATATGAAAAAAGGCTCATCATCGCTGGTCATTAGAGAAATGCAAATCAAAACCACAATGAGATACCATCTCATCTCATGCCAGTTTGAATGGCGATCATTAAAAAGTCAGGAAACAGGCCAGGCGTGGTGGCTCATGCCTGTAATCCCAGCACTTTGGGAGGCTGGGGTGGGTGGATCATGAGGTCATGAAATCGACACCATCCTAGCTAACATGGTGAAACTCCGTCTCTACTAAAAATGCAAAAAATTAGCCGGGCGTGGTGGTGGGCGCTTGTAGTCCCAGCTACTTGGGAGGCTGAGGCAGGAGAACGGCATGAACCTGGGAGGTAGAGCTTGCAGTGAGCCGAGATCACACCACTGCACTCCAGCCTGGGCAACAGAGTGAGACTCTGTCCCCTTGCAAAAAAAAAAAAAAAAAAAAAGGAAAAAAAGCTGGGAAACAACAGATGCTGGAGAGGATGCAGAGAAATACGAACCCTTTTATACGGTTGGTGGGAGTGTAAATAAGTTCAACCATTGTGGAAGACAGTGTGGCAATTCCTTGAGGATCTAGAACTAGAAATACCATTTGACCCAGCAGTTCCATTACTGGGCATATACCCAAAGGATTATAAATCATTCTACTATAAAGACACATGCACACATACGTTTATTGCAGCACCATTCACAACAGCAAAGACTTGGAACCAACCTAAATGCCCATCAATGATAGACTGGATAAAGAAAATGTGGCACATATACACCATGGAATACTATGCAGCCATAAAAAAGGATGAATTCATGTCCTTTGCAGGGACATAGATGAAGATGGAAACCATCATTCTCAGCAAACCAACACAGCAACAGAAAACCAAACACCGCATGTTCTCACTCATAAGTCTGAGTTTAACAATAAGAACACATGGACACAGGGAGGGGAACATCACACTCCAGGGCCTGTAGATGGGTGGGGTGCTAGGGGAGGGATAGCATTAGGAAAAATACTACATGACGGGTTGATGGGTGCAGCAATCCACCACGGCACATGTATACCTATGTAACAAACCTGAACATAATGCACATGTATCCCAGAACTTAAGGTATTAAAAAAAAAAAAGAGATAACTGCTTCTTTGTGGAAGGACTGGAAGAAAACAAGAGTGGAAACAAGAAAACTATCGAAGTAGATTGGAAGAGGTAGTAGCAAGTGGAGACATACTTTGGAGATAAAATGAGTTATCAAAATGATTTGCTGATATATGGCCTCAGAGAATAGGTAAATGATGATTGCCAAGTCCCTGATTTGAGCCACTGTGTGGACACTGATGCCAGTTAATGAAATGAATGGTTGGAAGTTATATATTTCTTGATACTAGAATACAAAAAAGACATTTGAATTAGAAATACCAATTTGAGGCCAGGCGTGGTGGCTCACGCCTGTAATCCCAGCACTTTGGGAGGCCTAGGCAGGTGATCACAAGGTCAGCAGATTGAGACCATCTTGCCTAACACGGTGAAACCCCATGTCTACTAAAAATACAAAAAAAAAAAAAAAAAATTAGCTGGGTGTGATGGCATGTGCCTGTAATCCCAACTACTCAGGAGGCTGAGGCAGGAGAATGGCTTGAACCTGGGAGGCGGAGGTTGGAGTGAGCCAAGATTTCCGCCACTGCACTACAGTCTGGCGACAAAGTGAGACTCTGCCTAAAAACAAACAAACAAATGAACAAAACCACAATTTGGCAATAATCAGCATTTAGATGGAATTTATGACCAAGGGAATAATTGACGTGTCCTAGAAAGAATATAGAAAAATAACAAAGGAGGATCCAGGATTTGATTTTGAAGAACTCCAGTTTTTAAAAGTGGATAGGAAGAAAGAGGCTAAGAAAAATGTCACCACACTTGACGTCTTATTTTTCTACATCTACATTTTGTACACTAACACCTCCATAATTTGTTTGGCAAACTCTTATTCCTCCTTTGTAGTATAATTGAAATATTATCTCCACTGTCATACCTTCTCTGCCTCTATGAGAGAATTAATGGTTTTCTCATATGTAAAGCTGTTACCTATACTACAAATAATGATAATTATTTAAGCAACATTTATCACATGATTATTAAATAACAAATGCACTTTAATAGGTGGTTGATGCATTATCTCAACCTTCATTACAACAACTCTGTGAGGGAAGAATTATACTATTTACCGATGAGAAACCTAAAGTAACTTAACAACTAGTTACTGATGGAGCTGGGAGTTGAGTTCAGGTTGTTAGCAGTGGAAGTCTATTTATGTAATAACTACATTGTTTTATACAAACCTAGTATTTTACTTTCACACTGTACCATAAGATATTTCCTTACATAAGTAAGTATAAACATAACAAATATAAAACAGGAATCTAAACAGAAACTTAAATTATAATTAGTTGTTTTTTTCTTTGTCTTTTTCCTTTACTAAACAGTGAGCAATTCATGGCTTACTAAGTTTTGTAGGTTCCATACCAGCATGATAACACGAAATTAATATTTGCTGTATGATTAAATACATATAGATTCTCAATTTTAAGAGTGAATTCTTATAAAATTTTAAGTTCTTCTGCTTAATCTCTTATTTGCGTTATCTATATACTCACTTGCTCAGCATTAGATGTGAATCCGAATTTGGTAAATGGAATTTGGGATATAAGCTTTCAGTAAGTTTATTAGACCTGAGCTGTCTTTTGTGCATCTTCTCTATACTGAAATTCCTTTTTCCAGGATACATCACTAAAATATCCTGCTGGTTGTTTATTAAATTATTTTCTGTAATTTGTTCTCAGTTGTTGTTTCTTGCAATTTGTTCAAGCCTATCTTTTTTTTTTTTTTTCTGGCTTCCCCACCATTTTGAAGTAGTCTTCTGTTACTAAGAATTTAATTTCATGCTGCTCTCAAGTATCTTGAATGGAGACCAAAATGTGTGTGAATTCTGGAATGGTAAAATACTAATTTTGTACAATTTATGAAAGATAACTGTGTTAAATGTTCTTTGCTATAAAAATTCAATAAAAAGGATAAAGAAACATTCTTTTAAATAATATTAATTCAGCAAACTACCTTTTATTGTTAAAATTATGAAAGACTATAGTTTAAAGTGGACTAGAATTATTACTGAATTAAAAGACAATTTGTATCTATTTTAACAATTACTGGGTTCGGCTTCAGAAAGGTTGACATCATTAAAATGTTTTACTTTGTCAGGCAATTTCCAATGAGACTGTTTCTGTTATTAAGAAGCTTTCGTTGCCTTGACACACTTTCCAAAATGCATGCTAAGTGTTTTCCTCTATAAATTAAATCAAAACACTTCAAAATCAAATATTTCTATGTAATGTAATATTACACAATCACAAGGAATGTATCAATTATTTCAAACTTACAGAGTAGCAGCTTTTTCTATGTTATTTGAAGGACAGTTTTGCACCCCAGGGATACTGAGATCTAAGCTGGGATTCCCACTTAGCAGGAGATTTTGGAGTACAGGGATAAGTCATGGAAGGCAATTTTGTATTACTTCAAGTGGGCTTTGATGTGGAAATAAATTTTAAATTGAGCAATCTCATTTTACCAAGTATGTCATTTGATACCAGTCAAATTTCCACATATTTTTTTTTACCCAAAGAAATGGATCGATACCTGCATCATAACTTAACCATTTTCTAAGGATACTTTGTATCTGGCAAGAGGGGAGTTGCTCCTAATTTTATGTATGCTCTAAATATCTATACCCCAGATAGTTCTATCACCTGGAATACAGCAAGTCATTTATTGATTCTATATTTTGTGTTTTAACATGATTGATTTTTTTTATTTCACCCTTTTGACCCTTTGCTTACCTTTAAACTAGCTCTCTTACCGGCACACAAAAGAACAAATGTATTTGCAATATCTAATTATTACTTGTTATCCTCTTCCTTCATTTTTTTTTTTGTTTGTTTTTGAGACAGAGTCTCGCTCTGTCGCCCAGGCTGGATGCAGTGGCGCAATCTTGGTTCACTGCAACCGCTGCCTCTCAGATTCAAGCAATTCTGCTACCTCAGCCACCCTCCTGAGTAGCTGGGATTACAGGTGCTTGCTACCATGCCCAGCTAATTTTTGTATTTTTTTAGTAGAGACGGGGTTTCACCATGTTGGCCAGGCTGTTCTTGAACTCCTGACCTCAAGTGATCCATGCACCTCAGCCTCCCAAAGTGCTGGGATAACAGGCATGAGCCACCGCACCCAGGCTTCCTTCATTTCTTTTCACTTTTTTGAAATCTGCCTCACATCCTCACAATGTACTTCATTCAGTCTTCCCATTTGTTGAATACACTGGTCTATGTTTGCATACCTGAAATCTTTATTATAGTCAACCATGTAATGAAATCTTAACATTATAGAATCAATGATCTCTTTAATTTCATTAACATCTCCAGACCTATTATTATTATCATTACCTGGAAAATTCTCCACTTTTTAATGTCCTATACTTTGTGCCCAAGCTGGATAGCTGTGTGTATGAATATTGTTAACTATGCACATAAAGCCCACTATAAATGCATGTTAACTAATTTTGACTAGATCCACATCAGAACAGTTATTTGTATTTCTTAGAAAATGTTCTATTTCCCATTAAATTTTCCATCCCAATGAGTTAAAAAATGTTTACAGCCTGAAAAATCCAAACTTAGGTTTGTTCTCATCGTACATAGATAATAAAGTATCCATTTCCTGTGTTTAAAATCAAAAGCATTTAGATTATATTCTGTCATGTGCTGTTCTCCATTTGTTAAAATATATCTGTGTATTTCACTATTATTTCATACTTAGATTCTTTCTCAGAGGAAAGGGTCTTCCTCCTGCCCTGTGAGCTAGTTCATGTCCCCATGCTCCTATTATGTTCCCTCTTCTTTTCCTTGTGAATTACTACCTTTCCTTGCATCATCAATCTCACTCCATTAGATTATCTCCACTTGTCTACAAAGAGACTTAGGTATCTTCTAGCATAAAAATACTTCTATTTCTTCAATTTCCCTCTCTTTTTATTTACTACACAAATATTAAGGAGACAACTTTCCATTCGTAGATTTCTCTTTTCCACACACAATTGCCTTTCTTTTCCCATCACTCTTCAGATGCGGCTTTCTTGAAAATGACTAATGACTCTCTGGAGTGTCTGACCCTTTTCCAACTGAGTCTTCTCCATGCCATGCCTTTCCTTGGCTCTCTAATATCACCTTCTTCCACCTCTCTGATAATGATTTTTCCATCTTCTTTTTTTATTATTCTCTACTATTGTCCTTTAAAAGAGGCAAACCATGTAAATAAACATAGATAAACTAAATAAAACAGGCAAACTTTAAAAGAGAAAAACCATGAATCTGTTCTCAGCCCATCTCTACTTTTTTTCATCATTTTTGTCTTTCTTGATACATGACCGTTATGTATATGTGTCAATCATTTCTTCATAAGTAATGTCCAAATCACTAGGTCCAGGTCTAAATGCCAGGCGTGACTCTTCAGCTACTTGCTGAATGCATTACATATATGTTTCAAAACTTCTAACCTATTAAAACATTTAAGGTTTTTTATTATCTGCCTATAATGTGAATGCTGTCTACATTTTGTAGTAAGTAACCCCTTTATGCAGTTGACACTCTTAAATTGAACAATTTTGCCTCTCTCTAAGTATGTCTTGTCTTTACTTTCTATTCGCTCCCGTATTTTCTTCCCTCTGCGATGCACTTTAGTATTCCTAGCTTTTCATAGGTGAGTGCACATCATGTGTTTCTTACCTTGAATTCTTCCTTAACAGGATGGGCTATTCCTTTCCTCTAAACTCTTAAATGTTTTCTTAGCCTTTTCATGCTTCTGATCTGTGCAGACTGGCCAGATCTCAAGGTTTAAGTGAAGAGTATCAGTTTCACCTGCTGAATTCTACTGCTATTGTGTTGTTTGTGTTTGGAACTCAGCCTCTGGAACAGTGATTCCTAGAGTTTAGAAAAAGAGTTTTCTTACACAAGTTTATATCTTTCCAAAGCATCTAACATAGCGCCTTTTTATTTCCCACAGAGACATTTAATATAAATATTCAGACTACATAAATATTCAGTTTGCTACACATGAAATTGTTAGCATTTAGTTCAGAAAAACTAAAATTGTCTTTTCTCTCCCCATCCCTACTTGATGGTCGTTTTGTACATATCTCTCCCAATTTGATATTGTGACTATTCTTTTCCCTCTTACCAATGGAAATGCTATTAAAAATACATCAACACCTATTACCCTTTCCCATAAAACATCCTGAATGTAAGTATGCAGTTAATTGTGTTATCCAGTTTTTCAAATGGAAAATAATCCAAACAGAATGTTAACTAGTTGATTATCAATGGCTGAGTCCTGGAAAGGTATGGGCCTCATCCACACTATGTCTAATAGAACACCATATTGTGGGAGACATGTTATTTTTAGGTGAGTACAGTTTCACAAGTTTTAATTTAAAGAGTTTTGGTGCACGATGTCTTAAAATCAATAAATGCTTGCGAATTTTGGAGCTGCTAGTTTGGCTACAGAATCAAAAACGTAATGGGAAAATGACTGTGACAGAGCAATAATCATAAAGTTTCTTATATACCCAAAACAAAGTGATGAAATAAGAAAAGACTCTCCAAAATGAAAAGATATTAAAATTTTCATTGATACAGACCTAGTAATAAAGCTTAGAGCGTGACTATTGAGGTCTTATACTGACAGGAATACACGTCCTCAAAGAAATTGTGTAGAGGATGCTTTAATAATTGTAACTTGTTCTGTAGATGGTACCTGTATTAGGGTTCTGTAAAGTGACAGAACTAATAGGATAGATGATAGGGAGTTTATCAGGGCAAATTGACTCACACGATCGCAAGGCAAAGTTCCACAAGGTTGTCTGCAAGCTGAGGAGATGGGAATCCAGTCCGAGTCCCAAAACCTGAAAGGCAGGGAGGCTGACAGTGCAGCCTTTAGTCTGTGGCCAAAGGCCGGAGAGGCCCTGGCAAGCCACTAGTGTAAATCCAAAAGTCCAAGAGTTGAAGAACTTGGAGTCTGATGTTTGAGGACAGGAAGAATCCAGCACAAGAGAAAGATGAAGTCTGGAAGACTCAGCAAGTCAAGTCCTTCCACGCTCTTCTGCCTGCTTTATTCTAGCCCTGCTGGCAACTGATTAGATGGTGCCCACCAAGATTGAGGGTTCCCAGTCCACTGACTGCAATGTTAATCTCCTTTGGCAACACCCTCACAGACACATCCTTCAATACAATCAAGTTGACACTCAATATTAACCGTCACAATTCCTTATAAGTTCCTGTGGATTACATGAGAGAAAATGCCAAGTGGTGTACATTAAGAATGAAAAATAAAACCATTTTAATCTTAAAACCATAAGTCATAAAGAAGAACTGATTTCTATGAACTTCCTCTTGTACTTACCAGTGAGTAGGAGCATTGCAATTATTACAAACTTTATTTGGTATAATTCCTGAAGTTACTTATACATTGATTGAGAAGCTTTTCAAAAAGTAGGTGTACCCTTGCTGTGACCAAACTAAACTATTTCTTATCTTTGCACTTCAATTGTTTCTGAGATTAAGATAATTTTTACAATAATATTATAACAAAAATATTTATATTTTTCTGGTTATCTTTAAACGTAAGGTACATATACATTATAAAACATAGTTTCCTTTGGGCTGTTGTGTGAAACAACACAATAGTATGACGAATTCATGGCATAGTGGTGCTATTTTTAGGAACTTTAATTTCAGGAATTGTATTTCTTAACTAAAATATATTTGTAGGGCCAATTTCTTTCACTAACCATTCCTTTTAAACATTTAAGGACACTCTACCTATTGCTATTTTGTAGACATTAACATGGATCCCATACACTCATTTAAACAGGCGTATGTCAAGTGGCTTTAAAAGTCCCTTTTCCCATGGATAAAAGGGTTTTCTTTTAAATGCAATGATTCAGAAGCCCACCTCCACTCACCATCTCACCCTATGTGTGTAATAAGACTTAGGTGAGATAGGTATTCTAATATGTTAGCCCAGGGCAGTAATTAAATGATGTTCTCTGGGATAAGGCTGTGTGGCTTCAACTCACAGCTCTGCCATTTGCTAGTTTGGTTTTGAGAACACTCTTTAGCTTCTTTATGTTTCACTTTTTAAGTCTTTATATTTGTGGTAATGGTACCTATCTCACAGTGTTGTGGTGAGGACTGAATGAGTTATTGAATGTGTCTGGCCCAGTCTAGCCACTTAATATGTATTAACTATGTTTACCATTATCAAGTGAGAAATGTATAAGACATTTTATTAATTCACTAATTCAAGAAATATTTGTATTCTTGTTAATATAGGTACTGTTCTAGACACTGTCACTGCCCTCAAGATGTCAACAGTTCACAAAAAATGGCCAAGATAAACAATTATAAAAAAGAGTAAAGTGCTAAATAAAAGCTGCACTTAGGGTAGTATAGCAGAACAAAGGAATTTTGACTACAAAAGCATATACATTAATAGTAACAAGAATTGGACTGCAAGATCAGAATTTGACACAACTGACATCAATAAATTTTAACAAAAAGAACCAAACATTTTTAAGAAGAGTATCTGACAATTTATGCATTTTTTTTCTGAGAAAATAGAATAAAAGGCTAAAGTTCTACTACTTAAGTAATAATGGCCCTCATTATTGATTTATGTAATCCTTACATTAAAGGAAAAAGGCTTTAAAATTTTTAGAAATAGTAAGCATGCATTTTAGATTCAAGTCATACACTAATTTCATCTCCTATACATGTAGTATTCCATACTATGGCAGGTGGATAACAATTATTCTGCCGAGTTCCTACCTATGGATACCTGGCATTATGATGCAGATTTGCTTTCACTTCTTACAAACACCCTCAAATCCCACAGGACAGAAATAAATTTTCAGTGGTCATTATTGTACTTGCTTCATCACCACCTCTCACATTCGTTATTTAAAGAAGTGGCAACAAAAGACATAAATATCAGGGTGATTAAGTGTTTTATATTTTTAATAATTCATATTTGTTTCTCCTTTCTTGGGAAAATAATGTGCCTGTTGTTTCTTTCTTTCTTTCTTTTCTTTTTTTTTTTTTTGAGACCGAGTTTCACTCTGTTGCCCAGGCTGGAGTGCAGTGGCGTGATCTCGTCTCACTGCAACCTCCACCACCCAAGTTCAAGCAATTTTTCTAACTCCTGAGTAGCTGGGATTACAGCCACACACCACTATGCCTGGCTAATTTTTGTGTCTTTAGTAGAGATGGGGTTTCAACATATTGGTCAGGCTGGTCATGAACTCCTGACCTCGTGATCCACCTGCCTAGGACTCCCAAAGTGCTGGGATTACAGGTGTGAGCCACTGTGCCCGGCCGCCTGTTGTTTCTTAAAAACCAAGATGGCACATATACACCATGGAATACTATGCAGCCATAAGAAAGGATGAGCTTATGTCCTTTGCAGGGTCATGGATGAAGCTGGAAACCATCATTCTCAGCAAACTATCACAAGAACAGAAAACCAAACACCGCATGTTCTCACCAATAAGTGGGTATTGAACAATGAGATCACTTGACACAGGGTGGGGAACATCAGACACTGGGGCCTGTCGAGGGGTGGGCGACTGGGGGAGGGATAGCATTAGGAGAAATACCTAATGTAAATGATGAGTTGATGGGTGAAGCAAACCAACATGGCACATGTATACCTATGAATCAAACCTGCACGTTGTGCACATGTACCCTAGAACTTAAAGTATATATATAAAAAAATTTTTTTAGAAGCCAGAATTTCAGTAGCTGCCACCCCCCCACCAAAAAAAAAAAAAAAGCCAAGATGACTACTGTTCCATGGATGGTACATACAAAAGTTCAAATGGTGTGCATGGATACTTGCAATGTTTTTATTAAACCTATGTTAGGAGTTTATCTAGTTGAAAGTTTTCTTTCCTTCAAACACTACATTTGATTAGGAATGCAGCCTAATAACATCTCAGTCCGAGATGGATATACAATTTTTATTTTCGGGTTTATTATTGTGAAAAATGATTCCAAACTTTGCCCAAGAAAACAAGCTTTCCTTTAAGATCCCACTGGTTATTGGCTATATGATTTAGTTTTTTAAACATAAGTTTGACTTCAAATTTATTTCAACACACACAAAATTTTTAAATAGAATTAATTTTTTGAGAAGAATCCTCTCAAAAGGCTCAGGAGATAGATGTCATGACATTTTACAAAAATTGAACCTCTGAGTACTTAAGAAAGTTAGCTCTGATTTTTTATTGCAACACTTTGTATGACCAAAAATAGAATCTAAGATATGTATAAGTTGAACTTTTAAGAAGAAAACTCACTGTCTAACATGTTCTAGAATTCCATTCATGATATACTTGATTTTTTGGATCTTTGTTTGTTGAATTTTGTTTTGTAAACATTGCATTTTTCGCACTTACCATGAGAACATAAAGCCAATTTATATTGTTTATATATAACTATGAATATATAGTTGACCTGGCACAGGAAAATCTTTTAGGAATGAGAGCAGTTATTATACTTTGCTAAGATGGGAGACAGATTTCTTCAATAAAAAACAAAATCAGTGTTGCATTGGAAGTTGAGATCCCTGGACTTAGTTACAATTTTACTACAGTATTACTAGGTTCTACTAGCTGAAGAAACTTGCTCTAACTATGTTAGTTTCCTTATTTGTACACATAATAAATTTACCTATTCTCTTATCTTTGGAGATGGTTTTAGAAGAAAAGGCACATGCTGTATGTTTCATGGGATAATAATGTAAAAATAATGACATATTTTTATGACATCTGGAAAAAAATTAAAATAATAGCAAGATGGTGATCTAGCCAACAATTAACAATGTGATATCTGTAAGAAAAAGTCTCCTAGTGGTGAGCGCTTACTTCCTCAATCATATCTTGAAGACAGAGGTGGTAAAATTATAGCAGGGTTTAAAAATTAGCTATTAACAATGAGAACCTGAGATCGTCAATCAAATCTAAAAAGAAAACTTCTCGTTAATTTTAAATGAAAAGAAAGATGTTTGATTTAGTTCCTGTATTTAGTTTACAGAAGTTTTTGTGGGTTGATGAAACTACTCTTTCAGTTATAATGGTTGTGGATTTTTTGTTGTTGTTGTTGTTTCATTTTATTTTGTTTTACCAAGAGCTAACTAAATGGAATTCATTTTACTTACTTTTTAAGTTGGGGTAAAATCCAATTAAATATTACACATTAAAGCTTTAAATGAATAATGTCAGTCTTTTCCAGCTTTGACTGGATCATTAAATTAAATATGTAAGGGAATTTAGGAATGAAATATCAAAATCAGCCATTTGCTTACTACAAATCATGTGAAAATAAGTTATCACTTTACCTTATCTAAGTGCAAGAAGCAAGAAATGGATTTCAGAAAGATGCAGGTTTCTGCCTCTTGACTAATCTTACCTCCGAAATACAACAAATACTTAAAATGACTAAAACAAACAAACAAAAAACAAAAACCATAACCCAGCCCCAGAAAATTAACCTTAATAATTGAAAAGCCTGACAAATCTCAAGTCCAACTACAATATTATTTCATCATAAGGGGAAGATTCTGGTACCCTGTAGAAGTTCCTTCCAAAGGTTGCAGCTACGATATCACCTGAAGACAGGAAAACAAAATTACTGTCCTCAAATAAAAGTGGCATTTAAGGCTGGGCACGGTGGCTCACAGCGCCCAGCACTTTGTAATCCCAGCACTTTGGAAGGCCAAGGCGGGCGGATCACCTAAGGTCGGGAGTTCGAGACCAGCCTAACCAACACAGAGAAACCCCGTCTCTACTAAAAATACAAAAGTTAGCCGGGCATGGTGGCAGGTACCTGTAATCCCAGTTACTCGGGAGGCTGAGGCAGGAGAATTGCTTGAACCCAGGTGGTGGAGCTTGCGGTGAGCAGAGATCCTGCCATTACACTCCAGCCTGGGCAACAAGAGCAAAACTCCATCTCAAAAAAAAAAAAAAAAAGTGGCATTTGGAAGACGTGTGTTAAACTTGCTTACCCTATAAGTAGCTGAAAGAAATGTTAAAGTGTAGAACAAAGCTAATTCTGTAGAGTGAAAAATTAGTGGTGCTATAATCGTAGTACCAAGAAGATCTTGAATTATAGTAAAATAAAAGATGATTGCAATAGTAGAGAAAATGATGGAAGTAGAAAAACAACAAGAAATTTCCTAGGAAATGCAACAGTTAGTAATTTGAAAATAATAATAAGAAGAAAAATGAAAATTTTCTTGAAATGAAAGACCCTCTAGACCAAAGGACAGTGAACTTTTTCTTTAAAGAGCCAGATGGTAAATATGTTAGGACTTGTCAGGTAGTCTCTGTCATAACTTCTAACTTCTTAACTCTGCCAATATAGCATGAAACCAGCCATAGACGACATACTAGAAAATGATTGACCATAGCTGTGTTCCAATAAAACTTTATTATAAAAAGAGACACACACTAGATTTGGGCTCAGTCTATATTTTGTGGACTCTGCATTACTCAACTATTTCTCAAGTTTTATAGGTTTGAAAACAGCAGTGATAATCCTTACAAGTTACAAAAAATGAAACTATTTTACAGATGTAAGAGATAAATTGTGTCTTTAAACCTTACTTGACAATTTTGGAAAAAAAGAATGTTGTGAGAGAAAATCTTAAAGTTAAGAGAACTGGAACTATTGAGCAAAATATATTTAGAAATACCACTGGTATACCAGTAGTATTAACAGTATTAGAAATACCAGTAGTATTTCTAACTACTAAATTTAGAATAAAAATTAACTTGAAAATTTGACATTAAAGTTTCACAGCTTAAAGATCACTAGAAGAGACAATGAAAACCTAAAAATAAATGAAAAACATCTACAAGAGATAAGGAAATAACATTAATAAAAAGTATGGTTAATATAATAAAATAAAATTAATTTTAACTTAAACTAAAGATTAGGTACTTATACGAATATAAAAACCTCAAAAAGAAATTTTCAGGTGAATATGACACATTCAAGTATCTGGATTTCTTATCTCTCTGGGGACATAATTTAATGTTTTTTAAGATAGTGGAAATGAATGTAAACTATTTGGAACTGATGTAAAATATATTAATGGTAGAAGTATTTGAAAAATACTGGATTATTTTAAAATGAACTTTGGCACCACAGAAACCACAGAAATTGTATAAGCAAAAAGCAAAGCAAAAACAATAACACCACAAAACAATAACTATGAGAGAAGAGTGACATAAATGTATCAATTATCCCACTAAATATAAATAGTTCTCTTGGAAGAGAAAAATGATTGACTGAATGGCAAACAAGCTCTAGCAATCTTTTGCCTTTAAGTGATACTATTAAAACCAAATGGACAAATATTTTTGAATCATCTAAGGTACTTTAGCCTGTGGAAATAAAGAAAAAGAGATTACCATAATCCTTTTTGGTACAGTAGCTTTCACTGTTTTAAATATTAAAAGAAATATTAAAAGAAATAATTTGACAATATATTAATAGATCATCAAATAAGGAAAACCTAGTAATATTGAACTATATGTTCCAGACAGTAGCAATATAAGACATAAAAATTAAAAAAAAAACTAGAAAGAACAGAAATATAATGTTGATTTATATAATCCAAAAATCACAATGGTAGTTTGTGCAGATGTAAGCATTAGTAAAAGTATTACAGAAGGCAGCAAACCAAAAAAAAAAAATCCACAAAAGTAAATAATGGAATATGGCAATAAAATGCTAATTTTTATATCTAAAGCCTTTTGACTTGAACACTAAAGAGAAAATGGAAATAGAAATAATTAAATGAGACAAAATACAAGAAGATAAGAAAAGGAGAAGGAGGAAGAAGGAGAGAAAGAGGAGATAGGAAAAGTTGGAAGAAATATAAACTTTTTAACACCAATAAGTACCTTGGCTGACAAAATTGATGAACTGGTTTGTTTAGTGAAAATAAAAATGAAATAAAGTGTAATGATTAAGAGTTGATTCTCTCTCTTTTTGTTTTGTTTTGTTTTGTTTTTTGAGATGGAGTTTTGCTCTTGTCTCCCATACTAGATTACAATGGCGCGATCTTGGCTCACTGCAACCTCCACCTCCCAGGTTCAAGTGATTCTCCTGCCTCAGCCTCCCGAGTAGCTGGGATTACAGGCACCAGCCACTATGCCTGGCTAATTTTTGTATTTTTAGTAGAGATGGTGTTTCACTGTGTTGGCCAGGCTGGTCTCGAACTCCTGACCTCAGGTGATCCACCTGCCTTAGCCTCCCAAAGTGCTGGGATTACAGGCGTGAGCCACCAGGCCCGGCTTAAGAGTTGATTCTTATTAGGCAACTTATCTTCTCCAAGCTTAAGTTTTATGAATTTTGAAACAAGTATGATAATAATAATATGATCCCTATCAAAATTCCAACATGTTATTGCAAAAGTAAAAAAAAAAAATCCTAAAATTTTTATGAAACCTCAAGGGACTCTGAGCAGCCAAAACAATCTTGAAAAAGAAAATCAGAGTGGTCTCACACCTCCTGATCTGAAAACTTATACAAAGCTACAGTAATCAAACCAGTGAGGTACTTGCAAGAGACAGACACATAGACCAGTAAAATAGAAGAGAGAGCCCAGAGATAAACCCTCACATATATGAACAAATGATTTTTGACAAGGATGTCAAAATCATTCATTGGGAAAAGGACAGGCAAAAGAATGAAATTTGGCCCTTACTTTGTACCAAATATGAAAATTAACTTAAAATGGATAAAAGTGCTACATATAAAAGCTAAAACTATAAAACCGTTAGGAGAAAACATAAAGAAAAAGCTTCATGATGCTGAATTTAGCAATTATTTGTTAGATATTACACCAAACTCACAGGCAACAAAAGAATTAACAGATAAATTGATCTACACCAAAATTAGAAACTTGTGTACCAAAGGACACAATCAACAGAGTGAAAAGGCAACCCACGGAATCAGAGAAAATATTTGAAAATTATATGACTGAAAAGGAGTTAATATCCAGAATATATCAAGAACTCCAGAAGTGCCTATGGCTCACAAAAATCATAAAGTATCCCTGTTAGTAAGTCTAAATGGGGTATTTTTAGGAATCTTCTCAAATGATTTTTGAAGAAGGTGGACCCCAGGCCACATTTGAGAAATTGCACTCATTTTTTTTTTGTTTGTTTTACTTTTGACTCAAATAGATTTATTTAAAAATTGCTACTTAATTTTCTAAAGAAAAAATTATTAAGAACATTATTTCTTTATATAGAAAATGATCCTAATTCAAATAAAGAATATACAACTTATCTTTGTTACAGTTAGGAATAAAATGAATAAACCACGTTAGAAGATCAAACCAAAGAAAGTGACAAGTAACTTCATTTGTAAATTGAGATACTAAAACTTTAAGTAACATTTTAGCCCATATCACAGAGTAAAAAATATTAAATTATGTATATTTCCATTATGACTGAATAGAATTTAGCACAGCCAAGAAATGCTGGTATAAGGTAGGAGCAATTATTAATATAGTTGACATTAGTAGGAAAGATAATTCAAAAAATATATAATTATTTCAATAAATGATGAGAAGATGACTTTTACCTTTTCTTAATTAAAACACTAAAAATTATGTTTGGTGTATTTCATTCTCAGCATGACAGAGTGTATATTTAAAACCTTTAGATAACATTATACTTAATTGAGACACACTACGGTTATTCTCTTTAAAAATAAGAATAAGTTAAGAATGTGTTTTCTACTCACTCTTATTTCATAATATACCAGAGCATACTGGGACATAAGCTATTCAAAAAGGAAAATAATTAAGAAACAAATATAGGGAAGTAAAAAATATAGAAAAGCTTTCTACAGATAAAATTATTACATACTTAAACATGAAAAAAATCATTTCAAAAATTTCCAAGGCAATATAGTGATAATTAAAACCTCTATAAACAGCTCAGTATTATGGTATGTATGGAAGTGAACAGTGCCTGGAAACAGAAGTACTAGAAGTTGGTAGTTCCACTTTTTTCTGCCCACCCATTTCCAATTTATAGTGTGTTTGTATGATGTACTTTGAACTAGATCATGAAGCAAAGATGTAGCTAATGCATAGGCATCTCCAAATTATCAACACAAAATTAATCATCTGTTCATATGCCTTGTGGAAGAAGGGCAAGATCTGTCCCTGAGTGTTTACTCAATTACATATAACTATGCTTGGAATGTTTCACCTCTAAAACTCATGTTAAAATTTAATTGCCCTTGTAACAGTATTAAGAGGTGAGAACTTTGAGAGGTGACTAGGCAATGAGAACTCCAGCCTCATGGGTAAGGATAAGTTTGGATAAGTCTGGACTCCTCTTGCCCTCTCTTGCCCTTCTGCCTTCTGCTATAGGATGGTGCAGCAAGAATGTGCTCACCAGATACTGGCCCCTCAATCTTTGACTTCCCAGCCTCTGGAACTATAAGCCAATAAATTTCTGTTCATTATAAATTACTCAGTCTCAGTTGTTCTGTTATAGCAGCAAAATGGACTAAGACACACATACTCATAAAAGATGCATGTACATACACTCACAAGTACATACATACACTAATTAGGAAGGCACTGATGTTAAATACTCTATGGCAGAGTTTGGCAAACTTATGCAAAAGGCAAGATAGTAAATAGCTTGCTTTGTGGTTCAACAGGCAAAAATGAAGATGTATAGGTACTTATAAACAAAAGAGAAAAAAAATTTCCACAATTTTACTGATAATTTCAAAATATAATAATTATGTACTTCCTATTAAATTGCATCTATGGATAGTATTTTGCTGAATTTTGGTTCAAAATCAGTATTCCTCATCAAAATCAATTTCACATATTTGTCTAAGTTGATCTGTAAGAAAATGCTACATATTTTATCTTTTAAAATATCTTTTTGCACAGATAAGTATTGCCAAATACTGATAGTGTCCATGAGTTATGGTCCAAATTAAACATTTTTCACTTATAAGGCATTTATGGAATTGTTAGATTATTCTCTTGATATTTGCCCTTCAGCATTTCATTACATTGCAGATTAGTCACTTCCAGTTAGAAGTTAGGTGGAAACTCTTTAGTTGCACAGGTAAACAGCGTTTGAAATATGTAAATTTCCTTTGCACTTGCATTGAAGCCTGAAAAACACTGCTGGAAATAGAGTCTGAGTTCATAAAATACAACCACTAATTTATTTTTTTCTGAGAATGGATATCTTACATCTTGTTTTAACTTGTGACGTTGTGGGAAATGTATAAAGCAGCTTCATTTACTTGTTATCCAAACAGTATTAGTTGTCTTAAAATTAACTTTACCATAGTATATTTCTCATAAACTAACCACTGTTTTCCTTGTAATTTTAGCGTGAATTTATTAATAAACACTACCAATTCTGCAGCAAAAGCTTATTTCCAAGGCCACTCCATATTTAATAATATTGGTTGAGTATGCTTCTTCTTGTTAAAAAAAATTCAATCTTGACCCTGAGGTTAAACAAAATCACAATGAAACTTTACCAGTACTAAGCCATGGAATTGTTGTAAACATTGACATTCAAGTATTCATGTGGACATGGATTTTTAAAAACATTTGGGTGAATACCTAGGAGTGCAATTGCCGGATTATATGGGAGGTCTATGTTTAATGTAAAAGAAACTGCCAAACTGCCTTGTAAAGTGGCTGTATTATTTTGCATTCTCCCAGTAGTGAATGAAAGTTAACGATTGCTCCACATCCTAGTCAGCATTTCTTAGTGTTCACTTTTGGAATTTCAGGCATTCTAATAGGTATATAGTGGTATCTCATTGTGGTTTTGATTTGCATTTCTGTAATGAAATTATGTTGATCCCCTTTTCACGTGTTTATTTGCCATTCCATATATCATTTTTGAGTAAAGTGTCTGCTCAGATATTTTGCTATTTTAACTTTTTTATTGTTGAGTTTTAAATTATACTTACATATGCTGAGTGCAAGTCATTTATCAGGTATGTCATTTGCAAATATTTTATCCTGGCCCATGATTTGTGCTTTTATTCTCTTCTCAGTCTTTTACAGAGCAAAACTATTTAAGTTTGCCAAAGTACTACTTCTTTTTTTAAATTCAATCACATTTTTTTCTTTTATGAATTGTGCTTTGGGTATTTTATCTAAAAAACCATCACCAAACCCATGGTCATGCAGATTATTTTTCTAGAAATTTTAGTTTTACATTTTAAGTTAGGTCTATGATCTATTCTTAGTTATCTTTTGTTTAAGATGTTAAGTATGTGTCTATACTATTCTTTTTTGCATATTCATATCCCATTTTCCTAGCAACATTTGTTGAAAAACTATCCTTTCTCCCCTGAGTTACCTCCCCCTATTTGCCAGCAATCAATTGATTATATTTGTGTGGACTCTTTATTCTGTTTTATTGTTAACATACATCTATACTTTTTTTTTAATAACACACTGTTTTCATTACTGTAGCTTTATAATAAGTCTGGAAATCTGGTAATGTGAGTATTCCAACTTTCTTCTTTTTCAGAATCATCTTGGCTATTTTAGATCTTTGCCTTTCCATATGGAGTTTAGAATGAGCTTGCTTATACCAACAAAAAAGCTTGTTTAGATTTTGATTGAGATTGCATTGAATCTATAGACCAAATTGGAGAGAACTGACATCTTAACAATATAAAGCCTTCCAATTTATGAACATTGTATATATCTCCACTTATTTAGATATTGTGTGTTTCTTTCATCAGTGTCCTGTAGTTTTCTGTAAGGTAGATTTATTACTTAAGTACTTCCTTTTTTATTGGAGCTATTGTAGATGGTTGATGACTTTGAATTTCATACTCTAATTGCTCATTGCTAGCATATAAGAATAAAATTGATCTTTTATGTTCATCTGTATCCTGTGACCTTGCAATTTTCACTTATTCGTTCCAGGAGATTTTTGTAGTGTCTGTGAGATTTTCTACTTATCTAATTATATCATTTGCAAATAAAGGCTGATTCACTTCTTTTCCTCCAATTTGTATGCCTTTTACTTCTTTATCTTGCATCTTATTCTTGCTAGGAATTTCAGTATAATATTCATACCTTGTTTTTTAACTTACTATTTTTTTCTCCTCATGTCCTTAGTTTGTTGAACAACTGTTCTTGCCAAAAGGCTAACAGTCTTAAATTTATTTTCTCTAGACATTTTTATTTGTCTGTTGCAGTCAAATATGATTTAATTAACTCGCCATTGGTGAATCACGTTCCTTGCTTGGCTAACAAATGAGCCTCTCAGAAACTGTAGTTTTATGCTGATTTCAGTGTGAGTGTGTGTGTGTGTGTGTGTGTGTGTGTGTGTGTGTGGAGAAATGCTGCTGTGATCATAAATTCCATTTTGCATTTACTAATTTTTCTAACCATCATGGTGAATTGGGGCTACTACGATGAATACTTGCTCTGGTAATGTCAACTTACATTTTGTACTTTTAGAATAGTTATAGTGTTAATAAATTTTATTTTACCAAATTCAATAACAAATCCACACTCCGCTATATCTTAAAAGCTTTTCTTTTTTTTTTTGTTTTGACATAATGGATATGCATGGATAATAAGAATAATAGTAAAATGTCACAGTATGCAGATACATGTGACACCTGAAATGGTGTCGATTGTTAACGGTAATGCTGGGATTTGTAGTGTCCTGGGCATCACTGTGAAACACTGAGAGAGACACATGCAGTCTCTGGAGCAATAACTCTACTTTTGTAGCTCAAAACAGCCTTAGGTAAGTACATATGTGAATGACCATTGCTGTGTTTCAAGAAAACTTTATTTGTGGACACTGAAATATGAATTTCATATAATTTTCATATGTCATGAAGCATTAGGTCTCTTTTACTTTTTTCAAACCATTTAACAATGTAAACACTGTTCTTAGCTTGCAGACCCTGGAAAAACAAGTAGTCGAGAGGATTTGGCTCATGGACTCTAGTTTGCTGACCCGTGCTTTAGCGCTGTAAAAAATCTAGAGAAGGTGGAGAGGGGGCATAAATCTTTTATAAAAAGACATCAAACTAGGGCTAGGCCAGTGTCCTGCCATATGTTCTGAGAAAGGGCAAGTCTGCATGTATATGTGTATATGTACACATATATATGGATGAGTACGTGTGTACATATTTAAGTGAAGGAAATTGTATGTATTTGTGCCTATGTGTGTGTATTAATATGTGCATATATATGAGTTGTATATATGTTTTTGTGCGTATTTCTGTGTTTATGTGTGATTAAAGACTCAGGATTAAATCATGTATTTTTTCTCGTAAGATGTATATATAGATATTTGACTGTTGATAATGTAGAGATGCCAATTTTAGCTGTATCTTGGCTTCAAGATCTAGTTCAAAATTACACTTTGCTACTCAATTACAAAAGAGTCGAGATATGTCTCTTTCGGTAACACTGTTCCTTTTACCAGCTAACCAGAAACTGAATTGCCATATAATTACTCAGGTAATTACACTGCATTTAGTGCCAAAATTTAAACATCCATGCCACCAAGACATTTTTCCATTTTTTTGCTTTTAATTTCATTAAAAATCTTGTATTAAAAGATATTGCTCTTCTTCGGAGTTATGCAACTTAATTTATTATCTAGTTCAAATTTTATTTTTCTTTTCTAAGATGCTATTCAACATTTGAAGTGTTGGATACATTATGGATAAAGGGGGAAATATCAACTATAACATTTTTTTGCAGTCTGTTATGACTATAGACGGCGGTGGGGGTAGAGTGGACAGGTCAGCACGTATTTTCTTGCCAATTCCATATGTGAAATTCATGGGATACTCAGAAAATATTGTGTGCCTCAATCTACTTAGCTGGAAAGTAGATTTTAAAAAATGGCTTGCAGACAGAATATGGAAGGTATGGTGTGTGGCAATTGAAGAGGATGGTAGGAGATTCCCAACACATTACATATCTCAAACGATGAGCACTTCAAGTAATATGACAAGGAGCAAAAGGTTATTATCAAACACTGTCTTTGACAACAAGAGGGTTTCATACTGTCTGTAGGGATGAGACAACATAAAGTACCGTTGGCTCCAAGATATTTAGAAGTAATTTTATCATAAAATTTACTTCTATTTTATAAGCTTCCAGAAACATTTGAAAGGAAAGAAAGCCTTTGGCAAAGAAACAGTCACTGGATCCATCTTGTGTAAATTATTTTCCTAATTATACGATTTTTATTTTTTCAACATCGAATTATTCCATGTATGTGGGCTGGTATTTTGGGAAAAAACTGACTTTCATTCGATATTTTATTATATTATTTCCAAGAAATATTCTAATGATTGCTTTTCACTTTTATGAAATTACAGCATTTTAAAAAGGTTGAACATCTAGCAATACCTAACAAAATAGGAAATCAACTTGGTAAGTAATGTATTACAACTTTCATTTTTAATACGCATTTTGCCTAGTTCAAATAAGACATTTATACCTATAATTAAATCTTAAAGAAACTCCTGTCTTCCAAACATATGTATATGTCTGTTCTCTCCAATGATAGGAAAACAAAATCAGCCTCACACAAATTAAAACTAGAGTGAACATATCAGTCATTATTTATCAATCCAGAGAATTAGAACACAGAATATAGAAACAGTATATTAGGTATTACATGGGAATTTTTTTTAATCCTGTAGTTATGATGTTGGTGAACTGTCTTTGAATGTACAACTTACAGCTACTAGAATTGTTTTTATGCTAAAATTACTAATAATGTGAATCCTCAGTGTCTGTGGAAAATAGATTCTGCATTGCTACTTAAGGTAGATGTTTACTTCTTTTCCTATTTAGAGCTGAAAGTCCTTTCTGCTTTAGTTCAGGCGAGCAAAGCTAAATAAAGTGAATATTGTTTCCCTGCCCACCTGTATTTCTTAATTACCTGTGATTCTATGCACCTTGGTAGTATAAGAAGGTTGCACAACTCCACATTTTTGACATTTTGAGAAGAAAAGTAGTGGAAGCAGGAGATCCAAACAAAATCCATGCTAGATAACTCCTAAATTATCAGACATTTGGTGTTTTGAGTAAACTGTGGGTGAATTGCCCTCTTTAACCCTAGATTGGACCTTTGTAATCAGCCACCATTTCAGAAACTTACTTGACCCAATTACTGTGTCTCTGAGTCTCTTTTTTTTTTTTTTTTAAAGGGAACAACGATACTGTATTACCAGAAATGTTTGTAACACATTAGATATGTTGCCTCAAATGGACAGGAATAAATTAGAAATAGTATGTATATTTTATGACATATTGATAGTTTTTCTTCCTTGTTTAATCCACCCCTCTTTTCTCATAGTTTAACCCTTCCCCTGGGGCAACAAATGCTATCAGCTCATGTCACAAACCAGTTCAGGACAATGCAATGGCTAATAAACCAAGGGCAATGCATAATAAGGAATATTTGTATACTTGAGCCAGATCGGAGAATAAAGTGCTGATCCTTCACAAGCTCTTCTTGTTTGTTGACCCACACAGACATCTAGCCCTGCTTACATTTTTGAGGATAGTCTGGACAAGGGGGCAATTTATAATTGTGGCTTGTAATTATAAAGACTTACATGTTAGACCTAAAACCATAAAAACCCTAGAAGAAAACCTAGGCAATACCATTCAGGACATAGGCATGGGCGAGGACTTCATGCCTAAAACACCAAAAGCAATGGCAACAAAAGCCAAAATTGACAAATGGGATCTAATTAAACTAAAGAGCTTCTGCACAGCAAAAGAAACTACCATCAGAGTGAACAGGCAACCTAGAAAATGGGAGAAGATTTTCGCAACCTACTCATCTGACAAAGGGCTAATATCCAGAATCTACAATGAACTCAAACAAATTTACAAGAAAAAAACAAACAACCCCATCAAAAAGCGAGTCTCTTTCTTTAAATACCTCAGTTTGACTTGAAAAAGAATTGGAGATTACAACAAAAATTAAATCAATATATAAGTATTTAATTTATATTTGAATACTTTATCCTAACTGAACCTAATTATGAGTTTTCTTTCTGTTTACAGATAAGGACATTTTCTCTTAAAACTGTTAGATTTTATCATCTGTATAACATACATCTTTTCATCTCTATAGTATGAAAACATCCATATGGATATGCATCATTGCTTTTCAGGTGTCAAAATTTGTTGATAAATATATAGTTTATAAGAAGCAAATAAGTGGCAAATAACAAACTGTGACTATTAAAGTAATATGAAATTCAAATTCAAATAAAAATACATGTGTGACTAATAAATAAAGCTGATAGCTCAGGGTTCAAAGTAAGAATGAGCTAGTTCTATTAATGAACTCATTTAACTTAGCTATAAGACAATAAAAAGCAAGAACGTATTGAAAATTATAACTATTTAATTCTTGATAAATCAATCAACATCCTTTCTACTGAAATTATCTCTATTCCCAACACATTATTGTTTCCAGTTCACATGATGCTCAGGAAGGATGGGTTTCATTACATAGAATGGTTTAATTTGGTTCATTGTGTTTCTTTCTCAGTATACCATCTGTTTGAATCAGGCTTAAGTTGAAGATATCTGAAACTACTCTGGCTATTTAAAGCAGAAAAGGCTTTAATACAGGAATTAAGTTCATACAAATTTATTGGAAGGCCGGGATAACAGGATCCAGTACCTCAGAAGTAACCCACCAGGAGAATTTCTACCTCTGTTGTAATTAAGAATCTGTGGTACTGTCACTGCAACCATACGCCCTAGAAATATATTGCTTTAGGTATGCAACCCGTAGATTAGAAAACTATGTACTGTTGACTCCAGAGCCACATTACATCTGTTATATTGGCACAAGCAAAAATGGATCCTTGGAGGCCTTTCAATATTCAGAAATTAATTATTGGGCACTGGGATCTGTGAAAATGCTGTTGTAGAAAAATCCAGGGCCCCTGTGATTATGCTGACCAACAGAAATGGTAGACCTGTGGCTTTCAAACTACCCTCCTTTCAAATATCACATTACTATATTTTATTGTCCAAACCTAAACCACATTCTGTGTTCCATCTGCAAAAGAGACTCAGAAATGTGGATTTTAGCTTATCAGCATCAAAAGTGTAGGAAAGCTTAGTAGATAGATGGTGGTGTGGACAGTGAGCAGAAATCCACCAGAACTCCCACTATTTTTCTGTTTGTCCATTTCCTGACCATTCATGCTTCTCTTCTTGTACATACATTTCCAAACAATATTATCTACAACAATCAATTTTCACCCAATCCAATGCAATGATTCTCCCATACAGATAAAACCTACTTATACTGTTCCCAAGACAAAAGAAGCCAAGCTTCTATTAGTCATAGACTCCTCTGGATGATGTCAGTTCCTCTTCCAGTGCACTGATCTTCCCATCTACATATTTAATAAAGTTATCAAAAAACAACACATACTATGAAGTGGGAGAATGGAATATAAAAAAGGAAATATGTCTACATAGAATAAGATACATAAAGAAAAAGGAAGTAAATATGACATTTGTTTATCCAAATGGTCATAAGATGATGATTGATATTCAAGCATCCTTTTTCTACTCTGAATTTCATGCTCCTGTTATCCTTAGCTCTATGGCATTAGATGGTGGGTGGGTTAAAGCCAATCTTCATTCTTGATGGGCCTGAGCCACTGGTGGCCTTGGCTTCTTGAACTGCTGAAATTGTACGTGAATTTTTAACTCTGGACATGGTAATTTGATGACACATCCCAACAAGTCCTGTAAAACCCAGATTCTTACATGCTGCCTGACACACACTTTAATACCAACCCTGAATCCCCTTAAAGCCAAGATCAATCTTCCTATCCAACAGAGTAACCTCTTTTTTCCTCCTCTTTGTAAAAAAACTTTATGGTCATAAGGACACCCAAATAGCCTGTTAGTAGTTTTAACTTCCAGTTGTAGGAACCAGTGTGCTATCTTGTGTAAATATTACTTTCTTGGAAATTATAGCCTCTAAATCAGAAGAGGTCAATGTTGTGGGAAGAGGAAGGAAATTTTTGCAAAAGAACACACCCTCAATTTCCAGATCATATATTCTCATTACAGGAGAAAATGTACTAAAATGAATGTGCTCCATTTTGGCTTTCGATGCCTATTAAGTTGGTCGCTCATCACTGGGACCTCTGCTGATGCTGCCACAGAAAAGTCGAGTGTTACCTGAACATGCCAGTAAGCAGAAACAGCAGAATCAGTGGGAGCACAGACCTACCATGCTCCTGCTTCCAAATCTCATGTTAGTTTCTCTTATTGCTTGAGCATGGATAACATCTCAACTCATCTGCAAAGGAATCTTGGAAATATAACATGTTGAAAGGAAGATGGAATGGATATTGTGTGCCACTCTTTCCAATCCCATATGCCATCTAACTTTACTGATACAGCATTCTTTTTAACTCAGTTCATGGGTCATCCACTTTTTCCCTCTCCTTGCCTTATTAATTAATTCGTTATCGTTGTTATTTGTGATAATAACACTTAAGATCTACTCTCTGAGTAAATATTTAAGTATGTAATACAGTATTATTAACTATAGGCACTACACTGTAAAGTACATCTGTAGAACTTATTTATCTTGTGCAACTGAAACTTTGTACTCCTTTTCTAATATCTCTCTATTTCGCCATTCCCTAACCCCTGGTAGCCACCTTTCTACTCTGTTTCTGTGAGTTTCACTATTTCAGATACCTCATATAAGTGGTTTCATGCAGTATTTGTCCTTCTGTGTCTGACTTACTTCACTTACCATAATGTCCTTCAGGTTCATTCATGTTGTTGCAAATGGCAGGATTGCCTTTCTTTTTAAGACTTAGTCATATTTCTTGCATTTATGTACCACATTTTCATTATCATTTTGTCCATTTATGAACTTTTATGTTGCTTTTGTATCTTGACTATTGTGAATATGCTGAAATGAACATAGGAGTGCAGATATATCTTTGAAATCCTGATTTCTATTCCTTTGGATATACAACCAGACATCAAATTGCTGGATTATTTTTGTTCGTTTGAGGAATCTCTACACCCTTTTCCATAGCAGCTATAGCAATTAACAGTGCCACCATTAGTGCAAGAGTTTCTTTCTCTTCACATCCTCACTACCACTTGTTATTTTTAAAATATTAGTCATTATAACAGGCGTGAGGTTTTAATTTTATTTCATTGTGATATTAATTTGCATCTCCCTGACGACTAATGATATTGAGCATTTTTTCATATACCTGTTGGCCGTTTGTACATCTTCTTTGAGAAAATGTCTATTCAGTTCTTTGCCCATTTTTTCCATGATTAAAAGTGGGATATGAAGTCTTCAACTATTATGGTATTGCTATTGATTTCTCCTTCAGAGCTGTCAATGTTTATTTTATATAGTTAGATGCTCTGATTTTGGTGCATATATATTTATAATTGTTATAAGTTCTGGTCAAATTGACAATTTTATTATATAATGACCTTCTTTGCCTTTTGTGACAGTTTTGGACTAATATCTCTATTTTGTCTTATATAAAAAGAGCCACTCCTGATCTCCTTTGGTTACCATTTGCATGGAGTATCTTTTTCCAGTGAAATTTCTTCACTGTCAGCCTATTTGTGTACCAAAATGAAAAGTGCATCTCTTGTATGGACTACACAGTTTGATCTAATTCTTTAACCCATTTATTCTATTTCTAATTGGTGAGTTTAATTCATTAACATTTAAAGTAATTATTGATAGCTAAGGAATTATTATTGCCATGTTGTTAATTGTTTTCTATTTTGTAGTTCTCGTTTCCCTTATCCTCTCTTATTGTCTTTGTTATTTGATAATTTTTTAAAGTTACATTCTTTTATTCCTTTCTATGTATTATTATTACTCTTTGGGATATGCTGTAAGTTTTTCTTTGTAGTTACCATGAGGCTTGCATAAAACTTCTTATAATTATAATTGTATATTTTAAGCTGAAAACAACTTAACTTCAATTACATACAAAACTCTATACTTCCACATCCCTCACATACAGTTGATGTTATTGATGCCAGAATTTCTTTGTTTTTATATTATTATTCATTAAAAGTTTCTGTGGTTATAGTCATGCTTAATACTTTTGTCTTTTAATTTTTGTGCTAGGGTAAAGTGGTTGCATTATTCTGTATTTATCTATATATTTACCATTACCATTGAGATTTATACTCTCATGGGTTTTCATGTTGCTGTTTAGTGTTCTTTCATTTCAGCTTGAAAAATCCCCTTTAACACATCTCTAAGGCATCTAATGGTAATGAACTCTCTCAATTTTTGTTTGTCTGGGAAGTCTTTATTGCTTCTTCATTTTTAAAGGACAGTTTTGCCAGGTATAGCATTCTTAGTTGATAGTGTTTTGCTTTCTTTCACTGACTATATCACTCTACTATCTTCAGGCCTGCGTGTCTCTTTTGAGGAATCACTGATAGTCTTATGTAAGCTTTCTTGAATGTGGTGAGTTGCTTTCTCTTGCTGCTTTCAAAACTGTCTCTTCATCTTCGATAATTTCATTAATGTGTCTCACTGTAGACTTTTTTAAGTTTAACTTATTTGAGGACTTTGGGACTTCATTATCTGAATGTCCATTTCCCTTCCTACTTTTAGCAAGTTTTCAGTCATTAATTTTCTAAATTAGCTTTCTATTCCTTACTCTGTCTCTTCTCCTTTTGAAATTCTCATAATGTGTATTTTAATTCACTTGACAGTGTCCAGTAAGTTCTATAGAGTTTATTTCTTCTTTATTCTGTTTTCTCCTGTGACTGGATAATTTCAAATGACCTGTCTTGGAGTTTATTGACTATTCTGCCTGATTGAGCAGCTCTTCAAGTTCTTTATTGAATTATTCAGTTCAGTCATTGTATTTTTTAGCTCCAGAATTTCTGTTTGGTTCTTTTGCATGCTTTCTATATCTTTGCCAAACTTCTTGTATTGTTTTCCTGATTTTTATTGTTGTTTATCTGTATTTGTTGTAGCTCACTGAGCTTCTTTAATATAATTACTTTGAATTCTTTGTCAGGTAGTTTGTAGATCTCTAGTGTTTAGGGTTTGTTATTGGGGCTTTATTTTGTCCCTTTGGTGATGTTTTGTTTCCCTGATTCTTTATTATCCTTGTTGCCTTGCCTTGGTGTCTGTACATTTCAAGAAGTAGTCACTTCTACCAGTCATTGTAGACTGGCTTTGGAAGGGAAAACCCTTCACCAGTCAGTCTGGCCATAGATTCTGGATGGGCAGGTTGGTGGGTTCGACAGGAAGAGGAAATTGGAGTTGGAGTCCATGAGAAGGAATTTCTGTTGTTGGGGTTCATGGGTGGTCCACTTCTGAATGTCAAAAATGATAAACTGCATTCCTGCTTAATATTAAAAATGGCATAAAATCCATCTTTTCCCCCAATGGTTCCCCAATTGTTAAACTGTTTTTTTCTTGATGTACTCTAGATCTTAATTTTGCACCTTCCAGACAGACAAGTTTTTTCTTAGATTTAATTTCTGTATTTGATATCCAAGATTGCAATATTATCATGTCAGGAATGAGTGATCTCAATTTATCTTGCTTCCGTGGTCCTTACTTGCATCTCCTCACTGTTCTATGCCAAAAACTGTTTATCTATATTTTAATAGGTTTTCAAATAAAGTTTTTATATGCTCACTGTCTGAGAGTCTGGCTACTAATTCAAGGGATTTATATTGCTAATTATTGTTAGCCAAACTTTACATAGATAGATTTTGTTCTAAATAATATATATTACTAAATATTTCTAAAATTTTTACTCTTCAATATTTTTATTTATATTAACTTAGTCTCCTTTTTATAAGTATAATTACTGTTTTAAAAAATTCAACAAATGTTTACTCAGTGCTATCTTGTGCCCAGTAAATTACTTGGATCCACAGAGTTAGAAAATGTAAAGCCTGATAAATGTAAAACAGCACTTTCCACATAAAAGTTCACAGGCTGATTATGATTTACTGTATTACAAAAAAGACAGTTGAAGGTTTGTCACAGATATACTAATCATATAAATGTAACTCATACATTTACAAGGTTATACATCACACTGCAGACTGAAATCTAAATTTAGAGAAATAAAGTGGAGCTTGGTGAGTTCAATATTTTCTTTTACTTTCCATAAAGCATTGAATCTTTTAAATGCAAGTAAGTATTAAATAGGTAGGTATTTTAAAAACATTTCAGCTGCTAACAAAATTTTTATATTTTATGTTGCCAGTTTCATTGTTTAGTTCATTTGAATTGAAGGATTATTCCACAAAACAAAAAATAGTTTTTAAAAGATTGTTTAAAAAGATATTTAGGCAGTGATTTATTCTTTTATTTTTTCTTCTTGCTTAGTGGGTTTCAGGAAGTCAAATTCCTTCAAAAATGGGAGAAAATAATATAATATATCATAATATTACCATTTTCTTAATACTGCTTCTAAAATATTTAGTAATTTTTACTCCAAAATAATTTGAGTGAAAGTTATTTTCACAAATACTACTTTATTTACATCATGGTTGGTGTTTGTGGCTAATTTGTTACAAGACTTTAAGAAAGAAACTGTTGGGGGTTCATATAATCTAAAAAAAATAGTATGTCTCTCTTTATATATGTGTGTTGTATATGTGTGTATGTATATATGTATGTGCATGTGTATGTGTGGGGGTGTATAACCACTCATACATATGCAGATATAGTCAGTAAAAATGTGTAGTTTATTTGAAGACAATGCTTTAGGATGTACTAGTTGATTCATCAGTTGCTGACTGCATCTATCTAGTCCTTAATGGGAGGAATCTTTAGTAACTTCCCTTCTTCCCCAAATTAAATGAATAATTGTATGTCTATTGAACTGATTTTTCTGATCTATCAGTCATATTTATTATTGATCTACTTTATCTAGATTGTAAAAAACATTATTTTAACTTTGGCAAGGAGACACACTTAGTCTATAGCTAAATACTATGTATGTGTTAGAAAAAGTAAAATCAGACCTATGATAAAATAGGAGCTCTAGATTTTCTTTTTTTATTATTATACTTTAAGTTCTAGGGTACATGTGCACAACGTGCAGGTTTGTTACATAGGTATACATGTGCCATGTTGGTTTACTGCACCCATTAACTTGTCATTTACGTTAGGTATTTCTCCTAATGCTATCCCTCCCCCTGCCCCCCACCCCACTACAGACCCCTGTGTGTTATGTTCCCTGCCCTGTGTCCACGTGTTCTCATTGTTCAATTCCCACCTATGAGTGAGAACATATGGTGTTTGGTTTTCTGTCCTTGCAATAGTTTGCTCAGAATGATGGTTTCCAGCTTCATCCATGTCCCTGCAAATGACCTGAACTCATCCTTTTTATGGCTGCATAGTATTTCATGGTGTATGTGTGCCACATTTTCTTAATCCAATCTATCATTGATGAACATTTGGGTTGGTTCCAAGTTTTTCCTATTGTGAATGGTGCCACAATAAACATATGTGTGCATGTGCCTTTATAGCAGCATGATTTATAATCCTTTGGGTATATACCCAGTAATGGGATGGCTGGGTCAAATGGTATTTCTAGTTCTAGATCCTTGAGGAATCGCCACACTGTCGTCCACAATGGTTGAAAGAGTTTCCACTCCCGTCAACAGTGTAAAAGCATTCCTATTTCTACACATCCTCTCTAGCATTTGTTGTTTCCTGACTTTTTAATGATCACCATTCTAACTGGTGTGAGATGGTATCTCATTGTGGTTTTGATTTGCATTTCTCTGATGACCAGTGATAATGAGCATTTTTTCATGTGTCTATTGGCTGCATAAATGTCTTCTTTTGAGAAGTGTCCATATCCTTTGTCCATTTTTTGATGTGGTTGTTTCTTTCTTGTAAATTTGTTTAAGTTCTTTGTAGATTCTGGATATTAGTCCTTTGTCAGATGAGTAGATTGCAAAAAGTTTCTCCCATTCTGTAGGTTGCCTGTTCACTCTGATGGTAGTTTCTTTTGCAGTGCAGAAGCTCTTTAGTTTAATTAGATCCCATTTGCCTATTTTGGCTTTTGTTGCCATTGCTTTTGGTGTTTTAGACATGAAGTCCTTGCCCATGCCTATGTCCTGAATGGTATTGCCTAGGTTTTCTTCTAGAGTTTTTATGGTTTTAGGTCTAACATTTAAGTCTTTAATCCATATTGAATTAATTTTTTTATAAGGTATAAGGAAGGGATCCAGTTTCAGCTTTCTACATATGGCTAGCCAGTTTTTCCAGCACCATAAGAGGGAATCCTTTCCCCATTTCCTGTTTTTGTCAGGTTCGCCAAAGATCAAATGGTTGTAGATGTGTGGCGTTATTTCTGAGAGCTCTGTTCTGTTCCATTGGTCTATATCTCTGTTTTGATACCAATACCATGCTGTTTTGGTTACTGTAGCCTTGTAGTATAGTTTGAAGTCAGGTAGCGTGATGCCTCCAACTTTGTTCTTTTTGCTTAGGATTGTCTTGGCAGTATGGGCTCTGTTTTGGTTCCATATGAAATTTAAAGTAGTTTTTTCCAATTCTGTGAAGAAAGTCATTGGTAGCATGATGGGAATGGCATTGAATCTATAAATTACCTTGGGCAGTATGGCTGTTTTCACGGTATTGATTCTTCCTATCCATGTGCATGGAATGTTCTTCCATTTGTTTGTGTCCTCTTTCATTTCATTGAGCAGTGGTTTGTAGTTCTCCTTGAAGAGGTCCTTCACATCCCTTGTAAGTTGGAATCCTAGGTATTTTATTCTCTTTGTAGCGATTGTGAATGGGAGTTCACTCATGATTTGGCTCTCTGTTTGTCTGTTATTGGTGTATAGGAATGCCTGTGATTTTTGCACATTGATTTTGTATCCTGAGACTTTGCTGAAGTTGCTTATCAGCTTAAGGAGATTTTGGACTGAGATGATGGGGTTTTCTAAATATACAATCAGGTCATCTGCAAACAAGGACAATTTGATTTCCTCTTTTCCTAATTGAATACCCTTTATCTCTTTCTCTTGCCTGATTGCCCTGGCCAGAACTTCTAATACTATGTTGAATAGGAGTGGTGAGAGAGGGATGCCCTCTCTGTCTTGTGCCAGTTTTGAAAGGGAATGCTTTCGGTTTTTGCCCATTCAGTATGATATTGGCTGTTGGTTTGTCATAAATAGAGGAACTCTAGATTTTCAAACTTACTTTAAAATGTTTTTGGTTATAAATAATAAGTATTTGAGTTCAATTTCGTTAGAAGTCTTAAAACAAAATCAGGGTTGTATTAGCGTATTCACACGTAATATAATTAACATAGAATTGTAGACCTTTATCTTTATATTTCTGCAACTGTTAATTATTAACACAGGTAACAGGTTATGATTGGACCACTTCATGGTGTGAAGTGGTAATATCTTTTTTTTATGTCCTTGTACCTGTAAATCATAGCAGGTAACACATCTTTAAATTGAGGTGATGGGACTGACACACACATTCACAAACACTTGGTTTAAGTATTCACACTATGTCCTATAGAATGCTATAATATTCATCAGTTAATATTACTGGGACTGAAAAGCTTTAAACATACTTTGTTTCCTCAAAGCTGCTTGGAAATGTTTAGAGTCACAGGCAAGAGTTAATTTTTTTAGAGATTTTATCTATCCATGGATTTTAAAACTCCTTTCAGATAGGCTCAAGTAACCTAGTAAATGGAGAAGAGACAGCTCTTTTTGGAACCCTTTTGAACTCTATACTTTCCCTCAAGTTCAGAGAGTCCAGTCTCACCTTCGGACCAGATGTCTTTCTGTAACTCTTTCTTTTCTTTTCTTTTTTAAATTTTTATTTATGTATTTATTTTTATTTCTTGAGACGGAGTCTCACTCTGTCACCAGACTTGAGTGCAGTGGCGTAATCTCGGCTCACTGCAACCTCCACCTCCCAGGTTCAAGCGATTCCCCTGCCTCAGCCTCCCGAGTAGCTGGGATTACAAGAGTGTGCCACCACACCTGGCTAATTTTTGTATTTTTAGTAAAGACAGGGCTTCACCATGTTAGCCAGGATGGTCTCAATCTCCTGATCTCATGATCTGCCCGCCTCGGCCTCCCAAAGTGCTGGGATTACAGGCATGAGCCACTGCGCCCGGCCTCTGTAGCTCTTTCTATTAGTCTGTTCTGATTCTTGAGCAATGTGATCAAACTGTAGCTTAAACTCAGAAAGAGATGAAAAAATTATGATTAATTTGCATATCCTCATAAGATGTATTTATTCTATTAAAAATATTTTATCTTCTAGAGTTTCAGGATATTTGTCTATGTGTTGAACATTATTCATTTGCCCTGGCATTCCATGACCTATTGGTAAAAATGCAGTGGCTAAGCTGTACCCACAGATCCATGAGTATCAGAATTTCTGGGAGTGGAAATTAGTGATTCTTTCATACTCCAAAGTTTGATAATTGCTAACAGAAAAATGAGAGGTGTTTAATTTTTACTCAATGGGGTTCTTTTAAATAGTAAGTGTAGCTATAGTTTGAAGCTGCAGAGTTTGTTAGTCAAATTTTCTTGGATCTAGTCTCTTGGCCCAACTGATATTTTTCAGTGACAGTAGTGCTCTTTGGTTTCCCTAGTCCAGGGATTATGGAGCAGTCTAAGGATCACTCCCAAAATGGGTCCTTCAATAATTGAATCTTACTGTATGATACAGATCTGATATCTGATTTTTGGGCTGTATTATTTAATTAAGATTAGAGTCAGGTTTGTCTTTTCCTGACAAAAGAGATACAATATGCTGACTAATTATGTTTGCAAAGAAAATAGAGGCCAAAATATGCAATGAATTAAGGAGAATATTGAATATTCTGCATGTCAAAGTAAGGAACTAAAACCACTTTTGACAGATGACTGACATAGAGATGCATTATAATTAAAATTTCATTTTAAGAACATATCGAACCATATTAAAAGTTATTGGGAAGATAATTTATACTTGGTTAGATGGTGAATAGAATTAACTAAGTGTATTCTAATGAGAAAAAAATGCCCCTTTCTAAAAGTAAATTATTATTTTTTTCTTATTTATAAGATCAAGATTCAATTAATGATGAAATTCTGGTTCTCAAATAATAGAATGGCAAATCTCCATCAGATAACTCTAATGAAAAATAATCAATATATTGACTTGATAATTAGACATTACCTTTAATTATATGGAAAAGGTCTTTAAAAATAAGTGGATATCTGTTTGATAGATAAAATAAATTGCTAAGCATAGGTGTCACTTTGAGACATTTATGCCATTAATATAGAATTGCAATGGAATTTTATTTTAATGCTGTGGTAATTAATGCTAAGTTATGATGATAAAAGTACAAATGGCAATGAATAGCAAATGAGGTAATACAATAAATAGCAAATGAATCGGTCCTGACAGAGAACTTACCAGATTGATAAAGTTATAATATTTTTGGTTACTTTGAAGTATTCTTCAAATTTGAAAATTTTATAGTAGTCTACAGAGTTTGAGGTAGATGTGCCATACAATTCTTGTTTCTTTTGAAGGGTCTATGTTTTGTAATGTATCTCTAAAACACATTCTAAGTCCAACCAAAATCCATCAGAATCAGACTATTTTATTTATTTATTTATTTTGGTGACTCACTGATTCTTTGCCTTTACTGAATTTACCTCCTCAATTATCAGTCTTTCAGAGTGTACAGAATAAGTAGAAGTTATTGTTGATCTGCTCACAGGACCAAAAAGAACATTATGCCATATCCATTCTCCTAGTCAGTTCTATATTTTGCCTCCTTGATTTTAAAACTATTGTAGTCTTTATATTTCTACCCATACACAGATTATATTATTTTCTTCTTGCTTTATTTACCTATCTAAATTCACATTGTGCAATTTCTTCATTTTTTTATTTGAAAAGCATTTTCTTCAAAGATCCTATTTGTTGAAATTGTCTTTTTCTTTTTAGAATGCCAGCTTATTTTATTAATTTATTTTTCCGTGTAGCATTCATTAATTTAGTAGGTACCCTACACATACCAGGTCTAAGAACTAGAGATTCCAAGTTGTCTAGATTCATAGTTCTTCAAACAATGTTTGTTGGACTCTTCTCTCCACTCAGATACATCCTAAGATAGATATTAATCTTTTGCCTTGGACTCAAAAATGTAGCATTCAATCTAACACATAAGTAACATTTTTATGGAAATGGAAGTCCTGTTGGTTGCCCCTTTTTTTTCTGTAGAACATGTGCGCATTTGCCTCATATGACATTTGCATATAGCTGTGACACATTCCCTCTCATTCAGCAATGTATGTGATTGAATCACTGAAAATTCCTCAGGCTCTAATAAAACATCCACTGCATACTCTGATGATGCCCTTGAGATAGTCCTCTGTTTTAGACACCATCCCCCCAACCATTTTCCAGAGGCCCAACCACCCTGAGAGGTACTGGCACCTGTTCGTTCCTCTATTATACAAGGAAGGACCTAGCAAGGACAAAGTCGAGGTATAACTGACTGGTTTGAAGTGGGAAGGTCCAATGAAGAGCAGGCGAAAGAATGAGGAGGAATAGTGCCTCTTCTCTTACTTATGAGCAAAGTTCATAAAGTCACCAGGTAGACAATAGAAATAACATCTTGGGTACTGACATATGTTGGGATAATTAATTGAAACCAATTGACAAGCCAAGGAGGTGGGCGGGGACTGAGATCTAACTTGTAACTTTAAAAGAACTGGAGGGTGGAAAAAACAGGAAAGCCAAATGTGAGAATGACAGGACAGAAAAATGAGAAACACAATCGTAATTCTGATGCCAACATCTAGAGTTTCTTCTCATATGTCCATTTCTGGGACACTGCTAGAGTTAGCCAGGCTTACTGAAAGACTAATGTCCTAAGGACCATGACCATTTGACACATTTTATTGTGATCCCAGATACAATTTTAAGCATTTCATGCTCTACTATCAATTATTGATTAATAAAATTTGGTTACATTCTCTTCCTTTCCAATCCATCTCTCGACTGCAAGGTATTTAAGTATGTAATTAGCAAGAAAAGTTCTAGCCAATAAAGGCATACATTGATTCAGTATGTTTCAAAATGGTGATTTCCATGCTCTTTCCATATTGCAAAGCATTTTTTATAGTTACATGAGTGGGAAGTACAAAATTGCAAAAAAGCCCCAAATTGGTAAGACATTTCCACTTTTATTATCTGCATTTTCATTAAAAAACATTAAATGCTTGCTCCTGTTTGAATAATTCATATTCGTTTTGTATTATTAAACTTTTGCTACTCAGATTGATCTTCATTCACAAAAGCAAATTTATATAATGGCTTGGTTGGTGATATAGCATAATTTCAAAGCCACTTTTCATAAGACTTTAAAAGGAGTTAACCAAGTTCCCTTTCAAAATATAGTTCTCCATGTATAGACTATGTTGATGTTAAATGAAGATGATAGGGCAGTTTTTAATGTAATATCATAGTGCTAGACAAAACAATGTTTTATGTAATTAGTGTTATATATTAATAACTGCTGCTCATGATGTATCTTTTTATTATTAGTGTCATTGCAAGAGCAGTTTAGACAAGGCTACAAATCTACAAGATGACATCAGTTAATACAGTGAAGACAGCTGGAAATGCAGAGCATTCATACAGGAGACAATGTATTGTAATGGAGATTTCCATTTCATTTCTCAGCAGAGAGCAGCCACTGTCTTTTGTGTTTGGATAGGCATATGGATATATGAAAAATTATAGAATAGGATAGAAGACAGTAATCTAATGAGTGTTCTGACTGAATGTTCTAACCTATGAAATTATCAGTCCAAAACTACATGTTCAGAACTTATGTGCAACATTATCTTGCATTATATTAGTAAGTACATTAAAGGAAATGGTGGGAAGAATAAAATTAAGAGAAGAGAAAAGGTTTTTTTTTTTTCTTTTTACTTAAAGAGCTTCTTTTCAGGAATGATATGAGTTTTTCCCCAAGCCACCTTAATTTTAAAGTGGCTGTGAGAACCCAGAGAGTGGTACTAAAAGTAACTAAAAGTCTCTTAAGAGGTACTTGCTTTTCAAAGCTATTGCTGAGATTCATGTAAATTAAATGTGTGCAAAGAAAAATGTGTAGAGAATTATTTTAACACTCTTGACTGCTTCCTCCAATTTGAATCTGTTGGATTTCTTTTTACTCTCCCAAAGTCCACTTAAAGAAAGAAATGTTCAATATTAAATTAAGAAACATTAAGAGAAATACATATTTCAATGATGTGTTCTTCACTTTATTAAGAAATCATAAAGTCCTATTATATATTGCAACAGTAAATATTCTTTCAGCTTTTTGATGGTATAGCTCATGTAAACTAGAATCTTCTTATTCTTTAGGGGTTTGGAGGAGGGTGTCATACTGTAGGTTTCTGGGTAATATAATTAGAGAACGTTAATTACTCAAGGGTATTTGCATTCTTTGGCATACTTATGAATATGTAGTTGTGCTGTATTGCACTAACAAATTTGCTATTGATAGAAGAACTGTCTAGCTGGACAACAGGAAATGTTATAAAAATACATAAGTGAAAAATTAGTGGGTGAAAATAATATAAATTAAAGTCAGTATCATTTAATAAATATTTGTTACTCCTTTGACTATCAGCTCAAACCACAGATAAACTGGATTTTTCTGATGCTATAGGGTAACCATCCACTTACTGACAACAAACGGGGAAAGAGTTTCTCTATACTTGAATATCAGGTTTGGAAGCCAATACTGCTCCATCATGTCTAAGGATTAACCTAAAAATATCACACATTGTATAGCTCTCCTTTGCACATTTACTTTCAGGCTCAGCCATTCTTTTAGTTATGCATTCATTAATTCAATCAGCAGATATTTTTTGAGTTTTATAAACCAGGCATAGGGTAAGCCACTGGAGATGTCAGACAGGTTCCTTTCCCAATAGAACTTCCATTCCAGTGGTACAAGACAGTCAAAACCAAAGTAGATAAACAAGATAATTTTAGAAAGCCACAGTCCTAAAGTAAAACGAGATAAGCTATACCAAAGAAAATGCTTAATTTAGGGGAAGGGATGCAGCAGAGCTTCTTTAGATAAGATAGTAAGGAAAGGCACTAAAAATTTATGGGTACATAGTAGTTGTCTATATTTATGAGATACATGAGATATTTTGATACAGGCAAGCAATGCATAATAATCATATCAGGGTAAATGGAGTATCCATCACCTCAAACATTTATAATTTGTGTTACAAACATTCAAATTATACTTCTCTAGTTATTATAAAATATACAATAAATTATCGTTGACTGTAATCACCCCGTTGTGCTATCAAATACTAGATCTGATTCATTCCATCTAATTGTACTTTTGCACCCATTAACCATCCGTACTTCCTTCCCACTCCTCGATACCCTTCCCAGCTTCTAGTAACCATCCTTCTACTGTTTATCTCCATGAGTTCAATTGTTTTAATTTTCAGCTACCACAAATTAGTGAGAACATGCTAAGTTTTTCTTTCTGTGCCTGGCTTATTTCACTTAATTTAATGTCCTCCAATTCCATCTATGTTGTTGCAAATGAGAGGATCTCATTCTTTTTTATGGTTGAATAGTAATCCATTGTGTATATGTACCCCATTTTCTGTATCTATTCATCTGTTGATGGACACCCAGGTTTAGGAAAGCATTTCTTCAGAGGTGGCATTTGAGGTGAGGACTGAATGATAAGTAGAAGCTGACCATGAGAAAGCCAACGGAAAGGATATTTGTGGCAAAGGTAACTGTGGGTGCAAAGTCATTAGACAGCAGTAAGTTGGGTCTATTCAAGGAAGTAAAAGCTCAATGAGAGTGGAACCAAGAGTGCAGAGTGGAGAGAAGTATGAAAACGGGGAGGGAGAGGGAAGCAGGGAAGACATCATCTGCAGCCTTGCAGACTTATAGGTAAAAGTTTGGATTCTATTTTAAGGCAGTGGGAAGCTTTTATATAGCTTTTAGCTGGGGAGTGAGGTAATCTGAATTATGACTGTTTTTATTTCGTTAATGAATTATGGAGCTGGGTCATGAGCCTAGAGTTGGGGAGGAATGTTAATGGTTTGAGGAGAGAAAAGGATACCAAATGGCTGTTTTGAACTGTGGAGAGTGAACATACTCAGGCAATACTGACGTCTAGTTGAGATTTCTAGTTGAGGATCGAATTACTGTCATTTCATGTAATATGATTCAGATTGTAAAGAATAATGTTCTCTATCACTCTGCTGACTCTTATATTCTGTATCAATCACTTGTACTACTTTACATTAAGATCTTTTAATGTAGTCATCTATTTTCTCAAAATTTTACAAGTTCTTTGAAGACCCATATATGATGTACTTCATCATACGTCTGGCTGTCCCTAAAATTCCCTTAAAACAGCAGACACTCAGTAATTACTTTAAAGAATGACTTATTGTCCCACTGACCTAGGCTGTATGTAACATGTTTCAGGTACAAAATAAACAAGATCAGGGCCAAAATCTAAATTTGGAGTCACCTGGATTTTCCCCCCAAAAGAAATGGATAAATATGTATGCACAGATTGGGATCCTGGTCTTCAACTGAATACTTGTTATTACATTTTCAAATGAAACCCTAGCAAATCAATTTCATGAGATGTTCCTGCTTTGAAAAACCTCAGCTTAATAACATGTTTTGTGTTCAAACCATAAGTTTTCAAACCCTAGCTGTATTGTAAAAATAGACACTTACCTTATCCCTTTCTGATGTTTAACCTGAACAAATTGCTGGACAGAAGATATGTTAATAACATTAGCTCAAAGAGCAGTGCCAATTCTTTAATTCTTATTTTAACTTCAACACCTTCCTCTGCCTCCAGCATTTCACTCAGGGATAGAGAAAATGAGAGGGTCAGGTTGTCGTTGTGTTTGAGAGTAATCATGGTTTCCTTCCATTGTCAGCCTTTGTTAACACAGTATTGTTCTTTCAAAGAGTACATCAAACCGTTTTCCTGGACAGTATTTTCTTGAAACTTTTTAAAAAATTTAAGTTAATTTTAAGTTCCAGAACACATGCACAGAAGGTGAATATTTGTTACATAGGTAAATGTGTGCCATGGTGGTTTGCTGCACCAGTCAACTAATCACCTAGGTATTAAGCCCTGCATGCATTAGCTATTTATCCTGATGCTTTCCCTTCCCCCTTCCACCCTACAACAGGCACCAGTGTGTGTTGTTCCCCTCCCTGTGTCCATGTGTTCTCCTTGTTAAGTTCCCACTTATAAGTGAGAATATGTGGTGTTTGGTTTTCTGTTCCTGCATTAATTTGCTGAGGATAATGGCTTCCAGTTCTATCCATGTCCCTGCAAAGTACACGATCTCATTCCACTTTATGGTTGCAGGGTATTCCATGGTGTATATATACCATATTTCCAACCTTCCTTCCTTCCTTCCTTCCCTCCCTCCTCCTTCCTTCCTTCCTTCCTTCCTTCCTTCCTTCCTTCCTTCCTTCCTTCCTTCCTTCCTTCCTTCCTATTTTTCTTTTTTTGTTTTGAGACAAAGTCTTGCTCTGTAACCCAGGCTCAAGTACAGTGGCGTGATCTCAGCTCACTGTCACCTCCACCTCCCAAGTTCAAGCAATTCTCTTGACTCAGCTTCCTGAGTAGCTGGGATTACTAACGGGCACGCGCCACCACGCCCGGCTAATTTTTGTAGAGACAGGGTTTCACCATGTTGACCAGGCTGGTCTCAAACTCCTGACCTCAGGTGATCCACCCACCTTGGCCTCCCAAAGTGCTGGGATTACAGGCATAAGCCACCACCCCTAACCCCCCATCTTCTTTATCCAACGTATCATTGATGGGCATTTAGATTGATTCCATGCCTTTGCTATTGTGAATAGCACTGCAATGAACAATTGCATGCATGTTTCTTTAGAATAGAATTAATTATATTTCTTTGGTTATGTACCAGTAATGGGATTGCTGGGTCAAATTGTATTTCTGCCTCTATGTCTTTGAGGAATTGCCACACAGTCTTCCACAATGGTAGAGCTAATTTACACTCCCACCAACTGTGTAAAAGCATTTCGGGGCCAGGTGCAGGCTGGCTCACACCTGTAATCCCAGCACTTTGGGAGGCAGAGGCGGGCGAATTACGAGGTCAGGAGATTGAGACCATCCTGGCTAAGACGGTGAAACCCCGTCTCTACTAAAAATACAAAAAATTAGCCAGGTGTGGTGGCAGGCACCTGTAGTCCCAGCTACTTGGGAGGTTGAGGCAGGAGAATGGCGTGAACCCGGGAGGCAGAGCTTGTAGTGAGCCGAGATCATGCTACTGCACTCCGGCATGGGCGACAGAGCAAGACTCCGCCTCAAAAAAAAAAAAGCATTTCTACTTCTCCACAGCCTCACCAGCATCTGTTGTTTCTTGACTTTTTAATAATTGCCATTTTGACTGGCATGAGATGGTATCTTGTTGTGGTTTTGATTTGCATTTCTCTAACGATCAGTGATGTTGAGCTTTTTTTTCATGTTTCTTGGCTGCATAAATGTCTTCTTTTTGAGAAGTGTCTGTTCATGTCTTCTGCCTACCTTTTAATGGGGTTGTTTGTTTTTTTCTTGTAAGTTTGTTTAAGTTCCATGTAGATTCTGGATATTAGACCTTTGTCAGATGGATAGATTTCAAAACTTTTCTTCCATTCTGTAGGTTGTCTGTTCATTTTGATGATAGTTTCTTTTGCTATGCAGAAGCCCTTTATTTAATTAGATCCCATTTGTCAATTTTTGCTTTTGATGTTTTCATCATGAAATTTTTCCCTGTGCCTATGCCCTGAATGGTATTACCTTGATTTTCTTCTAGGGTTTTTATAGTTTTGGATTTTACATTTAAGTATTTAATCCATCTTGAGTTAATTTTTGTATAAGGTGTAAAGTAGGAGTTCAGTTTCAATTTTCTGCATATGGCTAGCCAGGTTTCAAAGCATCATTTATTAAATAGGGAGTCCTTTCTCCATTGCTTGTTTTTGCCACGTTTGTCAAAGATCAGATGGCTGTAGATATGTGGTCTTATTTCTGAGATCTCTATTCTGTTCCATTTGTTTATATGTCTGTTTTTCTACCAGTACCATGTTGTTTTGGTTACAGTAGACTTGTAGTATAGTTTGAAGTTGGGTAGCGTGATGCCTCCAGCTTTATTCTTATTGCTTAGGTTTGTTTTAGCTGTACAGACTCTTTTTTTGGTTCCATGTGAATTTTAAAGTAGTTTTTTTTCTAATTATATGATGTGTCAATGGTGGTTTAATGGAAATAGCATTGAATCTATAAATTACTTTGGGCAGTATGGCCATTTTTACAATATTTATTCTTCCTATCCATGAGCATGGAATGTTTTTCCGTTTGTTTGTGTCGTCTCTGATTTCCTTGAACAGTGGTTTGTGGTTCTCCTTGAAGAGGTCCTTCACTTCCCTTGTTAGCTGTATTCCTCTTTGCAAATGAAATGATCCTATATCTAGAAAACCCCATTGTCTCAGCCCAAAAGCTTCTTAAGCTGATAAGTAACTTCAGCAAATTCTTGGGATAGAAAATCAATGTGCAAAAATCATAAGCATTGCTATTCACCAATAGACAAGCAGAGAGCCAAATCATGAATGAACTCCCATTTACAATTGCTACAAAGAGAATGTTTTCTTGAAACTTGATATGATGTCAGAGCATCATTGAAAACTTATGGCAGAAAGGAAAGGACCCCTGTTAAGTCACCTATGTTTATCAGCCCCTGTCCAATGTTGAAGGATTCTGGTATAAAGAAAATAGACTCAATTACTCTGGAAAACTGCAAATTAAAAATTATAAGTACTTTTTTCTTCCACATATCAAAAATCTTGCTTCTCTGCAGTTGATCTTTCTTCTAAAATGTTTTCTACTATATAGGCTACTATTGTCTCATCAATTAAGTCCAATATTTCTGATTATATCATTGCCAGATAATATAATTAATTTCCCTTCACCTAAGAATCATTATTTTATATATTTTATGCTAATATTACACCCATGTCTCTTCTTCTTCAAATTATTTAGGCTACACGTTCAGTTGCCCTGCATTCTTACATTCTATTTTCTTTTTCTCTGTTTGTCATCTTCTTTATTTACTGATTAGGTTGTACAGCTGCACCTATCAGCGTTCTAGGTCCAATTACGACTTTAATTTCAAAACACTCTGATGCTTTAGTGGGAAAAAAATCACACTGGCTTCTGACATCACATTAGTACTTGTGTGGCATCCTTCTTCCAAACAATCTCATGTTTTCCATCTTTATGAATCCCAAACACATTCTTGCTATAGCTCCTCCCACTATATCATCAATCGATAATGGGAGGAATAAGAAGGCAAAGTAACTTAATGGAAGACCTGAAAATAGCCCCACAACTCACTTATGGAGTCATAGTAGTCAAGGTTGGGCTGTGGAAGACAACCAACCTGACTCTGACCTCTGCTACTTACATTTTTTGCAACCTTGGCCAGTGACTAAATTTCCAGCATCTCTGTTTTCTCTTTTATAAAATGTCTGCCCACTGACTAGACCATAATAATACAGAGCTCCTTCTAAAAACATGTAATATTGCGCAAGCATCTGGTAACTGTTTACCTCCTAGGTTCACATTTCTCCTTTGCCTTCTTCCTTATGCTCCATGATACGTAAGGTGGAGCGGGGAGGGATACCATTAGGAGATATACCTAATGTTAAATGACGAGTTAATGGGTGCAGCACACCAACATGGCACATGTATACATATGTAACTAACCTCCACATTGTGCACATGTACCCTAGAACTTAAAGTATAATAAAAAAATGATTTTTAAGATGCTGGTATAGTGCTGTTTGGTGCTTCCATGAGTTAGTTCATCCCGTTCTTCTGTCTGGTTTCTCTTTCTAATTTTCTTTGTCTATCTCTTATTTCTTCTTTAGTACTCAATGATTAAAGAATCCTTCCTTCTCTGATGCCTTCCTAGATGAGCTAATTGTCTATTCTTTCATGTTCGCATTGCATGGAAGGCATCTTTTCCTAATTGCACTTAGCAGATTGTGTTAGTATGCCATCATTATATAGCTGTCTCTCTCCTTGGAATACAAACTCCTGATGATCATGTGGCAAATTGTATTCATCTTTATATATCTAGTGCCAAGCTTAGAGTGATCTCTATGACTTTTGCTGACATTAGGGAAATTAGTAGAAATCCACCTCCTATTAAGTGACAAACAGATTAATATTAAGTTATTCAGAGATATCCTAAGTGTTTTTACCTTTTAGAGTGAAGAATAACTCTGCATCACCATCTTCTTGAATGGGAAATCTCTGTGTCCCTAGAATTGGATATTCTGAAGGAGCTAGTGGAAAAAGTATTAGAGGATACGGGCAACTGCTCTTTTTTCCTGGAATGTACAATCTACTTTGATCACGCTTTTAATTGTATTTAAAACCTACATATTCTGTCTTATTATTTTCCAGCTCTGATTAGCTTCTCCCTGGGCTTTGCCCCCCAAGTATCTATTTTGTTCATGCTTCTATTTAGGCCTTTACCACACTGCATTGCAATGATCTGTGTGTATCTATCTTCTCTTCTGGAGTGTGTGTTTCCTAAGAGCAGGAGGGGGCATGTCTTACTTATTTACAGTTTGCAGCTGTTACTAGGCCTGGCACATCATAAGCACTCAGTAAATATTGAATAAATGATTCGAATCAGCCAAGTGCTGTGTTTGGATGAGGTAACTCAATATTACCTGCTGGTCAGGAGGAATAAGAGTGTATCAAGATGCATTTCAAAGAGCAAGTAAAGACAAGGTCTTCACTGTGCTGAGCGTGTTTTCAGTGCCTTCTTAAATGTCAAAGTGTGAGTCGAGTTCACAATGTTCTTGAGATTTAAAGGAATAAACGTGTTCTGTGCATGTCTTACATATCCCAGGACTCTTATTTTTCCTAATTTGGATGTATTTTTTTGTACAGTAAAGAGACTCCATTGATCTGTGTATAAGACAATCTTCTGTATATACTGGACCCTCCAGCTGCTAGTGGTGCATGCTTGGAGGTTCTTCCTGTTCTCACTTGCAATTTTTTTTTAAAGTAGAATTCACCTGAAGCCAGTTTTCACACTACAGAGCTAATTTCTATGCAAAAGTGAATGATGTCTCACATTAAATATTCCTTAGAGCATAAAGCTGACATTGAATATATAATTGTAAGCAGCTCAAGCAATATTCACTAAAGGGTTGACACAAGAGTAAGTATCACAGGAAAATGTAGGTGAGAAGGGAAATGATAAGTACATTAAGGCTTTTCCCATCACCTCAGTACAGTCATACCTTCATTTATCTTGCTTTTTATATGAGGTTTAATTTTTATTTTTAAGAACTGGGTCAGATCCCTTAGGAAAAGCTAAATTTTTGCACAGAGATTAGGGGTATTTGGAGATTCATTAACTCTTCAAGACTCCCGGGAAAACAATGTTGCCTAAAGGGCAACAATGCAGTCTACTAAATGGCATCTTTATTGTCTGAAAGCAAAATGATAGTTCTTAATTATAAAGGTTTAAAATTCAAAGTACTATCTTGTGCTAAAGGTAAAGTTTACATTACTTATTAATTGGACATATTAATGAGGGGACATATTTCTCAGTGGACTCTCAGACTTGTGGAATTCATGAGTGAGCAATTTTTAGCTTGTAGGACCAAGGAAATTCCATATTTGATAGCATAAAAGTGTTAGATATCCCACATCCAGGACAATTTTGAACTTAGTTCAGGCAAATTCGTCATTTATTTAAAAAAATGATTTGAGACTGTTGACCTTTTGTTAAGCATATTCATTGAAGAGTTTTTAGCATTTGGCTAATTTCACATGCTGTGAGTTATGTAAATGCAGACTAGAATGCAAAGGAAACCATGAATACTATTAAATTCATACATAGCACAATATATACATATAGATTGTCCTTTGTATTTGAAGGTGATGCTGCCGTTGTTGTCTCTGCTATTTTCTGTGTGTTCAGATCTGGCTGTTTGATTGGCAATTCCTACTGTGTACAGTCTGCATATGTGTCGAATAACAACTGCAGCCATTGCCTGGAGGGCTTGATTGCTAGATTGTTCAATATTTATTAAGCACCCAAGAAGTGCTAGGTGCTGCACTGAACAGTACAAGTGAAAGACTGCTGCTGTCCTCTTAATATTCTATTTCCAAGGTGACTAGTGGAAAGCATATGCTTTTCATCTTTTATGTGAGTTGATTTAAACTGTGGAATTAGAAAACAGAACACCAGTTACCAGATGTTGTTCTTCAGTAATATGTAAGGTAGGTGGCTACTGTCTTCCCATTCACCTAAATAGGATACACTTTCTGGAAGTGTTCACATTACAAGGCCATGTTTGAATAACCCCATTACAATGGCCTAATAAATGTGAAGGTCAGAAAAGGATGATGTGAAAATGTGATATTATTAAGGGAGAATGAAATGAGAAAACAACTCAGGGTTAGGAGAACTTTGGTTTTTACCTAAAAATAGAGAAAAGAATCTAGTAATTATCTCAAAGTTTCATCATAGTAAGATTTTTAGGTCAAATTGAGCAACTCCATCTTTGGCCATCATTCAAATTGAAATTGGATACAGTTTCTTCATACTTTAATCATAATATTTATAATGATAATGGCATTGTAAAACAATGAAAATCAGTAAACTCATATGAAAATAACTGTTTTTAAGGTTTGGCTGTACCCTGTTGTATTTCTTAATGTCTTTGACACCAAGCACAGAGTTTCCTCTTAGTAACAATAGGTTTTTAAAATAATTGGAGTGATATACAGATGTAGACCAAGATGGCCAAATAGGAAAAGCTCCAGTCTGCAGCTCCCAGCGAGATCAACTCAGAGGGCAGGTGATCTTTGCATTTCCAACTGAGGTACCCAGCTCATCTCACTGGGACTGGTTAGACAGTGGGTGCAGCCCATGGGGGGTGAGCCAAAGCAGCGCAGGGCATCGCCTCCCCCAGGAAGTGCAAGGGGCTGAGGAACTCCCTTCCCTAGCCAAGGGAAGCCATGAGTGACTGTGCCGTGAGGAATGGCACATTCCAGCCCAGATACTATGCTTTTCCCACGGTCTTCGCAATCCACAGACCAGGAGATTCCCTTGGGTGCCTATAGCACCAGGGCCCTGGATTTCAAGCACAAAACTAGATGGCCATTTGGGCAGACACTGAGCTAGCTGCAGGAGTTTTTTTTTCATACCTCAGTGGCACCTGCAATGCCAGTGAAACAGAATCGTTCACTGCCCTGGAAAGGGGGCTGAAGCCACAGAGCCAAGTCATCTAGCTCAGTGGATCCCACCCCACAGAGCCCAGAAAACTAAGACCCACTGGCTTGAAATTCTCGCTGCCAGCACAGCAGTCTGAAGTAAACCTAGAACTCTTGAGCTTGGTGGGGGGGAGGGGCATCCGCCATTACCGAGGCTTGACTAGGCAATTTTCCCTTCACAGTGTAAACAAAGCTGCAGGGAAGTTCGAACTGGGTGGAGCCCACCACAGCTCTGCAAAGCCGCTATAGGCAGACTGCCTTTCTAGATTCCTCCTCTCTGGGCAACCATCTCTGAAAGAAAGGGAGCAGCCCCAGTCAGGTGTCTCCCTGGGACAGAGCAGCTGGGGGAAGTGGTGGCTGTGGGGGCAGCTTCAGGAGACTTAAACATTTCTGCCTGCCAACTCTGAAGAGAGCAGCAGATCTCCCAGCATAGTTCTCAAGCTCTGCTAAGGGACAGACTGCCTCCTCAAGTCGGTCCCTGACCCCATACCTCCTGACTGGAAGACACCTCCAGCAAAGATTGACAGACACCTCATACAGGAGAGCTCCAGCTGGTATCTGGTGGGTGCCCCTCTGGGACGAAGTTTCCAGAGGTAGGAACAGGCAGCAATCTTCGCTGTTCTGCAGCCTCTGCTGATGACACCCAGGCAAACAGCGTCTGGAGTGGACCTCCAGCAAATTCCAGCAGACCTGCAGCAGAGGGGCCTGACTATTAGAAGGAAAACTTACAAACAGAAAGGAATAGCATCAATGTCAACAAAAAGGACCTCCACACAGAAAAACCCCATCTGAAGGTCACCAGCATCAAAAACCAAAGGTAGACAAATCCAAGAAGATGAGGAAAAACCAGTGCAAAAAGACTGAAAATTCCAAAATCCAGAATCCCTTTTCTCCTCCAAAGGATCATAACTCCTCACCAGCAAGGAAACAAAACTGGATGGAGAATGAGTTTGACGAATTGAGAGAAGTAGGCTTCAGAATGTGGGTAATAACAAACTCCTCTGAGCCAAAGTAGCATATTCTAACCCAACCCAAGGAAGCTAAGAACCTTGAAAAAAGGTTAGAGGAATTGCTAACTAGAATAGCCAATTTAGACAAGAACATAGATGATCTGATGGAGCTGAAAAACACAGCATGAGAGCTTTGTGAAGCATACACAAGTATCAACAGCTGAATCAATCAAGTGGAAGAAAGGATACCAGACATTGAACATCAAATTAATGAAATAAAGGGTAAAAACAAGATTAGAGAAAAAAGAATGAAAAGTAAAGAACAAAGTCTCTAAGAAATATGGGACTATGTGAAAACACCAAACCTATGTTTGATTGGTGTACCTGAAAGTGACAGGGAGAATGGAACCAAGTTGGAAAACACTCTTAAGGTTATTATCCAGGAGAACTTCCCCAACCTAGCAAGATAAGCCAACATTCAAATTCAGGAAATACAGAGAACACCACAAAGATACTCCTCGAAAAGAGAAACCCCAAGACACATAATCTTCAGATTCACTAAGGTTGAAATGAAGGAAAAAATGTTAAGGACAGCCAGAGAGAAAGGCCGGGTTACCCAGAAAGGGAAGCCCATCAGACTAACAGTGGATCTCTGCAGAAACCCTACGAGCCATAAGAGAGTAAGGGCCAATGTTCAGCATTCTTAAAGAAAAGAATTTTCAACCCAGAATTTCATATCCAGCCAAACTAAGCTTAATAAGCAAAGGAGAAATAAAATCCCTATAGACAAGCAAATGCTGAGAGATTTTTGTCACCACCAGGCCTGCCTTATAAGAGCTCCTGAAGGAAGCACTAAATATGAAAAGGAAAAACCGGTACCAGCCACTGCAAAAATATACCAAATTGTAAAGACCATAGACACTATGAAAAACTGCACCATCTAACAGGCAAAATAACCAGCTAGCACCATAATGATGGGATCAAATTCACACATAACAATATGAATCTTAAATGTAAATGGGCTACATGCCCCAATTAAAGGACATAGACTGGCAAAGTGGATAAAGAATCAAGACCCATTGGTGTACTGTATTCAGGAGACCGATCTTATGTGCAGACACACATAGGCTCAAAATAGGGATGGAGGGATATTTACCAAGAAATGGAAAGAAAAAAAAGCAGGCGTTGCAATCCAAGTCTCTGATAAAACAGACTTTAAACCAACAAAGGTCAAAAAAGACAAGGGTATTACATAGTGGTAAAAAGTACTTAGAGACATACAAAGAGACTTAAACTCCCACACAATAATAGTGGGAGACTTTAACACCCAACTATCAATATTAGACAGAAATTTAACAAGGACAGAAAATTAACAAGGATATTCAGGACTTGAACTCAGCTAAGGACCAAGCAGACATAAGAGACATCTACAGAGCTCTCCACCACAAATCAAGAGAAAATACATTCTTCTCAGCACCACATCGCACTTATTTTAAAATTGACCATATAATTGGAAGCAAAACACTCCTCAGCAAATGCAAAAGAACAGAAATCATAACAAACAGTCTCTAAGACCACAGTGCAATCAAATTAGAACTCAGGATTAAGAAACTCACTCAAAATTGCACAACTACATGGAAACTGAACAACGTGCTCCTGAATGACTACTGGATAAATAACGAAATTAAGGCAGAAATAAATAAGTTCTTTGAAACCAATGAGAACAAAAATACAGTGTACCAGAATCTCTGGGACACAGCTAAAGCAGTGTTTAGAGGTAAATGTATAGCACTAACTGCCCACAGGAGAAAGCAGGAAAGATCTAAAATTGACACCCTAACATCACAATTAAAATAACTAGAGAAACAAGAGCAAACAAATTCAAAAGCTAGCAGAAGACAAGAAATAACTAAGATCAGAGTAGAACTGAAGGAGATAGAGACACAAAAACCCCCTCAAAAAATCATGATGGGTTGATGGGTGCAGCAAACCACCATGGCAAGTGTATTCCTACAAATTATAGTCATTGTTAACCGAAGCATGTTAGTCATTGTTGAAAACAATAAGCTCTATAATTTGTCCTTTAAAATTTCATATATATAGACGTACAATGGAGGTTTTATGTGTTTGTTTCCAGACCTCTGCAATATAGCAAATATTACAGTAAAGTGAGTCACACAAATTTTTTGGTCTCCCAGTGCATATAAAAGTTATATTTACATTATATTTTAGTTTAAGCAAGCAATAGAATTTTGTCTAAAAAAATGTATATACCTTCATTTAAAAATACTTTCTTGATAAATAAAAAATGGTAATGATCATCTGAGCCTTTAGCTAGTCATGATCTTTTTTTCTAGTAGAGGGACTTGCCTTTCTGTTGATGACTGCTGATTTGCCAGAATGATAGTTACTGAAGGTTGACAATTTCTTGAAACAAGAAACAATGAAGTTTGTGACATTGATTGACTCTTCCTTTCACAAAAGGTTTCTCTGTAGCATTCAATGCTGTTTGATAGCATTTTACCTACAGTAGAACTTCTTTTAATATTGAAGTCAATCCTCTTAAGGTCTGAGTCTGCACCAACTCAGTTTATATAAGATTCTAAGTACTTTGCAGTTACTTCAGTAGTGTTCAAAGCATCTTCACTAGGAGTAGAGTTCATCTTAATGAACCATTTTCCTCATCTATAAGCAACTCCTCATCTTTCCGAGTTTGATCATGAGGTTGCAACAATTCAGTCACATCTTTAGGCTCTACTTCTAATTCTAGTTCTCTTGTATTTCTGCCACATCTGCAGTTACTTCCTCCACAGAAGTGTTGAATCCCTCCAAGTCATCCATGAGGGTTGGAATCAACTTCTTCCAAATTCCTATTAATGCTGATATTTTGACCTCCTCCCATGAGTCACAGATGTTCTGATTGGCATCTAAAATAGCAAATCCTTTCCAGAAGATTTTCAGTTTACTTCTTTTGACCTCTGCTTCCTTAAGTCATGAATGTTCTGATTGGCATCTAGAATAGTGAGTCCTTTTCAGAAGGTTTTCTTTTATTATTATTATTATTATACTTTAAGTTCTAGGGTACATGTGCACAACGTGCAGGTTTGTTACATATGTATACATGTGCCATGTTGGTGTGCTGCACCCATTAACTAGTCATTTACATTAGGTATATCTCCTAATGCATCCCTCCCACCTCCCCCCACCCCACGACAGGCCCCAGTGTGTGATGTTCCCCTTCCTGTGTGTAAGGACCACAGAAGGTTTTCAATTTACTTTGTCCAGACCAATCAGAGGTAACACCATGTGTGGCTGCTATAGCCTTATGTATTGTCTTTCTTAAATAATCAGACATGAAAGTCAAAATTACTCTTTAATCCATGAGCTGCATAATTCTTGTTGTGTTAACAGGTACTAAAACAATATTAATCTCTTTATACATTTCAGTCATAGTTCTTAGGTAACTAGGTTCATTGTCAATGAGCAGTAATATTTTAAAAGGAATTGTTTTTTCCTGAGCAGTAGTTCTCTGTAGGGTTAAGATATTCAGTAAACCCTGCTGTAAACACATGTACTGTCAACCAGGCCTTGTTGGTCCATGTATAAAGCACAAGCAGAGTAGATTTAGCATAATTCCTAATGGTTCTAGAATTTTTGAAATGATAAATAAACATTGGCTTCAACTTAAAGTCACCAGCTGCATTAGCCTCTAAAAAGAGGATCAACTTATCCTTTGAAGCTTTGGAGCCAGGCATTGACTTCTCTAGCTAAGAACATCCCAGATGACATTTTCTTCCAATATAGGACTGTTTCATCTGCATTGAAAATCTGTTGTTTAATATATCCATCTCCATCAATGATCTTAATTAGATCTTCTGAAGAACTTGAAGCAGCTTCTATATCAGCACTTGCTGCTTCACCTTGTACTTTTACATTATGGAGACGGTTTCTTTCCTTAACCTAATTAACCAACCTCTGCTAGTTTCCAACTTTTCTTCTGCAGATTTCCCATCTCTCTTAGTCTTCATTGAATTGAAGAAAGGTAGAGCCTTGCTCTGGATTAGGCTTTGGCTTAAGGAATGTTGTAACTTGTCTGATTTTCTATACAGAGCACTACAACTTTCTCCATATCAGCAATAGGCTGTTTCGCTTTCTTATCGTTGGTGTGTTCACTGCAGTAGTGCTTTTTATTTCCTTTAATAACTTTTCCTTTGCATTCACAGCTTGGCTAACTGTTTGGCACAATAAGTCTAGCTTTTGGCCTGTTTTGGGTTTTGACATGCCTGCCTCTGTAAGCTTAATAGTTTCTAGTTTTTTATTTAAAGTGAAAGATGTGAGACTCTTCCTTTCACTTGAACACTTAGAGGCCATTGTAGGGTTACTAACTGCCCTAATTTCAATAATGTTGTTTTTCAGGGTGTAGATAGATCTCAGCAGAGGGAGAGAGATGGGGGAATGGGCGGTGAGTGGAGCAGTCAGACATGCAATATTTATTGATTAAGTTTGTCAACTTACATGAATGTGGCTGGGGGAAACATTATGATAGTAACATTAAAGATCACTGAGTACAGATCTTTATAACAGATGTAATAATAGTGAAACATTTGAAATATTTCTAGACCTACCAAAATGTGACATAGAGACATGAAGTGAGTACATGACACTGGAAAAATAGTCCCAACAGACTTGTTCCATGCAAGGTTACCGCAAACCTTCATTTTTAAAACATGTGATATCTGTGAAGTGCAGTAAAGTGAAGCACAATAAAACTAGTTGTGCCTGTATACATAAAATCACCCTACCGTTAAAGTACTTTAAAATTCTAACCTAAGAGCTTTTATCCATAAGTGAATTATTTACAAGTAAAATAGCCAATATATCAGACTGTGATGTGTTTTTATATAAAACATGGTGAAAATTTTGTGTACATTAAAAATTAATGTCATATTGTGTTGCATCTTTATTGGAACTGAACAAAAGGGTGTATTTTAGTTTAAAGTCTAGAAATTTTTGTTTTGATACTTTTCAAATGACGAAGATGTCATCTACATAATCAAAATGACTCCCTTTTATATTCAAACAATTTGAAGAGATTTACTTCAAAATACCCTTAAGAGGATCTGATCAAGAAAGTGCTAATGCAGTACCTTTCTTTAGTTGTCATTATAATGAAATGAACGTTGCACAAAGAAGAGTTGGTCAGGACATGAGTAATAATGTAGTATTGACAGCCAAACTGCTCTATCTTTCGATGATTTCAATTTTCTGAGATTTAAGTAGAGAAGTGTAAGAATGCCAACACCCACTTTGCTGCTATTCATCTAATAGCTTCTTATCTAATGGGATATGCATTAATTCTTTTAACTGAGTTAAACATTATCCACATTTTAGTATAATTATATGTCCTGTAACTATGTGGGCAAAGTTAAGAAAAAGTCATTGTAGGTTTGTAGAAAATCCAGAAACCAATTAGAACTTTGATACATGAGTGAGCTGGAAAGTTCAGTGGTGGAACTGAAGAAAATGAGGAGGAGGGAGAAGCGGAGAGGAGGAGGAGTGACTTTGAGCAGGTGTGAGTGAAAGGAGGGGCAGTAGAAGGTATAAAGGAGCCATTAAAGAATAACATATTAAAATTTTGAAATCACAGAAAAATCTTATAATTTAATATGTCTTTCCTTCCAGTGTCTATGGGTTCTGGGTCTATATTCATAGTATCTTAATGTCCTGAGGTATAACTGTTTTTGTTTTCTGACTCATTTGATAGTCAATGGTCATGTTTCTTCTCAGATATTGTGATTTGAAATTACAAATGCAAGAATCAGTTTTAGTTCAGAGAGACACAGGGAGCCTTCATATTAGAAATCTATTGGTAGAAAATTTTATACATATATATGTGTATATATATACACACATATATTCTCTTCTTTCTCTCATACGTAAAATATGTAGCCAAAAAAAGCTATGCCTTTACTAAAATAACCAAAGAGGCTATGAGCCCTGACCCCACTGTTGACTATAAACATTATCTCTATAAAGCTTATCACTTATGTATGATTCCCGTTTTACATATTATGTAAATATGGAATATGGAGGAAATGTATTTTGGGAAGTTTTCAAAACCATGTGGTCAGTTAAAGAAGAAACCAGGGCTAGAACTCGGGTATCAAGTCTTTTAATTTTTAGTGTGAAGAGTTTTTTACTGACACTTGGATTTCCTTTGAATTGAGTTCTTTAAAAGTAGGAATTCTTGCAGGAGATGTTTATTTTTGGTCTTATCCAACAAATCGAAACATAACTTCAGGATTCAGTAATTTTGTTTTTTACTTACTTTTTGATTGAGAAGAAAAAATGATTTCTAAAGCTTGGATCTTAATAATACCTTTTATGGTTTAATGTGGTTTAAAATTATCATTCTATTAAAACTCTATACATGAAAAAAGCTGAATGAAAAGTGGAGAAAAATATTTATTTGATTCATCCAAAATATTCAGCTGCGAGCATCATGAAGATGAGAATTTTAGAACTGTAATCAACAGAGTTGTGGGATTTTGTGAAGCCCCTTTTAGAAGCAGACAGAGTGGAGCAAATGAGGGTAGCTGAGTAGGTGGGAGGGTGGTGTTCCGTGCATTCCTCAGTTCCAAAAGAGCAACTTTACTTCGATTTGCTTAATATGCTGAAGCTTCCCTGGTCTTATCTTATAGAGAAAAAGGACCAAGGCCAAATAAGTTGATACAGAAGAAATGTTTAGATATGGTTTTGCAAGTTTCCGCATATCTGAAATAGAACCAATACATCACATGGCATGTCCAGGAGTTTTATAGGGTTGAGATTTTTTATAGGTTCTGATTTGCAGATGAGAAAACAGTGGCTTTGAGGAATAAAGTGCCTTTCCCTGTGCTTCATGAGGGATCAGAGGCCCAGCTGCAAAGAATTTTCAAGGAAAGATATTTCTAGTTCAGTTATCTATCCACAAGACAACACTACATCTTTCCTTTCACAGTTGTTTATATTTGGTTTAACAGCGGTTTTTATTAATGCCTTCTAAGTGATGGAAATACAGTTTTAAATCTGAATTGTTACAACTGCATTGTTACCTTTGTCTTTATTAGTACAACAATCTTTCTTCTTGTTTACTCTGTTAAGTGCTAATGTAAATAACAGCTTTTATTTAGCATATTTTTGCTGACTGTTTTTACACTTTTTTGCTACCTCTCGCCTAACCATATTTGTCCCATTCTTTTGCAAATCTTCGAATTCTAAATTAAATGAAGCTAGATCTATTCTGAAAGGAATAGTACATCAGTGTTCTTGTTTTTCAATTCTAATTAAAGCCTTCAACTCCCCTGCACTTACACTTTCTCATATTCCATTGCTGCTGCACAAATGCGATTGCAGCTTACACAGGAGTAATTTTAATATAATTAAAATGATCTAATATTTCAATTGTTTGCAGAGAAACTAAGTGTATTCTCTCAGACACTCATCAGTTTAACTTCCAGATAATATCAAAGAAAAAATGTCGTCTTTCTAATCTCATGGCTGATAAAGAGAAGTTTATTTTTATTCTTGGTGTAATCATTTAAATATATTTTTTTCTCCAGCACTTCCTGATTGCTTGTTTAAAATTACAATTCTGGTGTTAATAAGCTCTATAGTTCTAAGAAAAGTCACTTTATACCCTCAAGGCTTTTGTTTTCTCAAAGGAAGGCTATTAGACAACCACTCCTTGCCTTCCTTGTGGTATAGGCTTCATGGAGGAAGTGAAGGGGGCTTCAGCCTCACCAACTCCCTCTGTCTCCAATATACAGAGTGTGAGTCTCCATCCTTCTTCAGTTAAAACTTTCACATAGACCAAATTAGCATCGGAGTGTAGGTGTTTGTGCAGTTGATTTCCCTTACTCGGTGGTCCCAAAGAAGTAAGTGTACAACTGAGACACGCAATTGTTGCACCCTTCTGTTTTGGGCACAAACTTTAATGTCCATTTCTTGGGGCCAGTGGCCACAAGAGGTGAAAAAGATCTCCATCTCCTTAATATGATGACAAGGTCTTTAAGCAGCCTCAGGTCCAGTATAACTGAAAGGTAGATATGTCAGTTCCTGAACATACAACTACCTCATTTTCAGGAATAACATAAGTAAAAAGTTACCGATTATTAACTGACATTTTCAGGAATAACATAAGTAAGAAGTTACCGATTATTTTCAGCAATAACTTAAGTAAGAAGTTACTGATTATTAACTGAAGTAACAGTATAAACAGCAAAGATGAACCAAAGTGAAAATGCAAAGAGTGATTGTTTTCCTGTTTCATCAGAGACATATCACACAGGTACCACATTAGGTGTATTCTCAGCTCCTCTTCAGGGGCTGCTGTCCTGGATTACATACAGGGTAGGTGCTTAGTATCTTCCACCAGCTTGATGAACACCTAGGCCTTCTGGCATTGCACAGTTGCCATTAAGGACAGCAGCCCATTCCTAGTCAACCTCTATTGGCATTCCTCTCCTTCAGCACCTGTCATTTATTCATTAACTCACAAGAACAGTTAAACACAAGAGAAACAGATGTTGTGGAGCTCATCAAACTGTATACTTTTTTTCAGTTGAATCTCACCTAGCTTCAAATGGGAACAAGATGTTCTTTATGCTTTGGATGTTCTTGTACTGCTGATTTCTAATTCTAGGATTTCCCTAATTCAATGACATTAAAAGTTATAAAATCCCTGGTAAACTATGTCTAAGTGAGGGTAAGATCTTTATTTAATGAAGGAGAAGGGCTTTCAGAAATGAATACTGATTCCTTAACAGCAATCCAGACTTCTTCAGAAAAGAAAATAAAAATAGAAACATAAAATTATACAGCTGTTACGAATCAGAAATCTTCAGATTTTTCCCCCATAAAACTCATTTTTCCATCAAAGCCTTAAGCTACACAGTCTAATGTGATGAGTGTTATCAACCTTTAATTTTCTTTGCTAGTAGTCCCTTATAGTCTTTCATGTAGCCATCCTGATCTTTCTATAATTTGCAGGTTTGATAGCCAAAGGAAATATATTTTCTCTAAAGCATGAAAATTTTAAAGGAAGCACCCTATGATGCTCTTTCTTATTATCTAATTTAGTAGCATCATAGAAAATAAATTCCAATATAAATAATTTAAGGAATAATAAGAATGATTAGGAAAATTCTTATTTAAGAATGTATAATGTAAGCATCATTTATTATACACCAACTACATGCAGATTCTGTATTAGATTCATGCATTCAACAAATATGTATAGAAAATACATTGTGTGTCAGGCATTGTTCTAAACTCTTGGGATATAATGATGAACAAAACAGGCAAAATTCCATGCAAGCTTCTAAAATAGCCCATAATGATCTTGACTCCCTAGTATTCACCCCCTTGTCTAATGTCTTTCCCTTGTGTGTAGGCTAAACCTAGTGACTTACTTCTAATAAATAGAATATTGTATAAGTGTCAGTTCAGAGAGTAGGTTACAAACATAATGCAACTTCAGTCTTGGAAATTCTCACTTTGTCACACTTCTTCTAAGGAAAGCCAACAGCTGTGTTTTGAGTTTATGGAGAGCCATATGTGGCAAGGAACTGAGGGTGGCCTCCAGGCAACAGACTTCAAGGAACTGAGGCCGTCAATCTAACAACCCACAAGAACTGAATCCAACCAACAATCACAGGAACAAACTTAGAAGTGTACTCTTTCCCAGACAAACCTTCAGATGAGAACACAGCCCCAGCCATGAGCTTCAAAACAATCTCATGAGGGACCTTGAGCCACAGGCATGTAGCAAAGCTATGCCAGGAATCCTGCCTGCCCCACAGAAAATGTAAAGAAAATAAATTTTCGTTGTTTTAAGCCATGAAGTTTTGAGGTAATTTGATACAATATAAAACAATCGATAATTAATACACATAGAGAAAAATTAAGCAGGGAAAGGAGATAGCTAGTGCTGGAAGAATGAAGTGAGAAACAGATGGTAATTTTACAGCATCATCAGAGAAGGTCTCGATCAGATTTTAACGTTTAAGCAAAACTTTGGAGGAACTGAGAGAGTAAGCTATCCATGGGAGGAAATTTCCAGAAAAAGGAAGAACAGGTGCAAAGGCACTGAGGTAGGAGTAATTCTATATGTTTAGAGAAGGCAAGGATGCTAGCATGGCTAAAAAGGAATTCATAAGAGAGAAAGAGAATTAGCAGGAAATTAGATAATAGACATAATGAGAAGCTGTGTGTGTGTGTGTGTGTGTGTGTTTGGGGAAAGCAGAAAAAGTAGGTAGAAATTTCAGTGACAGTGGTTCATTGTAAATATTTTGTATTTTTTTATAAAAGCAAGATGAGAAACCTTTTTATGATTTCAAGTACTACACCAAATGAGGACGCCAATCAGAGGCCTAGTTAGGCGATAATAATACATATCAAATATATTTAATTTATTCCTTATAGCAGCTGTAAGAAACAATTATCACTAACTCTATGTGTAAGAAAACAATTCAGAATAGTAAAGTTATTTGCCCAAGGCCATGCAGCTAATTTAAGAGATAATCGAAATTTAAATTGATCGTCTTCTGTCTCCAAATTGAAGCCTTTATTTTAGATTAATATTCATCATTATCTCCCAATATATAAAATACTAAAAGATATACAAGCTAGGAAATAAAGCCAGAAAAGACAAGTAAGAAATATGGTGACATAGATGGTGGGGGGAATTATCTAATTATCCTATAAAAGAGAAGTAGCCAGATAATAGTTCTTTGACCTATTGTAAAGCAAGAAACATTATATATGAAGAGCACCACCTATGTTAGGTAACTTATCCAAAAATCATTCAAGTCAATAGAGGAGACAGAAACAGCCTCGATTTTCTGAACTCTCAATGTCTTATTGAACCACCAGAGAACACTTTTTCCTGTTCACCTTTATAAAGTACTTTGCTGATGAAAAGTGCTATTATTACCTTAGAGCTTTTAAAAAAAATTAAGGCAAAAACATTTCTAAAACAATTATAATTGATTATGTCATCCTTTTTACTTTGAGCTGCTGAAGTTCACCGAATTATAGTACAACTAATAAATGAAGATAGCACTTCATTAAAGACTTTAGACATTTTCTGAAATGAATTAAAATTAACAAAGCATCTAAGGATGAAGTGCAAATCTTCTGTAAGTCTTTTCTACAAAAGTATTCAAAAGCCCAAGTGATTAATATATCAGATTAGTATGAATTTAAAACAATACAGGAGTAAGATTTGAAATCAAGTAAATGGAGTTTTCACTTTTTAAATGTCTAGACACTGTTGACTGACTCAAAAAAATATTGTTATTAGCTGGATGGACATCTTTTTTTTAGCTAAAACCTCTGGTCAAGTAATATTTGAATTGTGTATAGCTCTTGACATACATTGCTTCTGATTCTTGCAAACAATGCCAAAAATATCATTAGCCCCATTTTGACAAACAGGGAAACTGAGGGTCAGAAAAAATTATCACACAATAATCAATGGGAAGGGCAGGATTTCTATTTTGATTACTTAACCTCTGAAGTCTACATATTTCAATTAGAGAGCAAGAATTCTGGATCACTTTCTATTTATTTTTCTTTTTTTGTTTGTTTTGTATATGTGTGTGTGTGTATGTGACAGAGAGAGAGAGAGAGATTTCAAAATATTTGAATCTTATATAATTGATTGTTTACACCTCCTTTTTCTCAGGTATAATACACAAAAGGGTAATCAAAAGATGCTGCCTGAAGCTATAAATCTGGATCATTCATTTTACCCTATCATGAAGTTTTGTTGGTTGAAAAAAACCTGTTCAAAGAGTTCTTCCAGAAAGTCACCCTCCTGTGAGCAAATAGCTTCAAGGCACCAGCAAATTTCATAACTTCGAATTTTAACCTGAATCTTAATTGACGTTGATTTCCTAGTCTTCTCTGAAAATGTTTATCATTTATGAATATTCTATATTATCACTGCAATGTGTTATTATTATTATTATTGAATCAATACAAGGCTGATCAACCAAGAAAGAGTGACCCAGTGGTTAGCCACGATCCTTTCTATATGCTGCTTTCTCTTCAGAGACCTCTTTACATCTCCAAAATGATACTCCGCTCTAGTCCTAGGCAGTCTTCTTAGCTACATGACTGACCTCTGAGAAGGGTTGACTGAATAAACAGTAAACTCCCTGAGTTTTCTTAATTTCAAATTTTTAAGTACTTTATTTTATTATTTGACTTTTTAAGTTCAGGGGTGCATGTGCAGGTTTGTATATAGGTAAACTTGTATCATGGGGATTTGTTTTACAGATTATTTCATCACCGTGGTATTATTCCTAGTACCCACTAGTTATTTTGCCTGATCCATTCCCTCCTCCTACCCTCCAATCTCCAATAGGCCCTAGTGTGTGTGATTCTCCATTATGCGTTCATGTGTTCTCACCGTTTAGCTCCACTTATAAGTGAGAACGTGCAGTATTTGGTTTTCTGTTCTTGCATTAGTTTGCTAAAGATAATGGCCTCCAGCTCCATTCATGTCCCTGAATTTTCATTTTCATTTTATTTATAGGGCTCAGGGGTGGTGACTAGCATATTGTGGAGGCTCAAAAACTGTTTGCTAAATGAAGACATGGAATAATAATTTCATGTAAATAAAATATATATTTGCTAGGAATCAAGGCTTTGTTTTCTGTATAAAATTTGCTCCAAAGTCACTCATCTCAATCTGCCACCATGAAGAAAAATACTAGAACAAATGCACCTTCTCCTTTCCCAAGACATCAGTTCTCTACATGAAGGTATTTAATAAATTTAAGAAGACTTTAATTTGTTTGATGTTATAATATCACTCAACTTGTATCAATGCTAAAATCTCTTTTACAATGCCTTGTATCAGTATGTCTGAAAACAATATAAGTATATATAAATTTTGTTCATGAAGGCAATTTAGTTTAGTTAAAATAGTTCCTAAAATTATTAAAGTTTAAGAAGTTAAATAGTTTGAGATTATTCTGACAACTAGTGTAAGATTACCAAAATTCTCTTGTATGTATAATAAAATAAAAAGCATACTAACTTTTGTAGATTTGATATACTTTAAAATACGTCTTTTGGAGTCTCTCTTTTTTCTCTCACTCTCTCCATATATGCATATGTTTTCTCCCAAAGTTTCTCATTACCCACCCTTTATAATTTAATTATCCTGAGTGCCTCCTGGTTGAGAATAATGTCCCAACAAAGAATATAAGAACCTTTGTTTTTCAGTCTCAAAGCTTGCTAGCTTACTCCCTACTCCATTTAATGCCACAAAGCTGATGTAAAATTAATGTCAGAAGAGACAAGATAGCACAAGAAACTTCCATTTTTTTGTGGAGCAAAGCACTCATTTACTTACTGATAAATATTTGCTTAGCACGTACTGTGGGCCAGGCCATTCTAGGTACTAGTTGTAAGTTGTCTTGTTATGTAATTACTTGTAAAGTTATTTAAAATCTCCTCACCACTTTCCCTATCCTTGACATTTATCCTGAGCAGGGTGAAATTAGGAGATTAGGCAATTTTGGCTCATAAAATCTTTAAAATCTCTATGAGTTAGGTACGAACTGTCTCTCTCTCTCTTTTTTTTTTTTTTTCTGAGACGGAGTCTTGCTCTGTCTCCAAGGCTGGAGTGCAATGGCGCAATCTCGGCTCACTGCAACCTCTGCCTCCCGGGTTCAAGCAATTCCCCTGCATCAGCCTCCAGAGTAGCTGGGATTACAGGAGCATGCCACCACACCCAATAATTTTTGTAGTTTTTTGGTAGAGACGGGGTTTCACCATGTTGGCCAGGATGGTCTCGATTTCCTGACCTTGTGATCCGCCCACCTCAGCCTCCCAAAGTGCTGGGATTACAGCTGTGAGCCACCACGCCTGGCCGAACTGGACCTACTTTAGATTCACATAGCATATTATAAACTATGTCCAAAAATATCTCCCAAATTCTGACAATTAATAGTGTCTTCCTTCTTTTATATTTTCTCAGAAGCTAAGGAGCAATGACTACTGGGCTGTTTTCAGGTACTGTTTTCCCAAGTTTCTTCTTTTTTTTTTTTTTTTTTTTTTTTTGAGACGGAGTCTCGCTCTGTCGCCCAGGCTGGAGTGCAGTGGCGCAATCTCGGCTCACTGCAAGCTCCGCCTCCCGGGTTTCCGCCATTCTCCTGCCTCAGCCTCTCCGAGTAGCTGGGACTACAGGCGCCCGCCACCACGCCCGGCTAATTTTTTTTTTTTGTATTTTTAGTAGAGACGGGGTTTCACTGTGGTCTCGATCTCCTGACCTCGTGATCCGCCCGCCTCGGCCTCCCAAAGTGCTGGGATTACAAGCGTGAGCCACCGCGCCCGGCCCCAAGTTTCTTCTTAATCTATGACCTTGGTCCTTAGGTCAATTCTCATCTAGCCACAAACAATAATCTATCTCATTTTTTTAAAAGTCGACTTCTTCCCAAGCCTTATTTCCTCAGAGGAGCAATCTTGAAAGCCAGTAAGTCCTACTACCAGGAGAGAAGGTATATTGTGTCTTGAATGAGCAAGACCAAGCCAATGGCTACCACCTTGTTTACATGGCAGCTGTGGGAGGACAGCATACAAATCCCCAAAGGTACATATAAACTGATGTTATACACGGAGGAGAGAATTAAGCAATTCTGTCCTTTGAGAAGACTTTGTAAGATTTTTTTGTTTTGTTTTGTTTTGTTTTGTTTTGGAGACGGAGTCTCACTCTGTTGCCCAGGCTGGAGTGCAGTGGTGCAATCTCGGCTCACTGCAACCTCCTCCTCCTGGGTTCACGCCATTCTCCTGCCTCAGTACCCCGAGTAGCTGGGACTACAAGCGCCCACCACCATGCCTGGCTAATTTTTTTGTGCTTTTAGTAGAGACGGGGTTTCACTGTGTTAGCCAGGATGGTCTCGATCTCCTGACCTCGTGATCCGCCCACCTCGGCCTCCCAAAGTGCTGGGATTACAGGAGTGAGCCACTGCACCCGGCCAAGATTTTTTTTCTTTCTAAAATTTCCAATGTCTCCATCCTCACCCACCTGGTAATATCCTGCTACCTTTCAATGTCCAACTCATTTTGGTTGCTTTTAAAGCTTCCTTGGCTCTCCTTCAGACTTGGGTAATAAGCATTTGTCTCCTCTGTGCTATTATTATTCTTTGTTCACATATTATTTATATGCTTGTTATTCCCAATTGACTGTGAACATTCACGAGTCAATGAAAGGAAAGAAAAAGGAATGATAAATAGAAGGAAAGGGGAGATGAAGGAAAATATATTAGGATTTGGGTTTGAACACTGAATTCTTTGCTTGCAGCACTTTAGCACATATTTTTATGTGGTTTATCTCTATAGTCTCTATAGTCATAACAGCCCATTGATCTTTGAAGAATATGTATTTAAAAGGTCCATGTATTCTTACTTAAAATTCTTACTATTCTTACTGATTCTAATTCACTAATTAAGAATCATTAGATCTAAAACAAAAAATTTAAAAACAAGTTTTGTTCTCTGATAGTCTTTATATTATGACGAGTAATGCCAGCACTGAAAAATGTTAGGTAAATTTAAACAAAATCTGTTTTATTAAAAATTCACGACAATAAATTTGAAAAGTAAAAAATGGCTTAACACATTTTTGTTGGAATGAAAATGATGCCTTATGTATCTATTCTGGAAATTTGTATTATAAAATTTATTCTTCCTATTTATGTAGGAATAAAACATTTTGACCTGCAAGAAATTATTTGTCAAATGGTACCTGTAATCACTGAAGCTTTAATTCTTGGTACAGTCACAGGAGACATAAATCCGCATTCTTACATCCATCTGCACATCCACCTATCTGTAGTAAATCGAATGGGCATTAATGGCCACCTTTCTGTTTAGAAACCCTCATTTTGTTCCAACCTCTAAGTCTACTTGAGCTTTGAAGTCAGATTTTTTCGTCCAGCTCATTAGATTGCTTCTCCAACTCAGTTACAGCTCAGTTTATAATCCAATGAGAATGACATTCATCTTAAGGCTGAACATTTATTGTAAGGTACATTCTGAAGTGTCCCATGTTTCAGAGATTCACAATCCTTTTAATGACTATGAAAACTTTTCTATTATTAATTTACTATTATCAAATTGTCAAAACAAATTTATATTCTATCATATTTTTATTTATTAAGTACCTTATTAATAGATTTACTTCTCTTCAAACTGGCCTATGTCATTATCTGTTTCTCCTTAACATGTGACAATAATAGAGAATAATAAAGGAACAACTTGAAGGAGGAACTTGTCAGTTATCCAGCTTATTTTATTACTCTGGGATGTTAGTCTCTATAATCTCTACAGTTTTATTGTTTTGTACTAATTTTGTATGGTCTAATCATCTATTAATTTTGTTGTTGTTGTTTGTTTGAGACAGAGTCTCATTCTCTGGAGTGCAGTGGCCTGATCTCAGCTCACTGCAATCTCCGCCTCCCAGGTTTAAGCGATTCTCCTACCTCAGCCTCCCGAGTAGCTGGGATTACAGGTGCCCACCACCACGCCTGGCTAATTTTTGTACTTTTAGTAGAGACGGGGTTTCACCATGTTGTTCTGGCTGGTTTGGAACTCCTGAACTCAAGTGATCCTCCCGCCTCGGCCTCCCAAAGTGCTGGGATTACAAGTGTGAGCCACCGCGCCTGGCCTCATCTATTAATTTTCTTTTTTTTTTTTGAGACTGAGTCTCGCTCTTTTGCCCAGGCTGGAGTGCAGTGGCACAATCTGGGCTCACTGCAAGCTCCGCCGCCCGGGTTCACGCCATTCTCCTGCCTCAGCCCACCGAGTAGCTGGGACTACAGGTGCCTGCCACCATGCCCAGGTCAATTTTTTTTGTATTTTTTTTTAGTAGAGATGGGATTTCACCGTGTTAGCCAGGATGGTCTGGATCTCCTGGCCTGGTGATCCACCCGCCTCGGCCTCCCAAAGTGCTGGGATTACAGGCGTGAGCCACTGCGCCCGGCCTCATCTATTAATTTTTAATCAGTTTAGCATCCTTTATTTTAAAGAAAGCAAGGCCTCCAAAGCACCGGATTTCATTTTATGAGGAAAAATTGTGATAGTTTCTAGTGTTTAAACATTGACAAAGTCATTGAAGATGCCGCAGAAAGAATCAAAGCCCTAGGGAGGTTATTAACAATTTAGCTTTTCCATGGCATGTGGGAATATTAATTCTACTTTCCTAAGATAATTTTTGGATGTGATTAATAATATAAAAATACCTCTGCTGCCAGTAGGCATCTCTGCTGTGTGTTCCTGACCCTGTCATCTGACATCATTAACACAAGTACAAATCTTTCACAAGGGCCTTCTGTTATTCTTAAATGGTTTGGTAGACCAGCCAATTTATACAGAGGTTGATTACTTCAACAAATAAAAATAGAATTAGTAGAAAGAGTTAACAGAGAGTCCAATGGAACAGCACACTTTCCAATCTCTTAATGGTTTTGAGAGGAAAAAAATGTTTTCTAAGTTTTAGTTTTGGAACCTATGTTTTACACTTAAAAAAAACCCCAACATTGATTTTGGGAAGACACTTCACATTTCTAAGCTGAGCCATGATTGATTATGCAGTAAAATCTCTAAGGTTCCTTTTGGATCTAAAATTATTTGTTATATTGTATTGTATATTTTACATTATATTTGTTATTTTTACCTATTATATACTGTCATATCATATAATGCCATCTTGATAATCTACTAATTCAGGAAATAATGGGGTTTTCCTGAATTGTAAAGTATGATTATACTTAAGCAAATCTTACAATTTCATGTAAAAGCATCAATAGCAAACATGAATTTAATAATATTTAAATAATCTACATTGCCAAGATCTTCCCATATTCATCTGATCTGAACCCTTCAAAAACACTAATGAAATACATTCCGCTATTATCCAAATATTTATAGATAAGAAAACTGAAGCATTGAAAGGTTAGGTAACTCTCCCAATACTTATTCTGAAAGCCATTATTTGATATCTGGTCTCAGACTTCAAAGTCTACACTGCCTATTTCTTGGACTGCAAGATATTGTTCAAGATAGTTTATTTCTGGAGCCCATGTTACTAGGTCCACGAACTAGGCTATCATCACTATGAAGGTTGGTGGAGCCATTTTTTTCCATAGAGATGGACTACTCTAGCAATCTTTGTTTAGCTTCATGGCATTTAAATACTCTTTATACTTATAAATCCAGAGGCCAAGTCATAGAGAAGCAATTCCTTCTCAGATCTCAGAAGTGGAAGGCCTCCAAATTTATAGATGCATAATCTGACTTTGGTGCTCTATCATGCAGAAAAGGTTAAAATAAAGAAAAGACATTTCAGTTTATGTGGATAGTTTTCCAAATTTGCATTCTCTGTTACAGAGTTCTTCATTTAAAATCCTAAAATTACAGGTAATTTCCACTTTCAAATACCAGTGCCTTCATTCTCTGATTGCCTTGGTAATATGACACAGTTAATATTTTTACCTTCTTTGAATTAATTATCTCTCTCCTAAATATTTTCTTTCCTGGATTTTAGATTGGGGCTAAATTATAGAATTTATACATTACAATTGGGGAGGAGGGATTAAAGCTCAGAATTAAATGAAGAAAAACATCACAAAGCTTCTCATTTTATAATGTTTTCTACTTTCTGTTAAATAAATTGAAGACTGCATATTGATGATCTAAATATACATATAATGACTGCTTTAATTACACATGTTTGCTACTTATAATACATTGTTACCATGGAACTGAGAAATTTTAATTGAAAAAAATTTTTGATATTAATTTCCCTTCATTTTACAGATTTTTTAAGTAAAACATTTAAGGGGAAAAAATGCTGCCTTTATTGTGCCATTAATATTTGTAAACATAATGATCATTTAAATCCTATTTAATGTTTTTATGATCATAAAGAGAATTTTCAACTGTTTAAAGAATTGTAATTTTTAAACTAGACTTAATATTCACCTTTCCTTTCTAATTGTAAACATTGAGAAAATGGCTCTACAAAATCATATTTTTCCTTTCTATACTGTAATAAAAGGTCTAGTGTTCAGAAATGTGCTCCTGCTCAAGTGTATATATAACATAATTAGTTATATTTTTCAACACGATATTATTTATGAAGGATGATTTGCCAACAGACGTATTTCTTACTCTCTCATTTCTAAAAAGCTCATTTGAACGTATCTCCCCCATTCACCCTGTGCTTTCCCCACTTCATAGAAACGAAATATCTTGAACTCATTTTATTAGTAGACCTATGTATATAAAAAATTGTTTGAAATAACTCCTATTACTTTTTTTCAAATAGCTAAGTGTTTTTCCCATAAATAATTGAAACTAAATTATTGGTCAAACTTTCAGGGTCAAAAGCAAGCAGAGAGCCAAGCTAGCTGGTAAGGGCTTGCCGAAATGTGACACAGAATCTACTAGGCAAAAATACCATCGCAGTCTGCATTTTACTCTACTCCACAGCTTACATCCTTAAAGTAGTTTCCTTTCTCTATTCTATTCTATGTATGTGGTGCAAACATGAGACTGCAATTGGATGCTGTTACTCCATCTGCCAGTCATGGAACTTTCCTCTTTGGCTATAATGGAAAGATTGAAGTGCTAATCATTGTTTCTGTTATCCTTATTTTATAAAACTTACATTTTTCTTCTCCAATCCTGACTATTGGCACCTTCCTCTCTCTAGGAACTACAGTGCTGTCCTTCTTGCTTCTGCCTTTGGCTGCCTTCCCAATAGGAGAAGATAGAACTAGTGCATACTCCCTGAGGAGGACGAGAGGGACTCAGTGGGGGTGCTTCCTTAGTCTCTTCAGCCACTGGCAGGGAGTATTCACAAAGGCAGCCCTGGAACCAGCTACCACTGTATTTTGTGATGAGTAGTACCAGTGCCTCTGTATTCATGTATAGCCAGATCAAGGGAAATAATATACAAATATTAATTATTTGGAGATAATAATATGTGTACAGCTCTTGATCTGTGTGTACACCTCCCATTGATATTCTATTAGGAAAACAAAAACACATTCATAGTCGATGTTCGCCCAGCTTATTTTTAAAGAAGTGTGGGTGTCCTCTAAGGCGAAAGGTATAACAAATCATTGCTTAATAAAGGAGAAACACATGCTGATGTATAATTTTAATAGCTGAAGCTAGAGTCTAGGCCTTAAGTCTTTTGAACTCTATTAATAAGAAAGAATGCGAACCTACTTTTTCTACATAATTAAAATCTTCAAATTAAATGAGTGAATTTTGTCAGATTTTGCTCATATGTGCCAGATCTGTAAAACAATCAAGAGGTAAGAAAGTGAGTTATAAGACAATTATTCATGTTATTAGAGGTCAAATCAAATGAAGATGTTTTAGTGTATTTTTTTCCAAGGGTATGGGGTGGCTGTGTTTTCTAAATGGTGTAGATTGTTTTTTATTTCCCTTAACTTCACTTTCTGGGGATGAGTGATGTCGTATGGTTTGCTTCTCTGCCAGCACTGATAGATTCTTCCCCAGATCTTCCCACTAGCTAGATAGGTAATCATTCTATTTCACATCTTTGCTTCAGCACAATTCCATGCTGACACATCTTCTCTCTGGAGGGAAGAGTGTGGCCTGGTGGTAGCAGCACACATTCTGAGAGCCAGGAATCATTGAGTGCTAATCTCAATATTAGGTTCCTCAGTGACTTAGGCAAGTCACTTCCTTATCCCTTTGTTCCATATCTGTAAAAGAGAGATGACAATGCAACAGTAATTTGGTTAGTAATTAGTGTTGGTAAAGTGTTACAGTAACTCTAAATATTATTGTCATTACTTCAACACAGTAAGCTAATTGGAGCAACCTCCCATGAATTCAAACCTGCTAGTTAATTAAACTATAAATGCACATGGTGTGTATTTTCTGCAATCAGGTATATGCCAATAGTCTTACAAAGTTATAAAGAGACCATATTTCAAAAAATTCATGGGAATTTACTTATTTCTAATTTGGAACATATTTCCATGTATAAACAGTATCAATAGTCATCTAGGCAAGCCTATGATGTTATATTCATCTAGTCATAAGCACTTGCAATAAAAGTGTTGGAAAATTATATTGTTTTTGTTGTGAAGAGAAGATAATAAATTATCTTGATGTTCATGTTTAAGAAAAGAAGAATGAGAAAATAGCAAAAGAACCATGACTATTTCAAGAAGGTATCTAATGAAACTGGTTTAGAAATCATTAATTCAACATGAATTCTTTCATTTATTATTTAAGAATTAATACTTGAGTTTACCTCTGTGTCAGAAGCTATGCTAGTGCTAGGGACATAACAGTGAACAAAACACTGTTCTCAAAGTGGAGGAAAGACAGCAAGCAAACAAATACATACTATTTCAGATGGACATAATGTGCTGTGAAAAATAGCAAAGCAAGATAAGGGGTGGGTGATTGAGAGGAGAGGTCGCTGTATCTCATGGGGTGCTCAGAGAAGACCTGCAGTCAGATAATATGTAATCGTAAACTGGAATGCAGTTGGAAAGCCAAGCATGTGAATATCTGGAGGTAGAATATTCCAGGCAGAGGTGAGAGCAAGTGCAAAAGCGCTGGGGTAAAAGTGTGTTTGGCATATTTGAGGAACAGAAAAGAAGCCTAAGTGTCTGAACACAGTGAGTGAAGGGTGTGTGGTGGTAGATATGTTGGAGAAGCTGTGGAGGATCTGACCATACACTGCTGTTAAGACTATGGATAATGCTTCCTGTTTCACGCTGAATAAAATGGGAATCACATGGAAGATACAGAGCCCAGAATTGATGTGGTCAGATTTTTCACTCTAGTGGCTCTAAGATTGGATTGTAAGGGAGTGTGGTAGGCCAGATAATCGTGCCCCAAAAAGATGTCTATGCCCTAATCTCCAGAACTTGTGAATGTTACCTTATCTAGCAAAAGGTATTTTGCAGATGCAATTAAACTAAGAATTTTGAGGTGGGGAGATTATCTTTAATTATCAGATTGGGTCTGATGTAATCACACCAATCCTTACAACAAGTAGTCAGATCAGAGCCAGTAGTAGGTGATACGACCATGGGAGCAAGACGTCAGAGTGATGCAAAGAAGTCATGAGCCAAGGAATGCAGGCAGCCTCTAGAAACTGCAAAAGGAAAAGAAATTAATTCTCTTCTGTGCTTACTGAAGGAACCAGCCCTGCCATACCTAACTTTAGCCCAGGAGAATAAGTTTGGATTTCTGATTTTCAGAATTATAAAGGAATATGTTTATGTTGCTCTAAGCCACCAATTTTATGGTAATTTACTACGACAGCCACAGGAAACTAATACAGGGAGCAAGGGTATAAACTGGAAGTCCAGCTAAGAGGCTGGAGTCTGGAAGTGGTGATAGCTTGCACTAGAGTGATAATGGTGGGCCTGCTTAGGAGTCATAATATTCAGAAATTATTATGACTGGTATGCTAATAGGATTTGTTGATGACCTGGATACAGAGTGTACAAGAAAGACAAGAATCAGTGATGACTTTAAAGATTTGGGCCTGAACAACTGGTAAATTGAAATTTCCATTTGCTGAAATGCCAATGACTGGGGATGTCAAGAACAAATATTTTTGATTACCTACTAAATTCTAGCCATGGTTCCAGGGATGCAAAAGTCAAGATATCCATGCCTTCACAAAATTTATAATCCAGCATGGTGTTTCTCAAGTGTATCCTTGGGTTCCCTGATATTTCTACACTTCCTGCTCTGCTCTTCAAATATCTGGGGCACAGTAGGTTTTCTCCGTCCCTGCAGTGTAGATAGCTACTCTAAAGTCTGTGACTCATATATTGCAGAATTCACTACAAGTTTGCTGGGAAGAGGTTCCTTATCCCTTTATCATTTTCTTCAGTTGTCAGCCACCCTTCCCCTCTTGTCACCACCAATGTCATTTTCTATCATACAATGTAGTCATCTTCCAGTGATAGGCAGATATATTTTCAAATATATCTCACAGTGCCACTGAAACTTGATGGTTATTCTGTTTAACCTATATCATTGTACTATATGCTCACTAGTCCTACAGCAAAGGAATTTAAAAGCCTCTGAAGTATCTCTGAAATCAAATGTACTGCTTAACCTATGTATACACAACCCGGGTACTAGAAAATAATCAACCTCAAAGCAGATTTATTTTTTCAATTATAGCTTCATATTTATAATTGTATGTTAATTGCAAAAACCTTTCTAGGTACAAGAGATAACACAAAGAGAGAAAGAAAACTAATATTACCTAGTAGAGGCCATATTAGGTTACAGATTTGCCTGCTATAAAAAGTGATTCCAAAAAGAGTATGATTTAATCACAATAGAAATCAACTTACCTCTCTTGGTCACCACTCAGGAACCTTATGACACTTGGGTAGTATCAAGTAGTTTCTTTCCATCAAGTAGTATCTTTCCATCTTGTTGCTCTGCCATTGGTATAGTTTGTTATCATACATGCTACAGAAATGCCTTCCCAAAGTGTGTAAGCCAGTGTGATGGAAAGAAAAGAAAAGAGGAAGGCGTATTTATTCCTTTAGAAGTATATGCCACAAATTGTACATATCTTTCCTCTCATTTCATAGGTAAGAATTTACTCCTATTAGTGACACTTAAATGCAAAAAAGGTAACACAATGAAGTTTGCGGATAGGTTAACCTATGCCCAGCTACAGCTTCTATTGCCACAGGAAAAGAAGAGAACAGATGTTTGAATAATAACTATTAGTCTCAGCCACAGAGCAAATAATGGACATTTCTTCATTACATACCATGATGTTCTCTTGCTTTTGTGCGTTCACTCTTTCCTTTACTTCTAATGTGCTTTCCTCACAATTCCATTTGTCAAATTTGACGTAGCCTTTGAAGCCCCACTTAAATTTCATCACCTTTCTGAAACTTTCTGTGGTAGAGATAATAAAATTGATCAAATGCTATACCTATTTGTCCATATTTGTCAACCATCTTGCAGTGGGTGGTAGGGGCTCGAGGAGGGTGAGGTCTACGGTTCTGGCCAGTGGCCTCTGAGATGAAGTGATGTAGACTGTTCTACTGCCATGATGAATATAGAGTCTTCTGTTCTAGATGAGGAAACTATGAAAGGGTGGAGCCTTTTTTATTCTGGATCCTTGAGTGACGACCCAACTTGAGCTGAATATATATTGTGTGTGAGAGAAACCTTCTTTGTAGAATATGGGATTAAGGTTTTGAGGTTGTTACCACAATAGAGTGAAATATATATTGTGTGTGAGAGAAACCTTCTTTGTAGAATATGGGATTAAGGTTTTGAGGTTGTTACCACAATAGAGTGAAGTCACTTTCTTTTACTCTTCCAGGCAGATTTGATTGCTCCTTCCTATCTGTTCTTTGTATATGTATAGACTTTTGCAAGTCACAGTATACTTTTTGATCTGTGCACTTCTGATTTCCTGAGAAAATCAGTGACTTTCTCAATGGTTTCTATTGTACAGTAGAGTTCAATAAAAGGGTGATTGTTTAAATTGTATCTAGAGCTAAAATAAGTAGCAAGAAGCAGGGAGGTATCAGAAAAAATGAGACAGACTGAAAACAGAAGAATTTTCTGCAATAAGGGTATGGCTGGGTATAATACATTAGATGCTGATATTTGGCTAGAAAAGAACAGTATCATTTTATGGCTTCTGCATGTATTTTTGAAAACTTTCAGACAATTTTATATTTTCTACCATTTCTTGTTGGATAAAATAAGGACAGAGTGGCCATCTGTATAAGGAAGCAAAACACAATGGTATGTGTGTCTTCAAGATGCACATGGAATGACACCCATTTCACATTCAATGACATCTATAGACTCAAAGGAATGGAGAAAAATCTACCAATGAAATGGAAAATAGAAAAAAGTAGAAGTTGCAATCCTAATTAATGACAAAACAAACTTTAAACCAACAAAGATCAAAAAAGACAAGGAAGGGAATTACATAATGATTAAGGGTTCAATTCAACAAGAAGACATAACTATCATATATAGCATATATATGAGATATATATGCTATATATGACATCATATATAGCATACATATGATATATATGACGTCATATATAGCATACATATATATGATATATATGACGTCATATATAGCATATATATGATATATATGACGTCATATATATGATATATATGATGTCATATATATGATATATATGATGTCATATATATGATATATATGATATGATATATATGATATATGATATATGATATATATGATATATATGATATATGATATATATGATATATATGATATATATATGATATATGATATATATGATATCTATATATGAGATATATAATATATATATGAGATATATATGATATCATATATATGAGATATATATGATATAATATATATGAGATATATATGATATATATATGAGATATATATGATATATGATATATATGATATCTATATATGAGATATATATAATATATATGAGATATATATGATATCATATATGAGAGATATATGATATATATGATATCATATATGAGAGATATATGATATCATATATGAGATATATATGATATATATGATATCATATATGAGATATATATGATATCATATATGAGATATATATGATATATATGATATCATATATGAGATATATATGATATCATATATGAGATATATATGATATATGATATCATATATGAGATATATATGATATCATATATGAGATATATATGATATATGTGATATCATATATATATACATGCATATATATGTATATATACACACCCAACACAGGAGTACCTAGATTCATAAAGCAAGTTCTTAGAGACCTTCAAAGAGACTTAAACTCCCACACAATAATAGTGGGATACTTCAACATCCCACTGACAGTATTAGACAGATCATCAAGGCAGAAAATTAACAAAGATATCGGGACCTGAACTCAACACTGGAACAGATGGACCTGATAGATTTCTATAGCACTCTCCACCTAAAAGTAATGGCATATACATTTTTCTCATTGCCACATGGCACGTACTCTAAAATCAATCACATATTTGGACATAAAACAATCCTCAACAAATGCAGAAAGCTGAAATCATACCACCCACTCTCTCAGATCACAGTGCAATAAAACTAGAATTCAAGAATCAGAAAATTGCTCCAAACCATATAATTACATGGAAATTAATCAACCTGACCCTGAATGACTTATAGGTAAATAATGAAATTAAGGTAGGAATCAGGAAGTTCTTTGAAACTAATGAGAGCAAAGATACAATATACCAGAGTCTCTGAGGCACAGCAAAGGCAGTGTTAAGCAGAAAATTTATAGCACTAAATGTCCACATCAAAAAGTTAGAAAGAACTCAAACTAACAACCTAACATCATAATTAAAATAACTAGAAAAGTAAGAGCAAACCAATTCTAAAGCTAGCAGAGAAAAGAAATAACCAAAATCAGAGCCAAACCAAAGAGACTGAAATGTGAAAAATTATTCAAAAGATAAGTGAATCCAAGGGCTGTTTTTTGAAAAATTAATAAAATAATAGACCACTAGCTAGACTAATAAAGAGAAGATCCAAATAAATACAATTAGGAAAGACAAATAGGATATTGCCCCTGATTCCACAGAAATACAAATAACCCTAGAAGACTGTTATGAACACCTATATGCACATAAACTATAAAATTTAGAATAAATGGATAAATTCCTGGACACATACACCCTCCCAGGACTGAACCAGGAAGAAATGTATCCCTGAACAGACCCATAATGAGCTCTGAAATTGAATCAGTAATAAATAGCCTATCAACCAAAAAAAAAAGCCCAGGACCAGACAGATTCATAGCCAAATTCTACCAGATGTTCAAAGAAGAGCCGGTGCCATTCCTACTGAAACTATTCCAAAAAATTGAGTAGGTGAGACTCCTCAACTCATTCTACGAAAATAGCATTCTGTTATCAAAACCTGGCAGAGACACAACAAAAAAAGAAAACTTCAGGTCAATATCTTTGAGGAACATTGATGCAAAAATTTTCAACAAAACACTAGCAAACCATAGGACAAGGCACGGTGGCTCATGCCTGTAATCCCAGCACTTTGGGAGGCCTAGGCAGGTGCATCACCTGAGATCATGAGTTTGAGTCCAGCCTGGGCAACATGGTGAAACCCCATCCCTACTAAAAATACAAAAATCAGCTGGGTGTGGTGGCACGCACCTGTAATCCCAGCTACTCGGGAGGCTGAGGCAGGAGAATTAGTTGAACCTGGGAGGTGGAGTTTGCAGTGAGCTGAAATTGCACCACTGCACTCCATCCTGGGTGACAGAACTCCATATCAAACAAACAAACAAACAAAACAAAACACTGTCAAACCGAATCCAGCAGCACATCAAAAAAGCTAATCCACCACGATCAAGTAAGCTTTATCTCTAGGATGCAAGGTTAGTTCAACATATGCAAATCAGTAAACATGACTCATCACATAAACAGAACTAAAGAAAAAAAAACACATGATCATCTCAATAGATGCAGAAAAGGCTTTCAATAAAATTCAACGTCACTTCATGTTAAAAACTCTCAACAAACTAAGTATTGAAGGAACATACCTCAAAATAGTAAGAACTGTCTATGACAAACCCATAGCCAACATTATACTGAATGGGCAAAAGCTGGGAGCAACCCCCTTGAAAACTGGCACAAGACAAGGATGTCTTCTCTCGCCACTCCTATTCAATGTAGTATTGGAAGTCCTGGCCAGGGCAACCAGGCAAGAAAAAGAAACAAAGGACATCCAAATAGAGAAGAAGTCAAATGATCCCTGTTTGCAAGTGACGTCATTCTATATCTAGAAAACCCCATAGTCTTGACCCAAAAGCCCCTCCAGCTGATAAACAACTTCAGCAATATCTCAGGATACAAAATCAACACACAAAAAACACTAGCATTTCTATGCACCAACATCAGCCAAGCCAAGAGCCAAATCAGGGATGCAATCCCATTTACAGTTGCCACAAAAATAAGAAAATATCTAGGAATACAGTTAACTAGGGAAGAGAAAGAGCTCATCCTTGTGCAGGAGCCATGCTAACCTTCTCCATACCGTTCCAGTTTTTGTATCTGTGCTACTGAAGCGAGCATAGAAAGATCCCTACAATGAGAATAGTAAAGCACTGCTCAAACAAACCACAGATAACATCAACAAATGAAAAAGTATTCCATGATCATGGATAAGAAGAATCAATATCATTAAAATGGTGATACTGCCCAAAGCAATTTACAGATTCAATGCTATTCCTACCAACCTACTAAAGACATTCATTACAGAAATAGAAAATGTTGCTTTAAAACTCGTATGGAACCAAAAGAGTCCAAATATTTAAGGCAATCCTGAGCATGAAGAACAAAGCAGGAGGCATCACACTACCTGACTCAAACTATACTGTAGGTCTATAATAACCAAAACAGCATGGTACTGATGGTACTGGTACAAATACAGACACATAGACCAATGGACCAGAGTAGAGAGCCCAGAAATAAGGTCACACATCTACAACAATTTGGTCTTCAATGTAGCTGACAAAAACAAGCAATGGAGAAAGAACTCTCTATTTGATAAATGGTGCTGGGATAACAGGCTAGCCATATGCAGAAGATGGAAACTAGACCCCTTCCTTACACCATACACAAAAGTCAACTCAAGATGGATTAAAGATTTAAGTTACAACCAAAAACTATAAAAACCCATAAGACAACCTAGGCAATACCATTCTGGACATAGGAATGGACAAAGATTTCATGATGAAGACGCCAAAAGCAATGAAAACAAAAGCAAAAATTGACAAATGGGATCTAATTACACAAAAGCGCTTCTGCACAGCAAAATAAACTATCATCAGAGTAAACAGTAAATCTATAGAATGGGAGAAAGTATTGACAAACTATGGATCTGACAAAGGTCTACTATCCAGCATCTATAAGGAACTTAAACAAATTTACCTAAAATATACAAACAATCCCATTAAGACATTTTTCAAGACAAGACATACATACAGGTGGCCAAAAGGCATGTGAAAAAAAAGCTCAGCATCACTGACCATTAGAGAAATGCAAATCAAAACCACAATGAGATACCATCTCACACCAGTCAGAATGGCTATTATTACAAAGTCAAAAAATAGCAGATGCTGAGGCTGACGAGGATGCAGAGAAAAGAGAACGCTTATACACTGCTGGTGGGAGGGGAAAGTAGTTCAACCACTGTAGAGAGCTGTGTGGTGATTCTTCAAGGAGCTAAAAACCAAACTACCATTCAACCCAGCAATCTCACTACTGGATATATACCCAAAGGAATACAAATGATTCTGTCAAAAAGACACATGCACATGTATGTTCACTGTAGCACTATTCACAATAGCAAAGACGTGGAGTCAACCTAAATACCCATCAATGGTAGACTAGATAAAGGAAATGTACTATGTATAGACCATGAAATACTATGAAGCCATAAAAAGAATGAGATCATGTCCTTTGCAGGGACATGGATGGAGCTGGAGACCATTATTCTTAGCAAACTCACACAGGAATATGAAACCAACCACCACATTTTCTCACTTATAAGTGGGAACTAAATGATCAGTGTACATGGACACAAAGAGGGGAACAGCAGACACTGGGGCCTGCTGGAGGGTGGAGGATGGGAGAAGGGAGAGGAACAGAAGAAATAACTATTGTGTACTAGGCTTAGTCCATGGATGATAAAATAATCTGTATACACACCCCCATGACATGAGTTTACCTATATAACAAACCTGCACATGTATCCCTGAACATAAAATAAAAATTAAAAAATTACTTTTTAGTGCAACACTTACTTTTTTAAACACATTTTCATATTGCTCTCGTATTGTACGTGTGTAACAAACTGTGTCAGCTTGTTTAGTACTATAAGGATTTATTATCATATTTTAAAATTATAGAATTATTTTTTCTAATAAAAAGATGAGAGCACATGATATAATATTCCAAATAAATATAGTATACTTTTTGTACAATATTCTTCTCTATTACTGACAATGATCCAATGATTTAGAGGTTATCATTAACTCATTCCATAAATCGGGGAAGTGGGTGGATTTTAATGCTATGGATTAAGTGTCCATGTTATCATAAAACCATTCAATATTTTGTATGATTACTTATTTCATGCAATAATACATAAATTTACTAAAATATGCATTCCAACTTTGGAGATAGGATTTTATTTTCATTCAGTGCTGAACATATTTCAATCATTCATTTACATTTCTCTTTGTCAATAATAAAGTTAAATTTCTGTACATTGATTCACCATTTAGAATTGAAATCTGAACTATTTTCTATAGGAAGATCCGCATATATAATGAAAAGTACAGGACCACTGTCTGAAAGAGTTGTGTTTAAATTACTTATCACATTGAAGTAGTTATTCATGGATAGCCAGAAGAGTAAAAAAAAAGTAATCTAAAGTTAAAATAATCTTGGTCACAGACATTTAAAAAGAGCAAAGAACTGTAGATTAGATCAGAATGTGCCTGGGTTTATCCACTCTCTGTACATAAGTGGATTTCGTAACTTGTATTTACTTAGATAATGTAGTAGGAAAATCACAGTTTACATTGATGTTTTATCAGCAACAACACAGTTGTTTAATGCTAAAATTAAATAGAATTTGGAACTGCTTTTTAAGTCAGAGTAGAAGAAAACATTTGAGGCAATTGAGATGTAATAATTTAAACATAAGCTTGCAAAAACAGAAAGACAAATCAGTGATTTCACCTGGTTTCTTTTACACATTCATTTCATGTGACATGAGAATTGGCCTTCAACATTATTTACATCTATCCTTTCTATTCCATAAATGTATTATAGTGTGTTGGGAAATTATTGTTTGTAGCATTTCCACAGAGAGGAAGAGAGAATATTTCACTCAGTATAAGATTTATGCTTGCTGAAGGCAGCAAGAATTGCTTGTGCACATTTTACAGAAGAATTTGACTCCTTGCCATAAAAGTTCAAGTGACCATTTAGGATTTCTCATTTAGAACCACTGTATGCAAACACATGAGCTGTGGATTGATTCTTACTTAATTACCAGACCACCAACTTTGCAAGTGCCATTAACTGCAATACAATCTTGGACACTGTGAAAAACTATCATGATTTTCCTTCTGATCTCTCCAGTGTGTTTCAGACCATCTAGGAAGGCTCAAAAGTAGTACATAAAATTTCACCCTTATGTGTCAAGTTGATTAAAAAAGTGGGCATGCTACAATCCTTTCAGAGTTACAATTCAAGTGAGAAACCCAACTATATATTAAAGTCATGGATAAACAATGGGAACTTGAAAACCATAATTTCAAGTTTTATTTCTGCAGGCATTGGCATATGACACCAAATTATTAAATTTTGCACAATACAAAATTGAACACATGAGAGATTTACATAGGGATGAGAGCTTCATGGAGTTTGGGAATGTGCAAAAGCTATATAATATTTTCATAACAGTCAGTCTTATGAAGCACGAACTGAACAATAGTTGTCAAATATGACCCTCACCTAATTTGTATGGTAGCTTTAATATGTGTAACCATCACATAAGTGGGCAAGAAAATACTGAAATGCAGAAACCATGTGAGGTAGCAGGTAGATGCTTGTTAGCTTTGGTTGCTGATGCATATGGAAAACTAATAATCCAATACTAAAAGCATCTTTAGCATATAGAATTGTTCTGGATAAGGTTTGGGGAGGGGGATATAGTGCATTTTTATAAGTAGCTCCTGTGCAGAAGTTATTTTCTTTACAACATGAACTAGGGAAGTTTGTAAATCAATGCTCTTATTTGTCAACAAGAGAAAAAGCATGTCATTAGAAGGAAATACTCTGTACTTTTATAAGATGGTGATATGGTTTGGCTCTGTGTCCCCACCCAAATCTCATCTTGAATTGTACTCCCATAATTCCCACGTGTTGGGGGAGGGACCAACATATGGGGGAGGGGGAGATAATTGAATCATGGGGGTGGTTTTCCCCATACTGTTCTTGTGGTAGTGAATAAGTCTTATGAGATCTGATGATTTTATCAGGGGATTCTGCTTTTGCATCTTCCTCATTTTCTCTTGCCGCTGCCAAGTAAGAAGTGCCTTTCACCTCACGCCGTGTTTCTGAGGCCACCCAGCCAGGTGGAACTGCAAGTCCAATTAAACCTCTTTTTCTTCTCAGGTATGTCTTTATCAGCAGCATGAAAACGAACTAATACAGGTGGCCTGGCAGGTATATTTGCACTACAAATAAAAAATAATCTCCTAAGGAATTATAGTTGACAAAGACATTAAGGCACAGATCATAGATCAGAAGACTTAAACTTTTAGGAAGGCAGTATTACCCAAAGTGATCTATAGATTCAAGGCAGTCTCTGTCAGAATCCTAGCTGACTTCTTTGTAGAAATTGATGAGCTTATTCTAAAATCCATTCAAAATTGCAGGAGATGTAGGATAGCCAAACAGTCCAAGAAAAGAGGGAAAATGTATGGGGACTCACACTTCCTAACTTTAAAACTTACTACAAATAACAGTTATCAAGAAAATATAGTACTGGTACAAGGATAGGTACAGAAATCAGTGCAACAGAATTGAGTGTCCAGAAATAAATGCACGTAATTATGGTCAACTGATTTTTGATGTGTTAAACCATTCATTGGGGAAAGAATAGTCTTTCCAACAAATAATGTAGGAATAAGTGGATATCTGTATACAAAAGAATGAAATTAGACTCTTAAGATCAGAAGCAAAAATGAAATAAAAATGGATCAAAAACTTGAATGTAAGAGTTTAAAGTATTAAATTTTTAGGAGGAAACACAAGAGTAAATCTTCCATACTTTGGATTTGGCCAAGTGTCCTTAAGTATGACACCGAAAAGGATGAGCAAACAAACAAATAAACAAAAGATAAGCTTCATCAAAATTAGAGCAAACAAACAAACAAAGACAAATTAAACTTCATCCAAATTAAATACTTCTGTGTTTCAAAGGACATCAAGAAAATGAAAAAAAGCCACAGAATGGGAGAAATATTTGTAAAACATATCTTTGTTAAATTACTTACATTTGGAATATATAAAAACTTATAGCTCAATAATAAAAGATAAAAACCCAAATAAAAAATAGGCAAAAGATCTCAATAGACACTTTTCCAAGGAAGATATGCAAATTAACAAGAAGCACATGAGGAATGCTCCACATTGTTAGTTAGCAAAGGAAAGCAAATCAAAACCACAGTGAGATGCCACTTCAGATACACTAGGATGTCTAGAATCAAAAAGTAGGATAATAACTAGTGTCAGTGAGTCAGAAACCTTATATGATGCTGGTAAGAATGTTAAATGGTGCAATCTCTTTGGAAAACAGTTTGGCAATTCTTCAAACAAACACAGTTATCACATGACCCAACAATTCCACTCCTAGGTATATATGCAAAAGAAATGGAAACATGTCCATATTAAAACTTATACATGAATATTTATAGTAACCATTGAATAATGATTCATAATAGCCAAAAGGTGAAAACAATCTAAATATCCATCAACAGAAGGATGGATAAACAAAGTGCCATATCAAGACAATGCATTTTTGGAAGGGGAGCATAGAAAGAAATGAAGTACTGATATATCTGCCAATTTAGATGAACGCTGAAGATATTACCTTAAGTGAAAGATGCCTATCACTGAAGTCCACATAGTACATTATTCCATTCATATCAAAGTCTAGAAAGGAAGTCTATAGAGACAGAGTGTAGATTAATAGTTGCTTACGGCTGAGAATGGGGGTTGAATGATGAGGGCATGAGGAGATAATAGCTAAAGGGTATAGAATTTCTTTTTGAGGTGATACAATGCTCTAAAATTGATTGTAGTAATGGTTACAACATCTGTGAATATATGAATACTTTTAAAAATTGACACATAAAATTGTATATATTTTTTCACGTACGTGATGTTTTGAAATATGTATACATTGTGGAATGGCTACAGTGAGTAAATTAACATATGCATTACTTCAAATGGGTGAATTTTAGCCAGTGAATTTTATGTTAAGAAAGCTATTTTTTGAAAAAAGGAAACTTTGGTGAGTTTGTTAACTTATGCTGTACATTTAACTCTAAGGCTAGATAGCAACTACACAACAGACGAATAATATGACTTCTGGAAAAAAAGGCATATGGTAATGTGTCAAATCCTTCAGAACAGAATATTCAATTCTTATAGATGAATAAAAATACAAAATATTCGGCTTTATTATATTGAAGCAAATTATTTGCCAATGCTAACTAAATGGGGTAGGAACGCTAATAAGCCAAGGATTCCGTTTCTATTGAGAAAAGTAGTCTTAAGCTGGAGGCTATCATAAATCCTTATTAACTTACAATGAAATTCAAAAGAGCAATCAGAGGTAGCCTTTGAAACATTTCTTTCCAAAAAAACATCTCTAGAAGAGGGAACTAAAGAGAAAAAAAGAGATCAGAGAGTAGACTCAAGATAGAAATGAAAGCATGGTTGAGGTTTATACACTATGTAGCCACTGAGATAGTCACATTCAAGAGTATATAATTGATTGTTCTAGACAAAGTAGACTAGAAGATCAAGCACATATAGTGTAACTGAGAAAAAGAAACGGAAAATTAAAGGTTTCCAAGTCAACATATAAGCATGAAAAGAAAGAGATACATTTAACATTATCAGATTGCAAAGTAGTAAAATTTACTTGTTGCCTAAAAATTTGAAGAAACACCTGGAATGACTGAGGCACTCCAAATTAGGATGTTGGGGTTTTTGTTGTTGTTGTTTGTTTGTTTGTTTGTTTTGAGATGGAGTCTCACTGTGTCACCCAGGCTGGAGTGCAGTGGCATGATCTCGGCTTATTGCAAACTTCGCCTCCCAGGTTCAAGCAATTCTCCTGGCTCAGCCTCCCGAGTAGCTGGGACTACAGGTGCCTGCCACCATGCCCGGCTAAATTTTTATATTTTTAGTACAGACGGGGTTTCACCGTGTTGGCCAGGATGGTCTCTATCTCTTGGCCTCATGATTCGCCAACCTTGGCCTCCCAAAGTGCTGGGATTACAGGCGTGAGCCACCGCGCCGGGCCTGGATGTTGGTATTTTAGGGAGAGTCTAGTTCTGTTCAGAGGATAAGGTAGACCTATATTTAAGACTGGTATTCTTTTATTTATTTATTTATTTTGAGACAGAGTTTTGCTCTTGTTGTCCAGGCTGGAGTGCAATGGCACAATCTCGGCTCGTTGCAACCTCTGCCTCCTGGGTTCAAGTGATTCTCCTGCCTCAGCCTGCCAAGTAACTGGGATTACAGGCATGCACCACCAAGCTAGGCTAATTTTGTATTTTTAGTAGAGATGGGGTTTGACCATGTTGGTCAGGCTGGTCTTGAACTCCCAACCTCAGGTGATCCACCTGCCTCGGCCACCCAAAGTGCTGGGATTATAGGCGTGAGCCACTGTGCCCAGCAAGAGTGTACACAAATTCTTACAAGCGGAATTTAAAGCTCTTTATGAATAAAACAGAGGACACTGAAATATTATTACATTTTTGGTAATAATTCAAATGCATGTTGAAAATAGTTTTATCTAGAATGATTCTAAGAAAGATGAAAACAAGAACAGCATATAGCTTTCATTATAGAACTAGTGCATATGTATATGTGTATATGTATATGTGTATATATACACACACATTATATATTATATATATAATGTGTGTGTGTGTGTGTGTATATATATATATATATATATATATATATATATTGTTTTTCACAAAATTGGTGAAGGTTATATTGAGGAGAGCAAATAGAGGTAAAAAGACCGTGAAATGTACTATAAAGTAGTATAAAGAGAAGGACCCATGTAGAAAAGAACATCGATATGCAACTTTAGAAGTATTGCCCCACTATAATTAATGTGTATAGATTTTCTCAAGAATGTAGGCTAACACTAACTTAATTCAAGGCCAGCTAAGAGCTTGATAAATGTAAGTGGAATGAATGCATTTCAATTAATATACTAGAGACATCCTGTGTATCAGAATTCATTCCTTCCATGCTGTTTCACATTCTTTGTCTTCGCTCTCAGCAGTGGGGTGTAATAGAAAGCGTACTTGCTTTGGATCATACAGACCTAAATTTAAATTTCAACTCTGACTTATTAGCTCTGTGATCTTAGTGGTCTCAGTAAGGAATTATTTTAGCATGGTTCTATTCTCACTTTCTCTTTATATAGCAAATATAGTTGAGGTAGTGGTAAGGTGAGGATCAAGGTCAGAAGGGCCACGGAAAAATGACAGGATGGAGTTGAAAAGAGTAAGACAGGCCCTTAGATTAACTAAGAGTTCTGATGTGTGGGGAGCCAGCTAATTCCAGTCTTCTGCACTGGTTTCTGCTGACCCCATGAGATCATGACACCACACTTCAGTGATCTATTGAAGCCTTTCTTTTCCTCCCCCTTTCCTCACAGGAGCTCCAAACTCTTTGTTGGAATGCTTTTCTTTCTTTCATCCATAGACATTTTTGGCTCACCCTTATAAGTAGTATAATAATATACTAGGTTACTGTGTGAATTGATAAGAAAGCTAAAGGCTGTAGCTCCCGTTACTGTTATGTGGTTATGCCTTAACAGTGAAATTTAGAGACAATACAGATACATTTGCTGTCTGTCTTCAGGAGTGATGCCACTATTTGAAGTTAGGGTGGAAAGGTGTTAACGTGGAGGGGGAGATGGAACAGCTCTATCAGAGCTGATGGGGACTTGCTGGTGTCCCATAATCCTATCATTTATAGGGCTATTGCTGCTCTGATTCTCTCTAGGAGAATATGATATAGATGATCTTTCCACTATTGGGTAACCAGAGACATGCAAATATCAAACTTTTTGCTTAGATTTAGAAAAATTTCTATTAAATTTTCTCCAAGTCAGAGACTAGATGAAAATAGGAAGCACTAATACGCACTTAGAATGTGAATAGCCATCTGTGAAAGTCCTGCGAATTATTCTTCAATTTTGCTAATCAAAATAATGTTTGGCAAGAGCTAGTTGATAGTCAAGTAGCCTTTTAAATGATATTACTTAAATCAAGGAAGTTGACTTGGAAAGCCTGTGTTATAATACCATTGAAGTGATTAATGGTATTATATACCTGCTCTAGCAAAATTCACCTCTGAGACAAAGTGCTATTTATACAATATCTCTTTTCATTTTCACCAAAGTATTTTAACACAGAAAAAGTAGAATTCTAGCCTCAAGACTCATTTTTGCAAGGTGTGATTTTTTTTGGTTGGGTTTTAAGTTTCCATTATTTAAAAAAAGACAGTAGGTGGTATAATTTCATGCTGCTATATACATAATACAGAAATATTTTTGAAATTATGGACTTTTTATAAACAAAAGGTGAAACTAATTACTCTTACATCAGTGATAAAGCAAAATTCAGATGCTATTCATGCAAGAATTGAAATTAGACAAAAACTATATCTGCTTAATGTAATTCCATTAGAAATGTATGCGCTTATACAATATAATTAATTTTAAAAGTTTTTAACAGATTTTTTCCAGCTCTATTTAAGTTTGTGAGATTGAAGACATATGTACAGTTAAATTAGAATCTCAGATAAATAACAGCTATTTTTCAGCCAAAGTATATTGCATGGGTTATACTTATATGAAAAAAATATTGTTTATCTCATACTGGAATTTAATAGAGTGTCTTATGTTTTTATTTGCTAAACCTGTATCTCTTTAATGGATAATTCCTTTATTTAGAGAATTTTTTTTACAAGTTCAAGGAAGAAAGATGTTTTATAATCATTCTAAATAGGATATTTGTACAATGACTAAAGTGATACTTTTTATTTTGAGTCATTTAAAAAATGGAGTGAGGTATGAAGATTTCCAAAAATCTGATGTTAGATTAGAATTCCAACATTTAGGGCAAATTAACAAAATTACTTTGGGATTTAGTTTACTAAAGTAGTAAAGTAGTGGTAGAAGATATTCAGAAATAGGAGAGAGGTAAGAATTAGTAAAATAGAGAAGGCAGTGATCTAAGAGAGGAACAGGAACCATCAATTTAAGGAATAGTAGATATGCTAATATATATGACTTACAGCTCATTTTCAACTTTACTCATATAACAGTTACTATAGTTCAGACACTGTTATAAATACGTTTACTAGATAGTGACTCTTTAATCTTTAAAAACAAGCCTTTGAGTAGTTAGTAATATTAGCCACATCTTACAGATGAGAAAACTGAAGCAAGAAGTTACTTGCTTAATGTTGGAGTGCAAGTAATGGTGGATATGGGATTTGAAACCCACCAGGCTGGTTCTGCTGTCTATACCAAACCACTATTCAGTACTACTTGCTGTCTATACCAAACCACTATTCAGTACTACTTTTACAACTAATTCTATTTTATGAATAAGATATTGTAACAGCAATTAGAAACTAATATGTATATTGATGTGCAATACATCTTTATAAACTGAAATAATTAGTAACAGAAAAAAAGAACAAAAATAAATCTGCTTTAATTGAATAATTATGTTTTCATGCTACCAAATGAAAAAATGGTTGGTGTCTGTCATGAGAAATTAAATCAAAATTTATGAAAATAAGCATATTTACCACAAAACAATAAAACTCTTGCCACTGCATACTAATTTTTAGACATGAAAAAAGAATTTGTGAATTTCGGGGGATGAGTTAGCACATAATTTTTCAACCATTCTGTAAAATCACATGTGGCAACCTTTACTTATCTTTAAACTTTTCCAATGTGATCTTAATGAGCTTGAGTTTTACACACATATGTATTAATTCATTAACTTTCCAAAGAGTTAGTTTTTTTGTTCTTATTTATTTATTTATTTTTTATTATACTTTAAGTTTTAGGGTACATGTGCACAACGTGCAGGTTTGTTACATATGTATACATGTGCCATGTTGGTGTGCTGCACCCATTAACTCATCATTTAGCATTAGGTGAATCTCCTAATGCTATCCCTCCCCCCTCCCCCTACCCCACAACAGTCCCCGGAGTGTGATGTTCCCCTTCCTGTGTCCATGAGTTCTCATTGTTCTATTCTTACCTATGAGTGAGAACATGCAGTGTTTGGTTTTTGGTCCTTGTGATAGTTTGCTGAGAATGATGGTTTCCAGCATCATCCATGTCCCTACAAAAGACATGAACTCATCATTTTTTATGGCTGCATAGTATTCCATAGTGTATATGTGCCACATTTTCTTAATCCAGTCTATCATTGTTGGACATTTGGGTTGGTTCCAACTCTTTGCTATTGTGAATAGTGCCGCAATAAACATATATGTGCATGTGTCTTTATAGCAGCATGTTTTACAATCCTTTGGGTATATACCCAGTAATGGGATGGCTGGGTCAAATGGTATTTCTAGTTCTAGATCCCTGAGGAATCGCCACACTGACTTCCACAATGGTTGAACTAGTTTACAGTCGCACCAACAGTGTAAAAGTGTTCCTATTTCTCCACATCCTCTCCAGCACCTGTTGTTCCTGACTTTTTAATGATCACCATTCTAACTGGTGTGAGATGGTATCTCATTGTGGTTTTGATTTGCATTTCTCAAAGAGGGAATCCTCCCTAACTCATTTTATGAGGCCACCATCATCCTGATACCAAAGCCTGGCAGAGACACAAAAAAAGAGAATTTTAGACCAATATCCCTGATGAACATTGATACAAAAATCCTCAATAAAATACTGGCAAACTGAATCCAGCAGCACATCAAAAAGCTTATACACCATGATCAAGTGGGCTTCATCCCTGGGATGTAAGGCTGGTTCAACATACGCAAATCAATAAACATAATCCAGCATATAAACAGAACCAAAGACAAAAACCACATGATTATCTCAATAGATGCAGAAAAGGCCTCTGACAAAATTCAACAACACTTCATGCTAAAAACTCTCAATAAATTAGGTATTGATGGGACGTATCTCAAAATAATAAGAGCTATCTGTGACAAACCCACAGCCAATATCATAGTGAATGGGCAAAAACTGGAAGCATTCCCTTTGAAAACTGGCACAAGACAGGGATGCCCTCTCTCACCACTCCTATTCAACATAGTGCTGGAAGTTCTGGCCAGGGCAATCAGGCAGGAGAAGGAAATAAAGGGTATTCAATTAGGAAAAGAGGAAGTCAAATTGTCCCTCTTTGCAGACGACATGATTGTATATCTAGAAAACCCCATCGTCTCAGCCCAAAATCTCCTTAAGCTGATAGGCAACTTCAACAAAGTCTCAGGATACAAAATCAATCTGCAAAAATCACAAGCATTCTTATACACCAATAACAGACAAACAGAGAGCCAAATCATGAGTGAACTCCCATTCACAATTGCTTCAAAGAGAATAAAATATCTAGGAATCCAACTTACAAGGGACGTGAAGGACCTCTTCAAGGAGAACTACAAACCACTACTCAATGAAATAAAAGAGGATACAAACAAATGGAAGAACATTCCATGCTCATGGGTAGGAAGAATCAATATCGTGAAAATGGCGATACTGCCCAAGGTAATTTACAGATTCGATGCCATCCCCATCAAGCTACCAATGACTTTCTTCACAGAGTTTTTTGGTTCTTAAGTAATTCTATTATGAAGTAACAACTGAATCATCACCCTTGCTATTTGCTTTTCTTCAAGTTCTAACTTATCTAACTCTGAAATTCTCTCCCTTGTCAAAGGCCTTGGGATATGATTTGTCAAGCAATTACCTAAACTCACTTTATCAACACTATATAATACCATGTCTGTTGCAAGATTTATGCTTTTACTTTTTAATCAATTTATCACTAACGATTTATACTTTCACTTTTTAATCAATTTTTGGCTGTTTTAAAATTACTTCATCAATTTTTTTTGCAAGATCGGACAACCATGTAAACATTGATCAAAGCCTTATGTAATGGGCAGATAAAGATTTAAATGGGGAGAGATGCTTGAATGGGTATTAATTTTAGAAGTGGTGAGTTTATCAGATAATATTGTCTGATATGGGAAGTTTTGCTTCCCAATGTGAGCAACATAGCTGTATGGAAAGAATAACAGATACTAAGATAAATCCCTTTTAATTAGTCTTATTGGTATATTTGGAATATTTTTCAGATGTTATTATTATCCCATGTGGATAGTAGCTGTTGTCATTAAAAATTTTTGCACAAGTGAAAAGAGTCTAAAGTACCTCTTATTATTTTTGCAATGCAAAAGAATTTAAGAAGTCATAGTTTTTGAGTTTGAAACTTAGTTTATTGTTTTGTTGTATCAGCTACGTTAAAGCTCGATTAGCAATATACCAAATCAAAAGAAATCTTATTAAAAAACCGAATATGATATATTTAAACTATAAAATCTTATTGATATCTAGTACATACCTTAGTGGGAAACTTATTTTTACCTTGCAAATTTTCAAAGTCTGTCTTAAAACTATAACCCAGATGCCAGAGTTACTTCTGAAAGATCGAGTCTGCCTCTTCTGGAAGTGGCTGAAACTAGAAACCTCTTCTATCCTCCAGTTCAGTCCATGAAGAAAAACTAAGTAAAAAACAAAATTCTAAAACACAAGTCTGCTCTAAATAGGTGCTTCTGTATCTACTAAATGTCTGCATTACATACATATCTTTGCCTTTATGTAAATTTTCTTCTTTTATTTCTGCTTTCTGCCTTCTTCCCTATTTCCCTCCCTTTCTCCTCATCTTTCCTATCTCTCTTTTATCTACTAATAATGATGTTCATTCTTTCCTCCACTCATAAAGAATCTACCCTTTTTTCACATGTAATTAGTTCCAGACACACCTCCTCTACAGTTTTTCCCTTTCTTATGAATTCATTAATTGCTGAGAAACATTGGCTTTATTAAACTTTACCATATATTAATTTTTCATTATAAAAAGGTCTCACTATAAGATGTTAAAAAAAAAAAAGAAATTTTACCTAGGCATACAGCTAACCAGGGAAGTAAAAGATCTCTACAAAGAGAATTACAAAACACTGCTAAAATAAATCAGAGATGACACAAACAAATGGAAAAATACTCTAAGTTCATGGATAAGAGGAATCAATATCACTAAAATGGTGATACTGCCCAAAGCAATTTACAGATTCAATGCTGTTGTCATCAAACTACTGAAGACATTCATTACAGAAATAGAAAATAAAGTTTCAAAATTCATATAGAACCAAAAAAGAGCTCAAATAGTGAAGACAGTCCTAAGCAAAAAGAGCAAAGCAGGAGGCATCATGCTATCTGACTTCAAACTATACTGTAGGGCTACAATAACCAAAACAGCATGATACTAGTACAAAAACAGACACATAGACCAATGGAACTGAACAGAGAGCCCAGAAATGAGGTCACATATCTACAACAATTTGATCTTCAGCATAGCTGACAAAAACAAGCAATGGAGAAAGGACTTTCTATTCAATAAATGCTGCTGGGATAACGGGCTAACCATATGCAGAAGATTGAAATTTCCTTACACCATGTAAAAAATAAACTCAAGATGGATTAAAAATTTAAAATATGAACTTTAAAGTAGTTTTTTCCAATTCTGTGAAGAAAGTCATTGGTAGCTTGATGGGGATGGCATTGAATCTATAAATTACCTTGGGCAGTATGGCCATTTTCACGATATTGATTCTTCCAACCCATGAGCGTGGAATGTTCTTCCATTTGTTTGTATCCTCTTTTATTTCATTGAGCAGTGGTTTGTAGTTCTCCTTGAAGAGGTCCCTTGTAAGTTGGATTCCTAGGTATTTTATTCTCTTTGAAGCAATTGTGAATGGGAGTTCACTCATGATTTTGGCTCTCTGTTTGTCTGTTATTGGTGTACAAGAATGCTTGTGATTTTTGTACATTGATTTTGTATCCTGAGACTTTGCTGAAGTTGCTAATCAGCTTAAGGATATTTTGGGCTGAGACGATGGGGTTTTCTAGATATACAATCATGTCATCTGCAAAGAGGGACAATTTGACTTCCTCTTTTCCTAATTGAATACCCTTTATTTCCTTCTCCTGCCTGATTGCTCTGGCCAGAACTTCCAGCACTATGTTGAATAGGAGTGGTGAGAGAGGGCATCCCTGTCTTGTGCCAGTTTTCAAAGGGAATGCTTCCAGTTTTTGCCCATTCAGTATGATATTGGCTGTGGGTTTGTCATAGATAGCTCTTATTATTTTGAGATACGTCCCATCAATACCTAATTTATTGAGAGTTTTTAGCATGAAGTGTTGTTGAATTTTGTCAGAGGCCTTTTCTGCATCTATTGAGATAATCATGTGGTTTTTGTCTTTGGTTCTGTTTATATGCTGGATTACATTTATTGATTTGCGTATGTTGAACCAGCTTTGCATCCCAGGGATGAAGCCCACTTGATCATGTTGTATAAGCTTTTTGATGTGCTGCTGGATTCGGTTTGCCAGTATTTTATTGAGGATTTTTGCATCAATGTTCATCAAGGATATTGGTCTGAAATTCTCTTTTTTGGTTATGTCTCTGCCAGGCTTTGGTATCAGGACGATGCTGGCTTCATAAAATGTGTTAGGGAGGATTCCCTCTTTTTCTATCGATTGGAATAGTTTCAGAAGGAATGGTACCAGTTCCTCCTTGTACCTCTGGTAGAATTCGGCTGTGAATCCATCAGGTCCTGGACTCTTTTTGGTTGGTAAGCTATTGATTATTGCCACAATTTCAGAACCTGTTATTGGTCTATTCAGAGATTCAACTTCTTCCTGGTTTAGTCTTGGGAGGGTGTATTTGTCGAGGAATTTATCCATTTCTTCTAGATTTTCTAGTTTATTTGCATAGAGGTGTTTGTAGTATTCTCTGATGGTAGATTGTATTTCTGTGGGATCGGTGGTGATATCCCCTTTTTCATTTTTATTGCATCTATTTGATTCTTCTCTCTTTTCTTCTTTATTAGTCTTGCTAGTGGTCTATCAATTTTGTTGATCTTTTCAAAAAACCAGCTCCTGGATTCATTAATTTTTTGAAGGGTTTTTTGTGTCTCTATTTCTTTCAGTTCTGCTCTGATTTTAGTTATTTCTAGCCTTCTGCTAGCTTTTGAATGTGTTTGCTCTTGCTTTTCTAGTTCTTTTAATTGTGATGTTAGGGTGTCAATTTTGGATCTTTCCTGCTTTCTCTTGTGGCCATTTAGTGCTATAAATTTCCCTCTACACACTGCTTTGAATGTGTCCCAGAGATTCTGGTATGTTGTGTCTTTGTTCTCATTGGTTTCAAAGAACATCTTTATTTCTGCTTCATTTCGTTGTTACCCAGTAATCATTCAGGAGCAGGTTGTTCAGTTTCCATGTAGTTGAGCGGTTTTGAGTGAGTTTCTTAATCCTGAGTTCTAGTTTGATTGCACTGTGGTCTGAGAGACAGTTTGTTATAATTTCTGTTCTTTTACATTTGCTGAGGAGAGCTTTACTTCCAACTATGTGGTCAATTTTGGAATAGGTGTGGTGTGGTGCTGAAAAAAATGTATATTCTGTTGATTTGGGGTGGAGAGTTCTGTAGATGTCTATTAGGTCCACTTTGTGCATCTCAGTAAACTATCGCAAGGACAAAAAACCAAACACCGCATGTTCTCACTCATAGGTGGGAATTGAACAATGAGAACTCATGGACACAGGAAGGGGAACGTCACACACCGGGGACTGTTGTGGGGTGGGGGAAGGGGGGAGGGACAGCATTAGGAGATATACCTAATGCTAAATGACGAGTTAATGGGTGCAGCAAAACAACATGACACATGGATACATATGTAACAAACCTACACATTGTGCACATGTACCCTAAAACCTAAAGTATAATAATAAAAGAAAATAAAATTAAAAAAAAATTTTTAAATATAACCAAAATCTATAAAAATCCTAGAAGACAACCTAGGCACTAACATTCTGTACATAAGTATGGGCAAATATTTCATGATAAGGATGCCAAAAGCAATCGCAACAAAAGCAAACATTGACAAATGAGATCTAATTAATCTAAAGAGCTCTGCACTGCAAAAGAAACTATCAACAGAGTAAACAGACAACCTGCAGAATGGGAGAAAATATTATATTTGCAAACTATGCATCTGACAAAGTTCTACTATGCAGCATCTATAAGAAACTTAAAAAATTTACAGGAAAAAAGCAAACGACCCCATTAAAAAGTAGGCAAAGAACATGAACAGATACTTTTCAAAAGAAGACATACATGCGGCCAACCATCCTATTAAAAAGAGCTGAACATCACTGATGATTAGAGAAATGCAAATCAAAACCACAATGAGATACCATCTCACACCAGTCAGAATGGCTATTACAAAGTCAAACTATAACAGATGCTGGCAAAGTTGCAGAGAAAAGGGAATGCTTATTCACTGTTGTTGGCTCAGTTCAACCATTTTTGGTTAGTTCAACCATTGTGGAAAGCAGTGTGGTGATTCCTCAAAGAGCTAAAAACAGAACTGCCATTCAATCCACCAATCTCATTACTGGGTATATATCCAAAGGAATGTGAATCATTCTACCATAAAGACACATGCACATGTATGTTCATTGTAGCACGGTTCACAATAGAAGAGACCATATTCACAATAGAATAGAAATGTAATCTACCTAAATGCCCATCCATGAGAGACTGGATTAAAATAATGTAGTATAAATACACCATGGAATACTATTCAGCCATAAAAAAGAATGAGATTATGTCTTTTGTGGGAACATGGATGGAGCTGGAGGTCATTATCCTTAGCAAACTAACTCAAAAACCAAAAACCAAAAACCAAATACTATATGTTCTCACTTATAAGTGGGAGCTAAATGATGAGAATTCATGGACAGAAAGAGGGGAACAGCAGACACAGGGTCCTACCAGAGGGTGGAGAGTGGGAGGATGAAGGCAGCAGGAATAACTATTGGGCACTAGGGCTTAGTACCTGGGTGATGAAATAATCTGTACAGCAAACCCCTGTTAACATGAGTTCACCTATATAATAAACCTGCACATGTACCCCTGAACCTAAAATAAAAGTTAAAATAAAAATAAAAAATAGAGTAGAAAAAATGTTACTTTGGTGAATGAAAAGTAATTAAGACCCTACCTCAAAGATGATCAAAGTTAAAACAAAATAAACCTAACTTTTGTCACTTTATACAATGTTAATAAAATATACCAAAAAAGATATATTCAATTTTCCTTTTATAAAATAACATGTATTCATGAGAAGGAGATAAATGAGTGCGAACTATGAGCTTATATTCAGCCCTGCCCTTGAGCTGATTTCACACAGCACAAAACAACGTCTCTTGATATCCTCGCAAAGATCAGAAAAATGCAGTTCGCAGTTTTGAGACTTATTGTCATTATGCCTCCTTTGTTACTTTTGCTTGGGTAAGACTCTAATCCATCTTAAGTGTATAAGGAAACTTTCTTCCAGGTGGTTCTTTCTGAACACGACTTCAGGGTTACCTTGGACTTCTAACTCTCTGCCTTACTTTCAAACTTAAGGTGACAGTATGTTTTGAAGAACAAATTTGAATTCCATTTTACTATGTTGTCAAGCCCCAACCATCCCTTCTCACCCTAATCTCTCTATCTGCCTTATAAAAGGTAATCGTAGAAAAGAGCAAAATTAAGCCAAGAGAAGAGACTCTATATCTATATACAATGAACCAATATTGCTTCTGTTTAGCTTCAGGCTCTTAGGACAGCATACAGATTTGAACTGTGAGATTACTCTGTAGACCACCCATTTGACTTGGTTTCATGATCAGTTTACCTGAAGTTATCTATAATCTGTAATTAGTTATATGACCTAAGTAAATTATGAGTGAATTAGCTTATCCATGTTCATCATCAATATTATTTTTAATTGACATAGTACTGTAGTTTGAAAGACTAAAGCTTCTTTTTCATGGCATGGGAGTATTGTATAAGTAGATGTAAATCTTGCTACTGTGCCTGACAGCATAGTTGACAGATTTTACTAACTTTTTCAAGCTCAAATATCAGGGACTTCTGCTTGAAGAGCAAAATACTCTTCAAAAACTTCATATACATAAGTATGATAGAGTATGACCATAAGAGACATTTGAAAATTATTTTAAAACTATTAAGAGGCCAGGCGTGGTGCCTCGCACCTGTAATCTCAACACTTTGGGAAGCTGAGGTGGGAAGATCACTTGAGGCCAGGCATTCAAGACCAGCCTAGGCAACATAGTGAGACTCCATCTCTACAAAAAATTAAAAAAAACTATAGCCAGGCATGGTGGCATGTACCTGTAGCCCCAGCTATTCAGGAGGCTGAGGTGGGAGGATCTCTTGAACCCAGGCGCTCAAGGCTGGAGTGAGCCATGATCACGCCACTGCACTCCAGCCTGGGTGACAGAGTGAGACACTGTAATTAAAACAATAAAAATAAAAACTATTAAGAATTGAAGAGGAATGTACATTACAAATTAAAATATGGAAGGAATATATCACAATCCTAAGCAATTAGACTGATTCAAAATTATCTTTGCATTATGATACAATTTGGTATACTTCCATATTTAGGCTCATGCTATTTGAATTTTCGGCTATAATAGATAATTCCTAGATTTGTAGGCGGTAGGGAGCTGACAGTTGTTAAGCAATTCATATTTCCTCCAGATGAAATGTAAGGCAGCTTTTTAAAAAATCCACTTTATAGATAAAAAAATTGAGGCCAAGAGAGTTCAGTAAACTTCTCCAGGGTCACAGCACTATTAAGCAGCAAAACAGGATTTGGATGGAGCTTGGGCACATACTTTTTCTTCTGTATAATGCCAATTATACAGAAGAGTGGAATGAGGAAATACGGAATAAGAAAATATTCAAGTGGTGAGAACAGCATGTTTGCCATTTGAGATATGAATATTTCTGACATATGTGACCAAGAAGGGAATACACGGATGAGAGAATCCTTTCTCTTGCATTCTCTTTTCTAAGGATCAGTGGACCTGCAGGATGGGAGCTATAGCTAGAAAAAGTCCACAGTTTCATTGTCAGAAACAATTACCACTGATAGATTTAAAACCTTTTAAAGGTGTTTCTGTATATTGTGAAAAGCATGACTTTTTTTTTGTGCTTGTGTGTACATGAGATACCTGTAACTCTTTTAGTATGGGCATTAAAAAAGAAGATGTGAGATTTATAAGTGGAAGCTAAACCTTGAGTACACATGGACATAGAAAACAACAGGCACTGGGGACTGCTGGGGCAGGGAGGGAGGTGGCAAGGGTTGAAAAGCTACCTATTGGGCACTATGCTCACTACTTGGGTGACAGGATCAATTGTACCCCAAACCTCAGCATCATGCAATATACCCATGTAACAAACCTGCACATGTACCCCCTGAATCTAAAATGAAAGTTGGAATTTTTTAAAAAGTGAAACAAAGATGTGAGAAAAAGATAAAGGGAGAAGAAAAGAGAGAGAAGACAAGAAAATATATAAATATAGAAATGATGCATAGGGCCGGGCGTGATGGCTCACGCCTATAATCTCAGCACTTTGGGAGGCCAAGGCAGGCGGATCACACGGTCAGGAGATTGAGACCATCCTGGCTAACACGGTGAAATCCCGTCTCTGCTAAAAATACACACACACACAAAAAAATGCAATGCTGTCTTCATTCCTCATTTACCTCTTTCAGTCCTGATTTATTGTGTACTCAGGACTGTGGATGTTTTCCAAAAATAGGTCTTCCGCCCTTTGATCTTTTCCCTTTATATACTTAATAAAATATTAATAAAATTAACATATACTCCAATAAAAATGTCAGGAGGCACACAGGAGATGCACAAAATAAAAAGGGTAAATAACTAATAAGCATAAAATAGTCAAATCACGAATAATCCAAAAAATGTATATTAAAAAAAACCATACCATTTACACCTATCAAGTTGTCAAAGACAATATGTGAAAGAAAGTTGTAATACAGAGTATTGTGAAGAGTGTAAGAAATTGGTCACTCATACATTGATGGAAGAGTAACTTGACAACAATTTTCTGAAATTTAAATTTGGTAATATGTATCAAAAGTTTTAAATGGTACAGTATTTATAAAGCAGTAATTCCATATTTATTAGTATTTTAGGGTAAAATGTGTGATATATAGATGTAATTTTATATACAGTCAGAAAAATGAAAATTAGAAATAATATAATTGTAGAACAGAAGGCAATTGGTTAAAACTAATGACATATTATTTTTACTACAAATCCATGAGAGTTGCCAGCTTCCTGCCCATTGTTGCAAAACGTAACATTTGAGTCCTTCAGTTACTCCACATCTGTGGGTAAGTTTGTCCCTTTGCCTCCCCTCCCTTCTCCTTCCTTCCTACCCTTCCTTTCTTTTCCACTCTCTTCTTACCCTTTTCCTCATTGTCTCTTGTTTTCATTCACATAAAGCAGCCAAAGTAATTGTGACATTTTGCTCAAGTTTATTCAACTAGAGCACGTGTTGGGGCTGAAATCTGAACTCAAGTAGATGACTCCAAAGCTTGTGCTCTTAAACACTGTTTCAGAGTACTACTGAGTGCCTAAGCCCACCTCTGATTCTTACGGCTGAAATGCATATGTGTCTACTTTTATCAGATTTTGCATGAGTCACTTTTCCTACTAAGATATCCTTCCTTTGCTTTCCTTGATTACTTCCAGTTCTACTTAAATCCTTCCAACAACCATTAGAATATCCACTTCTAAAATATTCATTAAACCCTGTAAATTATAGAGACATTCTCTTCGTGACACTTACTATTCACTGGTGGAATATGAGACACTGAAGAATCAAAGCCAAGAATTACTCTCCAGCTTGAAAAACCACCACTGGCTCCCTGTGACTTACAAGATAAAATCTAAGCCTCAGAAACTTCACATCATGTAGACATTTTTTTTCAGTCTGGTCCAAACCTACTTCCCTAGTGACATCCTATGCCACCTGCTCCTTTTTCTCGTTCTCCCCAGCGTGTCCTCCCTACCCAATCCTTCATCCCCCATCTCCAGCAACACAGATCTTCCTCTCACCTCATCAGGTGAAAATTTGGCAGCTGTTTGACATGATGCCTTGAAAAACTTTATTTTGTCCATATGGCTAGCATTAATTTGTGTAAAACTTTCTTGTGACAATCTTTTTCATTGTCTTGCATTTTAAAAAATGTACTTTTATTTGTAGTGTAGAGGAAAACACACAATTCAGTCAGTGAAAATACCTGTCTGATTTAGTTAATCTCTTCTGATTTGAGAGGATTCCTAAAGGAATCCTTGTATTTTTGCCATTCAGGTTTATTTATTTATTTATTTTAAAATACAGGGAGAATGGCTGCTATCATAATAAATCTGAGTTCTGCTCAAAGGAATATTTATTGATACTATAACAAAATTGCATTATGTCAGTTTAAATCCATGGAAAATACTGTAACTGAAATAATATATAATTTTATATATTTTCTTTGATTTTTAAAAATAGTTCAAGACATTAATGTCATTCTGATATTTTGCTTCAATATATTTATATTCTGAATATAAAAATTACATTGTACAAAATAAGATGGAATACTCTTTGTGTAGGTTAGAAGGATCATATTGCACACTGCTGGAAACAAAAAATTATCTGAGAATAAAAATATTAGGAGATAGAAGATACAAAATGCCTTTTTTTTTTTTTTTTTTGAGATGGAGTTTTGCTCCTGTCACCCAGGCTGGAGTGCAATGGCGTAATCTCGGCTTACTGAAACTTCCACCTACCCAGTTCAAGCGATTCTCCTGTCTCAGACTCCCAAGTAGCTGGGATTACAGGCGCCCACCACCACACCCTGCAAATCTTTGTATTTTTAGTAGAGATGGGGTTTCACCATGTTGGCCAGGCTGGTCTCAATCTCCTGACATGATCCACCCACCTCGGCCTCCCAAAGTGCTGGGATTACAGGCGTGAGCCACCATGCCTGGCCACAAAATGCCTTTTTTATGCTTACAAAGAAAGATGATATCAGGTGCCTCGTGTTTGTTGTTAATAGTTTATATACTAAATTCAACATCTCAACATACCTCTGAGACACAGTGGCCTTTTACATTAAGTTTTAATTGTTAGCTGCTGCCTCTTTTCTCTACTTTAAGATAAGATAAAACGCGGTGGCTCACGCCTGTAATCCCAGCACTTTGGGAGGCTGAGGCGGGTGGATCACGAGGTCAGGAGATCGAGACCATCTTGGCTAACACGGTGAAACCCCGTCTCTACTAAAAATACAAAAAATTAGCCAGGCGAGGTGGCGGGCACCTTTAGTCCCAGCTACTCGAGAGGCTGAGGCAGGAGAATGGCGGGAACCCCGGGGGGCGGAGCCTGCAGTGAGCCGAGATCGCGCCACTGCACTCCAGCCTGGGTGAAAAGAGCGAGACTCCTCAAAGAAAAAAAAAAAAAAAAAAGATAAGACAAGTTTTTCTGCTTTCTTAATTTGGTACCAATTCATCTAGATATTGGTGTATTTTAGGTTCCAAAATTATTTTAGGCATGGGATCGAACAAGAAACTTCTTTGTAGCAGCATCCCCAGTACTAGGACTTTTTGTCTCTGCATGGAAATCTGAATATATTTATATGTTGGAGTGACATTTCTACAGGAAGCCTAGAGACCTATCTGTTTGCTACATGTCACCAAATTTAAAGTGTAAGTGTGGGTAAATTTCATTGCTTGTTTAGACCTTACAAATATAATTACTCACTGTTAGACAATAAGAAATAGAAAACACTCAAGTGGCTTCCTTATACCTGGGTGTGTTGATTTTGTTTTGTCAATGAGGGCTTTCATTAAGAGCCACTAAAGGTAAGCTTCTCTCAATTGATGTAGTGGTAACAATTTACTCTCTCCTGTCATAGTGAAGATAGAATGAAAAGAACCTGTCCTTCAATCTGTTTGTGGTAGAGATTTCTTTTTTTTTTTTAAGTATAAACATTGAATTCCTCTGCTTACTTGGAGATGGAAGGTCATTAACAGGGCACTTGAGCAGATTGGAATTACAGTCAATTGAGACGCTGAAACATCCTAAATGGCCTAATGCACCAACTAAGTGCTTCTTAAATTCCAAAACTTTTACTTGAGCACAGCAATCATGATTTTCCATTGCCTTTAGTAAATGTTTTATATCGTTTTATGCGAGGCAGCAACACAAATTTAAACCAGTGTGTTTAAGTTTTCTGCTTAGCAACATTACTTTGTCAAGATGTAAATGTAAAATTTGATTATCAGTTAATTATGTATGGTTACCTATTAAAATTAACAGAAAAATTAATGAAACGTAAGTTAGATGGTACTGCTAATGCCAATGCAATTTATTTCAAGATTCCATACTAATTTGTACTATTACTGCTATATGTGTGTAAGTTTTGCACACTCTCTCCCTATTTATATATATAAGCACACACATACAGGGTATTTAGCAATCAAATGTATCTTAGGCCACATAACATGTAGTATATGAAAATAATGCATATGCAAGACATTTTTTTAGTCTGGTCCAAATCTCCTTCTCTAGTGACATCCTATGCCACTTGCACATATTTATTATGTGATAATAAATAATCACAGCAGACACAATGAAGTACTAAGAAGACCTAAACTTTAGTCCTAGTGTTGTCATTCATCATCAGTAGGATCAAGGTCACTTGAGTTTTCTTGCCTTAGCGTTCCACTAAGAGATGTCTCAATAATAATAACGAGAGTCTCAATAGATGACCTGCAAGGTTATGTCCAGCTCTAAACTTCTGTAGTGTTATGTGTACTTACAAATTGCTAAAGCCATTTTTTTTTATTTATGCACAAATCCCAATTACTAAGGTAAATGAGTTAATAGTAAGTTGGGACAATTTTTACAATATGAATTAGAGAATGCAGGCTCTGTTAAAACAATAAAAGAGTGAGACAGGAAGAATGGCAAATTGTGAGAAAAGAATATTTAGTCTTGTAAAACAAACTCAGAAATTGAAGCGATATATTATATGGTGATAGACAGTATAGTGGTAATTAGTTCAGTGCTATGAGGTGCTTGAAAGTCTAGACTTTAGAAGGTGGAAGCTAACTGTGAACTAAGAAATAGGATGCCAGTGGTACAGGTGGAGACATCTTTCTGAGATCAGAGTTACAGGAAAAACAGGAAATGAGGTGGCAATTAAGTAATTGCTGCTGTCAAGACTATATTTTTTTCAAGAAGACAGTCTAGGGCAAGGTCAAAGGTAAAGGTAAGGTTGAAAAATATAGGAATAAGATTTTTTTCCCTAGAAAAATACATCTGAAAAAAACCTCCATAGAGTTTTTACTGGGGCAGCAATGCATACTTTGGAAACATACAAATTCTCAAATCTCACACTAGTAAATAATATGTTTTAGACTCACTTGTGAATACCTGCAATGGGCCCAGAATAGTACTAAGAAAACAGCTTTTTCATCATGCTTTGGTATAAAGTCTACCAAATAATAAAATACAGTCCTTGAAATTATTAAATATATGCTTACACAGTGGACTATTCAAAGCCATTACAGACTGGTAAACAAGTAATAAATGATCCAAAGTCCATAACTACACATTTGTGTAATTCACAGCTGCCACCTTCAATGGATTAAATAATGTGACTTCTCAGCCATGGTCTTTTAACCAATATTTATAACAGCTTAAATAGATTTTTGAGAATCTAATTTTGGATAGATATTAATCTTTGCAGAAGTTGCTAAAATTAATATTTAGGCACTGTTTGTTAAAACATTTCAGTGTTGAATACTATTGTTGCAAATTATTCTTTTATTGCATATAAAATATTCTATTTAATGATTAAATTAATCATAAAATATTTTAAAAATGCAGGAAGATCGTCACTTTTAATGTGTTCATTAATATTCTGTTGGGATTTATTTAAAACAAAATTGTTTCTTCAGACATTGTAAACTTTATTCACTCCCTGGCAGTAGGTGTAAAATAAGAATTTACTTTTCAGGAGGGCAAAGAACATTAGAGTGGGTATCTATCTTTAAGAATTTAAGAGGATGCATTTCCAGGAAAATTTTCAAGGGTGATTAAGGCATTGAAGTCTTAGAGTATTTTTAACTATATTTAAGAAGTTTATTTTATCATTTCATTCTTAGAATTTGTGAATAAGTCTCATTACTCACATTTCATGACAGAGAGCCAAAAGATCAAGCTGCCTTCTTATAATTTAAAAAGTCTCCATTATTACTCCAGTAGACAGTTGAACATTTTTTAATGCTCTCTCTGGGGGTAAAACAATTTTATTCATTGCGTTATCTCATCTGAAACTCTGTGTGGTAAAAGGTGGTATGAAAAGGATAAAATGTTGTGAGTCATTTTCAATGACGTCTTAACCATGCTGCCATTTTGCTTTGCTACCATTTCAGGTGCAATACTTGGTTATTGTTCTAGGTTTTGGTTTTGCAGTACATAGCTCATGCCTTGAATAAACATAATAAAATGTAAAAAGCAATAAAGCATATCTGCCTGAACTACCTTTATCAGAGTAGTCCCTCTCTTTTTACTGTAACTTTGCTATTTGGACTTTGCTATTTTAATCCTATATATAAAAACATAGGAAATGTTGTTTATTAAGTTAGAAAATGTTTTTAATTTCTAATAATTAGAACTCTTCCCAATGGCAATATCATACAGCAAAAAACTTTGTTTCTATTTTAGGGAGCAAGTTAAGGCTATTCAGAATGTCAAGCACACATCCATTCTTTGAACAACTCCTTCCTTTCTCCTACTCTCTCAGATTCTTTCTCTAGTGGTTCCTTTCCCTCAGTTTAAAAATATTTTTCCTGCACTAAACTTTTCTCTTGCTCTAAAACTATTTCCTTTCATTCTTCTGACAAATTTTGTCCACTTTCTCTCTTCCTCTCAAAGACACTTACTGAGCAATTGGTTTCATACCAACTGTCTATTGACTAATCCCACATTCATTCTTCCATCCACTGCAACCTAGCTTCTGCTCCCATTTCTCTGCAGAGACTATTCTTGCTGAGGTCATTAGTGATTCAACCCAATGAACAGTTTAGTCCTTATCTTACCAGTCAGTCCTGCAGTGAATATTAATGACCATGTTGTCTCTTACAGATTTTCTGTTCTTTTATTGTTCGTGGCATGATACTCACTTCTTCTTGTCCCCATTTTTCTTTCTTCTTCTGTCTCTCACACAATTTGACCCTTATGTAACTGCTATTTATCATTATATTGCTTCCTGTGAGATTTCATCCATTGTCGTGATTTAAAGCATATCTAAACTATATGCACCTGATTCCCAAGTCTCTACTTCAAGCTCAGACTTTCTTCCACAATTAGACTATATATTACCTTGGACAAATGTTCTACAAGAGCCTGAAACTCCACAAATCCAAAATGAAACACCATCTTTACCCTAAATGGGCTCATGTCTTGTATTCTCTTCCTGATTTGGCAAGATCAATTTCTATTTCATCACTATCACTAGAAGACTAATTCTTAACCTCTTTCAGTCTCTTTTCCTCTCTACACTTAAAACCTCTGAGTACTCTATTTCATCAGTTGTAGATGCATATTTCTGCATGTTTTAACAACTCTGAAATCAGGATGTATCATAACAAGCCACAATCAAGGTATTGTTCCAGTTTGATTAGCAGACATTTTATTACCTCTTTGTAACACCAAAAGACATATTGTGTCCTATGGTCCACTCCATGTGCCTTACATTAGGTGAAATCTAGTACTTCACACATCTATCTCAATATCTCCACTTCACGTCCACTCCTCTAATTCAACAGTCCTTACACTGAAAATTACAGAACACGGATGAAATAAGTTAAAGCACACACAAATAAATAGAAAGATATCCCATGTTCAGGAATTGCAAGAATTGATATTGTAAAAATATCTGTACCACCCAAAGTGATCTACAGATTAAATGCAATTCCTACCAAAATTCTCATGGCATTTTTCACGAAAGTACAAAAATAATCCTAAAATTTTTATGGAAGCACAAAACAACCTCAGATAGGCCAAACCAATTTTGAGCAAGATTCACAAAGCAGGAGCCATCACACTTCCTGATTTCAAAATACATTACAGAGCTAAATAACCAAAACAGTGTGGCACTGACATTAAAACAGACATCTAAAACAACAGAACAGAATATAGAGCCCAGAAATAAACCCATGCATATAGGGTCAACTGATTATTGACAGGGGTGCTAAGAATACACAACAGGAATAGAATAGTCTTCCATAAAAGGTGTTGGGAAAACTGGAAATCCATATGCAAAAGAATGAAATTGGACTCTTATCTTACACCGTACAAAATGTCAACTAAACATGGAGTGGTAAACACTTAAAATGTAAGAGCTGAAACTATAGAACTCCTAAAAGAAAACACAGGGGGAAAACACCTGGATTTTAAGTTTAGCAGATTACATCAAACTTAAAAGTTTCTCTGCAGTAAAGAAAATAATCAATGAAATGAAAAGGCAACCTTGGAATGAGAGAAAATGTTTGCAATCTGAATACTGCATAAAGGGCTAATATTCAAAATATATAAGGAGCTCCAACAATGCAATAGCAAAAATAAGCAAACACACAAGAACCAAATAACCAGATTAGAAAATGGTAAAAGGACATGAATAGATATGCAAAGGACCAACAGATATATGGAAGGGTGCTCAATGTCACTGATCATCAGGGAAATGCAAATAAAAACCGCAATGAGATATCGCCTCACACCTGTTAGGATGGTTTTAATTAAAAAAAAAAAAATAGATGCTGGTGAGGATGCCGAAAGAAGGGAACCCTTGGCCACTGTTGGTGGGAATGTAAATTGGCATAGCCTCTATGGAAAACAGTAAGACTCATGCAGTTTCCTTGCATGTGGTTGGCCTTCTCTCACAAACTTCCGTAATCACTCATTCCCCACTTCTTACCTACCTGCCTTGACGAGGTGATCCCAAAACTAGGACCTGAAGGATGTTAATTAGATTAAGAGAATAGCAAAGAATATTTTATACAATATGACATGTGCAAAAATCCTGTGGCAGGAAGGATTGTAAAAAATGACCAGTGTAAGGCTGAAGTAGAAAGACAATGGGTGGGTATAAGCAGAGACTGGAAAGTAATATTGGGACCATAGAATGCAAAGCTTCGGGGATCATATTATGGAGTTTTCCCCTTAACCTTAGGGCAACAGAAAACCGCAGGAAAGTTTTAAATGTTGGGCACAGGAGGTCATATGGTGAGATATGCATTTTAAAAAAGTCCTTCTGTCTCAACTAGGGGGAAACTAGACTGAACACAGAAGATCAATTATGTTTCTTGCATAAATTAGGGGAAACAACATGGTGTATAGGAAGAACACAGAACCTAGAGTCGAGCAGACTTGAGATCAATCCAGATCCCAGCATTTCTATAACATTGTGAGGAGATGTAAGAACGTACAAAAAGCTTGACAAACATTAGTTCTCTTTGACCTCTCCCAAATTAGATTCTCCCCAACAAGGTGAGCAAATAACTGTATGTTGTGCAGAAAGCACATTCACTTTCAAATTTAAAACTTCACCCCAAGGCTTACACTTTTATATCTCAACATATTGTTTTTAATAGCTATAGTATTTCCTATCTTTATACTTTTTGCTTAACATAAAAAGTAAATTCCAGGCCTAAAACTTAATAAGTAGGTAGAGGTAAGCAGAGAAGATTACAATTTGGGCCAACCAGCATAAACTCTAACCCCTTAAACAATGCCTCCTTTTATGTACTGCACTTCATATGGGTATCAGAGTAGAACTGTGTAATGACAGCCCTAATAGCTACCAGTCGTAAAGAAACAACAGAAGAACAAATGTTGAGACTTGAAAGTTGGAAGGATCAATAGCTAGATAGCATTTGTTATATGAGAGCTGAAATTAGATCTTCAAAGAAATACTGCCGAAAGCAAAATTAATTAGGTAATTTAGTATACCCCCAAAATAACTTACTTTAAGATTTGAGTCCCAATATACACTATATATTTCTGTCACTACTAATCTGGTTTAAAGGATTTATCCACTCCAAACTTTGTTTATCTTCCGGCCATTTTATAGTTTAGGATACCCTCTCTAGTATAACTTTTATTAAATATCCTCTTTTTTGAGGATGTGTGTGTTTCAACTTCTCTGTGTAAGTTTCTTAAAGTCAGATAATATTTATCTTTTTATCCCTAGCCTCTAGAAAATCATGTCGAACATGGTGAATACTTACAGATACCAGTTGGCCGGGTAAACATGTCAATTAATTTGGAGAGTCTCTGTTTAAATACCATTCAAGTATCACCTCTTCTGAAAGTCCTTTACTATCTACTTTTATCTTTCTCTTTTTTTCTCCATGGTGTATATTGTTTTCTGCATTTCTATGCATTGTGCACTTATTTGTTGCCTGTCTCCCTGACCAGAACACATACTGCATGAGGGCAGGCTCTTCGTATTCCTCTCATCTATATCCCCAGGGACTCACACAGAATAGATGCTCAAATATATTTGGTAAATGAATGAAATACAGATTTAGTGTTTTCTCAGTGTTAACTTTTCATATTTGTCAGTACTTGAAAATATAACAGCATTATTCTAGGAAATTGATATTATCTCATTGTTGTGATGTATTAGGGCTCTCTAGAGAAAAAGAATATATATATTTTTTGTTGTTTTTTCTTCAACTTTTATTTTAAGTTCAGAGGTACATGTATAGGACATGCAGGTTTGTTACATATGTAAACAAGTGCCATGGTGGTTTGCTGCACAGACCAACCCATCACCTAGGTATTAAGCCCAGCAACCATTAGCTATTCTTCTTGATGCTCTTCCTCTCTCCACCAGATCCCCGCCTACAGGACCCAGTGTGTGTTGTTCCCTGCCATGTGTCCATGTGGTCTCGTTATTCAGCTCCCACTTGTAAGCGAGAACATGCCATGTTTGGTTTTCTGTTCCTGCATTAGTTTGCTGACCATAATCGCTTCCAGCTCCATCCATGTCCCTACAAAGGACATAATAATCCATGGTGTATGTGTGCTACCTTTTCTTTATCTAGTGTATCATTGATGGATATTTAAGTCGATTTCATGTCCTTGCTATTGTGAATTGTGCTGCAATGAAAATACTCATGCATGTGTCTTTATAGCAGAATGATTCCTCTGGGTATGTACCCAGTAATGAATGAGATTGCTGAGTCAATTTTTTCTGCCTCTAGGTCTTTGAGAAATCACCACACTGTCTTCCACAATGGTTGAACTAATTTACACTCCCACCAACGATGTAAAAGTGTTCTTTTTTCTCAGCAACTTCACCAGCATCTATAGTTTTTTGAATTTTTAATAATAGCTATTGTGACTGACATGAGATGGTATCTCCTTCTGGTTTTGCTTTGCATTTCTCTAATGATCAGTGATATTAAGCTTTTTTTCATATGTTTATTGGCTGCATGTGTCTCTTCTTTTGAGAAGTGTCTGTTCATGTCCTCTGCTTGCTTTTTAATGGGGTTGTTTTTTTCTTGTAAATTTGTTTAAGTTCCTCATAGACTCTGGATATTAGACCTTCGTCATATGGATAGATTGCGAAAATTTTCTTCCATTCTATAGGTTGTCTGTTCACTCTGATGATAGCTTCTTTTGCTGTGGAAACAGTGTGTGTATAAATATATACATATCTGTGTATATATATGTATGCATGTATATATATCACACATATACACACACATTCTGTTGGTTCCCCCTTTCTCTCTCTCGAGGTAGAGAGAGGGAAAGGTTTAGATATATATCTCTGTCCATCTAGAGACATTTATTTTAAGGAAAATATTTATGCATTTGTGAGGCCTGGAAAATCTGAAATGTTCTGGACAGGCCCACAGGCTGCTATTCTTGCGATTCCTTCTTCTTCCAAGGATCTCAGTCTTTTGTCTTAAAGCCTTCAACTGATTGGATGAGGCTCACCCACATTATGGGAGGTAATCTGCTTTACTCAAAATCAACTGATTTAAATACTAATCACATCTCATACCTTCAAAGAAACATCTAGCCTGGCATTTGGCCAAACAACTGAGCACTATAGCCTACCTTAGTTGACACATAAAATTAACCATCACATGGGAGAAGAAACCTAATATCTAAGTCTTGTTTCTATCCCCTGAATTGCCAAAAGGAAGCCTAAAAGCTGCTTGCACAGCTGCCGCCAGCAGAGGGCACCCTGAGGCACAGGTTTTGAGGGTCTCAAGTCTGTGCTCTACCTACTCTGCGTGGTCTGCAGCCCAACAGCACCTACACCACCTGGGACCTTGTTAGCGGTGCAGAATCTCAGGCCCCATCCCAGGTCTAGTGAATTAGAAACTGCATGTTAACAAGGTCGCCGTGGCATTACTATGCACATTAAGCAGCTGCAATGTTCTTCCCAGGAAATTCCAGACAAAGAAATCTATCTTAATATCCCACACCCTCCATTTTGCATTGTGGGCCACCACATAGGATAGAAAAGATACTTGTGCTGGTTGGCCTTTCTGCCTTTCTTTATTTAGAGAGAACACTTGGGCTCAATGAAAATCAGCACCATGTCAGACGCATGAGAAGTAGGCATAGCCTTCCCTTCAAGATAAGTCTTCAAGGAAGAAGCAGCCAGGTAGAAGGCCGACTATGTTGCCTGTTGAAAGACAGGTTCCTGATGTGAGTGCAACAGTTTCTAGCCACTGTGGCCTTGAAAAGTGTTTTTCCTTTGGATGTAGCTTCCTTATCTATATATTGGGACATTTGGATTCGCTCATAATCTTTAAACTGACTTCAAGCCCCGATATTCTGCTATTAGCTGAAATGATATGCAGCAAAAAAAAAAAAAAAAAAAAAAGAAAAAAACTGTGAAAATGTATGGTAAGAGGTAAGGTAATGATGAAGATGACAACTGAATTTAGCTGCTGGGTGTTCTCATGGAAGAGGTAGCTTTTACTATATGGTATTATAGAATCACTGGTGTGCTTTATTGCACAAGAAGAATTTCAAAGTCCCACTAAATGTCTACTCATAAGATTGAACAAATTCTGAAATTTTATCTGTGAATTAAGAAAAAGTCAGTTTTGTAAACATATGCATACACTGATGAAGAGACTTTTTTTGGAGACAATTTTTGCCTGGGAATAGATGGAGAGAGTATGCACACACTTTGAATGAGATGGAAGAAGAATGAGAGTTTCTGGAGGAAATAAAATGGCTGAAAAATTAGATTTATATATAACATGTATGTGTGTGTGTGTGTATATATATACACATACGTATATATATGTGTGCATATATATAGACACATACATACACATACACATGTATGTACATATATGTATGTGTATATATGTACATATATGTACATATATGTATGTGTCTATATATGTACATATATAGACACATATATATATACACACATATATATATACACATATATATATATACACACATATATATATACACATATAAAAGAAGGTGCCAATCCAGGGGTTTCGGGTTGAGTGGTTTGGGATATGCCACAATATATGATTATGATGTATGATGAGCAAGTGCTGGTCTCTAGAGTTTCAGAATTAACTAAAACCTAATTATTATATGATCTTAGACCTGACTGTGATTGGAAACACTAGGATCTTAGATCGAGTTATTCTATGTAAATTTAACAAAATGAAGCTTCTAAGAAGGAACTGCACTAAAGATTTGATGGGTCATGAGGTGAGGTGGTATAATTAATACATTCACCCAGGTGCATTGACTTCAGTGTGGGAGTTCTTTCCTTCACCATCCACATGTATTCAATTAGCAAATCTCTTTTCTTCAAAATCGACCTTAATTCTCTCTCTCTCCATGTTCCTCTATGTACAGGGCTACCTTAATGAGCAGCCAGGATGCCATCATCTCTGACCTGAATGACAATAACCTCCAAACCAGCCTTTGCATACTCCTTCCTGCTGCTCTGCAGTCCACTTCCATAGACCAGCCAACTGAATCTCCTTATACATAAAACCCTGTCACACCTCTCCATTTTTAAATTTCCTATCAGACTTAGAATTCTAACTAAATTTGTCTCTGTGGCCAATCCTGTCTCTAACGTCAGATTTCAATTTCCTGATCATTCAACATTTTTTCAGACACATCAACCTCTGCCATTTGCCACATACCAGATTCTTCTCTGCCCAAGAGTGTCCCCTTATGTAGGTATCTGCCCAAAACATCCTTTGCTGTTCTCCGTATGGTGGGTTACTTCTCACCCTCCAGGAAATATTGTGCTTTAAGCCATCAAATAACCTATTATAGAAAGGATTTGAACTCACCGTCCAACATGTCTTGAGTAAAAGGATAGACAACTTTTTAATTCCAAATTTCCTTTGGCATATTCTGTTATTTATTTGGTTATCGATATTTGAAGTATAATTCCAATATTTCCCTTTCTATGCAGTCGTTTCACTCATGAAAACTATAAATCAGCAATGTTTTTGCCTTGTGTATTCATATGTACTGAGACTGCCATTTTCTCAAAGTACTCAGTTTATAAAAGCCAGGAATGCATACAAACTATTTAACAAGGAAAGAGACTATTATGATTTTCAATCAACTGGCTGGATTCTTTGTTCTCTAAACACCTTCAGTGACTTTTCTCAAGAAAATTTTCCCACCCAAATTAGGGTAAGAGCTATGAATTTATAAAACAGGGAATGGGCATGGCAGAAGGAACCAGATTTATGTTGGTTTCAGGGAAGGCCTTTCTGGGTGACATTTAAGCTTAAGACCTAAAGTTGGAGAAGGAGTCAGCCAAGAAATAAGAAAACGGAAGAGTGTTTCGGACAGAGAAGAGCATGCCTAAAGATATTGAGGGAAGGAGTCTGGCATTTCCTAGGAGCTGAATGAGGAGGTGTGGGTGAAAAACAGCACACATAAGGGGTGGAGGAGACAGGGCTAGTAGATGAGACTAGGCAGGAGACAAATCTTTCAATACTTGGGAGGACATGTTAGGAGGCTTGGAGTTTATTTTAGCTGCCCTGGTTAGCCACTGGAAGTGTTAGGCAGGGAGTGACACGATCCTATTTGCTTTATAAGAATCTCACTATATTTACCCATATTCTACACAGATAAAAATATGTAAATTGATTTGCTCTGATCTTTCATCGTGATTTACATGGTAATGATTTCTGTGTTAGATATCAATTACTTCTGAAAATGAAAATTTCTTAATATTTACTGAAGATCTTTGAGTGAAAGCAATACATATAAACAGCTAGGGAAAATAAGGTAGAAAGTTATATTGTCACACTCAACATTTTAGACAAAACCATCTATGCTATCATTGTAGCACCTAAACAAGTCTAGCCAGTTTCTATGTATTTCCAGATTTCTGTTTTTTGTTAATGTTTTAATATAATCATTTTCCTGTATTTAATAATTCTTCTTTTAACTAACACACTGCACAGCAATTTATTATATGGTTAGGTTATACATTACTGGACAGTTAGGTTGTTTCTTTTTAAATTCTTTTGATTAAAAACATTTAGTGAGTAGTTTATTTATATATAGATATTTGACTATATTTCTAATTATTTTATTGGCTTAGATTCTCAGAAGTGGAATTATTGGGTCAAGTACCACAGATGCTTTTAAAGACTGTTACGCTTGTGTTGGGGCATGCTTGTCATACTATCCCAATGCATGCATTGAACATTACATATATTTCAAACCTTTAAAATTAGAAAGATAGCTTTTCGGGTCTTCTAGAGTTTTTTTATTGTTGTTTTAATTTTTATTTCTTCATTACTTTTGGTTTAAAAATTTTGTTTGTTAGTGATTTATACTACCTCTTTCCTAAATTATTCATGTCCTTTGATCATTCCTGTAAGGGGACTTAACATTTTATTTGTTGATTTGCAAGTTTGTTATAAATATTTTCAAGTTCTTCTTTGGCTTGTTAATTTTGCTTGTAGGTTTTTGTGATTTGCGGATATATATTCTATATTTGAGTGGAATCATATCCAAAATTCTCCTTTATGAACATTGCTGTAAAGTCTAGAAAGTTTTTCTCCATCAAAATATTCAATGAGTTTTCATATTTATTTTCTTGGCTTTTTTGAACTATATAATTTAGATATAATCTTAGAATAATGTGTGATGTAATGATCAAAAATCAACATTTCAAGCAATTTTTTATTCAACGGATTCATAATGGCCATCAGCACAAAGATGTTTCATCTGCACTCAACCAGCCATGTTTCATAATGGCACCAAAATGTGAGTACATTTTGTCTATGGGTTCCTGGAAATATGGTACTCTGGTGACCCCATAAAGAGCCAGTGTTTATTCTATAGGTTAGCACATATTCCCTTGGCAAAGACATCCACACAAAAGTGAGGAAGCAAGATCTCAAAGTACAAAAGATAATGAGAGAACAAGACCTGTAGAACACAGCCTTGGATAATACTTAACAGGAGTGCATCAAGATATGAGGTCAATGAAAGATATTTAAAAAGGATTAGCAAGGAGAATGAAAATCAAGAGAATGTGTTGTCATTATACAAAGGGAGAGATAAGAGCATGTAATCAACAGAGTCCAGTTGATGGTCATGGATGGTGTGCTTATCATATGATTAAAGAAGACAGCATCTACCTTCCTGGTGAAATATGCTTAAAAACGGATTATATTTTTATTTTAAATGGTTATATTTCATGTCTTCTTAAATAAAATATTTAACCTGGCTTTCGATATTGGAAAGAATTAGTGTGGGTGGAAGGAAGTTACGTGATGTTTCAAGGGAAAGATGGTGTATCCAAATGTGTATGTATACCCAGAATAGAGAATAGAATGAACACAGAACTAAACATGTTCTGACAGTGGACTATAATTTTAATTTCAAACCCCCTTGAAAAGGTCCATGAAAGAGAGACGTACAGTGCAGACTTCAAATATATGACATGTGAACATTTATACATAAATATTTATTCATTTATTAGGACAATAAAGAATTTTTTTCTTTCTTTTTTTATAAATTATACTTTAAGTTCTGGGATATATGTGCAGAACATGCAGGTTTGTCACATAGGTACACATATGCCATGGTGGTTTACTGCACCCATCAACCCGTCATCTATATTAGGTATTTCTCCTAATGCTGTCCTTGCCCTTGACACCCCCCGACAGGCCTTGGTGTGTGATGTTCCCCTCCCTGTGTCCATATGTTCTCATTGTTCAACTCCCACTTGTGAGTGAGAACATGCGCTGTTCAGTTTTCTATTCCTGTGTTAGTTTGCTGAGAATGATGGTTTCCAGTTTCATCCATATCCTTGCACAGGGCATGAACTCATTATTTTATTTTTATGGCTGCATAGTATTCCATGGTGTATATGTGGCATATTTGCTTTATCCAGTCTGTCATTCATGGGCATTTGGGTTGGTTCCAATTCTTTGCTATTGTAAATAGTGTTGCAATAAACATATACGTGCATGTGTCTTTATAGTAGAATAATTTATAATCCTTTGGGTATATACTCAGTAATGGGATTGCTGGGTCAAATGTTATTTCTGGTTCTAGATCCTTGAGGAATTGCCACACTGTCTTCCTCAATGGATGAACTAATTTACACTCCCATCAACAGCGTAAAAGCATTCCTATTTCTCCACATCCTCTCCAGCATCTGTTGTTTCCTGACTTTTTTTTTTACTTAATCCTTGTAATTTCTTAGTTTGAAATTTCATTTTTTTTATTATTATACTTAAAGTTATAGGGTACATGTGCACAATGTTCAGATTTGTTGCATATGTATACATGTACCATGTTGGTGTGCTGCACCCATTAACTCGTCATTTGCATTAGGTATATCTTCTAATGCTATCCCTCCCCCATCCCCCAACCCCACGACAGGCCCCGGTGTGTGATGTTCCCCATCCTGTGTCCAAGTGTTCTCATTGTTCAATTCCCATCTACAAGTGAGAACATGCAGTGTTTGGTCTTCTGTCCTTGCGACAGTTTGCTGAGAATGATGGTTTCCAGCTTTATCCATGTCCCTACAAAGGACACGAACTCATCCTTTTTAATGGCTGCATAGTATTCCATGGCATATATGTGCCACATTTTCTTAATCCAGTCTATCATTGATGTACATTTGGGTTGGTTCCAAGTCTTTGCTATTGTGCACAGTGCCACAACAAATATATGTGTGCATGTGTCTTTATAGCGGCATGATTTATAGTCCTTTGGGTATATACCCAGTATTGGGATGGCTGGGTCAAATGGTATTTCTAGTTCTAGATCCTTGAGGAATCGCCACACTGTCTTCCACAATGGTTGAACTAGTTTACAGTCCCACCAACAGTGTAAGTGTTCCTATTTCTCCACATCCTCTCTAGCACCTGTTGTTTCCTGACTTTAATGATCGCCATTCTACCTGGTGTGAGATGGTATCTCATTGTGGTTTTGATTTGCATTTCTGTGATGGCCAGTGATGATGAGCATTTTTTCATGTGTCTGTTGGCTGCATAAATGTCTTCTTTTGAGAAATGTCTGTTCATATCCTTTGCCCACTTTCTGATGGTGTTGTTTGCTTTTTTCTTGTAAATTTGTTTAAGTTCATTGTAGATTCTGGATATTAGCCCTTTGTCAGATGAGTAGATTGCAAAAATTTTCTCCCATTCTGTAGGTTGCCTGTTCACTCTGATGGTAGTTTCTTTTGCTGTGCAGAAGCTCTTTAGTTTAATTAGATCCCATTTGTCAATTTTGGCTTTCGTTGCCATTGCTTTTGGTGTTTTAGACATGAAGTCCTTGCCCATGCCTATGTGCTGAATGGTATTGCCTAGGTTTTCTTCTAGGGTTTTTATGGTTTTAGGTCTAACATTTAAGTCTTTAATCCATCTTGAATTAATTTTTGTATAAGGTGTAAGGAAGAGAGCCAGTTTCATCTTTTTACATATGGCTAGCCAGTTTTCTCAGCACCATTCATTAAATAGGGAATCCTTTCCCCATTTCTCATTTTTTGTGAGTTTCCTGACTTTTTAATGATCGCCATTCTAAATGGCATGAGATGGTATCTCATTGTGGTTTTGATTTGCGTTTCTCTAATGACCAGTGATGATGAGCTTTTTTTTCATAGTTTGTTGGCTGCATAAATGTTTTCTTTTGAACAGTATCTGTTCATATACTTTGGCCATTTTTTGATGGAGCTTTTTTTTTCTTGTAAATTTGTTTATGTTCCTTGTAGATTCTTGATATTAGCCCTTTGTCGGATGTATAGATTGCAAAAGTTTTTTCCCATTCTATAGGTTGCCTATTCACTCTGATGATAGATTCTTTTGCTATGCAGAAGCTCTTTAGCTGAGTTACATCCCATTTGTTAATTTTGGCTTTTGTTGCAATTGCTATTGGTGTTTAGGTCACGAAATCTTTGGCCATGCCTATGTCCTGAATGGTATTGCCTAGGTTTTCATCTAGGGTTTTTATGGTTTTAGGTCTTATGTTTAAATCTTTAATCCATCTTGAGTTAATTTTCGTTTCAGGTTTAAGGAAGTGGTCCAGTTTCAGTTCTCTGCATATGGCTAGACAATTTTCCCAACATAATTTATTAAATAGGGAATCCTTTCCCCATTGCTTGTTTTTGTCAGGTTTGTCAAAGAATAGATGGTTGTAGATGTGTGGTGTTATTTCTGAGGCCTCTCTTCTGTTCCAATGGTGTATATATCTGTTTTGGTACCAGTACCATGCTGTTTTGGTTACTGTAGCCTTGTAGTATAGTTTGAAGTCAGGTAGCGTGATGCCTCCAGCTTTGTTCTTTTTGCCTAGGATTGTCTTGGCAATATGGGCTCTGTTTTGGTTCCATATGAAATTTAAAGTAGTTTTTTCTAATTCTGTGAAGAAAGTCAATGGTATCTTGATGGGAATAGCATTGAATCTATAAATTACTTTGGGCACAATGGCCATTTTCATGATATTGATTCTTCCTATCCATGAGCATTTTCCATTTGTTTGTGTCCTCCCTTACTTCCTTCAGCAATGGTTTGTAGTTCTCCTTCAAGAGGTCCTCCATATCCCTTGTAAGTTGTATTCCTAGGTGTTTTATTCTGTTTGTAGCAATTGTGAATGGGTGTTTGCTCATGATTTGGCTCTCTGTTTGTCTATTATTGGTGTATAGGAATGCTTGTGATTTTTGCATGTTGATTTTGTATCCTGAGACTTTGCTGAAGTTGCTTATCAGCTTAAGGATTTTTTGAGCTGAGATGATGGTGTTTTCTAAATATACAATCATGTCATCTGCAAACAGAGACAATTTGACTTCCTCTCTTCCTATTTGAATATGCTTTATTTCTTCTTCTTGCCTGATTGCCCTGGCCAGAAATTCCAATACTATGTTTAATAGCAGTGGTGAGAGATGGCATCCTTGTCTTGTGCTGGTTTTCAAAGGGATTACTTCCAGCTTTTGCCCATTGATATTCCATCAATATCTAGTTTATTGGGTGTTTTTAGTATGAAGGGGTGTTCAATTTTGTTGAAGGTCTTTTCTGCATCTATTGAGATAATCATGTGGTTTTTGTCCTAGGTTCTGTTTATGTGATGGGATTACATCTATTGATTTGTGTATATTGAACCAGCCTTGCATCCCTGGGATGAAGCTGTCTTTATCGTGGTGGATAAGCTTTTTGTTATGCTGCTGGATTTGGTTTTCCAGTATTTTATTGAAGATTTTCGCATTGATGTTCATCAGGGATATTGGCCTGAAATTTTCTTTTTTTGTTGTGTCTTTGCCAGGTTTTGGTATCAAGATGATGCTGGCCTCATAAAATGAATTAGAGAGGAGTCCTTCTTTTTATATATTTTTGGAATAGTTTCAGAAGGAATGGTACCAAGTCCTCTTTGTACCTCTGGTAGAACTTGGCTGTGAATCCATCTCGTTCTGGGCTTTTTTTGATTGGTAGGCTATTAATGGCTTCCTCAATTTCAGAACCCATTATTGGTTTATTCAAGGATTCAACCTCTTCCTGGTTTATTCTTGGGAGATTGTATGTGTCCAGAAATTTATCAATTTCTTCTAGTTTTTCTAGTTTGTTTGTTTAAACGTGTTTACTGGTAGTTTGTATTTCTGTGGGATCAGTGGTGATCTCTCTTTTATCATTTCTTACTGTGTCTATTTGATTCTTCTCTCTTTTCTTCTTTATTAATCTGGCTAGTGGTCTATATATTTTGTTAATCTTTTAGAAAAACCAGCTCCTGGATTCATTGATTTTTTGAAAGGTTTTTGTGTCTCTATCTCCTTCCATTCTCCTCTGATCTTAGTTATTTCTTGTCTTCTGCTAACTTTTGAATTTGTTTGCTCTTGCTTCTTTAGTTCTTTTAATTGCGATGTTAGGGTGTCAATTTTAGATATTTCCCACTTTCTCTTGTGGGAAGTTAGTGCTGTAAATATCTCTCTAAACACTGCTTTAGTTATGTCCCATAGATTCTGGTATGTTGTGTCTTTGTTTTCATTGGATGCGAAGAACTTACTTTTTTTCTGCCTTAATTTCATTATTTATCCAGTGGTCACTCAGGAGCAGGTTGTTCAATTTCATGTAGTTATGCGGTTTTGAGTGAGTTTCTTAATCCTAAGTTCTAATTTGCACTGTGGTCTGAGAGATTGTTTGTTACGATTTGTGTTCTTTTGCATTTGCTGAGGAGTGTTTTACTTCCAATTGTGTGGTCAATTTTAGCATAAGTGCTATGTGGTACTGAGAAGAATGTATTTTCTGTTAATTTGGGGTGGAAAGTTCTGTAGGTGTCTATTAGTTCTGCTTAGTCCAGAGCTGAGTTCAAGTCCTGAATATCCTTGTTAATTTTCTGTCTCATTGATCTGTCTAATATTGACAGTGGGGTGTTAAAGTCTCCCACTATTATTGTGTGGGAGCCTAAGTCTCTTTGTAGGTCTCTAAGAACTTGCTTTATGAATCTGGGTGCTCCTGTATTGGGTGCATATATATGTAGAATAGTCAGCACTTCTTGTTGCATTGATCCCTTCACCATTATGTAATGCCCTTTTTTGTCTTTTTCGATCTTTGTTGTTTTAAAGTTTGTTTTATTAGAGAGTAGGATTGCAACCCCTGCTGTTCTTTTTTCTTTCCATTTGCTTTGTAAATATTCCTGCATCCCTTTATTTTCAGCCTATGTGTGTCCTGACACGTGAGATGGGTGTCCTGAATACAGCACACCTGTGGGTCTTGACTGTTTAATCCGATTTGCCAGTCTGTGCCATTTAATTGGGCATTTAGCCCATTCACATTTAAGTTTAATATTGTTATGTGTGAATTTGATCCTGTCATTATGATGTTCACTGATTATTTTGCTCATTAGTTGATGCAATTTCTTCATAGTGTCAATGGTCTTTACATTTTGATTTGTTTTTGCAGTGGCTGGTACTGGTTTTTCCTTTCCATATTTAGGGCTTCCTTCAGGAGCTCTCATAAGACAGGCCTGGTGGTGACAAAATCCCTCAGCATTTGCCTCTTTGTAAAAGATTTTATTTCTCCCCCACTTACAAAGCTTAGTTTGGCTGGATATAAAATTCTGGGTTGAAAATTCTTTTCTTTAAGAATGTTGAATATTGGCCTTCACTTTCTTCTGGCTAGTAGGGTTTCTTCAGAGAGATTGCTGCTAACATCTGATTGGCTTCCCTTTGTTGGTAACCCGACCTTTCTTACTGGCTGCCCTTAATATTTTTTACTTCATTTCAACCTTGGTGAATCTGATGATTATGTGTCTTGGGGTTGCTCTTCTCGAAAAGTATCTTTGTGGTCTTCTCTTTATTTCCTGAATTTGAATGTTGACCTGTATTGCTAGTTTGGGGAAGTTCTCCTGTGTAATTTCCTGAAGAGTGTTTTCCAACTTGGTTCCATTCTCCCCATCACTTTCAGGTACACCAGTCAAACGTAGGTTTGGTTTTTTCACATAGTCCCATATTTCTTGGAGGCTTTGTTCATTCCTTTTTTTATTTTTTTCTCTAATCTTGTCTTCATGCTCGATTTCATTAAGTTGATCTTCAATCTCTAATGTCCTTTTTCCACTTGATCTATTTGGCTATTGATACTTGTGTATGCTTCACAAAGTTCTCCTGCTGTGTTTTTCAGCTCCGTCAGGTCATTTATGCTCTTCTGTAAACTGGTTATTCTAGTTAGCAATTCCTCTAACCTTTTATCAAGGTTCTTAGCTTCCTTACATTTGGTTAGAACATGCTTCTTTAGCTCAAGGAGTTTATTAACCACCTTCTAAAGCCTACTTCTGTCAATTTGTCAAACTCATTCTCCATCCAGTTTTGTCCCTTGCTGGCAAGGAGTTGTGATCCTTTGCAGGAGAAGAGGCATTCTGGGTTTTGGCATTTTCAGCCTGCACTGGTTTTTCCTCATCTTCATTGGATTTATCTACCTTTGGTCTTTGCTGTTGGTGACCTTTGGATGGAGTTTTTGCTTGGTCATTTTTTTTTTTTAAATAGAATCAACTATTCTATTGCTTTCTGTTTGTTAGTTTCCCTTCTAACATTCAGGCCCTCTTCTGCAGGTGTGCTGGAGTTTGCTGGGGGTCCACTCTAGATCCTGTTTGCCTGAGTATCACCAGCAGACACTGCAGAACAGCAAAGATTGCTGCCTGCTCCTTCCTCTGGAAGCTTCATCCCAGAGGGGCACCTGCAAGATGCCAGCCAGAGCTCTCCTGTATGAGTTGTCTGTCAACCCCTGCTGGGAGGTGTCTCCCTTTAAGGAGGCTCCGGGGTCAGGGACCCACTTGAGGAGGCAGTCTGTCCCTTAGCAGAGCTTAAGTGCTGTGCTGGAAGATTTGCTTCCGTCTTCAGAGCCAGTAGGCAGGAACATTTAAGCCCACTGAAGCTGTGCCCACAGCAGCCCCTTCCCCCAGGTCCCAGGGAGATGATGGGAGTTTTATCTATAACCTCCTAACTGGGACTGCTGCCTTTCTTTCAGAGATGCCCTACCCAGAGAGGATGAATCTAGAGAGACAGTCTGCCTAATTTGGCTTTGCTGGGCTGCAATGGGCTCCGCCCAGTCAGAAGTTCCTGGGGACTTTGTTTACATTGTGAGGGAAAAACCACCTACTCAAGCCTCAGTAATGGCAGATGCCCCTTCCCCCACCAACCTCCAGTGTCCCAGGTTGACTTCAGACTGTTGTGCTGGCAGCGAGAATTTCAAGTCAGTGGATCTTAGCTTGCTTGGCTCTGTGGGGTTGGGATCTGCTTAACAAGACCACTTGGCTCCCTGGCTTCAGCCCCCTTTCCAGGGCAGTGAGCGGTTCTCTCTCACTTGCGTTCCAAGTGCCACACAATTGGAAATGCAGAAATTACCTGCCTTCTGCGTTGGTCTCCCTGGGCACTGCAGACTGGGGCTGTTCCTCTTCAGCCGTCTTGCAGGGGATCACAATAAAGAATTTTTAAAAGGAAGAGAAAAGCAATCATCACTATTTTGGTTTTGTTTTGTTTTAGGGGTAACTGACTACTGAACAGTACTGCATGTTTCTGAGGTTCCTCTGTTATTCTTGTAGTTCACTACCCCTGCATCCTCCCCAGGACAAGAAATTCATTTTCCTTATTGTATTATGTTATGCCAAGAATATTACTATTATTCGGTGAATATAAAATAATCATTATATAAACAATTTTTTTTGGCTTCCTAAATAAGGCTGATCCATGGCAGTGGTACTATGCAAAGAAAAGAATAAAGTCAAAACACTTGTAAAACCTTTTACTTATTGATATCAGACATCTGTTATTTTATTAATCCTCACAATGTCTTTTAAAGGTTTTGTTATTTTTATCTACAATCCGGGGAGAAGAAACTGAAGTACAGAGGGGCAAAACAATTGTTTCCTAGTTGAATGACAAATTAGATGAGAATCCAATATCCACAAGTTGTTAGGCCCTGGAAACATTAATCTCATGTTTTATTAGCTATTCTCACATACGTATAAGCGATCTTTCAAATGCAAAGGAAATATAACCAAGAATAAAAATACGTTTTTTTGTTTTCGAAGAGCTATCAATTTCAAGTAAAAATCCTTACATGAAATGTCTTAATGTACCTGTTACTCGGTACCAAAAAAAAGTAAAGAAAAATTTAGTAGTCTAAGAATTAGAACAAGAGATAAGATGGTCCTGGGATGATTCCAGTACCTTTTGTTTATCTACAAGAGATTATCTGCTTTGCGAATATTCATGACTAATTTTGAATTTTAGAGCTGTATTGCCCCACTGCCTGGTTAGCTTTGAGGCCCTTTCCTCCCACTACCCAGCTGGTGTATGCTCAGGGAAGACAAACTCTTTTAATACCAATCCAAGCAAAACACAATTAGGAAAGCAAATGTGTTGGGAAAATAACAATATCATGGATTACAAAGCCAAATAAGAAAGATTTGAATGTCACCTACCCTTTGAAGTATCAAACTATTGTTTCTACGTGATGCTTAGGCAATTGAATTGGGCCAGTCATATCACAAAGGAAGATCTTTAATCTGTAAAAGTGTCCCCCTCCTTGTTTGTTTTGCTCAGAATAATTGGAGAGTTTGACTCTGTCAGAGAAGTAGCTACAAGCCTGATTCTTTTGCAATGACCTGCAGATAATTCCAGAAAAAAACTGAACCATCTACCAGGAAAAGCTATGGCCATAACTTAAAAATCACATTTCTCTTCCTTGTTGAAAATACCCAGACCTAAAGATGATCTTATAACTACATCTGAAAGGCTGTTGAGCCTCCATCCTCATCAGAGTTCTTATCTTCCAGTTGCTTGCATATGTGCAGTGCATCCGCCAGGCATGAAGTAAATATAAAATTGACCTTCTTCAGAAAAGAAGGAAGACCCAGGTTTGAATTATTTTCTCCATGTTTACATAAACTTTTGAAAGGCAAGATGATTAAATAGCACTTCTTGGATAGGATAGAGATATATGTTTGTAGCTTCCATAGGTTAGCTAGTATACATAAATATCATTCTTAAAAAGAAATCAAATTCTAACGCATTCATGAATATCATGCACATTTCCATATGACAGAAAGCTTTCAGCAGAGTAGCATCATCCAAATGATTCAGCTCCTTACAGATTAATGATTTGCACATACAGGTTTTTGGATAAAATACCAATTTCCATAAGGTTTCCATTATGCAAGAGTACCAATATTAAAAATGCTTTTTAGAAATTAGGAAAACAAGCACGCTTATTGCTAAAAATTAAACTCTGAACCCTATTGTAATTGTATTAATCATGAAATTTACCACATTATTTTTGTAAATAAATTGATTCAGATGAATACTTAAAATTTCATCAATAATTTTAGAATATATTTAAATAAGTAATCACTCTTTATATTACAGCTTTTCTTTTGCAAACGAGATACACACTATCACTTAGTGTTCATATTTAAGTTAGTTTATTTACAAATTACTAGTGATGGTCACAAGTAGAGTTTTATTAAATGACTCTCGTAATGGAAAGGATTTGAATTAAAGCATGTACTGTACTTTATATAGTTTTTTTCTTCATTTGCAACAACATGCCTAGAAATTAGCATAATTTATTTTTAAGAAATTGATGTTCTTCTGCAGAATGATAACTATTCTTATTTTGACCTATTGAACTAGCTTTATATTTACAAAAAATAATTAAATGTTGATCAGAATGTGGCATCTTCTGAGGTTTTCTAATCACCAGCTTTACCAGTCCAGGCCATTTCTTTGCCAATCCTACATAAATATACTTAACTAATGAGTTATGAATCTTTAAGAGCCTTCTCCTTCTGCAGTAAACTTTCCTAAGAATTACTCCAAATGCTTTCTCATCTTTTCATCAGTGTACCTTTTTTTTGTTCTATCTCAATCTTTTGTTTTTTATTTATTTATTTTTTTGGTTGCTCAAGGGAACTATCTGGCATTTTAAAAAATTCAAATTAATGATAAAAATTATATCAATATCCCACCAAGTTTATGGAGGTATGCCCACTTTATTTACATTAATTAGAAATCTTCTATTTTAATTGTAATTTTTAACAGGAAAATTTTCTTTCCTGCTAAATACTGTACAAAATTTCACGTCATCTTTAACAGCATTAAAGCACAGAATGTAAAAATGGAAAGAACAGAATATATCAAATTTAACCCTGCTTATTTATATATGTGTCAACTGAGGCCCAGAGAAATGAAGAACTATGCGTAAACTCAAACAGCTAATTAGTATTAGACTGGTATGCTATACATATGTAGATTAAAAAAAGTATGTCTTATATTGTTAGCCATTAAAGTCATTTGTATATATACAGGCATATAACTGTGTATATAACTCTTTCATTAACTTTGCCAGTCAAAAATGACTACTGTCTCTATGTGATACTGTATCCTGGATGTATCCTGGAACAGAAAGAGGCAATTAATGGAAAAAGTGGTGAAATTTGAATGAAGTCTGGAGGTTAGTTAATAGTTATGCATCAAGGTTCATTTCTTAGTTTTGGCAACTATACTTTGGTAATGTAAGGTGTTAACATTCGGGAAAACTGGGTTAAAATATACAGGAACTCTGTAATATTTTGCAATTTCTCTGGAAAGCTAAAATTATTTCAAAGTAAAAATTATATTAAAATAGTCATTTATAATTCAGAATTATAAATAAGGCCATTTACTTTAGATATCTAAAAAAAGAAAAAGATTCAGATTTTCTTTATGCGCAAACTACCCTTTCATTGTAAGCTGCAGTTCTGTTATGTGCCTTATAGATAGCATAAGTTGAGTTCCTCAGGAAAAGACTCAGAACAGAGATCTACCTGCAGGAGCATTACTGGGGAGATCTCTTGGGAATAACATATACTAGGTAGAAAGGGAAATAGAGTTTGCCAAGGGAAGAGTTAAAATGTAGTAAAGGTGTAACAGAGGCCCCAACACATCTGATGGGGATAGCAGTTCAAAGATGTTCCAAACAGAGGCAAAAAGAGGCAAGGCCTTTGTACCCTCCATGCCCACAAATCTTTGGGAGTCGGCTATCCAAGGGAAGGGGTAGACTTTGAGCAGGCAGCTCTCTTCAGTCGAGGGCAAATCCTGGGGAGAGACTACGCTGTGAGCTCTCAGCAGCAACTCTCCTGCAGCTGGAGGAGTGAGCACCTAGTTTTAAAGAAGGGATTTACTTATTGTGCCACAGCATCCACTGAAGTGAAGGTAACTCTTGAGCACAATGATTGGTCATAGGATGAATTTAAAATTAGACAAATGTGGCATTTTCACTAGGTACAGGTAGTCAAAGTTACATGAGTTTTACTGAAATTTTTCTTGTTCCAAGAGGTTTTTCTCTTGAATTTTTCTTCATGTTTGTACCTGTAATTATCTATATATTTCATAACATCTATTCCAAGATGTTAATTATTTGGGTTGAAAAGGAAACAGAAAATGATTTTTTTAAGTGTACTTTTTTGGTTATTTAAAGGATGTGATTTTAGATGTGGGAAATATACACAGGAAGTCCACTGAGTTTGCTTATCCGAATGTATAATAAATTCTTACACCACCCTTATCTTCCACATTTGTCTAAGTGAAATTCCTCTTCATTTTCATTAAGCATGGCTAAGTTATGTTGTAACAAATCAACCCCAATATCTTGGTGCCTTACCACATCCAACCTTACATGTCTAATAAGGGCTAGCAAGGGTTCACAGAGGGCCCTATTATCTTGTAGTCCTGATCTGGAACAGAGAGACTGTAAAACCACTGGAGGAGAGGCAGAGAGAAATGGAGGCAGCACGTCTCTGAAACCAGAAGTGACTCTTCTGCTCATAGTCTGGTGTCTAAAACATGTCACATAGTTTCAACCTAACTGCAGGGGAAGCTAGGAAATGTAAAGGAATACATGGAGAACCAATAGACTTTGTCAAAACTGGCTAGTGAGCCTTCTGGAATATTCTCATAGATAGCTCCAACCCAGCAAAGACAAGACACAATTCGTATTTCAATCTTCTTTATTTCAATACTGGCTAGAGTCTTAGCCATCATAGAAGCTTCTCTGAGCAGAAGAATAAGGTCAATCTTTGTGCCATATATATTTTTATATTAGCTATATTGGTTAGTGAAGCAACAACTTGGACATTCAGACTGTTAACATTTTTAAGGACACTCATAAAAATGCTTTGGTGAGTTACATAATTATGGGAAGACAGAAATTTCATTTTAAAAATCTTTTGAATCTATTATGGAAATTAGCTTTACAATTATAAAATCCTAGACTTAAAATATCTAGGCAAGGATATTTTATGTGCTGGTTGCTTTATAAAGATCCACAACGTATTAGGGCAAATAGGACATACAAAAATCATCAGCAAATATCCAAACAGAACATCAGTAAAGAGCATCAGAGGGTGAGGCTTTTATACAGAGGCATGTATTTCCTTGCCATATGGTACTGGCTTTTCAGTTAAAATATTTTCCTTTCTGAGAAAAAAATGCCTCTCTCTGTTAATGGTAGAATAAACCTTTTTTTTTTTTAAATTAGAATTACCATTTGTCATGAATACTGGTCACAGGAACATGAGTCTTCTTATTAAAGATGTGTAAAGTTATAGTTAAAATTCTGGGCCCTAAAATCACACCACCTGAATAAAGTTACTGGCTCTGTCACTTACTGTTTCTGGGCAATCAATTAACCTCTCTGTGGCTGAGTTTCTTCATCTATAAAACAGACATAATAGTTGTATCTACCTAACAGTGTTGCTGCAAGAACAAAACAGTATTTGTAAAATGTTTATTTCAATGCCTGGCACGTAGTAAACTCTGGATTTGCTGTTGTTATAGCTATTGTTCAACCACTTCTAAAAAACAACAAATTAGTTTTATAACAGAGGAAGCCTTTATAATGAATAATTTTAGTCCAATAGAAGATTTATTTTTAAAAATGGCACCAATATACATTTTTGAATGCTAAAATAAGTTTTATGAACAATACTCATTTTTTTCTTTTCTTGTACTTTAACTTTTCCAACCAGAAAATCATTTCAATGGGAAAATATGTCAGCATGTTTGTTTTATTAGCTAATACATTTTCTCATGTGATATCAGCTCACGGCAAAAGTTAAGGAATAAAAAAAGAAAAGATCTTTCTTCTTTCCACCTACTGAATTCTGCATGAACCTCTCCCACTCCCGTACACACACCAACACGCCCACTGTTCCACAGCAATATACTGCTTGGCATTCTGGCAGGGAACAGAAAGACAAAGCATCATGGGAAGAAAGGGTTAGAAAAAAATAACTGAAAGATGTGGAAATTTTTATGCTCAGAGCCTCTTGGCAGTCAATGAGAAATAGGAGATTGGAATGGAAACTATAAAGGGGTAACTCTAATTTCTTTCCATTCCTCTTTATGTCCAGCAGTATTCTCTTCTAGCAGTGAAGGAGGAGACATGATCAAATCATTTATAGCTTTAGGATCTTCCAATTGTGCTTCCCTTTACCTGATATCCATAGATTGGTTTTCTTGACTCTAAAAATGTATAAGCAAGAAGAACCCCACTTCTAATTGCTACTGGGCATTGCCCAGATCTTAGCACCTAAAGTTACAAGCACTCCAGAACACGTATGTTATTGGGTGAACAGTGTCCCCTCAAATTTTACATGTGGAAGCCCTAAAACCCCAGTATCCCAGAATGTGACTGTATTTGGAGATAAAGGTCTTAAAGGAGGTGATGAAGTTAAAATGAGGCCATTAGGGTGAGACTCAATACAATCTGATGGGTGTCCTTGTAAGAAGAGGAAATTTGGACAGAGAGAGAGGGATACAGGAATGCAGGTGCACAAGAGAAGGACCATGTGAGGAGACAGCAAGGAGGCAGCCATCTACAAGCCAAGGAGAGAGCCCTCAGAGGAAATCAAACCTTGAATTTGAACTTCTACCTCCAGAACTGTGGAAAAAATAAATTTTTTGTTGTTTAGGTCACCCAGTCTGTGGTATTTTATTATGGGGGCTCTAGCAAACTAATACAATGTATTTTTTTGATTCAGTAAAATCTCCTTGCACACGATTGGCTCAGTCTTGCCAATATGTGTACATATTAGTCCTTATTATGTCCACCAATCTCTCCTGCAAAATGTGGCTTAACACCTACTTTCTCCAGGGACCGTCTCCTACTTATTCCGTTCCAATTGATTACTCTCATAACATCTGAGTCTTAGGAAAGTCATGTGTTTGTATATCTGTGTTACTTCAGAAACACTATCATTTGTTGGGGTTGTTGCTGTGCTGTGTGTTACTAGCTATTGATCAGGCTTCCTAAAGTCAGGAAATATTCTTCTCCCTTATGGCATGATTCTCCTCTTTCTGTTTCAATGGTTATGAAAAAAGGCAAAATTCACTCTCTGCCAGACACTCATAATACATTATATGCCTTGTCTCATTTAACATTAGTCTTTGTGTTAAAGAAAATAAACTACATAAAATGTATATACTTTATTGGTCTACTTCAGAGAAAACATTCCCACTCTGAAACTTTGGGGTGGTGATAAACAATTACAGTGATGTTATTTAAACTCTATCACACATTTATCCATACTAATTTTTAGTTTTGGAAGAAGTGATGTGGAAATGGTATTCAAATTAACATTCTTTGCTCCCTTTCTTGTACTCCCCGGAGCTAAGTTTATTAATATCAAAGATTTCTATTCATTCTATGTAAATTTACTAAAGTCTGTTAAATCTCCTGATTGCTGACATTTTAGAGTTTTATACACTTTTTGTCTCTCTTTTGACAAATCACACACATATCTTCAGGGACTCTTATTACAGAGCTAAGTACATTGTCTGACAAAAGCTGAAGAATTTTAATAGATAAATGACAAATTTTAACAAAGAGTTCTAGTGAGTTAATTTCTGAAATCGTTTACTGTATGTATAGAAAACTGGCAGAAGTAATTTGATGAAGTGCAGGCTTTCTATACATAATAAAAGAAAAGTATTAGTAAATACATTTGATAAGCTCCATCTATTTGATGGATAATCATAAAAATAACCTACCAATACAAATATGGCTTCTTGTTTTTTTTAATTAGGTTCCTTTTCTCCGGAATAAAAAAAAAAGTCACCACTTATCAGTATCTATAATCTCCATCATTTAGATTGCTGCCTAAGTAGCATTTAGAATGAATCCAGAAGGTCAAGTTCAGATGAGAAACAGAAGCACTTCTGCTACTGAAAAATCAAGGACACCTTGGACTCCAAAAATAAGAAAAGCTTTATAATTTAAATGTACACCTATGAGTAGTTGCATTTTTCTTTGAATACTTAGTTTACATTGTGGTACGTGTGGGGGAGTGCATGTGAAGGAGTGCGTTTGATCAGATTACCGCATGATCTGTTCTCTGCAGGTGCTGGAAAAGGTCAAACAGAGAAAATCATCATCATAAAGCGAAGTGATTTTCTTCTTTATGAGCTCCTGATGTAAACAGACTGATGAGCACAACACAATCCTTACTCACCCACATGACATCATACACAATCACAGCTAAATGTTTCTATCTGTCAAAGCCTGAAGAGTGACTACCAGATTGTTGCCTGATTGGTATGTGGTATTTCCTTGGTATCTAGTTGGTAGGGTGTATTTTATAAGATTTCTGGGCCCTGTGGGGGCAGGTCAAAGATAGTGAGCACCGAGCCAAGGTTAGAGTTTGCCAGCTCAGAAAATGAGCAGGCTGTGTTGGTAATGGAGCAGCAACATTATTGAACATTTATTGACTGAAGAACAAGGAAATTAAAAAATGAATTTGAAACAGACATTTCTTATTTTAAAATCAGAAAATGCATATCACATTCTTTGGAAAGCAAAGGTTTGTAAGCATGTGGCACTTAATCTTTGTTCATAATTTATGCCCATGTTCAAGACATTTTTAAAATCCATTTTTTTACAGACACTAATTTTGCTGCCAGGCTCCATTTACTGCCAGTTAAGCAGCAGCTTTTAGTATATGGAGGCCTCACTGAAGATTCACCTTCTGAGTTTTCCTGCCCAAGACATTTAAGTCAGAATCTGGACCCAATCTGCCACATCAGAGCTAGCAGCAAGTGAAGAGGACTCGAAGATTCTGCTGGTATAAACATACTCTTTGAGGGAGCAGCCAAATAGTTTAGAAGTTTAGATTTTTTTCTTTTTGGAAAAAAGAAACAACCGTGGTTAAATAACGTTCCAGATTATCTTGAACAGGAGCTTTATATACAATCCGGGACAGATATAGAATTGCTTTTAATTAAAAATGAAATTATAAAATTTATTAAAAAGTCTGATTAGAAAGGAATGGGAGGTAAAGTTCCTAATAGTTTAGGATAATACTGTCTTCTAATTAGACCTTAATTTCATGGAATTACTTACTACATACAAGAGATATGAGCAGTAGAACACACTCCTGTTTTTAAGACATTATGGAAAAATAAGATACAAAATGTCAGCAACTGAGTTACATAGTCCACTTCAAGCATGTGCCAAAGTTTTTGTTTTGCTGTCAAATATCACTATTTAACTAAACACTAAAATATAGCCAAGCAAACAAAAAGTGCAATGGCACACATCATACATGGATATGATTGGATTAAAGCACTATGCATATTATTTGCTTTCAAAAACAAAGCAAACAAGTGTACATTTTTTCTTGTGTATTCATTGCCAAAAAAGAGCTTATCCAACATATGTGAAGGTACTTTGCATTATCGTATCATAATCTATGGTTATATCAATTTGTTGGGTATCTTTCTTACAATTCTTAATGGTAGCTTTCTCCATTCATAGATTTTTTTTCACCTTTAGCAAGCTGCACCAATTTCTTAGAGTCAAAGAGTGGTTTTCAGTGGTCTGAACTTTTGATTGATCTGAGCTGTGTTTAGCTTTAATCTATCTCTGCACATGACTAGCTAAAGAGATGTTCTATCAGATTCAGTCCTTGTAGCTTCAAGTCTTTCTCTGTATGCATCTAGAGTGAGAAAAGTTTTCAAATGCAAGTAGGGTCAGGATTTAACCCTTATTTGGATTTTATTGTGACTGTAGACGGAGGACTGACAATTTCCACAAAGGAAGGGGTCAAGACCCAGAGGAAAACACAGAGGATTTAGGTGACGTTGTGACTCTTGACTTGAGCAAATACAGATTTAATGGCTTGGAAATGGATTTCAACTTACTCTGGTATGAAATTCAGTGCTGAGTCACAGAGAGCCAGAGCTGACAGCTCCAAAGAAGAATGGGTTAGGATCAGGGCAGAAAGGAAGTTGATGCTAAACGGAGAACAGCAGGAGTTTGATGCATAGCTGGAAGAGATAGACAGAGTGTGTTATGAGTTGGGGGAAGAGCAGATGGGGTGTGACTGCCAGCCTACCAGCTAATTAGAAAATACTGATTTATTAAACCTGAACTCTAAGAGAAAAGCCCTTAATATATACAGCTCTGACAGAAAGGACAATTGCTGAATGTTTTTCATATGACCACATTCTGAATTATTTCATAATATTACTTTTATTTATGAACTATATGTTGTTATCACTTGAAATGACAAGAAAGGACATTTCTCCTTAGCAAGGAAAATCCTTTCAGAAAATTTTCAAAATAAATTACCAACTAGAATTTGTAATGAGGCATGATATCCCAAAATATTAGACAAAGAGTAAAACAAATACAATTCAGAATCATATTCTGCTTGTTGCTGGCCTGATAATAAGCCTTGATTCATTTGGAAATAATAGTTTATAGTCAGAGATAAACCATTATTTTTGGAAAAATGGGTCCATCACATCACTTTTATGTGTTATCTTCATAACAAATCAGAACATAACCCATTGTACAATAAAACACAACTTGATTTTCAACCAGGCTGTCTCCCAGCAGTATAATTCTATCTGCTTTACAAGAACAATGGTTTGATGTTGACAGATCTGGGGCCACATGAACTGCGGGCAGACACTTGAGTAAAGCATTGCTTGGCCATTCTGTTTTCACTCTGTTGAAAGGTAGACCTTATCCAAAAGATCACTCTAGCCTTTGTTATTATAAGTACATTAGTAGTAGTCCTAGTACTATTGGCTTGGGTGGCCAGAGTTGTTGGTTGTTTAATACTCAGTCTATGGGAAGAAATAATCTAAGCAGGAGGCTTTCATTCTGTTATTTCCATGGTAAGTAATTCACTGACTTGGATGTTTATGGTACCAAGATAGAAATATCTTCTAGATAGCTATGTTTAAAATGTTTTAGCTGTTGAAGACCATTGTCCATTTTGGATCAGAAATGAGAAGCCTCTTATCAACTCCTCTCAGGCTATGTTAGATATATTTTAAAGTTTCTTTGCAATGCTACTAATTATTACACTTTTCCACAGATGTAGTTTTCTGAGAATAATTTATTAATAAAATATTAAGCATTAGGAAATAAAGATATTTTCCTTTAATGGCAAAAAATCTAAACAGCCTAAAATAATCTAGCAGGTAATGATGTTACCTGAGTGGTGAAATTGAAAAGATTACTCCTGGGGAGAAATCACAAATGTTCAATAACTTTTTCTCTCTCATTTACAATTGCAGTGGAAGGGAATGAAATGAACTAGAAATTTAGGGTTTTATGTATGATATAAGAAGAGTTCAAACTCTTGATAAATGATATAAGAAGAGTTCAAACTCATAATAAAAATGTGAAAATTGTTTAGATAGAAGAAATTCCAAATTATTAGGATCATTATTCATTTTATTAATAAGGAAACAAGCCTCAATTAAATGTCTTGCTTTTATCATCTCTTCACTTATTTTCCCCTCAACCTCTCCAGTCAGGCTTTGTCTCTACTATTCTACTGAAACCTCGTCGAGGACGTTATTGAACTACCATTTGCCAAATCCAATAGTCCTCTTCATACTTGATCTCTCCACAGAATGTGATAGGGTACTACCTCATTGTGGACATACTCTTTTTACTTAGCTTATGACCACTACGCTGCTTGTTTTCCTATTTCTCCTCTGTACTTCATTTCCTGTGTGGGCTCCTCTTCTTTATGCTAGTCTTAGCTCAGTTCTATTTTCCGTTACAGCCAGTCCCTATGTAATATCTTCTAATCCCATAACCTTAAATACGTCATCTAAATGCTGATGACCTCTAAATCTTTTCCACCAGTACAAACTTCTCCCCTGAGCTCTATGTTTTTATTTTCAACTACTTACTCAATATTCCTTTTCTGTTGTTTATTGCACATCAAAAACTCAACATGTTTAAACTGGAATTACTTTTTCTCACCTTCTTTCTCCTTTCCACCTGTTCCTTCCTGGTTTTCCTCACCTCAGCAAATGATGTCACTATTCAGCCTTCTATTTGGTCAGATCAGAATCCTTGGTTTAAAATTTTAAACCAGTTTTTATCTCTCCTCTACAGAGAAATCTCTAATGGTTTTCCATCACATTCAGTACAAAAGTCAAAGTCATTACCACAGCTTGTGAAACCCAGTACGATCTAGCACTTGCTTAATTTCTACCATGTCTTCCTTTCATTCTCTAACTAGCAACAGTGACCTTTTTTGCTTTAATGCCAGAAAATAAGCTTATTTCTACTTCAAGTCCTTTATATTTGCCATTCTTTTTCTGGAAAATTCTTTCTAAGATCTTCACAAGGTTCACCATCTAACTTCCTTTATGTTTCTCTTCAGATTTCACATCCTCAGGTTGGCCTTTAGTTATCACCCAATAGGAAAGAGTTCCCACCTCCCCCAACACATGTTATCAATATCTGCCCCCTTTCCTCCTTTATATTTCTTTCTAATCTTATCAATTCTTGAAATATATTGTGTATTTATTTGTTTACTTATTTATTGTATATCACCTGAATATCAGCTTCATGAAGGCAAGGTCTTCATCTCATTCAAGATTATAGCTGCAGTGCTAGGAATATATCTTGAACACAGGTTGTTCTCAATAAACATTTGTAGGATGAATACATGAATGGATGAATAAAGTATATTACTTGAATGTTCTACTTGACTCAGTTTTGTAATTAGGTATGGAGGTATAGATGTTTCTCAGACAGGAGGAGAATTTTGTTGTCATTGCAATCATCACTCTTTAGGAGATAGCTAATCACTTTTGTCACTATTTTCTCATCACCTCTCCTTATACACCCTCTCTCACACACATAACTAGTATAATTTCTGGCTTTCTGCACCAACTCGGTGATAATATTTCTTTGACTATTAAATGTATGGGAGAGTAGAATAAACTACCCTGTTTAGCTGTGAGTGGTAGTGGCATTTCAGGCAGGACAGAAGGACTTTAGCTCTGAACTCTCTAGTCCCAGCCCTAGATGATAGATTTTTTGGGCCCACCTACAAAGCATTCCTCAACTTCTCTGTGCCTGCCCAAAACAAGTAGTACATTTTAGTTTCTATGAGTTAACCCTCCCTCTTTCCTTTCCAAAGTTTCTGTGTGTGTGTTTTTTTCCGCACTGCCATTGCTGCACATTTCTTGAAAAAAATTCATAACAGAAAATTGAATTCCCAAACAAAATCCCATACCATATGTAAAAGAGCATGTCCCTCTCTCAACCGGAGGTGTATTTTGAAATAAGAAAGTAACAGCTCAGCAGTCATTTGCCATAGCTTGCTGAGTAAGCTGGGCTCAGGTTAAAAGGGGGTTATAGGCTGCCAGCCAAAACACTGACGGCATTGCTGAATTCAGAGATTCAGAAACTCTATATGTCCCAAAGATTCTGTGTGGCTGCCATTAATTACACTCTCTTATGCTCTATCATTGAAAGTATCTCCATCCAGTTCCCTCATGTGGATCAGAACAGATAGGAATTTTAATATAGAACTTGTTAACTTACATTTTAAAAATATATTCAATATTAACATTAAGAACATTAAAGAGTATTGCCATCACAGTGAAACTGAATCAATCAGAAATAGACATAATCACACTTGTTTCCCACAACATTTGTCATCAGATTGGGTGGAAGATGATTTATATAGCTCGTGGAGGTGGGGTCAAAACTGACCCAATAGTAGCTCTTGAAGATGTTAAAGATGTTGTTACTTGGAGAAATCATAGAAAATAAATCAAAGGGAAATAATTGTAAAAGTATGTATTGTATATGTGAAAAAGTTACTAAATATAATCAATAGTAGGGGCTTAAATTGTTATTATTTTTTACTTCATTAATTTTTATATAAGTTATTGCCACAGGTTTGGAGGTATCCATGATTCCAGGGGTACATCTGCATGAGCCTATGTTACCAATAAATGATGCCATTCATTGTTATGTGTGATTCTGTGCATAGTAAAGATCTTTGCTTTTGAAAGCGTACTACTTATTTCTTATAAAACTTTTGATGACAAGAATTCTTCAGGGGTTTTTTGTGCCAAAAATATACTAATGTGGTAAACTTTGAAAGATTTGAAAGTGAAATTACATTTTGTAGAAACTTTTAAGCTCTTTCCAATCTGTAACACGGGGATGTTTCAATCAGTGTTTACATTTTTAAAAACTGATATATTAAGAAAATATTTTGCCTTCCTATATACCCAGATACTGTGGTATTTTCTATTTGAAATAATATTTAAAGGATAATTGAGAGGAAAATTATTCTTGTGAATCGACACTTACTTTTGTGATCTCTACCTAAGATATTTAAAAAGATTCAATTTGTTATCATTATAATCAAGTAGAATTTTTTTCTCCATAAGGTTACATCTGTTTATGCTATTTTATTATCAGTTGAATGGTATGATATGAAGTCTCTTTATTGCAGCTTAGCTAAAGAAGCACCAAGCCTGTGATGGAGCTGTCAATCAGCATTTAGTCATACAGTATCTATTTCTATCCCTGTTCTTAGCACAGAAGGGCTATTATAGTCTACATTACGGCATAGTATCTTTGGATATAGATATCCTTGAGGGGCAGGATTTATTTTGAAAGAAGATACTCAACATAACATGACACATCATTTAGACATTTTTAAAAAGTACACATGCAGGTATTTCAAAGCAAAATATAGCAAAAGTTAATTTTAAACATTCAATTTAACATTTTGTGGATTCATTTTCTTTTTTTCTTACCTTAATAGCACTGAAAAAGATCAAATGGGGTCATGTGACTCTTTAGTAATTGAAAGTGTCTATTTAAAGGCATCCCTGTGCAAACCTTCTTGTATTATCACCTATAAAAGGCTAACTGTAGTAAAATAATATGCATATCAAAATTAGCAAGAGAAAAACCATTCAAGGCCAAAAAGAAAGGAAAATTGTGCTGAAATGCATTTATAAACACCTGAAAATTGAAACTTTTCCAGATGTCAATAATATATATTTCCAAGTACACCAGTATATATGGAATATGACTAAAAATTAACGAGACTGATTACAAACCACAAACATGAAAATCAGTCATGCAGCTGTATATCACACTGGATGTGCTTCCAGATGTGATGATAAAAATGGATACAACCTTTTAAAGCATGAGCTTTGGATATGCTATGCATGTGGCACTCATTAGCTAAGCAAATGGATGTTAATCTTTATGACAGTCAATTGCTGTGCTGCATTTCTACTGAGTGCTTATCAGCTGGTCTGACCTGATCATCAAGAGCATCATGACTTAATTTACGGGAGGATTATTCTTCCTTCCCCTGCAATTCCATGGGTTTAAAATACACAAAAAAGTTTTTAAAAAGAAAGGCTGAAGCATTTAAACTTCCTGATACCCCATAGCTTTGCAATACGTAGGTAATGGCGTAAAAAAGATTTAGATTCACAGATCTGGAACTGAGCATCATTGAGTATCTAATTTCCCATGTTCAGGGCTGAGAAATTAACCTCATTTCTCCAACTGGTTTGTTTTCCTTTGAATAGTTAAAGCTGTTCATATAAGAAAATATTTAGTCTTTTAAAAGAATAGGCCTTTTCTACCCATAGTATATAAATGGTATCTTTAGTAAATAGACGAGAAATGTCATGTTATGCATCCAGAAGCATCAGAAGCATCTCTAGAGCTCTAACAAACATTGCCTTTCATAGAAAAGTTATCATGTTACTATATTTGCCTACCTACTCATGGTGTTACCATCAGTAAACTTGTTGATTTGGACTACCTTGGGTTAATTATGAAAGACATGGGAGAATACCAGATCTACCCCCATGAAATGGAGAGCTTGACATGCTAGATGTCATGTAGGAAGAAGCAATTCTAGCTTCTCACATAACTCTGCCAGCACACATCAACCTATTAGACAGCAACTTCTGTTCCTTAGGCAATTTTAGCTGGAGACAACCATTGTGCCAGTATTTCCTCTTTGCTATATGCTTCATTGTCCCCCAGGGGCGGCAGAAACCAATAAACCACGTTCGTATTCTAATAATAACTATGAGATAGAAACTGAAGTTTGTCTCTTCAGAAAGAGGCTGAACCATCTCTATATTTGATAAAAGCTTAGAGTATTGTAAGCACTTAATTAATGGACTCATGAAAGTAAGTGTATCTGTCACTTCCTCCTAGAGTTTTAGGGGATTGGGGAATAGGTTTAACTCATTCAGTTCAGTATGGAACTATTTATCTCCTAAAATTTTTACTATGATTTCTTCATAACTTGATTAAGATTTTTCAAAATGTCTGACAGGTTCATGGACATGAAAGATATAACATCTATATCATTACATATTAATTTTAAAATCCATATTTCAAAAGTAATAAGGTATTACTTTATTACTTTTCAGTTAATCCATGAAGAACAATCAATTTGAAATTGTTAAGCATTTATCAAATATTTAAGGACTAAGTGGATCGTGATTGTCACCATGGAAAAATAAAAGATGAATGAGGCAGGTTGTTCTCTCCTAAACAACTATTAAATATTGAATGGACTTTGACACATGGTATAGTGAGGACTTTCAAGGGTAAAGGCAGGAGGATTAGTCCTGTGGACAGTGAGGAGATGGGAGGAGCAATTTTAGCAACTCCAGCACACCTTTTGCGGAGGTGTATGCCAGAGAATACATAATTGAATAATGCATTCTTAAACACGTTACTTCTTAGAGCTTTTATTTGCTAATATTTGTTATGCTTCTTCCCAAATAGGCTGTAATATGTAGCAGTACTCAAAACTTTTTTGACCCTTGTATGGCTTTAAGGAATATAGATCTCCTGATATTAGTCTTCTATTAAGATCTCAAGAAAGATATTACAAATTTCCATCCATTTAGTCAATCAGCCATATTTTTGCGCATTTATCAACTATAAGTATTTTGCCACATGATATGAAAAATACAACCAGTTGTAAAATAGGGTCTATACCCGATGATACTATGCTTAATCTGATGAGATGAATCAAAATGTGTATATATAGATATATATGAAATACAAAACTATCATAATGCATCTGGAACTTAGGGCATTGTCAGCTTCCACTTTTTGCAACACAGCTTTGAGTCAATAGAGGGCCAAAAGAAAGGAATGATAAAAAGAATTTCTTCATGGGAAAAATATCTGTGAAAAAACCCAAGTGTTTTACTTCATACAAGGAGATTTTGGACCTTGTTATTTTTATTGTTTATTATTATTTGGCCAAGAAGTCTGTGTTGTTAGACTTCTTTATTTGTGTTAGTACACATAAACAAAATTTTAATATAAGATAAAATATAATAATATAATATAAAATCTTTATGGATTGGCAATTTTATTATAAAAGCCCTCTATTGCTAGCAATACCACTAGTCTTAGAGTCAATTTTGATTGCTATAAATAAAAATACATCAGCTATACTTTTGCTTGTTATTTACATGATGTATCTTTAACTCCCTTTCTTTTTAAATGTATCTGCAACCTTATATTTAATGTGTATTTTATAAGCAGCATATAGTTTTGTTTTTAAATTATTGTATTTTGATTTAATTTTAAATTAAATATAATTCAATATATTTAAATTCAATATAATTAATAATATATTTGAGCTTATATACCATCTGAGTATCTTTCTGTTTGTACTAACTGTTCTGTGTTCCATCTCCTTTTTCTTTTTTGCCTTCCTTTGCATAATTTGAATAGATTTTATCATGCAACTTCTTCAATGCTACTATCATGTACATTTTTACAACTATCTTAATCTTTAGAGATTGTATTTATCCTTGACTTATTAAAGGCTTGTGTACATGAATACTTTTACTTTCCAGACAATGCAAGGACTTTGAATACATAGAGCATTTTAATACTATTTATCAATTTTCTGCTTTTTTTCTTGCTATTATGAAATTCTTCTTATCATTTAGCCTTTAAAAATTTTTATTTTAAGTTGTGTAACGTAGAAGAGCTGCTTATAACAACTTCCATCACTATAGAAATATAAATATTGAAAATGTTTTCCTGGGAGGGAATCACTATAAACAATTTGGTTCTAGAGTTTTTATTCCACATTTTTAATATGATTTAAAAGAGTATTTAGCACTTTGTCACTTCCCCACTCCTGGACAATACATTTATTCCACTCTACCCTGTTTTTATTGATCATGTGTAGGATGTCTTCTAGTTGGATGTGAAATAGATGGAAAAGAAAAGTTATTACTGTCTCCCTGCTCACAATAAACAATTCTGAACTCAATTGATAACTTAATCACAGACCAAGTTCTTTTAACTGTTTTACCTTCTGCAGAGTGAAGGATTAGCTATAATTAACTTGAGTTAGGTAAGCTGTTCATTCTGGTCTTATCATTTCTACCTCCATTTCTTCCACAAGCTTCAATTTTGTCCAGAAGCCCCTTCTAGTTCTATGTATGCTTGTACATGTGTATGTATGCATATTCATGTGTATGTATGTATATTTATATCACTCTGTCTAGCTAGCCATCTACAATCTATATATCAGTCTGTTCATCTGTATATGTCTTTTGTACATGAGCACTCATTTTCTGTTAGATATACATACAAAAGTAGAATTCCTGGATAATAGACTAGGCATATGTTTAATTTTAGCAGATAATGCCAAACAAACTTCAAAAGTGCTTATACCGACTTTTACTGCCCCCAGCGATGTATAAACTTACAATTGATCAATTCTTCATGTTATTTAGCATTGCTCATCCTTTTAACTCTAACCATTCTTGTGCGTATATCATTGAATAGCGTTGTGATTTTTGTTTGTTTCCCTGTTCATTAATGATGTTGAATATGTTTTTACGTGTTTATTGTCCATTTGAATATCGTGTGTGTGCGTGTGTGTGTGTGTGTGTGTGTGAAGTGCCTGTTGAATTTTTCTAGCCGCTTTTTAAATTGGGTTATCATTTTATTTTGGTTATAGTCCTAAATATGTTGTGGATTTGGGTCTTTTGTTTGGGTCTTTTGTTAAACTATGCATTGCAAATTGAGCTTTTTCTGGCTTATAATTTGTCTTCCACTCACTTAATGGTATATTTAGATGAACAGAAGTTATTGACTTTTGTGAAATCTAATATTTTTTATTGAATGGATAGTGGTTTATTTATTTTATGTCTTATATAAAATACCTGCCAAAGTCATAGAGGTAATTTCCTTTTATATCTTCTAGAAGATATAGTTTTAATTTTCATATTTCTTTATGTTCCACCCACTTTGAACTAATCTTTGTATATGGTGTAAGACAGGGAAGAATTCAAGTTTTCTTTGCAGATACCAATCGATTCACCATCATTTATTTGGAAAGACTGTACTCTTCCTTCCTAATGGTGGGAGTGCTTTGGGTCAATCCTGTGCTAATACTACACTGTCTTAGTTATCATAACTTTATAATAAGTCTTAATATCTGGTAGTGGAAATCTTCTAGTTTTATCACTATTCTTCAAAATTGTTTTGAGTATTTTGGGTTCTATGCATTTCCGTAGAAATATTAGAATCAGGTTTTACATTTCTTTCTTTTTTTTTTTTTTTTTTTGAGACGGAGTCTTGCTCTGTCCCCCAAGCTGGAGTGCAGTGGCGCGATCTCGGCGCTCACTGCAATCTCCGCCTCCCGGGTTCACGCCATTCTCCTGACTCAGCCTCCCGAGTAGCTGGGACTACAGGCGCCCGCCAACACGCCCGGCTAATTTTTTGTATTTTTAGTAGAGACGGGGTTTCACCGTGTTAGCCAGGATGGTCTCGATCTCCTGACCTCGTGATCCGCCCACCTCGGCCTCCCAAAGTGCTGGGATTACAGGCTTGAGCCACCGCGCCCAGCCAAGGTTTTACATTTCTACGCAAGAAACATTCTGCAATTTTGATCAGGAATCTATTGAAAGGTCACTTTGAGTGACAATTGGCACAGTATTGAGTATTTTAACTGGTAAAGACACATATTCCATCATTTAATTAAGCCTTCTTTCTTTCAATAGTGTTTTGTAATTTTTAGTTTGGAGACCTTACATCCTGTATTAGATAAATATATTTTAAAATCCCACAAGATATTACTATTATTGATTTACACTTCCATATTCATTGGATTTATCAATAGTTTTACTCCTTTTGTTTTTTATATTTCTTTTTGTAAGCCTTTACTTCTGTCTTTCTGAAGAATTTCCTTAGGTTTTCCTTTAAGATGCATCTGCTCAGTTTATGAGTATTTATTTACTTAACCTTTATTTATGAGGACTATTTTCTGGTTAATATAATTCTAGATTGATACACTTTAAAAAAGGTCATTTCACTGTCCTATGTTTTCCATTATAATTGTTGAGAATAAGCTATTAATCATTCTGTTACTGTTTTGAATATGAAATATTCATAATATCTGGATTATGAATAGTCAAAATCTCCAGATGCTTTTAAGATGTATACTTTGATTTTAAGCAGTTACGATATACTGAAGTGTGGTTTTCTGTATATTTATTTTGCCTCAGTGTCTGTCTTCAGTTTTGGAAAATCCTCTTCTATTGACTCTGAATATTCCTTTTATATATTGTCTTTCTTTTTCTGATACTTCATTTGCATATACTTTAGACATTTTACCATGTCCCATATGGTTTTTATGTTGTTTTCTGTATTTTACATCCTTCATTGTCTCTGTGCTCCAGTTTGGATAATTTTTCCTAACCTAAATTTCTGTTCACTAACCCTGTGCCCTGCAGAAGTTATGTCCTGTTTAAGAAATCTTTACCTAACTCAAGTTAATTACAGCTAATCCTTCATTCTGCAGAAGGTAAGACAGTTAAAAGAGCTTGGTCTGTGATTAAGTTACAATTAAGTTCAGAATTGCTTATTGTTATTTTTCCAGCCTTAGAATATTCATTTGTTTATTGTACCCAGACTAATTTTTGCTGAAAATTTCAACAGGGTCTCCTATTTTCTTGAGCATGTAATTTACATTTACTTAAAAACTTGTCTAACAACTCCAGTATCTCATTTGCCTGAGTGTCTAATTCTATTATATGTTTGTTCTCTTAATTTTGGGCCCTTTGATTTTTTTTGTCCTGGTGGTACACCTGAAAACTTTATATTAAATGTTACATGTTATGTATAAAACACTGCAGAGATAATCTGTGCCTCAGGATCTGACTAATGTCATCTTCCTCCAGAAAATATTCTAATTCTAGCAAGGCAGTCAGGCTAGCAGCAGATTGTCCTAATCCAATACAACTATTGGCCTCCCAACCCTGTAAAAAAGCTTCCCCTTCCAGGCTAGAAGAATATTAGACTGTAATTAAGATTCAGATAATTTGTAGCTGAGTTTCGGTCTTGTGAGAGATGATTTATTTCTGGTGTGCCCTTAGTACTTGAGCATATACTTTTAGAATCCCAACCAAAAGATTGGAGATAAGGGTCCCTTTTTCCTTGATTGGCCTTAATTCCAATTTTGTTTCCTCAGCCCCATGATACCTCCAATATCTCTGACAAGCTTCTTAGTCTCTCAGCTGCTTATTGGTAGTTGACAAACGCCTCAAGGGGAAAAGCAGTGCTAAATACAAGGCTCATCTTTCACTGCTTTCTGTTTCTCCAAGGTACTGACTCCTCAAGTCCTAACTGCTTTGGTTGCTCTCCAATGTCCTAAAACACACACACACACACACACACACACACACACACACACACATCCCATATAGTTTTTCTTGTAGTTGTTGGTGGAGGAATTAATCGGTACAAGATACTTTATCATCATCTAAATAAAAATTCAATATATAATACTTAAAGTTTAGATATATCCATCTATATAACCCCAAAGGTCCAAATTAGAAGGACAGAGAAGGGAGGATTACAAAGAATGAAAGAAATAGAAGGGTAGAAGAAATAAAGAACTAGAGGGATTTAAAAAATGCAATTAGGTGAAAACATTAGTCCTCTGACAACAATAGATGAAAGAGTTTTTATAAGAAAATTTATGCCTAATAAGTAGCATGTGATTATGGAAAATGTGTGACCGGAACAGGTATTGAGTCAGCTTAATACATGAGAAGAGAGACATATTGTGAGACTGATCAGGAATAGTTCTGAAGAGGAGATGACCATTCAGATGAGGCATAAATTCTAGTAGAAGTTAGACACGTGACAAAAAAATGTAAAATTTATAGTTGCTTGAAAGCTTTATTTTTCTAGAAAGAAAAGAATCATTTCGATATTTCAAAACATTATGCCTATAAGAGTTTGAGATTTAAATTGCCATATACCAGTTAAACTTAAAATCTTAGGTTTTATCTTTTCATTGATCAGTCAAATTTGGCAGTTACTTTAATTTTCATTTCTGTTCTGACCTGAATATAAGACTGGCATACTAAATTTAATTGCACTCAGCTTAATTGCTCCTCGATTTTTAACTCATTATTTGAGTTGAATAAGTCAACATTTTAGAAGTGGGCAGGGAGCACTGATAAGTGAAACACTGAAAGCATGTCTCTTAGCTACGTACTGAATTGGACAGACAGCATTGATTGAGGTCAAATTTGACTCTACACATTTTTACATATTTGGAAACACATAAAAAGTTAATATTTACTTTTCTTGACTCTATCCTCTTTGTTGATTATCACAGTAATGCAAATATGATATATCATGTTGATATATGACCAATGGTAGACGTGAGTGCTAATGCATAATGTGCCCTACCAACATATAAATATGTCTTCACTACTAAAGAATATAGAGGTTTCTAAACCCCTGATCAGTTTCTAGACTTTTTTCTTGTATCTATGTTCATAAATTGGGAGAAAAGAAGACAGCACATTTATAATTATGCGATTAGTAAGAGTATAACTGAATTTTGAGTATAACTACAAAAGAATTGAGGGACAACTTGATAAAGCAATTTATTAATTTAACTGGTTGCTGTAAAAAGAACAATAATCAGTTAATCTTCACATCCAATGGGACTGAATTACCAGATTTGAATCTAATGTTGTTGAAAAATTGAATGATGATTAAAGTACTACCTGATGAAGAAGTTCGTAATACTTGGGAAATTATCTATAGTTTATCTAGGACTGCTCATGATACTTTACTACAATCTGAGTGACTTAAAGGATTATCTTCTTGGCTCTGGGCAAACAAATGTCAATGCAAAGCCCAAGAATTTTACTTATATGAGACGGAATTGAGTTCATGTTTAGCAATAAATTGGAAACCTGTAGATCAAAAAACTAATACAAATATGTGGACATCTCTTTATCAAATACTATTCAGTGAAAAATAGTGAAACTTGTGAAATAGAGTACTAGCTTGAAAGAAAATAATTTCCACACATTTTTAATTATTCTTTTTCTGTGTGGACTGTCAACTCTCAACTAATATTTCTAAGGAAAAATGATTGTGTGTGTGTGTGTGTGTGTGTGTCTGTGTCTGTGTATGTGTGTTTGCTTATTCAGATGAGGAACAGACAGACAAGATGAAAAGTTTTTGTAAAAACAATATTTTTATTGATAAACATGAGAATGCAAATGCACAAATTTGGGCTAACTTTTCACAAATCAATTCTAATCATTGATGAGAATATCTTGTTGTGGTTGCTATTGTTATTAATGCATGTCTTCGATGCAAATTCACCCAAGTTTTAATATCTTCCTGCTCTTGTTAAGCTTTACCCCACAGGACAGAATTAACTTTTTCTTTCCTTTTGAAATACTTATCTTTAGATTGGTCATGCCTATCACATGGAGCATTGTTCATATGAGAATCATGGTATCAATTCTTTTCAAAAACCTCTCCTTTTATCCCACTGGCAATGGATAACACAGTATGGAATCTGTGCAAAGGGAAACTCCAGAAACCAAATTCTTGTGGATGCTAACAATGCTTCCCCTGGGCATAGTGAGAAGGGTCTCAATTAACCTCCTCTCCATGTTCTAACTAGACACAGGAAGCCCTTTAGCCACCAGCAATGGAGTTTCATTAAGACCACTTCACTGGATGTGTAACAAAGCTCCTTCCAGGAAGCAAACGAGAAACTCTAGTCAGATTGTAGAATTGCCCAAACATTGGGTTCCCTGCTTTTACAAAGCAAAAATTGTGTAATGGCACCAGAGACTCCTTAGTAAGCTAACAACCCTATGGAGCAACAAAGGTGAGGCTAAAAGACATGGAGTTTCTGATTGAAGCTGAAGTTGAATTGCCATTTCAATTCTTTCCTCAAGAAACATATTCAATTAATCTGCATGGATCGTTTTGGAAAAAAAATGTTGTTCAAATGATTGCAAGGCAGGATGAATGAAACTTTTTTGTTAAAAAAAAAAAGATGCATTTTAAAACTTTTGCTTCTCAGGCCCATCAGGGCTGGAAATTTCTGAAAGGGGTATCTCTCAGGCTTCTCTTAGTACAAATAAAGTCATACAGAATCCTTTAGAACCAGTAAAGCCTGAGGGAGAATTAAGAAATTCACAGGGGTCATAGACCTGCACCAAATAGGCCTTCCTTCTCTTAATCAGACTTCAAAGTGAGTCCCACTGTGGAGGGAGTCAGCATAAATTTCATTTACCTAAGAGTCCCTATTTCTTGTTAAGTCCTCTCCAAGGAAGGACAGAAGCTAAATGATAACTAGCATGATTTATGTTAGAAGCACTGATATCTTCTGAAGATTAGGGATCCTGGAACAGTCATGTAAGCAAGGAAGTCAGCCAGTGCCTTATTAATAAAAAGAAAGAAAGAAAGAAAGACAGTGAGGAAGATCAGGTTACAGCAGCACTTTACTGAGGAAGCTTTTACAGCATTTTGCAAAATATCTCATGTCCTAGCTCCTCCCCATCAGTTCTTTGGTGTATAGGGAGACCATTTACCTCCCCTTCCCTAGGAGCCAAGTGCTTACTTGGTATCAGTTCCTTGCCCCACTTCCTTTCTTAGGTCAGAGTGCAATACATATATTACAACTTTTTCACGTTTACTATTAGGTAAGGTAGGAAAAGTGAAAGTGTTATCCTACAGAGGACATACATATTGGTAATTTAGCAAGTAGAAATGTCATGAATATTAATCTAAAATTTTCTATTCAGCTTACATAATACATAACCCATGCTCCTTTCTAGCTTTTCTTCCTCATTCAGTTTATATCCAACATCTGAAAATTGATACTAACATTTTGAGAAAAATAGCTTCCTGTTTTTTGGTTTCCAGGATCTGTTCAATTTGCAAGACTCCATTATGTTCTACTCTGAGATATTTGCTTATGTAGAGCATTGGAGTAATAAAAAGACATATTGTTGAAGTATTTATTAAGACATTTTCAAGTTATTCATAGTGCTATGAAAATTAAATTCTAGCCAACACCTAATTTTCAACTAGTAAAACCTAAGCAGTAGTGTAACACTACATTTCAGTTAGGGTTTTGACAATCCTATATAGCTACACAATAAATAAAAAACAAAAGGCATATGTAAACTATTTAAGTACAGAATGCTTTTATTCCTAAAGTGAAAGGTAAGTGTTAAATCATAAAGAGATTTTATAAGTGCGTATTTTTAAGATGTGATTAAAAGGTACATATCATTTAATATAGCACATATCTTGCCTTTTTTATTGTAAACAGCAAGTAATCCACGATTATGACTATTTTCCCTGAGAAAGGAAAAGATGCAGTGCATTCTATTTGTAGAAACTAAGGTGATATGATGTGATGGACTTGCTTTAGGTGATACAGTTCAACCAGGGTGGAGAACCTCTATTTTTTGCCTTGCTGCTCCAGGAAACAAAATAATCCTATGCACTTTCTTAATTTTTTAACATTTTAATTGACAGGTAATAATTATACATATTTATAGGATATATTGTGATGTTTCCATATATGTATACATTGTATAATTACCAGGGTAATTAGCATATGTATCCCCTTAAACATTTATCATTTCTTTCTAGTAAAAACATTGAAAATCCACTCTTTTGGCTGTGTTGAAATACACAATACATTAGTATTAAGTATCATTACCCTACTGTGCAAGAGCACCAGAACTTATTCTATCTAATTGTAGCTTTGTACCTGTTGACCAACCTGTCCCCAGTGCCCCTGCCCCACCCCTCCCCAGCATCTGGTAACTACTGTTCTACTCTCTACTTCTGTGAGATCAACATTTTTAAGATTCTGTATATAAGTGAGATCATACGAGATCCTGCCTGCTTTCTGTATTTGATATACCTAAGTCTGTCAGTGAACTTCTCCTGGACAATCGCTATTGAATCAAAAGCCCTGATCAACTGAATTTACCATGTTGCTACCTGGTAACTTTAAACAATGGGAAAATAAATGACTGGTATGACTGGTTGTAACTGTTCTTTTCAGATGATATTAAAATGCTAAGGTATTAGAGATGTTTTTTCACAATAAGAGTCTTCCTTTTCTCTGGATCAGATACAGTAAACAAGAATCAAACACATGCAGAAATATGTAATTTAAAATTTTATGTTGCATTTCATTGAAATGTTAACTGAATAATATTGCTTTGGCACATATGTTATATTCATGTCAATATGTTTCATATGCTAAAAAGATCTGTGCAAGAGTGCCTAGCCTTCCCTGTTTACAAAAGAACTAAACAGCTGTGTAAGTTCATGGAAGAAGAGAGGAAACGAATTAAGAAAGTTTCAGGACCAGTTGAGATATTCAACCACACATATCTCATGAATGCTGTGGTCAGCAAATAAAATATGCTTTTGAGGTTAATATTCACTGGATGCTCTAATTGAGAACAAGAACCATTTAGTTGAACTAAATGTCAGCTCTTTCGTTCTCTTTGTAAACCCATGTTGAATTTCTTCCATTTAGATTCTTTTTTAGACTCGATTTTGCCAACAGGTTAAACATATAGTAATATTAAACTTATAATAATATATGTACTCACTAAATTACAGTGAACATTATGAAATGCATATTAATGTATGACACTTGAGTATAGGAAGAATACTAAGGCTTATTATAATGCTATATTTAGGTCCAGATTCTTAAATCAATTGCTAGATTTAAAACCATATAAATATCCACAGCAATAGAGGAAAAAGCCACTGGGAATATTGTAAAAGCCTGTTAGCTTCTTATAAATGCTAAATTCTTTTGAATAGCGTTAAATTCAAATTTGGCCATAATATCTTAAACTTTTTATTGCCATTATTTGTCTAATTTTAGTCAATATACTTTTTCCTTCTATTACTCTCTCATCTTCGTAAATTAATTTTCGTCAATTCGTTAGCAAAAAAAAAAAAAAAAAAAAACCAGCAGAAAGGACAGCTCAACCCATAAGGTATCTAGAGAAGTTTGGAGGTTTTATTCCATCAAAATGTCCTACACCTGGCTGCTGTAGTTCCTGCAACCTACAGTAATGGATGTAATATTTCATTACAAAGATTTTTTAGAAGTCTATGTTACCAGAAAAAGACATTAAATACCAATGCCTAAATATTGCAAAGATAAAATAATACCAGTGCCTAAATATTGCAAAGATAAGATGGTTTGCATTACAAATCATGTTGGCTCTGCAGTAAATTTAACTCAATATGTAAAGGAAATAAAGTTTATGCTATAGTTTCTTTATAAGCGGTTTGTTCTTTTTTCCTGCATAGTCAAAGAAAAGTTAATTACCTTTTTCATAAGCATTATTGAATATGTAAAATGTATACTTCTTTGTGAGGAGTGTCTTTATAAATGAAACCTATTCAGACATATTGGACAGCAAACGCAGTAACTCATATCTTTGGATCTGAATAACCAATTCTTGTTTGTGATGTTATAGGATAGGATTTCCTAGCTGTTAAGTGCCTTTTTATTTCTCTGAAGTGATCTTGGAAATGGAGTGCTTGAGATTTTTAGTTTATCTTGATACAAGCCAACATATTACTGCAGAACACTTTGGTTTTATATCTGAGAGCTAAATTACTATATCCTAGTAGATGTTGTGCTATCAAATTCTAAACAATGATGACAAGATAATTATAAATGGGACTTTATATTATTATCTAATACATCTTATTATCTAATATATCCCATATAAAGTTTGGATTTGGATAAAGGAAAATTGAAAAATTTACTGAGTGGTATTAATGGGGATATGAACATTTTATTTTTTGTTACCACTAAATATTGAGTAATTAATATGTTGATAGCATTGTGATATGCATAAATGGATATTGTTTTTTGTTATGTTTATAAGTGTTATTCCAAATACGAATCAGACAGTTTATGTTTCTAATTTTTAAAACTCAAATTGGTAATAGCACAGATACATTTTGTTTTTATTTGCAGTAAGAATTTCTTTCTATAAATATAACTGATAGAAAGCAATTTATCACATTTAAACACATGGATGAAAATGCTGCCACATACAGTGATTGGGACTTATTCTGAAAATAAATTACTTTAATGATGGGGGAGAAAACCCCAATAAGGAATTCATGAGGTGGAACCAGACAAAACTGTCCTAGACAACAATGAAAAACCTTTTAGGTACGAAGAAACTGTAATATAATGTGGCACTTGTAGGTACATTAAGATAAAACATCCAGGAGCCAGTACATTTTTTCATGCTGTCAGAGTATTCAGCGATACATATGAGCTGTCGTACTTCAGCCATCAACAACCAAAAAAGCTTAGCATTTTAGCAAACAACTCTCCAATAGAAACAATTCAACTTCATACTTACAGGCATATGGATACTAACAGATTAAGTAAAATAGCAGTTGTCATCCTCTGAATCTTTACTACCTTTTCGCCACCTCTTTTTGACCAGAGCCCTATAGCCTATAGTCTCAATATTCTCCTTTTCTGTTTCATAAGACCGAGAGAGTGAGAGAAAGAACTAAGAGAGAGGGAAATGAAGAATGAATCAGAAAAGTCAAATACTAAAGGGCAACAAGAGTGTGCGCCTCTCAGAATTCTTAGTGATCCTCTCAGATTCCATTAGCATTGGGATTTACTACCGGTCAATTGGGGGAAAGAGAAGCAGAAAAGAAAAATATTGAGAAAATGTGTGTGTGCATCACATTCCCCATGCTATGCTTTAATTTGAAGGAAATCCTAGAGTCAGTTTGCATATAAAGCATTAATATGATGTCATCTTCTGCACATGAAGTCAAAAGAATCCATGAATTTATTAAATGGAAATAAGAAGGCTCTATTAGTTTGGGCCTCCTAGCTTCATTCAACCCCCACCAACACACACACACAAATGTTCTAATATACAGGATTTGGGTTTCCCTAATGTTTAGTGTTAATTCTATTTTATGATTCTAAGTTCAAAACTAGGAAAAAGTTTAGATTGGTGAGCTAGATAGTTAAATTCTATTAATACAATTTCTTTCATATTTCATAGGAATTCATTCAATATTCTTAAACTATAATGATATATATCTAACAATTATCAACGCTTCAACATTTTGCCCATTATATCTTCCTTCCCTCTAAGAAAAGGCATTTCATACTTATTGTTTACTTTTCATTGCAGTGTACTTTTGCAATGCCAGTGTTTACAGATAAAGCATTCATGAGATATGATTTCACCATGGGAATTTCAATGCAGTTGTTATAAAGCTAAAATTATACACGCGCGTGTATACACACACACCCGTACACACACGCGCGTGTATACACACACACCCGTACACACACGCGCGTGTATACACACACCCGTACACACACGCGCGCGTGTATACACACACACCCATACACACACGCGCGCGTGTATACACACACACCCGTACACACACGCGCGTGTATACACACACACCCGTACACACACGCGTGTGTATATATACGTATATATATATATACGTGCGTATATATATATATACGTGTATATATATGCACGTATATATATATACGTATATATACATATATATGGGGGAAGCATACACATACATAAAGTTAATATGGTCGAATATATTATTTTATGTATAAAGATATTTTGTCTTTATAGTTCTTACTCTTCATGTATAGAAAGTTAACAATGTATTTTTCTCAGAGCACGGAGAGTGAACGGTTAGAACAGTTATGTAATAAATGCTTCATCGAAGTATATTTACTAATGCCCTGTATCAAGATGTAAGCAAGACACAGTTCTTGTCTTCAAGAAGCATATACTTTACGAGGAAGAGAGATAAAATTTTTAATTTCTTGCTATTCAAAATTTGGTCTATAGACCAGCATCTGGTTGTCACCTGAGAGCTTGTTAGAAATGCAGAATCTCAGGGCATACCCCAGACCTACTGAATCAAGTTGCATTTTCACAAAATCCCCAGGTGGTTTATATGTACATAGTGTTAGAGAAGCACCACTATAATTTGAATCTGATTCGGGTTACTTCTATAATATCTAGGAGAAAGAAAGAGATGGAGAAGCTTGAAGAAGGAGGGGTGGCATCATGGGGAAAAAATACCGTTATCTGCACTTTGTTCTTCACAGAGGGAGACCGCTAGTTAGGCAACTTTTACTAGCAGAAAAATAAATGTTTTCAAAGAAATATATTTTTAAATGTTTTGGTTTACATATCATTGGGAAAACAGTCATATGACTGTTACTAATATTTCAGTTTGACAGAAATATGTTTATATAGATCCAGATATAAAAGAAGTTTTACCTTTTATTTTATTCATTGTAACTTTTGTAGGGGAAGGAGTTGGCCAGGGTGGCTTCTAAGAATAGCTTTGCCAGCTAATGCAATTCCTCAGTTATGAGTGTGGTGACAATATAGGTAACTTTTCTACTTCAAAATCTCTTGCCAGATTATATCTAAGTAGAACTAGTTCTTATAAAAATATCATTTGGAAACTAAGGCATTTCAAATTATTTTCATGTGTTTGCAAAGCTTCAACTAGATATAGGAATCAAGAATGTCACAGCAAGCTGGGTACAGTTGCTCATCTCCGTAATCCCAGCAATTTGGGAGGCTGAGGTGGGAGGATTGCTTGAACCCAGGAGTTCAAGACCAGCCTGGATGAGATAGCAAGACTCCATCTCTTAAAAAAAAAAAAAAAAAAAGCAGGGCAGGATGGTGTGCACCTATAGTCCCACCTATGCAGGAGGCTGAGGTGGGAGGTTCTCTTGAGCCAGGAAGGTTGAGGCTGCATGATTGAGCCTCCACTGTGCTCCAGCATGGGCAACAGAGTGAGATTCTCTCACAAAACAAACAAACAAAAAAAAACCAACGTCACAGCAACATTTTGATGAGGTCTATTTGCACTATCCCTCTGCTTCTTTCCATTGCTTTAACCGTCCAGGACACTGATGGTAACCAGAAGGGAGTCATCCTGGGAAATTGGCCATATTTTCTATTTGCTTTGACTTTGCATATTATATCGGTGTGTTTGAACTTTGTCTCTTCCACATGAAATACCAAGTAAGGGATTCCTTCTGAAATGTTTTTCTGAATGTGACTGTATGTATATATAAGTGACACGTAAGAATCATATTTAAGGGGTGACAAAAATGTATATTAATCTGTGATTCCATGGGTAAAATACAGATACAAAAGTAAAAACAAAACCTTTACTTCACAGAGAGCGCTGGGTATTACGTTATTTTGAAATAATTCTTGCTAGGTCTTAAGAGTACTAAATTTACTTGTGTTACATTCTAAAAAGGTGGTGATCTTTTGTGATATAATAACATTTATTATTAGGAGCCAAATTAGGAAAACAAACAGTTACAAAAGAAAAACCCATATTGTTGGAATTGGATCCAGTTATTTTATTAATAATGATTTAATTAGGCATAGGCATTTTTAGTTTTTGCATGTCTTTTATTCAGCTTTCAGATCCAGTTTTAACTGGGTTATAATTCATCGCCACTGTGTATGTTTTACATCAGTTCAATTGGGGATTTCTTCCTGGGATGAAAAAATTCAGAGAGATTTGCTTGAACACAAAAACTGACTCTATAAATTAGAAAAGCTTACTAAGCTTTTACATGCCATATAAGAATATCTTACAAACATCTCAATTTATTTTCTAACAAATTTTAAATGTCTCAATAATTAATATATGATATTTCTAAATATCAAGTCCAATTAATCTTCTTCTGAATTACAATCCCATTATTTTATACTTTTGTAGGATTTTTCTAAGCAGTGACTTTTATTGTAAATATATGATTAGCATTCATTCAGATGATACAATAGGCTTCATAAATTTCTCTTCTGCAAGTGCCAGTCATAAATTTGTTAAAGTTAAAATCTCTCCATTTATATTTAGCTAAGAATTGATGCTTGTTCAACTGGGATCTATCCAGAGAAACATAATCCACTTCAAGAATTTTCTGAAAAGGGAATCTAATGCAAGGAATTAATTGCAAAATGATGCAATATCTGAAAACGATAGGTAAGAATAGCGTGACCTGCAGATAAACAATATCCTTACACCCGGGGTCACCTTTGATGATACCACTATGCTGGGCATATACTGTGGAGGCTGGAATCACAGAAGAGACAAACTGCTTAAGGAGGGTTATTCTAACCACTTTCCTCCTCCTGCCCTCTATCTTCCACCTTCCATCTCCCATTGACTGATCCAAGACAGAAGTCAGCTGGCCTAGGAGCCCAAGGTAACTAGCCTTCAGGGACTAGAAGGTTGAGGAATGGATTTGCTGGCCAACAGGCTCAAGATCTGAAAAATAATCTTCCAGGCTTTTATAAACACATGTAAAAACTCAAGCTTTAAAAGCAATTTGTGGCAGTAGGAATGCACACTTTGCCCTCAAACCTAGCCCTCCTAAGAAATCTAGCATCTGCATTTTTCATTCATCAAAGAGGGCAGTGACTAGCAAAAGAAATCATAGCAGAAAGAGAATTATATTAATCAAAGCAATTTCTGGTGAAAGGAGGCATGGAAATCTCTAAGCAAGTTATAGAAAGAAAGATACATTCTTCAAACCTCTGAATTGAAAACAAAGCTTCAGATGATAACTATATGATTTGACAAAGATACCTCAAATCGCTCAGGAAAATATCTTTCTTTAGAGTAATGTTTCAGGCTATTTAAAACAGAATCTCAGTCGAGGAACTAAACAAAGATGCTAGGATTGGACATAGAAGACAGATGAATTTGGCTGTTATCCATATAAGAATAGAAGCCAAAATTATGCTGACTAAAAATGGAGCCAAGCGATGTCATATAGATTTGAAAACGATGTTGTGCCAAGGAAGATGTTAATGTTTTTCAATTTGCAGGTTTAGTAAGGATCATAAATTGTTTGATTTCTTAATCTAGTTTACGTATCCTAAATATCTCTGCAACTTTGCAAGGCCCTAATTTATTTCCTTTTTTTTTTTTTTTTAAGTTATAGATTTGACAGTTTGGTCTACATTTCAAGGCCGGTTGGATGGGAGGTGTGTCCTGGTATATTAGTTAATTTAGGTATATCTTACTGATTTACACTGCATGATTTATCAGATGCTATTGACTCATTCAAGTAAATATATTTAAAAATTATACCTTTTGCTCATACTAGTAATTGGGTCAGTCATGCTCTTGAAGGAGGCATACTGGGAGCCATACTTTACCAGAGGCAGAGGATTCAATGGATGTTTTCTGTTTTCTCTTCTTCGTGCTCTGTAATTGAGATACAGAACAAAGGTAATCTTTGCTTAGCGTAATAATGGAGAGTGACTAGACCAACAAAAGATATGTCAGAATCATTTGCAAGGGTAAAACTTACGAGTGTATTTGCGAACCTGCTTGAAAGCTCCAATGCACATGTGTCTTTACACAATTTGGGGCCTATTAACATTTCCTAATATTTTAAGCCTCTGAAATTATTGTTATAACATTTGGCATCCTTGGGCAAAAAATGATGTTTAACTATAAAAAGAATATTTCATCAATCATTTAAAAGTTGCCATTATTTTCTTTACAAGTCTATGGATGATAACAAAAATAATTAAAATTTTCCAGAAAATAAACTTCATAATTACTAATATTATATAATTAATTATATAAATAATTATAATTATTATATATATGAAAGTACTAAAGGTATGTAAAATGGAACAAAGTAGCAGAATTTTAAAAGTAGCATGACAAAATAAAGTAAATGGGATTAGAAAAATATGTTTGTGTGTACTGTAGTTTGTTTTTATTGTTAGCAAAAGCAAAACAACCCAGAAAGTACCACTAAATGTTCAAGTTATATAATGCAGTGGTAATAATAATAATATATGCCAACATATTTTGTAATTATTATAAAATGATGCACATGCTGGTTATAATTATCTCTTTTGAGCCTAAAAATGCTCAAAAGAAAGAAAAACATTCAGTTCTGTCATTTATTTCAATTGTTCTACAATCAGAAATTCTAGCCAAGATTTGGAACCAAGCTAAGTGTTCATAAACAGATGAATGGATAAAGAAAATGTGGTACACATACACAATGGAACATTATTGAACCATAAAAAAGAATGAGATGCGGTCAGTTGCAACAATTTGGATGGAACTGAAGATAATTATGTTAAGTGAAATAAGGCAGGAACAGAAAGACAAACATCATATGTTCTCACATTTGTGGGATCTAAAAATCAAAACAATTGAACTCATGGTCATAGGATGTTGAAGGATATACCATTTTATCTGAAAATAGAAGTTTAAGCCTTCTCTTCCACTTCCCCAAGTCCCTGTTGTTAATGAGGATTTATTACTGTATTTCACATTAATAGACTTTAAACCACTTATCAGGGATTGGGTTCCCCAATTTAAGAACCTGAAACCTACCTCAAAGTCTTAAGATACCATCTAAACCATATCTGCTATCTGCTATTATCTACTTATCTTAGTCTATTTGGGCTACTATAACAAAACACCATAGAATAGTGGTATGTAAATAATAAGAGAGTTATTTCTCAGTTCTGGAGGCTGGGAAGTTCAAGATCAAGGCGCCAATAGATTCAGTGCCTGGTGAAGCCCTGCTTCCTGATTCATAGACAGTTATCTTCTCAATGTAACCTGACAAGGCCAAAGGCCAAGAGAACTCTCTCAGGCCTCTTTTGTAAGAGTGCTAATTCCCATTTATGACAGCTCCACTCTCATGACCTAATAATTACCTCTCAACAGCCCTGCCTCCTAGCAACATCACCTTGGGAGCCAGGATTTCAACACATGAATTTGGGGGAACACAGATATTCAGTCCATATCAACTTGTAGTTAATAAGGACAAAGTATATCAATGTTACCAGACCACATCTCTGGATTATTCACAGAGTCTGCTATTTCTGTTTGTACTACCAGACCTGAGAATATTTCTGGTAATGTCTGTGGTCCTAGCGTCTTGTCTTGCCCATCTTCTCTCTCATCCTGTCTAATCATTTACAGGTCAATTCTCCTACTCTCACTTGTTGCAGCTCCCATTCCTGCTAACTTCTGCTTTGGATCAATTGTGTGAGTATACCAGCAGCAAGCTTCTCAGTGTTTACTCACCCTCTGTTGCCTCATCTGAGCGTCCCTAATTGTACAGCGAAGGTACAGGATTGGAAGCCATGAAAACGTTGACATATAGAGAAGTGTCAAATACCTAGGGGTGATAAGAGTGCTGCGTTTAGAAGACAAATGACAGGAGATAAATTGGTCCTGTAGGTTGGGGCTTCTTACAGAATTGGGGGCCTCTGAATCTAAAACTTGTGCTCTTAACTGTTCTCCATTATTTCCCCCAGCTGGCCTGTTAAACATCATCTATAAAAAAATCTATAATCTAGTTTAGGAACTAGCTTACTCAAAGACACAGAAGTCTGCTCTACCAAAGGTTACTATGCAGGCACTGCAAAGTTATCTACAAAGACTAGATGATAACATAAATCTGTAACGCTGTTAGATTCAGTGATACAGTAGCTCCATGATAAATATGGGGCTTCAAAATCTGGAGAATGGACATACCATCTAAACACAACTGCAGATTGTCATCATAGGAAATGCCAACCAACATTGCCTGATATTCTCCTTTCACAGAGCTCCTGGAAGATCATTCCAGAAATCCTGGAAATCCAGATGTTAGTTACAAACAAACATTTAAAACTGGGCCAACACATTGAGAAACAAATAAATGTCTGTACTCCATATTTGACTCTCCAAGAGGCAGTTTACAGTCTCTGTTAGAAGACTTAACACATTTCTTTGTCTAAGACTAGACAAAGAGCTTAGTCCACAACTGAAATATGCTTAAAAACAGCAGCAAAAACAATCATGCTGCTTAAAATCCTTCAGTGGCTTTGAACTCTGATTGATGTGAAATCCAGCATTCTTCATAGCCCAGGTCTTCACATGATCTGGCAACTTCCCGATTCCCCAGCTTCTGGGCAAGCTGCTGTCCTCTTTGCTTGCCATGGTCCACCTCTAACAATCTTCTAGCTTTTCAGAAATGTTAAGCTCTTCCCATCTCAGGTTATTGCCTCTGCTTAGAATGCTCATCTCACATTATTGCCTCTGCTTAGAATGCCTTTCCTCTGCTTAGAATGCCTTTCCTTCCCATCTCACATTATTGCCTCTGCTTAGAATGCCTTTCCTCTTCTTTTCAACTGTTGAAATCTTTCTTCTAGTTTTAAATTTCTTATTGATGCACAATATTTGTACATATTGAGGAGGCACATGTGATTTTTTTTTACATGCATAGAATGTGTAATGATCAGGTCAAAGTATTTAAGATAGGCGTCATCTAAAGCATTTATCATTTCCATGTGTTCCAAACATTTCAAATCCTCTCCGTTTGTATTTTGAAATATAAAATACATTGTTGCTAATTATAGTCACCCTATTATGCTATAAAACATTAGAACTTATACCTCCTAACTGTTTGGTACTCATTAATCAATCTCCCTTTATTCCTCCCTCCTCCCCCAACATCCTTCTCAGCCTTTAGTAACTATCATTCTACTCCCTATCTCCATGAGATCAACTTTTTTTGCTCCCACATGTGAGTGAGAAGATGAAAGATTTGTCTTTCTGTGCCTGGCTTATTTCACTCAACATAATGACCCCCAGTTCCATCCATATTACTGCAAATGACATGGTTTTGTTCTTTTTCATTACTGAGTAGTATTCCATCGTAAATATAATATATGTACATACACACACACACACACACACGTGCACGCATGTTCTATAGCTATCCTCACTGTTCTATAGCTCCATAAGGACAAGGTCTGTCTTCATGGAGTGGTGTGCCTTCCACACAATTTGTACTCATGATTAGTTGAATAAATAGATGGGGGATTTATCTGTTTCTAAATTCTGCATTGCATTTAGCATTTCTTGGGAGATTTAAACAAGTCAGTTCAGGTAACATTGTTTAGCTCAGTGCTAGGAATATAGTAGTGGCTCAATTAAATGTTAGAAATAATTAGATGTTTGTTTTAACTTCCCTGATCAGAAACAGAAAATAAAAATGATGACACAAAAATGCAACTTATGTTTTATAATGTGATTCTCCTGATATCTTACAGTGGATTTGCCAAAAAGCAGACCCTGAGGCAGGATGTAATTGCAAGGTGATAAGCCTAGGAAGCATAGTCATGGAGTAGGAAGGTGAGCCCGGGAAAGGAGGCAAGCCAGCAACGGGCATGTTAATTGAGTAGATCACCACTGGGCTCAATCCTGCTTGGGGACCCTCTGAGAGACTGTGTTGAACCTAATCTCAGAGTTGTTCCATGAATGAGCAAGAAAGCTGGCTTATTTACGTACCACCTTTTGTCTCTCACTGGCTGGGAGTTGCTCTTCAGAGGCCCCCATGCCACTAAGGAGGGTCAGATGAAAATCTTTACGCCTTTTTTTTTCAACTGATTGACTTAGCTCTGTTTTTGCCATGATCTTTGAAGTTCTTTTTAAGAATCACATGTGCTTTCTTCATAATAAATGTTTATTTTTGCTAGCATTATCTTAAATTTGTACAATATTTTTGTAAGAAAATTTGGTAATGTGTAGCAAATAAACAAATGCTCTTTGATCCACATAAGTCTACCTCAAGATGCTTTTCCTAAGGCAATAATTATGAATATGTGCTAATATTTTTGTCTTATTTTACAAATAGTATAATACTTGTAGACATTTAGAAAACACTGAAAATATGTACAAATAAAGTTATCAGCACTGCCACAACACAAAAATACTATTTATATTAGAAATAATTTTTTTAATTGAAATGATGCTATATGCTGGAATTTTGTACATTTTAAAATGATGAACATTTTCTCATGGTTTTAAATATTTTTCATAAAGTTCATTAGTAAAATGTATTGTCCTAAAGGATCCTGAAGCATATTTAAACAGAACATACCAAATTTTCAATAGATACATTAACAATTTTGTAACGTTCTATCTAGGGCTTGAGTACCCAACAAATGGGGGTGGGGAAGGGCAATTAAAGAAGAAGGGAGTTAGTGTCAAACCAAAATATTTATTTCCTTAATAAATAGTTTAGGTCGACTCTAGATGTTTGTCATGATTGGGGGTCTCAGGCAGTCTTGGTTAAGCAGCCTCCCCTGGGGCAATTTCTCTTCTTTGGTCTGATTCATGGGAAAGATTGGTCTTAGACACCATCTGCCACTCCAGTGGTTTATTTTGGCAGTGCTTTTTCAAGACACAAGAGCGGGCTGGTGGCATGGGCTAGATATAATCAGGTAGTCAGACAACCATCTGACCAGGAGGGTCTCCATTTGGAGACCATTTTCAGAATTTGGGGGATTCTTTTCCTTTTCTTATACCTGTATGCAATCTAAGTCAATTTCCAGGTGTTTCTTTCATATAGGGAATTTAAGCCTATTCTTGTAAGGGAGAGCTTGTTTTAAGGTTTATAAAAGTTGCAGCTGTGCTGAGATGGAGTTGTCTTCTGGAAATCCCCCACTGAGTTTCGTCATACTGCTAAGTGACATGTAGTGTCATCCCTGCAAGAAACTTGAGTGGGGCTTATGGCTATCATTAATCTTATAGCCACGGATGCCTCTTGTGTGTACCATAATATTTGTGTTATAATGTTCTTGGTGCCAAGCCTACATGCCCTACGGCACCGCCAGTGGTTTTATTAGGATGTATTTCCATGACTTCCTCCTTTTCCCTCTTCAACTCCATGTTTTGTCATTTCCCATACCAGTGACAACTCAGCATATGGTATAAAGACATCCATACTCGTCTTGTCTTATTTTGTACCTTCTACATTTTATGTACATTTCTGACTCCCACTTTTCCTCCCCCTCTTTCATCTAGGGCTAGTTCCTCCATCTTTGCTCTGGTTCCCTTTCTTTGTACGTAGGAACATTGATTCTCTCTAATCAGCATTTAAACTTGTGAAGTATCTTCTGTCTTAAAGCAAAAGAAACCAAAATTCTCTCCTCATATTCAAGTTCTCTAGTCACTAACCCAGTTGCCGTTCTGTTCACAACAGAAAAATATTTTTGGTTTCCTTATTAATTATTTTTTCTGAGACCAAGTCTTGCTCTGTCGCCCAGGCTGGAGTGATGTGGCAGTACGATCTCGGCTCATTGCAACCTCCACCTCCTGGGTTCAAGCAATTCTCCTGCCTCAGCCTCCCAAGTGGCTGGGATTATAGACACGTGCCACCACGCTAGCTAATTTTTGTATTTTTAGTAGAGACGGGGTTTCACCATGTTGGCAAAGCTGGTCTCGAACTCTTGGGCTCAAGCGATCTGCCCCACTTGGCCTCCCAAAGTGCTGGGATTACAAGTGTGAGCCACTGCACCCAGCTGGTTTCCTTATGTTTTAATTTGTTCAGTTTGTAATTGTTATGGGTACATAGTAGGTGTAGCTATATATGGGGTGTATGAGATATTTTGATACAGGCATACAATGTGTAATAATCGCAGGGTATAAATGGAGTATCCATCACCCCAAGCGTTTATCATTTCTTTGTTTTACAAACATTTCAATTATACTTAATTTTAAAACATAATAAATTATTGTTGCCCTGTTGTGCTATCAAATACTAGATCTTATTCATTCTATCTAACTATATTTTTGTACCCATTAACCATCCCCACTTTCCCTCCAACCCCCACTACCCTTCCCAGCCTCTGGTAATAATCATTCTACATTTTGTCTTCATGAGTATAATTGTTTTAAATCTTAGCTCCCACAAATGTGTGAGAATATGTGTAGTTCGTCTTTCTGCAGTTTTTGAAAGAGATTACTCCATTTACTGTTCCCAATTTCTCATCCTTTACTCATTCTCAACCTTTCATGATATGTCTGCTCCTGTCTAAGCAACCTGCTTCCAGCAAGGCCACTAACCACACCCTTACATTGAAATTCATTTGTAGCTGACAGTGTTCTTCATTCCTCTTGGCTACCATGATACTACACTTCTTGTTTTTGTTTGTCTTGTTTTTTTTTTTTTTTTTTTTTTTGAGTAGGCTCTAGCTTCAGAGCACCCTTTGTATCCTCTCAATCTCCATAAATTTTATGATTTCTTCCTCTGCCTGCCCCTTACATCTTTCTGGTCCTCAGGAATCAGTGCAAGGCCCCTTTAAGTCTCATTTTACACGTTACTATACTTTCAAAACTTCAGCTCTTAGTTATTTGTTAATGACTCCAAAATCTGTAATCCTATCCCAGTTGGTTTTTCTGAGCTCCATGCACATCTATTCATTCATTCATTCAAAAAAAAAAATCTCCAGAGAGTGCCTATTCTGTGCAAGCAAATTGCTACATGCTGAGAACACCATGATGAGCAAGGGACAAAAGCTTCCATGTTGGTGGTGAATACAGCCAACAAATAAGTAAGCAAATAAATAAACAAAGGGACTAAGAAGCTGCTCTGGTCAAATAATCAGGGAGATAGTTTGGATAGACTGTGCTTGAAGCTGAGAAGAGTTAAAACCAGGTAAAAATGCCTGTTCAAGAAGATCCCATGATGAAACAGCAAGTTCAAATGCTTTGAGGCGAGAAAGAAGTTGATGGGTTTGAGGAAGTAAACAGAGATCCAAGACTGGATATGGTAATTTGAGTAGGAGTAGCAGGATATGAGGTTGAAGAAGTAGGTAGGAATCACATAAGGGTTTGTGGGCCATAATCTGGAATTTAGATTTTACTTTAAAGACAATGCAAAGCCACTGAATCATTTTTGGCAAGAGAATAACAGTTTATTATTATTGTTGCTAAGTATTTTATTCTCTTTAAGAGGTTTTATATTCATAACAGAATTGAGAGAAAGGTACAGATATATCCCCATATACCCTCTGCCCCCCAAAATGCATAGGTACATTAAAATAAAAACTTTTTATTTAAGTAAAATTAAGCTAGAGAAAACTACAGATGCCACTAAGTTTTGTGAGTACATCCATGTAACTAGTATCTGGGCCTACTAATGAAACACTACCCCTATCCCAGATGTCCTCTCATGTTGTCTTCTAGTCACTACCTGTCTCCTGCTCAGAGTAAGCACAATCCTGACTTCTAACATGGATTAATTTAATCTGTTTTGTACTTTATATGAATGATATCATACAGTATGTGCTATTTTATGTCTGGCTTCTTTCTTTCTATATTCTGTCTCTGAAATTATCCTATGTCATTATGTCTAGTGGTATTTTTTTCATTCCCATGCTGCAAAGCAGTCCATTATGTGAGTATTCTGCAATGTATTTATCCATTCAAATGAAAATGGGCCCTTGAGTAGTTCCCAGTTTGGGAAAATTATAAATACTGCTGTTCTAAGCAATCTAGTACACGTCTTTTGTTGAACATAAGCATTCATTTGTTGGAAATATACCTAATAGTGGATTTGGGGGTAAAATTTTATGCATATGTTCACTTTTAGTAAAATCTATCCATTTTATGGAAAGATTATATGTGTATATATGGATGTATATTTAAATGTACAAATATATATGTGTATATATTTTATTATTTATGTGGAAAATATTTCAAATTTACAAAAGTTACAATAATGTTTTAGAGAATATCCATACTCCTTTATTTAGTATCAAATATTGCTAATATTTTGCCCCATCGTCTTTGTCATTTGCTGTCTTTATTTATATAAATTTTACTTTTTCTGTACCATTTGAGGGTAACTTACATACATGATTGTATTAATCCATTCTCATGCTACTATAAAGAACTACCTAAGACTGGGTAACTCATAAAGAATAGAGGTTTAATTAACTCACAGCTCTGCATGGCTTGGGAGGCCTCAGGAAACTTACAATCATGCCAGAAGGGGAAGCAAACACATCCTCCTTCACAGGACGGCAGGAAGGAGAAGGGCCGAGCAAAGAAGGAAAAGCCCTTTATAAAACCATCAGATCTCATGAGAATTCACTCACTACCATGAGAACAGCAGCACAGGGATAACTGCCCCCATGATTCAATTACTTCCCACTGGAGTCCCTCCCACAATATGTGGGGATTATGGGAACTACAATTAAAGATGAGATTTGGGTGGGGTCACAGCCAAACCATATCATTCTGCCCTGGCCCCTCCAAAATCTCATGTCCTCACATTTCAAAATCAATTATGCCTTCTCAACAGTACCCCAAAGTCTTAACTCATTCCAGCATTAACCCTAAAGTCCAAATCCAAAGTCTCATCTGAGACGAGACAAATGCCTTCCACTTAAGAGCCTGTAAATTCAAGTTAGTTACTTCCTGGATACAATGGGGTACAGGCATTGGGTAAATACACTCATTCAAAATGGGAGAAATCGGCCAAAACAAAGGAACTACAGGCCCCATGCAAGTCCAGCATTCAGTGAGGCAGTCAAATCTTAAAGCTCTGGCATGATCTCCTTTGACTCCATGTCTCACAACTAGGTTATGCTGACACAAAAGCTAGACCCTCACAGCCTTGGACAGCTCCACCCCTGTGGCTTTGCAGGTACAGCCCCCATCCCAGGTGCCTTCATAGGCTGGCATTGGGTTTCTGTGGCTTTTCCAGGTGCCCAGTGCAAGCTTTGGTGGATCTACAATTCTGGGGGCTGGAGGATGGTGGCCCTCTTTTCACAGCTCCACTGGGCAGTATCCCAGTGGGGACTCTGTGTGAGGGCTTCAACCCCACATTCTCCTTCTGCACTGCCCTAGCAGAGGCTCTCCATGAGAGCTCTGCCCCTGCAGCAACTGTCTGCCTGGACATCTAGGTATTTCCATACATCCTCTAAAATCTAGACAGGGGTTCTCAAACCTCAATTCTTGACTTCTGTGCATCCATAGGCTCAACACCACATGGAAGCTGCTAAAGCTTGGGGCTTGGACCCTCTGAAGACATAGCCCAAGCTATACCTTGGCCTCTTTTAGCCACATCTGGGATGCAGGCCACCAAATCCCTAGACTGCACAAAGCAGCAAGGCCCAGGGCCCAGCCCTCAAAGCCATTTTTCCTCCTAAGCCTCTGGGCCTGTGATGGGAGGAGCTGCCGTGAAGGGCTCTGACATGCTGTGGAGATATTTTCCCCATTGCCTTGGTGATTAACACTTGGCTCCTCGTTACTTATGCAAATTTCTGAAGCTGGCTTAAATTTCTCCTCAGAAAATGGGTTTTTCTTTTCTATCACCTTGTCAGGTTACAGATTTGCTAAACTTTTATTTCTTTTATTTATTTAACTTCCCTTTAAACATAAATTCCAATTGCAAATCATATCTTTGTGAATACATAAAACTGAATGCTTTTAACAACACCCAAGTCACATCTTGAACACTTTGGTGTTTAGAAATTTCTTTTGCCAGATACCCTAAATCATGTCTCTAAAGTTTAAAGTTCCACAGATCTCTAGGGCAGGGGCAAGATGCCACCAGTCTCTTTGTTAAAACATAGCAAGAGTCACCTTTATTCCAGTTCTTAACAAGATCCTCATCTCCCATGAGTCCACCTAAGCCTGGACTTTATTGTCTATATTACTATCAACATTTTGGTCAAATCCATTCAGTATGTCTCTAGGACGTTCCAAACTTTCCCACATTTTCCTATCTTCTTCTGAGCCCTCCAAACTGTTCTAACCTCTGGATATTACCCAGTTCCAAAGTCACTTTCACATTTTTGGGTATCTTTACAGCAGGACCTCACTACCCAGTACGAATTTACTGTATTAGTTCATTCTCATGCTCCTATAAAGAACTGCCCAAGACTCGGTAATGTATAAAGGAAAGAGGTTTAATTGATTCACAATTCTGCATGGTTGGGAGGCCTCAGGAAACTTACAATCATGGCAGAAGGGGAAGCAAACACATACTTCTTCACAGGATGGCAGGAAGGAGGAGTACCAAACAAAGAGGGAAAACCCCTTATAAAGCCATCATATCTCGTGAGAACCGACTCACTACCACTAGAACAGCAGCATGGGGGTAAACACCCCATGATTCAATTGCCTCCTGCCGGATCCCTCCCACAACACGTGGGGATTATGGGAACTACAATTCAAGATGAGATTTGGCTGGCGATGCAGCCAAACTATATCAATAATGTTCTTTTACTTCTACATGCTATACTGTATACTACCTAAAATTACGACTTTTAATATACAAAACCATAGGACAGTTATCCATTCAAGTAAATTTAACATTGATACATGATATTTTTCCTAATCTTTTGCTGGTATTCCAGTTTTATTAATTTACTAATAATGTCTTTTAAGCATTTTAAAATTCCAACATAGGCTGAAATATTGCATTTAGTTTTTATCTTTTATACTCCTTTATTCTAAGAGTTACTCTGCTTCTGTCCTATATGACACTGAAACTTTTGAAGTACACAATCTCACATTTTAGTAGAATAATTATCACTTTTGAGTTGTCTGATAATTCTCCATGGTTAATTTCAGTTTATGCATTCCCAACATGCATAAGTGATGTTGTATCCTTTTCAGGTTTTCTCACGGAGAGATACACAATATATATTTGCTCCACTCAAGATTGTCTGATTTCTCCAACATTATAGTTACTAGTTTTTCCTTGTTACTAAACAATGTGGGGACACATTTTAAGATAATGCAAGTACCTGTCTCCTCATCAAAATTCAGAAAAAAAAATGGCCTGGTGCAGTGGCTCACACCTGTAATCGCAGGTTTTTGGGAGGCCAAGGTGGTTGGATCACTTCAGGCAAGGAATTCAAGACCAGCCCAGCCAACATGGTGAATCCCTGTCTCTACTGAAAATACAAAAAATTAGCTGGACATGGTGGTGCGTACCTGTAGTCCCAGCTACTTGGGAATCTGAGGCACAAGAATCACTTGATCCCAGGAGGCGTAGGTTGAAGTGAGCCGAGAGTTGGCCACTGCACTCCAGCCTGGGGAGCAGAGCAATACTTTGTCTCAGAAAAAAAAAAAATCCACCCCCTCTAAATTTAGCATCAGTTGATGTTTCCTGCCTGAAATAATCTTTAGAGTGATATTTGCAAGGTAATAATTTTACAGCCCTAGCACTCCCTTTATATTTATGAATCAGCACTCAACATTCTACTATAAACAAGAGTCTTTCTTTTGTCTTTTATGTTTATTTATGATTGCATGATATATTTTTAAAGGATAACTTTGCTGCTTAGAGTATGTTTTAAGTGGGGCAAAAGCCAGATAGGGATAAATGGGTCATTTTAAGATATGTTTGGACTTCAAGTATATAAGATTTGTTTAGATATATAGGATGAGAAATAGGTTTCATTCTTGAACAACTAGATAGAGTTGCCATTACAGGAAGATAGGAGAAAAACAGGGTTGGGCAAAGAGAGGATTGATTTCAGGTCTGCCAAATTTAAAACAGTTATCATACACTGAACCGGAGAGGTTAAATAGGCAGTCACAGAAACTAGTTTGTAATTTAAGGTTTTGTCTATACTGGAGATATATATTTAAGAGCCAAGATCCTATCGAGGATATCTAATTATTAATGATTCACTTAGGAAGAGAAAAGATAAGAAGGTCTAGGATAGACCCTGAGCAGGGTAGAGAGAGAGTCACCAAAGAAGTCTTAGAAGAGCATCCAATAAGCAGAGGAAAGTAGTAGAGCACTTTCTTATGGAAGGGCAAAAAGGAGAATGTTTCAGATCCAAGCCAACTGGGTGAAATATATTGAGTTCTGCTGAGAGCTGTTGAAATATTCAGTTGGCTACATAGATATGCCCACTTGGATGTCTCACAAGTATCTCCAGAAAGTTTGAGTTACCTTAGTCTTTTCTACATCCACCTTTAATCTATCATAAAATTCCTTTGACTCCACTTTCAAAACATATACTGAATAAAACATCTCACCACTTCTGCTGCCCTTTCCATCTAAGCTATTGCTATTATTCAACTAATTGCACAGCTTCATAAATAGTCTCCATCTTTACATCTTATGTCCCTTTGGTTCATGATGAACATTGAATGATGCAGTTAAAATATAACTCAACTTATACCACTTATCAGTTCTCACTCAGGACAAAAGCCAATGTACTTACAATGACCTAGACTACATGAGCTGGCACGTGCCACACTACTTCACTGACATCATTTCCTGCAACTTTACCTCCCGTTATCTTTCCTCCAGCCACAATGACTGTCCTAGGACATGTTAGGCAACTTCTCACCTCAAAGCTTTTTAGGAAATCTTTTATATGGATGGCAAATAAACATATAAAAAGATGTTTGACATTACTAGCCATTAAGGAATTGCAAATTGAACCACAATGAGACAACACTATACAACTATCAGAATGGTTAAACAAACTATAATGGCAATACCAAATGCTGGCAAGGTTGCAAAGAGACTTGATCACTCATACATTGCTGGTGGGAATGTACAATGGTACAGACATTCTGGAAAACAGTTGGGCAGGGTTTTATTTTTATAAAATTAAACATGCAATCCAGCAGTTGCTCTCTTGAGCATTTTTTCCCAGAGAAATAGAAACTTATGTTCACGTAAGAACCAGTATACAAATGTTTATAGCAGCTTTATTCATAGTAGTTAAAAACTGGAAACAACGCAAATGTCTTTCAATGGACTGAATGTTTAAAGAAACTGTGGTACATCCAGATCAAAGAATATTACTCAGAAATAAAAATGAACAAGCTATTGATAAATGCAACCACTTCAATAAATTTTAAAAGGATTATGATGAATGAAAATTGCCAATCCCAGAAGGTATTTGTATAATTGTATAATTATACAAATATTTGTTGTATACAAATACAAGTATTTGTATTATTACAATAAAAAAATTGTATAATTCTACTCATTTAACATTCTTGAATGGCAAAATTATAAAGAGAGAGAGCATATTAGTCACGGTTAGAGGTTAGGAATGGGAAAGATGGCAGAAGGGAGGTGGATGTGATTATAAAAAAGGAAGCACAACAGATCCTTGTGGCAATGGCACTGTTTTGCATATTTAATATGATGGCATTTACACAAACATACATATCTGTTAAAATTGCATAGACCTAATTAAACACATATGCATATACAAGTGTACAAAATTGGGAAAATATGAAAAAGATCAGTGGATTATATTGTGTGTGTGTGTGTGTTTTTTTTTTTTTACTTGTGACATTGTTCCTTATTTTCACAAGAGGTTATCAGGGATTGAAACTGAATAAAGAGTACACAGGATCTTTCCATATTATTTCTTAGAACTTCATGTGAATCTATACTTATCTCAACATTTTAAAAAGGGTTAATTAGAAACCTTTATTTTCTGTGTTTTTTTCTGTGTAGTATTCTAATTTATGCATATATCTCAATTACCAATTTGAATTGTGATATATGTTTGCTTTTTCTTCCACTTTTTGACTAATATGAATAATGTTTTTAATAAATAATCTATACATATATTTTAATGTACATCAGGAATATCTCAGCCTTGACACTATTGCCATTTTAGTCTAATAATTCTGTTTTGTTGGGAGTCTCTACTGTATGTTGTAAGATGTTTAGCAGCATAACTGGGGTCTACCAATTAAATGCCAGTAGCACCTCCTCTCCAAATTTTGAAAGTCAAGTATGTCTCTAGATGTTACCAAATACCTTTTGGGGGCAAAATCACTCCTGACTGAGCACTGCTGATTTACATAGATGTACACTTTTCAACAGTGTAAAAGTGGAGTGGAATTGTTCTTAATCATTACCTTTAAATCTAGATGGAGAATGTGATTTTTTTTCCAAAATTATTTCACCCATCTGTATGCCCATCACCCATTTGTATAAAAATTACAATTTTTTATAGCCTTGTCAGCATTAGGTATTATCAGACTTTTAAATTTTATCCATTCTGTTATATTGGCAGTGAAATCTCATTATCAATTTAATTTGCATTCTTTCATTATTAATGAAGTTGTCCATCTTTTTAAAAGTACCTTTATTGGTCACTTGAATCTACTCTTTCATAGTGACTGCAGATCTTTTCACTGTGCTTCCATGGGTTTAAATATTTATAACTTTTGTAGCAGTTTTTTAAAAAATTATTTTAATGCATTTTGGATATAAGCACCCTGTATGTTGTGTCTGCACACACATACACATACACATACACAGACGCATACACATACACAGACACATACACACACACACATATCATATTTTGTCCTACTCACTGGTTTCCCTTGACAATGTGGTTTTACAGTAGGAAGATGCAGAGACCAAGAATAGCTAGAAGATTCTTGAAAAAGAGGAAGGTGGAAAAACCTGTTCTATTGAATATAAGAACTACTGAAGTCACATTAACCAAGATAGTCTGGCATTGGCCCAACTGTAAATAAATAGACCAGAGGAAGAAAATAAAAAAACCCAAAACGAACTCACACATATTCAGATGCTTGATTTGAGAGAAAGACCACATTACAGAGAAATGTAAAGACTCATATTTCAATAAATGGACATGGGAAATTAGTATATATTTGGGAAGATGAAACATAATTCCTACAGTATGCCATATACAAAAATCAATTCCTGATAATTTATGAACCTAATTTGAAACAATAAAGCATTTAGGAGATAATATTTCTAAAATCTTAATAAACTTGGACTTCCTGTTGGAAACTAAAACTCTAATAAACTTGTTGGAAACTGGCTCTTAAATGGGACACAAATTTGACTACTTTAAATTAGGAAGTATTTATCAGCACTTCATTACTTGCTGTTCCCCTGCCTGTCCACATAGCTCCCTCCCTCCCTTCCTTTACTGTCTTTCGCTCTCTCAGTGAACCTTTCTTGACCTCCCTATGCAAAATTGTGGTGCTCCCTTTCCACCACCATTCACAGTCCCCATCCTCCGCTCCTGCTGTGTTTCTCTTTAGCGTTCAACACCATCTAACATGGTGGAGCTCCTGGATGGAAGCCATTTTTACCTTTTTTATTTTAATGCTGTATTCTCAGTACCTAACTCAGCAGTAATTGGCAAATAGGAGACACCAAATAAACAGGAGTTGAATGAATAAATATTCCACTTACATACTATCTCTTATTTTCATCTTTTGTTTTTCATATACCCAGTGCCCAAACAGAAACATGTGTATGGCATCAGATGTTTCTCTCACCTGCCCTTCCTAAACAACCAGGTTTTAATATATCTTAAATGTGTTTCTATTTTTATCCACCGATTTCCCCCAGTCCAGGGTGTTGTCATGGCTAAGCTAGACTACTGTAGCCACCCTGGCTGGCCTCACTCCATTGTACTTTTCCCTTTGAAATAATCCCTTCTCTGCAGTCTGAATGATATATTTCTTAATACTGACTAAAGGAAAACCTCGAATGCAATCTCAGCCATTGTCCTCAAGATGAAATTCATGCTCTTTACTGTGGTTCTCAAAGCCTTCATATCTTCTTTTACCACCTTCATCCCTAACCTATTCCTATTCCTTTTCCTACCCTTCCTACTCTCACCCTACCCTATTAGATTCTTGTTCATCCCTCTATCTTTGCTCTTGGCAGATCAGAACTTGAATATTTCTTCCAGGCTGTCTTCCCATTCCGCTGAAGTCCTGGTTGAGTTGTTTTGCTCTTTTCCTGATATACTCCCAGAGCCACCTGAACTTCCTCCCTGACATTTTATCACACAATATTTGATTGCTGGATACTTCCCTGTGGGTGTGTCCCACACCAAATGTAAATAAGATGACCTTAAGGACCATGACTGGCTTGGCCTTGATCCTAGCAGAATCCCGGGTTATTTAGGTCTCAACAAATATTGAATAGTGTCTGCTCTCCTCTATAAAAAACTGAGTTTGCAACAGAGAGAATCTACTAATATAGTGTGAAATTTAAAAGAAAATAGAGCACTAAGGCCAGAATTGATATATTTGTGTAGATAATTTCATGAACATATGTGATCAGCATTGTCAAAATAAGAATTTTTAGAAATAATTAATAATTTCAATATTAAAATTCTTATAATTATTGTTAAGACAGCATTGCAACACATTGATAGGGTTATTTTTCTTTTATGTTTTCTCAGTATTATCATTACTTTCAACACCCAAGAATGGCACAAATGTAAACATAAAATGTTAATGATCGTGCAATTTCAATTTCAAACAATTTGGATTTTGTCTATTCTTGGAAAAATTATTTTGAATTTACGCAAAAGTTTAACCTATTTGAAATAGACTTCATAGTAATGGATTCAAAATAATGTCTAAATGTAAAATAGTGTTTCTATTTCTGGTTATCATTAACTTTGGAAAGCAAACTATACAATTGCTTGCAAAGAGATGACCACCTCAAAATATCTAGGTAGGCTGCTTTCAACGTGTGTCCTTTCTTCTGATTTGCTATTCCAGAAAATATGAGAAGAAATTAATTCAGTACAATTCATAACTGCAGGTAAAAAGAGATGTATTAAATCAAGGCACTTTCCAAAACCATATCCTTCCTAAAATGTGGTATATTTCTCCTAAACTGAATATGGCAGCAAAACTCAAGGCAAAAGTCATTTTGCATACTCCTGAATATGGAACAAAACTGCTCTTCAATTCAGGGCTTACTCTATAGTAGTAGTGTCTGATAATAGGGAAATGTTTGACAACAGTTCTGACAATCACTGAGGAGGATGCAGTGACAAGGGTATGCTTAGACACATATGGTGGGAGCTGACCCTTATTCAGAGTTTCTGGAAATTCATATGATCCCAGATTGACAAAATTGCAGGGTATGATCTGCCTCTGGAGTCCAGGGAGTTTCCTCAGGGAAAGCCTGGTGCTAGGACATATGTATCATGACACTTGCAGAGGACAGCTGAATGGGCGAGTGTGATACAAATTGTCTCAAAGCACAGAAAGCAAGACATTTTTCACCTTTCAATGAGTAAGGGGCATCCCTCATGCAGAAACATTAGCAAATCACACCAATGTAAATGGTCACCCTGAACACTGGTGTCCACAGAATAAGAATCTCAGTCACCCAAACTGTTAGAAACCATATTTTACTCCTACTGATCACTCTAAGCTGTACATGACATGCTAAAAGACAATATTTAGAAGAGAATTTAAGAGAGGTGGAGTGAAATGGCCTAATGTGTATTTAAAAGGAGCTGTATTTTTTCAGTGTTCACTATTATACCAAAAGGAAATTCTGAAGGTAAAAATAGTGCTGTTCAAGGTCCTGAAGGATAAATTTGACTGTTTCTACAGAAAACTCACACTTATTTTGGCAACCAAGCAGTGTTAAATTTAAAAGAAAGTTATGTGTGTTTTTGTATGTGTGTGTATATATGATTCATATATGACACATAAAACAAGGACTGCTACAAGAAATTCCACAGAAATCCAAATGTTTTTATTGTTGTGAAATGCTGTGGAAATGACAGTACTTCCAGAGATATCTCATTCCCAGTAGAAAGGAGTTATGGGCAAACTAACAGAGCCAGAAGAAGGAAATGCCAAAACAAACAAACAAACAAAAATGTAACTAAAGGGAAGTGCTATCCAAATCCTGGGCATATAGATAATACTGTCAAGGAAGTTAGGCCCATCAGTTACGCTCTATCATATCTGGCAATACAATAAAAAGCTGGACTTTCTTTTTTAGCTCTATTTCCTTCTAGCTCAATCACAAGCATCTTAGGACACCTTAATTAAATATAGTTTAAAAACATATATATGTATATAGATAGATATAGCTACATACACACATAAATATATATATATACACATATACACACATATATACATATATATTTTATATATAGAATCTCACTGTTTTGAATTTACAAAATATTAAAATTCATTTTTTTTCTCAGAATGGTTGGAACATAAGCTACTCTGATTAAGTAAATGCTATATTTGGCTTAGCCGAGATTTATTACATATAATGTGTGATATATCCAATTTCAAAGACTGTGAATCTGGTAAATAAACACAATACACTCATATCTTAAATATCCTTTAGTTTTTTAGATGGTCTAGAATATGCTTAAGTATTTTTCAGTAAATGTGTTATTAGAAAAATATTTAAACACTTTACTATTTTAAAGTATTATTAATAAACATTAAATCAGAATCTATTTAGAGTTCAAAATTCTAAATAACATAATAAAAATATTTTTATTATTTGAAACATTCTTGTATTATTTATACTTAATATTTGCAATTGGCCTGTTTACAAATTTTGGTCATATAGGAGGTGGTTACTTAACCTCAGATTGTTCAAATTCCAGTCCTTAATATCTTAATTTTTCTGTTGGCTTTTGAATAATGTCCCATCATAATCTCTATTAAAAGAGTGTGAGGATATGTAAAAAAAGAACACACAAAATACAATTTACAATATATAACATGTATTACACCTACTATATTTCCCATTTTATAGATAAGAAAACTCAGTTCTGGGATTTTAAGAGACTTCTTTAGATGCACAAAACTAACAAGTGGTAGACTTCTAGCCCATCAGGACTGATTGGAAAGACAATATTTTTTGTCATGTAAAACAGGCCAATAGAAAATTTTATACTGATTTGGAAGTTTAAAAGTAAAAAAATAAAATTACTCCTAAATTTTAATAAAATGGTTTTCTCTAAGTAGTAATAAAATATTTCTTTAAAAAGGACATTTCCAGATATTTTGCATCCCCAGTAGGAGTGGGCGATGACCCAACCACTACAGCGAAGGTCATCACAAAGCTGGCAGTATGAGATGGGATTTTTACCCAGGTCCTGTGGCTCCAGAGTTTTGTACTCGTAAGCACTTTGCTGTAATGCTTCTACTACTAGTTAAGTTTTGCCAGTTACCAGAAATGGTGCTGAAGTGATCGGTAAAAATTTCTTTATGCTGCTGATTAATATTACATTTGCGAACTCTCCCTACACTGAAAAAAAACCTGTTCCTTTTCATATTACAGACTATTGGCAATCAGCTATAATTTTATCTAAACTGATGCAGACAATTAATTATGTAAAATTAATAACTACGAATTCAGTGATTCAATATTAAGTAATAGAAAAGAATGAGTTATAATTACTATATTAATTGGCTGAATGTAAATTGTAAAGGTATTAAAAGTAATTTATTCTCCCAATTAGATAATCATTTTCCTAAAATTATCAATTACATTATGAATTTATTCCACAAATTTTAAAATAATTCATATACAGGTAGCCCAATCTCACTTTAATATGAATTACTTTAAATTTCACGTAATAGGAATCAAATTAGCATTTTCTTTTACTTACCTTACCATAAATATGCAGATAGTGCATATTGGAAAACATTTACAATTCTTTAGCTATTAGAAGAAACAAACTCAGTCAAATATAGTATAATGATGCCCTAAGATAATTATAATGAAGTAATAACTGACCTTAGCCATGTACTGAAGTGTGACATCTTGAATTCAGTTGCCAGTATAAACTACAATTACCAAATCACTCAGTGGTTTAGAAAATCAAACCATATTCTCTCAAGCTATTCTTCTGTCTTGGCATTACCTTCTAAATTTCAGGCTTACCCAGGTCTGCCGTGGTGTAGCAACTGCCTACATTTATTGATAAGCAAATATTTTCTGATCTGTTGCCACAAAGGAAGGAACACCCAAACTGGGAGGCCAGATTAAAAACTGAAATCTTGTCAAATGTCCAATTCTCAGCATGACTTATTATTTCGTATTGTCATTTTCTGTACCCACAGAGTTAAGTCTTGTTAATTTTAACACATTTAAAAGAATCCTAAATCATGGGTTTAAAACTAATGGGGTTGAACAGACATTTATTTATCCTGCAAAGCAGGCCAATAAACAATTTTATGTTTCCAAATGCTAATTTGGAAGTTTGAAAGTCAAAGAATGTATTGCTAATATTAAGTAAAAAGGATTACATGAAGTAGATAGAAAAACAAATATACGCATGCTGAAAAAACATTCCTCCATGATCCATGTCATGCCCACTTTTAAAACTGAAGAGAAATAACAGAAAATATTGAGCTTCAGTTCTTCAATTGGCACTTAAATTGCAGGGTCTTGGGAGGTGAGAAAACGGCATGAAACAGTCTGTGTTGCCTCAGATCCTTAGGTCAGAAACAAAATTCTTATCCGAAAACATAAGTTGGAATTTGTGGTCCAAGAGACTGCCATGATTCACCTGGCACATTGGACTCATCTGCTTGCTTACACTTAAATCTTTTCTAGTATTCGTTTCAGTCAGTAACATATTAAGGTAAAAAAAAAAAAAAAAAAAAAAAAGACAGTGAACATTGATTCCCTTAAATGGAGTTCTAAGAAAGTTGAGAATTTACCAAGTCAGGCACATTTTCAGTCTTCATAAGGAAAGCTTTAATTTACAATCACTGTGAAACCCCATGATACACTAAAATAGTACATTGTCAAAAGTACCAAACTATTGGGAAAAAGATGTTAATGTGATGATATTTCTAATTTTAGTCTGTCCCTATATTACAGTCCTATAGCACCTTTTCTCCAAGGAGATCAGAATGCTTTATATTTAGAATAAGACGGAAATACACATCAGAGTGAAAGTTCCCCCAGAACTATGTTGTAAAGATTAAGAGCCACAGAAGAAGAGATAAAGGGGATCAGAAGAAAATAGAAGCATGAGCAATAGGCATCCATGCAGACCCAGGCAAGTTGTCTGACTTAAGCGTTGCTGCTGCTACCTTCTCTAAATTTAGTAGTAAGGACAGACAATAGGGGCTGTTCAAGGGAAACCTCTTGTTTGGTCCAGTCTAATACATCTTGATGTAGCACCATATTTTAACCGTTTCTATCCTTCCCCAGTGTCATTAGGGCTTAGTTCTCCAATTCCCTCAGAGGATTATCAAAGGTCAAGGCTTGTCTTATGAGTTGTATTTTGTACATGTGGTTTAGTGACTGATAATAGTAAGAGGGAGGGTCACTCAGAGAGTACCTGCAACTATTACAAACATCTTCAGGATATCTTTATTCTGGTACTTCTCAGAAGAAGGTATGGCTTTATGCAAGTATTTTCTTTCTATTTGAGTATGATAAAATGTTTTTGATATCAACGGATGCCGATGTAAAACTTCCAATAATTCAGAAACAAACACAAATTTCATTCTCGCTTATCCAATTCTATCTATTAATATATAGACAGGAAATCTGAATTCAGATGTGTTATGTTCAAATCATGGCACATTAATGCCACTAATTACTACCTAAATTAGCAAGTTATTTAATCCCTCTGTGCCTCAGTTTTGGCGTCTTTTCCACTGGGTATCAAATGCTTCCTACCTCAGATTGTTATGAGGGTTACTATGTGGCACATAGAAATAAATCAATACATTTTTCTATTAAGTGCATGGGAAATATTTTTTATTTAGGGTCCTAACACAAGCAGAAAAATATCTAGACTCATTGACAGTTGGAAACACTCCATATCCTGCCTCTAGGGACCAGAAGCTTACCTTTGGAAACTATGGCTATATTATAGGACTTCCTGTAGGGAGTGTTGGGATAAATCCTGACAAGTGATAATTTGTAGGGATGTTTTGAGAGATAATCAGAGGCATGCCATTATGTTGGAAAGATCTTGATTATAGCAGAGTTGCTTTGTTCAACATTAACCTCCATAGCCTAGTGCACAAATAATGGTAAAGAAATAAATATTTAAAAAGAATAGCACTCATTTCTGTGTTCTCAACAACTTTCTGCAGTTCTCTGAAGTAAGGCACAGGTTCATCTAACCATCACAAAAATAAAAATTGAAATTGTATTATACTTTTTTAGAGGACTTTTAATACAAATTTTGTACAAAATGTCCAAGGAGAAGCTACATATATTAAAATATTAATTATTATATCAGTTTGATACCTTAGGATAGTTAGAAAACTTCGATCAAGTTCCTTAAAAAACAGAGCAAACTGCATGTAACACAAGAGCTCTTCTCTTCCGTGTCTCTGCTACAAGTCCCCCTAGAGGTAGGGCTGAGAATACCAGGCTATGCAACTAAGTCTAGAGTCCCTGGGAACCCACAGAAGACACTAGGATCTGGGGTTTGTTCTGACACCCTACACCAATTTAGCATAAGGCTGATTTCAGGCAGGACAAAAATAGTAATAGAGGCTCCAATTCATATCAGGCACAGTAAATCTATTTTGGATTCTCACTGTAAATAATAAACAAAGTAATGAGACATAAAGATTTCCACGTCTTAATTACGCTGAAATCAAGAAGTAGACCTGAGCTGATTGACAGAATATGCCCCACGGGAAGGTATCTAATGTGTTCAGAACAGTATGGAATACTATGAAAGTTCAAATGTCCACTCCCCTTCCCCAAATTCTTACTGAACTGGAAGTTTTATGTGCAACAACAATTCTTAAGCAATAATTCTAAATATACTTTCTATTGGAAAATAAAAATAATTATTATATTTACTATCTGGTCAGATGCTATAATTTAAAACCTGGGCTACTTCATCTCTTAATTCTCATTCTATTTCTTTCATTCTATTCAATTATTCCCTTATTTCAAAGACTTTCCTGAGTTAAATGAACATTTTAAAATTTCTAACAGCTATTTTCAGTCTGGCTTCCAGGTATGGAGTCAGCACATTGAGACACTGCACTTTTCTTCATTATTGATTGATAAGTGACACCAGTTTCCTGGGTTCACAGTCAGAGACGCAAGAACAGACAGTCCGGCTACACCGCGGAGGATAGCACACACACATATACACACACTAGTGAAATTACAGTTGCTTTTTAAAGTAGGAAAGCAATCTAATACAGGTATAAAGCTATTAAATATTTCACATATCTAACAGTTTCAAAGGAACAGTTGAATTTTTCTACTATTGGTTCTAGTGGTTTGCACCCAATCATTCACTTATTCATACAGTCAACGTACTTGAGTGCTTATCAGACATTAGGCTCTATGGATACGCTAGAAGTTATGAAAGTGTTTGGTGTACATGGAATGTCTGAGCTGGACAGTGGGAAAAAGAAATGGTGATAGCCTGAGTGGGAGGAGATGAAACCAGAAAAACACATGGAGGCAGATTTTGCACACCCCAGATGCAAAACTACAGAATTTAGATCATATCCTACAGACATCTTGGAACCACTGGAAATTTTCAAATTTGAAGATGACAGATTTATCTTTGATGATTTTGGGGGCAATAATTATGAGTGTTCTGTGGAGAAAGGATTGGAGTAGACAGAGAGACTGGGGATTCCAGATCAAACAATGTTAAATGCAATCAAGATAGACAAGCTTAGATGTAAAAAAAAAAAAAAAAAATGCCTAGAAACAAATTTAACCAAGGAGGTGGAAGGCCTCATCATCACTGGCCATCAGAGAAATGCAAACCAAACCACAATGAGATACCATCTCACACCAGTTAGAATGGTGATCATTAAAAAGTCAGGAAACAACAGGTGCTAGAGAGGATGTGGAGAAATAGGAACACTTTTACACTGTTGGTGGGACTGTAAACTAGTTCAACCATTGTGGAAGTTGGTGTGGCGATTCCTCAGGGATCTAGAACTAGAAATACCATTTGACCCAGCCATCCCATTACTGGGTATATACCCAAAGGATTATAAATCATGCTGCTATAAAGACACATGCACACGTATGTTTATTGCGGCACTATTCACAATAGCAAAGACTTGGAACCAACCCAAATGTCCAACAATGATTGACTGGATTAAGAAAATGTGGCACATATACACCATGGAATACTATGCAGCCATAAAAAATGATGAGTTCGTGTCATTTGTAGGGACATGGATGAAGCTGGAAACCATCACTCTCAGCAAACTATTGCAAGGACAAAAAACCAAACACCTCATGTTCTCACTCATAGGTGGGGATTGAACAATGAGAACACATGGACACAGGAAGGGGAACATCACACACCGGGGACTGTTGTGGGTGGGGGGAGGGGGGATAGATAGCATTGGGAGATATACCTAATGCTAAATGACGAGTTGATGGGTGCAGCACACCAACATGGCACATGTACACATATGTAACAAACCTGCACGTTGTGCACATGTACCCTAAAACTTAAAGCATAATAATAATAATAAAAAATTTCATAATAAAAAAAGAAGGAAAGGTTCAAAGCACTGACGAAAGAAATTGAAGAGGATACAAACAGAAAGGCATCTCATGTTCATTCATCAAAAGAACTGATATGGTTAAAATGACTGTACTACCCATAACAGTCTACAGATTGAATGCAATCTCATCAAAATACCAACATCATTTTACACAGAAATAGAAAAAAATCCTACAATTCATATGGAACAAAAAAAGAGTCTGAATAACCAAAGCAAAAGAAACACAGTGGAAGGCATCATGCTACCTGACTTCAAAATATATTACAAGGCTATAGTAACTCAAACATCAGAGTACTGGCATAAAAACAGACACGTAAACCAATAGAACAGAAGAGAGAACCCAGAAATAAATTCATATTCTTACAGAGAACTGATTTTTGACAAATGTGTCAAGAACATACATTAAAGGAAGGACATCCTCTCTAAAAAATGTTGCTAGAAAAATTGAATATTCATATGTAGAAGAATAAACTGGGCCCGTGTCTCTCACCATACATATAAAACAATTCAACATGAATTAAAGACTTAAACGAGAGACCCAAAACTATAATACTACTAGAAGAAAATGTAAGGAAAGCACTTCAGGACATTCATCTAGGAAAAGATTTTGTGGCTAAGACCTCAAAAGCACAGACAACAAAAACAAAGAAAAATGAGAGAGCACAAGCTCTCTCATTTTTTTTGCCTGCCGCCATCCACATAAGATGTGACTTGCTTCTCTTTGGCTTCTACTATGATTGGGAGGCTTCCCCACAAGTGGAACTGTAAGTCCAATTAAACCTCTTTCTTTTGTAAATTGCTCAGTCTCGGGTATCTCTTTATCAGCAGCGTAAAAGCGGACTAATACAGGTCGTTTTCCCTAGTTGTGAAAGGCCAAAATATCATTCAGTATTGCCAAATATCTCTAGTGGAGAACCAGTGCTCCAGACTGACCTAGATAACGTGATTCTCTAAAAATATGATTTTACACACTCTGTCCCCTGGAGGAGTTATCTCCCTGGTTTCCTACCAAGATGTCTCTTCCTATCCATCAGTAACCACGTTGAGTGTTACGTTGCCTGAGAAATTCTCCTTTCTGACAATACAGTATCGTTTTTACACTGCTTTTATTCCACAAATATAATAAAAGTGATTTTATCATAATTATTTCTGTGCATTTGTTTGCCACAACTAAACTCTTACAGGTTTCTGGAGACCTGGCACATGAAGTTGTTTGTTAACACTTGTTTAAATGAATAAATAAATAAATAAATAAATAAATGAAAGTTTCCACATATAATAGTAACGTTATCTACTAAAGTTTCACTGTTGGAGGTTATCTTTTAGAAGCCAATAAGATATTTCTCATTGATGATTTTTTCCTGTTTGTTTATTATTTTTAGTGTATGCTTTTTTCATCAATTTATTTCAAACTAAGACTATATCAGTCACTATCTTTAACTTATTATTTTAATAGGTTTCAAAATTATCAATTACTTACATGAGATATTGTAGATATACTTCACTATTTTAGAAGATGTGTATTGAAAATATATGTGGTATTTTCTTTTTTTTTTTAAATTTCAACTTTTATTTTAGGTTCTGGGGCACATGTGCAGGTTTATTATATAGGTAAACTTGTCACCGTGGGGTTTGGTGTACAGATTATTTCATCGCCTAGTTACAAGGCATAGTACCTGACAAGTTTTGTGTTTTTTTTTTCTCCTGAACTTCTCCTTCCTCCCTCAAGTAGGCCCCAGTGTCTGTCGTTCCCCTCTTTCTTTTCATGTGTTCTCATTTTGTAGCTCCCACTTGTAAGTAAGAACATGTGGTATTTATTTAGTTTTCTGTTCCTGCATTAGTTTGCTAAGGATAATATTTGCAGTGCTCTTAGCAATATAATAATGTTCTTCATTTTTATATCATCTTTTATCAGGGATTACAAAAACATTTAAGTTGATTAATTCCTACACCTCTTACTAAGGAAGGTGAGTTCGTTTCCATTTCGTTTGTTTGAATAAATAAAACTCAGTATTTTTTTTCTAGAAAATTCTTGACAGCCCTGAGATTAGCATTAGGAATACCTGTCACCAGACCTGCTCTCATGTTGCAGAGCTGTTGGAACTGTTAGTTGGAATAACTAGGTTTAGTGGACTAGACTTCAACTCTGTAGTAACACATTGAGAAGAACCACATGTGGAACTTGTCAGAGATTTTCGTCAGGTCTCAAATTCATCCTGAGCTAATAATATAAGACTTCTTCCTTCTTAATAGTCTCAATGCATTACGTCTGTTGTCATCATAGACTTCTATTAAGATTTTTAGTAGAGATTAGAGCAGGGGTCCCCAACATCCAGGAAGCAGACCAGTATCTCTCCATGGCCTATTTGCAACTGGGCCCACAGCAGGAGGTGAGCTGCAGCAGCATTACCACCCGAGCTCTGCCTCCTTTCAGATTAGAGCCAGCATTAGACTCTCATACGAGCACGAACCCCATTGTGAACTGCTCATGAGAAGGATCTAGGTTGTGCTCTCCTTATGAGAATCTAACTGGATTAGATTAGTTAGATCTAGAGGTGGAACAGTTTTATTCCAAAAGCATCCCTTCCCCCACCCCCACACCGGCTGTGGAAATATTGTCTTCCATGAAACTGGTCCCTGGTGTCAAAAAGTTTGGGGACTACTGGGTTAGAGCGTTCTAGATGGTCCCAAGAGAAAGTTCTGTGTGTGTGTGTGTGTGTGTGTGTGTGTGTGTGTTTAAACAAACAAAATGTTTCTTATTAATAAGATACTTCTTCCTAATTGCTTTTGTAGTTTTAAGCCTGGGAGCATCAGTCCACCACTAGGGGATTACTACAATGGCTTTAAATTCCAAGTCTTAACTGATAAAATTCTCAACAAATAAAGTTGAGCCTAGAGTAAGATTTCCAATTACAGTAATATGGTAGCGAATTAGCACCAGGCACGCACTATGTCATATGCAAATTGAAGCCAAGTCCTTCGCTTCTGGTATACAGGGGGATGAAGCTGTCCATCAAATTGGCAAGATCTCTAGAGATTAAAAACCTTCAGGTTGGGGAGATAACAAACCACTGAAACCCTTTTTAAAACGCTAATTTTTCATTATGACTTAAAAATATGAATATACTGAACATAGCAATCTCACTAGTTACTTGTTATAGAAAAATGAGAACTCTTTTCTCAAAAACAAAATCATATGCATGTAGGGACCTATGGACAGTGATGCCTATCACAGCATTTTATTTTGTAATAGCAATAAATTACAAGTGATCTGGATGGCCACTAATGCGGAAATAGGCTTAATAAAAGATAAATACAGGACATGTTATTTTGAACATTTCCAGTTGCCAAATTTATTGAACCATAGGTATATAACATTTTAAGTGTAAACCTAATATTGATAACTGACTTAAATTTCTTTCTTGGCTCATTGCTTTGGATCTGGCTTCTTCAGAATAATGAAATAACTCTGTTTGGGAAACAGTTTAGAATTGAAGTTGGTTGTGGGTTGGTGGGGGGGCGGGGACCCTTTCTGGATCCTAATTTATTATTCCCCAAGGCAGTCTCCTGAATGAATCTTTTTCCTTTGTTGTATAAGAGCCTTCAAAAGCAGTGAAGAACGTTCATTTTTCTCCTTAATCTTGTTACTTTGCCAGGAATAGCACAGGGGTCCCTTTAGCGAGTGAGACTGAGGGTACTAAAGTGGTTGGAAATCACTGAAAACAGTAGCAGGTTTATTTGAGCAAAATCGGCAGGGTGGTGTAATATACATTTTTAAAAATGCATTTTCATTAAAATTAAAAAATAGCTTCCAAACAAACTCTGGAAAGGGCTCCAAATGCAGCCTTATAAACCCCAAATGAAATCAATAAAAAGAAACCAGCCAAGCAGCAAGTTGAGAAAACACCAATTAGAGTTTTTAACAAACAGAGAAGCTCGCTGTGGGGTACAGTTTTTAAATCAGACAAGAGAAATTTGGGCTTTTTTCTCTACCTCGGCTCTGCTGTACTGTGCTCTTGCTGGAACTGAAATTTATGGGATTCAGAATGCACCCCAGGAAGAAAACACAAACAAGCGGGTGCTCTGGGCATTGTATCTGAGCAGATGAAAGCAAATATTATTCTGATAGCTTTTCATTTTGCCCTCCAAGGAGCTCTGCATTATTATTCACGACTAGGGATTTTAATAGTCAAACTACCACAAATTTGTCAACACTCAATTTCTGCCTGGTTACAGAGTACAGCTTCCATGCATGGAGGTTAACACAGGTTTCTATAGCCAAAGAATTTTTTGAAGCAAATCATACTTGCATAGTCTGTTGCAGCTTATGTGCCTCCATTGATGACCCTACACTAAGTTGGCAGTTAGGTAAAGTTCATCTTCAGTCACACCTCCCACCCCAGGCCTCAGCCAGGCTAAACACTTCCGGATATAGTCCTGTGCCTGCAAGTGTCTCCTTTTCTGCTTCTGCCTGGCTGGCTCTCTTTGGAGCTTTATTTACCTATTTCCTATCAAAACTACCCTATCCTCTTGTACCCCCTGAAATACGCTTTGTGCTTATTTAAGGTAGTCATGAAAATATGATAATCATGAAAATAGATAGGCATGAAAAGTCACCCTGTCAGTTCTTAGGAAGCCAGTGCTTTTGTTTCACTTCCATTTAAAAAAGAGGCGTTCACAAAACCTGAAGAATAATAAAGCAATCTCTATGTGTAGAGTATTTTCTCAATTATTTGTATTTCTGTATATATATATGTGACTATATGCATATGCATGTATATATGTATATGTATGTACATATAAATGTACATAGAAACATATATGTATATTTATGTATATATTGTGCATGTGTGTATGTTTTTTTTTTGTCCTCAGACCCTAAGGCTGAGATTGTGGTTTTATGTTTCTATACAATTCTAGTTAAAGAAACATCCTCCATGTTAATTATGTAGCCACATAACCAGGAGCTTTAAATCAAAGCTCATAATCCTTGCTGCTATGATAGGTTATAAAGATGTTTATATTGTACAAGGCCCATTGATCTAAGCATGAAACTTCCAAGCTACATCCAGGATCCTATTGTTTTCATCACTTCAGTTGGTATCAGCCTCACTCTCAAGTCACCATTTTTTCTTTCCTAATTGTTGTCCTTGCGTATATCTTATGTCTGTTCTCAACACATCTTTTTAAAATTTTTAATTATTTAAAATCACAAAATCATGGAGTTGTAGTAATCGTTCAAGTTTATTCCATACATAAAATTTTAGAGTACTTAAAATTTAGAGTACAATTTCTCTCTATATAGTCTGTGATGACCACTTCTTTTTAACCTTAGATTTTCATGGTTTAACCTAAGCTTTCATGGTTGGCCTTTTGTAGTCTTTCTTGGTATTGATAGTTGATTTTTTTTTTTAATTTTTAACTTTTATAACCTCAGACCTAAGCTTTCATGGTTGGCCTTTTGGTATTGATAGTTGATTTTTTTAATTTTCAACTTTTATAGATTTTAAGAGTACAAGTGGAGATGTGTTGTTACATGGGTATATGGCATAGTGGTAAAATCTGGGTTTTTAGTGTACCTATCATCCAAATAGTATACGTTGTACCCAGCAGGTGGCATTTCATCCCTCACCTGCCTCCCACCCTCCCACAATTTGGAGTCTCTAATGTCTATTATTCCACTCTGTCCAGTTGTACCTACTGTTTAACTCCCATTTATGAATGAGAATATGGAGGTTTTGATTTTCTGTTTCTGAGTCATTTCTTTAAGGATAATGGCCTCGATTTCCATCCATGTTATCACAAAAGACACAATTTCATTCTTTTTTATAGCTGAGTAGTATTCCATGGTGTGTGTGTGTATGTGTGTGTGTGTGTGACTTTTTAAAATTCAATCATCTGTTGATGGACACTTAGGTTGATTCCATGACTTTGCTCTTGTGAATAGTGCTGTGATAAACATGAGTGCAGGTGTCTTTTTCATATATTGATTTTTTTTCTTTTTGGTATATACCTAGTAGTGGGATTGCCAGGTAAAATAGTAGTTCTATTTTAAGATTTTTGAAAAATCTCCATTCTGTTTTCTCATACAGGTTCTACTAATTTACAGTCCCAATCCCAATAACAGTGTATAAGTGTTCACTTTTCTCTGCATCCTCACCAATATCTACTTCTTTTTTTTTTTTTTTTTTTTTTGTTTGAGACACAGTCTTGCTCTGTTGCAAGGCTGGAGTGCAGTGGCGCGATCTCGGCTCACTGCAACCTCTGCCTCCCGGATTCAAGCGATTCTCCTGCCTCAGCCTCCTGAGTAGCTGAAATTACAGGCACACACCAACATGCCCAGCTAATTTTTGTATTTTTAGTAGAGATGGGGTTTCACCATGTTGGCCAGGGCCCGGCCTATCTGCTGTTTTTAGACTTTTTAATAATACCCATTCTTACTGATGTGAGATGATAATTCATTGTCTTTTTAATTTGCATTTATCTGATGATTGGTAATGTTGAACATTTTTTCATATCTTTGTTGGCTGCATGTATTTCTTCTTTTGAAAAATGTCAGTTCATGTCCTTTTAACCACTTTTTAATGAGATTATTTTTATAATCACATTTTAATGGGGTTATTTATTTTTTCCTTGTTGAAATGTTTGATTCTTTGTAGATTCTGGATATTAGCCCTTTGTTGGATGCATTGTTTGCAAATATTTTCTTCCATTCTGTAGGTTGCTTACTCTATTGATTATTATTATTATTATTTTTGCGGTGTAGAAGCTTTTTAGTTTACTTGAGTCCCATTTATCTATTTTTGTTTTTGGTGTGATTTTTTTTCTTAGAACTTAGTCATAAATTATTTACCTACACCAAGTCCAGAAGAACCTTTCCTAGGTTTTCTTCTAGGATTTTTTTCTTTAATTTCAGGTCTTCTATTTAAGCCTTTAAACCATCTTTTTAATTTTATTTTTGTATATAGTGAGGGACAGAGGTCCATTCCATTCTTCTGCATATGGCTATTCAATTATCCCAGCACCATTTATTGAATAGAGTTTTCTTTCCCCAGTGCAGAATTATTATTTTTAAAAAATAAATTACCTCATATCATTCAAACCTTCCAGTGGCTCTTAATTTAACTAAGGTTGAAAACCACCAGAGTCTTTGACTTGTCCACCGGGCTCTAATTGATCTTGTTCCCCTCACCTCTCTGCCCTACCATCTAACTACTCTCCCCTTACTCATCTGGATCATCCATCAGTATTGAGCCCTTACTGTTTCAGGAGCATACCAGTCCTCCTTCCATCTATATCATTCCCTTTGCTTGGAATGTTCTTTTTCTAGATATGCACTTGTTTGACATCTCCACCTTCAAATCTTTACTTATTCAGGCTTACTTTGACCCTTCTACTTAATACTCAGCCTACCCACTTCCTCCCTCCCACAAACATCATTCCCTCTTCCAGGTCTCCTAATTATTATTATTATTATTTACTATATTTTTGTAGCATTTTCCACCTTGTATACAATGGAATTTAGTTATTTCTTATTTTCATTTTTACTTTCTATCTTCCTTGCCAAAATATAAGCTCCCTGAGGGTGAGGATCTTTAACTTTGTTTGCCAGTCCCTATGTTTAGAAACTGATACATAGTAGATGATCAATAAATATTCACTAAAAAATGAACACTGTTCAAATACATTCAAAATCATAGATTGCATTTTTCATCTCTAATCCGTGATGCAAGTGTGTATGTGTGCATAATTATAACAATTTAATTATAGATTTCTTAGTTGAGAATGTGATGAGATGGATTATATTATTTTTTGATGAGATATGCTTAAGAAAATGTTAGAATGTTTAAAAAGATAATGTTTTGATTGTTTCCCCTGGCACAACAAACATTTAATGAACAACTACTTTCTCTTACATATTTGAGGTACAACACTGGTAGAGTCGTGTCACAAAAATACCAAGGTTGGGTGGATGAGGCTGACTTGGAAACAAAAGACCACAGTATAGATTGGTGAGTGCAATAGCAGAATCATGCCCAAGGAGGAACAGAACATGCAAGAGAATCATTCACAAAATGGTAGACACTACTGTGGTTAGATCATGATCCAGGTGAATTCAAAGTAACTCTTGAGAGCCACCCTGTGTTTTGATATGAAAAGAAATACAGGGAAAACCTAGGGAGGAAATAAAAGGAAGTCATGTATGAGGGCTTGAGATTTTGTTGTCTATTTTATCCCATGAGGAAGACTAAGTGCTCCGGCTTCACTTAGGCCAGGCTGTGGGCGCAAGTGCACCAACAGCTTTGAGACTAACACACAGGTCAGAACAAGGTGAAGGAGGAAAGAAAGAAAAAAGACAAAAAAAGAAAAAAAAAAAACGAGGGAAACAACTCTCTCACCTTTTCTCTTCCCATAATCTACAAGGAAAAAAAAAATAACAGTGAGGGCCCATTGTGGGTACGTAAGAGAGGGTAAATGCGCATTCATGCTGTAGGATCAGAGATTTAGCCCACTGCTCACAGGATGGAGAAAATTGACATAATTGAGTCTATAATCTAAACATCAATTTTGACTAAACAATAAGCAGAAATTGTTTCTATTTATTTATTTAGTTTCAGGTCAAGTTTTGTGCTTGAGTTAAGTTTCCATGGAAATTCTTACTCCATGCTGTTGTGAAGAGGCAACTCTGTTTCAACAGGCTTTGGATTCCGGTTCAGGCTCCAGCCTGTCTCAAAATCTAAACAGAATCCTAAAATCTGTTCCTGCCTCTACCAGAACTTGCTGTATTTTCTTTGCCTCCTGCCACCACACAGTTGGATGGACACCAAGTTTAGAAAATTTCAGCCTCAAAGAAACATTTTAAGAAAGTTATGAGCCAGATTCAATTATTTATATAATAAAAAGTATCTCTAAAATAATATTATTGGAATATACCTTTGAGCACAACTTAAAATAACTACAAGTGTCAGCTCTAGAAGCAGATGGACTTGGGTTTCAATTCCAGTTTTGCCATTTATTAGCTATTTTAACTGTGACTTAATTTTCCTATCTGTAAAATGGGGGTAATAATTAGAATGACATCCTAGAGCTATTGAAAGAATCTAATGAGATAGTTTACGTGTAGTGCTAAGCAAAGTGCCTGGTTCCTAAATAATGCTTAACAAATCCATCATAATTGTTGTCATAATGGTTATAATTTTCAACCACCAACTCTCAGCATATATGTTTTATGAGTTTTCAAACAGTAAACTAACATCCAAGCATTCGTTTAATTTTCCGTGAGCACGATGAACCCATTGGTTCCCATCATCTCCGTGGCGTATCTTCTTTCCCTGGAGAGAAGAGCAGTAAATAAAAATGACAATGACAATTATTTTTGCAAGAGTTTCCTGAACCAAAAGGGTAAGAGTGAAATGTTTGGTAGTAAACTTCAGCTCCATGGTGAGAAGATGTTATTAGCAGAAGCTGATTAGAAAACAAAATTTTGATAATTTTAAAAGGTAAATCATTTGAGATCCTTCACGCTGTAGTATAATATAGGCAAGTGCATTGATTTGGAAATAACAGTCTTATTTACTAATTACAGAAGCTATTCATTTTGTACATACTGCACTCCCTTTCTTTCCCCTCTCTTTCACCCCCTCATTAATAGATTTAGAACTGACAGTGCTTTCACTTCTAAGTATAAAGAATAATTTTCTTCTGAGCATAGAGACAACGATGAAATCAAAGTTTAAAATATAGTCCTCTTCTAACAGCGATTCAGATTTCCATTAAACCTCCTCCCACTCTCTCAAATTAAAGTTTGAAAAGCAGAGCTCAGAAATAAACTGACAGGCACTAGTGCTTCGTTCATTTCCAGCAAGGAAGCACCAATTTGATTCCTACCATAACAATTTTTGCTGTTGCCAGTGCATCAGATTTTTTTAACACAGCTTCTCAAGTGATAGAAATCATCCCGTCACTTTGTTTCATAAAATTGACACCCTGGGGAAATGCAAAATATAGTAAGAACTTGAGCAAAGCCTCTCCTCCAACCCCTGCTAGGTATTCCTGAAATCCTTTTTTTCCTCTTAAACGAATGTCACCAATCCCAATTGCTTGTTGTTCTTTTCTCCTTGTTCTGCTCATGTGCTACAACATCCCTTGGCTTCCCTGAGCACACGAGTTGGTGTTTTTAAAAGTGTTACTCATAGATCGGATTCTACTGCTGGCTGATTTGAATGCAGCGACAAATAAAAAAAAAAAAAAAAGAAACTTGATGAAATTATTTCACACACAGAGCAATAAACATATGGAATAAATTACTACAGAAGACGATTCAAAGAGTTTAAGAAACACCTGGATTTGTTTCTGGAGGCAGTCTATTGGAGAGTAGCATTAGAAACAGGAGGGTGAAATAAAAGCAAAACTCAAGAAGCCAAGAGTCAGGGCTCTAACCTCTTATTGAAATGGCACCTCCTCTTGCAGTTGCTACACAGGAGTCTATTTTTAAGGGAAAGACTTCTCAAATACACTGGGAACAAGTCAGACTAAGTCACAGGAGCTACCTTTCTAAAGGGGTTGGTCACTGGATTTGACTAAAAGAAGTAAATGCTGGAAGATTCTTCTCAATCCAGAAAGAGGGGAAGAATAACTGAATATGCAGGAACTGAAACTCAGCAAGTGGTTTGAGATCTGGTGCAGGCCTACAATTTTAGCCACATCTCAGACCTCTTTCCACCACCCTTCCTCCCTATTTTCCAGGCATATTCCAACTGTTCAGACATGATTCACGCCCCTCCCAATCTGTGTGCATGTTGCTGTTACTTTTCCCAAATCTTCTCTTCATTCTTCAGTACCGAGGTCACCCTTTCTGTGACATCTCAGTTTATATTAATGTCTCCCTGTGTGTCCTATACCAGATGCAAAATATCTTTATGTGTTTATTAATCTTCACCTCAGCACTCCACAAAGTGCCTGGCTCATAGGAGATGTTTAGCATATAAAACATTTATTTTGTCTTACTTTGTTCCAGAGAAGAATTAAAGTGTTTGATAAAATAATAGCTAACATTACCAAGCCTTTAACATGTGCCAGGCACTGTTCCAAGTGCTTCGCATGTTTTAACTCATTTGGTGCTCATAACAGCATTGTGGATGAGCAAGTTTGTGATGTAGGTATTAATGTTATCCTTATTTTGAAAGTGAGGAAATAGAGGTGCAGAGATTTGGGCTAACTTGCCCATGGTCAGCCAGCTAGTGAAGAGCAAAGTTTGGGTTGGCCTCAGCCAGAGGCTGGTTGGTTCTAGAGGCAGTATTCTTGACCATGACTCTGACTACCTGAATGCCTAACTTAGCAAGAAGACAAAAATAGGAGAAAGGGATATGAAATAAACAGTTGAAGTCACAAACAAACTCTTAATTAGGCTAATTAAAAAGGCATATTGTAATGCCCTATACACATTTTATTATTCATAATCCAATTTAAGAGATAAACTTTATTAATTCATCAGTTAAATGATAAAACAAAAGCAAATCAATTACTCAGGAGGTTATTCTTGGTAACAAAACCTGAATTTTTTTATCCTATGCGGTTGATAGAAGACAATGGTGCATTAAATTGTTCCTTTATTCAACCATCCAAGTGTTCACCTATCCAAATAGCAGATCTAGGTATTTAAGCAGATAGGAGTAGCGGGTTTCAGGACAAACACTTTGTAAAGGTATATATGACTATACAAAATGACGTGCACTGATTTTACATATCTAAATGGACAGTAGACATCCAATCATTCAACAAATAGACGTTGAACGTCTACAGTGTGTCAGGTGTTATTCTAGGTCCTAATGACTCAGTGATGAACCAAAAAGAGGTATCGTTCCCCTTTTGGTTCATCATATTGCCCTCATGGAGCTTAAGTTCTAGATGAAGAGGCAAATGATAATATCAGGTGGAGTTAATTAACAGCTAGAAATTAAATAAAACAGACTATGAGGATAAAGAATAACTAGGGAAAGGGGGACTCTCTTTTAGAAAATATGGTTAGGAAATATCTCTCTGAGAAAATAATAACTAAACAGAGACCTGAGTCAAAAAAGATATCGGAGACTGTTTTCTACTTTTTCCTTAATTATTCCAGCCAGAAATCCAGATGAAATGTTATCACCTATTTGTGTAACTTCAGGCCAAAAAGAAAAAATGTATTCGATGATTTGTTCTGTAAATCATCCTTTCTTCCTGATATGTTTCTTTATTAGTGGTAAATACAATTTTTTGGAGGCCTGAATATAAGCAAATGAAGAAAAAGAATGGGGTAAATTTGATACCCACCAATCCAGCAACAGTCTGTAGAGTGGTATGATTAATTTAGTCTAATAAAAATCCAAAAGCCTACACTGACCATCAAAAGGAAGATAATTAGAAAAATAATTAGAAATGTTAGAGGTGAACTATATCACACCTATTTCAAAACATTTGTTCAATTTGGTTTTCAAATAACAGGATTTGGTGGGGCCTGATGACTAAGAAGTATTTTAATAAATGTTCCAACTTTGGGAAATATAACGTTTTGATCAGATGCTACAGGTTATTATATTCAACCTATGAAAATATTTAGGAATTCTAGACCTGTGTGTTTGTCATACCTGTCAACGCTGGTCATTTCACATGCGAGTATGGAAAATCTGTACGACCAAGGGAAAAAATAAAAGTGTTAATTTATTAATGCATGTGTTTTTAACATGTACTCTAGATTAATTCTGCTTTTCAGAAGAGTCACTCATTCTTTTTTTATTTCCTCCCACCTTGTACTTTGTCGAGCAATCAGCTATCTATTTTCTAATACTGCACACTAAAACTAGGGAAATTCTTCCTATATTATGATTCAATAACTGTCAGCTATCAGATTATTTTAAGAAACTGAAGTTTTAGTCTTAAAATGTTACCAACTTTCTCCCCTATACCTTACAAGTTTGTGTTTCATTTGGGACCACATTAAGTGAAGGTAGCTCCAAACTGCATGTCATTATTTATGTAAAAAAGGATGTCATTGTACATTTTTAGGTGCAAGTGGCTGGATCTTCTATTATTTTAATATTAGCGGTTTTTCTGTTCACTGTGAATTTCAGGAAGAATGCTCCTTAATGAAAGGGAACAAAAAGCATAGACATTTATTTTCTTCTCTAGAATAATAATGCCCTATGGGATTTTTGTCATTGGAAGGATCCGGGTCCTAAGTATTAGAATCTTCTGAGATAAACAATACAAATGGAACCAAAAGCCGAGGGAGAAAAATATTTCAAAGCTGACAACCCTAGACTAAGACGAAAGATTTTAAGTGTGTGTCTATTTATTTGCTAGGATACATACTAGAACCATGATACTTTCTTTGCAAAGTTAGAGCATGTGCTTAATTTAGACGCACTGTTTCAGCATCCAAGTAACTACCATATATGGGTGGGGTAGTGAGGCAAATTAGGTGTTGGAATCATACGATGTTACATAGACCCCAGCATAAGGAAGAGGCTAGAGCTTTGTGAGTGCACTTGCTTATGTACTATATAGTGCTTTTCGTATTTATAAAACTGGAGCATACGTTCTATTGCTCTTGTTCTTAGATTTTCAGACAGCCATAATTTCCGGTCTTTTGTTTGAAATGAAGGCCTGCCTGGAAAAATTGAGGGTGCTGCCAGGCTTACTAAAAGACATATTTTGTAGCACACTATATTCTTTACTCCGCTATCCCCCATACCCCCAACTCTGGAGTGTAGGGGGAAGGGCACAAGGTTTGAGAAGGGTGTAAATTATGAAACTGAAAGCACATTAAAGCAATTTATGGACAGAATCTTTTCAGATGTCCTCTTACCCAGAAAACACGGACATATACTAGTATATCATTATGTATCTATGCATACGTCAAAGCTATGTTCCTGGAGTGAAATTATTTGTGAAATGCAAGTTACATTGGGTTCCTTTTGGAGAAGAAAATAAAAGTTAAAATTTAGGTTATATATCTGGAAGTCCAAAGTAGGCAATCAAAATCAAACTTTTACATCAGATTCATCTGACACGATTTCAAAATAAACTAAGTTCAGTAAACCTGTTGGCAGAGAAGTATCATTTGTCAAGCGATTAACAGAGACACAATCTGTAATTACAAATTGCAGAAAGCAGCCCACTAATGAGAGAATGACTCACGTTTTGGGGTGAAGAGGGAGAGGTCTCTCAGAAACTGCCATTTGATTTACAAAACTCTAAATAGCTAATGGCAGGTAACTCTTGCCAGCTAACCAGCCAACTCTTTCAAGCTCATTAACAGAACTCCATGGTCTCACTAAAGGATAAACCATATGGAGGTGTCACTAAAAGCTGGAGATGAGAGACTGTAATTTATGTTCAGTCCTCCTGTGAGTCAGTCATATGGGCATTGATTTAAGCCTTTGTTTATCTGACGTGACCTGTTCTTAAGGAAAAAGAGAAAATAAATTCTTAGGGTTATTGGTTTTTTTTTTCTATACTATCTTAAACTGCAGTGTTCAACTCATTATTAAACTTTTTTTTTCTGTTCTTGTTTCTCCAGCTTCCCATCTTTGTCCCATTTTAGTTCTAGCAAAACAATTGAATAATAGCATCACACAAGCCCTAATTCATTGTTTGCTTTGAGCTCTGCTCTTAGAGGGTTGTTAAATTGCTATTCTATGATTTCCCTCGTGATTGCAAACCTGCTGCTCTAAGGTCATTTTTAACTCTTTATTCTCACGGACCTTGTGAATGTTTGAGGAAGCACAAGGTGTGGCAGCATGCCTAGGAACACACCTTTATAAAGTGTCATTTTGTAGGGGAATCTTTTTATTGAGTCCCTCTAATCTGAGTACCACAGTGCGTGCATATATGCAACTGCGATTTCCACCAGATATCCTTATGATGTAAAAAAAAATGCCACATGAAGATAGTTTTAAAAAATAGTACTGATGGCTATTTAATGATAAGCAAGTCATCTGTTCTGTCTTTCTATCTCAGTCTTCCCTAGAGGCAAACAGTTTTAACCAGTTTTTCTTGAGGGTTTCATTGTGATTTTGTGTCTTTTATATTTCTGTATTTTTATTCATCCATTCATTTGCTCAGAAAATATATATTGAGGACCTTCAACATAACAAGTTGGCTGGGCACCGATGGAACAACTATAAACAAGCCAGACAGCATCACTGTGTTGATGAAACTCACTCTCAAAGGGGAAAGAAAGTGCCTGAAGCAAGGACACTACATTGTGAACAATGCATAATGAGAGCTGGCATGCTTGTCAATGGAAGTCATACACAACATCTGCTTGAGTGGTGAGTGGTCAAGGGGTGGAAGAGGTTTCATAGGGAGGTGACATCTAAGCTAAGTCCTCAGGAATGAGTAAGTGTCTTGCAACAGAGGACAGTAGAAGTTCTGGGTTAAGTAATGAGAAAAATATGTTCAAAGGCCCAGCATCCAGAGCACATAGAATTTTAAAGAATTAAAGTAATTCTGAACGAAGAATTCATTTCAAGAAGCAGGAGAGTGGAAATACCATGGAAGCTGAATAATTTCTTATTCAGATTTATTGATATTAAAGGGTGTGTGTGCTCGTGTGTGTGCATGCACACACTGTGGCTCAGGAGAGCCATTTAGATACCTGCATGTTAAAACCACGTTGATAGTCATCACCCAGAATAATCTGGGGAAAAAGAAGGTTGATATTCTAGAAGGGGACACCAAGATGGGAGGGACAGGCAGCAATTTAAGAGTGATCAAAGAAGACTGATTTGGGTGACACCATGCCAGACAAGTGGGATGGCATGGATATCACAAAATAGATTTCAGCAAGTATAAAGGGATCAGAAGTGTTAAATGTTTCTATATGGAATGTATTTTGATAGACTATCATCAATTAAAATACATGTATACCTTTCTAATTGTCTTGAACTACATACATATAACAAAGCATGGCTGTGCCTGGCCTGCTTCTTCGCATTGATGTCCACCAAAAAATCTTGCTGTGTTAAGCAGATGTCTTACCACACTGCAGGCTTTCTCCCATTGACACCCATGTGAGAACTCCAACATCTTCTTGTGTGGAAGCTTTGAGTGTTTTGTTTTGCAGTTGTGAAAGGCATAATGTTGGGCACTGCTCCTTCTATCAATGGTTGCCCTTTCCCTCAGCCCTCACATCTCCTAGTAGAGACTCCTTTAAGTCTTAAGCTTGAGTGTCATCTTTAGTGAAATGGTGTTTTCTTAGGAGATAAATCTGTAGATTTCTCATCTCTTCATTTTGAGTTAGCCTTGCAGTACTAGAAGAAATCCATCAGAATTTCTAGCATGTGGGTCACACTCTACCAATGTCCAATGATGGTACACATTTTTACACTATTAAAGTTTCATCCTATAGATTATTTCCAAGAAAACGTGAAAGAGAGATTATTAGAACAGGCATTGTCATTTTACCTGGAGATGTTCAACTGTTTTACTATATCAAACCTGATAGGTTCAATTTAGGACTCCACAAGTCAGCAAAATGACTTAACATTGCAGAGAGGTAAATTAAAATATATTACCTACAGATTAATGCAAACTAAACAATATTCTAGAATTCCAGTTAAGTTTCCCCTCACTTAGCCAGATAAAACCATGGACATGGCTCTTCTTGATCTCCTTCAGATCCCTTCTCCCCTTATTATTCCAGTTTCAGGGTCTCTGGCTGCTCCTCTTGTGCTTCACATACTTCCTGCAGAGAACTTGCTATATCATCATATTTGGTTCTTACATTAGTTGTCCAAATATTTTGAATCTCTCTAATTGCAGTTGCTCAATTCATGATTAAATTTACAAGGATGTTGCATTATACTTACAAGGATTTTTATTCTTCTCCAGTATATGTTCTTATAAGACACTGGCTAGATCTCTTCATCTCGCCATTTTATTTTATGAATGTGGCATTTGGGCAGATGTCTTTCAGATTTTGGATTGAGAACAGCCTTTAAAATCTCCACCAATAAGTCTGCGAAACTCTCTCTCAGGTTATTAGCCATCCACCCTATGAATGATAATGCAGTGTTTTATTGCTACCCAAGTGGGTGGGTCCACTATTCTTCCATCTGAGTCTCAATGGCAGCTCCTCAGAAAAGCCTTCCCTGACCACCTTGTTTGAGTAAGCACTCTCGTAGTTTCTTGCCTATTATTACACAATGCTTATTTTCTTCATAGAACTAAGCATCATTTGTAATCATTAGTTGCTTTTTTGTTTGTTTGTTTCTCTCACTAACCTTTAAGTTGTGTGGGTACAAAAATGGTAACTTTTGGATTGCTACCGTATTCTAGATAATGCATCTTTAGAATGTCTTGATATTTAAAATGTATTTGTTCAATAAATGAAGGAACAAATACATTGTGTAGAATGGCATATGTTGGTGATATGGTTTGGGTCTGTGTCCCTACCCAAATCTCATGTTGAATTATAATCCCCAATGTTGGAGGAGGGCCCTGGTGGTAGGTGATTGGATCATGGAGGTGGATTTCCCCCTTACTGTTCTCATAATCCTGAATGAGTTCTCATGAGATCTGGTTGTTTAACAGTGTGTAGCACGTCCCTCTTCACTCTCTTCCTCCCTGTCTGGACATTTAAGAGGTACCTGCTTCCCCTTTGCTTCCCACCATGATTGTAAGTTTCCTGAGGCCTCCTTAGCCATGCTTCCTGTACAGCCTGTGGAATTGTGGGTAAATTAAACCTCTTCTTTACACATTATCCAGTCTCAGGTAATTCTTTATAACAATGCAAGAATGGACTAATAGAGTTGGAGATAACACATCTCCAGCTATGTATTTAATTTTCAATAAATCACTTAAAATTTTATTAAGCAACCATGACCATATGTGATTTTTGGAATATACTATCAAAAGTAAAATATCTATGGAATAAAATAAGACGTTTATGCTAACAGTTAAATGCCTTAGTTGGAAATAAGAGGGCATCATATGTTTTATTTTAGATGAAATTAATTGAGCAATAAGTTGATAGGAGCCTTTTCAGTCTGAGGTATATAGAGGTGCCTGTTCACCCACTAACATTCTCATACAGTTTAAAATCTGATTAAAAATGCACTCCTCATAATTTAATTAGGCTTTTAGAAAGTTAACACGTCACCAGCATACCATACTCATTAATGAGCAATTATATGTGAGAAAAACAACGTGGTCCAGTAAAAAGGTCCATGATTTGAAGATAGGTATTCAACCATCCCTCTACCCATCTACCCATCAATCCTGCACTACTCTTTTCATTCAAGAAACACACTGACATATTCAATGACCACAGTTACATGCTGTGCCACTTGCTAGATTTGAAAGGATAATGTTCTGCATACTAGATATGTACTCTGGGCAATTACTTAATATCCTCAGTTGCAAAATATTATGCATGATTGTAAGAAAAGATATATAATTAAAGCACAGCACCTGATACTCAAAAAGATCGTAAGAATATGGAAATGCCTTTATTTTTCCAAGAAGATTTTAATTCTATGGTTACATCATGGAATCTACATACAAGGAATTCGAAAAGTGAAACAACATTGGCTGGCAATTTTTAAAATTTATTTAAAAAACTAATATTTACAAACTAATTACAACATAATTGGATGGCTAGAGAAACTTAAAGTTTACCATTTTTGATGATAACTCAAATCAGAAGCCTTGAGTATTACTTGTGGGCCATCTAATTTGACATTTTTTGATACAAAGGCAAAAATGAAAACCAACGTTGGATAAGAAATGTATAGAACAAACATACCAGTTTTCTCTATCTCTAGGTAGACTCTAAGGGAATGAAAGAGTATTGCTTTTTCAGTAGGAGCTTTGCCTTTTGCTAAATCTTTCCAAGCTGTCAACTTTTGCTATTGCTTGAAATTTGAGTACTGCTGCTTTATACTTATCATTTTCCAGCATCTTCTAGCAATGATGTGCAAAAGACAAATAATTCTGATGAAGACATTGTAGAATTTCTCAAAAAATAAATAAATTGCTCATTTTAAGAATATAAATAATTAAAATCAAGCATATATTTTTGCTATTCAAAACTCTGTATTATTTCCCTTGTATAGTAGCCAGATAAATTATGAAATAAATCTTTCCTTTAAAAATTTTTAAAATTTCCTTCTCTAATATTTCAAACAATGCGAAAACTACTAAAAGTCATATGCCAGATATGAATGTTAATATTTTGCCATGTTTACTCCTGCCTCAGCCTCCCAAAGTGCTGGGAAAACAGGCATGATTCATTGCACCTTTGATTCATTGTTTTCTTAAAAAAGGATATAAAGGGACACAAATAAAGTTATAGACTCATTTCTTCCAATCCATTACCTTCCCTCTCTTCCAAGAGACAAATGTCATAAAACCGATACCATTTTAAAAATATTTTCTCTATATGTATGTATCTATAAACTATATATTCTACTATTTTTGTGTTTAATATTATTCATAAGTGGTGTGAGTCTAAATTTTATATTTTGTAATTTTATTATTTTTTTACGTTGCATTTTGAGGTGTATCGATGTTGCTACATGTAGATAAAGTTACTCATTTTAACTTCTAGATTCCACTATTTCCCTGTATGCATAAATCTGAGACAATAAATTTGTTTCTATTCTATCACTTTAAAAACAGTGTTGCAATGAACACCATGGATTTGTCTTTAGGTACATATATGCCAGAGTTTCTCAAGAAAGACCACATGCCTGTAGTCCAAGCTACTCAGGAGGCTAAGGTGGGAGGATCCATTGAGGCTGGGAGGCTGAGACTACTGCTTCGGTGACAGAATGAGACTCTGTCAAAAAAAAAAAGAAGAAGAAAGAGAGAAAGAAAGAAAAAAAGAAGAAAGAGAGAGAAAGAAAAAGAAAGAAAAAAGAGGGAGAGAGGGAGGTAGGAAAGGAGGGAGTGAGGAGAGAGAGAAAAAGAGAAAGAAAGAAAGAAAGAAAAAGAGAAAGAAAGAAGGAAAGAAAGAAAGGGAAAGAAAGAGAGAGAGAGGGAAGGAGAGAGGGAGGAAGGAGAGAGAAGAAAGAAAAAAGAAAGAAAGAGAAAGAAAAGGGGAGAAAGAAAGAAGGAAGGAGGGAAAGAAAGAAAAAGAGAGAGAGACAGAAAGAGAAAGAAGGAAAGGAAAGGAAAGGAAGAAGAAAGAGAAAGAAAGAAAGAAAGAAAAGAAAGAAAGGAAAGAGAGAGAGAGAGATCGGAAGAAAGAAAGGAAGAAAAGTAAGAAAGACATAGGTATTGGTGGTTGTCAGATCTAGGGTATGTATGTTTTTAACTATGCTGATTTGCCTTTCCATCAGGCTGTATAGAGGTTCTGTTTTCCCCACATCTTCTCAATAGTTCGTGTGACAGGCTATTATGAATGGGTTCCTACTGTCATCTAATTGATCATTTCACAAATACTAGTGAGGCTTAACAAATTTTTATGTGATTATTTGTCATTTTCTATTCTGCTTCTGTGAATTTCCTGATGTCCCTTTTTCAATTGGGTTGTTCTTTTTAATTTGTAGGAATTTTATTTTATGTGAAATATTAACAGACTGCAAGTTATATGGGCAAAAACATAATTTTCAGTTTGTAACAGGTCTTTTCATTTTTATTATAATGGTCTTTGTCATAAAGAAGTTATTTTAATTTTAATGCAAGATTGCGTTTTGTGTGCATGTGTTTATATCCTGTAGCTATTTTAGAAAACCCTTGCCAATATCAGGAATGAAAATAAGAATTCTTTTTTTTCTAAAAATAAAGCATCTAGATTTTTAATCCATTTAGATTTTATTTTTGAGTCAGCATTTTTCCGTATGGACAGCCAATTGTTCTGGCACCATTTATTGGCTGATCTATTCTTTCGCCACTGATTTGTAATGCCACCTCTGTTTTTACTATTGTAGTTTTATATTTTATACATTTCTTCTTTTCTAGTTTATCTTATACTATATTCATTCCCTGAGTTTCTTACACTTTTATTCCTATTACACTTATTATCCATGTCCCCCACAATGCTTCATTATGGATATTTCAAACATACAGAAAAGTTGAAAGAATAGTACAGTGAGTACCGTATACTCACCAACTAGATTCTACAGCTAAATTTGGCTGTATTTGCCATATCGTGTATTTAGCCATGTATTCATACTTATATCCATTTCTATGCCTCTTTTTTAATGCATTTCAAAATAACTTGCATCCTTAAAACCTCAGCATGCATGGCATTAACTAGAGTTTAGTAACTACTTTTTTAAAAATAACATTATACACATTGAAATGCAAAAAATTTACTATTCTGTGAGTTTTTATTTTTATTTATTTATTTTTTTTGAGATGGAGTCTCGCTCTGTCACACAGGCTGGAGTGCAGTGGCGCGATCGCGGCTCACTACAAGCTCCGCCTCCCGGGTTCACGCCATTCTCCTGCCTCAGCCTCTCCGAGTAGCTGGGACTACAGGTGCCTGCCACCACGCCCGGCTAATTTTTTGTATTTTTAGTAGAGACGGGGTTTCACCGTGTTAGCCAGGATGGTCTCGATCTCCTGACCTCGTGATCCGCCCGCCTCGGCCTCCCAAAGTGCTGGGATTACAAGCGTGAGCCACCACGCCTGGCCCATTCTGTGAGTTTTAACTGATGCTTACACCTGTGAACCCAAACCCTATCATTATATACAATATTATCATCTTAGAAATTTCCCTTTTGTTCTTTTTCAATTAATCCTCTCAAATTTAAATACTCTTCTGATTTTTTTCCATAATGGATTATTTTAGCATTTTCTAGAACTTCCTATAAGTGGAATTATAGCATGTACTTTTTTTTGTTTTGTTTTGTTTTGTTTTTTTTGGGAGACGGAGTATTGCTCTTGTCACCCACACTGGAGTGCAGTGGCGCGATCTCGGCTGACTGCAGCCTCGGCCTCCCGGGTTAACGCCAGCCATTCTCCTGCCTCAGCCTCCCAAGTAGCTGGGATTACAGGCACCCACCACTACACCTAGCTGATTTTTGTATTTTTAGTAGAAACAGGGTTTCACCATGTTGGCCAGGCTGGTCTCGAACTGCTGACCTCAGGTGATTTACCTGCCTTGGCCTCTCAAAGTGCTGGGATTACAGGTGTGAGCCACTGCGCCCAGCCAGTATGTACTCTTATGAAATATTTTCTTTACTCAGCATAATATATTTTAGATTTATTCATGTTGTTTTACCTATCAGGAGTTTGTTCATTTTGGGTTGCTGAGTAGTATTATGATGTATGAATATGCTTCAGTTCTATTCTTTCTCCATTTGATGGACATTTGGGCTGCTTTCAGCTTTGGGCTATCATGAATAAAGCTTTGATAAACATTCTTGTACAACTCTATTTGTCGGTATATGCTTTCATTTCAATTAGAATTATATCCAAGAGTGGAAATGTCAGATTAAAGGGGAGGCATTTGTAAAACTGCCAAATTTTTACAAAAGGTTTATATTATTTTATATTCCTATCAGGAAAAAAATAGAGTTCTGGTTGCTCCTTGTCCCTTCAACATTTGATATTGTCATTTTTTTCTCTCACTCTTCCTTTTTTTTTCTTTCTATTCCAGTGGTCATATAATGATATCTCATCATAGTCTTAATAAGCATTTTCTCAATGGCTCATAATGTGGCTATTTTTTCATATGTCTGTTCAAATCTTTTGGTTATATTTGAATTGGGTCGTTTGCCTTTTTATTTTTGGGCGGTGGGTATTTTTTATATACCCTGTATACAAATCCTTTTTCAGGTGCATGTTCTGCCAATATTTCTCCCAGTTCGTGAGTTCCCTACTAAATTTCTTAAATCGTGAATTTTAGTGAGTGCAAGTTTTTAATTTCAAGAAGTCGAATGAATTTTCTAAGCCTGCCATTACAAAGCACTACAAACTGAGTGGTTAAAACAACAAAAGATATTATCTGACGGTTTGGAGGCAAAAAACGGCAAATCAAGATGTTGGCAAGGTTCCTTTTTTCTGAGGGATCTATCTGAGGGAGAATCTGCTCCATGCCTCTCTCCTACCTTCTGGTGACTGCCAGCATTGCTTGGCATTCGTTGGCTTACAGAGGTATCATAACAATCTCTGCTTCTGTCTTCACATGCCATTCTCTCAGTTTGTTTGTCTCTTCTCATAATTGTCATCTTAAGGACACAGGACAGAGGATTAGGGGCCTATATATCCTCTTTCAGTATGACCTCGTCTTAATTAGTTACATCTCTCATGATGTTATTTCCAAATAAGGCCTTTTTTCCTTTTATGATCACTGTTATCTCTGTGCTGAGGAAACATTGCTTCCTTTAAGTTAGAAAGATATTTCCCTTATGTACTGCATTTTTGCATTATTTATTCTTTTGGATTACCTTATACCAAATTAATTATATTTCATAAATTCTCTCTCTGTGAAGTTTGGAAGCTCTACATTTTTCTTTTTTTTAGTGGATAATTTTAACTTCTACAAACTTCTTGACTCAATAAGTTTGAAATTCATTACTACTGTAGCCTTATCCCAAGAATAATATAAACTTAGAACATTGTATCTGCAATCATTTCTCTCATTTTCTGTAAGTTTTGTTGCCCTATATTTTAGTTCTACTTTGTTTCATGCCCGCCAAAGTTGGAAATTCGTATTATTATTATTTCATAAACTCCATGCTCTTTTAGACTTACCCACACAGTAAATTCTTTACTCTTGATTTCCACATTTCTAGCTGTACTTCTGGATTCACTTTCCCTCTTGAATTATTGTTTACAAATTCATACAGCAAGGATCTATTAGGGGCATATATTTAAGTTGTCCTCATTGCTGCTCTCTTAACAATTAAGCATTTGGCTGTTTTGCACAGATATTTTCCCTATTTTTAAAATTTGGAGGTCTATTGTTTGATGATTTTTCTTTTGTAAGCAGTCTGCCTTCTAAATCTGATTGCTTTTAAAATCAGTCCTTTATATTTGTTCTTTCTCTTTGATATTAAGATCTTACCTCTTTTTTTTTTTACTTAGGAAGTCTAAATATGCGTTAATCTATCTGCTGGAGACTTTTTGTTCTTCCTGACTCTAAGAATACTTGTCATCTATCACATGTGCAAAATTCTTAAGACATTGTCTTTTCATTATTTCTCCCTAACTCTGTATTCTATTCTAAAACTTCATATATCTATATATCTTTTCCTTCTATCACTCATGCCACTTAACTTCTTTAGTAATTTCTATAAATCATATATCTATGTTGTGTTTGATTAATTTCTTCAGAGACATTTTCCAATTTGCTAATTAGCCCTTCAACTGTGTCCAATATTTTCCATGACACATCTTTCACAATTTACATTTTGATTGCTGTATTTCTCATTTCTCAAAGTGATTTTTTTTTCTTTTTCAGATGATCTTGTTCTTTTTTCATCATCTTGTTCTTTTATTAAGGTTTTTCTTTTTAAAATCTTTCATAATTGCAAAACATCTTATTTTAAAATCTTCATCAGATTGCTCCAGCATATGAAGTTATTGGTCTCTAGTCCCATTTGGTGTGTGTATGCTTGACATTGTTTCTTTTTCAGGATGGATTATTTTCTGTTTGTTTCTTCCTTTATGTGTGAGACTTCCTTCCAGGCTGAGTTGTGAGAATGTCCATCTGGAGTTTTGCATTTTTATTTTCTTCTGCTAAATTGGCCAAGGCACTACTAGCCTTATTTTCTTTCTTTTCTTTTCTTTTCTTCTTTTTTTTTTTTTAAAGCTTCATGATTTCTAAATCATATAAGGCCCCATTTGAAGGCAAATGTCTCCAGAGAAATTTTGAGTAGTTATCCACTAAATGCTTTGAATATGTTAATTATTCTTACATATATTTAACAAACCTGTGAGGTGGAGACCATTATCATCATCTCCATACTTAGATGGGAAAACTATGCAGTTGAAATATTAGGGAAAATGTTTGAAGCAGCACATGCACTGAGTGATCAAGGCTTGAGCTTTCCAATCTATATTCCAAACCCATACCCTTAGTCACTGTGCTATGCTTTGTTGCTAGTCAGGCAAACAGTTCAGCCCCCCAAACATCCCTTTATGTCTATCAATCACTCTTCAGGAAGGCAATTGTATACATTTAAATTTTCTACATATTGATTTAGCCAAAAATCTAAAAAAGGATGATTATTCCCAAGCAACTGTTGAATTTGATATTTGTTTCTCCATTACAGCTATTTCATTCTCTATATATTTTAAGATATTTGTACCGCAAAATGAAAATGGGTGTGCAGGCTCTGAAACCACTCAATGTTAGTGGTCACGAACTGTTATTGGCTGTATTTCATGCCATTCTCAATCACCTCTCGTCCCAGTGTGATACTCCAGTGCTATCATGCATCTTTCACTGGAAAGAGCAGCTATCCTCTATCTCATTTTAAATATCAATGCTTTTATTCTCATTTCAATTCTTAGCTGGAAATGTGATTTTTCATTTCATTATACTTTTAATTTTTATTTTTCCTCTCCTGTTATCCATTGTTTAATTCTTTCCTTGAACTACTTACAGTTATTTTTTAAAGCACTTAAATATTCAATATGAAATAAAATTGTTCTCTTTTCAATGACACTGTGTAGAGCATAATCATTTGCCTCCGGACTCTATCCAAGTTTGCTTTCATTTTTATATAAATTGTCTAAAAGCAACTCAGCTATATTAATGACTATATCATATAGCATTCCTTCATTAAGATTTAATAAGTGTTTGTGGAATAATGAAGAACTTTTGTTGACATTTTGATACCATGTATGTAAAAAGCTGTCACTTACAGATATTTCGGAATCTATCTAAAGAGTTTACTGTGAGCAAAACAAAACATTTAAGGAAATTTTAAAAAACTAAGCCTTGGAAATTGTGGTGCCCAAGAGAGGGAAAAAACTGGAATAGAGCACATTTATCAGAGCTATTTAAATGTTCTCAAACAACCCAGTTATTTATTGCTCTGATTTGTACTACCTGTTTTTCTTTGAAGAACCACAATATATGATTTATAATTACCATTTGACAAGTAAATACAGTAGGTGATCTTAGTTTGAAAATATAAAACATATCTTCTCTGATATTGTATTAGAAATTATTATTTTACTTTTTATTTATGAAAAAGAAATTCATTTATTTCTTTATGAAAATTGTTATTTCTTTATGAAAATTCATTTAAAACAGAGTCTAGAAATGTAAATATTTTTCTATTAAATCTAAAAGACATAATTTTACCAATGATAAATTTGATCACAGTATTTAATTTATTCCAATTAAAGTCCAGAGAAACCTACTTTCTGCAAAGATGTTATCTTTTTAGATATGTTGTTCATATATTATTATTATTATTATTATATTATCATTTTTTTTTTGAGATGGAGTCTCCCTCTTTCACCCAGGCCAGACTGCAGTGGCGCTATCTCGGCTCACTGCAAGCTCCGCCTCCCGGGTTCACGCCATTCTCCTGCCTCAGCCTCCTGAGTAGCTGGGATTACAGGCACCCCACCATGCCTGGCTAATTTTTTGTATTTTTAGTAGAGACGGGGTTTCACCATGTAAGCCAAGATGGTCTCGATTTCCTGACCTCGTGATCCGCCCGCCTTGGCCTCCCGAAGTGCTGGGATTACAGGCCATATATTAATTTTTTGAATGAGATATGATGACCACTAACATTAACTTTTATTGTAGTCGTAAATATAGTGGCAAGATATATAATGATCTATTAAAATATTTTCTGAAGCTTAGCAATGAAGTCATACATTTACTAGGTATTATTTACATTGTTAAACTCTAACAGTTCTTCAACATTTGAATAACTAAATAATGATATGGTTTGCCATATGTTTCCATTTAATGAAGCCTTGTATTGATACTTAAATGCTTCATTAAGTCACAAGCTGCCAAAATAAGTAGTTTTTCTCTTGTCATAAATGTGACATGGTTTAACTAAAAAGTCTTGTCATTTTAAAAATTAAGAATGCTTTTATTCTGCATATGTTATAAGCAACATTTCTCTCAATATTTCAGGTTTAAGTACAAAACATTTTTAGGAAGCTGACATTGTAGTTTGGGAATTTTTGTGCACAATTTTCTTGTCAGTAGAAGGTTGTATGAGTTGTTATAACTATCATTTCATCATAAACTAAACAAAGTTTATATGCCATTTTCAAAAGCTTCTTGAAGTGACACCTGTTTCATTAACAACAACAATAATAATAAGCTTAAAAAGTCCTTGTCTGAGCTGTAAACACCAAATAAAAACTATAATTTCACCAAAATCATATTTTTAATGCATCAAGTTGCCTTGAAAATGACAAGTTCAAAAAATGACAAGTTTAGCTATTCTGAAAGAACACATATGGCTTGGAACAGTTAATATCAGAATTTGCCTTTTTACCTGGCCTATGAAAAACCAAAGACTGACTTTATGACACAATCATTTTTGTACATGTATATAAGGTCTAATTGATGTTTATTTTGAGCAAAAAGGAAGCATTGTGATCTTGATATATACAGTTTTCTAGATTAGGTTGGATAGGAGAAAGTTCAAGCATGAATAAGTGATTATTTCCAGGTTGGTTCATCAAACATGGCTACTTAAAAGATCATATGTTGCCACTGAAAAAAATATATATTTTGCAAAACCAAGTTTTCAGAAGAAATGGGGCATTGCCATGTTTCAGTATTGATTTTTGATACATGTGTTTGAGTAGATAGGAAATGTTACTTTAAACTTTAAAGAATATGGAATCAGTAAAAATTATCAAGGACTCTGAAGCTTAATCATTTCTTTTTCAAGTGTAATTCATGTAGTTTATTTTAATTTAGATCCTCAAATAAAAAAGTTTTTTTAAAACTATTAAACTATATATTTTTATTTAACCTGTAAAAATTATATTTACCTTCTTTCTTTTCTTTATGTATTCATTACTACAAATTACCTCTCAGCCCCTACTAATATGATATGAAAACATAGTATTTGTTTGCAGAAGAAAAGAAATAGAAATATATGTGGAATAAAATCTCAAATGCCTATGGGATAGCCAGTAATATAATACTGGTATAAAATAAGAGACTTTAGTAGAGTCTGTGGGTAAATGCTCTGACTAAATGCATTCAAGTCAAAACAGCAGATGAGACAATATGGCAACCACAATATTTAAGCAAAACAAAACATATTTGTAGTTTCAATTTGGACCCAAAGGCCACCCATTTTTATCCCTGGCATAGAGATTTCCAACTAATAAACACTGGTAATACATAATTTACATTATAATACTATATCCAATGTTCTCTTCAATATACTATTCATTTATGTTATACTAAATAGTTGTCATTTTTCTAATTTTTATTTTTGTTTTTTTTTCTGTCTCTCCCTACCACAGTGCCTAACACCACCAATGAACTGTAAAAATAAATAGCAAACCATAGGGTGGAAATAAAAACAACATTATTTTCAGTAGACACCAACATGTTTCTCATAAGAGTCATAACAGCATTCTTATTGTTTTCTGTAGTATCATCTAACTCATTGATATATACATATGTCACTACTAGAGAAGGTCCAACTTGAGCCCAACATGCCATAGGAGATGCTTGTTTCTAATTATGAATCTACTAAATTCATCATTATTTTATGCAAATTTATTCATTATTTCATCAAGGTTGGTATGGTAGAAAGTGCCCAACACCTTGATGAAATGCAAGTTTGATCAGTTAACCCAGTAACCTTATCAGGAAAGGAAATGAGATTTATTTTCTATAATATGCTATATTATATCAATTATGATATAATTTGTTTGATATATATACTCTCACCATGGGATACAACACTTGCTATGAAGTGTTGTCTCTCAGGAAGCCCACAGTTCAATGTTGGAGGCTAAGTGATAAACAGTAAGAATGCACAAAATAGTGAGTCATATTAATAGCATGCACATGATGCCATGGGAATAGAGAGTTCATATGCACAACTCTTATAAAAAGAGTCCAGAATAGTATCTCAAGGGTTTAAATAAGGTATGGTATAATGCATTCAGTTTTCTGGTTACTTTTGTAGAAATTTGAAAGAGAAAATTTGTTTAAAAAGTCAATTAAGACCGTGGGTCCTGAAACTGGTGGTTCATTAGAATCACCTGGGTATTATTTAAAACTACAGCCCCCAACCTTGTTGATTCCAGTTTGGTAGGTAGGGAGGTGATTTCTAAAATATGAAGTATTTAGGACTTTGTTCAGGTGATTACTTTCAGGGACTGGTTATTCAAAATGTGCTCTACAGTTTAGTAGCAAGTGTCTCACCTGGAAGCTTGTTAGAAATGCAATAACTGAGGCCTTATAATAGACTTACTGAATCTGAATCAGCATGTTCACAGAGTTGCAGATGGTTTGTGTGCATGTTACAATGTCAGATGCCCTGGATTAAGATGATGGGGAGCCTGATAGACCCTGAATGGGACTGTGACTAAGACTTTCTCTTGTTAGATTCCAGAGGTGACCAGAGACTGACTAAAATGGGCCCAAGTCTTGAGATTGACATTGACTCCAGAATGCCAAAGTACTACTACTTCACCATGAGAAATGTCACCTGTCACAAAGTCCAGAGTATTCAGATCAACATAATTAGCATCTTCTCTTCTAATGGGGCCAACTATCTGGAAAGCCAAATTACAATCAGAATAAATTTAGAGGACCTTCCCCAAAGTCATTAGTGAGGATAGCTAGAGGAACGTTGCTCATGTAGCCACTGAATGGAAATAACCCTTTGGCCAAGACTCTCCTCTGGAGAGTGTAAACTGTGTGATGGCGAAGTTCTTTATCTGATCCCTTTTGTGTGTGTACTCCACTGTTTATCTTCTGTAGAGAGCTTCATTTCTTTCTCTTTAGCTGTATACTTTTATACTCTTGTGTGAACCACAGCCTTAATACTGATAGCTGCCTCTTAAATATACTTACAATGTACTAACTGACCAGATCACCTGATTAAAAGAAATAATTATTTTTCATTATATTCTCTTAATTCAGTGCTTTTGGGGCTTGCCGTATTTCACCTGGGTGTTGGTTTTATAGTTTCAATTACATCTTTATCATTTCAACATTTTGGGGGAATTCTTCAGTGTAATTCTCAAGTATTAATTATTATATTTTCCAAGATTATTAATGCTTACAAAATATTTATTTAATAATGCTTTTGAATGGATAAAGACAGAATCTCAGTAATTGGGCAAAATGAAAAGAGTGCGATTAAGTTACTTCAGATTTATTTTTATTAATCTCTCCTTTGTGCTGTTGAGTTTAGCAATGAGAAATTTTAAAGGAGATCAGAGATGGATAATTAACTATTCTCTATTTTCTTGTTTCTAAAGTTTAAAAAATATGTTCTCAGCAACACAAATATTAATTAGATGCTAATTAATAATTTTACCCATGAAACATTTACAAAACAAATATGCAAATCCTCATAAACCAACTTACACTCTAGTGATAATTAGGCTATCATCATATTCAGGAGAATTCTGATGAATGCATAATATTTTAAGAGTATGACCTAATGCTAATATGGTGAAAACTTAAATTTTTTTAAATATTGTTTCTCTCTGTAGCTTATAAGAATACATTTGTAAGACTCATATTTAAATTAATTTTATACTTCAGTATTTCATTTAATCTTTGAAACTACAGCCACCAGTCTGATCTAGTTTAATGGTTCTTAACAGTTTTGGTTCCTGAACTCCTTTGAGAATATAATGAAAGCTGTAAATCACTCAACAGTAAGAAATGTATTGTTTGTGGAAATAGAATTTTCCACACAGTATAGATTGTTCAAAGCTTCTCTAAAGTCATACATGGATTTCATATGTACAACTCTAATATATGTGGGAATTAGGAGATCAGGCATCTAATCCTAGATGAATATTAATGAGTATATGATCAATAATCTACTTTATCTCTGAATATAATTCTTGATCCATAAAATTACATAGTAGATTTCTAAGGTACTCTTCAGCTCTGAGAAAATGGATACTAAATTTAACTCTTAAATGTAGAGATACAGTGATTACTTTCTTAAAAATACAAATGCACCAACTTAGATTTCAGATGAATATTGTCTTTCAAAGTGCTCACCCTGGGAGACCATCTGATTACTCTGGAGATATGGCAACATCACTCAACAGAGGAAACATATCTCAAAATATTATAAGAATTATCTTTTGTAGTTACCAGCCACAGAAGCTTTTTGCAATTTAGTATAGTGAAAACACTTCGCAGAAAAATTGCTGAGCAACTGTTGGGATTCTTTGAATCCCCCTGAAAATCGGGAAGCACCAAAAGACTGATGCCGGGCAATACTACAATATCTTTTTCAAGAGCGAAGGTGGTGTTACAGAATATGGACCATGAATTTGATATTCATAATTGATCAAATCCAGATTGTATTACTAAACAGATACTTTCAAAACAACTATGTACTAGGAGTCAGAGAAGATTAACTTAGAACAAATTATACCAAACAAATCTCATTTCCTTTCCTGATAAGGTTACTAGGTTAATTGATCAAATTTGCACTTCAGCAAGGTGTTGGGCAGTTTCTATCATACCAACCTCGATAAAAGAATGAATAAATTTGCATAAAAGAATAATGAAGTTAGTAGATTCATAATTAGAAACAAGCATCTCCTATGGCATGTTGGGCTCAAGATGGGCCTTCTTTATTAATGGTATGTGTCTATATCAATGAGTTAGATGATACTACAGATAACAAGTTGATAGAAGGCCAAATCCAACAAATGATAGAATTAGTAGAAGGAAAATTAACTGATTTTTAACACTTTAGTAGAAGGAAAATTAACTGATTTTTAACATAGTACATATATATTTTAAAATGAACATACTACTTTCTACTTAAATCCAGACAATAAATGACAGATATACAAATTTCAAGCATTCATTAAATATTTATTGGGCAGTAACTATATGCCAAGAGTTGTGACCCACACTGCAAAATATCTTGGTACTTCCACCATGGGATGCAACACTTGCTATAAAGTGTTGTCCTCTCAGGAAGCCCACAATTTAATGTTGGAGGCTAAGTGATAAACAGTAAGAATGCATACAATAGTAAGTCATATAATACTATGCAGATGTTACTATGGGATTAGAGAGCACAAAGGTTTAAATTTGACTTACTGGGTGAGTCAGAGAGTGCTTCGCAAAGATTATGGTATTTGAGCTCTGTTCAATACAAGTTTGCCAAATGGATAAGGATTAAAGAAGGGATAGGGAAGTCTGGCAGGGAGGACATTCCAGGCGGAGGAGATGCCAGCTACAAAGAGATGGAAACACCCAAATGTCCATCAATGATAGACTGGATTAAGAAAATGTGGCACATAGGCCAGGCGTGGTGGCTCAGGCCTGTAATCCCAGCACTTTGGGAGGCCAAGGCGGGTGCATCATGAGGTCAGGAGATCGAGACCATCTTGGCTAACACGGTGAAACCCTGTCTCTACTAAAAATATAAAAAAAAAATTAGCCGGGCGTGGTGGCGGGCACCTGTAGTCCTAGCTACTCGGGAGGTTGAGGTAGGAGAACGGCATGAACCCAGGAGGCGGAGCTGGTAGTGAGCTGAGACCGTGCCACTGAACTCCAGCCTGGGAGACACAGCGAGACCCCATCTCAAAAAAAAAAAAAAGAAGAAGAAAATGTGACACATACACACCATGGAATACTATGCAGCCATAAAAAGGGATGAGTTCATGTCCTTTGTAGGGACATGGATAAGCTGGAAACCATCATTCTCAGCAAACTATCGCAGGGACAAAAAACCAAACATCGCATGTTCTCACTCATAGGTGGGAATTGAACAATGAGAGCACTCGGACACAGGAAGGGGAACATCACATACTGGGGGCCTGTCGTGGGGTGGGGGGAGGGAGGAGGGATGGCATTGGGAGATATACCTAAATGACGAGTTAATGGGTGCAGCACACCAACATGGCACATGTATACATATGTAACAAACCTGCACATTGTGCACATGTACCCTAGAACTTAAAAGTATAATAATAATAAAAAAGTGGTGTCAGAGATAGGCTGCTGGGGACAGACAACTAAGGAAATCAGAACAATTAGAAACTTTAAATCTTGACTGGGCATGGTGGCTCACACCTGTAATCCCAGCACTTTGGGAGGCCAAGGTGTGCAGATCACCTGAGGTCAGGAGTTCAAGACCAGCCTGGCCAACATGGCGAAACCCCATCTCTACTAAAAACATAAAAATTAGTTGGGCGTGGTGTTGGGCACCTGTAATCCCAGATACTAGGGAGGCTGAGGCAGGAGAATTGCTTGAATCCGCGAGGTGGAGGTTGCAGTGAGCCAAGATTACACCACTGCACTCCAGCCTGGGTGACAAGAGCAAGACTCTGTCTCAAAAATAAATAAATAAATAAATAAGAAAAACATAAAAAAAAAGACATGGAAACATGTTGCATTTAGGGGAACTGCAAGGAGTTCCAAATAAATTCAAGAGAGTAGAGAAAGTGTAGGCAAGCTAGAAAGTGTAGATTAAAAATTATTGACTTTTTAAGTGGGGAAAGGAGTAGAAGGGAATTAAATTTTAGTTAATTCCTATTCTATACAGGCATTCAATTAGATGCTTTTCACTCATTGACCTCAATCCACTGTAACATTGTTAATGGAGAAGCCATTATTAACGGGGAATTATTCCTGTTTTGAAAAGAGAGAAATTGAAGCACAAAGATTAAATAACTTACTAAGGCTTTGTTTGTTGAATTGAAAAGTCACTATATAGAATATAGAGGAAAGTGGCACCTTGTGTGGAAAGAGGAGAGAAAAAAATTATGAGCTTAGTTTTGGACATGCTGTTAAGATATCCAAACATTTCCAACCACCTTTGAGATGTCTTATGGGTATGTGTTTGGCATACATGATTGTGGTGGCTATTGTTTTTGGGTTGTCAAACTTCTTTTCCCTCTTCTGGTAACAGAGCTTACTTCTCTGCTTACTGGGTAAGCACACAATGAATTGAAGTAATCTAAAGAGCTCATTCCCACACCCAAACACTTTCAAAATGGACATTGATCCATTCAAACCCAATTAGTGTCTTTCCCTGCTAATTTTCCTAATAGAGCCAATAGGGAAGAATGCCTTTTTCCTTCCCTATTATTGAAGCTATAATATCACCACCACAAATCTGCCATGTCCATGTCTACACCACTTGGAAAAACTCAAAAAGTGAAGGTTCCTAGCATAGATGCCCCACTATAGACCCCAGTAATCCCCAAAGTTGACTGGTTTTGACTGCTATTTCTTCGAGCTTTCAATGTACTTCAGTTTCTTTCCAATAAATCAATAAATTCTCTGAGTGTTAAAATTAATTTATGCTCTGCTTCTGTATCTTGCTTGAAAAGTGTCCTAACTAAACATTAAACTCTAGAGTTCCTTCCAGTCTTCAAATGGAAGTTGGCTAGATTATTTCCAATGACACATTGGCTCTTTGACTTCAGCTGCCTTTGCTCTAGGTGGTTTTGCTGTTTCTCAAATCCAAACCCAATCTCAAAGGAAATAGTTTGATACTAATCAGCTATCCTAGGAAAGAGGAGATCTTTATTTAAAAACAAAACAAAACACTGGCAACATAACTGGATTAATTGTAGAGTCTCTCAGTTGACTATATTCAAAGCAGTTACATTCATTTTATATTCTCATAGATTGGTTATCTTGTTGGCTTACATTCTCCTTAAAATTGAAAAATAATGAAAAAACTACGACACATTAATTGCACTTTATGTTTTATTCTCTTTCATCACTCTTCTCTGTGTGTATGTACATTTATGTTTATAAATATTTAAACTTCAAGCAGATTTCTAGAACTCATTTGACTAAAATTAACTAGCCCTACTTAAATCTTTTCAATTTCTTAAAAAAATCATTTATCTCTGGATTGAAACCACTTTTCTAATTTCTTCTATTTAGTTACAAACTTTTTATTCTATTATGTGTATTGAACTCTGGAACATAATTCAATTGTGCTATAACTTTAACATTGCCAATTTTATCACTCTTACTTTGATTTTTAAAATGTCCTGTTAGTTTCATACTTCTAATCTTTCTCTTAAATATGTTTTAACTTCATTATAAAACTCTTCTACCATCATGCATGACTGCTCCCTAGTGCATGACCACTGTCTTAGACACTCTCTATATTCATCCAATTCTAACACTTTCTTCTCTTTGCCCTAGAGTACATTTTGCTTACTGGACATCTTAGACATTCAGATTCCCATACATGTTATATCTACTTATCTATTTTTTTATTTGAATTATATATGGATGGATTTCATTTGAAACATTCTAGACATTATATAAAAATACTTTTTTTCTCACTATGAGCATTAAGCCACTTCATTAACACACACACACAAAAATTGTTGGATCGGATTTTGTTAAAAGGGGTCAAGAGTGATAATCAGTATATGCACAAGGAAAAAGGGAGAACAGTGCATTCATAGGCACATTTGTAGCATAGACTTGTGCCATTTGAAAAAAAATAAATAATTCAGAGACTCCTTACAACCCGCCCAATGAAGTCCAAACTTTTAAGCAAGATATTGAGTCATCAATATGATCTTCCCTTCCATCTTGAACTCCACTAAACCTAGTTCCAGTCAGACTTTTTTTTTCGTATTAGTCCCTTCTCATGCCATTAATAAAGACATACTCAAGACTGGGTAATTTATAAAGTCAAGAGATTTAATTGACTTACAGTTCCACATGGTTGGAGAGGCCTCACAATCATGGCGGAAGACAAAAGAGGAGAAAAGTCACATCTTTCATGGCAGCCGGCAAATAGAGCATGTGCAGGGGAACTCCCCTTTAAAAAACCATCAGATCTTGTGAGACTCATTCAGTATCACGAGAACAGCACGGGAAAGATCCGCCCCCATGATTCAAGTACCTCCCACTGGGTTTCTCCCATGATGTGGGAATTATGGGAGCTGTAATTCAAGAGGAAATTTGGGTGGGGACACAGCCAAACCATACGGCTACTAAAACACACACTATAGTTTCTTGATTTTTTGTCTTTTTAATGCTGTTCCATTTTCCAGAAAATTTCATCATGCTAAACTGTCAAGAGTTTTACTTCAGATATACTTACAAGTTTATCTTTACAGTATTTTGATACTTTCCCTAGGCCCACACATGATTTTTTTGCAAATTAGAGGTTGAAATGGAGAGTAAGCAAAAGGAGTTAAATTTAAATGCTAATAACATTTGTTGACTTTCTCGTCGAATTAGTCACATTCTGCTTATAGTAAAAATTGGTAAATAAGCTTTTTCTCATATCATAAGGTGTATTCATTATTTTCCTTTCTTTATTTCCCAAAGATATTTAAGATTATTTATGAAAATGTATGCATTTCATTTCATCTTAGACTTATTTATTATTTTTTTCTCTAAACAAGTGAGAATACTTCAGGGATGATAGTGATAAAGGCACATAATTGATCCTTCCCTTTCCATTGAAATTATCTATAGAATTTTTTTTTCCTTTTTTCTTTTCTTTCTTTTTTTCTTTTCTTTTTTTTTTGAAACGGAGTCTCTCACTGTGTCGCCCAGGCTGGAGTGCAATGGTACGATCTCGGCTCACTGCTGCAACCTCTGCCTCTTGGGTTCAAGTGATTCTCCTGCCTCAGCCTCCCAAGTAGCTGGGATTACAGGCATAAGCCACCAAGCCTGGCCCCACAGAATATTAAAGTAGAAGAAAATATATTACAGAGTTGGAATAGGAAAGAGTGCCATCTTCAACACAAATAATTAAAAAATTATTTCAATGTAATCCCAACACTTTGGGAGGCTGAGGTGGGTGGTTCATGAGGTTAGGAGATCCAGACCAGCCTGGCTAACACAGTGAAACCCCATATCTACTAAAAATACAAAAAATTAGCAGGGCATGGTTGCACAAGTCTGTGGTCCCAGGAAGGCTGAGGCAGGAGAATCGCTCAAACCCGGGAGACAGATGTTGCAGTGAGCCGAGATCGCACCACTGCATGCCAGCCTGGGTGACAGAGCAAGACTCCTTCTCAAGAAAAAAAAAAAAAAAGTTATTTCAAATCTAACAATCTAACACACATGGGTCTAGTTACAATGTGATTATTGAGAACCTTTCATATCTTCACTTTCTACAAGTTATCTAATTCATTAGGCTAAGAGTGAGGGCTGCCTTGGGAAAAATAAAATAAAATCCATTGATTAGGAGAAGCAATAATTGGGGACAGTGGTAACATGCAAATTTCACCTGGATTCTTCTCTGCCCCTGCAAATATGCTCTTATGAAACCAGCAATAAACCTACCTGAGGTCACTTAGCAGCTATCTGCATCAAAAAGACAGCAAAGGGCTACTCACTTGCAGAACTCCAGCATTATATAATGCATAAAGGTAGAGTTAAAAGTGACAGCGGGCAAAGAGGCAGAAGGAGAGCACACTGTATAGGTTTTGTTTGTTTGTTTGTTTCTTGCTGTTATGTATCAGTAGCACATTGAAAGTCTTGTCCAATATCCACACATGGGTTACCTGAAGGAGAAAGCACAGTGTATGGTGAGTAGTAAAACTAAGGAGGGTGCTGTGAAAAGCCATTTGGTTTCAGAAAGTCCTTGCATTTGGTTTAACGCTTTGTCGTTCCATCTTGAAGACTTTAATTATTTTATCTTGGAATTTATAATTTGTAGGTGAAGTTCAGTGAGACAATATAATACATGAGTGAGCAATAGCGGTATGTGCCATGTGTGTGTTCATTGCCATTCCTTGCTGCGTGGTCACATATAGCATTTCCAATGTCTCATGAACTATATACAGAATTCCAGTGGTCCCATATCACATGAGCGTTTAGCAAGACTCAAAGTTGGTATGAAGTGTTTTGCATCTATGACTGAGTGAGGGCACTGGCAGCTCTGAGAAGCTGAGCTTTCCCTCAGAAACAGAATTTGGGTCAAATGAAAGATGGCAGTGTTTTAAGAAGTAGCTCCTGACTCTTAGGGATGGATTTTGAGGAAAAAACAAGACTAAACAGAAACATGTAGCTCCCTATTTTTTCTCTCTAGGTTGTTGGACTGAAATATGCATTTTAGCTTTGTGTGTTTCTAAAATAAACGTTTCTAAAATTTACAGTAAAAAAAGCATAATCAAAGAATCCTATCATTTTCTTTCTTACTTATGTAACTTGTCTGTATTAACCAACCACTTTTAATGAAAATGATGGCATAGAAAGGGAAAGACAGGATAACCCATATCTCCTTTTCCTTTCAGCCCACCTTTATGAGTAAGCCAAAGATAGAGAATGTCAGTGGAATGCAAGCACAGCAAAACGTAAAATAAAAACATTCGAGTTGGTTTTATGCAGGTTTTGACTGTAATCCTAAGAACAAAACATAATTCAAGTACTAGCTATGAACTGTGCAGTTTCAGTAATGTTGCACTAGTTAAGTGTACTTGTATTTGTATTTAAAGCTGGTATTGCACAATATGAAGATGAATGGTAAACACTTGTTACCAATTTAATTTTTTAATTTTTATTTGCTTAGAATGACATTAAATAGTAAATCTAAAGCAAAAAGGCTTTTCATTTTCATTGTGCATTTAGCCCTACAAATTACATATCTAGCCTTAGATGGGGGACCATGTAATCTGATTTGGGACAGTAAGATTGATGATAATGTTTGCTAAGAGCCACAAGGAAAAATGTTCCTTTGCTTTCTGAGAGTTTCTAGAAGAGACTCAACTTTTCTCTCCCTGAACATGTAATATGGGAATATTGATAATATTGAGACCATATTAATGGTAAACCTTTGAATGAAGGTGACAGTATGAAGCAAATTGAAGGGCGGGAAACAAACCAGGCCCTTGATGACATTGTTGAATCTTTGAATAAGACCAATAAATACCCACGGAATGGAAGAGTAAATAAGTCAATGAATCTTTATTTGAAACTGAGTAGGGCTTTCTGTCATTTGTTATCTCTTATATGTTCATTTATACAAGACTGAGATGAAAACAGATATATTGGATATAATTTTAAAATGGAACTAAAAATTTTTGAAAATACTTTGAGGAGCTAAAATTATGTAACATAATCAGCAACTACCCTAAAATTGTTAAAAAAAATCTACAAGCCAGACAATACAAATCAATAATGTGAACAAACTCAACGTGCTATCTGCAGATGCAAAGAAATAAAATGATGCAAGTTTAAAACAGTAAGAGAGAGGAAAACCAATACAGAGGAAAGAGAATAGAAACCTAGTATGTTCATGATGTATTTATTCAGAAGAGATCAGAACACTTAGACTCTAACAATAATCTAAAATATTATAAACAGAAGAAAAAAAACCTACATGATTTTTTAAAATTTGTCAAATTATAGGAAGAGTTAGTAAAATAGATTAGCATCTGAAATAAACTGGTGATATTTTATATCTCAGGATAAAGAATTACATAAGCATCAAATCAGAGGAAAACAGATTATCTTTAATGGAAGCAAAATCCAATTAGACTCAGATTTTTTATCTTCAATAATAAATGCAAGAAAACAAGAGGAAAATGTATGAATAGTTTTGAGGGGATAGATAGGCCATGGTCCAAGATTCTTACACCCAGTCAAGTTGAGATTAGTATGTGAAGTCAACATAAACATATACTGCTATGTATAGGACTCAGAAAACTAACTATCCATAGATTTTCTAAAAGAATTTTTAAAACTACAATTCAGCCAGCCTGAAGATACTCAGTATCTCCAAAGGCCTCTGAGCACTAAGGCTACCCTTCCATTTAAAGCCCAAATAATTATTGTTGGAGACCTAATCCAAATAGCTTGGAAGAAAAGACAATGCTCTCCTAAATACACCTTAATATCTGAAGGATCTGTTTTATTATATTTTTCCCTTTGAACTATAACTCCTGTTTCTCTATACATCTTATGCCATCTCTATACTATATCTACATTCCGCCCCAGATTTTTGTGGTTTGATTTATTTCAAAACAGGGATATAATCAATTTCTTTATTTCCCATGCTAAGGATGTGGTAGTATCATAAAGGAACAACAACACCAAAAGGAAAATCTACAACGCACATAGATATCACTTCGGAAATGTCATTGCCCAATTCCAACATAGGACTGGCATCCCAGGCTTGGCCCTATGTTGCTGAGAATGTTCCCATCACAGATATTGACCTGAAATCTCTTCTCACTTTTCAAGTTTCAAATCTCAGCCGCTGTCTCACTTCTCATTTGAATCCAGGAAATCAAAATATGAATTAGCAGTGGTTTCGATACCTGAGAAAACCTATTCGTTAGTATTTGTTTATTATTCATTAGTTCTTCCGATCATAAAGCAGTTTATAATTTATTTTTCAATCTTGCCACTCAAAAGTAGCATTTTATCTCCCCCTGCCCTCTTTTGGCCTAGCTACTGTCTCAATTAATTATTTTTCCCAGGCAGTAAAAATATTCTTACGAAGTAGGTATTGATTTGAATTTAGACCTTTAAAAATCACCCCGCCCACACACACATACACACACAACTTGCAGATTTCTATTTAGACCTTTCAAAAATCATACACACACACACACACACACACACACACACACACACACACACAACTTGCACATTTCTAATGAGATTTCCTTTACTGAGCCCAGTGTTACCACTGGAAGTCTTTGCCAGAGCTCATGTTTAAAACACATCTGCTTTTATAGTCCTCAAAGATTATATGTAACTTTAAAAAATCCCCTATTTAAAAAATTTGGAATTTAAAAATTTCCAAACCTATTTGGAATCCACGTCTGCTTTGATAATGTGATTCAGAGGTGATATTTTCTCTTTTCCCTAATAAACTATAAAAATAAAGGCTCTTGTTTTTATCTAATATAATAAATTCCAGAAAATGTAAGGTACCACAAATATTTTTGTCATTATAAATAATACTGGGATGAAGATATTTTATTATTTGCATTGATAATTACAGAATACAGTTTTAAGCTTGTGGTTATAGAACTGCTAGAAAAAAGGATGCATACTTTTTGCTAGGGAAAAATAAAAGAAGCATGATCCTTACTGGCAAAATACAGAAGATATCAAGAAGCATTATAAATAGAAAACCCAAGATAAGGTACTAAAATAAAACATATCAGCTATAACAAAGAAAAGACAAAGACTTTCATAGAGGGTGAAAATTTAAATCCAGCTCTGGGCCATCTATGTTAATTGTACTATTATTTGTTAAGATCCATAACCAAACAAAACCAACAAAAAATGAAGGGAATAAATTGTATCAATATGAGAATGATGACCTAAATAAAAGTATCACACTGCATCTATGTTATAAAATATGAAGCAGTTAAAAATAATTTGGTGTGTTATATATCATGTGCATTCACACATGGAATGCTCTTCAAGATATATTAAGTTAAAAAGTCAAATTACAAAAGAATGTGCAAGGTATAATCCCATTTATCAAAAACAAAACTGTATATTGATATGTATGAAGATATACATAGGTGGACATATAGGCAGAGTTTTGAGATGATACATTCCATTCGGATAAGAGTGTTTATCTCTAAGGAAGAGACTAGAACAGCATGGGATTCAATGGCGCTTTTATTGAATGTGTATAGATCTTATGTTTTACAGTAAGAATTTATATATTATATTTAATAAATATGTAATTAACATAATTACATTTATTCAAATATTACATAATTTCAAATTTTTAAAATAGGAGCAACAATGCTTATTATTGCTTAAATTGGAAGGCTCATTATTTTAAAAGGCTATTTCTTTTCCGAATTATATTATAAATCTGTGTACTCCCAATCAACAAGTAACACTTTTTTTATGTTACATTTAGATTGTTTGTACTTTTTTACAGTTAAAAATGCCTGTAAATTACTCTCATTGACCCTTGACTCTGCAAAGACAACTTGGTATTGGTTTTTCTAACATGGAATCTGAAGCTTAATATTAACCAAGTAGGGAATCTTTCTTTGATGCTCAAGCAATAATTTCCTGCATGATTAAATGGAGGAGGTGATTTTTTTTTTTCAAACTTACCTATTGTTAGAGATGGAGCTTTCCTCGGTATGCTGGGGAGCATCTTTACCTCTATGGTACAAATTCTGTGCCTTTCACCAGTAGGTGGCTTATTTTGTTTTTAATTCCATCTTTATTGTTTTGAACAATTCAGAATGTATATTCTGTCTTTCCACATCACTTAAAAAATCTTTCGTTTTTATTTAGAGGCAAAATAATAGATTTTTATCCCCCTTAGTGTTTTTTTAACGTAATGAAATAAAGTATGGGTCTCCCACTCAGTACTTCTAAGAAATATAGGCGATATATTTGAACAGAAACAGACTTGGAGAAGAAGCAGTAGCTCTTACCTTTTTATTAAGTGAGAGGTAGAATGACCATCTGACTGATGAACTGGAAAGAATTAGCCATTCGCTGAGCCACCATATCCAGGGAATATTCCTCTTCATTAAGCGAAGATACGGACAAGGATGTGAAGCAGCCATGTCTCTCATACATTGCTGGCAGGAATGTAAGATAGTACAGCTACTCTGGAAAAAGCTGGCAAATTCTTAGAAAGTTAAATAAATTCTTCCTATAAGACTCAGTGATCACATTCTTGGGTATTTATCTTAAAGAAGTAAAAACTCAGGGCCACACAAAAACCTGTTTACAAATGTTCACAGAAAGGTTATTTGTAATAGGCAAAAAATGAAAAGAGCCCAAATATCCCTCAATGGGTAATTGGATAACCAAATGGTGGTATATCTATATAATGAAATGCCATTTAACAATAAAAAGGAACAAATTATTATGCACACAAAAACTTTGGTGGATCTCAAGGGCATTATACCGAGTGAAAAAATCTTTCACATCCTCTCTACAATAATTATAGATGTGATTTATTGGCTTTAAAAAATACTTTTTTGTCCTCTTAAAATCAGTAAGACAAGTCCCTCTTTTCTGGAAAATATTAAATAGGCCTTCAACATCATAAATTCCTTGGGAGAAATTGTCCTGGAAGTGCAAAGAAAGCCCTAAAGATTCTAAAACTGTAATTAGACATAACAAAGCAGTACATGATTATAAATAAATTCGTAATTTCTCCATTTCATCAAACCTGTACCAACAAACAAAGAAAATGGTCATTTCCCAGTATGGCGATTTCTCAAGGATCTAGAACCAGAAATACCATTTGACCCAGCAATCCTGTTACTGGGTGTATACCCAAAGGAATATAAATCATTCTACTATAAAGACACATGCAAAACATCTCTTTATTGCAGTACTATTTACAATAGCAAAGACATGGAACCAACCCAAATGCCCATCAATGATAGACTGGATAAAGAAAATGTGGCACATATATGCCATGGAATACGATGCAGCCATAAAAAAGAATGAGTTCATGCCCCTTCTTTACAGGGACATGGATGAAGCTGGAAACAATCATTCTCAGCAAACTAACACAGGAACAGAAAACCCATCACTGCATGTTCTCACTCATAAGTGGGAGTTGAACAATGAGAACACATGGACACAGGGAAGGGAACATCACACACCAGGGCCTGTCGGGGGTTGGGGGAAAGGAGAGGGACAGCATTAGGACAAATACCTAATACATGTGGGGCTTAAAATCTAGATGATGGTTTGTTAGGAGCAGCAAACTACCATGACACATGTATACCTATGTAACAAACCTGCACGTTCAGCACATGTATCCCAGAACTTGAAGTAAAAGAATAAAAAAAAAATTAGTCATTTCCAATGTTTTCCCCAAGCAGTAGATTACAAAACTAACTACATCAGCTGACTCCACCCCAGCTATTATAGTTCAGGAGGTTTGGGGTTGAGACTGGAGATCTAATTTTTTTCTCTTTTTCTCTAATGATGTTTCAACTATCCATCTCTCTATTGCAATCAGTACAAATACAATCAATACAAATGGCCAATCATTACTGATTTGATCATCTCACTGCCTGGCTATTTTTTTCTCTCTTGTCTTTGTTTACCTTGTGTGGTATTATTTCTCATCACTTGGAAAATTTTTAGTTATTAATTCTTTTAGGAAGCTTCTCTGGTCACGCTTTCTTTTATGGGTACTTTGTCTCTATTCACATAGTAGCCTAATATTTCCTTAATTATCATAGTATATTAAATTTTTCAGTTTACAAGTGTATTTTCTCTACTAAATTGTAAACTTTATAAAGGAAGATATAATGTTATTTGAGTTCACTAATGTATTCCTAGGGCTTTTCATGATATCTGAGATAGCTATTTAATCATTATTTGTTAAACAAATGGACGATTTACGTAACCCACTTCACTACTCTGATTTCTCAACTGAGAAATGCAGTTGTAAAGTAATCAAAAGATATTAAAAATAGACTAGGCTATGAGAAGACAAGTAATATTGCTTCATTGCATCAAATTTGGAATGTTTAACATATGTATTCTTTCTTTAGCCCTTCCTATATGGGCTATATATGTCCCAATAAGAAAGAAAATACCAGAGTCCTCATCTTGGTAATTAAAATAACTGAAATTTCCTGAGGTAGAATGTTATATCTTCATTCATGCTGCCACAGTAAGAACTTGGAAAGTTGAAAGGTTGACTATCATGGAAGTCAAAAATGGCTCTCTTACATGGCAACAGATGCTGGATGTTGTCTGAAGGCTTAGCTGGACTATTAACTAGAGGGTCTACGTGGCTGTCTCTTTACAGTATTTCATGTTGCTCCTATGTACTTTTAAAAATGAAAAGATGTGAAGTCTTCGCCCATGCCTATGTCTTGAATGGTATTGCCTAGGTTTTATTCTAGAGTTTTTATGCTTTTAGGTCTCATGTTTAAGTCTTTAACCCACCTTGAGTTAATTTTTGTATAAGGTGTAAGGAAGGGGTGCAGTTTCAATTTACTGCATATGGCTAGCCAGTTTTCCAAATACCATTTATTAAAATAGGGAATCTTTTCCTCATTGCTTGTATTTGTCAGGTTTGTCAAAGATCCAATGGTTGTAGATGTGTGGCATTATTTCTGAGGCCTCTGTTCTGTCTCATTGGTCTATATATCTGTTTTGGTACCAGTACCATACTGGTTTGGTTACTGTAGCCTTGTTTTATAGTTTGAAGTCAGGAAGCATGATGCCTTCAGCATTGTTATTTTTGCTTAGTATTGTCTTGGCTCTTTTTTTGTTCCATATGAAATTTAAAGTAGTTTTTTCTAATTCTGTGAAGAAAGTCAATGGTAGCTTGATGGGGATAGCATTGAGTCTATAAATTACTTTGGGCAGTATTTTCACAGTATTGATTCTTCCTATCCATGAGCATGGAATGTTTTTTCATTTGTTTGTGTCCTCTCTTATTTCCTTGAGCAGTGGTTTGCAGTTCTCTTTGAAGAGGCCCTTCACATCCCTTGTAAGTTGGATTCCTAGGTATTTTATTCTCTTTGTAGCAATTGTGAATGGGAGTTCACTCATGATTTGGCTCTCGGTCTATTATTGGTGTATAGAAATGCTTGTAATTTTTGCACATTGATTTTGTATCCTGAGACATTGCTGAAGTTGCTTGTCAGTTTAAGGAGATTTTGGGCTGAGACAATGGGGTTGTCTAAATATACAATCATGTCATCTGCAACAGAGGCAATTTGACTTCCTCGCTTCCTATTTGAATACCCTTTATTTCTTTCTCTTGCCTGATTGCCCTGGCCTGATCTTCTGATACTATGTTGAATAGGAGTGGTGAGACAGGGCATCCTTGTCTTGTACTGGTTTTCAAAGGGAATGCTTTCCAGTTGTTGCCCATTCAGTATGATATTGGCTGTGGGTTTGTCATAAATAGCTCTTATTCTTTTGAGATACATTTCATCTATATCTAGTTTATTGAGAGTTTTTAGCATGAGGGGGTGTTGAATTTTATCAAAGGCTTTTTCTGCATCTATTGAGATAATCACGTGGTTTTTGTCATTGGTTCTGTTTATATGCTGGATTACATTTATTGATTTGCGTATGTTGAACCAGCCTTGCATCCCAGGGATGAAGCCAAATTGACCATCGTGGATAAGCTTTTTAATATGCTGCTGGATTCGGTATGCCAGTATTTTATTAAGGATTTCACATTGATGTTCATCAGGGATATCGGCCTGAAATTTTCTTTTTTTTTGTTGTGTCTCTGCCAGGGTTTGGTATCAGGATGATGCTGGCCTCATAAAATGAGTTAGGGAGGAGACCCTCTTTTCCTATAGTTTGGAATAGTTTCAGAAGGAATGGTACCAGCTCCTCTTTATACCTCTGGTAGAATTCGGCTGTGAATCTGTTTGGTCCTGGGCCTTTTTTTTGGTTGGTAGGCTATTAATTACTGCCTCAATTTCAGAACTTGTTATTGGTCTATTCAGGGATTTGACTTCTTCCTGGCTTAGTCTTGGGAGGGGTGTGTGTCCAGGAATTTATCCATTTCTTCTAGATTTTCTAGTTTATTTGTGTAGAGGTGTTTACAGTATTCTTCCGTGGTAGTTTGTATTTCTTGGGATCGATGGTTATATCCCCAAGACTTCATAACTAAAACACCAAAAGCAATGGCAACAAAAGCCAAAATTGACAAATGGGATCCAATTAAACTAGAGGTTCTGCACAGTAAAAGATTCTAATATCGAGTGAACAGGCAACCTACAGAATGGGAGAAAATTTTTGTAATCTATCCATCTGACAAAGGGCTAATATCCAGAATCTACAAGGAACTCAAACAAATTTACAAGAAAAAAACAACTCCATCAATAGGGGGCAAATGATATGAACAGACACTTTTCAAAAGAAGACATTTATGCAGCCAACAAACATATGAAAAAAAAAAAAGCTCATCATCACTGGTCATTGGGGAAATGCAAACCAAAACCACAATGAGATACCATCTCATACCAGTTAGAATGTCGATCATTAAAAAGTCAGGAAACAACAGATGCTGGAGAGGATGTGCAGAAATAGGAAAGCTTTTACATTGTTGGTGGGAGTGTAAATTAGTTCAACCATTGTGGAAAACAGTGTGGTGATTCCTCAAGGAACTAGAACCAGAAATATCATTTGATCCAGCAATCCCATTACTGGGTATATACCCAAAGGATTATAAATTGAGTATAAAGACACATGCACACATATGTTTATTGCAGCACTATTCATAATAGCAAAGGCTTGAAACTAACCCAAATGCCCATCAATGATAGACTGGATAAGAAAATATGGGACATATACACCATGGAATACTAGGCAGCCATAAAAAGGATGAGTTCATGTCCTTTGCAGGAACATGGATGAAACTGGAAACCATCATTCTCAGCAAACTAAGACAGGAACAAAAAACCAAACACCGCATGTTCTCACTCATAAGTGGGAGTTGAACAATGAGAACACATGGACACAGGGAGGGGAACATCACACATTGGGGCCTGTCATCACACACTGGGGCCTGTTGGGGGGTGGGGACCTAGGGTAGGGATAGGATTAGAGAAATACCTAATGTAGATGACAGGTCGATGGGTGCAGCAAACCACCATGGGAAGTGTATACCTATGCAACAAACCTGCACGTTCTGCACATGTGTCCCAAAGCTTGAAGTAAAATAAAAAAATGGAAAGAGAGCCTCCTTTTTTTCTAAGAATTTTATCAGTGCATAGAATAATGTACTAAAAAGAAAAGTCATCTGACTCCATGTATTCTAGACAGAAGTGTTGCAATTTATATTGCTACCAACAAATCACCCAAAATTAGCAGCTTAAAACAATGATTTCATTTTGCTTTCAATTTCATCTTAAATTCAGGAAAAACTCAGCTAGACAGTGCTTGCTTAGATTCTTGCATGCTATTAAAGACAAATGTTGGTTGGAACTTCAGTCATCTGAAAGGCTGAACTGGCCTGGAAATAAAAAATGGCCAACTCACAAGATAGCTGACACTGGCAGTCAGCTGGAAGATCAGCTGGACCGTCAACAGGAGTATCTACCTGATGCTTTCCAGTATGGCAATCTCAGAGTAACTGAAATTCCAACAAGGTAGCTCAGGGCTCGAAGCACAATTGCTCTGGGAACCTAGGTGAAAGCTGTATCACCTTTTCTAATCTAGCCTTGAAAGTCAAGAAGCATCATTTCTGCTATCTTTTAGGTATGAGCTCATCTAGCTATAATGGAAGGGGACATAGATTCCACCTTTTGATGAGAAAAGTGCCAAGATCGCCTTGTAGGAAAGCATGTATCATAGGAGGTATTTTTAGTCACATTGGAAAATATGACCTACCACAGACCATTATCTGGCCTCATCAAGTCACATATTTCTCACATGTCATATGTGAATGAAGGCACTTTTTACTTCTTTTCCCATCTGGATGTCTTTTATTTCTTTTCTTAGGCTCAACTGGCTAGAGTGAAGAGTACAATGTTGAATAGAAGTGATGAGAGTGATACACTGGCCTTGTTCCTAATTTAGGGGGAAGAGTAGTCATTCATTCATCATGTATGATGGATGTCCACTATTAGGTGGAAGAAGTCTCTTTCTATTCCTGATTTGCTGAAAGATTTTGTTGCTGTTTTTTAAATCAGAAATGGATATTGATTTTGTCACATGCTTTTTCTGATTCTCTTAAGATTGTCATGTAGTTTTGCTTTTTTACTATTTAATGTAGTTAACTGCATTAATTGATTTTCAAGTCACTTATATTCCTGAGATAAACCCCATTTGGTCATTTATTATCCCTTATGTATCCTGTTGGATTCCATTTGCTAAGATTTTAAATTCTTTTTATGTCTATGTTCATGAAGGACATGGGAATGTAGCTTGACATGGGAATGTAGCTTGCTTTCCTGTGATAAATTTCTTCATTTTTGATATTAGCATAATGTTGGCACATAGAATTAGGTTGGAAGTATTTATTTCTCTTATTTTCCAGAAGCATTTGTATAGAATGGGTATTATTTCTTCCTTCCTTGGCAGAACCCAAAAGTAAAGCCATTTGTTCCTGGCTTCTATTTTATTTATTTATTTTGAAGGTATGGATCTAGAAGATTAATTTTTAAAGATAGATATAGGTCTACATGGGTTACATATTTCTTCTTGAAGGAACTTTGTTAGTGTGTCTTTAAGGCAATCTGTTCATTCCATACAAGTTTGTAAATTTATTGGCGTAAAGTTTTGTTAATAATATCCTCTTATTATTCTTTTAATATCTACAGTTATATATGTTACCTTTCTCATTCTTGATATTGGTAATTTATGGCTTTTGTCTTTCTTCCTGATTGGTTATTTTTCATGATAAATAATTTTATTGATCACCTCAGTAAAGCAACATTAGATCTCATTCATTTTCCATTGTCTTCTGTATTTTCTAGTTCTTTTACTTCATCTCTTATTTTTTAAAATTTTCTTTCTTCTGCTTATTTGGAGGTTAATTTCCTCTTCTTTTTCTAGTTTCAAAAAGTGAAATTTAGGTAATCGGCTTTAGACAATTCTTTTCTTCTGAGTACTGCTTTAACTGCATCCCACCAATTCTGACATGTTGTTTTCATTTTCATTTCTTTAAAAATATCTTCTAGCTTTTTCTTTCACCAATGCGTTATTTAGAAGTGCTTTATATAGTTTCCAAATATTTGGGAATTTTCTAAATATCTGTCTCTTATTGATTTCTAATTTCATAACATTATGGTCACAGAATATACTTTGTATAATCTGACTCCTCTTAAATGTATTGAGACCTACTTCATGACCCAGAATATGAACAATCTTAGTAAATGCTCCATGAGTACTTGAAAAATTCTTCTATTGTTGGGTGTAGTGTTTTATAAACACCAATTAGTTCTGGTTGGTTGACAGCATTGTTCAAGCATTCTTTAGACTTGATTTCCATCTACTTCTTATAGCAATTGAGAGAGTTGTTAAATTCCTGATTGTAATTGTGAATTTGTCTATTTCATTTTGAATTCTATTACGTATGACTTCATGCATTTCAAAACTCAGTTGTTAGGTACAGAGACTATAGATTGTTATCTCAATAAATTAATCATTTTACCATTACAAAATGACTATCTTTGCCCCTGTTCCATATTCTGACATCTGTCTTGACTAATACTAATACAGTCACTTCAGCTTTACTTTGTTTAGTAGTCATATAGCATATATTTCCTATATTTTCTCTTTTTTTTCTACTGTTTGTGTCTTTATATTTAAAGTGAGTTTTTGGACTGGTGCAGTGGCTCATGCTTATAATCCCAGCACTTTGGGAGGCAAAGGCAGGTGGATCACTTAAGTGTAGGAGTTAGAGACCAGCCTGGCCAACAGGGGGAAACCCCATCTCTAGTAAAAATACGAAAGTTAGCCGGGCATGGTGGTGCATGCCTTTAGTCCCAGTACTCAGGAGGCTAAGGCAGGAGAGTCACTTGAACCTGGGAGGCGGAGGTTGCAGTGAGCTGAGATTGTGCCACTGCACTCAAGCCTGAGTGACACAGCAAGGCTGTCTCAATAAATAAATAAATAAATAAATAAATAAATAAATAAATAAATAAAGGCAAGTTTTTTGTAAGTAACTGGTATAGCCCGGTCTTGTTTTTCAATCCATTCTGACAATTTTTACTTTTTACTTAGTATGTTTAAACTATATATTTAGTGTTGTTAACGATCTTCTTGGTTTAAATTTACCTTCTTACCAAGTATATTCTTTTTGTTCTCCCTCTTCTTTGTTTCCTTTTGGTTTAAAAATTATTGTATTGTTCCATTCTATCTACTTCATTTGCTTATTAGCTACAACCCATTGCTTCATTTTTAAGTGGTGGCTTCGGTGTTTATAACATTTCATAAAAGGGTGGAATATTAGCTGGGCCTTCAAGGGTGAACAAGATTCTGATGGCTAGACAGGATATAGACTTTGTTAGCAAAAGGAATTTTATGAAAACAAAATAAAACATTTTTGTGTGTAGAACAATTTGAGAGCTAGAACGTCTTTATATAGGAGTGGTGAGAAATTCAACTTGAAAAGGCAAGCACTTGATCTGAGAACATACTTTAAAATAAACTAAGGAGGATATTTTATACTTTAACATAGAGCCAGTGGAGAATAATGGAAAATAAAATGGTTGAAAGAGAACTTCCTTAAGTTTAATTTGACAGCTATTACATATTGGACTAGAGTAGAAAAAGAATAGAGGCAGAAAAATACCTTAGAATTTGAGGATTATTGAAGACCTCAAAAATTGCAGTTTAAGATTTTTCATTTAGGGATGAAGAAATTGAAGTCAAGAGAAGTCACAGAGCGTGTGTGATGCAGCTTCAGTAAAACCCAGGTCTCCTGCCTTCTAAGCTAGTGTTTCATCTGCAGCTCTGTTTTATTGTTAAAAGGCTACTGTGACAGGCTAAGCAGGAAGTGATAAGACTCTAAAGGAGGAGATAACCATTGGACTGAAGAAAATAAACCTAAGTGTCAGAGTGCAGAGTAACAGTGGCCTTGAGGGAGATATTATTTATATAAGCTAGTCACAGAAGGCCTCATTTAGGTAATATGCTTGAACAGAATTATGATGTTAGTGACAGGTGTCATGTGAAAACTAGAGGAAGAAAGTTCAAAGCGGGATATACAGCAGTTCCAAATCCTTGAGACAGAAATGAGCATGAGGGCTGTGATGCCTTAGCTTGTAAGGAAAGGTAACATGGCACAAGGTGAGGTCCGTAGGCACAAGCCAGGTCCTGGGGAATCTCCTGGGGCTTTGCAAGCCACATGAAGGAGCTTGCAGTTTAAGTGTAATGCAAAGTAACTGGAAGGCTTTGCTCAGGATTGTGACATGAAAGATACACTTTTTACAAAGATCACTTTTACTATCTATGGAGAACTCACTATGGAGAGACCAAGGCTGGAAAGATCAGTAGTCTCTAAGATACTGCAATAACACAGCAGAAATGATCAGTACTTGGGATAGTGTGATAATAACAGAGCTGGCAGGAAGTTGTTCCAGGTGTATTTTGCAACTAGCACAACTGGGTGAGTGGTATGTCATTTACTGGCATAAGCATGGTATGGATGGGAAGAAAGAATTCTGTATGGTCATAATAATTTTGAGAGGACTGTCCTTGATCTGAAACCCTTGAGACAACATGTGAATAGGAATCAGATTTTTTTCAGAATTTAGGATGCTAATATTATTCATGTAATTCATATCACATACCATCCCTAACAGAGTCTGGGACACTATGTCTTAATCCCTTCATCAAGCACATTAAAATCTGCCGCAGAAATACTCATCCTTAAATGGGATGAATTAAGATAATAAATAGTTCAAATCAGTTCAAGTCAGATTCTAACCTAAAAGAAGTTCAGGGAAAAGCTTTTTGGATTTCAGAATTACAAATAAGGGTTGCAAATTCATATTTAAACCTGTAAGAGTTTTTTTTGGGGGGAGCAGGAAAATAATATGTGTGAAGTGTTTCTCAACGTTTTAAAAGCATAGCATGCTAAAGGAAAAATGATTGTTTTGTTGATCCCCTCCTCCCTTTGGGTGAATCTGGACAGACTATAACCTACTGGAGGCACATTGTTTAAAAAATTCTTTGAGGTGAGCATGGTGGTTCACACCTATAATCCCAGCACTTTAGGAATCCAAGGCAGGAGTATTGTTTGAGCCCAGGAATTCAAGACTGCAGTGAGCTATGATTGCATCACTGCACTTCGGCCTAGGTGACACAGCAAGACCATGTCCCCAATAAAATGAGAGAGAGAGAGAGAGAGAGAGAGAGAAGGAAAGAGACTGCAAGATTTTCATCATAAATTATTAGTGGAAGACTATTGGTACCATTTCATGAAATAATTGGAATCTGAAGGCAGGGTTGTTGAAGAGAGGTAATGGAAACTGTAGTGTCTTCTGTTTTGACTCCTATAGTAGTTAACAATTTATTTTCTGTGCAAAGAGCCAGATAATAAATATTGTAGGGATGCAGACCATACAGACTGCAGCAACTACTCAACTTTGCCACTGTAGTGCAAAAGCAGCCATAGACAATACCTAAGGGAATGATCACGGCTGGGTTCCAATAAAACTTTGTGGACACAGATTTGAATATCCTACAATTTTCACATGCAAGAAAATATTAATCTTTTTTGATTTTTTTAGACGCTTAAAATGTCTAATTCATTCTTAGCTCAAGGCCATGCAAAAACAAGTGGTGGGTCAGATTTGGCTCATGTCAGATTTGGCTCATGTCAGATTTGGCTTCAGTATGTTTGCTGACTCTTGCACTGGAATGGCAAGTTATTCCCTTCATAAAAGAAATGTCCATACCCTGAGGAATGGAGGTAGTATCAGAATCAGAGGCAGAAAGATTATGAAGAGAGAAAGATAACAGAAAGGAATGAAGTCAAGTACAAGAATTCTTTGCAGATACATATTGTTCTCCCTATAAAACAGTAACTTAGAACATTAAAATGAGGTTTCTGTAGAACCATACCTTTCTATTGCTTCCTAGACATCTCAACCTCTGCTCTGAGAAACACTTTGTCATGAGCTCCAGGAATCTGCCAACTTATCCTGTGTGATTTGAAGACTAAATATTATAGTTAGCTTCATATTTCCTTTCAGCAACCTCTTAGCTATCAAAATCAACTAGAGATAGTTCTAAAAGCTGTTAAGTCTTAGCTTTCAAAGTTTGAAAGGATCTTTTTATTTTTCACGAAACCTAGACCTTCAGCATCCTGATATTTGTAAGTCAGATATTAAAGTAGAATTTTCTTTTAATTTTAATTAATGTGCTTCTCTTTATATAATTCCTCAATTCTCCTATAGTCTTTTTTTCCCTGCTACTTTTTTGGAAAGGAAATCTAAGGGAGAAAAAAAATTAGTTGAAGAAAAAAGATTTGGAGTGTTGTATCTAGCAGGTGGTAGAGAGTAAAGAGACCAAAATTACCAGAATCTTCTCTTTCTATCTTTGCCCCCCACCACGTTTTCTTACGGTAAAGTCTAACACATTAAATTGAAGATGAAATGCTTTGACCTTTAGGTATAATGGAGCTATGTATTCAGGTTTTTCAGATTAACAGCTATGCTCATGACCCTAGAGGGTTTTTAAACACTATTAAGTCAATTTTTTAGAAATACTATACAAGTATTTAAAATTTGGTGTGTGCTGTGTGATATTTCTGGTTCTTTTCACACTTAAAACTCTCGTTGAGAATAAAACAGTTTTCTGCATTAAACTGTAACATGATTTGGCATTTATATATCCTGTAGGAGAGAGTGAAACACTACCTGTTTTAAATTGTGATTTCTAGGAGGGTTTCTGGATTTAGTAAAACCTCAGATACCAAAAAATAAATAAATAAATAAGGATTTTGAAATTGCTTTGCCAAGGCTAAGATTCATATGTCTATTTTTACTCAACACCAAATAAAGGTACCATTTCTAATCCAAGAACTTCTCTCTGCTGTCTTCCATCACGCTGACATTTTCCACAGGCATTTCTCATGTTTTTTATTTCTTGTTTTCCTTAATAGGATAAGGAAATTTCTTTTGCAAAGAAAGTGTTTAAAATGCTAAATTATGGTTAATTTTTGCTGTCCTGCAAGTTGTCAAAGGTGCATTGACTATTTTCAAAGCTTTGTTTTACTTGTCACCTTTGATTAAGAATATAAATAATGTAAATGACAAGTTGATTGGTACAGCAAACCAACATGGCACATGTATACCTAGATAACAAACCTGCACATTGTGCACATGTATCCTAGAACTTAATGTATAATAATAAAAAAAGAATATAAATAATCCAAAACCTCAAGAAAGAAAATTTAGATAATATTTGTGTTATTGCAGAATGAAGCAGAGTCTGCATGCAACATAAAATAGAAATTTCCAGCACTCTAAGAGATTTTCATTGCCCTTCCTGTGTAGTTGGATTAAGAATAGTTTAGTCAAAAGGTTTACTTTTCCCATGGCTATAATATGGTGAGGGATAGTATGATTTCTGTAAGTGCTAAGTTTAATTATTTCATGATATTTTATACATGCTAATTCAACTCCAAATTAAAGTAACTCATCTCATTGTGTATTCAACCACATGAGGTCAAATTATATCTTTCACGATTATTTCGCAGGCATAGGTTTTTGCTTTCAAAGATAATTTACTTAGTTTCAAAACATAAAACAATCTTCCAGGTACATGATTACTATGAAAAGAAGGTTTTAAAATATTTGATTTCAGAAGTTCAAGAAGGCAAAAAGGATTTATTTTTGCTTTATATTTGTTTTGTTTTTCCCCAAATTATGCCAAAAACATTTTCTGATATTTCAATAAATGTCATTTCTGATATTTCATATATTCCTTTAACATCTGTGGCCCACCAACCTTTACCCTACTCTTTTTCATGAAGCAAAAGCAAGAGGAATTCTTACTTTATGCGTAACATATACTTTACCCTGTGAAAATCTCAACTGAAGGATGATGCTAAAGCTAATAGCTTTGAAAATTTAGGAGAAAATGATTAGAAACTGATATGAGCAAAACTAACAATATGTGGCCAATAAATTAGGATAAAATAACCAGATATATCCATGCTTATTCTGCAGAACATAATCTCCTAACATTTGTAAAAACACCTAAGCACTTTGCAAAAACACCCAAGCCTTATTCTGGGATTACATGACATGCCTGCATTTTACCACTAGTTTATAAAGGGCTGTTGGTTCTATCATTTTCCCAGTATGATTAATTTTTTTAATTCTTGATAACTGGTCTATTATTTCTACATATCCCACCATAACCCTAAAAGGAAACATAGAGGTAAAGGTTACAAAAATGTTTTATCTGCCACACCATGAAATCTGTTCTACTTGCAAGTGAAAAGTCTCCTGTAGAACCCTTTCTTGCCATCAAGAATCCAAATTAGCAACAGCTTGCAATGATAATCAGTTCATTTCAGTGTACTCAAAATGGGCTCATTATTATTAATTTTTGCCAACTCCCAAGCAATTCATGAACCATTTTTAGATTTTCAAAAAGCAGTTCATGAATCAGACAAAAAAAAATTTAAAAGGAACCCATCCCACAATGAGATGATGACTCAGAGTCCTTTGCTGTAGCTGTGTCAACTGCCGAGCATCTGAAATCTGATGAGGATGGGGTTGATGGAGAAAAGGCCATGATGAGCATGAAACAATGTGTTGAATTTACATGTTAAAACTTCTTGTTGGTTTTGGCAATTTTGCTGAAGATTATTGAGAAATCCATAACATCTGGATGTGGGGGAGAAGCTCCACTAAAATGATGAAGTTTATATTGGTCGACAAGACTATAAATGGAAAAGAAAGTAGTTTCTTAACACAGCTGTTTCCAATTTTGTTAACATTTTAGTCCAAATTCATTTGAAAAAAAAAAGAAATAACATAAAACTCTTATGTGTGAGATATACTCTACAAGTCTGACTTGATGTACACATGCTGAAGACATTCTTGACTCTAGTATATCTAGAGAATGGACAAATGAGCCCTTAGTCCTAAGTCTAGGCCCTATCTGTCTTGGAAATACATACCAGTGTAAGGCATTTAGCCATGGAATCTGGATTTCAAAGTCAAGTAATCCTTTTAGGTTAATTTGTTTTTAAGTGAAATAAAACCATTAGACTCCTGGCACTGTCTTATGTTGCAATACATGTCATGTCTCTCGTGCCTTAGAAAACGATTTAATTTAATGGGTAGTTCATTGATTCAACCTCAAAGGAACTAAATTCTCTCTGTTCTTTCCACTGACTTGGTGACTTTATATTCATCTATTCTTTCTGTGCTTTATTTTCTCCTTCTGCAAGGTGGGCAATATGCAATAAGATTAAGAAAATATATGCAAACAGGTTTTCTTGTGCTCTCAAAGGAACACTGAATAAATCAGATACGTTAATATACCTATATTTGTGCATATACATACACATGTACAGATATGCATATACATACACATACAAACATACAGATACATGTATGTATTCATTTCCATCAATGTCATTTTGGCTTCAAATTTCTCATTTTTCTGTTGTTAGTCTTCTGATATCTTTTTAAAAAATATTTTACCAGGAAAACTGGCAAACAGTTGAAAATTCCCTATTCTATTTTTTTGCCTCCTTTTTCCTTCTTTTCCTTTCCTTTCACTTTTCCTCTGCTGCAGCCCTCAATTTTTTTCTGTTTTCCTGCACAAAGAACAAAAGTGAAATAAGAACCTCAGAGATAATAGGCTCCACTCTTGTTTTCCTTTTATGGATCTCTGAAGTCATTATGCAGCTGAGTAAAGTGGGAACAGCAAATTTTGGCTAAAGATGACTCTTAAATATTGATGACAATTACAAGTTACTTTCAATGCTTTTATTTTCAGAATTCAAGATTTGGTAAAGGCATGAGCATACTGATATCAGATAGATTTGTTAGTTCTCTTTGATGTAAGTCAAGTCTGGGACAGCAAGATGTTTTAAAGATCATCAACAATATGATCAATACAGATTGCCAAAATCAATTCTGGAGTCTGACTGCCTGCTGTGAGCAGTTGTCATAATGTTCCTTGAGAAAATTGGCAAGAAATGATGACAATTCTGTCAACAGACTTCCATCAATAGAAAATAATCCCCTTGCAGACATATTACACTCCTTTTGCCTTTTCTTTGCAAATAAGTCATAAATAAGGAAATCCTGGTTAAACCTTTGTGATTAACTGACTTAATGTAATATCTTAACTAAGATATTTCTTTGTTTTGAATAAAGATATTAAATGAAAGTTTGCATTTCTCAATTTATAAGGTACTTCAGACTTCAGAAATAGTACCAGTACCCACCACATGAAATTTATTCCGCACCTCCAGAAGTGATTTTCAAACTTGGTGGTCTCTTTTCCATAGTTACAAAATTTCATACTTGGAGAGCTTATCAATGGGCTTTGGTGAGGGTCATTTTTTATTTCACAGGTTTACCACTTTGAGGAAGCTGGATATTTGTTTGACTGTAGCATTTTTGGCTTTACAGTTTTCCACTTAGGACCCAAAGATGCTGAGAATCCATGGATTCTATGGATGATTTTCATGATGTCTATGAAATTTTAAAAATTGAATAAAATTATTTCTGTATGTGGACACGTTTATATTGTTGATGGAGACAGGAATTCTAACAATTGTCTGATTTACCAAGAAGTCTATGAATTTTTTTTTAAAAGGAACAATGGAGGAAGGAAAGAAGGAAAAATTGACCTAAAAATAATTTGTAAAAGCTGGTTAACTTAACCCTACCTAGATATTCACTTATTTAAAAAGTAAATACTTATTAAGTGCCTATGATGTGCCATCAATGAAGTATAACAATAACAAAAAAGCATCACCCTTTAAAATCTTACATTCAAGTGACAGGAGAAAGATAATAAAGCATGTTAGGTGTTAGCTGATACAGACCTAACTCATAACCCTCCAACAACTTTATTCACTTTACAATTATGGTCTTACAAAACAGTTTTATAAACTTGCTATCCACAGAAAAACGCTTTCAATTTTTCAAATATCTTCTAATATCCTGTAACATTTCTATAACCATAGGATCAATGCCTTGTTTTAAAGCATGACCCCTTATCCTGGGTACTGTTGACATCAGAGCCAGACAATTCTTTGTTATTAGTAGTTGTCCTGGGCATCTGTTTAGCAGCACCTCTGGCCTCTACCCAGAGGTAGAGGACTACTAGAAGACAGTAGTGCCTATCCCAGCCCAAGTTGTGACAACCAAATATGTCTCCAGAAATTGCCAAATGTCTCCTGCGATACAAAATTCTCCCAGTTGAGAAGCACTATTCTGAAGGCTGCATCTGTTAGTAGTTCAATGGTAATGTGGGTGGTGATGAATCCATGTTTTTATTGTTATAAAGCAGAAATTCACATTGTCCCAAAGATAATTGAATAATGAGATAGTCAAATTTGAAATTCACCAGTCTACAAAATATCTGCTAAAGAACCATACCTTGTCCTTGAAGGGAATTTTTGACTCTTCTTCTTCTCTCTTTTCCCTTTTATTTCTTGTTTGCTCACTTATCTTTTGTTTTAATTTCACATCTAGGCTAATAGAGAGGGCCAATTCATAGACATTCTCTTACACAAATTTTGGTTTGAAATAATAAAATCTAGCTCTGAAAAATCTAATACTGGAGATATTTACCTAAAGGAAAGATGTGTAAGTAGACTCTAGAAATGCAAGAATAATAGCTCAAAAAACCTTAAAGAACTAAAGATGGATATAGATTTGTTGATATTTTTAATTCATTGAAAATCAAAATTCATAGTTATTTCAGAAATTCTGAATTTGGCAGTATTGGCTTCTTTTTACTCTGTTACTCTTATCCCTATAATAGTAGCACCTCAAGCTCAGTTTCTTTTAAAAGAGATGGAATATTAAACTAAGCAGAGGAAAATGAAGAGTCAATTTAATTAGGAAGTTTAAAGATGAGAAACAAGAGGAAGGAAGGCAAATATGACAAGATGAGAAAAAGAGGATGCAAAATGGAAATAAAGTAGTTGAGAAGATTTCTGAAACATATGGCATATGTTTATTTTGATGATTTTATCCTGGGTTTGCATTCTCTATTAATCACACTTTCCACTCTTTAGTTTCTCCTTCAGTTCTGCTGTCTACCTAACCTCTGAATGCATTATAGAGTTCTTGTGCAAGTTTCATATTTGTTATCTTACTTATGTTCATAGCAATTTTCTGCTCAAGTCGAGTTTTCCATTTGTAGCTGGGTATTATGTGGCAGGGGGTGGACCAAATAAGCAAATAATTCTCCGAGATTCCCTGATGTTGTCTCCTATTTCTAGGCCTTCTATGCAGAACCCATGGTATGGGGAAGGTAAAGGGACATAAAGTCTGAGGTGAAAATATTGTTCTAATACTTCTCTCTGTTTTAGTTAATCTTCTGAATAACCTAATTTAAGGTCTCAAGGAACTCTGGACTTGGAATCAGAATGCTTGGTCCTTAAATTCTATTTCTTGGAATCTACACTAAAAATATGAAAAATAAAACAAGTCCTATGAATAAAGACAACCAAAGCAATATTATTTATAAAGGAACAGAATCAGAAGAAACCTACATTGCCAATCATAAGGAAATGGATAATCAAATGATGGTAGGCATATACCATGCAGCCATTAAAAATACTTGTAGCGACATCTAAAATTAAGTAATGCAATTTTAATAGAACAAAGCAAGATATGTTGTACCACAGTATAATAAAAAGTATATAAATAAAAGCATTTATTTAAAATGGAATTACAAGTACAATGGCAACACTTTTGCTAGGTAATGGTACTATGGGTACCGCTTCCCCTTTCAACTTTTCTATATTTTCAAGATTTTTAAGATAAAAGCAAAGTAAAATAAAAGTAATTAAATAAAAGATTAATGACCAGCAAAGAAAAATAATTCTGAGTTTATAAAAGTACTAACTGCAGGAAAAAGTATGTAAAACCTATTATAAACTTTTACAATTGAGCTGGATGAAGGAGGGAGAACAAAAGTTGTGTAGAAACAAAAGTTGTGTAGAAACAAAAATATGTACAAATATTTAAAATGCAGTTAATGGGTTCTGAGAAGGAGAATGAGTTAGTTGGGAAGAGGGATAAAAACAAGTGTGTTTTTCAGAGGAAAAAAATTATTTTTTACCCAAACACATTTCTACATTATTCAAATTTAATGTTCTACTACCAGATATTGAATACTTTATTATCTGAGCAGACAGAGAAGAGGATAAAAGGGTTTTATTTTTCTTTCCATCCTTCCCTCCATTTGGCTATTGCTGTTGACCTCACGTCTGGAGAGATTCACACTGCAAGAAAGATATTAAGATTTCATACATGAAATTAAATAAATACATATTCATAAAGTTTAGAGAATTATCTGGCACAGAATAAGTGTTATTCAAACCTTTGTTATATAAATACTCTACTTTTGAGTAGCCTAACAGATTGCATAAACCATCCTTAAAAATCAACTCCTTAGGACTAAGTACCAGAAAGTAATTTGTAAACTTTATACTTTGCCTAATGCTTTAGAACAATCACAAAAATTAAAAGGATACACAGCAAATTACTTTTAAAATTTTTCTTTCATTGGACTCAGAAAAATGAAAATGGGTATATTCCAATTTGCATTTTTTAAAATGAACAAGCACACTGTCTTTAAAGCTACTGTAAATTACCAGCTTAATAATGACAAAGAATGTGTATGGCTATTTATTCTTCTGTTCAGTAAAAAATATATAGTAACCATGGCAACTACCAAATCTCATAGTATGTAGGCTACCTCTATGATCACTTTTTATAATAAAGACATGAGTAATATATCATCTAGGTTCTGGTATTAAATGTGTTGAAATGCCTTCAAATATACCCATTGCTGATATACATATTTACCAAGTTTGATTCCCTTAGCTCTGACATCAATGCTTCAATTTTAACATTTTTGCATTTTAGCTATAGTCTGAATATATAACCATGTGTATCAAATCTGAAAATTGTAAAATTAGAATCAACATCCCAAATTTATCAATGACTGACAATCGACTTTCCCTGAGCTCTACAGAAATACATAAAACATAATTTTTCCCTAAAGAATGTGAAATTGAGTTCCAATTTTTTTGTAAAAAATTTTTTTCTATTAGAAAATATACTGTTTATATTTTCATAAAATAAAGATAAACAGTAAGTTTGTATTAGAAGTTGATCAATATAATGTTTTCAAGTATTTTATGCTCCTGTTATATTTAATGCAAGTTCCATTTATGAGACACCTTAAGCAATATAGAAGTGCAACATTTGTTCACAGGTTTTTTTTTTTAGACAAAATAGTATGCACCCCCCCTGGTGAACCCAAGCCTTAGAAAGTCTTGGGCATAGAAACCCATGTCCCACCAGTTTATTTAGCTGGAGCTTAGAAGGAGAATTGATTCATGTTTTGTCACGTTGAGAGGTGAAGCCAGCTGCATTTCTGGGTCTATTGGGGACTTGGAGAACTTTTCCCTCTAGGAAAGGATTGTAAATGCACCAATCAGCGCTCTGTGTCTAGCTAAAGGTTTGTAAATGCACCAATCAGCACTCTTTAAAAACGCACCAATTGGCGTTCTGTAAAATGGACCAGTCAGCACTCTGTAAAATGGACCAATCAGCAGAATGTGGGTGGGGCCAAATAGGGAATAAAAGTTGGCCACCCGAGACAGCAGCCGTAATCCACTGGGGTCCCGTTCCACATTGTGGAAGCTTAATTGTTTTGCTCTTCACAATAAATCTTGTTAATGCTCAGTTTTTGGGTCTGCGCTACCTTTATGAATTGTAACACTCACTGTGAAGGTCTTTAGCTTCACTCTTGAAGCCAGGGAGACCATGAACCCACCGGGAGGAACAACTCCAGACGTGCCACCTCAAAGAGCTGTAACACTCACTGTGAAGGTTTGTGGCTTCACTCTTGAAGTCAGTGAGACCACGAACCCACCAGAAGAAACCAGTTCAGGACACAGTGTCTCCTTGGCTTGCTGTGGAAAAACTCAAGGGGAGATTATTCTCTCCGAAAAGTCTTACCAGGTATGTAAGAAGGCTTGGATCCCCAGGGTTGCTCATAGGACCCTTTTAATAAGAATGTAACTTTCCTGAAATATGGTTAACGTTTCTCTTCCCCAAACAAGCAGGAACTACAATGAAGAAAATAAAATAACAGTTTCACAAATTATAAAATAATTTTAATCATCATAGATGCCCAGTGGTTTTGAATTGGGCCACTTTTTTATTTGACTTTTTTGATTTTTCTATGAAAAAAGAAGGGCTTTATTGCATTTAATTTTTAATGAAACTATGTAAGTTAAGTTACTGTTACAACAATTTAATGGCACACTTAAATTAATCATGTATACCCTTCGTTATTGCAAAACCAAGGTCAGGAATCAGTAAGAATAAGAAAATATTGCCGGGCATGATGGCTCATGCCTGTAATCCCAGAACTTTGGGAGGCCGACGTGGGCAAATCACAAGGTCAGGAAATCGAGACTGTCCTGGCTATTACGGTGAAACCCCGTCAGTACTAAAAATACAAAAAAAAAAAAAAAAGCCAGATGTGGTGGTGGGCGCCTGTAGTCCCAGCTACTTGGGAAGCTGAGGCAGGAGAATGGCATGAACCCGGGAGGCGGAGTTTGCAGTGAGCCGAGATTGCGCCGCTGCACTCCAGCCAGGGCGGCAGAGCTAGACTCTCTCAAAAAAAAAAAAAAAGAAAAGAAAAAAGAAAATATTTATTATGTCAAACTTTACAGTTTCCTTCAATGCCAATTTACTATAATGCCTATTTACTCACTTTGCCCTTGGAAAAAGGGTCCCTTTCATTGTTTCACTAAATGCAGTATGTGTGTGTGTGAAGAGAGAGACAGAAATTCAAGTGTCACCTTCAAGAACTTACAAAATTTGCAGCATTCTGTATTTAACCATTGTTTTCTTTTACAAATACAAGATGCGTAGGGCAAAAGAAAACTGACATCAAAGTGTAGAAAGCCCTTCTTCTCTGGCACCCTTTTTTTCTCCAGAAATTCTATAAATTTATTTATTCAATTTACCTAATAATTTGGAGTTTGCCTAGTGCTTTCATAGACATAATTCTATGTGATCTTTACAATACTGGTAGGGTTCATATTATTTGTTTTTTATTTCTGTTTACCAAGACTTAAAGAGGTTATAGTAAGGAGAGCGAGAGGATAAGAACTGGAGATGGTGCACAGAGATTGCAGGGCTAGTAATAAAATAAGAAAGAAGAAAGGTGAATGAAATAGTCCACAAACTTTAAACAAGTGGGCAGAGACCAACAGTTAACAGTTACGAGGCTTGATAGTGGTGTTTGTGCGAGAGGAAGCAGAGAAAGAAACTGGGTGCATAGTGGACTTGAGGATGGGAGAACCTAGAAACAGCCATCAGGTCTTCAGTGGGAAGCAGGCTGAGAAAAGCAGCTGAAAACAGGAGGGATGTGCCCTTCCCAGTACCAGGTGAAGGGAGGGGCTGGCAGTAAGAGGGTCTCCAAGGCTGAGGCAGGACAGCATCTGTGAATTATCAAACTGACCCTTCAGGGTTCCATTTTAGAACCAGGTCCCACACAGGAGAGAAATTTAGGAGATAGAATAAAAAATGAGGAGGAATAGAGGCAAGAGGTACAGATGAGGAAAGGGAAGGTGCAGACCTGTGATGCCAGTAAAGTAGCCAATAGCACCAAGTCACTACTGAGCATTTCAGTTGACACTTGTCTGAATTGAGATGTGCTGTAAGTACAAAATACACATCATATATGAAAGACTTAGAATAAAAAATGCGAAGTATCATTAATAATTTTATAATACTTGATTACATGTTAAAATGATGGTATTTTGAATATACTGGATTATATAAAATATATTAATTTCATCTTTTTCCATTTTTTTCAATATGACTATTAAAAATTTTAAACAACATATGTGCCTTATATTTTTGGCTCTTATATTTCTGTTGGACAAATTGGTCTAAATCAGAGAGGTAAGCAAACTATAGCTTGTGGGCCAAATACAACCTGTTGTTTGCTTTTTAAATAATGTCTATTAGAACATAACCATTCTAATTCGTTTAAGTGTTTCCTGTGGCTGTAAAAGGGCAGAGGTGAGTAGTTGTGTCAGAGACTGTATGGTCTGCAAAGCCTAAAATATTTACTATCTGGCCTTTTACAGAAAGTTTGCCAACCCCTGGTATAAATAAGTGGAGGAAGAAAACAGCCAGAAAATCTCAAAAAGTAAGCCAACCGGCCGTGCGCGGTGGCTCACGCCTGTAATCCCAGCACTTTGGGAGGCTGAGGCAGGTGGATCACGAGGTCAGGAGATCGAGACCATCCTGGCTAACATGCTGAAACCCTGTCTCTACTAAAAATACAAAAAAATTAGCTGAGCATGGTGGTGGGCGCCTGTAGACCCAGCTACTCGGGAGGTTGAGGCAGGAGAATGGCATGAACCAGGGAGGCAGAGCTTGCAGTGAGCCGAGATCGAGCCACTGCACTCCAGCCTGGGCAACTGAGCAAGACTCTGTCTCAAAAAAAATAAAAAGTAAGCCAACCTATTTCCAAATACTATACAAAACAGTAAAAAAGAAAGCTCTTGGAAATTAGAAAAACTTCCCTAAACCCCACTTCATTTTAGAAGTTTGGCAAAATTAATTTCATATAATTTGTAACATAAAAATCTAGGTCAAATCCCATACAAAATTATTTTATAAAGAAAGATAATAAAGAGCAGAAAAATATCCCGCATCAGAAAGACAAACTCACAAAACAGAATCAACCAGAAACTAATATTTGAAAATGAACTAAAAGACCGAGAAAATGATCTGATACTAATGGAAAGACATAAATCAGTATTAGAAATGTTAAGAAATGTATAAATGAACTGCAGAAATAATTGGAAGTAAAACAAAAAATCACTTTTAAGATAAAGATGGAACTAGGAAGAACACAGAATAATTAAATACAACTGATAGGGTGTCTTAAAAAACATAGAAGGTGAAAAATGAAAAAAATTAAATAGAAATAAAAGAAATAATCAAGGGACAGTAATAAATATTGAAGAGGTGAAAATACACAAAAAATGTATAAGGTAACTCTTGTATAGTCTGACAGTCTCAAGTGTAAGCTGTGGGCTTATGAAACAAATTGGGAACAAATATTCTTGAGGTCATTTGACTAGTGAAGACCTGAGATTAAAATTCCCCACTCTCTTTCTGAATGCTCATACATATACAGGATAATGTAATAGAAATGGGCCTTTTGAAAGAACTCAAGACTATTGGAGCACATGCAGCCTTTTCACACAAAAAGGTACTGTGGAATCCAAAAATGTGAAACTCATAGAGACAGTAAGTAGAATGGTAGATACCAGAGGCTGGGAAGTAGGGGAATAGGGAGATGCTGTTTAAAGGGTACAAAGTTTCAGTTAGACAGGAAGAACATATTTTTGAGATCTATGGCACAGTGTGGTGCTTATAATTAATAGTAATGTATTGTATATTTAAATATTGCTAAGAGTATATTTCAAATGATAAATGGGGTGATTGCTATGTTAATTAGCTTAATTTAATGATTCTACATTGTACACATATATCAAAACATAACATTGCACCCTATAAATATGTACAATTATAATTTGTCAATTAAATATATATACATAAATATTAGTAATAAGATACCAAAAATAGGCATGAAGGAAAGTCTTTGCAGTGCAAAGATTGGCTTGTCTTAGTAAGTCAAGGACAAACTATCATGAGCGCCTCATTTTTCCTCCTCTTCTACTTTCAGAATACAAAGCACTCCACTTGATATTTAGCAGGAGAGTATAAAATTTTTCATGCCACAAACCAGAAAAGGAAGTGGAACTTTGGATAAGGGTTAGTGAAAGTGTCTAACAGTTTCAAAGTGTTATAAGGAAGGGGAAGAAGGAAGAGAAGAAAACAAGAGAAAAGTCCCAAAGGACACACTTAGGGAAAACGCAAGAGTTCAGAGAGAACTGTCCCATCCTCCATGGCTTGAGGCACAGGGCTAAATTTAATAAAGTAAATATTCTACGATGACCTTCCATACCTTTCCGATATCTACTAATGAAGTCTTTATTAGACTAAAATCTAATGAAGAATGACGAAAACTTATTTGGGGCTCTTTGGGTATGCTTGACCAACTAAATGAAAAAGGATTTTTTTTTTTTTTTTGCAGGTGGTATCAAAGAACACTAATAATATCCCCTGTAGTCATTCCTTATTCTTGGTAATAAAAGACATTGTAACATAAATTAAGTTTTAACAGGGCACATTGCTGTCCAGGATAAGATGATATTTCCCTGCCTCCTTTGCAGCAAGCAATGGCCATGTGACTAAGTTCTACCCCATGAGATGTGAGCAAAGAAACGTATGACTTCTTAGCTGTGCCCTTAAAAGAAGATTCTTGTCCCCCACTTTATATTTCATCCTTGCTACAGACTTGGGCACAGAGCAGGTAGGACTTAAGAAAGTGACAGGGAAGTAATATAAATGATCTGTGGAGTCATTCTACTTCATTCGGCCACCTGCCAGGTCAAAGTTTTCAGTGAGGGATGAATAATATTCTCTTTTGTAAAAGCCACTATTATTTTGGCCTCTAGTGAAACTGCTGAACACATATTCTAGCTCATATACTGCTGATCTTTATATGATTAAGGCCTAGCACTTGGGCTATAAGAGATTACTGGATGGTAGCAGGAGCTACTTACCCCCGACTCAAACTACACTGCAGCACTGAACCAAATGGCACCTCATCATGGCAGCCAACTCTTAGCAGAAGAGTGGAGAAGAATGAAATTTGACTCAGCACCAGTAATAAGGGTGCATGAAATAAGCTGACATTGGGAAGAAGACATGGTAGAGAAAGTTGCGATCCTAGAACTGTTTGGACCTGATTGGCATCTATGGTATAGAAACAGATGATTTAATTGAAGAGTAGGTGGTATGCTAAGTGAAGCTGAGATCTAAGGGCATTTTCAAACGCCATGATTAAAATAGAACCCCTCTGTGCCTCTGTCCAGCAGTATTCAAGAGGAGGTGGGCCACTCTGTCTTTGGGAGAGACACATGTAGTTGGACTTGAAGGCATGGTAATAATTTGTCTCATCTCATAAGAATGGGCTCGCATGGGGATAGAGGGTGCTGTTTTTGTGAGTAGTATCGGCTTAGAACTCATGTTGACTTTACAATTGTAAGTCATGGAAAAGGAGCAGCACCTTCTTATGAGAGGACTTGAAGGTTGTTATAGGGAGTAAGTATAACAGACTAGCTTTTTCTTACAGTTCGCACCCCTGTCTCTTCCCTGGAGCCTGGTGACTTCTCATGCTAGAGTTTGGGAAGAAAGACTTTTGAACTATATCTCAAAGCAGAAAAAAATAGATATTTTCCTGCAATAATTCAGTATAGGAGATATACTAGCAGGAGATCAAATCAAAATGTGAAAGCTATGATTGTCAAATATTGCAAATTGATGCTATAGTGCTATAAAGACTGCAAAGTCTTTATCCAGTCCCTATCCAGTAGTGGAAACTGACAGAGCATACACTGACTGCCAGTCAGGCTAAGGTCCATACTCAAAGGAGTATGGCAGATGGAGAGAGGGGCAAGGAGAGAACAAGAAAAAGGACTCTGGTACTGGGTTGAAATTATTTGATGTATTTTCAGACTATCTTGATTGTTCTCTTTTAAATGCAATCTCATTTTTCAATGTTTCTTAAAAATGTAATATTTGTAATTGAATACAAAACTTGAACTCTGAACGGTACAGAACACAGCACACTATCAATTCTTATAATGTTGACACTGTACTTTTAATAGAATATTACAATGTTAGAGTCAGAAAATATTTTAGGGAAAAATAAAACATCCAATTCAACCCTTACTCTTGCAACCCTCATTTTACAGGCTAATATATGGAAGGCCAGAGTCAAGCAACTTGCACAAAGCCTGGTAGCTATGTAACAATAAAGTGGGAATAAGAATTCAAGTCCCCAAATTATGTAACAGTTGCCTTAATTAATGCTGAGATCATGTTTATTTCTTCCAAAATTGCAGGACTTATATATAGCTTATGATTAACTAAAACGCCTTTTTGAATTTCATTTAGCCAATGACACATAAAGTCAATACTTAACAGTAGTTACTTGGCAAATGGTGGTACAATTGAAAATGTACCCTCTCTAATTGAAAGACATAAATCAGTATTAGAAATGCTCAGAAATGTGTGAATGAACTCCACATAATTAGACATAAAAGAAAAAAATTGCCCTTAAAATAAAGACTGAACTAGAAAGAACACAAGAATAACTAAATAAAACTGATAGTGTGCCTTAAAAGACATAGAAGGTGAGAAACAAAGTTTGAAAACTTTAAAAATAGAAAGATATATAGGAAAGATGCAAGATACAGTACCACCATTTTCAGTTGTACCACCATTTGCCAAATAACTGCTGTTAGACATTCGCTTTATGTTTATTTAAATAAAAACTGTACTTTTAGAGTAAAAAACACACAATTATAACAAGTACTGACTCCTCTGACTTCACAAAACTTTACAAATGCTTTTATACTGTAAAGTAATGCTTGCAATAGATATATGTATGTATTCATTTGTTTTGTATTTATTTATTTTTTTGAGACGGAGTCTTGCTCTGTTGCCCAGGCTGGAGTGCAGTGGCGCGATCTCAGCTCACTGCAAGTTCTGCCCCCTAGGTTCACGCCATTCTCCTGCCTCAGCCTCCTGAGTAGCTGGGACTACAGGCGCCCGCCACCACACCTGGCTAATTTTTTGTATTTTTAGTAGAGATGGGGTTTCACCATATTAGCCAGGATGGTCTCGATCTCCTGACCTCGTGATCCGCCCGCCTCAGCCTCCGAAAGTGCTGGGATTACAGGTGTGAGCCCCCGTGCCCGGCCAATATATGTATTTATATTCTTAAGTTAGTCAGGGACTGAACAGCATTGTATTTGGTGACATTCCTGTGACAGCAAAGGTGTCTCTATCACTATCTAGAACTTCAGAAAAAAACACCTAGGTCCAAATTTATCCTTACCTGTCTATATACGTGTATAACATTTTAAACTCATGCTCTCCAGTTCATAGAGGACATTCACATATATCAAACCAATCTTCATTAAAACTTGTATCATTAGCCTCTTTTTCTATACAAAAAATTAATATTACCTAGTTTATATAGCCAGTTAACTGTGAACTAAAACTAATTTATCTGACTCCAAATAAAATCTCATACACTTCTAAAAAAGCTAAAGGCTATTGTAAAAATCTATAAAATACAAAAACAATGGAAAAAAACAATAGAATGAAAAACCACATAACCTGCGTTCATCTTTCTCAAGTCTCAAAACAGTGCTATATTGTGCCACACTTGTTTCTCTTCGTGTCTCTTTGCATCTTATAGATATATTTGAAAGGTCTTATATATCTTTTCTAATCCAGTTATCTCTAATCTCCCCTCAAAGGTAACTACTATCTTAAATTTAGTGTTTATCATCAGCAGACGTATTTTTATACCTTTACATTTGGTAATTTTAAAACATAAATCACATAAATATATGTTTTTAAAATGTATACACGGTATCCTACCACTCTACTTTATATTATGATTCATCCAAATAAGATTTTTCCAATTTACACAGCATAAATTTATTCATTTTACATGCTGCATAATATTCCTTTGAGCAAATTTATTTGTTCTTCTATTAATGTAAATTTAGATGTTGGCAATTTTCACTATTATAAAATGGCTACAAATGAATACTCTTCAACCTGATCTGAAGCTGTTTCTTTACGTTATATTTATATATCCAGTTTTAAACTTTCTGAATCATAAGGCATAGGCTATTTCAATTTCTCTAGAAATGGCCAAATTGCTTTCTCATTTGGCATTACCAACTAGCACTAGCACTCAATTACCATATTATGTTTTTTTTCTTTTTGAGACGGAGTCTCACTCTGTTGCCCAAGCTGGAGTGCAGTGGCGCAATCTCGGCTCACTGCAGACTGCATCCTCTGCCTCCTAGGTTCAAACGATTCTTGTGCCTCAGTCTCCTGAGAAGCTGGGATTACAGGCATGCGCCACCACACCCAGCTAATTTTTGTATTTTTAGTAGAGATGGGGTTTCACCATGTTTGCCAGGCTGGTCTTGAACTCCAGACCTCAGGTGATCCTCCCGCCTTGGTGTCCCAAAGCGCTGGAATTACAGGCGTGAGCCACCACACCCAGCCTCATATTATGTTCTTTATACCATCATTTAAACATAATTCAAAGAAGTACATGATTGTGTTTTAACACTCTGTGACACTATATGAACTTTTAGATATTCCTTACAAATCAATTTGTTCTTCTTATTTTGTGGAGCAGAAAGATATTGAGGGTAAATTAAGACAATTATAAGAATTTACAAAATATCAGGGTTTCACATCTATTGAAAAGGCACATAAATCTAGAATATTTTCTGGGTGTATTGGAAGGGAAATGAAACCAAATCTTCTTCTTTGTTACAGTTACTTTTATTACTTCTTATCATTTAGTACTTTTGTGTATTTTTGCACAATGTAAGGTAATTCAAAAATAGAATATGAAATGAAAGTATACACTTTCCATACAAGTCTGTGTAAAATTTCTATATATTAAAGCACTGAGAAATTATTAAAACATGTTTGCATTTAACCTGTACTTAATATTCAACTCTGTAACTGAAAGTTAAGTTAGTAAAAATTTTATTTTCACATATAAAGCATAATTGTAAATTTTTCCTCCCATGTTTCTCTCTTTTTATGATATGTTTTTCAAAATGAGTACTTGAGGAATAAAGATATAGACCACATAGGCATTTCTCTCTGCTTAGAAGAGACACATTTAGGAAATGAGAAAGAAATGAACCAAAATAAGGAGTTTTCACAAGTGCTCTGAATAAAGCATAGGATGCTTCAGCATGCATATGCTAGCAAATGCTATCACATTAACTCAATATTCTAGACAAGTTTTATCCTAAACAATTTCTCCTACCCTACCTTCCTAACTGTTCAAAGGCCTGTATGCATAATATTCTCTGTATTATCTATTCTATTCAGATATCATCCTTCAAGTATCTTGAAATGATTGTAATAGCAAATGGCTGACTTTTTAAAATGCTAAATCAGTGATAGCTTTGGTAGTGTGCCATCATTATGTTACAGACATTACAGACACTGATGTATAACTCAGATGTTTAGAACATAGAACTATTGCTTCTCATTATTGCCTTTCTTTCAATTTGATATAATTGTATATTCAAAAAAGCGCATTATCTGTTATTTTTATCTATGCTGTATATTGTTTTAGATGTCTTTGCCTTTATGTTTTGCCAAAAATAATTGTTCTTAACTAGTAACACAAATGAAGACATTGTGACTCTTACCACCTCAATATCATCCATGTCAACTACTGTTCTCTGTTCTTTTGTTTTATTATCAAATCAAAAGGGAAACACTAATCTGGCCTTCTCCATTTATAGCACATGTGCTATTTCTCCCATTTCAGGTGTGCAAAAAGTATTATTGCAATCTTAAATAATATTATATCAGGAAAGAGAGTTGAATTGTTTGAAAACATTGAAAAATGCAATGGCTTGTCATGGAGGAATGTAAATTAAAAATAAAAAAACTCCAAACTGGTAAATACATATGCAATAGATATAAAAAGAGGTGCATAATATCTTTAGGTGGTATTCATAGAAATATGATCTTTTCTGAAATATTTTGAAGACTGGATGAAATTTTATCTTCATTTCTCTGAATTAAGCAATCATTTTAGTATATATCAAAGTTTAAAAGTTTTCTTATTGTAAATTGTCTACACTTATTTTAATTCCATATTGTGTTAAACAATTTTAATTTCCAGCATTAAACAATATTCAATAATTGCTTGAGTTAAAATTTTCACATTTTCACAATTAAGTAGAAAGTATGTGGAGAGCCTATCTCTTTCACTCATATGTCTTTCGTTGTAAATATTTTTAACTTTTGGCATAGAATGTTAAATGAACAACTGACTTTGTAAGTAGCTAACTTCACAAGGCAGGCAAATTACTAAAAATGACAATTTAAAAATCATCTCATTTGAAAAACTGTTCCAATATTTATTTACTGTATGGTAGTTTACCAATTATTTGTAATTTTAGAAGTGTTAAATAAGATTTTAGAGAACCCACAGTACTAGCCCTGGCTGTCACTGCCAGTGGTATTTTAGGAAAATGATGTAATGTCTTTATTTTAAAAAGTATGCAACCAAGAGTTGCTGTGATGATGGTACCATCTGGTTGTGGCTGGTATAGGATACTATATGACCAAAGCCCTCACTACTGTTGTCTTTCTACTCTCTCAGAGAAAAGAAAATCAGACAAATGATGTGCTCTCGTTTATTCTTCATGTTTAATCCTAAAGTAAGTAATTCCATTTCTGAAGTCCTTTTATCACATGGACATATATACCTTTATAACTACAGAGGTTTCTGACTTCATGATGTTTTGACTTATGTTTTTTTAAGTTTACAGTGGTGCCAAAAAGACATGAATTCAATACGTTCCTCAACGATGAGGTTACATCCTGATAAACCTATCATAAATTGCAAATACCATTAAGTCTGAAATGCATTTTCAACTTACTATATTTTTGATTTATGATGGGCTTATAAGGATATAACCTCATCGTAAGTTGAGGAGCATCTATATCTTATTTACTCTTTTTTTCTCTAGGCCTTGAATACTCACCTAAGAAAAGTCCCTTTCCCCTTTCTCTGTAGCCTTCCCTTCTGCTGCTGGTGCTGCTGCTGCTGCTGATGCTTTCTCTTCTTCTTTTTCTCCTTGCCCAAACAAATCTAATCTAGTCTGATAATGCATAAGCCTTCTAGTGTCAAGGAAATAGAAACCCAAAGTGTTTCACTATAATAAGACTAAATAGAGAACCAGTGCCATTGACTTCTGTCACCTTGGCTATCCCCAGAAGTCTCTTTTGCATGCCCCAGGTATCTCTCTTGTCCTTGCTGTCATTCATTCTCCTTCCTCTCAGTCAGTAAACATTTCTTAAGCCCTATGCACTCACATTGAGTTACTCAGTGACAATATCATAATGAGTAAGGTAAAATTCCTGACCAAAAAATAGAAAATCAATGCATTTAATAACTCATTTTCAATGTGACTAATTTTCAGTCTTGCTGACAATACTACTACTTTGTTTCATTATTTTTTTCGGAACAAATAAAGTTTACTGAAGTTATATCATGGGTTAAATAGGTTGTGTGATAGCTGGCAATTGTTTGCATTATTTATATAGCATTGTTTTTACTGAGAAGATAGTCTGAATCTCAATCCACTGCATGAAAACATGGCTGGGAACACTTCCCACCTATAATGCAGCCTGCCTGTAATATCGTGAACTTTAAATTGCACCTTTTCTCAGAAGGATTCAAATATCTCCATGTGTAATATCACTGGGTCTTGTTTGTTTATACTCAGCCTTCTTTTCACAAATGATTTAAAACAGATTACACAGGTAACATAATAATAATGCAATATAAACAAGGTAAAGAAGTAGGGCTAGTGGGAAAAATTGTAAATGAAAGCAGAAGCCCAAGCCTGGAGCTGGGTGTGGGCCAGGCAAGCCAGTCCATATGGGTAGGTATGACTGCCTGTTGAGCTGTCATAGGTGACCATGAGGACACTGGGCATTATCACTAAAGGCTTCGTTTTTTTTTTTTTTTTTTTTTTTTTTTTTTTTTTTTGAGACGGAGTCTCGCTCTGTCGCCCAGGCTGGAGTGCAGTGGCACAATCTCGGCTCACTGCAAGCTCCGCCTCCTGGGTTCACGCCATTCTCCTGCCTCAGCCTCTCCGAGTAGCTGGGACTACAGGCGCCCGCCACCATGCCCGGCTAATTTTTTGTATTTTTTTTAGTAGAGACGGGGTTTCACCGTGGTCTCGATCTCCTGACCTCGTGATCCGCCCGCCTCGGCCTCCCAAAGTGCTGGGATTACAAGCGCGAGCCACCGCGCCCGGCAAGGCTTCGTTTTTTAAGTCTCTTTTTGAGTTGATGCTTGAAAGTGAATGAATATATAGGCTGTGGAAATTTGATGAGTAAGTATAAAGGTTGGCATTCTTTGGGGAAAACTTAGAAGCCTTTTAAAAATATTTCCTTAAACATAGAAAAATCACACTTCTACCTAGAAGTGAATTTCAGAGTGATACATTAAAAAATTCAGGAAATTTTCTCAATAAATCACTTAGGGTTCTCTCTGACACAATGTAATGGTTTCTTTGGTCCCTACCTTTTACCACAGAAAGCTGACTAAAATGGTTGGAGGTTGGAAGATTTTAAAAACACATATTTACTTGTAGCTAATATAAATTAATAATAACACAACTTATAAAGATATTATGGAATGTCCAAATTGGGGTAATACATTGCCCTATTGAACGTGTCAGAAAAAAAATAATTTCTGAAGTGTCACTGACTAGCCCAAAAGGTAGACGGTTATGTGGGGTTACTGAAAATAAAGTGCATTCATTTAAGTAGTATTCTTCAAAAATATGGTATAATTTTTTAATAGCTTGTCATCCTTTCCAACAAAGATAATGGGAACAGTTGTTTTTTATGTCTCTTTTAGTATGTGACAGTGCAGTCATATCATCAATAAATAAGATGATATTATTTTGTCTTAAAATATTCTCATTTAGATATGAGACATTTTATTATTTTCATTTTACAAAAGCAAAATTGAGGTGGTAAAGGAAAAGAAGAGTTCAGTGAACGTTAAGCCAAGAATTGAAGGTGCAGTGCTAGGCATACACACTTCATATTTGCTGGCTAGTTGATTTTTTAATATCTATATTTGTAACAATTGAATCAAAATCGGCAATAGCTTTAAATAACTCTGCTTTTTTATATGGATGGCCACAAATCTCATAGTGACAGAAATTTAGAATATTGGTCTCTTCTATTTCCATAGCTATTCTAGTACAGCAGTCACTGAACCCTAAATAACTGTCAATCAGAGAGCCTTAATGAATTTCCAGTGTTAAATCAAAGACATTAAGTTTCTAAATTGAGTCCTTTATGTACATATTACTTCCCTTGGCCCTTTGTAAGCCACATTAGAATTTGCTTCATCCAAATTAATTACCTACTTAGAAAATGAACTTTGCTAGTGTACATAATGTTTCTTAGCTTTTAAAATATATTCCACATTGTGGTAAATAAGGACTTTTAATCCAATCATATTTTAGAAATGTGCCCCCAAGGTTATCTTGAAAAACAGTTTTAATTAATTTTTAAATGTTTTACTTTTGCCCCAAATATAACAGTGCTTATTTTGAAATATGATGTCCATATAAAATATAATAAAGTCCTAAGTATATGTTAAAATGCCTGTCTTAATTCCTTCCTTGTTTCTTTTCCCCCAAGAAGCTTACAAAAGTAAAAATCAATTACACTCATGAAAAAAAAAGCCTCTATTGAAATTAACAGAACGCTACATAAACAACAACCAGAAGAGGTGAAATTAGACTATTTAATACTTTTACCTTTTCAATTTTATTGAAATAAATTCTATTTAATATGTATTTCTGAATAATCAATGTAAATGTGTTCAAATGAAACAATCACTTGGGGTAAGAGAAAATATTAAAGATCAGTATTTTTCTAAACATAAGCAGCTTGTTTGTTTTTCAATTTTCATGTAAAAATAGTGCAAAAACAAATATTTCTACTGGAAGTGGTTTACAGAATATTGATAATACTGTATTAGAGCTGGATATTTGTGTTAACATACTTAAATATATAGAGATTAATTGAGAAAATTCGTTCTGAGCATAACCAGTCAGTAAATATGTACTGACTATTATATTCTTAACACTGAACTAGTGGTTTTTTTTTGAGGATGAGAAGATACTGGAGAAGTCTAGAACATAGGGTCTGCTTTTAAAGAAACTAAAACCTAACTTCTATTAGCAACCCTCTATCAACGGATACTCAACTTTTAAAAATAGTTCTTAAGGAAACACAATCCCTCCCAAAGTAAAGGAGAAACCAAGAAGAGTTCGAACACGAAGATTTAGGAGGTGTTCTGAACAGTTAATAAATATTATGATCTGACTGAGATGTGATTAAAACCAAGTGTAGGAAGTGTCTATATTCATTGAAGCGGTGGTTGTCACATTGCCATTTCTGCCACAAAAATGTTATTTCACCCTTGAAAACAACTCTCTTCATTAGTAAAGGTATAATTCAGCTACTTGGATATGGTTATGCAACTCTTTAATACTAAAAGCAGAATCACAGTTCCTGTTTTTCTTTTCCTTGAAAGGAGGTGAAAATCTGACAGCTCAAAATGAAGCAAAAACCCAAGATTAAAACAGACACCATTTTGTGCCCACTCAGTCTTCTTTCCAGGGTCATACATGTGTAAGTAGCTGTTTGTTTATAGTCGAGACCTTCTGTGGGTAAATCTGGCAGGATATCAAAGACATTTAGCATAGATATTTCATTTTCAATGCATGTGTCTATTTTTTTCCCTGTTGATGAACCAAATATAACACATGCAGATGATTTTTAGGAATTTATTTTAAATCATAAGTGTTTCTTTTTTCTTTTTCTGAATGTTCACAGTAGCTGGGAGACAAGTATTTGCTTACCACTCCCCTCCCAACACGGCATTGAATGGTTGGGTGGAACTGAACGCAAGATTGCATAATGTGCTTCCTCTCTTTAATATCTCCATATTTAATCCACTAATTAATCATATATATATATCATCTGTCTATTAACCATCTATAATCTATTCATCTGTTAATCATCTATAATTTATCAATCTGTACTTCGTGGCATAGTATGTAAGAATATGGGCTTTGGAGTCGGTTAAATCTGAGTTTAAAGGCAGGGTCCATTTCTTATTAGCTAAGTGGCTTTAGTCAAATTAACCTAAGACTAATTGGCTTATCAATTAAAACAAGGCAATTAAAACATTCATTTAAGATATTATGAAGATTAAAAGATAATCCAAGCAAAGGGCCTAGCATATTACTTGACATAGTAAATGTTCAATAAATGTTAAGGATTATTCTTTTTTATTAAAAACAATAATCGTTATTCAAACTAATAGGTCATAGACTTGAAGGAAAGACCATTTCAAATATTTTAGTGCAATATATAGTGATATTTTATTAATTTATGAAAAAACTCATGATTTCAGTTAATTATAGGTAATACTGAGAAAAAAATTTTTCTTGAGTCATTCAGCTTTCCATTTCTGATATTTTCATATCCTTGATACTGTTTCTCTCTTTTCCCAATCGTAATAACATATTTTTCTGGTGTTCCTTTTTTTCAGTAGCAAAATATTTGCATTTATGTCTTAAGTCAATGTTACCTCCCTGTGATAATTTTTGGTGTTTTTGTTTGTTTGGAAATGCTGTCTTGATCTAGTTTGAGGCCCTGGCTAACAGCCGGTCAGTTTTCCTTCATGAGTAGCTGATTAATTTCACATCCCAACCACACACTAGGGGCACTATCCACCTGCCCTAACAGTGTCCTGGGGCCAAATAATAGATAACTAGGGACAGCTCTTGTGTCTTGGGAGTCCTGGAAATTACCCAAATTAGCCAATCCACAAGGAACTTGAGGGCCTAACTAACTCCTCCCTACTGGCCACATCTAAGCTGCCCCATCCAGCTCCAGCTTGCTGTTACTCTGTCTCTGGATACAACACCTTATGTGGCGCTGCAGCCTTTTCTCCTTTGGCACTAATGGTAACAGAGTTCTGCATCCCACCTATCCAAGTGTTGTTGTGCTGTATTCCACCACCAAAATTGTCTTTAAATCTTGTAAAACCCTCCCTAAAGCCTTTGTGCTCTCTTATTAAATAGAAGAATTGTACTGTATGTTAAAGGAGTTTTATTTTAAATATGTAGTTTTCAGTTATTTTCAGAAATAATATATGGTGATGTTGAACTTACTGAACATACAAAAAAATTCAGGAAAAATTTATCAACAAAGTCATAAATAGCTAATATTTAAGTTTAGTTACTTTCTAATAGGTTTTATCTACATTTTATCTGTATCTATTCACATTCACATACATATACCCACATATATGGAGATACAGCCATATCTGTATATTCATACATATATTTATTTATATCCAAATAGAAAGACATAGTTACATAATATCTTTTTTTATTTGTACAAAGAGAAATCTTTCTAAATAAATCAAAATCCATACCTCTTTCTCAGAATTCAGATCACAATATAATTAAATAATTATGTATGTACTTACTTCAGGTTTATAACTGTACTTCTACATTCTATTATGAGGGCAAGAGTTGTGGCTGCTATATAAATGCTTCCTAGCATAGTTCCTGACAACTAGATGATTCATGAATATTTGCTGAAGAACTAACAATAACATTATGAACATTGTTACACATCCTGCTTTATTTTTCAATTCACATAATCTTTTTCTGTATATCCTGTAATTTAATACTATTTCATAGTTATGGTATTTGTTAAAGGAATATAAAACATCAATACGCAGCGATAGATCAACTGTACCATACCTCCAAAATACAGTGTAGCCAGTTGCCAGCTCTACCTATGAAAGAAATTGGTCCAGTCTTGGACAGGCATGGTGGCTCATGCCTGTAATCCTAGCACTTTGGGAGGCTGAGGCGAGCAGATTGCCTGAGCTCAGGAGTTTGAGACCACCCTGGGCAACATGGTGAAGCCCCATCTCTCCTAAAACAAAAAATTAGCCAGGCGCAGTGGCAGGTGCCTGGTAGTCCCAGCTACTCCAGAGGCTGAGGCACTAGAATTGCTTGAACCTGGGAGGCAGAGGTTGCAAGTAGCCAAGATCATGACACTGCACACCAGCCTGGGTGACAGAGTGAGACACTGTCTCAAAAAAATAAATAAATAAAAATTTTTAAAATTTTGAAAAAGAAAAGGGTCCAGTCCAATTCATTTCCTTCCATCTGATGGGTGCAGTGGAATGTGAGATCATGTTCAATGAAGCTGTGATGCTACTTGCAGTAAAACATGTTTGTTATTATGGCAGTGGCAGCCATCTGGAGTGTCCACTGTGAAGATGCTGGCTGCAGCATGGGAGGTGTAGCCAGGGTTGCCCACTCAGTGGAGCAGGTAGGGGCCGAGAACAGGCAGGAGCCCTGCCCTCTACTGGGAAAGGGGCAAGAGCCCCATGCTCCCGGATGCAGCTGCAGCCTCCCAGCTGCAGCTCTGGACCAGGGGAATACCTGTGCTCTCAGGGGCCCAGGAAATCCCACTGCCCACACAGGCTTGGAAGTGCCTGCTCCCTCTCCCTGGCTTCTCCTCACTCCCAGCACTGGCTGTGATTTCAGAGCAAAGTTGAAGCTGAGCCTGGGTGCTCTCATGACCCGCTGGGTATGTGTAGGCTATGGCAGTGACAGGTCACCTCCTCCTACAACCTCGGCCCACTCTGAAACTTTGGGCACTGAGGAGCTCAGGGAGAGAGGGTGGAGGGAGTTGGAGGTGGCTCAGCACAGGCCTGCAGATGCCCGTTGGGCACAAACAGACTGGGTACTGTGAACAGCATGTTTGTGGCAGGAGGCAGACAGGTTCCTGGGCAGAAAGGGTTGGGTCCGCAGTGAAACCCCACCTTCAAGCTAGGAACAGCCTGAAGCCTGGGGACCGGGCTGCCGGTTCTGGGTGCAGTCCATAGCCTGGAGTGAGAACTTAAGGTGCATTTTCCAGGCCTGCCTATGGCTGCCCATAGACCAATCAGCAGGTGGTTCCTCCCTCCTGAGCCCGTAAAAATCCTGGGACTCAGCCAGACTCACACAGAGGTAGGGATTATCAGCTGCAAGAAGGAGCTGCCCGCTGCAGGTCTCCTCTCTGCTGAGAGCAGGACACTAGCTGGGATGACCTGCCCGCAGGAAGGATCTAACCACTTCTGGTCTCGTAGAAGCTGTGCTGTTGCTCAATGAAGCTACTCTCCACTTTGCACCCTCCAGTTGTCTGCATACCTCATTCTTCCTGGACACGGGACAAGAACTCAGTACCCACTAAATGGCAAGACTAAAACAGCTGTAACACAAACAGGACTGAAACACAACCATCCATTCGCCACGTTGTGGTTGACGAGAAGGATAGAAGACCTGCAGCCTGTCTGGGAACCCAGACCTCGGGGCTCTCTAAGCCGGGACTGTGACATGCTGTAACAACCTCTTTGAGGCTCTGCAGTTTCTGGGATCTCCAAGCTTTCAGGTACCACTGCATTCCCCTTGTCCAGATGTTGGTGCCCACAGCAGAAGTTACTTGCAGTACATCTGGTACAGCGGCAGCCTTGCATGGAGTTGGCACCTGTGCCAGCACCTGGAGCTGCCTGTCCATCACAGTTGACATGCCTGGCTGTGTACAGTGGCTGGACCCCACGCTTGCCTGCTCACACACCCCTCACTGCTTCATGCCTAGCTCACACTTGGCAGGTGTGGGATCCAGGCTGGTAGCAGGAGCTGAGTGCATCATGCCAGGCTGATTGGACAGAACAAGCCCAATAGGCCTGAGCAAAACTTGGACAAAGACGCCACCAGCCATAGAGGTTTCTGGCTGGAAAAGTGACACCCAAAGGATCCTGCAATAGTATCACACCAAATAAAGGGAAGTGCTGACAATTCTTTACTCATTTAAACTAAATAATTCAGATACAGAACATCTTGTCATGTTTGTCTAGAGAAAATCGTTCCATAGGTAAAATTAAGGGGCTAATTTCCAAAGTTGAATATTGGCACAGGAAAAAAACAAAGTATGTATATGGAGAGAATAGCAAGAGCAAACACATTCAAAAGCTAGCAGAAGGCAAGAAATAACTAAGATCAGAGCAGAACTGAAGGAAATAGAGACACAAAAAACCCTTCAATAAATCAGTGAATCCAGGAGCTGGTTTTTTGAAAAGATCAACAAAATTCATAGACCGCTAGTAAGACTAATAAAGAAAAAAGAGAGAAGAATCAAACAGATGCAATAAAAAATGATAAAAGGGATATCACCACTGATCCCACAGAAATACAAACTACCATCAGACAATACTGTAAACACCTCTATGCAAACAAACTAGAAAATCTAGAAGAAATGAATAAATTCCTCGACACACCCTCCCAAGACTAAACCAGAAAGAAGTTGAATCTCTGAATAGACCAATAACAGACTCTGAAATTGAGGTAATAATTAATAGCTTACCAATCAAACAAAGTCCAGGACCAGACGGATTCACAGCCGAATTCTACCAGAGGTACAAGGAGGAGCTGGTATCATTCCTTCTGAAACTATTCCAATCAATAGAAAAAGAGGGAATCCTTCCTAACTCATTTTATGAGGCCAGCATCATCCTGATACCAAAGCCTGGCAGAGACACAACAAAAAAATATAATTTTAGACCAATATCCCTGAAGAACATCAATGCAAAAATGCTCAATAAAATACTGGCAAACTGAATCCAGCAGCACATCAAAAAGCTTGTCCACCATGATCAAGTGGGCTTCATCTCTGGGATGCAAGGCTGGTTCAACATACGCAAATCGATAAATGTAATCCAGCATATAAACAAAACCAATGACAAAAACCATGTGATTATCTCAATAGATGCAGAAAAGGCCTTTGACAAAATTCAACAACCTTCATGTTAAAAACTCTCAATAAATTAGGTATTGATGGGATGTATCTCAAAATAAAAAGAACTATCTATGACAAACCCACAGCCAATATCATACTGAATGGGCAAAAACTGAAAGCATTCCCTTTCAAAACTGGCACAAGACAGGAATGCCCTCTCTCACCACTCCTATTCAACATAGTGTTGGAAGTTCTGGCCAGGGCAATTAGGCAGGAGAAGGAAATAAAGGGTATTCAATTAGGAAAAGAGGAAGTCAAATTGTCCCTCTTTGCAGATGACATGATTGTATATCTAGAAAACCCCATCATCTCAGCCCAAAATCTCCTTAAGCTGATAAGCAACTTCAGCAAAGTCTCAGGATACAAAATCAATGTGCAAAAATCACAGGCATTCTTATACACCGATAACAGACAAACAGAGAGCCGAATCATGAGTGAACTCCCATTCACAATTGCTTCAAAGGGAATAAAATACCTAGGAATCCAACTTATAAGGGATGCGAAGGACCTCTTCAAAGAGAACTACAAACCACTGCTCAATGAAATAAAAGAGGATATAAAGAAATGGAAGAACATTCCATGCTCATGGGTAGGAAGAATCAATATCGTGAAAATGGCCATACTGCCCAAGGTAATTTATACATTCAATGCCATCCCCATCAAGCTACCAATGACTTTCTTCACAGAACTGGAAAAAACTACTTTAAAGTTCATATGGAACCAAAAAAGAGCCGGCATCGCCAAGTCAATCCTTAGCCTAAAGAACAAAGCTGGAGGCATCATGCTACCTGACTTCAAACTATACTACAAGGCTACGGTAACCAAAACAGCATGGTACTGGTACCAAAACAGAGATATACACCAATGGAACAGAACAGAGCCCTCAGAAATAATGCCACATATCTACAACCATCTGATCTTTGACAAACCTGACAAAAACAAGCAACGGGAAAAGGATTCCCTATTTAATCAATGGTGCTGGGAAAACTGGCTAGCCATATGTGGAAAGCTGAAACTGGATCCCTTCCTTACACCTTATACAAAAATTAATTCCAGATGGATTAAAGACTTAAATGTTAGACCTAAAACCAGAAAAACCCTAGAAGAAAACCTAGGCAATACCATTCAGGACATAGGCATGGGCAAGAACTTCCTGTCTAAAACACCAAAAGCAATGGCAACAGAAGCCAAAATTGACAAATGGGATCTAATTAAACTAAAGAGCTTCTGCAAAGCAAAAGAAACTATCAGAGTGAACAGGCAACCTATAGAATGGGAGAAAATTTTTGCAATCTATTCACCTGACAAAGGGCTAATATCCAGAATCTACAATGAACTCCAACACATTTAGAAGAAAAAAACAAGCAACCCCATCAAAAAGTGGGCAAAGGATATGAACAGACACTTCTCAAAAGAAGACATTTATGCAGCCAAAAGACACATGAAAAAATGCTCATCATCACTGGCCATCAGAGAAATGCAAATCAAAACCAGAATGAGATACCATCTCACACCAGTTAGAATGGCAATCATTAAAAAGTCAGGAAACAACAGGTGCTGGAGAGGATGTGGAGAAATAGGAACACTTTTACGCTGTTGGTGGGGCTGTAAACTAGTTCAACCATTGTGGAAGTCGGTGTGGCGATTCCTCAGGGATCTAGAACTAGAAATATCATTTGACCCAGTCATCCCATTACTGGGTATATACCCAAAGGATTACAAATCATGCTGCTATAAAGACACATGCACACGTATGTTTATTGCGGCACTATTCACAATAGCAAAGACTTGGAACCAACCCAAATGTCCAACAATGATAGACTGGATTAAGAAAATGTGGCACATATACACCATGGAATACTATGCAGCCATAAAAAATGATGAGTTCATGTCCTTTGTAGGACACGGATGACGCTGGAAACCATCATTCTCAGCAAACTATTGCAAGGACAAAAAACCAAACACTGCATGTTCTCACTCATAGGTGGGAATTGAACGATGAGAACACATGGACACAGGAAGGGGAACATCACAAACCAGGGCCTGTTGTAGGGTGGGGGAAGCGGGGGAGAAATAGCATTTGGAGATATACCTAATGCTAAATGACGAGTTAATGGGTGCAGCACACCAACATGGCACATGTATACATATGTAAGTAACTGGCACGTTGTGCCCATGTACCCTAAAACTTAAAGTATAATAAAAAAAAGAAAAAATGTAACTCTATGCAATTGAGAGAGATGATGTAACCTGCAAGGATTAACAATGCAAAACATCATTGATCAGCTGAAAAGCAGGTACTGTCTAATGCACACAGCCATGCATGTTCTGTTAACTTCAAAGTGTTCTCAGCCTGGTTAGAAATAAAGATTGTGTGTTATTATTATTATTATTATTATGATATACTATCTACATAATAAGCACAATTTTTTACCCCAAGTGGAATGGAAATAACATTTTGTGCAGAAGAATTGTGTTATTTGCGTTGTCTCTTGTTCACGGAAAGAAGGATGGAAATGTATTCTTCATAGAGGTAATAACAGGAATGAAAACTGAGAAGTGTAAACAGGTACACTGGAGGGTGCATATCTGTAGTGTATAATGTGAAACAAAGCAGGATAGGTATGTTGAGACACTACATGGGTGAAAAATAGGACTTATCTTTCTCTATTTTATCCTCTTTGTAGACTAGTGGTTCTCAACTACAGGCAATTTTGTCCCTGTGGGACACTGCAATGTATGAAAGCAAGTATGTCAGGGATGGGGTGCCCTGGCATAGAAGTGAGTTTCCAGGGATTCTGCTAAACATCCTATGATAAACAGGACAGCACACTCCCCACTCCCAAAATAATTTTCCAACCCAAAATTTCAACAGTCCAAGAATAAGAACCCTTGGAGTAGACCAATCATCTCCAAAATGAGATATTTGAACCTGACAGGTGATGAAAGAATACATTAAGGTTCAGAAACAAAACAGTACAATTTTATAGTTCATCTCATTTTAAAAACTCTTTTTGAAGGTAGATTTTGTAGCATACAAAGTATACATTTGTAATGCATGTATGATGGTTAATACGAGTGTCAACTTGATTGGACTGAAAGATACAAAATATTGATCCTGGATGTGCGAAAGGAGATTAACATTTGAGTCAGTGGGCTGGGAAAGGCAGACCCACCCTTAATTTGGGTGAGCACCATCTAATCAGCTGCCAGCATAGCTAGAATATAAGCAGCACAAAAATGTGAAAAGAGAGACTGGCCTAGCCTCCCAACCTACATTTTTCTCCCATGCTGGATGCTTCCTGCCCTTGAACATCAGACTACAGGTTCTTCGGTTTTGGGACTCACACTGGTTCTCCTTGCTCGTCAGCCTGCAGATGGCCTATTGTGGGACCTTGTGATCGTGTGAGTTAGTACTTAACATAAACTCCATATATATATATATATGTAATATATAGATTCCATATATATTATATATAATATATAGATTCCATGTATATTATATATAATATATAGATTCCATATATATTATATATAATATATAGATTCCATATATATTATATATAATATATAGATTCCATATATAATATATAGATTCCATATATATTATACATAATATATAGATTCCATATATATTATACATAATATATAGATTCCATATATATTATACATAATATATAGATTCCATATATATTATACATAATATATAGATTCCATATATATTATACATAATATATAGATTCCATATATATTATATATATTCCATATAGATTCCATATATATATTCCATATATATTATATATATTCCATATATAATATATATATTCCATGTATAATATATATCCCATATATATTATATATATTCCATATATATAGTATATATATTCCATATATATAGTATATATATTCCATATATATTCCATATATATAGTCCATATATATTCCATATATATAGTCCATATATATTCCATATATATAGTCCATATATATTCCATATATATTCCATATATATAATATATATATTCCATATATATATTCCATATATATAATATATATATTCCATATATATATATTCCATATATATAATATATATATTCCATATATATAATATATATATTCCATATATATATATTCCATACATATATATATTTTTTCCATTACTTCTATCCCTCTAGAAAACCCCAATACACATTTTGTTGCCAGGAGTGGTTCTGGAGAAACAAAATAATAAGGATGGACTTCATTCTTTGGTTTTGGGGTTTCTGGAGTTAGCTACTTAATATGGTTAGACCCAAAACTGCTAAGGAATCTACTTCTAATAGTATGGAGAACACTCATAGTCTTGGCATAAACTGTTTAGAGAGTTATGCAAAATAAATGTATTTGACACTCCTGGTTCATTGCTTGTTAGCGGCAAGGAGTTTGGTGATTCTATGCATAATACCTTTGACCATATGTGGAAGAAGAAGGAATACAATGAAGCTGGTTGGTTGCTCCTAAGTTCAGTGGACAAAGTGACGAAAGAAAATGATGAACTCAGGGGTTCTATCCACTTGCTTCAGAAGCAGATACTGAGCCTCATCATAGAGCTGGATCAGGGTTTATTTATTGATTTGGGCCTGCCAAGTAGAAACTGTGCATGTAATGTTGCAGCTCAGGGAGTTCAAAAAGGTTCTAATAGTTTCTTTGCTTGGTTATCTAAAATATGGATTAAAAGATGGCCAACTGTGAGTGAGCTGGAAATGTCTGATCTCCCTTAGTTTAATATAGAGGAAGGGATCCAAAGGCTTAGGGAAATTGGGATGGTGGAGTGGATTAGTTACTTTGACCTACTAATCCTAGCTGGGAGCATCCAGAAGATGTATCCTTGACCAATACCTTGTGAAATAGATTTCTGAGGGCAGCTCCTGCATCTTTGAAAAGCCCTGTAACTGCTTTTCTTGTATGTCAAATCTAACAGTGAGAACCATAGTCACTCAATTACACAATTTAAATACAATGGGAGTAATTGGATCCCAAGGTGTCAGGGGCCAAATGGTGGCACTCAACCATCAAAGGCAAGGTGGGCGTAGCTACCTTAATGGACAGCAGAGGCAAAGCAGCAATCAGAATAGTCTGACACATGTAGAGCTCTGGCATTGGCTAATTAATCATAGTGTTCCTAGAAGTGAAATTGATAGGAAGACTACTGCATTCCTACTTAATTTATACAAGCAGAAAACTTGTAGGTCAAATGGACAAGAGATTAATTTGAATTATGAAAACAGAGAATCACTGTCCCTCAATTTCCAGACTTGAGCCAGTTTACAGAAACAGAACCTCTTGAATGAGGGGAAGGCCGGGTCCTCTTGAGGAAGGACCCCACTACATTACCAACAATTTATGCAGTGAATCTTTCTCCCATCCTTCCCCAAGAAGACCTCCAGTCTTTTACCAGAGTAAGTGTGCATTGGGGAAAGGAAAATCATCAGACATTTTGGGGACTACTAGATACTGGCTCTGAGCTGACATTGATTCCAGGTGACCCAAAATGTCATTGTGGTCCTCCAGTTAAAGCAGGGGCTTATGGAGGTCGGGTAATTAATGGATTTTTAGCTCATGTCTGACTTACGGTGGGTCCCCAGACTCATCCTGTGGTCATTTCCCCAGTGCCAGAATGCATAATTGGCATAGACATACTTACCGGTTGGCCGAACCCCCACGTTGGATCCCTGACTTGTAGGGTGAGGGCTGTTATCATGGAAAAGGCCAAATGGAAGCCATTAGAGCTACCTCTATCTAGAAAAATAGTAAATCAAAGACAATATCGCATCCATGGAGGGACTGCAGAGATTAGTGCCACCATCAAGGACTTAAAAGATGCAGGGATGGTGATTCCCATCACATCCCTGTTCAACTATCCCATTTGACCTGTGCAAAAGATAGATGTATCTTGAAGAATGACAGTGGATTATCGTAAGCTTACCCAAGTGGTGACTCCAACTGCAGCTGCTGTACCAGATGTGGTTTCATTACTTGAGCAAATTAATACCTATCCTTGTACCTGGTATGCAGTCATTGACTTGGAAAATGCCTTTTTCTCCATGCCTGTCCATAATGCCCACCAGAGGAGATTTGCCTTCAGCTGGCAAGGCCAGCAATATACCTTTACTGTCCTACCTCAGTGGTATATCAACTCTCCAGCTCTGTGTCATAATCTTATTGGGAGAGACCCTGATCACTTTTCACATCCACAAGATATCACATTGGTCCATTGCATTGATGACATTATGCTAACTGGATCCAGCGAGAAAGAAGTAGCAAACACATTGGACTTACTGGTGAGACATTTGCAGGCCAGAGGATGGGAATAAATCCAATTAAAATTCAGAGACCACCTACCTCAGTAAAATTTCTAGGGGTGCAGTGGTGTGGGGCCTGTCGAGATATTCCTTCTAAGGTGAAGGATAAATTGCTGCATTTGGCCCCTCCTACAACCAAGAAAGAGGCACAACACCTAGTGGGCATATTTGGATTTTGGAGGCAACACATTCTTCATTGGGGTGTGTTACTCCAGCCCATTTATCAAGTGACCCTAAAGGCTGCCAGTTTTGAGTGGGGTCCAGAACAGGAGAAGGCTGTGCAACAGGTCCAGGCTGCTGTGCAAGCTGCTCTGCCACTTGGGCCACATAACCCAGCAGATCCAATGGTGCTTGAGGTGTCAGTGGCAGATAGGCATGCTATTTGGAACCTTTGGTAGGCTCCCATAGGTGAATCACAGAGGAGGCTTCTAGGGTTTTGGAGCAAGGCCCTGTCATCTTCTGCAGATAACTACTCTCCTTTTGAGAGACAGCTCTTGGCCTGTAACTGGGCTTTGGTGGAAACTGAACGTTTGACTATGGGTCATCAAGCATCAAGTCACCATGTCTGCCTATCATGAACTGGGTGCTTTCTGACCCATCTAGCCATAAAGTGGGTTGTGCACAGCAGCATTCCATCATCAAATGGAAGTGGTATATATGTGATCAGGCTCGAGCAGGTCCTGAAGACACAAGTAAGTTACATGAGGAAGTGGCTCAAATGCCCATGGTCTCCATTCCTGCCACCCTGCCTTCTCTCTTCCAGCCTGCACCGTTGGCTTCATAGGGAGTTCCCTATGACCAGTTGACAGAGGAAGTGAACACTAGGGCCTGGTCTACAGGTGGTTCTGCACGATACGCAGGCACCACCGAAAAGTGGACAGCTGCAGCACTACAGCCCCTTTCTATGACATCCCTGAAGGACAGCAGTGAAGGGAAATCTTCCCAGTGGGCAGAACTTTGAGCAGTGCACCTGGTTGTGCACTTTGCATGGAAGGAGAAATGGCCAGATGTGAGAGTATATACTGATTCACACCCATGGTTTGGCTGGATGGTCAGGGACTTGGAAGAAGCATGACTGGAAAACTGGTGACAAAGAAATTTGGGAAGATGTATATGGATGGACCTCTCTGAGTGGTCAAAAACTGTGAAGATATTTGTATCCCATGTGAGTGCTCGTCAGTGGGTGACCTCAGCAGAGGAGGATTTTAATAATCAGATGAGCCGTCCTGTGGACACCACTCAGCCTCTTTCCCCAGCCACCCCTGTCATCGCACAATAGGCCCATGAACAAAGTGACCATGGTGGCAGGGATGGAGGTTATGCATGGGCTCAGCAACATGAACTGTGACTCACCAGGGCTGACCTGGCTACTGCCACTACTGAGTGCCCGATTTGTCAGCAGCAGAGACCAATACTGAGCCCTTGTTATGGCACCATTCCTCAGGGTGATCAGCCAACTACCTGGTAGCAGGTTGATTCTATTGGACCTCATCCATCATGGAAAGGGCAGAGGTTTGTCCTCATAAAAAAGATATTTACTCCAGATATGGATTTGCCTATCCTGCAAACAATGCTTCTGCCAAGACTACCATCCGTGGACTCACAGAATGCCTTCTCCACCATCACGGTACTCCATCCAGCGTTTCTCCTGACCAAGGTACTCACTTTATGGCTAAAGAAGTGTGGCAGTGGGCTCATGCTGATGGAATTCACTGGTCTTACCATGTTCTCCATCATCCGGAAGCAGCTGGATAGGTAGAATGGTGGAATGGCCTTTTGAAGTCACAATTACAACACCAACTAGGTGACAATATTTTGCAGGGCTGGAGCAAAGTTCTCCAGAAAGCTGTGTATGCTCTGAATCACAGTCTAATATATGGTACTGTTTCTCTGATAGCCAGGATTCATGGGTCCAGGAATCAAGGGGTAGAAGTGGAAGTGGCACCACTCACCATCACCCCTAGTGATCCACTAGTAAAATTTTTGCCTCCTGTTCCTGCAACATTCTGTTCTGCTGGCCTAGAGGTCTTAGTTCCAGAGGGAGGAATGCTGCCACCAGGAGAGACAGAAATGATTCCATTAAACTGAAAGTTAAAGATTGCCACCTGGACACTTTGGCTCTTCCTACCTTTAAGTCAACAGGCTAAGAAGGGAGAGACAGTGTTGGCTGGGGTGACTGACCTAGACTATGAAGATGAAATCAGTCTACTATTCCACAACAGACGTAAGGAAGAGTATGCATGGAATACAAGAGATCCATTAGAGTGTCTCTTAGTATTACCATGCCCTGTGATTCAGGTCAATGGGAAACTACAACAGTCTAATCCAGGCAGGAGCATAAAAGACCCAGCCCCTTCAGGAATGAAGGTTTGGGTCACTCCACCAGGAAAGAAACCACAACCTGCTGAGGTGCTTGCTGAAGACAAAGGAAATACAGACTGGGTAGTAGAAGAAGGTAGTCATTGATAACAGCTATGACCACATGACCAGCTGCAGAAACGAGGGATGTAACTACCATGAGTATTTCCTCCTTTTGTTGAAAACATGTTTGTGCATGTATACACTTGCACCAAGAAAATATCTTCATTTTATTTCTTTTCTCTTTTGTCATGTGACATGAGATTTATTGACTTCACATCAGCATTTAAGTATTGTTCACTTTACATAATAGTATTTGGGTTGGGGATTGGTGTGATTCCAATTGTACGAAGCATAGTTATATTATGTTAGGTGTAATTATGGCCTTATTATTGTCTTTATTTGAAGACTATGTATGATCTCAGGAGATGTGTATGGGTTCAAGTTGACAAGGGGTCGACTTGTGATGGTTAATACTGAGTGTCAATTTGATTGGATTGAAGGATACAAAGTATTGATCCTGGGTGTCTGTGAGGTTGTTGCCAAAGGAGATTAACATTCGAGTCAGTAGGCTGGGAAAGGCAGACCCACCCTTAACCTGGGTGGGCACAATCTAATCAGCCGCCACCACAGCTAGAATATAAACAGGCAGAAAAATGTGAAAAAAGACTGGACTAGCCTCCCATCCTACATCTTTCTCCTATGCTGGTTGCTTCCTGCCCTCAAACATCAGACTCCAGGTTCTTCAGTTTTGGAGCTCAGACTGGTTCTCCTTCCTCCTCAGCCTGCAGACGGCCTATTGTGGGACCTTGTGATTGTGTGAGATAGTACTTAATAAACTCCCCTGTGTGTGTGTATGTATGTGTGTGTGTGTATATATATATATACACATATATATACATATACACATATATACATATATACACACATATATATACATATATATATATATATATATATATATATGATTAGTTCTTTCCCTCTAGAGAACCCTGACTAATACAGCATGTATGTGTAAACAATAAATAAAATTCTAAGACCCCCAGCCAACTGCATGGATGCTTCCTCTTGGCCAAGGGCACTTCAAAATCAACCTAAAAATATAGTTCAAGCCATGATGGGGAGTCAGTATTGGACATGCCCCATTATATCCTCCTTCCTTTGGAATTCAGGCACAGCTGACCAGCATTCACATTAAAACAGAACTCTTAAGACTGTTGAAACATTTTTTTTGTAGCGATAACATGTACCCTAAAACTTAAAGTATAATAATAATAAAATTTTTAAAAAGACAAAAAAACACCAAATTCCAGCCTGACTCTAGTGTAGCATCACATGACAGATAGCAAACCCTTAATAAATTTGAAGTATTTTACCTAAAAATGTACTTATTTGGCATATTTTGAAATGGCCCTGCAAAGCTTTCTCTTGTGAGAAAAACCTGGATTATACAGAGAATACCCATTCCTTTCCAGGTTTTTTCTCTGATCTAGGAGAGAATTAACCAAAGTCTTGCATCATGTAGGCCTGAAAGAGCTCTGAAGCCTGCTACCTGGAGGCTTCATGTGCGTGATAAAACCTTTAACACAGATATTCTATTCTAATGATTACAGGTCTTAGATAATAACCCTTTTAACCAATTGCCAATCAGAAAACCTGTGACCTATGACCTGGAAGGCCCCTCTTCCACTCCTCTCCCCACCTTTGACTTGTCTCGCCTTTCCAGACGTAACCAATGTACATTTTATGTGTATTGATTGATGTCTTATGTCTCACTAATATATATAATATATAAAAATATATTTTATATATATATATAAAACCAAGCTGTAGCCTGACCACCGTGGCACATGTTCTCAGGATCTCCTGGCGTTGTATAATGGGCCATTGGTCACTCATATTTGGCTCAGAATAAATCTCTTCAATAAATAAATAAATACAGAGATTGACTATTTGCATCAATATATGCAACTTATAAATATCTCCATATGTGTTTACATTGCCTATTCTACTTTTTTTAAATAATGGAGTACACAGTCAAAATTTGTAGACCCTCGTTTTAGAAAATTAAAATTCGTAAAAAAAGAACTGAACAGGTTATAAAAAAACAAGTGGTGGTAATGTGGGGGTCCGATGAAAACAAAGGAGACCCTGGAGGCATGCACTTGCTGCAATATTTCAGGCAGGAAATCAAAAGAACATGCTTTAGGAGATCAATTTAATTGTTGTTTAATTTTCAACAATTAAACAACAAAATTATTGTTGAAACAATAATTCAACAATAATTTTTGGGTTACAGATTGGGTTTGGAAACTGAATAAGAACGAGATGTTGGGAAGTAATTCTGAAGTTTCCAGGTGAGACATCTCATTGTTCTTTCTGCATTGTATTTTAGATGATTGTTTGCAAGTCTCCCTGATTTCTGTAAAGGGAGAGCTAGAGTTTCAGTTATCTTGGAAGGTGGTGGATGAGGTCAAAATTTAAAAGGACTCTGATGAGAACTTGTGGATGGTGAAGGTACAATCAGAGATGAAATGTGAGAAGAAATTTAGTAGTATCTTTTATTTGACAGGGTATATGTGTTTGTCTTGATCATTTTGATTTGTAGTCAAAATGTGGTATGTCAAGTAGAGATTTGGAGACTACTTTATCTGCTCATTTGAAAGTGGAAGGAAAGGTTTTAGTAAGTGACTAAAAAGACAGATAGTGTTGGTATTTATTGAAATGTTGTGAATTATCTTATACAGTTTTCTTTGATCACCACAAAGTAACCAAGAGTGGGGAGAGAAGAAAGTGTTTAGACTGTTGCAGAGCCGGGGATTGAAATACAGGGAAAATAATACAAGACTTAAAAGTTAAAATAACCTCAGAAAGATTAGTGGGCATGATTTCAGGCTATAGAAGCAACAGGGGAAGACAACAGAGGCTTTTAGTACATTAAGAGAATAGAGGAGATTTGCAGGCAAGTTCTTGGTGAAGAATAGTCCAGATGAAGTAATGCATAATCATAGATTGTGGTCCAAGAGCACAATTCCTGGGTTTACAAATCTAGTTTTAAACACTATTATTTTCATAAATCTACATAGAAGACTATCAAAAATGTCAACACACACAGGCACACACACACACAAATCCTATAAAGAAATTTGGAAAACAAATGATTGATTACAAAGAATGAGGAGAAAAAATAATGGAAAGTAATTTATTATTTGGTCTTAATAAATGCCATCTTCTCCTGAATTTTTCTCTTCCTACATAGTTTCAATAGCAGTAAGTGTGTTTCATCTGGCCTTCCAGATTTCTCAGTGAACACCCCCCACAAAAAAAAATTATTCAAGTCCAATCCTGCAACTGTATTTTCTCAAATGCTGATGGAATAAAAGAGAGGGATGGGGGAGAGTAAAATTCATCATAGACACATTTGCTGAAAAAGTCTGGCAGATGAACAAAACATGATTTTTTGAGAGGCTCTGTAATGGATAGTTCTTTTTTCTCACTTATGTACTTATGTGAAACTAGGAAAGATAGTAAAGTGCAAAAAAAAATCTACCAACTTAAAAAAATTACAAAATCTTAGCAGCTTTGCCTGTAGCGACTTATAGTTAAGTTATCCAAATGCTCTTAAAGCTGCCTTTTTATTTTCTTTCATTTTGACACTATAATATAATGTTTCATTTTCAAAATCAGAATGTGAATCGGATAGATGCAGTAAATTGATAAATTCTACATCTGTGATTTTCTCTTCAGTAGTAGAAATAATGTCATATCTTCAGGTCAAAGATTATTAACCAGAAATCATTAAAACTACTGAGTTTCAAATATTTTTCTTATCTTCTAGAGGAAGAGGCCAAGAAGCATATTTAAATTTTTAACATTTTTTCCACACATTAGTTGGGCTACATTTTTATTTTTAAAGCAAAATTAAACAAATATGTCCACTTTAGGGAGATTCTATAAACCATTCAATTCAGTTTAGGTTAACAAGAAATTGAAATCCACAATAAAATATGTTGTTGAATTGTCATTTTACTTACTAATTTCTTCATAGCTTGTTACATATTTTGAATACGTTCCTCACATTATTTTGGAAAGGAAAAGATAGTTGTTTTTTTTTTTTTTTAAAGAGGCTTTTTGATGCTAACAAATAAGCTTTTCCTTCTGGTACACGTGAGATGGCATATTGAAGACACTTTTTCTTAATAACATCTACTGGTAGTCATTTAGAAATTGTGGAATCTCTATTGAGGCATATAATAAGCTACCACTGAAACGGAAAGATTGCTAGATTATCTCATTGACAGAGTTCACTCTTTCAGTGCTGTTCCCCAAATAGCTATCCACAATTTACTTTTAGGGCTATATGCCCTAAACTATTTATGTGATTGCCAAGTACAAATTGTTCTGATATTCATACTGTGTTGTAGGGCACATTGCTCTGTTAAAAAGAGGTTTCCTAAGGAATCTGTTTTATTGGAATTCTGGTGTTTGTAATGTTTCTTTTAATGAGATGATGAATTTATGGTTGAGGTTGTGACAAGAGTTCAAAGTCTTTTCGTTGGAATAAAGATTGCCGGCCGGGCGCGGTGGCTCAAGCCTGTAATCCCAGCACGTTGGGAGGCTGATGCAGGTGGATCACGAGGTCAGGAGATCGAGACCATCCTGGCCAACAAGGTGAAACCCCGTCTCTACTAAAAAAAAATACAAGAAAATTAGCCAGGCGTGGTGGCGGGCGCCTGTAGTCCCAGCTACTCCGGAGGCTAAGGCAGGAGAATGGCGTGAACCCGGGAGGCGGAGCTTGCAGTGAGCCGAGATGGCGCCACTGCACTCCAGCCTGGGCAACAGAGTGAGACTCCGTCTCAAAAAACAAAAAACAAACAAACAAAATTGCCTCTCCAGAGCTGACAAAATCCTTCAGTGTCACTGAAGCTCTTTCTCTGGCAGTAGATACTCAGAATAAAGCTTTGAGACAGTGGAAATGACTTGCTCTTTGGAGATTTCTTCACGTTTCTGCCTCTACCCTATGGGGCAAGTCTTATACACCAGCTTCAGAACAGGAACCTGACTGTCCAGTCTAGATTGTTAATCTTATTTTCCAAACCAAAATAGAAACCAAGAAATGGAGCATATAGCAAGCTAATTATAAACTAATCAGCTTTTGAAATTTCAGTCAAAAAATAACATGAAGATTTCCCCTTAACAGAATGGAAATATTGAGGTGCAGTTTATGTATCAGAAAAAATGAAGGCAATTATGAGACAAGAAGCCTCTCAGAGTTTTCACAAGAAAAAATGTTGAGAAAATGGTGAAGTGGGAGAAGGTTTGCACTTTTTTTTTTTTTTTAACAGAGATGAAATATAATACTGGCTTGTTAGAGATCATCTGAATCTGGGGCTATATGGAAGCAAGTATTGTAAATGCCATTCTGAAACAGGTGGTCTTCAACCATAAAGGGTAGTTTGGTTAATATTTGGGAAATACTACTCATTTAGTCTTTCCCTTATACGTAAGTCACAAAGCACTAAAAGAAAGACTTGGAATGATAAAAAGCATGGCATATTTAGCAAAGCAGATATGTAGACTTCAAGAGGTATAGATTTAAAAAGAGTAAAGTTGAATGAACTAGTCATTTTAGCTTGTTATTAAAATAAGAAACTGAACAAATGGCTGGATTTCTGAAAATGCTAAATTCGAATCCTGATTTGATAAAATACTTGAGTTTTTTAACTTAAGGAAATCATTTAAATCTTAATCTGTAAATGAAGAAAAAAAGAACTGCTCTCACTATATAAGGATTTTGTGGAGAAATATGCTAGAACAACATGCCACACAAATGCTAAATAATAGCAACAAGGGTGGTAATACTGCCAAATGAAACTTCTTTTTTGTCAATTAGTTTAATGTCAAGATTGAATCATTTCAAACGTTCACATAACAGGACTTTACTAATCACTATGAAGCACGGCCCAGGCCAGGGAAATCCATATGTCTTTTCAGTTCCCAGATCGGCAGTGCACAGATTTTTGAAACTGCTTTTTACTAATGTCCATAAGTAGACAAACAACACTAGACAAATAATGCTCTCAGAGTTTTATGGTTTCACGGTTTTTTTCTTTCTTACTTTTATTTCTGTGCTCCCTGTCATACCAAGGAGTACAACCTGCTGCTTAAAATGGTGTTTAATAGCATATAGTAACTCTCAACTGAAATTCATAGAAAGTAGTATGCACAGAGGAACATTTCAGAATTTTTAGTTTTTTTTTCTCTTCTTAACTAAGAATTTGGACACATGAGTTCTTTTACTTTTGAATTCATCTAAGAGATGCTTCCTGCCTCATGTTTAAACACCTTTTTTTTTTCTTTTTAGTCTCACCTGAATGCTGAGAGAAAATCTATTATTGTTTCTAACTTAGTAGAGAAAATGTAACATAATAACTAGTGTCTGACCATGTATGAGAGGCTCATTTTTATCTTCTTAAGAATAAAAACCAGGAGTGTGCTAATAGAAAACGTAAATAGCTCATCATTTTGTTTCTGAGAATTGTTCTGGAAAGGTTTAGATTCTTTGGGAGAAGTCTGCCAGAAGAAAAATAAGGGAGGGTGCGCTTTAGATGAAATAGTCTGTAATTTAAACCTGACATCTCTGTGTAAAAATTCTGTGACTTTAACCAAGTTCAGTTTCCTCATCCACAAAGCTAGGGATAATAATATATATTTCGGTTAGTAAACTAGTGTATGTGAATGCACCTAATAGCAGATGGAGCAACAAAATAGCAGGGAAGGCCAAAAATGGTCAAATATCAGCAAATTTAAATGATTTCTAATATATAGGAAAGGCTCAAATCGTACTAGGTAAAATCCAAAATGCTTTCTTCTTTCATTGTCTTTTGTTTTCTTCTCAAATTTATTTGCACATACAAGCATACTTCAGATATACTGCGAGTCCAGTTCTAGACTACAGCTATAAAGTAAATATCACAATAACATGTCATGAATATTTTGGTTTCCCAGTGCATTCAAAAGTTATATTTATACTATACCATAGCTCTTTAGTTATGCAATGCCATTATGCCTAAAAAAGTATGCACCTTAATTAAAAACATCTTATTGCTAAAAAATTCTAAAAATCACGTGAGCCTTCACCAAGTTGTAATTGCTTCGCTGGTGGAGAGGGGTCTTGCCTCAATGTGGATCCAGCTGCTGACTGATCAGGGTTGTGGTTGCTGAAGGTTGGGATAGTCTTGGCAATTTGTTAAAATAAGACAACAATGAAGTTTGCTGCAATGATTGACCCTTCACTAAAGATTTCTCTGCAGTATGTGATGCTGTTAGATACCATTTCACTCACAGTAGTACTTCTTTATAAACTAGAGTCAATCCTTTCAATCCCTGCTGCTATTTTATCAACTCAGTTTATGTAATATTCTAAATCCTTTGTTGTCATTTCAACAATGTTCGCAGCATATTCACCACTAGTAGATTCTATCTCAAGAAACCACTTTCTCTGCTAATCCATAAGAAGCAACTCTGCATCCTTTGAAGGTTATCATGAGATTGCAGCAATTCAGTCATATCTTTAGGCTCCACTTCTAATTCTAGTCCTCTTGCCATTTCTATAACATCTGCAGTTACTTCCTCCACTTAAGCCTTGAGTCCCTCAAAGTCATCCATGAGAGTTGAAATCAACTTCTTCCAAACTCCTGTTCGTGTTGATATTTTGACCTCTTCCCATGAATCACAAGCGTTGTTAATGGCGTCTAGAATGGTGAATTCTTTTCTAGAAGATTTCCCATTTAATTTGCCAAACTTCATCAGAGGAATTACTGTCTATGGCAGCCCATGAACCAAGGAGTTGTTTCAACTTTCAAATCTTATTATTTAAGACATGCATATTATAAGACTACAACTGCCATAGAGAGTATGTGAGTAATGTGACTCTCTAAATCAAAAGCTAGAGATGATTAAGCTTAGTGAGGAAGACATGTCAAAAATTGCTGTTATGTTAGCAGGCATACAAATAACATTAATATCCTTGTATATCTTTATCAGAACTTTTGGAAAACCCAGTCCATTGTTAATAGTCAATTATATTTTGGAAAGAATCTTTTTTTTTCTGAGGAATAAAACTTAAACTATTAAGTAAGCCATGCCTCAAACACATACGTTGTCATCCAGACTCATTTTTCCATTTATATAGCAGAGGCAGAGTATATTTAGCATAATTCTTAAGGGCCCTAGGATATTTAGAATGGGAAATGAGCTTTGGCTTCAATGTAGAGTGACCAGCTGCATTAGCCCCTAAGAAGAGAGTCAGCCTGTCCTTTGAAGCTTTGAAACCAGGCAACTTTTCCTCTCTAGTTATGAATGTCCTAGATGGCATCTTCTTCCAATAGGAGACTGTTGGGTCTTCATTGAAAATCTGTTGTTTAGTAGAGCCAGTTTCATTAGTGATCTTACCTAGATCTTCTGGATAACTTGCTGAAGCTTCTACATCAGAATTTGTTGCTTTACACTATACTTTTATGTTATGGAGATGGCTTCTTTCCCTATACCTCATAAAGCAACCTTGGCTAGCTTCCAACTTTTCTTCTGCAACTTCCTCACCTCTCTCAGCCTTCACAGAATTGAAGTAAGTTAGAGTCTTTTTCTGGAATAGGCTTTGGCTTAAGGGAATGTTGTAGCCAGTTTGATCGTCAACCTTGATCACTAAAACTTTCTCTATGTCAGCAATAAGGTATTTCCTTTTCTTATCATTCATTTGTTCACTGAAGTAGCACTTTTTCATTTCCTTAAAGAGTGTTCCCTTTGCATTCACATCTTGGCTGTTTTATCCAAGAGGCCTAGCTTTTGGCCTTTCTCAGCTTTTTGACATGTCTCCCTCACTAAGCTTAATCATCTCTAGCTTTTGATTTAGAGAGTCACAGTACTCTTTTTCACTTCCACACTTAGACACTTAGATGCCACACTTCCACACTTAATAATAACCTTACAGTTATTAATAACCGTACTTAATAACTATAAGGTTATTAATTGACCTAATTTCAATATTATTGTTTCTCAGGAAATAGGAAGGACGATAGAGAGAGAGAACGAGAAATAGAGAGAGAGAGAGAGATAAACAGGGAATTGTGGGTCCATGGATCATTCAGAACATGAGCAACATTTGTAGAGTACATTGACAGTCTCATGTGGATGTAGTATGTAGTGCCCCCAAACAATTACAATAGTAACATTAAAGATCACTGATCACAGATCACATAAAAGATATATTAATAATAATAAAGTTTAAAATATTGCAAGAATTATTAGAATGTGACACAGAGACATGAAGACAGCACATGCTGTTGGAATCACAGTACTGATGGACTTGCTCGACACAGGGATGCCACAGCCTTCAATTTGTAAAAATCACAATATCTGCAAAGCACAATAAAGTAAAGCACAATAAAATGAGGTGTGTCTGTAAATATATTCTTTCAAAAACTCTTCATCTTTCCATAAATTATAATTATCTTATCAAAGTACATCTCATTGGATATACGTATAATCATAAAAAATATGATTAAAGAAGAAAGTAGGCTTAGAGTTTGTCCCTTGTCCAAATTCACTTAAATGGATCCACAGATAACCATGCTTGCTAATATTTTGTAATAATCTGCAGCATTTTTTCTCCTTTTGTTATGTTTGGAAATATGAGCGTTAGATAGCATGACTGTGTGTTCAGACTGCCAAATGCCAATAGGAGCAGACTGCACAGCAAGAGAAGTGCGTTTGTTTGACAATGTGTTATACACTATTGATAATGATTTTGAAATTAAAGTTGATACTCTTGCCTTTTGCTCAGTGATATGAAGTTTTAAAATTGTCTTTAATTTCAATTAAAGAGCAATGGTTAGTGCTGTTGTTTATGTTCATCCCTCCTGTCAGTGTATGTGTGTAATTATAACATGTAAGGTTTTAGTCTCCCAAATGTTTTTGAATTTTATCCAGGACAACATATTTCTTAAGGTATTTGCATTTGTTCAGTGGAGACTGAATGATGCTGCTTGTTTTCTTGATTAAATGGTGTTTACTCACAGTCTCCTATTTCTCTGTTCTTAATTACTAACTCAGGCCCACTCATCATCATAGCCAGTGATAGAGTTCAGCATGAACCCATGGGACTTTGGGGTTTTATTTCTAGGATCTCTCAACGATTGTTAGGTAACTTAAATTCTTACTGCTCATGTTAAGCGTTATAGGGAATTTGGGAGAAAAAAGAGCTGGGATTCTTACTTTCTACCAATATGCAAATTGTTTAGCAGTTTACAAATGTCAGATTCTAGGAGTGAATGATTTTCATTTTCATCACAAGAGCTTTGCTAGCTAATACATGAAGATAATTGTACTTGTTTCATACTTGAAACCAATACCTCAGATCACAGAAAAGGCTGTAGAGAAGCATATGAAGAAAGATTATTAATTCAAATGTGTGTTCATTGTTGCATGCAGTTGTCAACTCTCAGGACAAAATCAGGACATCTCGTTTTGATTAGAAGAAATTGCCAGATTTCAGTGAGAAACAAAGTGATACAAAGGGAGAATTTTTACATTAGGTGCTTCTCCATGAATCACCCCAGAGATAGTTGCTGGGATGCTGATAGTAATTCTAGGTTGTCATTTCAGGTTTCTGAGAATTAATCCACACAGTCTACAGTGTTTTTATGAATCATCATAGACATATTCAGGAGATCTCTAATATCCCCTCATAGGAATCTGACAGGAGAATCCTGGCATTATTAGGTGGCTAATAGTTAAGAATTACTAAGGATCTGGCAAGGAGAATAGGGCTTCACTATTCAAGTTTTGGTTCTCTCCTCTTGAGAGGTGAAGTGAGCTGGACTTCCTGGGTTGAGTGGGGACTTGGAGAACTTTTCTGTGTAGCTAAAGGATTGTAAACACACCAATCAGCACTCTGTAAAAATGCACCAATCAGCACGTTGTGTCTAGCTAAAGGATTGTAAATGCACCAATCAGCACTCTGTAAAAACACACCAATCAGCACTCTGTGTCTAGATAAAGGATTGTAAATGCACCAATCAGCACTCTGTAAAATGGACCAATCAGCACTCTGTAAAATGGACCAATCAGCAGGATGTGGGCAGGGCCAAATGAGGCAATGAAAGCTGGCCACCTGAGCCAGCAGCGGCAACCTGCTGTGGAAGCTTTGTTCCTTTGCTCTTCACAATAAATCTTGCTGCTGCTCACTCTTTGGGTCCACACTACCTTTATGAGCTGTAACACTCACCACAAGGGTCTGTAGCTTCATTGCTGAAGTCAGCGAGACCACCAACCCACCAGGAGAAACAAATAACTCTGGACGCGCCACCTTTAGGAGCTGTAACACTCACTGCGAAGGTCTGCGGCTTCACTCCTGAAGTCAGCGACACCATGAACCCACCAAAAGGAAGAAACTCCGGACACATCTGAAAGAAGAAACTCTGGACACACCATCTTTAAGAGCTGTTACACTTAATGTGAAGGTCCACGTCTTCATTCTTGAAGTCAGCATAACCAAGAATCCACTGGAAGGAACCAATTCTGGATGCACTATTAAAAAAGACAACTTAAAATACATATACTTCATAGAGGTATTTAGCTTAGAAAAAAGTGTGTACCCACTAATTGAGAAAATTGAGAGCTTACTAACTGAATAGCCATTTTCCTTTTACCAAACTTGCAACTTTGTAGCTAGAGAGGCACTAGGTATGGTTTTTACCACTCAGATGTGGGCAGAAGTGCATTAAGAGGCTTCCACTTTTGTTTCATTGTCATAAAATAAAAGCAAAGCCACAGGAGACAAAACCCTTTCCCAGCTTCCTTTTCTGTGAACATGGCAGTCATAGATCCCAGAGTTGGAACCCATTGCATAACTCTGAGAACAACCCCTTCTGATAACAATGAAGTAGGAAGGTTTTAGTAGAAGGAGGCTATGTTCTTAGTGGCATTGTCTGGCCACCATGCCATCTCTGGACTGCCGTTCTTGGGAATGCTGTTTGTTAAATGCAAACAAACCCCTTTCTTGTTTAAGCTATTATTGACCATGTTTTTAATTTCCGGTAGCTGAAAATATTCCTGCTGAAAGAGCCCACACCATTCCATTCTCTACACTAGCAGTTCTCAGACTAGAGAGTGAATGAGATCACATGAAGGACTTGCTAAAACATGGATTGCTGTGTCAAAGGTGAGTGGGATGGTTAATATTAGGTGTCAACTTGATTGAAGGATGCCTAAATGCCTGGTAAAGTATTGTTTCTCGGTGCTTCTATGAGGGTGTTGCGAGAGGAGATTGGCATTCAAGTCAGTGGACTGAAAGAGGGAGACCCACCCTCAATGTGGTTGGGCACCATCCAATCAACTGCTACTGTGGCTAGAACAAAGCAGGCAGAAGAAGGTGGGATAACTTTGCTTGCTGAGTCTTCTGACTTCCTTTCTTTCCCCATGCTGGATGCTTCCTTCCACTTCTTCCGGCCTTGGACGTCAATCACACTCCAGGTTCTTTGGTCTTTGGACTCTGGGACTTGCACCAGCAGCCTCCTGGTAGCTCTAGGGACCCTCCGCCACAGACAGAAGGCTGCACTGTCTGCTTGCGTGGTTTTGAGACCTTCAGAGTTGGACTGGGCCACTATCAGCTTCTCTCTTCCCCAGCTTGCAGACAGCCTATCACGGAACTTCACCTTGTAATTGTGTGAGCCAGTTCTCCCTAATAAACTCCCTCTCATATGTACATATATCCTATTGGTTCTGTGCCTCTGAACAGCCGTGACTAATGCAATAGGTCTGTGGCACCTGAGAATTCTCTCCTGACAAGTTTCCAATTGATGCTGATGCTGATGATGCAGTGACCACACTTTGAGAATCACAGCTCTGCAGAATAATTCTCTGAAATATAAATATTAATATAACACTCATCCAATTAAAATACATTAGTACTGTCCCAGACCCTTCAAAACAAACGCCAGTCTCCTTAGAATAGCGTCTATATCTGCTTCTCTCAGATATATATTTTTTTGTGGGCTCTATTTTCCCAACATCTTCAACTGATATATTTCTCTGATAATATTCTATTCTCTGTAGCAACTTTCTAACACATTTTTCCCTCTGCTTAAAATATACTTCTCCATTATTTTTTAGACTCTTCTCATTAATCCTTCAAGACTCAGTCTTTCCTTGACAAAGTCACTGGGCTCAGTACCCTATATTGTGAAACAAATATTTATTTACTTTTTGGTTTTGTCCATGCAATTTACATGGGATAGGCTCTACAGAATTCAGGCATTCATCTCCATCTCCCCCGTGCCTAACAGAGGTTTTGAAACACAGTAAGAAGGCTTGCTAAATGAACGACTGAGTAGTTGTCGAAGCACCAGTGATGCTATGTATTTCTAATAACAGTTTTTTATACTCCAAGGCTGAAATAGAAACTCCATCTTTCTTTATAGCCCTGTTTATTGTTTATAATATACATGTTAATAATTTGTTACAATCATTTTTATTCCAGTTTAAAAAATAATTTTGTGGATGACCTTTTGGACATAATCCTTTGTAAGGGACAAAGTCCTTATTTATCTCATTTTTTTTGGATGTAACAGAAATTGAAACCAGAAAATTCTCACAGAACAGATGCCCTTGCAGTTGAAAAGCACTCCCTCTAATAATGCTTGGCATAATTTTTGTTAGGTTTGTATCTCTGGTATAATTACATGATGATTTTAATGGAAATTATAAAGAAGTATTTTACAAAGGAACAGAATATTTTATGTGTAGTTATATGTAAATTAACTCTTATAAATATGCAAGCTTGCTTTCTCACATGGGTATTTGCTTAAGGATTACTCTGATAAATGCAAACAAGACTCATATTATTTATTAGAAGATTGCTGAGATATATAACAGTAATTGTCATACTACTCTGTAGAATTCACTTCCAGAATCTGCTGTTGTTCCTATTGACTGATAATGTACAGTAAAAACTGCCACATTTATAAACTCAACTAAGATATTAAAATATCTAAGTTTTTATTTTCTTCAGATGCATAAACCATTTATTATGTGCATATTGTTATTTTACCAAGACAATCTTTCAAATGAGGCAAAACTCTGGTTTATACAGTATGATTTTTGAGAGTATCATTCATGTCAGTGTCAATCTAATAATATTAATATATAAATAAGAGAAGAAGCCACTTTTCACCTTTGGAAACTTGTATTATATAATACAATATAGCAGAAGAGGAATAAGTTTCTACAACTGGTTATGCTTTCCCAAGATTAAGTTTGAGGTACAAATAACAATAGTGTCCATTTTATAAGATACACAAGATGATTCTTTCCTCTTATAAGCTAAATAGCTGTACTTTCATAATAAAATGTTTTTAAAAGCTTCAATTCAGTTGACTTCAATTAATGTAACAGCCACTTGTTGAGAGTCTTCTATGTCATTAACGCTGCTTAGCTCTTTTGAGAAACACATGTTTTTAATTCTTCAAGAGATATTCTTGTTTTCTAGGTGAAACTCAGAAAAGGACATTACAGGTCTTCTGAGTGATTCTGAGATATTGTCATGAACGCTTTCTTTAAATGATTTAAATTCTGAGATAAGGTCAGAAAATTTTAGGAGATTAGGTAGATCTGAAGACGTATGAATTATGTATTGTTGAATTACCTAGAATAGGCACACTGGCTCCCTTATTTCTGTTTTATGGCATAATATACTTTTGGAATAATCAGATGACATATTAAACCTTGAAGGAGAGGAAATTTTGAATGTCTTGGTGGAACAGTTGGCATAATTTTTTCATGTAAGATAAGTTGATTGATACTTAGAGTCCTCTCCAGAGTAATGCCAATGTAGGCAGTTCTTTCAGACCTGCCTTGGGCTAAGTGTTTTCTCGGGCAAGTAGTCACCATGTAGAGTTAGGAAACAATTTAGGGACTTTGTTCTGGGAGGACTCAAGGCTTGGATACATCTACACATCTTTCTCAATTATCAGGCAAATGAAACTGTTTTACTCACTGATTACTAAACTTGTGAGTTGCTTTTGTATGATTTATTTATTTCACTGCAATTATTTTAAACCTGATTTGTGTATTTATAGTAGAAAAGATGGCACCAACACCTTGTACTAGGCTAGTGTGTTGTATGGATATCCTCCCCACGCTGATTGGGCTCTGAGATGTCACTGTGATTTGCACCCTGTAGGGCCACCACCTTACCCTACTTCATCTAGATGCCCTATACTGATCAGCCCCCAACTCTTCACCCTTCAGCCCTACCTGATGGCTTTTGGACTTCGTTTTTTAGGAAGGGAAAGAAAAGGAATAACAAGAGGGAAGAAAGGAAAACACAGAAAGAGAAAACAATTTATTAATTATTAATTGTTCTACATATTAAAATTATTTATAATAAGTATTCAAAATAATTTTTAAAATTGGTCCTTTGAGGACAAGTCTTCTGCAGAAATTCATGCTTCAACCTGTTCCACTATTGCGGTTTTAAAATACAAACAAAACAATCAGCAGAGTTGGAATACACTACTAAAACAATATTGCCTTTCAGTTGCAGTTTCAGGTTGCACCAAAGTGAAGCAGATAGAGAAGAGTCTTGTTTCAATTAAATAACCTTTATGGTTAAAAGGCACCCAGAAAAATAAAGACAAGATCTATAGTTGTCAATAGAAGGTGTGAAAGGCTAGATTGTCCAATTCTAATGGCCTAAATCTTGAGGCCTAGATAGATTCAAAATAGCTTTAGATTCTTCATGTTTCATATATGGGGATAAAATGCATATTAATAATCGTTTTAGATTAAAGTAAATAAAACATGATACTTGTTAATAGGTAAAAGTACTGAAATACTCTTTAAAATGCATAGAAATGTTTAAATATTCAATTTATCCTTTAAATGCTCTGCATTTCTGGCAAAAATTCATGTGGATAGTCTCTTTTTATTAACTCAACAACCATTTATTGAATTTCCACCATGTTCTAGTTAAGTAGATGAGTTCAATGTAATGAGTCAAGTGCTATAATTCAGATAAGAACAGAAATCTCTGGATGTGCATAGGATCATCACCTAATGTTACGGTCAGAAGAGGCTCCCTGAAGCCTTTATCTTAGCAGAACATTTAAAGATGAGTCAAGCAAAGATAGGGCCTTGGACCAGAAGGTATGACAACTCAGAAGCTTTGAGAAAACATATTCATATCACTGTAGATCATTCAGTTGGCTTTTAGTATTTAAGTTGGGGAGTTCGGATGGGCTGTATTCTTAAGATGTCCTCCCAAAATTGTATACCTTGATTATTCAATCAGGCACGCATTTAGGTGCTACTCAAAGAGACTTTGCAGAGGTAATTACATTTCTGAAAATAAAGAAAGTGTCCTGGGTTATCTGGGTGGGCCAAATCTAATTGTCTGAACCATTAAAAGCAGGGAAATTTCACCAGCTGGAGTAAGAAAGCTGCAGCCAAGAGAGGAGAATGAAGCAGAAGTTAGAATGATTTGAAGCATGAGAAAGAATTGACCCACTGTAAATAGCTTTGAAAATGAAAGGGGGGCAGGAATAAGCCATGTAGATGCCTTCTAGAAGCTACAACTGACCCCCAGCTGAAGGCCAGCAAGAAAATGAGGACCTCATTTCTACAGATGTAAGGAACTGGAGTCAGCCAACAATTTCAATGAGCTTGGAAACTGATTCCTTTCAGACCCTCTGATAAGAGCCAACTAGCCAAGACCTTGTTTTCATCCTTGTGAAACCAGGAGCAGAAACACTAGCCTTGCCATTTTGAACTCCTGACCTATAGATTCTGAGATTACAATTTAGTGTTGTTTTAAGGTGCTAAATTGTGATCATTTTTAAGGCAGCAGTAAAACAAGAGTAATTGTGAAATACGAGTCTAAAAGCAGTGATTCTCAATTAGGTGTGATATGGCCTCCCAGGAGACATTTGGCAAGGCCTAGAGACTTTTTTGGTCATAACCAGAGGTGGAGGGTTTGCCACTGGCTTCTAGTGGGTAAAGGCCAAGGATGCTACTAAAATCCTATAATGTATAGAACTGTCCCCTACAACAAAGTATTATGTAGCCCAAAATATCCATTGTGTCAAGGTTGAGAAACGCTAGACTAGAAGTAGGCAAGGACTGGATAGATGATCAAAGGTCTTGTATATCTTGGTACCCCTAGCTGGATAGATAATAAGTTATGTTTATTTTGTTGGGAAAAGGGTAGCAATTATTAGAAGTAGTTTGTTATTTAGCAAACATCTACTGAAAAAGTAGCTAATAAATTATATTACATCAAACTTCTTGGTTGCTGGTCTAACATAAATAACAATTTGTCTATGCAAGTGGTCATTTACAAAACAACAATAATTACCAGAAAGATGACTTACAATGAGAAATCATTCTTAAAACTGGAAGCTTAATGATATTTTTGAAAAATATTGTTAAGAAAACACCAGAAGAAAGTATTCACCTAATTAATTTGCTGTGTCTTTGTCTTTGTGAGGATGGCTCATCATATTAGTGGCTTTTATATTCACATCAAATCCTGTGCTTGGTTAGGTCACTGTATAATTAGGCTATTGGACATCTACATCCTTAAAGTCCCTTTGTCTTAATCTTTTTTTTTTTTCATTTATCTGCAACTTGCATTCTCTTCATAAGCCCAAGACTTTTTTTGTTTCTATATATAACTTACAAAGACAGGGATGAAATATAAGCTCCTTTTATCTCCCTAATCAAACTCTTGTAAGCTAATTAGCGTATTTCATATTGATAAGGATGATCGATAAGAATATTTCAAAAGTCCAGATAGTATTAAGTTTCACTGACATTCTTAAAATTTCTACTGAAATTTTAAAATAAAACTATATTAACCATATACTCAGTTTATGCTTTGCTTAACTGAGTATAGACTAGTTTTTCCCTCTAAAATAATGACTTCTACTCATATGTCCCTGTTGCTCATTAAGTTTCACTATTTTGAGCTATTACCTTTCTTAATTAATGGTTCCTTATCATTATTGATGCATACAGGACACATCTCTTGTTTGTATTGGTGTGTTTAGTTTGTATGTGTTCATGCTAAATGGGTATTGCTTGCTAGGTATTTTTAAATCAAGTAAAGAACACAGAGTTGGGTGCCTCATTCTGTTTTTGTTTTTTGTTGTTGTTGTTTCTTTGCTTGTTTTTCATCAAGCACTCTGTTTTTAAGCTCTATCCACATTGTTTTACTCGCATTCTTTCAACACGTTTTAATTCTCCCAATGATGTCAGTCTCCTACAATGCAGAGCTAAGTTATCTCCAACTTTCTACCATGCAAATGGTGCTACAGGAACATCTTCAAAAAGAAAAACATATAACTATTTGTCTAAGGATGTATGGGCATGTGGGTGATTTCTTTGGGATACACACTATGGAGCAAAAATACAGACTTACAGGATATTCATCTTCTATATTTGACTAAAATATGTCAGCAGTCTCCACTGAATGTACCCTAGTTTCATGAGCACCAATGTTTGTATCATCCAGCTTTCTAGTTTGTTAGTCTTTTCTTTAGGAAATAACATGTTATAATTTAAATTTGTGTTTATTTGATTATTCATGATTTTGAACCTTTTTATGTGGGTGTTGGATTAGGGGGTTTTCTTTTTTTGCAAATTGCCTGGTCATGGTCTTTACCGGCTCTTCTTTTATAGCTGCTATCTCTTTCTGGTTGATTTGTAAGAAATCCTTATTATTATGTATTTCCCTTTGTAAATGTTATGCCTTACAAAATACCTTCTCTTATTTTGTCTTCTGTATCTAACTTTGACCAAAATTGCCTTCATTGACAGAAAGTCTAAATATTGGTTTAATAAAATTAATCTCTTTTTTCCCCCTATGGTTGTGCTTTGGAAGTTTTTTTTTAAGTTATTTTCTAATCTTGGGTCTAAAATATAAATACACACACAACACACACATAATTTTGCCTTTCAAATATAGATCTTTAATAAACTTCTAAAATTTTTAGAATTGTTTTAAATTTACAGAAAAAAATATGAAAATAATACAAAGAATTCCCATATCAGGGGTCCCCAAACCCCTGGTGGAGAACCTGCACCTGTCCTTGGTCTGTTAGACACCCCTGGGGTGGCACTACCACCTGATCTCCACCTCCCGTCAGATCAACAGTGGCATTAGATTCTCAAAGAAACAGAAAGCCTATTGTGAACTGTGCATGCGAGGGATCTAGGATGCGTGCTCCTTATGAGAATCTAACTAATGCCTGATGATCTGAGGTGGAATAGTTTCATCCCCAAACCATCCACCACCACCGCCCACCCTACCACCCATTCCCAAACTTTTGACAACAACAGACCAGTTTGTCATCTCTATATTTTTCTTTTTCAGAAGGCCAACTAAATAGAATCATGCAGGAAAGAGCCTTTTCAGACCGATTTCTTTTACTTTTCAGTAAGCACCTAAGATTTATATGCATGTTTGTATGGTTTGATAGCTCATTCGTTTTATTGCTGAGTAGTTTTCCATTGTGTGAATGTGTCACAGTTATTTTAACCATTTATCTGCTGAAGGAAGTTTGGTTCCAGTTTTCGGTGATTGTTTATAAACTGAATTGTTTTTTTGTGTGGACAGCTTTTTCCAAGCAAATTCAGCAATTGCTCAATGATATGGTAAGACAGCGTTTTGCTTTGTAACAAACCATCAGATTGTCTTCCAGGCTACCAGTCTGTACTCCCACCAGCAATGAATGAATTTCCATTACCTAGCATCTTTGCTAGCAATTGCTATTGTCAGTCTTATTTGGATTTTAGCCATTCTAATGCCTGTGTAGTTGTGTCTTGTTTTAATATGCATTGTCCTAAAGACAATTATGTTGAAAATATTTTTATATCCTTATTTTCCGTCTGTATATCTTCTTAGTGAAGTGTTTGTTCAAATATTTTACCGCTTTTAAATTGGATTGTTTTTCTTATTCTTGAGTTTCAAGAAATCTTTGTATATTATGGATACAAATCCTCTATCAGATATGTGTTTGGCAAATATTCTTTCCCAGTTCATGGCTTATCTTTTCATTTTCTTGACAATATTCTTCAGAAAGCAGGAGTTTTTAATTTATTAAAGTTCAACATATATTTTTTCTTTCATGGATCGTGTTTTTGGTGTTTCATCTAAAAGCTCATCACCAACCAAAATGTTATATATGTCATATATATATATATATCTTTTTAAAAATTTTCTTCTGGAAGTTTTATACTTTTATGTTTTACATGTAAGTCTATGTTCATTATAATTTAATTTTTGTAAAAAATGTGTAAATCCCTTTATAGGGTCATTTTGTTCAACAAATTATCCAATTTGTTGAAAAGATTATCCTTTAGCAATTGAATGCCTTTGAATCTTTGCTAAATATCAGTTGACTACATTTGTGTGGGTTTATTTATTGGTTCCCTATTCTGTTTCATTGATCTTTGTGCCTATTCATCCACCAGATGGTAGATTTCTAGATTTCTGTAGATTTATAGTAAATCTTGAAATTGGGTAATGTGAATCCTCCAACTCTGTTTTTCTTCATTATTGTGTTGGCTATTCTAGGCCTTTTGCTTTCCCATATAAATTTTAGAATCAGCTTGTTGAAATCTACAAACTAGCTTGTTGAGATTTTGATTAAATTGTATTGATTTTGTAGATTGAGTTTGGAAAAACTGGCGTCTTAACAATATTGAATCATCCATCTCTAAACATGGAACATCTATGCATTTATTTAGATGCTTTTTATTTCTCTCTTCAATGTTTTGTAACACATATAGGTTTTTAATGTACCCAAGTTGATCTTTGTATAGGATGTTGATAAGGGATCTGGTTATGCTGTTTTCATGCATTAAATATTATATACTCAATAATCTATGACCTTTGTTGATTTGTGGCTTCACCTGTACTGAATACTTAATTTTCGTACGTAGACACATTTGCTTATAAGCTTTCTTTCTGGCCTTAGTTTCAGGAGGCCGTTCATAGTTCTTAGCTCTACTGGATTCCCCCATATGGCTGCCTGACTCTTCAAAAGCAGCAAGGGAGCAAGAGAGACCAAGAAATTTAAGAAGCATGTCAGGTGAAGCAAAGAGTTCTGTTCGAATGAAGATTAAAACTGTTCATTTAATTTTGTAAATAGAAGGTCTCCTTGCAACTTGGCAACAAATTCACTGTAGTGGTGAAAATAGGAGCCAAATTTTATTGGATTATAAAGTAATTTGAAATTAATCAAACAAAAACCTATTTTGCACTCTAGTACTTCCAGAATCTAGACTGTACAATAAGGAGAAATTAAAAGGTAGTTTAAAAAAATACATGTAGAAGAAGGGAGGGCTTACTGCTGCCTTTTTGGCTTTTTAGATATGGAAAATGCTGAACAAAATTCACATTTTCTCAATGCTTTAATAAAAAATTGTAACTTATAGAAATGCCTGATTTCATAATAATCTACCCTGAAGATAGTTGTCCACCCTCTTAAAGAGATCATCTAATTCGAGAGGCAACGCCTAATTTACCATTATTACAATGAAAGAAAACTGCTACTTTTAACTTAAATTAGAAAGCAATTATATCCTAGTGCATGGATAATAATAAAATCACCCTGGAATGTCAAATCATTTTTGATATTAGTTTTTATTTAACTGATGCCTTCAACTTTACTAAACATTAAAGATATATCCATTTATGTCCCTTATACGAAATGCTATGATAACACTATTTTGCTTATTTTTATTTTTTCTTTATTTATTTAATTAATTTTTAAGACTATTTCAAAAATGCTGCACTATTATACACTAGAACGCAGCATTATTCTTATTTAACATTTGAGGAAAGCAAAAGTCTAACTTCAGACATTTGAAATATGTTAAACGTAAAATGTATTTTATTGATTTACCTACTGAAAAGTGCAAAGCATGTTTCCCAGTTACAACTGTCCTTCAAATGGCAACCTCAGGGCACTGACCCAGCTGACTGATCATGCCTTATCTGTTCTGTTTGCTTTGTTCTAATGTAGGTATACCCACAATGAGCAAACGTAACTTCTATCAACTCCAAACATATAATATCATTTTTCCAATAATGTCAGCTGTAATTCTGGGCTAAAAAGTCATTGAGATTAGATGACCAGGCTGGGTCCCAAGCCCATCAACTGTGCAAAGGAAGTGTAGTCAACTCCACCTAAACCCACGGACTCAGGGGAGGAGGAATTCCTCAAGGAAAGTCAGAATGTTATACCAAAAGAAGGAGAAAAGGAAGCTAACCAAAAGTTAAAAAGAGATGTTGAGTATAATAATGCTTTTAGATGGTGAGTACATTTCCCAGCATACATAACTTGTTACAGGAGATGCCTACAGACCTAGATCTGACAATTGTTAGTCAAGTGCTTGTTCCACTACACCATCGTTTCACTTGATTCAGGAGAAAGTTTATGCTTATTTTGTGGAATATATTGGGATGGTTATTTAAAATTTGTACAGCATTTTCATACATGTTGGGTCACTTGAGAAGGCAGCAGGATATGTATGCTATCTAGGTTTCCCATCTCGATTTCTTTAGCTGTTCTTGGCAGCCTTCACTTTGTTAAACTGACTATATAAAGCCGAGTAGCACTCAAAATCAGAGCTACTTTCTCTCAAGAAAGAACATGTGGTTAAGTCATTATATTATATTCCTAATGTGATGCAGCCTGAATGTAAAGTAAAATTAGACAGAGAGATTGAATCAACCAAAAAAAACAATAAAGGAGAACATGTGCTTTCAGCAGAATATATACTGCAGTGTTGTTGATAAATGTTAAAGCACAATTTCCTACAGTATGGATAGTGCGGTCTGAGCTAACCAAAGGTTGATCCTATATGCAAGATAAGTTATACCTTCATATTCCCAATCAAGATCCCTGACACTGAATTACTCCATAGCATAATGAGAGGACTATTTTAACACAGCAAGAACATTCTATTATAAAGCAATTCAAAAATTGAAACCAACTTATTACATTGGGCAAACCTAAATGCAAAAATGGAATGACAAAAATGCAAAAGGATAAAATTTCATAATTTGTACATAATGATAATCATTATTACATTAGATTGAATTCAGTATTCAGAACTGTTTCATTTTTCTAATTTGAATTTAATTCCTTTAAGGTTCATTCAACAATCATGTAATAGTTGATGACCAGTGGAAACCTATAAAGCTTCTAATGGTTTTATTACTGAAATGTATGATTTCTGTAAAGTTTTCTTCTATGTAATTTTTACATAATTTTTTGTAATATTCCTTAAAATATTTTGGAATTTTTTACTTTGCAGAACTTCTTTAGTTGAATTAGGTCCCATTTGTCCATTTTTGTTTATGTGATCATTTTTATGGGGCCAAACTGTAGATATACTTATTCTGGTAAGTTCTATCTTAGGACAAACTCATATTTATTATTTTCTTTCCTACAAGAATAGCTATCATTCACTACATTATTCATAATAACTGCATCTTTTAGTTTTTCACTTAAAAAGGTGCTTTGGGTGACGAATAACATGAACCTGACACACACTCTCCATACAGATATATTATTGCACCATAATGAATATAAAACATGCACACAAATACCTTTAATACAATGCAGGGTGTGCAGGGATCCAGGTTGTATTTGGAGGAAGGAACAATTTCCACTTGTAGCACCAGAGAAAATGTTTTGGAGACGGTGGCATTCGAGCTAGATTGGACACACAGATATGAAGTATAAAAACATCTCTCTTTCTCTGTCTCTCGTCTACTCTTTAGGGACATCAGACTATATACTAGTTCTTTTAAAGTCCTACTCATGTTTATACTAGTATGCCCTCACCTTCTCTAAGAGAACATCATCTTCCAAGCACAATCTCAAAAGTTACCTACTCTGGAGAGACGTTGAAGGTCTTTGAACGGTACAGTGAATTGATCAGAGCTGTACTTTAGGGAGTGTAATATCACAGCAAGGTGGAAGATGAGTTGAACCAGGGACATGCTGATAGGAAAATGCAATTGTGTTAATATGAGGAAGTAAGAGCTTAATATAATAGACAATGTTCTTGTTGTCTAAGAACAGGTAAAAATAGCCATGGAAGATATTTCATCACTGATGGATCATACTATATTCTGAGCTTTAATATCTTGAGTAAGGTGATTCCATTAAGGTAAATGGGGAACAAAAGAGTAGGGAAAATGTGTGGGATGGAAAATAATAAATGGAATCCTGGCCATATATAATTAGAGGTGTTGGGGGTATCCAAATGGAGATGTTCCACAGACAGTTGGAAATGAACATCTGGAACTTACCAGAATAAGTATGTCTACAGTTTGGCCCCATAAAAATGATTACATAAACAAAAATGGACAAATGGGACCTAATTCAACTAAAGAAGTTCTGCACAGTAAAAAAAAAAAAAAAAAAAAGAAAGAAAAAAAGAAAAAACTATCGACAAAGTAAACAGACCACCTACAGAATAGGAGAAAACATTTGCAAACTATGAATTGACAAAGGTCTGATATCCAGAATCTATAAGGAACTTAAATTTACAAGCAAAAGTCAGACAACCCCATTAAAACATGGGGCAAAAGGCACAAACAGACACATTTCAAAAGAATACATACGCACAGCCAATAAGTATATGGAAAAATACTCAATTATCACTAATCATTAGAGAAATGCAAATCAAAACCACAATGAAATGCCTCTCACAGCAGTCAGAATGGCGCTTATTAAAAAGTCAAAAAATAATAAATGCTGAGGAAGTTGCAGAGTAAAGGGAACACTTATGCACTGCTGGTGGGAATGTAAATTAGTTCAGCCATTGTGGAAGGCTGTTTAAACTTTTGAGAAATCAAAATTTCTCAAAAAAATTAAAACAGAATTACCATTTAACATAGCAATCACATTATTAGGAATATACCCAAAGGAATATAAATCATTCTGCCATAAAGACGCATGCCCATGTATGCACAACTAAAATGGTGGAATACCTCATTCCTACTCTCTATGGGCCCATAACATGACTTAATTAAATAACAAACACAAAACTGGTTTTTGGAGGCTAGGATCAATATATCTATTTTGAGTTTGTTTTACACCTAATTAAACTCTTTAATTCTTCAAGATTAGGTGAAGTCTTCTTCACTAAATATTTTTGCAAAAGTAATTTATGGTCTGATTCTGCAGAAACCAAATAATATTCCCTAGCAACTTTAAACAATTCACATTATCATTTGAAGAGCCTCAAAAACTGTCTCTATACGGTGCCGAGCTAAATATGCAATAATGAGTAAAATACCTATGGTCCAAGTACATGATGAATTTAAATCAACTTCCCAAGTGTTGGAATGTTTATTAAGCAGGAATTCCTGATAAGATGGCTAAATACTCCAAACCAAGAGAGTTCATTGTTGCTGCGTTTGCCCCCTTCAGATAGGTGATGTGAATGGTAACTATTGTCTTCACAATCCAAAACAGTGTCTCATCTGTCATTTATTTGGCTAGGTTTTCCTACACAGAATATCTTTATTCTCCCTACTGCAGCAATTTGACCTCATCACTTATACTGTGCTCTTCATTTCTGCATCTTCTTTTTAACCATGTATATCTTCATTTACTTAATAACTTTCTGGCCATACCTGTTGCAGTTGATCTTCATCCAGGGGTGAATGAAAGATTACCAAGGAAAAAATAATTGTCAATGATTTCTCCTCTCCTAGTAGAATAAGTCAAAAGCTCTTTACCTAATCTTTCCAAGAGTTACTAATGAGGAGATCTCAGTCTGGCATCTAGAGATTAGGAGACAGACATATCTCTGATCAAATGATACAACTATTCATTTTTAGATTTGTCTTGAAGAGTTGGAGATAAATAAGTATGTACTTGGAATTTAGATAAAGTCTTCTAATCTTTAGTAAAAAGTCTTCTTCTAATATTTAATAAAAAGTGGGTTTAATTGAGAACTTTAACTATAAAGTTAAACTACCTCTGGAGATTCGAGAAGGTACTTCTTGGCACATCCGCAAGCATTTAAATAGATAGCAAGTGAAAGGATTAATCTGTATGTTTAATTTCATTTTCGATGTTTCAATAGGTATTTAGCAGGCATTATTACCATCTCTTTTGACTCGGGTATGAAAGGGGAGAAAAAAGAAAAAGAAGTTTTCCTGACCTAAGTGGCCTTAAATTGGAAGAAAAAAGGGAATGAAGAAAGATAGGATGTGTGAACATGCCCAAGAAAGACATTTCAAAAAGCAGAATTGACTGAACTAGGAGAGGTAATAGAAGAACCAGGGAAACTGGAAACCAAACATATTTATTGAGATAAAACAGGTGATTGGAAACAAACGGAATTCTAGGAGCGGGTCAGACGTCTGGAGATATATGTGGCAGTACAGTTGAACAGCCACATTTACAGTAAGGTTCTGCCAGACAAAAAGAGTACAGGGCAGAAATTCAGGCATAAGTAATGTACAAAAATATCTATAGGCAGATAGGACCTAGACACTGGCTGAAATTCTAGAGTTGCTGGGATTCCATTCCAAGTTAGAATAAAGACAATGAAACAGAGCTCTAGAAATAGAAGCATTGCAGTATAATGCAGGTTATCAATACGAGATGTTAGGCTACATCTTAGCTAAAATAGTTCAGGCACTTTACCATTGGACTTGAAGTTTAAGATGAGGACTAAGTCACAGGAATAAAGGAAACTGGAACTGATTAACATTATTACAGGGAATCAATAGGAAGCTGGACTACTTGATGCAAATTTGCTGAACTAGAATTCCTTTACTTTCCACCGACATAGGAAAGGAAGAATTCCATATTTTAGGGTAGATTTGGGGCTCACTGTAGAAGGTAATTTGCTCTAGATGGAGGAATGTTAGGAGTATGGTATAAAGAACACATTTCTTACTTTATTTATTGAGAATTTTTTCAATCAAACATCTACACTTAGTGAGGCCCTCCTATATGCAAGGCACTAAACTAAGCAGGGCACAAAAATGTTAAGGTACTAATATAACATCAGAAACTCTAAGGTCTAGTTGTGAGAAAGATAAACAGATAAAATTGAAACTCTAAAAAATACTACACCAGGTAATTTTTTAAAATATGGAAATGTAGAGATTCCACAAACTAAGCTGGGAGAAGTCAAGAAATGTCCCTGAACAGATGACATTTGAAATAAATCTTAAAGAATAAATTTATTTTTTTCTAGCTGAAGATTTTGGGAGAAAAGGAGAAGAAGTAAAAAAGTATATAATAGGTAATAATAATAATAGCTACCACATATCAAATAACAATAATAGCTATTATTTAGTGTTATATGTGTCATATGTGTGTTATGAATGTCCTCTAATTTATTAAATCTGCACAAATGCCAATATTTCTATTTTATAGGTGCAGAATTGGAGGCTCAGAGAGGTTAAGTCATTCACTCAAGTTCCCAAAGTTGTAAGTAAAAGAGCTAGATTTTTTTTTAATGGAATTTTGCTCTTGTCACCCAGGCTGGAGTGCAATGGCATGATCTCGGCTCACTGCAACCTCTGCCTCCCAGGTTCAAGCGATTCTCCTGCCTCAGCCTCCCGAGTAGCCGGGGTTACCGGCGCACACCACTAGGCCTGGCTAAGTTTTGTATTTTTAGTAGAGATGGGGTTTCACCACATTGGCCAGGCTGGTCTCGAACTCCTGACCTCAGGTGATCCACCTACCTCGGCCTCCCAAAGTGCTGGGATTACAGGTGTGAGCCACCGTGCCTGGCCAAGAGCTAGATTTTTTATTGTTTATTTTTGTTTTATTTTTCTTCCAAGACATCTGCTGTTTTCATGTACAATAGTTTCTCTGACAGGTTCTACGAGGAGTGAGAAGTGATGTAGGTCAGAAGCATAGACTTCATGGGTGATATTTTCATGAGAATTGATTAAACTGGAGAGGCCAGAGCTAGAGTGTGAAGGCCTTTGCATGAATAGGTAAGAGGAGAAAAGGAATTAAGCTTAAAAAGAAATCTCTTAAAGTTTATTGAGATGGTAAACTGTTCATCATTAAGATAATGAAATTTAATTTTACTCTAAGGGTTGTAATAGTTTTGAACTAGATGGAATTTAGGAAACTATGTTGTTCAACTCTTCAGATTTACAAATAAAAAGACTGAGATCCAGGTCAAGAGCATAAATTAGCCCGAAATTAAGGCTTCTTTAGTTCCACATGGGAGCCCTACTGAGCTTGAACTTCCAGCCCTACTGAGCTTCAACTTTCTCCTTTTAGAATAAGTGATGGATGGTCGTGGTGGGAGTGGAGAATTGAGCTCAGTAAGATGAGGGAAAGGAAAAACACTGTGTAAGGCATCTGAATACGAAAACATAGCACTGACAAATCAGACAGCCAAGTACTCTTTCCTCTTTGGTTTTCTGAATAAAAGTCAGTTAACTAACCTTTCCAATTTTGATGGTTGAAATCCCACAGGATGTTTGGGGCCTGAAAAGGATGAAAGAGATTATTCAGATCATTAATAACGACAAACTTCATTATGAAATTAATTTGTAAGTGACCAGTAAAATAACCCAGAAAAGTTCATTACCTAATTATGTTTCTAAAATTACAACCTTTAATTCTAGGATGACTTTGCTAACCATAACTACTAGTAAGCCTAAGAATAATTTATTCACCTATTAACTAAGGACTTTATCATCAAAGAAAAATTGAGCTGACTCTAAGTTGATCATAACAAATTTTTTTTTTAAAAGAAGAAAGAAAGAAAACAACCCTCAGCTGTGTCCTACGCATAGACTTTTCATTACTGTTGACAATGAAAATGAGAATCGCAAAGAACACAGCTGGAATCTTAACTCTTACATCGAGATCAAAGATTTGGCAGTTAGAAAAATCATCCTTTTGACTTGTAAACAAAACAAATCTTATATGGATGTCAGAATAAATAAAGTGTTTCTTTTTTAAACAGTTACTGTTTTGGCAAAACTGTACTTATCATACCTATTAAGAGATTTAAGGTACAGTATTTATCACTCTTACTGCCATCTTAACCTCAGACACAATTATTTAAAATGAAATAAATATATACTTAGAAAACAAGGAAGATATATTACTAATTGTCCACTAGGCAGTCAATTGCCAGTTAGAGTAGCCACTTGTGTAAACTCTGTCAAACATGCTGACCCAAACACGTCTCTAGCAATTTTCAACATCTGGCTTAAAAGCTTCCCTGTAATTATTTTCATTTTGCATAAGCAAAACTCACTAAACCCTGCATCTGTGGTGGTGATATACAAAACATATAAATTTGGAGGGATTCATTAGATAATGCCAAAGAAAACGCACCAATGGCTCAATGTCATTTAACTCCTGCTCTCATGGTGAATTAGCCAGCAGTGAAGGCCGTTTTCTCTTCAAAAGACTATACAGTACTTCTTGACTTGTTTCTGCTGTAGAGTGTTTATTTCATAAAAATTGACATACACCGAAGTTACAAAGATGTCAGTACTTTTTCTATATGTCTTTGCTATCCCTGGTTTTCTATAGAAGTTATGGGTAATAAGATAATACAGATATCAAATATAAAATGAATAAGAGGCATTACCTAGAATTTTTGCTTCTTTGAAGCTATGGGTCTTACTTTGGTACAATTTTCTTGGAAGAATGCTTAAAACATATTTAATGTATTGTTTTATCAAAAATTTTCCAAAATCTAATGATGCACAAACATAAATTCTCAAAAGACTACAAATCACTTATAATTCTAAATTATAGTTGCATATATTTGTGAATGGAGTATAGATATAATTGTTTCTAATATCAGGAAAACCTCTCCATTATATCATAAATTGTTCTAAAAATGTTGCCTTCTAACTCTATGGCCGAGTGCCACAATAAAATGGTACTCGATTATACTTTGATATATTAACCTCAGTTAAATAAACTCATTCATATGAAAATGTTCAGAACTGTTTTGAATATATGTTTATTTTCTTAGCTCTCATCTGTAGTTGGCTATTTCTCTCAACCTGCTCTAGGGAAAGTGGAATAGTCTAGGTGGGATGATGTATATTTATTAGCTTCAGAATCACATCTGTGTGCTCAGATTGGAGGAAAGGTCATAAACACAATGAATGTTGCTAGGAAACCATGCCTTTTAGTCAATTTAGTTGTGAAGATGAAAGGAATTTTTTTTTGGTACAAAGATGGGCTATTTGTAAAGTACAATGAATAATCATTTTATTTTGATCTTTGAATTTATCATTTAAAAAAATAACACTTTTCATTAGTAGCTTTTCCTATTTATTACTTACTTGGATTTCAAATGTTTGAAATTCAAGACATGAATGTAGCTTTCTATGAAAAGAAAGATTCGTGGCAATTTTCATTTAAAGAAAATAATCTTGTTGGTGAAATTTAGGGATATCTAATCCTTAGGGCAGCCCATATGAATCATAAAAAGATTAATAATCAAATAGTAAAAGTCAAGGAACAAGTAGCTAAATCCCTTGAAATAGCCATTAAAAGGATTTGAAAGCTCAAGTGCTATAAACAACTCTGACACTTCTTTTCGTGTTTCAGAACTACAGGACTGTGATCCTGGCAACTTTTCACAAAGATTAATCCGAAAGGAAACAGACATGTTTTACTGGTCAACAATAATTAGATGGTCCTTTGACATAACTAAGTACTCTAACTCCACAGGACTGTATTAGCCCACTTACATACCTAATTAGAAGCTTATGTTGTCTGTGTCTGTGTTTATTGATTTTGAATCAAAACGTAATTTTAACCAGGCAGGTTTTTATTGGATCAATTTTACTGGAATATTTAAGCAGTATTTGTTGGTACAAGTTATATTAATGATGAAAAATCCAGCAGATTAGCACTGCAATGAACATCTGGTTTTTTAAGTATGGGGCTTATATCCCTTCTTTAATAATTGTTTCTTGTTTCTCCCATTCCGTTTGATTTGGTTGGCTCTGTTAATTGCTTGGCTTCATCTTCCCTCCACACAGGTGGATATGTCACTCAGGCTGGCCAATCAGAATAATCCCAAGTCACATTGTGTTTGAAAGAGAGAAGGAAAGCCAGTGTGAATGGCACCTAATTGGAGTGAGGTGATAGGAAATGAGGCTGGGGAAGTAGGTAAAAGCCAGGGTGCGTAAGGCCTTCTGAGCCAGAGTAAAAAAAGTGGAATTTATCTAAGTGTGTTAGAAAACTTGGGGTCAGGCAGAAGTGTGACATCATCTAATTTATGTTTATAAAAGATCACTCAAGCTGCTAAATCAGAAAGGATTGAGGGACTGAGCAAGCATTTTGGAGGCTATGACAATAGTGTTTGTGAAAAATGATGGTGACTTGGGCTAGGGTAGTAACAATGGAAATGGACAGAAGCTGATGGACTCAAAATAACTTTTGCACATGGAGCTAACAAGTGTTGCTGGCAGATTGTATACAGCGTATGTGCTTAAGAGAGAAATCAAGGATGACTCCTGGATTATTAGTTTGAACAACAAAGTGTGGCATTGCTATTATGTCAATGGGAAAGCCAAGAGGAAGAACTGGGTTAAAGGTGCAATTAAGAGTTTTGTTTTAGGCTAATTAAATTTTAGAGTATCTCCAAGTAAAGATGTTAAGTAGGTAGTTGGCCATGGTGTTTAGAAAGACAGGATAATAAAGACCAATTTTTGAGTCAATTACAAATAGTTAATATTTAAATCCGTGGGACTGAATGAGATGACTGATGGAGAAAATATTGATAGGAAAAAGAAAAGGACTACAGACTTTATTAAACAATGTAGTTAATTTAAAATGCACTAGATGATTAAGAGTAATTTTGGTAATGAAATAAAATGCCACATTTTTACACTTACTTACAAAGGTTTTTGGTATTACGTCACATCCATAATACCCAAAATTAAATGTATTAAGCATTCAGACAAGTCATTTTTACCACTGCATAGATGGAAAAATTGAGGACTGAGAGATTGTGTCCAGACCTCACCACCAGTAAGTGATGGAGTCAGGCCTAGAACAGAGACCTTTCTAACTCTAATCCACTGCTTTTTCTGTTACACATTTTGGAAACTCCACTTGCAAATACAAGACCCTCAGGGCTATTACTGGTGCTATTTGCCTCTACACTAACATCCTCAGTTTTTAATGCTTGAGTTCCTATGTCTAATTAGTTTTCTATCCTAGCCTTTGTTCTCTAATGTCACTTCTTGCTGCAGCGTGCCTCAGAGTTTTCCCCTCTAGTGATCTACTGTTATTATGCCACGAGCTGTGAAAACAGATGTAGAATTATTATGAATATAATAAGTTAAAATAGTCTTTGAGAGACTGATTAGTTATATGCTATGACCTTACTGCATTGTCTTGAAACATATATCACAACTATTCATGGCCTTTTACTTATTTGTTATCTCATTATTTCTTTGTATTTTCTTATGAACTGAATAGGTTGTCAAATAAATGATTTCTGATGGCTAGTGCAATTTTGTTGTTGTTGTTGTTTTATCTGTTTTATTATTATACTTTAAGTTCTGGGGTACCTTGCAGAACGTGCAGTTTTGTTATAGAGGTATACACGTGCCATGATGGTTTGCTGCACCCATCAACCTGTCATCTACATTGGGTGTTTCTCCTAATGTTATCTCTCCCCTGGCCCCCCCAACCCCCCCGACAGGCCCCAGTGTGTGATGTTCCCCTCCCTTTGTCCACGTGTTCTCATTGTTCAACTCCCACTTATGAGTGAGAACATGCGGTGTTTGGTTTTCTGTTCTCGTGACAGTTTGCTGAGAATTATGATTTCCAGCTTCATCCATGTGCAATTTTTAACAGTCATGCATCTTTTTCCTGGGTCACATGCTGCACTAGTCCACATTGTTAAGTGTCAATTTCACCCTCAATTTCTGGGATAGCGGTTCTAAAAGGTCACAGTGAAGTTTTGGTTATTCTTTTTATGGAACTTATAAGAAAATAATCCTAAGATGCACTTTAACAAAGGCAGCTGAAATTTTAAAAAATCACTTACTTTGTATGTGACTATGACATTCCAGGGAGCAAGGCTTTCTCTCCCCATTCAGTTTGGGTGTTTGTGGGGACGCTAGTCACTATCCCTTCTTCTTGGTCATTGCTGGGGCTAATCTTCAGGTTTCTGTGCTTTTTCCCCTGGCAGAGGCATTCTGTGGTCCCACTATTGCATTCCTCTCATCTCTCAAGCAGTCTAGATCACCACTATGTTTAAGGGCTACCCATGTTTTTTTCTCACAAAATAGACTCCAAAGTTCTGCATTTTCCAGCTGTTTCCTCAAGCAATCACAAAATAATTTTATTTTTATTTTCTTGATAGTAGGGAATTATTGAAAGAATTTTAGCAGAGAAGTGACACAGTTTATGACAGATTATGATGGCAGCAACATAAATAATGGTTTTGAAGGGATGATGATGATGATGGTGAGTAGAACAATTACACAGCAAAATTTCTAGTGAGAGTCAAAAACTTCTCAATAGTGGCCAACTGCAGTGGCTCACACCTGCAATCGCAGCATTTTGGGAAGCCAAGGCGGGCAGATCACCTGAGGTCAGGAGTTTGAGACCAGCCTGGCCAACATGGCGAAACTCCATCTCTACTAAAAATACAAAAATTAGCCAGGCGTGGTGTTGCACACATGTACTCCCAGCTATTTGGGACGCTGAGGCAGTAGAATCGCTTGAACCCAGGAGGCGGAGGTTGCAGTGAGCCGAGATTGTGCCGACAGAGCAAGACTCTGTATTCAAAAGAATACCGCTACTCACTAATGATCAGAATAGCTATAAAATGGCATCATTTGAAGATATTTATAAGACAAAGTAATGTAGGATGTGGCCATTCACTGGGATGTGGAATGAAGAAAGGGGAATATTAAAATGACTTCTTAATTACTGACTCATGTGGAAGAGATAGGAGGGTAGAGATGGAGAGATAATGGGTGTTATCTGGTACTGGTTTAGTTAGAAGTGGGTTTGAAATATTGAAGTTGTGCAGGCCAAAAAAAGAAATCTGGGAGACTTTAGGATTTAAGTGGTCAATAAAGCCATGTCATCCAATGAGATTATCCAGAAAAAGCATTTCAAATAGGAAAGGAAAAGATGAAACACTAAAGACAGCTGGCCTGTAGGAGGTAGCTGCAGAAAAAAAAAAATATATATATATATATATTTCTTAAGTGACAGATAATAAGAACCGGGAAAACCTAGATCATTACATGCTGAAGGGAGAGAGAATAAGAAGACAGTGATCACCAGTGCTGAAAGCCTTGGAGGAGTAAGACAGATGATGATTAAAAATTATCCATTGAATTTAGCAATCTGATGAATCTGCTTACGAAGATTACAAACTGTTGGGTAGTGAAGAAAGAAAATCAATTGAAACAGTTGTGGAGATAATCTAATTTAGACATTAAAGAAAGAAAGGTAAATGGTTTGAACACCTAGATAGTAAAGGAAAGGAGAGAACAAGTTACCCTTCTTTGTGTGTTACAAGATAGAAGGCAGTGGTGAGGAGAAATTTATGATACAGAAGGGTCATTGAGGGTAGTTTCAGAGGAGATAGGAGGGATAGGATCAAATATGCAGACAGAAAAATCTCCTTGTGCAGAGCAAAGGATATTTTATCCATGGAGGCTGGAGGGAAGTAAGTAAGTAAGGATGAGTACAACATAGTTTTAGGGTGAGAAATGAGAGATTTTACCTCTGATGGCATAGACCTTGTCACACAAGAGGTAGGATAGGAGGTCAAAACTAAGCAACAGCTTTGGGTACGCCACTGTTCCCTAAGGTACCTATGAATAGTAACTCTTAGATTATAAATATACATCATTATTTTTAAGTTTATGAAAGCTAAAATATTCAGCTTTTGCCTTTATTTAACATGTTAGGCTAGAGCAAGTATAGAATATTATGTATCAGGTCTTTTCTGCCACTTTTGCAGAGCGTTGCCAGTATTAATTATATCCACAGTTAAATTCTAACCTGGTGATGGTGAAGATAACTTATTGCAAGATCTTTAAACTAGTAACCAACTGGTAGAAGTGATATCTTTTATTGTATCTCCATTTAACTAAAGATTAGCCAAAAGCTATACAATTCAATAAATAAGTTTATTTTTATTTTAACCATTATTCAAATCAAATAACTAAAGGAAGTAGCCACAAAAGTAATATTTTCATGTAAGTTTTAATCATGTTCATTTTTACTGAACTATATATTTCAATTAGAGTATGTCAGTTATGAGTTGCAATTCAATTTATTTAGGTATTGTCCACCTAATACCTGTAGAGCTATTCACAAATTAGAAAACCAAAAATGATAAACTCTAATCTCATCTCTGATATAAACAAAATGAAAAGTCTTTCTGAATGACTCGGAAATCTTGCAGCTATTGTTATGTATTGCTACAGGCAATAACTCAGATTTTAAAAAAATAGGTATCAATTGAGAGGCCATCTGGTATTGTAGTTAAAAGTAGAGACTGTAATGTCAAACAGATCCAGACTCAAGTAATCATCCCACCACTTCCAAGTGCATGGCTTCAGCTTCCTCCTTCATAAAACAGGGTTGAAAAGAGTGCTTACCTCAGTGTTACTGTGAAAAGAAAAGGAGATCATTCATTTAAAATGTTGATAATAGCTGACACATAAGAGGAACTCAAATAAATAATAGTATAATTTACTAACTACAATAATAAAGTACTATAGACATTCTAGCATAGAATGAATCATCTAAAATACTCACTGTCTCAATGAGAATATATGGCTTATTATTCATGCTTTTAGTCACTCATTTTCAAACCAAAAAGAGAATGAAGATACAATTTTCTAAGAATTTAAGATGAATTTTATAAAAAATCTTTTGATCTTGAACTAAAGAAATGCATTTTTTTTTTTTTTTTTTTTTTGACAGAGTCTCACTCTGTCACCCAGGCTGGAGTGCAGTGGCGTGATCTCGGCTCACTGCAAGCTTCGCCTCCTGGGTTCACACCATTCTCCTGCCTCAGCCTCCTGAGTAGCTGGAACTAAAGGCGCCCGCCACCACACCTGGCTAATTTTTTGTATTTTTAGTAGAGACGGGGTTTCAGCATGTTAGCCAGGATGGTCTCAATCTCCTGACCTCGTGATCTGCCCGCCTCGGCCTCCCAAAGTGCTGGGATTATAGGCGTGAGCCACCACGCCCAGCCCAAATGCGTATTTTTTTAATGGTAAGGCTTGAGGAGTACTAGAAAAATTAGCATATTTTGTAGAAACTGCTGAAAAAATAGTATATATGTGAGACAGAGAGAGAACTTACGTCAAGGTAGAATTTACGCCAAAATATTTCAAGAGATACATGTTGAGGAAAAATGTACAACTGTGTTTATGAGAGATCAGTATTGGTAATAGTCTTTAAAAATCTTAGGAATTATCTGTAATCAGATTTGTATCTGTTATCTAATTCTTTTCGTGACACCCATATCACCTCTATGATACAATATAAACTCTTATTGATTAGTCTTAACCAATCTGTAAAATATGACTGTGAAAAAAATGTATGTTTTTTCTACTACCTAGATCTATCATGTCCTAGGGCTAAAACACTCCCTAGCATTTCCAGGCAGAACTTGAACACAAAGCATTTATTTTCATCCAGGTGTTTAAAGTACCCAAAAGAAGAAATTTTGGAGGTAGCTACAGTTCCATCATGTGCTCTTTGGCATTAGAAACCAACGACATAATCCTGGTGGATAATGCCCTCCAGGAAATAGGCCTTTTTATCTGTCCCGTACAATCACTATCCCTTGTACTTCGAACAATTCCTAGCACATATGAGGGTCTCATTAAATACGTTTTTAATGGATGAATGAGTCTGTACCCTCACTGCAGCCTGTGAAGAGGGAGCGGCTGTTGAGATATGGGCGGTATGAGGGCAGGATCCCCAGGCATACACACACAATCACAAGAGTGCAGAAGCTGGCTGTAAGTGCCAGCAAAACCAGAGATGTATTGGCTAAATTCTTTTAAAAGGGTTGGGAGCAGTTAGGAAAAAAATATAGTATTGAATTTGAGTTTTAGAAAATGCACATGAACATAGCTCCAAAAAGACAAACATTATTATCAGCCCATAGAGAAAACTATAAGGAAAAAAGTAACTTACGTAAAGACAACATAGAAAAACAACCAACACTTTTCATGTTCTTCTTTGCCAGGTGTTAACTTGAGGGCATCACCACAATTTCAGTTCTCACAACCACGTATGAGGAGGCTACCTTCGTATTACTTACTGACTGGCAAAGTGACACACACTTAGGAAACTGTCCAAGATGACCCAGTTAGGAAGTAGTGAAGCCGGGGTTTGAATTTAGGTTATCTTGCTCCATGTTACACTCTATCTGATCTGCCTTTCTCAAATGCAAAAGTTCTGCATGGTCATTGACAGTTTCCTTGTAAACAACTCAGTCAGTGAAATGCAGCACCACTTGCCTCTCACCGTACTGTCTGCCACTAAGTTGCTGATGGCTGGACTAAGTGGTAGCGCCTCTGTCAGTTTCCTCATCAATAAAATTAGTATTTTCCAGACCTATCCAGACTGCTTTGCTTGGAGATTGTGTGAAATAACTAATCAATAATTGAAACATGCTTTGAAAACATGGAGGACTACATACAAGTTCAATATTATTACATGAGTTTACAGTGTGATAGCACAGCCATAAAGGTCAAAGCTATTTTGAACTGCATACGGAGAGGCACGCAGATGTAGAATTGAGAAGAAGTTGTTGGTTTTCCAACAAGGGGGCTGGGAATTGGGAATATTTTAATAAAAATATTTTTCTTATTTGTGGACGGTTAAGTTCTCAAAACAAATTAATTAGAAGACAAAAGAAATATGAAGAGAGAATTAACATCATTGCACCAAGTATTGAGGGACAAGAGTGATTGGATTAAGATAAGGAAGTAAAGATGCTGATCTGGTTAAGTGAAAACACAGACTAAATAAACCAACAAACTTCAGACACTTGATATGTGTAAATACAAGACTGAAAGGAAGTTAGTTTGAGAATTAAAGGAATGCCCAGAAATACAAAGAGAGGAAGGAGGAAAAAGAAAGAAGAAAGGAGAGAGAGACACAGAGAGAATGAGAGCAAGAGAGAGAGAGAGGAAGGAAGGAAGGGAGGAAGGAAGGAAGGAAGGAAGGAAGGAAGGAAGGAAGGAAGGAAGGAAGGAAGGAAGGAAGGAAGAAAGGAAGGAAGGAAGTTGGCTCATTTGGGTTATAAAAAATAAATACTTATTAAATTAATGCCGATTTGATTTGCTTCATTTTAAAGATTGTGGATTACTGACCAATCGACTCAGCTGCAGTATTAATAATGTTTATGTCAAATGCCAATGTGGATTGTCATGCTACAGTCTAATGCATTCAGAGACACAGCCTTACACTGATGCAAATGGTCCTCTTATCTAGACTAGCTCATGGGATGTAAGTAAAACCTTGACAGTTGGAATGATGAAAGAAAGTCTGGAAGAGGTTCTTGAAATTGTATTTAACAAAGGATCTTTACTCCAGCAGAGCCTAGTATATTGTTAGATGACTTTTCCACTTGTCTTACGTAATTACCATAATTTTGTGAATTAGGCACTATGTCAAA